>NW_028270187.1:10538425-11763236 GCF_037043375.1 Chiloscyllium plagiosum
AATCTTTTCTGCCTTTTGTGATTTCTGAGTTGACTGTGGGGGTGGGTGAGGGAGAGGGGAGAAAGGGTGATGGCAGAAAGGAAACTGCTTTATTCTGAGAACCATTCTGAATTATGGTTACATATTTCCTGTTCGGGGAGAGAATCTAGGATCTGTTGTATCACTGAGATATTTAGTTTCAATTTGTACCAAGATATTGTTGGTGTTTTTTTTTGAGAAAGAGTTTTATTCCGCATGTCAGTCCATTTCTGTCTGATAATTTTCATTCCAATATGCAACACAACAGCATGTCATCTCCTTTCTCATCAAAATCAGAATCACTGATATGGTACAGCTCAGAAGCAGACCATTCAGCCTATTGTGTCTCTTATGCATCAGATCTGCAGTAATTGTTCGGAATGTGAACGTCATCGACTCATTGTCAGCATCTACATGGAAAGGACAAATTGACATCAGTTCTGCTGTCATCTTACTTTTAGTAACTATAGTGCTAGTTTTGATGTTTCCCACAATCTCAATCACAGATCATTGGTCAGGTCATATTTGTGTTCAGTTCTGGGCACTTTTTTTAAGGGAGGATCTTCAAGCTCTGGAGAGGGTTCGTTGGAGATTTACTGGATCTCATTCACTTACTTTCAGTTGTAGCTTTATGTCTGAGTGTAGCATAAACTCTGTAAATAAATCTTTTCAATTGAAATGTATTGCATTTCAGTCTCAGATTATTGTTACATTGTGTGCGTATGCCTGGATAGTAGACTTTATCAGGCATTGCTGGGCACTGCATATCCTCAGCTGTGATAAGTGATGTTGAGAGTCAATTCATATCTGGAAATAATTGAGGCCAAATTTTATTCTTTTTTTCCCTTCAGCGTCCACTGGCTGAGTGAGAATGAGTTTACTCTTGTGCATGTCTCTTGTAGAGAATAGGAAACAGCTGAAGTTCTTTTTGCAAGGGTCGTAGCTCAGTTTCGGGTTTATGGTGTAGGTTTGCTCGCTGAGCTGTAGGTTTGATATCCTGACGTTTAATTACCTGGCTAGGTAACATCATCAGTGGCGACTCCAAGTGAAGCGAAGCTTTTGTCTCCTGCTTTCTATTTATATCTTTCTCCTGGATGGGGTTCCTGGGGTTTGTGGTGATGTCATTTCCTGAGTGGTTGATAGATGGCATCTAGATCTGTGTGTTTGTTTGGGGCGTTGTGGTTGGAGCGCCAGGCCTCTAGGAATTCTCTGGCATGTCTTTGCTTAGCCTGTCCCAGGATAGATGTGTTGTCCCAGTCGAAATGGTGTTTTTTTTCATCCGTGTGTCGGGCTACGAGGGAGAGAGGGTCGTGTCTTTTTGTGGTTAGCTGGTGTTCGTGTATCCTGGTGGCTAACTTTCTTCCTGTTTGTCCTACAAACTGTTTGTGGCAGTCCTTGCATGGAATTTTGCAGATGACGTTGGTTTTGTCCATGGGTTGTACTGGGTCTTTTAAGTTTGTTAGTTTTTGTTTGAGAGTGTTGGTGGGTTTGTGTGCTACTAGGATTCCGAGGGGTCTCAGTAGTCTGGCTGTCATTTCTGAAACTTCTTTGATGTTTGGTAAGGTGGTTAGGGTTTCTGGCTGTGTTTGGTCTGCTTGTCGTGGTTTGTTCTTGAGGAATCTGCGCACTGTATTTTTTGAGTATCCTTTCTTCTTGAATACTTCGTATAAGTGGTTCTCCTCTGTTTTCCGAAGTTCGTCTGTGCTGCAGTGTGTGGTGGCTCGTTGGAATAGTGTTCTGTTACAGCTTTGTTTCTGTGTGTTGGGATGGTTGCTGGTGTCGTTAAGTATTTGGTCAGTGTTTGTCGGTTTTCTGTATACACAGGTTTGTAATTCTCCGTTGTCCTTTTTTTTCTACTGTGACGTCCAGGAATGCGAGTTTGTTGTCGGTTTCTTCCTCCTTGGTGAACTTTATACCTGTGAGGGTGTTGTTGATGATGTTAAATGCCTCTTCTATCTTGTTTCGTTTTGTGATGACAAAGGTGTCATCTACATAGCGGACCCAGATTTTTGGTTTGATGATTGGTAGGGCTGTTTGTTCTAGTCTTTGCATTACTGCTTCTGCTGTGAATCCTGATAGCGGAGATCCCATGGGTGTGCCATTGGTTTGTTTGTAGACGATGTTGTTGAAAGTGAAGTGGGTGGTGAGGCACAGGTCCACTAGCTTCATGATGTTTTCGTTGGTAATGTGATTGATGGTGGTTGGTGTGTGTGTGATGGCCTCTTCTAAAAGTCTGGTAAGTGTTTCCTTTGCCAGGTCGATGTTGATGGAGGTGAACATCTGTGCTGTCGGCCTCTCCCTCTCTGACAAAGGATCTGTAGGTAGAAATAATTTTGAATGTAACATTTTCTGTTACTTGCAATGTCAATGGAACTGCAAGGCGGTTAGACATTGTAACAGGTGTCAGGATGGTGTATGTTTTGAAACTCATCATAAGTCACAGAGAGATAGACAGTGTGTGCGTGTGTGTGTGTGGCGGGGGGAGGGGGGGGGGCAACATTTGGTTACGTACCTACACAGTAATCATTCTATGTCAGGCTTTGACAGAGAATGTGCATTTGGAATTCATATTATTTGATTGCTGTGTCTATATACATGACAAAGGATTCCTGAGAGCTGTAATGTTTCCTTCAATATAAATTTGTACTCTATTTATTTTACATATGGTTGCCCAAAGTAATCGTATCAGCTATTGTCACCTTGATTGTAACATTATAAAGATTGGTGGACCTGTGGGTAGTGTAGAAGCTTGTTAAAGGATACAGCAGGATATGACCTGAAAAAAATATGGCAGGTTGAGTTTAATCTGGCAAAGTGTAAGATGCTGGACTTTGGGAGATCAAATTTTAAGTGAAGGTTATACAGTAAATGGCTGGACTCTGAAAGTAGTTGATGTACAGAAGGATCTTGGGGTTCAAGTCTCTAGCTCCCTGAAAGTGGCCATGCAAGTAGATAGGGTGGTATCTCGAAGAAGGTGTCTGGCATGCCTGCCTTATTGATTGGGACATTGAGTACAAAGGTCAGGATGTCATATTGCAGCTTTATATGACTTCAGTTAGATCATACTCAGAGTATTGTGACAAAAGATTAATTCTGTCCTTCTCAGATACTGATAGCTGAAATGTTTCCTTCAATATCTGTACTCACGATCTACTTCATATACGGTTGTTCAAACTAACAGCATCGTCTATTTGTTAACCTTTATTGTAACGTGAAAGTATCCTTCAAAAAGTTCAGAATCCATGAGAACAGCCTCAAATTGGATTTCTGTCACATGAACCACTCTTTCTCTCACACCCATACACACATTCATGCAGACCCTCTCTCATCCACACACCTCCCCTCATACACATACGCACACCCCCCCCACACTCTCACCCATGCACACACCCAACCTCAAGCTGACACCATCACACTCATACATACACTTTATGAAGCATGCGCACACAAACACTTTCACATATGCACTCACACGCTCGCTTTTTCACACACACACACACATCTATGGGGTGAATTTGCAGATACATTCTATTTTGCTCAAAAAAAGCACAATCTGCAGGCAGTCAGTCCATGTAATATTTTATATATTCCTACTTTGGCAATAGAACCAGTCTGACTCAAGATTGTGATACAGACCGACTCTAACCTCACACATTTAATACATTGTTTGAGTTGAGATGTCACCCTTTTTAAAATAAAACTTGATGTCATCTTGAGAATGTGACTTAAAAGAAGTTCTGGAATGTATATATTAATGAACTGAAACCTGCAACCCATTCTAAAAGATGAAAGACTTTACAATCCAGATTTGTTCAATATATCATTTTAGTTGCACGACACTGTAATCTTTTGCAATAGATTCTGTGTCTCATGATCCTGTTTCACAGCTACCTGATAAAGGAACAGCGCTCTGAAAGCTAGTACTTCCAAATGAACCTGCTGGACTATAATCTGATGTTGCGTGATTTTTCAATTGTGGTCGCCACATTACAGGAAGGACGTGGAGGATTTAGAGAGGGTGCAGAAGAGGTTTGCCAGATTGTTGTCTAGAGGGTATGAGCTATAAAGAGAAGCTAGAAAAACCTGGGTAGTTTTCTTCTGAGCTGCAGAGGCTGAAGGCAGACTTAACAGAAGTCTATAAAATTTTTGACAAGAGTTGTAGCTCAGGTTGAGGTTCTGGATCCAGGTTTTCTTGCTGGGCTAGAAGTTCCGTTTTCAGATGTTTTGTCACCGTTCTAGGTAACAATATCAGTGAGCCTCCGGGTGAAGCACTGGTGGTATGGCCCGCTTTCTATTTATGCGTCCACTACATTGGGCAAACAGGCAGAAAACCCACCACAACTAGCCACAAAAAGACATGACCCACTCTCACTAGCATCTTTACATACAGATGAGGAAGGACACCACTTAGACTGGGAAAACACATCCATCCTTGGAAAGGCCAAACAGAGACACACATGAGAATTCCTAGAAGCATGGTATTCCAACCAGAATTCCATCAACAAACACATTGACTTGGATCCAATTTACCAGCCCCTGAGAAAATGAACAGGCAATGCCATCACCAACCCAAGGAAACCTACACATAAATAGAAAGTGGACCATACCACCAGTGATTCATCCAGAGGCTCACTGATGATGTTACCTAGTGTGGTGATGCAACTTTTGAAAACAAACCTTCCAGTTCAGCCAGCAAACTTATATCCAGAAGTCTATAAAATTGAGATGCATGGTTAAGGTTGATGGTCAGAATCTTTTTCCATGAGTTGAAATATGTCTAAAACTAAAAGGCATGCATATAAGGTGAGATGGGGAAAGTTCAAAGGAGATCTAAGGTGCAGTTTCTTTTAACATAGAGAGTGGTAGGAGTGGAACACACTGCCAGGGCTCATGACGGAGAAAGATACGATGAAGGTATTGAAGGGACATTAAAATAAGCAAATTAACATGCAAGAAAGGGCAGGCAGAAGGGATGAATTCCATTTGGCATCATATTCGACACAACATCGTGGGCTGAAGGACCCATTCCTGTGCTGTACCGTTCAATGTTTAGATTTAATGAAATATATATTTCGGTAGAGGATTCATTCAAGTTGATTGGAACTGGGTAGCATGCATGGAGAATATAGATAAAAAATATAAACTTCTATTTCCTTGGTGGTGTTTGACTCTTGGTTTGAACATGTCTGTCTGGAAATGGAGCTCAATGTGAACCTGACTCAATCCACTCCGTGACTGTGGAAAGGATGTTCTTCGCTCTGACGGCAGTAACATACCTGCTGTTTGTTCGAAGCAGCTGGTCACACTTGGCTCTGTACCGAGGGAATATTACATTGTCTTGGTCCTTTGAGTACTTGCCTGGAGGAAGACAGAAGAGATACCTCCTGTAAATCAACATCAGTTGTGATTGGCAACATCAATGTAACATTCAGTTATTGATCATTAAGATTTTTTGTTTAAAGCCAGAAATTTAAACAGAACCACGGGTCTGATTCCACTCCTGCTCTGAGCTGCTCCTTGTTCATTTTTTCTTAAAATTCTAAGACCAGTTGAGTGAGATTCAGAAACTAAACAACACCCATACAGCTGCATGAATGGGGCCACCTGATGCAAGTGGGTATGTGGATATGTGAGTTTAGTTATTGATCTCTGCCTGTCAGTTCCTGTTTGGAGAATGTGTGGGTGTAGTTATCAAACTGTAACTTTTGGTATATGGTAAATATATTTACATATTCACACAGCAGGGACTGGTCTGGTCTCATTGATAGCTAAAGAACCATAAAAATAGTACAGCATCGGTGGGGCTGGGCATTCAGCCCATCTTGTCCACGCCAATGCCAACATACCCAGGTGCCCTGTCTCATCCCACTTTCCTGCCACAGCCCGTAACCTTGCAGGTTACAACACTTGAGATGCAGTTCCAGGGAATTTTTGTTTTAAAAAAATGTAAGGTCTCTGCCTGCACCACCAAATCAGACAGTGAATTCCAGATACCCACCACTCTCTATATAAAAAAAACACATTTTTGAACTCACTGCCAAAGGAAACAGGTTCCTCCTGTCTAATGTCTCCCTGTCACTAGTCAGTTAAAAATCACTCAACACCAGGTTATAGTTCAACAGATTTATTTGGAAGTGCACGCTTTGAGTGCTGCTCCGTCAGGTAGCTCACTCAACAGTACTGTCGACCCCCCTGGCCCCCACCCCAGTGGGGGTAACGTTCCAGGACCTATGGCGGAAGCTCAAAACTGTAGATAGGTGTGAACCCATTAATTTAAATGGGAAATATACCTTCCCAGCAGCCTCCTGGATGCTGGCTCTGGAACATTCCCTTTCATGTGTTCAGACCACGGTAAACCATGGTTAAGTGAAACCACGACAACAGGACCCGCGGGTACAGAGGTCACCCTGTATTTCCTAATCATGGCACCTCTGTTCCAAGGAATACAACCCAAACCTCTCCAATCTCTCCTGATAGCTACAATTCACCAGCCCTTGCAACATTCTAGTAAATCTCCTCTACACTCTCCCCAGAGCAATGACAATACTCTTGTGCCTCATATAGTTTCATTATTATTTCCCTATTTTCGTATTTACCCCTCTGCCAATGAGGGACAGCATTACATGTGCCTTCTTTACAGCCCCTTCTATCTTTAGGGACCTGTGCACTTGCACACTAAGATCTCTCACTTCGCCTGTCCCCTAAGTATATTCCCATTTATTGACTATTCCCATTTAGTGTCTGACTTCCCAAAATGCATTCCCTTATACTTCTCAGAGCTGAATTCCGTCTGCCACTTTCCTGCCCACTCCACCAAACCATCTCTATAGGTTCGGAGCTTACAGCTATCCACCACACTATCCACTACACGGCCAATTTTTGTGTCGTCTGCAAATTTCACAAATTTGCCCAACGTATGCAACTCCAAATCATTAATGGATAAAACAAACAGCAGAGGGCCCAACACTGAGCTATGCAGAGCACCACTTGTAACAGCTTTCCATTCACAAAGGCCACTATTGACCATTATCCTTTCTTTCCTTTGACTGAACCAACTTTGGATCCAATTCAACACATTATCCTGTATCCCTCAGGCTATTACTTCTTGGAGCAGTCTGCTGTAATGCTGTTGCTCCTTTAGCAAGCCTGTAAAACACACAGGCTCCGAAAAGTCGGAGTTGATGTGTTTTAGTGCCATTTGGATTATAGCTAACAGGTAATGCCTCAGGCAAAAGGCTTCCCCTTTTTAAAAAAGAACACTTGTACAGTGTAAGGGCAGTGGCCCAGTTTTCCCAGCTCAGCTTTTCTCTAGTTTGATTTGGTTTTTGGCTGTCTGGCTATTGACTGAAAGCCGTCTGGCAGTTGAAAAAGCTGCTGAGCCCAAACAAGCCGGTCGATGATGGTACTCTCTCTCCTGTAAGACCCTGTGTTTGATTTTACCTCTTGTGTCAATGGGTATTTATGAGGATTGCTGTAAATGTTAGGAACATCATCAATAAGTTGGTCTAATCAGTTGTTTTTTTTGATTTTTAAGTTGTTTAGTATTCTGTTCTCTTTTGTTTGTGTATCATTCAGTAAATTTGTAAATTAAACTGTTTGGTTTAAAACTACATGGTTTGACCAGCTGCATCCCTCCCGTAATATCTTTGTTACACCCACTTAAAACAATTAGCAAAGTTAGTTGAAATGTTTGGAGGGGGTCTGACCTTTTCTATAACAGATTGGGGCTGTTTGCAGAATTTATTCTCTAGTTCAGATTTGGGATTTGGTTTGTTGGACTCACAGGCAGGGAGTGGTAAGTCTTAGCGTCTTTTGTTCCAAGTGTTGAATATAATTGGTTTAAACAGTGCTTGGAAAAAGTGAGGACTGCAGATGCTGGAGATCAGAGATTAGAGTTCGGGGCTGGAAAAGCACTGCAGGTCAGGCAGCATCTGAGGAGGAGGAGAAGAATCGATGTTTTGGGCATCAGCCCTTCATCAGGAAACAGTGCTTGGGATAGCAATAGCTCTTTGAGTCATCAAGAGTTTTCTGGGGGTGGAAGAGGTGGCTTCAGATTTTTTGCACAAAGTGATTAAGGCCAAGCTGCTGGAATTAGCTGGAGCTCAACCTGCCTCCATCCACGAGGAAAAGGGGGATAATGAAAGTAATAGCTCAACGCTTAAATTTGCTGGAAATGCCATCAGAATCTTTAGGGATGGCTAACATTCAATTGAAAATGAAACAACGAGTTAGAGGCAAAAGTCAAGGAAAGGGCAACAGAAGCAAAATAGTTTGAATTACGATTAAAAGCAGAAGAGAGGGAGAAGAGAGAGAAAAGGAAAGAGAGGAAAAGAAGAAAGAAAGAGGGAGTTTGAACTTTGGAAATTGGCACTTAGACAGGAGTTCAAAAATTCACTTCCTGAAGTAATGAGAACTCACATGTAAGAGTAGAGAATTAAAACAGCAAGACCACATCAGAAATGGCTGATTATTGAGTTGATCAATAAATCAAATTTGGGCTGCCAAAATCAATTTCAATCCATGAGGGATAATAATTGTGGGTAAGAGAAATTCTCACATGGAAAGGGAAAAGTAGATCTCTATAAATATCATAAGGATGATTTACTACAGGGTGAAAAGGAAAACCTTGAAGGGGAAAGACAAAGTGAAACAGCTCTGGTGTTTTCAATAGAGGAGGCCACATGAAATCAGTGTTGATGGGTGAGGAAAAGCACCGAGAAGCCAGAAGTCAGGATAAGCCAGTGAATTTTGTTGGAGTGGTAACAGAGAGCACTGTGTAGATGGGAAAGCTGCACCAGAATGTACAAGCTGGTCGGAGGTTGTTTATGGAGCAAGTGCCAGATCTTCTTAAACCATACACCGTGAAGGTAAAGTTTACTCGCATAGGCCAGGAGCAACAGGAAAAGAGGTAGCAATATTCAGAGATAGAAGGATCCTCTCAACCTGTGATGCTAAAAGATGAGGATATATGTACCTCTAAAGGACTATTGTCAGAAAAGGTAAGAGTAACGGGAATTCACATTGACATAAGAAATGCTCAATTGTAAGAAGTGAGGTTAGAGTGAAGAGGGGAGAAGTCATAGTAGGAGTACTGGACAAACTTTCAGCTCCGGGAATACAATTTGTCCTTGCTAATTCACTGGTAGGAGTGCTGCCGACTGTGGTTGAAAAGCCAATGGAAATTCAGGCAACTGAACTATTGCAGGACAGACATCCTGGGATGTTTCCTGACTGTGTGGTAACGAGGTCACAAAGTCACCAGTTGAAGCAGGAAAGATCAAAGAGTACAGATAAGAATGTTGAAGGGAAATTAGCAGAGACCCTGTTTGATAGATAGTTGAGACAAACCAGGAACAGAGATGACAAAGCAGACATCTTTCGCTCAGGTAAATTAACTGAGTTACAGCAAAAAGATGAAAATTTAAAGCAATTGTATCAAAAGGCAAACACAAAATGAATCCAAATGTATCCCTGATTGTTATTATCTTAAAAATGATGTCTTAATGAGGACATGGAGAACATCACATTCAGGCAGATGAGAAGTGGGCAGACAGTTATCAAGTTGTATTGCCAGTGGGTTATAGAAAGGACATGTTGTGAGTAGCGCATGAGCTACCTGTATAGATTGTCTGTTTGAAATTCACATTATTTAAGTGTCATCTATTCAGTAAAGGATTAATTCTGTCCTTATCAGTCACAGATAAACTCCATGTAAATATGCTTCACCCAGGTTGGAGAATTTGAGCTATAGGCAGAGGCTGAATAGGCTGGAACTGTTTTCCCTGGAGAGTGACCTTATAAAAGTTTATAAAATCATAAGGCACATGGAGAAGTGGTGGAGCCTGGTACAATTATAACATTTAAAAGGCATCTGAGTGGGTATAATGAGAAAGCCTTAAAATGTGTCCTTTAATACTTAGACTAAATGTAATGTTGAATTATAGAACACAAGAAAATAAACAGGGCAGGCAGGGAGCTATCAGGCCACAAAAGTGGGAACCTAGGATGTGCAGAAGATAAAAAACATCTGTTCTCACCAAGTGATAACAGGATGCTCTAAAGCAATTAAGAACATTTGCCTTAACATCAATAAATCTGTGTAAAAAGGACACAGTAATAACATGCACAGTTGTTAACTTATGAAATTAACTACAGTGTTTCATTGTGATGTTGGAAACTTTGTATCATCTCAGAATCATGTCAAAAGCCTTTTAATACACGGTCAGGTCCTATCAATTATAGTGGACTCTTATTACGTGTGTTTGTGTGTGTGTGTCTGTGTGGAGAGGGAGAGAGAGATGAATGTTTTGAATTTATTTGCATTTTGGGACTTTATAATGATTTTGAGTAGCCATGGCCGATTATGAAATGCAAACTCTAAAATGTAATATTGATGACGTTTTAACTTACTTGGTGTTCTTACACGCCAGGACTGCCCCGCTGTCAATTCTAACTCGTCAGATCTTCTGTCCTCTTTGAATTTGAATCACAACCCTGAAAAGAAAGTATGTTTAATTTGAATCATTTAAAATGTAACCTTTCAGCCTCAGGTAGAATGATTTTGTATTTAAGATAAAAAGCAGAAGTCTGCTCCTAGCTTAAAAATTATTCTAAACCTAACATTGAAGAGATTCTGACACAATCCGTCAGAAAGCCATTTTATGGTCAAAGCTTGCTGTCCTCGCTAAGATGCCATTTTGTAAAACAATGATATCTGACATGCAAGCTGTGCAAGGTTACCTTATGACCTCTCCCACTTAGTTTAGACTGATACCTCTTTATGATAGGGACTTACCTCACCAACAGGCACTGACTTGGCTGGATCTGTTTTTCCCCCTGATGGATGGCTAAGGGCCGATAGGAGTGATCAGTTAAGTGCATACAGACCTGCTAATTAACTCCTCTTCCTTACGAATTGTTGC
The DNA here is from genome assembly GCF_037043375.1 of Chiloscyllium plagiosum. NCBI lineage: Eukaryota > Metazoa > Chordata > Chondrichthyes > Orectolobiformes > Hemiscylliidae > Chiloscyllium > Chiloscyllium plagiosum. The sequence continues at coordinate 10,549,366 of NW_028270187.1, forward strand.
CTTTCCACTGTCTGTCTAATTTAGAACATGCAGTGTTTTTTGTAAACGTTTGGAAAAAGGAAGGCTGATTCAGACAGAAGAGTGGAGTGACCTGCGAGGGTTTTTAAAGGAAGAACTGGTATCCTACTTTTCTAAGGTTTTAGAACCTCAGCTAGCCTGGCTTATAGGTGTAAATGTTGCGTTTAGATTAGATTTTACATTACAGTGTGGAAACAGGCCCTTCGGCCCAACAAGTCTGCACCGACCCGCCGAAGCGCAACCCACCCATACCCCTACATTTACCCCTTACCTAACACTACGGGCAATTTAGCATGGCCAATTCACCTAACTTGCACATCTTTGGACTGTGGGAGGAAACCGGAGCACCCGGAGGAAACCCACGATGACACAGGGAGAACGTGCAAACTCCACACAGTCAGTCGTCTGAGGTGGGAATTGAACCTGGGTCTCTGGCGCTGTGAGGTAGCAGTGCTAACCACTGTGCCACCCAAGATTTGAACTTGCGACCCCTGGTTTAGAAGACCAGTGCTCTAACCCGTGAGGTATGGAGTTGGCACGTTGTAACAGTGATGCTATTGGTAAATAAAGGGGAAGGCTAAAATTAAACTAAACTGTTTGTAAGAGGTTTTTATTCCAGACTATAAAGAATATGAGCTCCAGGACGAACTAAGAGAGGCTTACAGATCCACAAGGGATTCCCTCGGCTGTCTCAAATCTGTACTTTAACAATATGAATAGGAAGGGTTTAGGGAGTGATGGGCTAAGTGCTGGCAAATGGGACCAGATTAGATTAGAATATCTGGTCGGCATGGACAAGTTGGACCGAAGGGTCTGTTTCCACGCTATACGTCTCTATGACTCGATGACTCTTCAGTAACTCTTGCCCTGTCAGTGAGCACAGTTTCCCTCCATCTCTATACTTAACCCCTCCTTCACAGATGGTTGTTGAAACAATGCAACAATGTGGCCTACTTGTCTATCTTCATTGTAACTTTGACAATGCTCTTGATAATTGCAGATTTTAATGCTGTTCCTGCATGTGTATGTTGGATGAGGATTCAGTTTATCTATCTTCAACACTGGTGTGTAAACGTCAATGGGCTACATACCCTCTGTTTGTTAGAGGCAGCTGGTCACTCTGTGCTTTGAACTGAGGAAGTATTACAGTGTCTTAGTCCCTCAGGGGTTTTTCTGGAGGAAGACACAGGAACACCACCTGTAACTCAACATGAGGCTAGTCTGGCAATATTGAACTGATCATTGTCACATTCATTGCATCTTCATTAGGATGTGTGTTGTTTTTTTCTTTAAACTTAGTCAGAACCACAGATCTGATTCCATTATTCCCCTGAGCTGCTCCTTATCTGGGGATTGTATTTGTTTTTCATGTGATTCAATACCAGTTGATTTGGAGATGCTAGTGTTGGACTGGGGTGTACAATGTTAAAATCACACAACATGAGGTGCTTCCAAATAAACCTGTTGGACGAGAAGTTGGTGTTGTGCGATTTTTAACTTGATACCAATTGAGTGGGATCCAGAAACTGAGCAACAACTGCCCAGCACCATGAATGGGAGTACTCAACCACCAGGATGCTTACACAGGTCAATATCCAGCTACCTGTTGGAAAGAGGAAAAACGGCGCTATTTCTAATGTTCTTACCAAGACCCCAGTGAATGTCTTTTTACGAGAGTATCACAGTTGGTCCACACAACCTCAAGGAACAGCGGGAAACAGAATTAAATTAAAACCGGGTTCAGAGGATTGTAATGTCCCACAGCAGCTTCTTCCCGCACTGCCTCCCTCAGCAGGCCCACACACAGCCCGAGAAAGGCCTCTCTCTTCCCCCCAGCCCGCTCACTCCAAGTTCCGGGACCAGTTCCTGCTCCGCTCGGCCTCTTACAAACAGCCCCCGCTTCTCCCTGAACTCACCCCGAATCAATCCCGGTCTCGGAGCCCCCTCTGTGTCCCAGGCTCCCATCCCGATGTGCTGCTGGAAGGAGCCTGCTGTTCCCTCGCTTCCCTGGGCGCTGATCTCTCCATTGCGGTCTGTTTCAAACAAACCTCTTGCACTCACTGAGTAAATGCTCCTCAATGGCAGCGCTGGGGGGAGGGCCTCACGCATGCGCTCCTCTGCTCAGGAATAGTCAGCTTTGGGGAGAAAAGGTTCCTTCCCAGATACAGTTGGGGCGGGAGTGAGCTTTTCCAGCATCACTCTAATCCAGAAGTACGCTCTGAAACGCCAGGGCCGCACTCTCTATGGATTCGGCGGCTGACCATAAAGCGACCCTTTTCTCGCGAACCCAAACCCCCCGACAGAGTCCTGAGGACTGAGAAGGCCGATTATTTCGATTCCAAAAATGTACTAATACCGTGATTTGCGGTACGGCAGCGCACATTCAGAGTGGTCGGTTCACTTTGTTGCTGTTTACCGTGGCTAATGATTTTACCGTGGCAAATATTCCTACAGTATAGATAAGAAGCTATTCGGCCAATCGAGACTCTCCTGTTCTGCAACCCGGTCAGTCCATGTAAAGAATCGCGTCGTCATTTGTAATTGTAAGACATAGCAGCAGCATTAGGCCATTCTGCCCATCCAGTTTGTTCTGCCATTCGATCATGGCTGATATTTCTCAAACTTACTCTTGTGTCTGCTCCCCGTAACCTTCGTTCCTCTTTCTGGTGAATACCTGTCTGTCTCAGTAATAACATCAATGCGTACTTGGCTGTCCATGCCATGAATAGTAATTTGTAAAAAAAAACTTATTTTGGAACCCAGATATTAATGTTACATATTGCAGTATTCATATTTCCGAAGCATGATCTTCGGCTCAGTTTTGTTTCTGGACATGTTCAGCGGACATGTTATCTTGCTCGTTCATTCCATCTGCCCGTTCTTCGGGCAAGTGATAACCTGGATGAAATAGGAATGTACTGTGGTTCTGTAATTTTATCCGTGTACACTGTACTAACTTTTAAGGTGTTTCAATCGGCGGGCTTTCGATTGATTCACGGCGGATACGAGTTCGGTTGCTCATCCAGAGAGAGCAAGAAGCAATAGGCACTGAGGAGAAGCAATAGGCGACATTCGTATTTCTATCAGAAGTTAGCATTTCTATTGGCAGTGAATTTGCAACTAATGAATCTTCATTCATGGATTAGATTAGATTACTTACAGTGTGGAAACAGGCCCTTCGGCCCAACAAGTCCACACCGACCCGCCGAAGCGCAACCCACCCATACCCCTACATTTACCCCCTACCTAACACTATGGGCAATTTAGCATGGCCAATTCACCTGACCTGCACATTTTTTGTGGGAGGAAACCGGAGCACCCGGAGGAAACCCACGCAGACACGGGGAGAACGTGCAAACTCCACACAGTCATTCGCCTGAGGCGGGAATTGAACCCGGGTCTCTGGCGCTGTGAGGCAGCAGTGCTAACCACTGTGCCACCGTGCCGCCCACGGATTGCGGAATGTATGAAAATATAGTAATAAGAAGTGTGATTTTAAACACCAAATCTTAGTATTGCGTTAGATATTTCTGGAAAATCCCCATCTCTTCATTGACTCCCTTTGCGTTAACATGGTTTGTGGTGAGGTGGAGGCAGGGGAGAAAGGGAAAAAGTGGCGCCAAGAGACCAACGGCTTATTTTCAAATTTGAAAATGCCCGCCATCACGTATAAAAGAGCAGAACGTTTCACAGAGGAGAATGCATGAGCAGGTACACGTTGATTGCTTTTTCGATTACGAAATTAAAGTTCAGACAATCTCACTTTACCCCATTGCCGCCTTTACAGCTGAAAAATGCCTCACTGGTGTTCAATCTGCTCGCTCGCTCTCTCCAGAGGCAGGGGATAAAAGACTGGATATGAAGCGAACGAAGAATAAACCGCAGAGAGTCAGGGACCGTTCCTTAATGCACCTTGCAGCGACTGACTCGTTACTGCACTGAAAGGCAATGTGAATGTAATGTGAGGTCAAACCCGATGGGGGATATTCGTACCGCCATTCTAAACTCATAGGACATCCAAATAAACGGAGCGTGGAATTCATTGCTGTGCGGTACAAAGGCGAGGGCTCTCCCCATTAAGAGAAAAATAATCAATCTGACAGAGAGTTTAGCTCCTTTCACAGATGCTGTGAGTGGCTCTTAAAAGAGCCTTTGGGTTATCAGATTCAAGAATACTCTCTTCACTTTTTAGCAGATCCAGCAGCGGAAGTTTTCTTGGGCAGCAGCACGGCCTGGATATTAGGCAGCACCCCGCCCTGAGCGATGGTCACCCCTCCCAGCAGCTTGTTGAGCTCCTCGTCGTTGCGCACGGCCAGCTGCAGGTGCCTGGGGATGATGCGGGTCTTCTTGTTGTCCCGGGCCGCGTTGCCGGCCAGCTCCAGGATTTCAGCCGTCAGATACTCCAGCACCGCAGCCAGATAGACCGGCGCTCCGGCACCCACACGCTCAGCATAGTTACCCTTTCTCAGGAGCCTGTGAACACGGCCCACCGGGAACTGCAGGCCAGCCCGGGACGACCGAGACTTCGCCTTGGCGCGACCTTTCCCACCGCCCTTTCCTCTTCCGGACATGGTCAAAATCTCACAAACACTTTCACAGAGAATGCTGCACTCCGCCCACATTGCGGCCTCTTATACCTTCGGGAGGAATGGTGGGGCGGCCATTTCTGATTGGTCCCATTGTCCAGCCCCGCCTAATGTTGTTTCAATTCCCAATCAGATATCTGCCTCATTCCCCAATCCGGAGAGGGCCCGGGGAGGAGGGCGGAAAGTACGGGTGGCAAATCATCAACCGCCTTCTTTCCAATTTGAAAAGCCCGCCAATTTCCAAACAAAGGAATGTGTTTTACACTAAGAAATGAAGTACAAAAAACTGAATAAGTTTAAAAAACATTAATACTCATGTTAATTTACTTTTAGTTTACAAATGTGTGCTTCACACGGTCTTACAGGTGGGCAAATTTGCGAGAGTATCTGTCCATTTCTGATCTTGAGAGTGGGTTGTTTTTTAAACCTTGAAATGAGACTGAAACAAAACGGGCCGAACATTGCAGTCTGCAACCTGTCTTTTCACTTCACATTTGAACAACACTTCGGCATGCTGATAAAGCAGCACACAGCGTTCTTCCGGCTCAGGATCAATGGCGAACAAGGTGTTTAGACGATGTTTTAAAGTTGTCCTCCTTTATCGGTCTCTACCAGATTTAGCAAAAATCTCCACATTTCAGTCCGGCAGCTGTTTTGGCGTTCTTTGGGTTCACTTTGAAAGCCTCCCACCGACAGCAGAAAGTGCTTTGCCTTCTGTATTCTGAAAAATCGGATTGAATCCGCGCATTGTCAATGTTTTTAAAAAGGGTAAAATACATCAATTCGTGGGACTGTAAGCTGTGTGCACTTCCGTTTGGTTTACCAGAGTTAAAAGTGTTATCATTCCACCAAGATCTTTCGCAACTTGAACAATTAAAGGTGAAAAATGACTCCATATTGTTTCATCAGCTCTCTCTCCAGAGCTTATGAAGTCCCCCCCAAATCATCGTCAATTTGCAACGCACTTATAAAAATGACTCACCGGTGTCTTTCTACTGACAAGGGAAGGGGCTGTTTGTGATGTATTTCAATCTCCACACCCCCATTCCAGTCTCAAAATTTTAAAACAATTATAAAAGCGAACGCAGTACGAAAAGTTAAAATACCTTATCAAGGATCATATGTAAACTAAAACAAACAGTTCTTTAAAAAATGGTTCAGCGGTCTCGCGGAAGTTGTAGGTGGCTCTTAAAAGAGCCTTTGGGTTGTGGATGTGTGTGTTTCAGTACAATGCGGTCCTTCACTTGGAGCTGGTGTATTTGGTCACCGCCTTTGTTCCCTCCGACACGGCGTGCTTGGCCAGCTCCCCGGGCAGCAGCAGCCGCACGGCGGTCTGGATCTCCCGGGAGCTGATGGTGCTGCGCTTGTTGTAATGGGCCAGGCGGGAAGCCTCCCCCGCGATGCGCTCGAAAATGTCGTTGACGAACGAGTTCATGATGCTCATGGCCTTGGAGGAGATGCCGGTGTCGGGGTGAACCTGCTTCATCACTTTGTAGATGTAGATGGAGTAACTTTCTTTCCTGGTCCTTTTCCTCTTCTTGCCTCCCTTCGCTGGCGCTTTCTTGATGATTTTCTTCGCGCCCTTCTTGGAGGCTTGCTGCGCTTTCTTCTCATCAGCCATAGCGCCGCTCACTTTCAGACACAGAGTAAGGAAAATGGGCTCGGCGTTCCCTTTTTATACCCTGACGACGTCATCAATGCTAATGAAGGATGGAGGAATGTCTGGTTCCTATTGGGTAGTTTACACTGAGTCATTCCCAAACATGGAGTCTCTCTGATTGGTTAATGTGAGATCCCATGTGGATCTGTCAGAATCTGCAAAGAAATGTAAAGTGGATGGTGATTCTGTTCCTGTCAGTCTGACTGAGGGAGATGTGTTTTGTGTCTGTGATACAGAAAGTGACTGTGGTATTGGCTCGGTTTCCTTTAGCTCGTTGTTGTGATGATGTGGGAGTGGAAGGGTGTGTTTGCAGCTCAGCAGGTCTGTTTCTGGTCCTCTGTACGGGCTGGAATTAACGCAGAACTTGTCACTTTGTGAAAAAAAAACTTCAATCCATTTGAAATAATGATTACAGTTGTTGTCAAGTTACACGATCAACTGGAACCTGACCAGGTGTTTTCTACCCTTGGGGTTGATGTAACTCGTTCTCCATTGCACGGAGTTGAAGAGAAATGAAAAGAAAAAGTTTCTACGTAATATTTTTCTTGAGTCACGAGTTGAGTCACGTCTTGACTGTGGGATGGATATATTTCTGAGACCTTGACTTATATTGTGTGCTTTGCAAGTACCTGCAGTGTAACTGAACCACGTCGCTGCACTTTTCATTTAGGCGTTTTGCAGTCTCATGTAGGGATTTATAGAATTTCTCAGTCTTACGCGAATACCTGTTAACCAGCAACTGTTAGCATGCTATATATGTGTCACTTTAACTTTGTATCTGTCGTGTCCTCATTTACACATTTGACATTAACTCAACACCTGTCCACTGAGGCTCTGGTCCTCTGTGTAATAGTCAATTAGTGTTACTTCAAGAGAAGTTTTAATCAGTAGCCATCAAACACTGATGTAAGCGGTAAAACATTACACGATTTGCCAGACACTTAGAAATATTCCTCCAATCTGTGTCCCTAGGAGAAAGTGAGGATTGCAGATGCTGGGATCAGAAGCTTATGCCCAAAACGTCGAGATGAAAGACTCGAAACATCGATTCTCCTTCTCCTCAGATGCAGCTTGACCTGCTATGCTTTTCCAGCACCGCACTCTCGACACCAATCTGTGCCCGTCTATTTCTGGGGTGTATTTTTGTAAACATTATTTCACAGTCTTTACATGTCAGTATGTTACTGGACTGTAACTTGTTGTTTTACCCTGTAGGTGTCATCCAATGACATAAGTATGTGTTTCATGTCGTACCTACAATTTTGAATGTACGAGATACCACTCTGGACAGACTCAGGTAGGACTCACTACACTCCACTCTCATACCCTATGAAAATCAATTTCTGCAAATTGAAGTTGAGTTTGTAATTCTAACTCCAGCATTTCAATAAGGAATAACTCTTTGTACATTGTTACCGACAATATCTGCAATGTCACTGCTGATGTTACATTGTTTCGTACTAGTTTATAGCTAATCAATAGTTGTATTATATCCTAACAATTTATTACTTTGCAAGTGACTCAGTATTTCATTCTGTAACTGCCAGTTTGTTGTTTCTAATCTTGTGTTTATTCAGTTTCAGTCAATCACAGGCATGTCAGAGAGCAAATATCTCAACATCTCAAAGTTTCTGACGAAATGGATGGTTAATCTTTTTTCACTCCAAGCCTGGTATGTCTCAGTAACTTATAACTGAATCAATTAGTATGTGATCTAATTGATTCAGTTACAGATCAGTAAGTTACAGATAAAGTGCATGGTGAATGATGCCTCCCAATTCCTGTCATGCAGATAGTGCCTTTGCTGTAGTTATTAATTTCTTTCAGGCTTGTGTCACTTTAAATATCTCAGAGCAGAAGAGTACTAATCTGTACTAATGAAGGGGCTTTTCACCAAAACGTCAATTCTCCTGCTCCTTGGATGCTTCCAGACCTGCTGTGCTTTTCCAGCATCACACTTTCTAGTCTAATCTCCATCATCTACAGTCCTGACTTTTGCCCATCCATCTGTACCTGTCAGTTTCTGATCTGTGAATATGGAAATGTAGTTATTGATCTGTCCATCAGTTTCTCCAATTTGAATATGACAACCTATTTATCTATTTCTCCCGGTGAGTTTCTGTGATGTGAAGATGACAGTCCAATTATCTATCTGCCCCTGTCAGATTCTGCTGTGAGAATATGAGAGTGTCATTACCAGTCTCTACCTGTCAGCTTTTGCTATGTGAATGTGATGTTAGTTATCAATCTGCCTCATTCGGTTCTAGGTGAATGTAAGAATGTAGTTATTATAAACCTGTGAGATTCTGCTCTGGGAATATGTGAGTGTATTATCAAAATGTACCTGTCTGTTTCTGCAATGTGAATGTGTTTGTGCAATCATCAGTCTATCCCTGACAGCTTCAACCATATGAATGGATGAGTGCATCTGTACCTGAAAGTATCTGTACCTGTCAGTTTGTGTTCTGTGAATAAATGAGTGTACGTACACATTTGTCTCTGTTTAACATGACACTTGCAGAAACTGCAGGAGCTCTTTTTACTTCAAATCTCTGTTGCTCAACATGAATAAGATTTCATTTATTGCGATCAGCAGGGTGGCATAGTGCTGCCAGGAATGCAGATTCAATTCCAGCCTTGGTTCATTACGTGGGAGCAGTTTGCATGTTCTGCCCATGTCTGCATGGGTTTCCTCTGGGTGCTCCAGTTTCTTTGCATGGTCCAAACATGTTTAGGTTTGCTGGATTAGCCATGGTAAATTGTCCTGTATTATTCAAGGATGCACAGTGTCAGTGGGTTAACTACAGTAAATGTGGAGTTATGGGGTCTACATCTGGATGGGATCCACTTTGGTGAGTTGTTGCTGGGGGATGGGCCAAATGAACTCTATCTGCATCAGAGAAATTCTATGTACTGTAATTGAAAGTAAGACTTTTAAAATACCATTTTCAGTCTCTGATAGCGTAAAGCAGTTTGGATAATTTCCACAACTTTTATTCTATGGTACAGGTTATGATTGTAAGTTATATTCTGAATGTGCATTTTGAACTTATTGTTCACGTTTATAACAAGACCACTTTATAAGGGCTTTTTGCATTCTGTATACAATAACCTTTGGGGATCTGTCTAAATGTGTACCTTTTCATATTAATATTTAATTTTCCTTTGGAGCACTTGAAACAAAGTATTCATTCAGTCATTTTGTATGAGATGTGTTCTGTTTTCATTTTGTGGAAACAAATTAAATTGCAATATTTGTTTCAATCTGATTCTTGGCATGCTAGCTAATTCCTTCAGTTTGGACAAACGGAATTGATACATGAATTATGTACAGTCATAGAGTCAGACAGCAAGTTTAAACCATATGAGATAATTGGAGGAATAATTAGCCTGAATACTTATTTACTACTTTCCCTATTGAAGTGGAATATATTGTTAGCATTCAATAGGTTCAGTATTTCCAAATAAACAAGTGGAGTTTACTTTTTGACCAATGTGATACTATGCATTAAAATTCTATAGGAAGTTATCTTATACACTGGGACTGGCGTACTTCACTCTTACCTTTCCTGTTTAATTTAAGGAAACGGTAGCTCTCCCAACCATGATATCCTAATAGGCTTGATTTTTCTATTTTTGCCTACGGACCTATTAACCTGACAATATTTCTGTGTTTTGCAAATTATTCTGTACCCACTGTGTATGGCACCATCTCACTCTTTGTTGTGTCCAGAAACCATCAGTTTCCTTTAAGTCCTTCATTACATAAATAAGGACAATAACTGGTGCAGTCTGCAACTATTTGTTCTTCTCTGTGAATGCAGAACTAATCTTGTTTCTTCCATTCACTTGTACGGTTCACAGACTGTCAACAGATTAGAGCCATGTTGTCTGGTGAAAAACTTGGAAACTAAAATTTAATGCTGACTATTTGGGCTGTTGTGTACATGCACTGATTTTATGTATAAAAATGATTTTTGAAAGAAACAGTTGTTATGATACAGGAAGGATGCCCACACTCGATTGATCCTGCTTCAATCTTCCTGCATTGTGCTACTGAGCAGTTTAAATGTTTACTGTTAAATGGACAGCCAGTTAGCAAAGGAGAGTTTTCAGTTCATGTTTCCTGAAGTGAATGGGAAAGATCTTATTTTCTTTGACTGTATCTGTAGGATTCACAGACAAGTGAAACCACAGCACATTGTCACAGAACGGATCTGTGCTGTTCTTCAGAGTCAAGAAGGTAAAAGCAATGGACCTTTGCACCTCTGATAGTGTAGAGTCTAACTGGGAGTAGTGATACCAAGGTCCGGCCTTCAGAGAGTCACACAGTTATACGGCACAGAAACAGATCCTTTGGTCCAAGTTGTTCAGCTGACCAGAGATCCTAATCTGACCCTGTCCCATTTAAATTAAGAATCTCAACACCAGGTTATAGTACAACAGGATTATGTGGAAGCACTGGCTTTCAGTGATGAAGGAGCAGTGCACTGAAAGCTAGTGCTTCCAAATTAACCTGGTGTACGACAAATTGGAGTTGTGTGATTCTTACCTTTGTCCACCCCAGTCCAACACTAGCACCTCCACATCATGGCTAGTCCTACTTACCAGCATTTGGTGAATATCCATCAAAACTGTTCCTATTCTTGTATATATCCTGGTGCCTATAAAAGGTTGTAATTGTACCCACCACCTCCACTTCCTCTTGTAACACATTCCATACAAGCACCATCCTCTATGTGATAAAGTAACTCTAACTCTACAGGCCCTTTTAAAATCTATTTTCCACAATTCAAACCTGTGCCGTCTTTTTTGCACTCATCCACATTCGGAAAAACACCTTGGCTATCACCATATCATGCCCCTCGTGATTTTCTCAACCTGTACAAAGTGCACACCTCATTCTCAGACAGTCCAGGGAACAAAGCAACAACCTGTTCAGCCTCTCCCCCTAACTCAAAACCTCCAGTCCTGGCAATGGAACTTCCTGATGAGAGTAGTGCAGTTGACATGGTTTACATGGACTTCTGTAAGGCCTTTGTCGAAGCATAACCCTTGACCGGGGAGGAAAGACTAGGCAGGCAGCATTCAGGCAAGTGGTAGGTGCTTATTCAAGCAGAAATGGGTTAGTCGATATCATGTTCCTAACCAGGCCTTCCCTGTTAGGCCTTTTGCATTGAAAATAATGCAGTTTAGTTTATCAGTCCTGCCTTGTTCTCGGCTTTGTCCCTGCCTGCCTTAACTGTTTGACTGACCTTTGTTCTCAACTGTACCAGTTTCAGATTGATCTCTTTCCTCACAATCTCCCTGGGTCCCACCCCCACCTTACTAGTTTAAATCCTCCCAAGCAGTTCTAGCAAATCTACCTGCCAGTATATTAGCCCCCTTCCAACTTAGGTGCAACCTGTCCTTCTTGCACAGCTCTTTTCTTTACTCAGAGTAATTGAGGCGTGGAATATTCTGCCTGCAACTGTAGTAGACTTGCCAACTTTAAGGGCTTTTAAATGGTCATTGGATAAACACATGGATGAAAATGCAATAGTGTACTGCGCTGTCATGTTCTAAGTTCTATTATCTCACTAAATCTTTTGTACTCTTGTTTCAAATTACGATTATGTGATCGCATTGAGTATTTGAGAGAATGGTACTGAGTTTCTTGCATTTTTTTTCAGATTTCATAGGAATGCAGGGCTATTTGGAGAAGATGAAAGCTAATTTGAAACAATGGCGCACAAGAAGCCTTTTTTATGAAGATAAGAGTCATTAAAAAAATCTGTTCCTGCAAGTTGGAGAAATGGAGAATGATGTTATGATAAAGGTGGGAATGGCAGCTCCTCTGCCATCATGATACATTTATGGAAATGGAATGCTGTCTGAATGGGAGTGGAATTGTTAGCTGGATGTTTCTGACTGCTGCAGACCACAATGAGTTCATGGGAGAGTGATATTCATTTCGATTTTCTGTTGCCTGCAGTGTATATGGAACTCCATAACTGTTAATCCTGCTCTGCAGTTATGATGGTTGTATTTTGAACTAATGCTCAATTAGTCAGTTGCTGTGTCTGTGTCTGTGTGTGTGTGCGCCTACAGTAATTATTCTCTATGGTCAGGAATAAAAACAAATTCCTGGAGAAACTCAGTTCTAAATAAGATACTGGCCCCAAAATATTAACTGTTTTCTCTCCACACATGCTGTCAGACATGCTGAGTTTTTTTTTCAGCACTTTCTCCTTTTGTTTGCAGCCTCTAGCATCTGCAGTTTTATTTGTCAGGCTTTGGCACAGTGGGTGGCACAGTGGTTAGCACTGCTGTCTCACAGTGCCTGAGACCCAGGTTCAATTCCCGCCTCAGGCGACTGACTGACTGTGTGGAGTTTGCACGTTCTCCCTGTGTCTGCGTGGGTTTCCTCCGGGTGCTCTGGTTTCCTCCCACAGTCCAAAGATGTGCAGGTCAGGTGAATTGGCCATGCTAAATTGCCCGTCGTGTTAGGTAAGGGGTAAATGTAGGGGCATGGGTGGGTTGCGCTTCGGCGGGTCGGTGTGGACTTGTTGGGCCGAAGGGCCTGTTTCCACACTGTAATGTAATCTAATCTAATCAGAATGGGTGTTTGGAATTCACATTATTTAATTATCATGTGACTATATATGACAACTATTCATTAAAGGGTTAACTCTGTCCTGCCCAAACACTAATAAACTTAATAACACAGTTTCATCCTGTAAATTGGTGACTTTTGTCTGGTTTCCTTCTATCTCTGTATTTAACATCTGTGTTATATATGGTTTTTGAAATGATGTTACAGTCTGATTTTCTTTATCATCTTGATTTTAACTTTAAAAATGTCATATTAAATGTAGATTTAATGCCTTTGCTGGGCATCTATTTCAAGTAAGAATTCTGAAAAAATGGTGTAAATATCAATGGACTTGATAATATTCGGAAGAACTTTCAAACTTTGATTGGCAGCAGATGCTCGCAGGTAAAGAGATGGCTAGAAAATGGGAAACCTTTAAAAATGAGATAACAAGAGTCCAGAGACAGTCTGTTCCTGTTAGGGTGAACGGCAAGTCTGGAAAGTGTAGGGAATGTTGGATGATGGAGAAATTGAGATTTTGGTCCAGAGAAAGGAGGAAACATATGTCAAGTATAGACAGCAGAGATCAAGTGAATCCTTAGAAGAGGAAAAGGCAGGAGGAGTATAATTAAAAGGGAAATCAGGAGGGCAAAAAGGGGAAATGAGATAACTTTGGCAAACAGGGTTAAGGAAAATGCCAAGGGATTTTATGAATACATTAAGGACAAAAGGGTAACTAGGGAGAGAATAGGGCCCCTCAAAGATCAACAAGGCTGCCTTTGTGTGTAGCCACAGAAGATGGGGGAGATACTAAAAGAGTATTTTGCATCACTGTTTACTGTGGAGAAGGACATGGAAGATATAGAATGTGAGGAAATAGATGGTGACATCTTGAAAGATGTCCATATTACAGAGGAAGAAGTACTGGATGTCTTGAAATGCATAAAGGTGGATAAGTCCCCAGGACCTGATCAGGCATATCCTAGAACTCTGTGGGAAGTTACCAAAGTGATTGCTGTGTCCCTTGTCGGGATATTTTTATCAGGATAGTCACAGATGAGGCGTCAGAAGACAAGAGGTTGGCTAACATGGTGATACTATTTAAGGAAGGTGGTAAGGAAAAGCCAGGGAACTTTATGCTGGTAAGCCTGCCATCGGTGTTGAGCAAGATGTTGGAAGGAATCCTGAGGGACAGAATTTATACGTATGTTGAAAGGCAAGGACTGATTCGGGACAGTGAACATGGCTTTGTGTGTGGGAAACCATGACTCACAAACTCAGTTGAGTTTTCTGAAGAGGTAACGAAGAGGATTTCCCCATGGGAGACTGGTTAGCAAGGTTAGATCTCACTGAATACAGGGAGAACTCGCCTTTTGGGTACAGATCTGGCTCAAAAGGTAGAAGACAGAGGGTGGTAGTGGAAGGTTGTTTTTCAGACTGGAGGCCCGTGACCAGTGGTGTGCTATAAGGATCAGTGCTGTATCCACTACTTTTCGTTGTTTATATAAATGATTTGGATGTGAGCATAGGAGGTACAGTTAGTAAGTTTGCAGGTGACACCAAACTTGGAAGCGTAGTGGACAGTGAAGATTACCTCAGATTACAATGGAATCTTGATCAGATGGGCCAATGGGCTGAGAAGTAGCAGGTGGAGTTTAATTCAGATAAATGCGAAGTGCTGCATTTTGGGAAAACAGATCTTAGCAGGACTTATACACTTAATGGTAAGGTCCTAGGGAGTGTTGCTGAACAAAGAGACCCTGGAGTGCAGGTGCATAGTTCCTTGAAAGTGGAGTCGCAGGTAGATAGGATAGTGAAGCAGGCGTTTTGTATGCTTTCCTTTATTGGTCAGAGTATTGAGTACATTTTGCAGCTCTACAGCACATTGGTTCAGCCACTTTTGGGATATTGCATGCAATTCTGGTCTTCCTATCAGAAGGATGCTGTTCAGAAAAGACCTACAAGGATGTTGCCAGGATTTGAGCTAGAAGGAGAAGTTGAATAGGCTGGGGCAGTTTTCCCTGGAGCATCGGAGGCTGACGAGTGACCTTATAGAGGTTTATAGAACCATGAGGGGCATGAATAGGAGAAATACACAAAGTATGTTCCCTGGGATGGGGGAGTCCAGAACAAGAGGGCACAGGTTTAGGGTGAGATGGAAATGATATAAAAGAGACCTAAATGGCAAGGTTTTCATGCAGAGGGTGGTAGGTGCATGGAATGAAATGCCAGAGGAAGTGGTGGGGGCTAGTACAATTGCAAATTTTTTAAAAGTATCTTAATTCATATACGAATAGGAAGGATATGGACTGGATGCTGGCAGGTGGACTAGATTGGGTTGGAATAGCTGGTCAGCATGGACAAGTTGGACCGAAGGGTCTGTTTCCGTGCTGTACGTCTCTTTGACTCAATGATTGATGAGAGTAGAGCGATGGACATGATCTATGTGGGCTTCAGTAAGACGTTTAACAAGTTTCCACATTGTAGACTGGTTAGCAAGGTCAGATCTCATGAAAATCGGGGAGAACTAGCAATTTGGACACAGGATTGGCTTGAACGTGGAAGACAGAGGGTGGTGGTGGAGGGTTACCTTTCAAACTGGAGACCTGTGAGCAGTGGTGTGCCACAAGGATCGGTGCTGGGTTCACTGTTTTTCATTACTAATATGAATGATTTGAATGTGAACATAAAAGGTTTGCAGATGGCACGAAAATTGGCATAGTAGTGGACAGCAAAGAAGGTTCCCTCAGAGTACAACAGGATCATGATCTGATGGGCCACTGGGCTGACCAGTGGCAGATGAAGTTTCATTCAGATCAATTTGAGGTGCTTCATTTTGGAAAGGCACATCAAGGCAGGGGTTATACACTTAATGCTAAGGTCCTGGGGAGTAATGCTGAACAAAAAGACCATGGAGTGCAGGTTCATAATTCCTTGAAAGCAGAATCTCTGGTTGATAGGATACTGCAGAAGGCATTTAGTATGCACTTCTTTATTGGTCTGAACATAGAATATAGGGGTTCTGGATTAGTGGTGCTGGAAGAGCACTGCAGTTCAGGCAGCATCCAAGGAGCAGTAAAATCGATGTTTCGGGCAAAAGCCCTTCATCATTCCTGATGTCCATGAATCTATTGTTGATTGCCAGAAAAACTCATCTGGTTTAGTAATGTCCTTGAATGAGGGAAACTGCTATCCTTCCCTTGTCTGGCCTGCATGTGACTCCAGACCCACATCAATGTGGCTGCATAGATAGTTAGGGATGGGCAATAAATTCTGGCCGAGTCCGTGATGCCCCCATCCCATGAATGAATTAGAAAAATATTCTGTGACTGTGATTCAATCTGTGATAATAGTGTTTAGGGTGTTGAGATTGGGCCCTAATCTCTTATGCATTTTGTGACTTATGATTAAATCACAGAATTGGTACAGCCATTCAGCCTGTTGTGTCTGCACTGGGACATTCTATTCTTATTCGGTTCTTCATAAGAGTTTCCACTAATTGTTGGGATTCTAATCGTCTTTCACTCACTGCCAGTGTCTCGGTGTAAATGCCAATTTGAGATTAGTTCTGCAGTTATCGGCCTTTGAATACCTATTGTGCCAGTTTTGCTCTGTGTGCAACAGTGATGAGTCGAGTATGTGGATGCCATTCTCTTTCTATGTTCAGTTGTGTTTTTTCAGCAGGGTGTAGGATAAACCCATTCAATATTTGATAAACCTGTGTGATTGAGGGATTAATGTTGGTTCAATACTTATCTTTGCCAAGAATCTGAATTTTACTGTATTCAATCTCAGTTTTCTTTTTATATTTTGTGCATGCAGTAGTCTTTGGCAGTTGCTGTTGGGCACTGCAATAATGTAACATCTAATACTAACATCTTCTGAAGTGATTAATTATTTGGTCAGTCAATTTATGACTGCCCATATCTGGAAGTAATTGTGGGCCTAAATTGTACTTTTTCCCTTTTACCATTAACTGGCTGAGTGAGAGTGAGGTTTCTGTTGTGCTGCCAATCTGTATCACTTTGAAGAGTGGTACTGGCCTATATAACACCAACATTGTCTGTATGTCTCTGTGATTCCAGTTCCACAAGTCATAACTTGATACACTTTATAAGGTGAGTTTAATGTCTTATCAATCAGTGTTTCATACATTAAACAAAATATGGAAATGCTTCTGCATTAGTCAGGCCCTCAACCAGAATGGGAGCGTGCATAAAGCCTGAGTGAGAATGAAAGAGACAGAGACAGACACAGATGTGTATGTACGTATGTGAATGAACATTTAGCATCTTCTCTAGAAGCATCCTCTGTCATTCAGGCTTGACCAAGAGGTTCATTTGAAATTTACATTGTTTGATTATTGTCTTTATACAGGACAACTTTTTATCAAAAGAATAATTTTGTTCTGCTCAGTTACTCCAACTTTGCTTCTATATCTGAACTCAATATCTACTTCATATATATATTATATTTGTTATAACAATGTAACAGCATGATCAATTTGTTCATATTGATGTAATTTAAAAATACCAAATCTATGTATGGATTTAATGCAGGTCATTAAATGTATATTTATTATAAGCATACAGTCTAAACTGCTTATAATCTTATGAATGATAATTGGCTTTGAATAATTGGAATTTGCCATCACTGAGGTGGTATGCACTGAGAAGAGGGCAAAATAATATAGATTTATATATCGTCAGTTGTGTTTAACTCTTGGATTGAATCTCAATGTGTGTCTGACTCAATCCACTCAGACAGAGGAAAGGACATTCTCCTCTCTTACAATGATAACATACCTGCTGGGTGTGAGAAGCAGCTGATCACACTTGGATTGGTCCATCAAATATTTGCCTGGAGAAAGACAAAAAGAAGAGAGCTCCTGTACATCACTAGCAGCCAAGTAGGAAGATGTCAAATGACCAAAGCAATATTCAGGTCATGATCATTATAGTTCTTTGTTTCTCCATCCCTTTGAGAAAGCGGTGGTGAGCCACCTTCTGGAACAGCTGTTGTCCATGTGCTGCCCACAATGCCATGAGCACAGAGTTCCAGGGTCTTGATCCAGTGACAGTGAGAGAAAGCGGTTTTATTTCCAAGTCAGCATGGTGAGTGCCTTAGAGGGGAACTTGTCCGATATCAAGGCGGTGTTCCCTGACATCAGCTGCCTTTATCCTTTTAGATGGAGGTAGTCGCGATTTGGAAGGTCCTCCTTTTACAAATTACAAAACTCAAATCTCTTTGTCAGCGGCACAGACAGACGTCTCTCCGGCCGACAGCGTGAAATCAGAATAGTGTGTTGCCTCCCTGGTGTCAGGATCAAGGATATCTTGGAGAGAGTGCAGGATAATCATAAAAGGGAGAGGGACCAGCCGGAGTATACATTGGAACTAACTACCTAGGAAGGGGAAAGGATGAGATTCCGAATAAGTAAGAGAGGCAAGAATTTAGAAGGGAGTTCCTCTCCGGTCGTAATATCTAGATTACTTCCGCTGCTCCACGCAAGTGAAGGTAGGAGTAGGATGATAGAGTAAGGTAAAGCCCAAATCAGGAGCTGGTGCAGGGGAGAAGGATTCATATTTTTGGATCATTCGAATCTCTTCTGGGGAAGACGTGACTTGTATAAAAAGGATGGATTGCAGCTGAATTGGAAGGGGTCTAATATACTGACAGGGACATTTCCTGGAGCTGCTGGGGAGGGATTAGACTAGTATGGATGGGGGTGGGAGATAATGAAGAAAGAGATCGATCTGAGGCTGGTATAGTTGGCAAGTCAAACAGTCAGGGCAGGCAGGAACAAAGCAGAGAATGGAGTAGGATTCATAAATTAAACTGCGTTTATTTGAATAAAAGAGGCCTAACAGGGAAGAACGATGATCTCAGGACATGGTTAGGAAAATGGAATTGGTCTTGGGATATCATAGCTATTACAGAGACATGGTTTGGGGATGGACACAACTGCAGCTTACTGTCCCAGGAATCAAACGATGGGGGGAGGCGGGCAGCAAGAGAAAATGGGGAGTGACGTGTTTGGTAAGAGATAAGCTTACAGATATACTTAGGGGGGTTTTTCCTGGGAATTATTTGGGTGGAACTGAGAAATAAGAAAGGGTTTGATCACCTTATTGGGATTGGACTGTAGACACCCCAACAGTCATCAGGAAATGAGAAGCAAATTTGTAAGGAGATCTTAGATCTGCAGGAATACTGGTGTGGTTATGGTGAGGGATTTTAACATTCCAAACATAGATTGGGACTGCCATTTTGTTAATGGTTTCAACAGAGAGGAATTCCTTAAGTGTGTACAAGAAAGTTTTCTGATTCTGTATGTGAATGTACCTTCCAGCCAAGGTGCAAAACTTGACCTACACTTGGGATATAATGATGTGGCAGTGGGGGAGCATTTTGGGGCCAGTGACCATAATGTAAAACTGTTATTGAAAAGGATAAACCAGATCTCAAAGTTAAATTTCTAATTTGGAGCAAGGTCAATTTTGAGAGTATTATGCAAGAACCTTCAAACGTTGACTGAGGGCAGATGTTCACAGGCAAAGGGATGGCTGGAAAATGGGAAGCCTTCAAAAATGTGAAAACAAGGGTCCAGAGACAGTATGTTCCTGTTAGAGTGAAAGGCATGACTGGTAAGTGTAGGAAATGCTGGATGAGAAAAGAAGTTGAGGTTTTGGTCCGAATGAGAAGGAAGCATATATTAGTTAAATACAGTAGAGGTTGACAGCAATAGGGAAAAACTTAAGATGGAAATCAGGAGGGCAAAAAAGGGACATAAGATACCTTTGGCAAATATTGTTAAGGAGAATTTAAACCGATTTTATAAATACATGAAGGACAAAAGGGCCCAACAAATATTAGCAGGGCAGCCTATGTGTGGAACAACAGGAAATGTGGAGATACTAAGCAAGTTCTTACTGAGGAGAAGGAAATGGAAGATGTAGAATGTGGGAAATAGATGGTGACATTTTGAAAAATGTTCATAATACAGAGGAGGTGCTGCTGGATGTTTTTAAACATAAAAGATGGATAAAGCATGAGCACCTGATCAGGTGTATCCTGGAACACGGTGATAAGCTAGGGAAGTGATTGTTGGGCCCCTACTGAGATACCTGTATCATCAATAGTCACAGTTGAGGTGCCCAAAGACTGGAGGTTGGCTAACGTGGTACCACTGTTTAAGAATGGTGGTAAGGCAAAGCCAGGGAACTATTGAACAGTGAGCGTAACATCAACAGTAGGCACACAGTTGAGGGGATTGTGAGAGACAGGATTTACATCTTTTTAAAAGGCCACTGGGAAGTCATGTATCACTAACTCAACTGATTTTTTTTAATTGGTAAGGAAGAGGACTGATGAGGGCAAAGTGGTGAATGTGATCTATATGGCCTTCAGTAAGGCGTTTGACAAGGTTCCCCATGCGAAATTGATTAGCAAGATTGGATCACATGGAATACAGGGAGAACTCGCCATTTGAATATAGAACTTGTTCGAAGGTAGAAGACAGAGGGTGGTGGTTGTGGGATGCTTTTCAGACTGGAGGCCTGTGACAAGTGATGTGCTACAAGAATCACTGCTGGGTCCACTGCTTTTCATCATTTATATAACTGATTTTAGTTAAAAACATGACAACACCAGGTTATAGTCCAACAGGTTTATTTGGAAGTACAAGCTTTCAGAGTGCTGCTCCTCCGCCAGGTGTCGATGCTCTGAATGCTTGTACTTCCAAATAAATCTGTTGGAGTATAACCTGGCGTTGTGTCATTTTTAACTTTGCACACCTCGGTTCAACTCCAGCCCCTCCCATTATTATGAATGATTTTGGATGTGAAGGTGCACCTATTGTTAATAAGTTTGCAGATTACACAAAAATTGGAGTTGTAGTGGCCTGCAAAGAAGACTACCTCAGAATACAGCAGGATCTTGATCAGATGGGCCACTAGACTCAGCAGTGGCATATTGAGTTCAATTTATATCAATATGAGGTGCAGCAATTTGGAAAGGCAAATCAGGGCAAGACTTACACACTTAATATTAAGGTCCTGTGGAGTGTTGCTGAACTAAGAGACGTTGGAATGCAGATTCATTGTTGCTTGAAGGTGGAGTTATAGTTAGATAGGATAGCAAAGAAGGCATTTGATATGTTTTCCTTTACTGGTCAGAGCTTTGAGTATGTAACTTAGGAGGACACGTTGTGGGTGTACAGAACATTGTTTATGCCACTTTTGGAATATTATGTGCAGTTTTAGTTTCTCTCCTATGGAAAGGATGTTGTGAAACTTGAGACAGCTATTCAAGATAGTTTTTGGTCCAAAGAAAAGGCCT
The DNA here is from genome assembly GCF_037043375.1 of Chiloscyllium plagiosum. Taxonomy (NCBI): domain Eukaryota; kingdom Metazoa; phylum Chordata; class Chondrichthyes; order Orectolobiformes; family Hemiscylliidae; genus Chiloscyllium; species Chiloscyllium plagiosum. Next base: position 10,570,544 of record NW_028270187.1, read on the forward strand.
AAAATTTGGGAAGATATATAGTGAAAGACATGAAGGCTGCAAACAGATCTAAATTCAGCCAATGGCAGGGAAAAGGGATTTGACTAACAAAGGGCAAATGAAGAAAACAGTAATGTTGCAGAAGCCATTAAAGGAAAAACAAACAGTTGAAGCACGAATAAATGTGTAAAGAGAGAAATAGGTTGGTAAAGAGGACCATATATCAATTACAACATAAAAAAAGGAGTTTAAAATGGGAAACAAAAACGTCTCAAAAATCTCTAACAGAATGTTGTTCTCTGTTCACAAATGTTCACACAGCTAACACAGTTGGGGAGTTTACTGAGAGGGAAAAACTGAGCCAAATCAGTATTATTTGGGAAATGATATTGGGACAATGGGTAGGATTGAAGGTTGGGCATTGATCATCTACGTCACAGAGTATTTAATGTAGTGGGTTGAGTAGTACTGGATGCAGTGGTGATTCCTGATGAAGGGCTTTTGTCTGAAACATCGATATACCTGCTTCTCGGATGCTGCCTGACCTGCTCCAGCACCACTCTGACTTAAACTCTGGTTTCCAGCATCTGCAGTCCTCACTTTTGCCTGGATGCAGTGGTGGTCATGTTCCAAGATTCTATAAGCTCTGCAATAATTTACACAGATGGGGGGGGGGCTAGCTAGTGTAAGTAATCCAATGGAAAAGGGAGGTAGGTATAAAATTGGGAACTATAGACCAGTCAGCCTACAGGGAAAAATCAAAATGAAAGCTTCAATTGCGAAGCATTTGACAAAACAGTATTCAGGATCCGATAGAGTCAGCCTGGACATGAAGGGCCTGTTCCAGTGCACACTGTTCTGTCCTCTAAGCCTGATAAACCGACTGGCCATCTTGAGGATGGAAACAGTAGAGCTGATGAGAATATAAAAGTTACTGAGGAGAAGAACTTCAACAAACTCCCTGGACACCGCAGCAAAGGCTGAAAGGAGGAGACATTCTATCCTTCCACACTTACATTTGGTGATATTTCTGGCGTATGACGGTGTGAATGTGAATACTGTGTCAGAGAGGCTGTCGGAAAAGGGCGGACGGTTAGTCGAACGTAACTGTCTTTGTGTGTCCGCGAATATTATATTTCTGGGTCTCTCTTGTGAAAATCAAAAACATTTTCAAGTCAACTTATTCCCCGGCTCTCCCACTAGACCCCGAAGGTAGAATCTAAGACAATATATTTGTTGATTTCAAGATTTCGATCTAAAAGTACCGACAATGTCACCGTTCAGCTGAAAGAGCTCGATCTGTGCAGCAGCAAAATGCGCTTAACTAAGAACGGAGCCGGTCTATTCGAGTGAAAACTTTTCAGTCGCAAACCTTCCCATGTCAGGGTGAGGAGCGATCGAGCCTGGCTCTCTGGAGATGCGGAATTTCAGAGGAATCGGAGAGTTTAGGCCGTTAGAGAAACACAGAGAGGCAGCTGGAACAGGGAGCTGACGGCAGGTTGTCCCTGCGCCGTCCGCTCGCTGCCTTGAAGTGGCTCAGTGCCGCCCCCAGCAGCTTCATTGCTGACCGAGTTCAGACTGTCCCAGAGAGAGATTCAGCGCAGAGTTCTCAACATGAGCGACAGTGCAGCCGCCGAAACGGCTCCTCCAGCCGCCGCTCCCACCAAAGCCAAGGCTCCCAAGAAGAAGGCGGCGGCTCCCAGGAAAAGAACACCCGGTCCCGGGTTGGGAGAGCTGATTCTGAAGGGTGTCGGGGATATCAAGGATCGCAGAGGGGCGTCTCTGTCCGCTATAAAGAAGGCGCTGGAGAGAAGCGGGATCGATGTGGGAAAGCGAAACGCACAGATCAAGATGAGTATCAGGAGGTGCCTGGCGAACGGCTCCCTTGTTCTGGTCAAGGGCCAGGGCGTCTCCGGCTCCTTCAAACTCCCTAAGAATCCAGTCAAGGCAAAAGCGGGAAAGAAGTCGGGAACATCAGCAGCCGCCAAGAAACCGGCCGTGAAGAAATCCCTGGCCAAGAAGGCGACAGCAAAGAAATCCCAGGCCAAGAAAGCGACAGCCAAGAAATCCCAGGCCAAGAGAGCGACAACCAAGAAGTCCCCAGCCAAGAAAGCGAGCGGCAAGAAGGCGGCACCGCCAAAGAAAGCGGTGAGCAAAGCAGCGACAAAGAAACGGACTCCCGTGAAGAAGGTGAAAAAGGCCAAGGGCCCTAAAGCCCCCAAACCCCTCAGCAAACCGGCTAAAAGCAAGGCCAAGCCCAAAGCGAAAGTGACCAAGACAGCAGCAAAAAAATGAACCCGTCAGTGTAATATGTAACCGTCTGAACCCAAAGGCTCTTATCAGAGCCACCCACATCTCTCAGGAAAGAGCTGAGCCCGGATCCAAAGTTCTCCGTCCGGCGCCGGGCGCAGACCTACCTTAGATATTATTTGATCTGAATAACTCAAATACACACACATGCCATGGTTCACGAGAGCTGAGACCTGTGAATGGGCAAGACCATAGGGAAGGTTTATTGATCTCCATCTGGATATTTCACTTCGCGACTTATAACTCTACCGAGTCACGAATGTGACATATTGTAGTATTTGTATTTCATTGACCCGTTCAGGAATGTTACTTTGTTCAGTTTTGATTCTGAGACCCTGCGGATGTTTTCATGGCGTGTTCCTTCCATCTGCCTGTTACAGACAGTTCAGGTAGTAATTCCACATTGTCTTCGGGCTAATTACAATCTGGGGATAATAAAAAATAACAGATAAAGTGAGATTCTGTCCTTTTATCGGTGTATACTGCATTAGCTTTTAAGATGATTAAATTGGCGGGGTTATTTAGATTGATTCACGGCCGATACAAGTTCCGTTGTTCAGTTTGTCTGAGCTGTTTTAAACCCTGCCTTTCCTCCTGCTTGTTACAGACAGATCAGGCAATGATCCCGCCTCGTGTCCGCGCTGACAGCTAACTAGGTTTTGAAGAAATACTACGAAGTATTAAATTTTATCTTAGTTGCAGACGGATGGTGTTTTGCGTTTGAATGTTTAATTTAATTTCAGTGTTTTGTGAGGGTGAATTCGGCGGGCATTTTCAAACTGACCAACTGTCATTTCACGTCAGCAAATCAGCCTCCAACAATTCTTTTCCTGCCTTTACTGTGCCTTCCGGAGCTGTTTCTCTGTGGGCTGAGGGACAGGGCTGTATCCAATCCCAGCTCTAGGGCGGGCTCTCCGTTCCCTTAAACAGGGAGCACCGCAGCAGCCTCAGCATTGACAGCAGTAGCCTGTGTTTGTGTGTAACTGCGAGTTGAGGAGAATGGCTCGGACCAAGCAGACAGCGCGCAAATCCACCGGAGGGAAAGCTCCCCGCAAGCAGCTGGCGACCAAAGCGGCCCGCAAGAGCGCTCCGGCCACGGGCGGAGTGAAGAAGCCTCATCGCTACAGGCCCGGCACGGTGGCTCTGCGGGAGATCCGCCGCTACCAGAAATCCACCGAGCTGCTGATCCGCAAACTGCCCTTCCAGCGCCTGGTGCGAGAGATCGCTCAGGACTTCAAGACCGACCTGCGCTTCCAGAGCTCGGCGGTGATGGCCCTGCAGGAGGCCAGCGAGGCTTACCTGGTGGGGCTGTTTGAGGACACCAACCTGTGTGCCATCCACGCCAAGCGGGTCACCATCATGCCCAAAGACATCCAGCTGGCCCGCCGGATCCGCGGGGAGCGCGCCTAAACGGAGCATAGTCGGCCCTACACATTCACCCCGAGACAGAGAGAGAAAAACACAACGGCTCTTTTCAGAGCCACTAAACCATCCAGAGAGAGCGGGAAATGATGGGTTGCATGAATATTGTAATTATAAATCTATGAAGTAAATGGGGATGGAGTGAAATATTGATCTGGAGTTAGTCAGCAACTATGAAGATTCAGCAGCCGAGGTCTTCGGTGATTGCAGAATTTGTTATAACATGATATTAGAGATTTGAAATTTTGCTACACAATTGGGAATTCCCCGAACAAAAGCCCTCTCTCCTCACTGTTTATCGTCGTGGTAAACATGGTTTGTGCTTGTGGAGAAGGCGCGGGAGAACATTTGGCGCCAAGAGATCAACCGCTTTTATTTTGAATGGAAAAGCCCGCCAACATGCCAGAGGAGAATGCGTGAATTCTTATTCGGTGATTTGTTTTTGCCATTACAAAAATACAGTCCAAACAATCATACCTTACTCCCTTTCTAATTTGCATCTGAAAAAAAAGACTCACCAGTGAGTCAATTTTTTGAGACAGTCTTTTTATTCCGAGAGCGAAAGCGAGCATATTAAACAGCAGTGAGTAATGCATAGCTGGGGAGTTATTCTCATTGAGCGGCAGTGAAAAGAATACATACTGCAATGTAATTTGTACATCATATATTAAGGTAGTGGAGTATTCCGGATTAAAGATCCTTGGCGTTCCCACCAGCTGTAACTATATGATCATTGTTAAAAATCACACAACACCAGTATATAGTCCAACAGGTTTAATTGGAAGCACTAGCTTTCGGAGCGACGCCCCTTCATCAGGTGGAGAGTAACTTGAGCAAATAGCAGCAAACAGAAAGAAGATTCACTAGTACTTAATATGTTCCCAAGAGGCAGAGAAGAGAGGGCACGTTCTCTTCTCTCGAAGCCAGCGCCAAATCATAATCAGCTTTCTTTCCAATTTGAAAAGCCCGCCGATTCACAAATAAAGAAGTATGTTTTGCATAAAAGAATGATGTATAAGAAAGGAAGACGTTGTTCAGAGGAGAATCCACCGATACCTGTTAATTAGGTTACAAATGTATACTTCAGACAATCTCTCTCGCTCATTCATTTACCAAACCGCATTTGTTTCTTTCTACACTCTTTTTTTTTATCTTTTCTGGACCTGACGAACTGGCAGAAACAAAAGCAAGCGCCACGAACTGCAATTAATCTCTTCATTTCACATTTGAAAAGCACCCCGGTATGTTAATTAAACATCTCATACTTTCTCTCACGGAATAAACCGCAGTCACGGAGAATATTAGTGGCTGCCAGAGAATTAAGCCAAATTGGCACGCAAGAGTAGAAAGAGGTTATTCGTGTATATCCTGTACCCACTGCCTGGGGACAGAGATCACGTTAAATGCCGCGGAGTCATTTTTCATGTGCCCGTGTTACTCTTTGTTAGTCGAACAGGTCGGGAACTGCAAGCCCCGGTGGTGGGTTGGGGGGCGGTGGCATGAGCTTTGAGTTTCACCCCCGGCAACCAAAAGTGCCCCAGCACCCGCCGGCAATCAAAAGCAACGTTTCCATCTGAGTTCTATTTTACTTTATTTTTCGTTTCCAAATCCCCGCACAAATATTGCCCGGATGCTGATTGTGGCAAATGAGGCTTTCTGCTGTTGGTGAGAGATATTCAAAATGAGCCGAAATAAAACTAGAAAGCCTTCAGAAGTGGCACAGTAAATGTGGAGCTTTTACTGATCTATGAACGTGTGCTGTAGGGAGTGCAACGTTAAAATATTCTCGAAAAACTGCGTTCGCTACTGATCCGCTCACTCGGAAGAACGTAATCTCATGTTTTATCAGTAAATCGGGGTGCTGTTGCAATGTGAAATAAAATATTGGTTCCGGAGTGCGGGGTTTCCCGCCTTTTCTGATTAATGTACAGACAATTTCATTCGAAATCAGAAATGGACAGATTCAAGTCGACTTGGGTATGAGTTAAAGGGAGATAATGTAAAGTGTATACGTCTATTGTAGAAGTAAATCAACTCGAGTATTTGTGCATTCCTCAGTACAAAACTATATATTGGCGGGCTTTTCAAATTGGAAAGAAGGCGGTTGATGATTTGGCGCCGGTACTTTCCGCCCTCCTCCCCGTGCCCTCTCCGGATTGGGGAATGAGGCAGATATCTGATTGGGAATTGAAACAACAGTAGGAGGGGCTGGACAATGGGACCAATCAGAAATGGCCGCCCCACCATTCCTCCCGAAGGTATAAGAGGCCGCAATGTGGGCGGAGTGCAGCATTCTCTGTGACAGTGCTTGTGAGTTTGTGACCATGTCCGGAAGAGGAAAGGGCGGTGGGAAAGCTCGCGCCAAGGCGAAGTCTCGGTCGTCCCGGGCTGGCCTGCAGTTCCCGGTGGGCCGTGTTCACAGGCTCCTGAGAAAGGGTAACTATGCTGAGCGTGTGGGTGCCGGAGCGCCGGTCTATCTGGCTGCGGTGCTGGAGTATCTGACGGCTGAGATCCTGGAGCTGGCCGGCAACGCGGCCCGGGACAACAAGAAGACCCGCATCATCCCCAGGCACCTGCAGCTGGCCGTGCGCAACGACGAGGAGCTCAACAAGCTGCTGGGAGGGGTGACCATCGCTCAGGGCGGGGTGTTGCCTAATATCCAGGCCGTGCTGCTGCCCAAGAAATCCGCCGCAGCGGGAGCCGCTAAAAAGTGAAGAGAGTATTCTTGAATCTGACAACCCAAAGGCTCTTTTAAGAGCCACTCACAGCATCTGTGAAACGAGTTCTCCCTTCCATCAGATTGAATTACCTTCCTGTGGTTAATTGTCTTTAATCGTCGTCCTATAAATGCATTACTCAGTCCCTGTACTCGCTCGCAGGCAGATTCACGTTACGTTGTGCTGTATTTAGGAAGAGCTGAATTGCCCCCGTGCCATAAGTTTATAATGAGTGGTCGCTGACCCTCTGTTTTATTCTCTGATGTGTTCGTGTATAAGATCCTTTGCCTGGTCATGAGAGGGAGCATAATAGAGGCCACAGTCATTTTCAGCTACTTCCAGTTTGTTGCTCTTTAATAGTCAACCAGTTCGGTAGTAACGCCCCCATGGAGTATGAGCCCGAGTTTGATCTCCGGCAAACAACAAGTGCCCCATCTTTGATTTCCACGGATAGATTCATTTTACGCTTTTTAAATTTCAGAATACCGATGGTGTTGTCTGATTGCAAAAGGCTCTGAATGAGGCGTTCTGCTGTCAAAGCTTTAAAAATGAAGAGCTCAAACCAAAACAGTTGCCTCACTGTAAGACTCAGTCAAGTAGCATAGATACAGACCCTTTGGTCCAACCAGTCCATACCCACAATAATCTCGAACTAGACTGGTTCTAATTGCCTGTTCTTGTCCCGTAGCCCTTTGAAACTTTTCTTATCTTGTCCCGTAGCCCTTTGAAACTTTTCTTATCATGTACTTATCCAAATGTCTTCTAAATATTGTGACTATCCATGTCCATCACCTGCTTTCGAAGTGAATTCCACACAAACCACATTATTTCACCGTAGTTACAGATGATACAAATATTTCTGAAACAGGCACCTTATTTTCCTGCTTAACTTCTTCGCACAATGTCCTGGGGTGTGCTAGATCAGATCTGAGATTTATCCAAATCTGTCTTCTAAGACCTCCAGCATGCCTCTTTGTAATGTGAACTGTTTTCAAAACATCAATATTTATTTCCCTAAGTTTACTAGCTTCCCAGTTTAAAAAAAAACTGATGTGAAATATTCATTTTGAGCTTGTCCCATCTTCTGAGATTCAACAGAACGGCAGGGGTGAACTGGATCTACTTATTACCAAATGGCCCATGTCTCCTCTCAGAATAGCTGACAAACAAAAAAAGACAATCTGCCTTAGAATTAAAACACAAGAATGGCTGAAAAGAAATAAATGAGATTAACAGTCTGTCCTAGCCTTAAAGTAAAGAAAATGATACCTTTGAACAAACCTACTCCAAAGCCAGTTGCCTTGAGTAGCAACCATCATAGATCAGAACATGTCCACAAGCCAAACATAGGAATGTTCTCAGCTTACTAATGAAAGAGTGACTATGCAACCCGAGGAATAAATACCAGATGCAAAAGATAACATACTGAATTCCCTAAATATCTACCAGATCAACAATTAGCTATTGCGTGGTAAGCAGTAGTTTCTTCATTAGATTGCAATATTAAGCAATAATTACTAGTTAGAGATTCTACAACATAAATATAGATTCATGTAACAAATGTTTATGCCTATGTGTGAAGGTTAGTAAGTTTTCAGAAGTCCCCTAATTCATCCTGGACAATGGCTATTCACAGCCATTAAACACAATGTACTATGGGTAGTTAGAAATAGCTGTCCCTAAACTTAACTAACCAGAACAGAAAGCGTCATTACAAATCTTTCAGCAACTAATTACAACTAAATGCCTTTGGCATTTTTATATACATAATTAGGACGATGGGAAATATAAGAGGAAAAACTGAATTTGATAAAGACAGCAAATGAGATACGATAAATAATGGAATTCAAACTATCTCTCCTTATAAAACCAGCCTGAGAGGCCTGAAGGAATCTAGCAATTAAGTTTGGAATGTGAATGACGAGGATGCATCGAAAAATCCCAAGGACTAGAGACTATAGTGTGTTAAACACCATGAGGTCATGGGAGGCTGAGACCTGCTAAAAAAATGCCCATCATTAATTATGTGTCTTATAGGATTGGGTTTATAAAGTAAGAGGGAGGGACCTAGTGATTATGGTGCATGTCATTGTTAACAGTGCATAAAATACTGTTTTTTTTATAATAAATTCAGGATGCATCATTGGTCTCTCTTCCAAGGCTGGCCTCTGGGGAAGGTCCTTTGGCCCTCTCCCTGCTTTAACTGGGTTTTGCATGAATAAACGTCAACTTGCCTGCCTCCTGAGCTTACATTCTCTTTTCAGGGGAAAAGGCTCCCACAACAACAACAACAACAACTACCTCTTGGATCTTTAATGTATCCTACTCTCTCTTTCTAGTCACTAATTTGCTTTGAATGAACTTGTAGAATCCCTTTGAATTATGTTTAACCGTATCTGCCAAGGCTATCTCATAACACCACCCCCTTGTCCTTCCTGATCTCCCTCTTAAGAATGCCCCTACATTTTTCATGCTGAACAGAGATTCATTTGAACTCAGTTGTCCATATCTAAGATATGCTTTACTTGAAGTCTCAAATAAAACATCAATTTTGCTGCTCCTCCAATGCTGCCTGACCTGTGCCTTTCCAGCTTCACTTCTTATCAACTCTGACTTCCAGCTTCTGCTGTCCTTTTTAAAAACCTTACATTTATCCACATTATATTACATCTGACTTGCATTTGCCCATTTACTACACCTCATCACAATCACATCTCACCACTCAAAGCAGTTTTATGTCATCTGTCAATCTGAAGATATTACATTTATTTCCCTCATCTAAATCATGGTGAATATATAGTGAAGAGTTGGATTCCAACACTAAGATTTTCCATGTCCCCAAGGCACTGCTTGTCATTGTGAAAATGATCCACTTATTCCCTTTGTGTTTTCTTTTAACCAACCAGTTTTTTTAAAAATCCATCTCGATACCATGCTCTTTCGTTATTCTCAGGTGTGAACTTGCCAAAATCTTCTGAATGACCTCCACCTGTTCTTCCAGCAGAGAACATAGAACATTATAACACAGAAACAGACCGTTAAAATCCATGCTGACTCGGTTTGATTCTGATTTTTTTTAACCCCAGACACACTGCATTCTTTTTTCCCTGCAGGTTGAGTGGCCTATAATTCCCAGTTTATCTCTACCTTCCTTTTCAAATAGTTTTTCTGTTTCTGTTTCCTCTCTACACATTTTATAAATACTTTAACAGTTGTTTCTTTTTCACAACAATTGCAAGCTTACTCTTGTCATCATTTTCTCTTTCTTCCTCAATGTGCTCATCTCCTCGTTTGCTGAAATCTAAACTGTTCCACCCTTTAGGTCTGTCTATTTATTTTCTTCGCAATTAGAACACGTGTTCTTGGAATCAAATACAATCTTACAGAACCCTAACGTTCCGTAAAGTTTACAAAAGTAATACTGAAGTTTTGTGAAATCTAAAACGAATACCGTCCAAACTCAGGGCAACTTCTATCTCAAAAGTTGAATGCAGCTGATGTAGGGGTACATCAGCTTGATCGAGGATAGGTTTCTCTCTAAGCCAAACACCATGATAACTTGGAAATGCAACATATCCCCTTTCATTCACTGTCACTGGATCAAGACCCTGGAACTCTGTTCATGGTATTGTGGGTAGCACATGGACAACAGCTCCAGAAGGTGGCTCACCACTGCGTCCTCTAAGGGAAGGATAATAAATGCTAGGCTCAGCCAGCGACAGACATGTTCCAGGAGTGAATCAGTAAAAATAGCTGGGGTGTCTCATCGTGGCATACAACATATCACAAGGTTTCTGTCTGCAGCATACCTGACACTAAAATTTGTCATCCACTATAAACTAAAACGAGTCCCAGTGATCCTATTGCACATCTCCCTGATCCAGGTTTGATTTCTTCGGGCCTCCTGACGCAGAAATAGGGAATGATACTATGACGCAAGACTCTGCAAACAGTTACATACTGTCTTCGTAAAAAAGTTCCACTTATTCTATCTATCTGTCTGTGTGCTACTTTCAACCAGGTGTTAGTATTTGTGGATGAGGGTAAACAGGATTAATTACCACACCTAACATAAGATGAGATCTGATATTATTGAATGGGCTGAGTGGCCGCCAGTTTCTCCGCTCCCTGATCAGAATGTGAGAGAGTCGGAGGGAGGAGTTATTAACATGACTCGGGAAAGAGCTCAGTTGGAGCTTTATAAAGGGATGATGTCCCAGCTTGAAACCTTCTCTACCCTTCCTCCCACAGTCCCAGTTCTTTTGGTCAAACTGGGAGAAAAGGGAATTGGGGAAATGACCAATTGATGTTTGTTTCTGGGAATCAGTGGGAAAAAGTAGCGCGTGCGCAATGCCGCCCTATCCGCAATGCTATCAGTCCCTGACCAGAAGAACGCATGCGTGAGGCCCTCCCCCAGTGCTGCCATTGAGGAGCATTTACTCAGTGAGTGCAAGAGGTTTGTTTGAAACAGACCGCAATGGAGAGATCAGCGCCCAGGGAAGCGAGGGAACAGCAGGCTCCTTCCAGCAGCACATCGGGATGGGAGCCTGGGACACAGAGGGGGCTCCGAGACCGGGATTGATTCGGGGTGAGTTCAGGGAGAACCGGGGGCTGTTTGTAAGAGGCCGAGCGGAGCAGGAACTGGTCCCGGAACTTGGAGTGAGCGGGCTGGGGGGAAGAGAGAGGCCTTTCTCGGGCTGTGTGTGGGCCTGCTGAGGGAGGCAGAGCGGGAAGAAGCTGCTGTGGGATATTCTTGTGGTTTTTAATCCCCGAAACACTGATGGGAATTCATTGTTTGGCTTCTGTTTGTTGCGAATAGACGTTGAATTGTTGTGCCCGTTGTTCTTCCTTCTACAGTGTATTGGGAGCTGAATATTGAACTGGGTAATCATTCTACTTATGAAAGTATGCAGATGTTGGTTAGTTTTTGTACCTGAGTAAATTGTTTTAGAATTTCGCAAACAGAAAATGACTGGGAGGAGCTCAGTGTTGAAGCGTAGCCGGGCCTTGCTCTGTTCACCTTGCCCTGTTAAAAAACAAAAAAAAATTCATGATCACGGCCTGAATTTGGCATTGATCAGTTGATGTCTCTCCCCCTCCCCCTCCCCCTCCCCCAGCTGATGGTGATTTACAGGAAATGTCTCTCTTGTCTTCCTCCAGGCAAATGATTGATGGACCAAGATAATGCATATTCCCTCAGTATAAAGCCAGCTGCTTCTAACAACTAACAGGTATGTTACTGTTGTCAGATTGGAGAACGTCATTTCCTCTGTCTAAGTGGACTGAGTCAGACACATATTGAGCTCAATTTCCAGAAGTACACATTCAAGCCAAGAGTCAAACACAACTGTTGAAATATATTTTTTTGATTTCTCCCTGTACTAAATGCACAACAGATCAGTTCCAATAAATGCCATTATACATAGTCAATTATCATTTGCAATATCAGAAGAGGGATAGACTGTATCCTCTAATGACATATACATTCAGGAACTGCATTAACTCCACATGTAGTAAAGTCAATTTTAAAGTTACAATCAAGGTGAACAAACAGATCATGCTGTTACGTTGTTACAGCAAGGATTTCTGAGGGAGATATTGAGTGTAGATATAGAATGAAATTTTGGCATTATCAGTAACTGAGAGGGACAATTTTTTTTTGATAAATAGAAGTCCTATGCAAAAGGTACAACAATTAAATGGTGTAAATTCCAGATGAACCTCTCAGCCAAACCTGATGTAGAGAGAATGTTGACTACATGAATATACACATACAGACAACCACCATCTCCAACCCGTCCTTAATATCTGTGCTTACATGCATGTGCACACACACCATTCTCTCTCAGCTACTGATTGATTTACAATAGTTGCAAATTTGTACACCATCCTGAAATACGCATTCCAACAACTAACAGTAATGAAAATCCATATACACCGCAACTAGCAGAAAACATTTCATCAAACTGATTTCTATTCTCAGATGTCAAGTCAAAGAAATTTACAGCACAGAATAAGTCTCTTCAAATTATTAAATCTGACTGATCAAAGACAGTCCATAACATAACATAACAGTTGATTGAGCTAACAATTCTAATCCATTTCAACCAGCATTCCCTTTCCATGAAAATATCATGGCAGCAGAGAAGTTGTCATCCCCATGGGTATCGGAACATGATTCTCCATTTCATTATTTTGTAGTTATTTTCTTTTTCTGTCCAGCAAGAGCATTTTTAAAATTATTCTATATATATTTCAAAATTCGTTTTGATTTTCAATGAAGAGCCCTGCATTCCTCTTAACACTCCCTTCATTATAGTACCAAAAAAAGCCAGGAAGCAGAATATAGTTTTGTGACGGAGTTATTGGAATTGGAACATTACTATTTAAAGCATAGCAGAATGAAAGAAAAAGCCAAAATTGGTCAGTTTGCCAAGCTGCTCACTTTTCTTTCAACAAGAGTTGATATTTAAATTGTCAAATTCAATTTATTGAACTATTTAAATATGCTTTACAGAATGGTGGAAAATAAAAGTCCTTTTAATTTCCCCCTCCCTACCATAGAGCAACACAAGAGTCTGCTAATGGCTTGCACCAGATCCTGTCCAAATGGGTAAACAAATTGGAATTGGCCAATTCTCTTTCCTGTACAAGGAACACTGTGGTCAGTCAGCTGCAATGCAGTTGAAGTGTTCACTTAGTTGCAAGTGGGTTCGGTTAATACTGATTATTAATTCATTGGTTAAAACATGTCACAATGCAAAAATTAATAGCATCCTGAAAACCAGACATTGATATCCCCACTGTTCCTGGTTAGACTCTGCACTATAGGAGTTACAAAAGTCCATTGCTTTCTACCATTGATTCTGAAGAAAAGCCAGATGCTTTTTTGCCGCAATGTGATGCATGCTCACCTGTCCATGGATCCTCTCGGCACTAAAGATAAAGAACACTGGCTGTGGACATTATCAAACTAAATGTGCAGTGCCAGAGATTAAAGATATACAAACACATGCACTTTCACTGACAAGAGTTGACTCCAGTGACAGTAGATAGTACCTCATTCATGTCAAGTAACAGAAGTTTGAACAATGAAGTACTCTTGCAGTTTCTAAAAGGGACATGTTTCAATTTGAATGACACTGAAGCACTGTGAAACACAATAACCAAGTATAAGGAGCTCATTGATATCTAGTATCAGAGAGTGAATGAAACCCATTCTCACACTGAGCCTGGTGCTGATGAACACACACTTTCTCCACACTCACATTCTGGTTGAGGGACTGAGTAATGCAGAAACATTTCCATACTTTTTAATATATGAAACATTGATTTATAAGGCGTTAAACCCACCTCATAAACTCTATCAGATCATGACATGCTGAACTAGAAACAAGGCAACATTCAAAAAATGTCAGTGTGATATAGACCAGTACCGCTCCTTTAAAGTGATACAGATTGTCAGCATAACAGAAAACTCACTCACACTCAGCCAGTTAATGCTGAAAGGGAAAAAGAATGAAATTTAGGCCCAGGTATTTCCAAATATGGACAGTTATAAATTGACTTACCAAACCATTAATCACTTCAGTTAGTGTCAGATGTTACATCTTGCAGTGTCCAGCAGCAACTAATAAAGTCTCCTGCAAACACAAAATATTTAAAACAAACACATTATCAATGCAATAAAATTCAGATTCATGGCAAAGATAAATATTGAACCAATATTAATCCCTCAATCACAAAAGGTTAGTCAATATTGATACAGTTTATCCTACGCTCAGACCAAAAAAAAACACAACTGAACATGAAAAGAGAATGAGATCCACATACTCTCCCTGATGCTGTTGCATACAAGCAAAACTGGTACTATAATTATCAAAGATAGGTAACGGCAGAAATAATCTCTAATTTGCATTTTGATAGAGATACAGGCAGTGAGTGGATAAAGTTCAGAATCCCAACAGTTAGTTGAAACTCTTATGGAGAACAGGTGAAGAACAGAATGTCCCAGTCTGGACACAATGGGCTGAATGGCTGTATCAATTCTGTGACTCTGTCATAAATGACATGATGCAGAAGAGATTCAGGCCCAATCACAACACCCTAAAGTCAACTATCACAGAATCAATCACAGTCACAGAGAATTCTGTTTTCTAAATTCATTCATGGGATGAGGGCATCACTAGCTAGGCCAGCATTTATTGCCCATCCCTAACTGCCCAGAGGTTGGTTATGTGTCAGCTACATTGCTGGGGGTCTGGAGACACATGTAGGCCAGACCAGGTAAGGATGGCAGCTTCCTTCCTTAAAGGACATTAGTGAACCAGATGGGTTTTTCAGACAAACAAGAATAGATCAGTTGTCATCATTGGACTCTTAGAATATTATTGGCTGTCAGTGAATTAAACAACCTTAATGCATGAGAGTTGAAAGTGACTGGTACTGATTGAGCACTTGACTCAGTCACATAGCAGAAACTGACGAGGATAGATCAATTCCTGAACACTCATATGGACACAACGGGAACTGACAGGCATAGATTGATAGCTGCTCTCACATATTCACTCTGCAGAAATTGAAAGGGAGAGCATGATACTTAAACACACACCCCACACCACCTCCCACACTCCCCACATGCACTTTACAAACACTGGCAGGTACAATCTGATAAATGCATTTGCATATTTATAAACTAGACGTTGACAGATACAGATTCATAGCTACGTCCTGAGATACACAGAGCAGAATATAACAGGGACAGATTGAACAATCACATTCACATGCACATGACAGGACATTTCAGAGGATGACTGAAAACTGCATTCTCATTCACAAAACAGAGACTGACAGGAACATATTGATGCCACTCTCTGTTTCAAATTACTTGTACGGTTTGATAATGACACTCAAGAAACTGACAGGTTGAGATTGATGACAAAAGAAATCACAGTTACATTTGAGGTCAAGTGACTCTTCCTCAGAACTGATTGTCTGCATTTTCCTCGCTGCTGTGTGGTCTTCTGGGGAAACTGAGTATAGATTGGGTGTCCACTGTGCAGAGCACCTACATTCTGTCCAGAAAAAAAAAGACCCTGAGCTTCCAATTGTCTGCCCCTTCAACACAGAACCCTGTTCCCTGGCCAACATCTCTGTCTCAGGCTTGCTGTATTGCTCCAGCGAAGCTCCGTGCTAGCTGGAAGAACAACACCTCATTTTCTGCTTGGGAACTCGACAGCCTTCTGGACTCAATATTGGGTTCAATGACTTTAGAGCCAGAGCTCTCCCATGTCATTACCCGAATTCCCACACACCAGGCAGTGTTAACACATAGTATACTATTATACACCAACAATTACTAACAGTCCCTATTAACAGCTATTCACCCTCCTCGTCTGACCATGATCCACTCATTTGTCTGTCCAACTGTTCTTCCCTCTCTATGGATTCTATCTCCATATATCATTTACTCCATACTCTTCAACACACCCTATCTTCTGCATGGAAACTAATATTTTCCTGGCTACCACCAGTTCTCAGGAAGGGTTACTTGATTGGAAATTTTTATCTCTAATTTTCTCCACAGGCTCTGTCAGACCTGCTGAGCTTTTCCAGCAATTTAATTTTGTTTCTGATTTCCAGCATCTGCAGTTCTTTTGGTTTTTATTTAGAGATTAAGAACTACATTTTCACACTCTCAGAGCAGAAACTATCAGAAAAAAATTGATAACCACATTCATATGTTCACAAAAGAACTTCTAGATTCGAGTGGTGCTGGAAAAGCACAGCTGGTCAGGCAGCATCTGAGGACCAGGACAATTGATGTTTTGGACAAAAGCCCTTTGGCAAGTATTGATAAATACACTCGCATTTTTATTACAGATCCTGATGGGGAAAGAACCTAATTAAACCATCACAAAGCATAAACTGACAGGGACTGTGAAGAACTAAATCCTCACATTCACAGATCAGAAACTGGCAGTCTTAGATTGACAATTACCTAAGAACAGCAGGTCAGGCAGCATCTGAGGAGCAGGAAAATCGACATTTTTGGCAAAAGCCCTTCATCAGAAAGGGCTTTTGCCCGAAACATTGATTTTTCCTGCTCCTCGGATGCTCCCTGACCTGCTGTGCTTTTCCAGCACCACTCTGATCTCCACTCTTGTTTCCAGCATCTGCAGTCCTCACTTTTGCCTAATTACCTAAACACGTTCACCAAGCAGATTTCCTCAGCAGGCTAAGGACGTTCAGCATGTCTATAAAGACTCTTCCAAATTGTCTCACAGAAAGCATCCTGTCTGAGTGTATCACAGCGTGGTATGGCTGCCTAAGACCACAAGAAACTGCAGAGAGTTGTAACACAGCTCTGTCCATCACAGAAACCAACCGTCCATCCAATAACCGCATTTCCACCAACCCCTGACTCGGGAAAGCAACCAACATAATCAAGGACCCATCCGACCCTAGTTATACTCTCCTCCATGCTCTTCTGTCAGGGAGAAAACACTGAAGTTTGAATACACCATCCAACAGATTCAAGAACAGTTTCCCTGCTGCCATCAGACTTTTGAATGGATCACTCAAATTTTAATGTTAATCTCTCTCTGCACCATTAACACTGTATTCCGGATTCTGTTCTATTACCCTGATGCACTTTGTATGATATGATCTGCCTGTAAAGCGCACAGAACAATACTTTTCATTACAACTCGTGATTGTGCCAATAACAAGTCAGATCAAATCAAGTAGATAACTACAGCCTCATTCATATAGCAGAATCTGAGAGTTACATGTTGATAACTACAGTCACAAACTGACAGAAAAAGATGAATAAATACACTCAAATATTCGCATTTCAGAGCCTGACAGGGAAAGATTGATAACTTGAACACTCACATTCACAAGACTGAAACTGATAGTGACAGATGAAAACTCAGCTCACACATTCTCATTGCAGGGATAGATTGACAATTACACAAACCTATTCAGCGAGCAGAAACTGACAGCCACAGATTGGTAAATATCTCTGTATTCACACGGCAGAGTCTGAAAGATACAGATTGACAATTACACTCACTTTGACAAGGAGGAAATTAAAATCAGCAAGGTGGCCTTTGTGCGGAGCAGCAGAAAATGGGGGAGATACTAAATAAGTATTTTGCATCAGTATTTACTGTGGAAAAGGATATGGAAGATATAGACTGTAGGGAAATAGATGGTGACATCTTGCAAAATGTCCAGATTACAGAGGAGGAAGTCCTGGGTGTCTTGAAATGGGTAAAGGTGGATAAATCCCTAGGACCTGATCAGGTGTACCTGAGAACTGTGGGAAGCTAGAGAAGTGATTGCTGGGCCTCTTGCTGAGATATTTGTATCATCGATGGTCACAATTGAGGTGCCGGAAGACTGGAGGTTGGCAAACGTGGTGCCACTGTTTAAGACAGGCGGTAAGGACAAGACAGACCAGTGAGTCTGACCTCAGTGGTGGGTAAGTTGTTGGAGGGAATCCTGAGGGACAGGATGTACATGTATTTGGAAAGGCAAGGACTGATTCAGGATAGACAACATGGCTTCGTGCGTGGGAAATCATGTCTCTCAAAATTGATTGAGGCTTTTGAGCAAGTAACAAAGAGGATTGATGAGGGCAGAGCAGTAGATGTGATCTGTATGGTCTTCAGTAAGGTGTTCGACAAGATTCCCCATGAGAGACTGATTACCAAGGTTAGATCTCATGGAATACAGAGAGAACTAGCCATTTGGATGCAGAACTGGCTCAAAGGTAGAAGACAGGATGGTGGTGGAGGGTTGTTTTTCAGACTGGAGGCCTGTAACTAGTGGAGTGCCACAAGGATCGGTGCTGGGTCCTCTACGTTTTGTCATTTACACAAATGATTTGGATGCGAGCGTAAGAGGTACAGTTAGTAAGTTTGCAGGTGACACCAAAATTGGAGGTGTAGTGGACAGTGAAGAGGGTTACCTCAGGTTACAACAGGATCTTGACCAGATGGGCCAATGGGCTGGGAAGTGGCAGATGGAGTTGAATTCAGATAAATGCGAGGTGCTGCATTTTGGGAAAGCAAATCTTAGCAGGACTTATAGACTTAACGGTAAGGTCCTAGGGAGTGTTGCTGAACCAAGTGACCTTGGAGTGCAGGTTCATAGCTACTTGAAAGTGGAGTCGCAGGTAGATAGGATAGTGAAGGTGTTTGGTATGCTTTCCTTTATTGGTCAGTGTTTTGAGTACAGGAGTTGGGAGGTCATGTTGTGGCTGTACAGGACATTGGTTAGGCCACTGTTGGAATATTGTGTGCAGTTCTGGTCTCCTTCATATTGGAAAGATGTCATGAAACTTGAAAGGGTTCAGAAAAGATTTACAAGGATGTTGCCAGGGTTGGAGGATTTGAGCATTAGGGAGAAGCTGAACAGTTTTCCCTGGAGCATTGGAGGATGAGGGGTGACCTTACAGAGGTTCCTAATGAAAGGCTTTTGCCCGAAATGTCGATTTTGCTTGTCCTCGGATGCTGCCTGAACTGCTGTGCTCTTCCAGCACTACTAATCCAAAATCTGGTTTCCAGCATCTGCAGTCATTGTTTTTACCAAGATATAAAAGAGACCTAAGGGGCATCTTTTTCATGCACAGGGTGGTACGTGTATGGAATGAGCTGCCAGAGGAAGTGGTGGAGGCTGGTACAATTGCAACATTCAAGAGGCATTTGGATGGGTATAAGAATAGGAAGGGTTTGGAGGGATATGGGCCGGGTGCTGGCAGGTGGAACTAGATTGGGTTTGGGATATCTGGTCGGCATGGACACTTTGGACCGAAGGGTCTGTTTCCATGCTGTACATCTCTCTGACTCTAGGTACAGAATAATAACTGTACTCCCACATTCACATAGCTGAAACTGGATACAGTTTTATTAATACATCCATTTTCACAGAACATAAGCTGATGTGTACTGATCAATAACTGTACTTGCATACTGACAGGGTCGGATTCATACTTGCACTCTTGTATTGACATATTAGTGTTATGACACAGTGGTAAATCCCTCTGCTAATTAAACCAAACACACAGAAAAGCTCACCTCGCCTAATAATCTGTTAAAATATGAGGGACAGAGAATGACCCAAATTCCACTATTTAACAAGAGCATCAATTATATTCTTTAATGCTGAAAGTGAACATTAAACAACAACTATTTACAACTCTAAGCCTCCTTTCGCTTGAAGACTTGTTATCTACCTCCCACTCTTTAACAATATGCTGATTCAATAAACCCCCTATTAAATTTACAGCAACTTAATTTTCAAAACCAGATAGTGGTTGTCATCCCCAGTGTCGATCTTCCTCTGTAGATCTCCCAGGGTCATCTTTGGTCTTTGGCTGTAAAGATGTTTCCTATGAAAATGGTACCTTTGATTGAGATTGTTGTGAATAACAGTCTTTCAATGAACGTTCATTCTTTTTTTGGCCAATTGTCCAAAATGTCTGATTTTTTTTGTTAATACCCCAAACATCGGATCATCTCATTGGTTTGATAATGTCAAAACAGTAAAATACAAATTCAATTGTATTTTAGGAGCTTGAGGCATAATTTAAATGGATTGGTTAAATGTGAAATACGAACTAAGGTATCTAGGTAACAGCCAAATGTTACATCTTTCAATTTTCCATCACACTCTGTGACTGCTAGTCAGTCACAAGACAGGTGCTTGCCAGCTTTCAGCTTTCACTCTCTGTTAAAGGTACAGTACATACCTTCAACTTCATAACAATAGAAACAGATTGATCATGATGCTCAGGTGTCAAATAGCAAAATCTGATAGCATTTGGTATTTGCACTCCGATATTGATATAGCTAAATCTGACAAAGATCAATATGTACATTCACATAGAAGAAACTGAAGGGTACAAATTGATGCGTGCATGTTTATAGTCAGGCAGCCGGAACTGACAGGTATAGATACATAAGTAAACTCTCATATCCAGACATGCACTTACATCAGGTAGTCCCATTTGTGGCACTGTAGAGGTACTGGTTAGGATCTGGGTCTCAGTGAATTGGTATAGATTTTGTTTTTTGTTACAATGACCAGACAAAGAGCAGCTGAGGCCAAGAATAGAATCAGTGGTTCTGTTGGAATTACTGGCTTGAAAGAAAAACAGCCTAATGATTAGTAAATAAATATTACATTGAAAGGTTTGATACTGTCAAACTCACATAATGTTGAGTTATAGGCGATGCCTCCTCTCTCTTCCTTCAGATAAAAACTTGAAGGACCAAGAGAATGTAATATTATCTCAGTATGAAGCCAAGTGTGATCAGTTCCTTCTGACAAACAGCAGGTAAGTTTACCATTCTCCGACTGAAGAGCAGCCTTTCTGTAGTCATAGAGTAGTTTGAATTGAGCTCAATTTCCAGAGAGGAATTTTCGAACCAGGAATCAAATATTACCAAGCAATTATAATTTATTTTTTATCTCTCTCCATTCTCAATGCACATTACCCCAATTCCAATAAATTTTAGCATTCACAGCCATAGAGTCACAGAGATGAACAACACAGAAACAGACCCTTTGGTCCAAATTATCTCTGCCAACCAAATATCCTAGTCACATTTGCCAGCACTTGGCCCATATCCCTCTAAACCCATCCTATTCGTATACCCATCCAGATGTCTTTTAAATTTTGTAATTAACCCAGCCTCCACTTCCTCTGGTAGCTCATTCCATACACACACCACCTTACACGTGAAGAGGTTGCCCCTTAGGCCCCTTTTAAATTGTTCCCCTTTCCCCTTACACCTATGCCCTCTAGTTTTGGACTCGCTCACCCCAGGGAAAATACATTGTCTAGTAATCCTATCCATGTCCCTCATGGTTTTATAAACCACTATAAGTTCACCCTGCAGCCTCCAATGCTCCTGGGAAAACTGCCTCTTTATTCAGCCTCTCCCTATATCTCAAATCCTCCAACCGTGGCAAGATCTTTGTAAATCTTTTCTGAACCCATTCAATTTTCACAGTACCACAGTTTAGGAGGGAGATCAGAATTGCACACAGTATTCCAAAAATGGCCTAACCAATGATCTGTACAGCTGCAACATGACCTCTCAACTTCTACGCTCAATGCTCTGACCAATAAAGGAAAACATACCAAATGTTTCTTCACTATCCTATCTTTCCACTTTCATGGAACTATCAACCTGTATTCCAAGGTTTATTTCTTCAGCAACATTCCCCACAACCTTATCATGAAGTGTATAAGTCTTCCTCTGATATGCTTTTCCTAAATGCAGCACCTCACATTGATCTGAATTAAACTCTATCTGCCAGTCTTCAGCCCATTGGTCCATCTGATTCAGATCCTGTTGTACTCGGAAGTAACCTTCACTGTCCACAACACGTCCGATTTTGGTGCAATCTGCAAACCTACTAACTATACCTCCTGTGTTCAGATCCAAATCATTTACATAAATGATGAAAAGCTGTGGACCCAGCACTGATCCTTGTAACACACCACTGGTCACATGTCTCCGGTCTGAAAAACAACCCTCCACCACCATCCTCTTTCTTCTACTCTTCGCGGCAGTTCTGTTTCCAAATGGCTAGTTCTTCTTGTATTCCATATGATCTAACCTTGCTAACCAGTCTACCATGAGGAACTTTGTCAAACGCCTTACTGAAGCCCATAAAGATCAAGTCTACCAGTCTGCCCTCATCAATCCTCTTTGTTACTCCTTCAATAAACTCAATCAAATTAGCGAGACATGATTTGCCACATACACAACCATGTTGCCTGTCCCTAATCAGTCTTTGCCTTTCCAAATACATATAAATTCTGTCCCTCAGAATTCCCTGCAACAGCTTGCCCACCACCAATGTCAGACTCGCCAGCCTATAGTTCCCTGGCTTGTCCTTGCCACCTTTCTTAAATCGTGGTACCATGTTAGCCAACCTCCGGTCTTCCAGCACCCCACCTGTGACTATCGATGATACAAATATCTCAGCAAGGGGCCCAGCAATCACTTCCCTAGCTTCCCACAGAGTTCTCGGATGCACCTGATCAGGTCCTGGGGAGTTACCATTTTTGCGTTTTAAGACATCCAACACCACCACCTCAGTAATATGGACATTTCTCAAGATGTCACCATCCATTTCCCCATATTCTGTATTCTCCATGTGCTTCTCCACAATAAACACTGATGCAAGATAGTCATTTCTTATCTCTCCCATCTCCTGCGGTTCCACACATAGGCTGCCTTGCAAATCTTTGTGAGGGGCCTCATTTTCACCCTAGTTATCCTTTTGTCCTTAATGTATTTTTAGAATTCCTTAGGATTCTCTTTAACCCTATTTGCCAAAGATATCACATGTCCTCTTTTTGCCTTCTTGATTTCCCTCTTAAGGAAATGCCAACTGCCTTTATACTTTTCTAAGGATTCACACTATCTTTGCTGTCTATACCTGACATATGCTCCCTTCATTTTCTTGACCAAAACTTCAACTTCACTCATCATCCACATTGCCTACACCTACCAGGCTTTCCTTTCACCCTATCTGGATTCTCGTTCTCATTTTTGAAAGCTTCTTATTTTCTAGCCATCCCTTTACCTGTGAATATCTGCCCCCAATGAACATTTGAAAGTTCTTGCCTAATACTGTCAAGCCCATTGACATTGACACCTTTTTCCAAGAGCGTTACTCTGCATTCTTGTCTGAAATGCACACTTGGGAATGACATTGAATCTACAGTTAATATGACATTTTAAAAATTAAAAGCAAGATGGGGAAAAGTCAGGCTGTAACATAATTTCAAAAACCACACATAACATCCATGTTAAATATAGACATATGAGGAAAGTAAACAAAAGTCACCAATTTACAGGATGAAACACAGTTATTGAATTTATTAGAGATTGGGCAGGACAGAATTAATCCTGTGAACAGCTATCACATTAAAAAAATGTGAATTCCAAACACACATTCTGTGCCAAAGCCTGACAAATAAAACTGCAAATGACAGAAACCAGAAACAAAGTAATAATTGCTGGAAAAACTCAGCACATCTGGCAACATCTGTTGAGAGAAAGCAGAGTTAAAGCTTTGTGACCAGTGATTGTTGTTCAGAACTCAGTTTCTCCAGGAATTTCTGTCTTTGCTCCTGACAAATGGAGAATAATTACTACAGACACACACACACATAGACACACACACAGAGCAACTGACTAATTCAGAATTTGTTTGAAATGCTAACATCATAACTACAGACAATGACTAACGGTTATGGAATTCCATATATACTGCAGGCAACAGAAAAAGGTTACAATCAAAATGAATATCACCTATGAATTCATTGCGGTCTGCAGCAGTCAGAAACATCCAGCTAACAATTCTACTCCCATTCAGACAGCATTCCATTTCCATAAATGTATCATGGTGGCAGAGGAGCTGCCTTCCCTACCTTTATCACAACATCATTCTCCATTTTTCCAAATTGCAGGAACAGATTTTCTTTTTAACCCTACCTGTATCAAAAACACATCCCATGCCTTTGCTTCAAATGAAATTAAGTTTTCGACATATAATCCTGTGTTTCACTTGACCCTCCTTCTGAAGTCTGATGTAAAACGCAAGAAAACTTGGTGCCATTTTCTCAAATACTCAATGTGATCACAATCCTATTTTGAAACAGTGGAGTAGGAAAGATTTAGTGACATAAGGCAGATAGGTAAAGCTGCTCAATTTTCTTTTTGCGACAGGAGTTCAAGAGTTTAATTCTTCAATAAATTTACTTTGACCATTCCAATTTCCTCCACTGCACGAGAGAAAATCAGAGTCCTTCTGCATTCCTCCTCCCCCGATAGAGCCATACATGTGTCCCAATGATGGTGAGCACCATCACAATACAGAGCAGGGTAATGAACACCTACCTTTACTTCAACTGTTCAAATAGTTATATCACTGTGCACTGAGAACACTTACTGGTTATGATCCTGATTAGGAGGGACAATGAGCTGAGGAGTGGCAGATGGAGTTTAGTTTAGATACATGTGAGATTTTACATTTTGATAACGCAAACCAGGGCAAAACTTATACTTGGCAAGTCTTGCTGAACAAAGAGACCTCGGGAGGCAGCTGCATATTTCCTTGAAAGTAGAGTCACAGGTAGACAAGGCGGTGAAGGAGGCATTTGGCATGCTTGCCTTCATTGGTCAGAACATTTGAGTGTAGGAGTTGGGATGTCATGTGGTGGATGTACAAAACATTGGTGAGGCCACTTTTGGAGTTTGTACAATTCTCATCAACTTGCTACAGGAAGGATGTTGTTAAACTTAAGATGGTGCATAAAAGATTTACAAGGGTGTTATAGAGATATAGAGTCATACAGCAGAGAATCAGGCTCTTCAGCCCACCATATCCAACAAACACCAAACTGCAATCTACCTGCGCTTAGCCCATAGCCTACCATACCCTGGCTTTTTAAAGGCATATCCAGATGCTGCTTAAATGCTGTGAGAGTACTCCACCACCCCCTCAGGCAGCACGTTCCAAACTTTGCCCACTCTCTAGATCAAAATATTTTTCTCTGGTATCTTCTAAACTGCATTCTCCGCACCTTCAACTTGTAACCTTTGGTCTTAGACACATCTGCCATGGGCAGAAAGATTCTCACGATCCACTCTGTCTGCATCACTCATAATTTGGTATACTTCAGTCAGATCCTCCCTCCACCTCCTCTGCTACAATGAAACCAAACCTGGCCTATCCAGTCTCTCCTCACAATGGAGACTTTCCAACCCACTGCACCCTCTCCAGTACAATCAAAACTGCACATTCCAGTATTCTATCTGTGGCCGAGCCAATATTTTGTAAATTTGTTAGAAGACTTCCTTGCTGTTACATTGTACAGCTCAGGTAATTCTGTATGCCTCCTTCAGCAGCCTGTCTGCCTGTGCTGACACCTTCTGGAATCTATAGACTTGTACACCATTGTCCCCTTCTTTCTTAGTATTCCCTAGGGACCAGTCCTTCATTGTGTAATTCTTTCCCGTATTAGACCTACGAAGATGCATTACCTCATACCTACCAGGATTAAATTCTGTCTGCCATTGCCCTGCCCAATGTACTCATACTGTAGCCTGAGACCATCCCCCTTACTGTCAATCACACCCCTAATTTTCATATCATGGAAAAAAGAACAGTACAGCACAGGAACAGGCCCAATACCCTCCAAACCTGCACTGAAAAATTTTGCGCTTCCACGTGAAAATCTCATCTACAGGCTGATTAATCATATGCTCTACATTCACATCCAAGTTGTTAATTTACATAACAAAGAGCAAGGATCCCAGCACTGATCCCCGTGGCTGTAGTGGTGGCCTGTATCTGGCCAGAATAGAGTGGCCCATGTCTGTTACCACAAACTGGTGTGTAAATGGAAAGTAGAATTAAACAGGATGTGAAACAGAATGGCAGGCAGAAACTAAGCTAAACAGCCTACTTACACTCAGTGGGGCGTAATGATACCATTGAATAAGCCACTGCAAGGACAGTAAAAATTACAGGAAGACATAAGGTCCAATAAATGAGTAACTCCAGTCACATTAAATGAAAGGGTAATTGTCCCAGTTAATGAACAGATATCAGATGCTAGTTACAGCCCATTAATGCCCTAAACCAGCTGAGGATGCAACAGCTAAAGTTATCTTATCGTACTCAGTTTCTTGAAATATGTTAGAGTATTAAGACAAAGATTCTCACAAAGAGTAGTTTTCAACATAACAAACGGGTGCATAATACCAAAGCATAAAGGGGAAAAGAAGCATTTAAACATGGAAGTGAAGGTTAGCTAGCTTTAGGTAACGCCTTCTTTTGCACCCAGAACAAAATAGATTGCTCACAGCCCATTAATTACAAAGTGCTAATAGTTGGGGCAAATACATTACTTTACACTTTGTAACTAAGTTTTTATAACAGAAATTAAAATTACAAGTTGATAGTAATTAAGTCAAAACAGACTGTACTTTGTTTTTTCTTCATATATAATTAGGACAGTTGGGGATATAAGAAGAGCAATTGAATTTGATAAAATGGAATACAATGAATAACAACATTCAAGCTGTCCCTAGAGATGAGCTACCCTCAGAGAAACCCAAAGGTGTTCAGCAAATAACTTTGGAATGTGAATGAATAGGATACATAGAAAGATCGCAAGGCCTAGAGATTACATTTACCTCCATTTATCCCCATTTATCTCTCCACCCTGAAGGCTTCCTGCCTCTATTCCTGATGAAGGGCTTTTGCGCAAAACGTTGATTTTTCCTGCTCCTCAGATGCTTCCTGACCTGTGCTTTTCCAGCACCACTCTAACCTAAACTCTGGTTTCCAGCAACTGCAGTCCTCACTTTTGCATAGCGATTACAGTGTCCGCTAAATACTGAGAGGTCAGGGAATCATGCGGCTGTCCATAGAAATACCAGTCATTGGTTAAGTGTCTCATAGAATAGAGTATGCAAAGTAAGGGGAGGAACATGACAATTACATACAATGTGATTACTAACAGGAAGTTTATAAAAAGTACTGCTTTTTATTGTAAAATCAGTGTGTCATGGACCTCTCTTCTGAGGCCAGTCTCAGGGGAAGATCATTTGGCCCTCTCCTTGCACTAACTGGTTTCTGCTTGAATAAATACCAACCATTTGCCTGAATCCTGCATGCCTAGTCTTTCATCTCCAGCTGTGGGTTATGTTCCGACAAAGGCCATACGGAAGTCCATGTTTACCACGTCAACCGCAATACTCTCATCAGAATGTTTTGTTGCTAGGACTGGAGGTTTTGAGTTAGAGGGAGAGGCTGAACAAGCTGTTGCTTTGTTCTCTAGACTGTCAGAGAATGAGGTGTGACTTTTGTACAGGTTGAGAAAATCATGAGGGGCATGTTAGGGTGAATAGCCACGGTCTTTTTCTGAATGTGGGTGAGTGCAAAAATAGAGGACACAGGTATGAATTGTGGAAAAAAGATTTTAAAAGGGCCTGTGGGGTTACTCTATCACATAGAGGATGGTGCTTGTATGGAATGAGATACCAGAGGAAGTGGAGGTGGTGGGTACAATTACAACCTTTTATAGGCACCTGGATATATCCAAGAATAGGAACAGTTTAGAGGGGTATGCGCTAAATGCTGGCAAATGTGACTAGCTATGATATGGAGGTGCCAGTGTTGGACTGGGGTGGACAAAATTAAGAACAACACAACACCAGTTTCTTGAACAGCAGGTTTATTTGGAAGCACTAGCTTTCAGTGCACTGCTCCTTCATCACTCTGAAAGCTGGTGCTTCCACATAAACCTATTGTACTACAACCTGGTGTTGAGATTTTCAACTTAAATGGGACGAAGTCAGATTAGGATCTCTCGTCAGCACTAACAGCTTGCACCAAAGGATCTGTTTCTGTGCTGTATAACTGTATGACTCTCTGAAGGCCGGACCTTGATATCACTGCTCCCAGTTAGACACTGCACTATCAGAGTTGCAATGGTCAATTGCCTTTCCCTCCTTGACTCTGAAGAACAGCACAGATCCATTCTATGACAATGTTTTGGGATTTCACTTGCCTGTGAATTCTACAGGTGCAAACAGTCAAAGAAAATAAGGTCTTTCCCATTCACTTCAGGAAACATGAACTGAAAACTCTCTCCTTTTGCGAAGTGGCTGTCCACTTAATCGCAAGCACTTAAACTGCTCAGTAACACAACGCAGGAAGATTGAAGCAGGTTCAATCGAGTGTGAGCATCCTTCCTGCATCATAACAACTGTTTCTTTCAAAAATCTTTTTTATACATAAAATCAGTGCATGTACACAACAGCCCAAGTAGTCAACATTAAATTTTAGTTTCCAAGTTTTTCACCAGGCAACATGGCTCTAATCTGTTCACAGTATGTCACATCTGAGCAGAGTTTTGAAGTACAATAAACCATATTATCAGTCCCATGGAATAGCACAGACTGACAGGTAGAAAGTACTTTCTGAGTACAAAAACGTACAAGTGAATGGAAGAAACAAGATTAGTTCTGTACTCCCAGAAGAACAAACAGTTGCAGACTGCACCAGTTACTGTCCTTATTCATGTCAGGAAGGACTTGAAGGAAACTGATAATTTCTGGATATACCAAAGAATGAGATGGTGTCAATACACAGTGGATACAGAATAACTTGCAACGTACAGGAATACTGTCAGGTTAGTAGGTCTATTGGCAAAAATGGAAAAGTCATGACCTCAAAGATCTTGCAGTTGGGAGAACTAGCATTTCATTTAAAATGTAGTCCAGGACAGTGTGTCAGCCCTAGTGAACAAGTGAACTTCCTATAGATTTTAAATGCATGGTATCACCTTGGTCAAAAAGTAAATTCTACTTATTAGAAAATACTGAACCTACTGCATGTTCACAATGTATTCCACTTAAGTAGGGAAAGAAGTAAATAAAAATCCAGACTAATTATTCATCCAGTTATCTCACCATGGCTTAAACATGCTGTCTGACTCTGACTGTATGTAATTCATGTATCAATTCTTGTTGTCCAAACTGGAGGGATTAAA
This sequence comes from Chiloscyllium plagiosum, assembly GCF_037043375.1. NCBI lineage: Eukaryota > Metazoa > Chordata > Chondrichthyes > Orectolobiformes > Hemiscylliidae > Chiloscyllium > Chiloscyllium plagiosum. The sequence goes on from NW_028270187.1 coordinate 10,599,572, forward strand.
TAGCAGACCAAGTGCCAGATTGAAACAAATATTGCAATTTCATTTGTTTCCACAAGGAGAAAACAGAACACATCTCAGACGAAATGACTGAATAAATACTTTGTTTTCAAAAGTCCAAGGGGAAATCAAACATTGACATGAAAATGTACACGTTTAAACAGATATCCAGAGATTATTGGACAGTCGCCCGAAACTGGAATCGAACCAGTGTCCCTGGCTCGGTGAGGCAGAGAGGACCAGAAACAGACATGCTGAGCTGCAAACACACCCTTCCACTCCCACATCAGCGCAACAACGAGCAAAAGGAAACCGAGCCAATATCACAGTCACTTTCTGTGTCACAGACACAAAACACATCTCCCTCAGTCAGACTGATAGGAACAGAATCACCATCCACTTTTCATTTCGTTGCAGATTTTGACAGATCTCCATTGGATCGCACGTAAACCAATCCGAGAGACTCAATGTTTGGGAATGACTTAGTGTAAACTACCCAATAGGAACCAGGCTTTCCTCCATCCTTCATTAGCATTGATGACGTCGACAGGCTATAAAAAGGGAGTTCCGAGCTCGCTTTCACTTATTCTGGGACTAAAAGTGAGCGGCGCTATGGCTGATGAGAAGAAAGCGCAGCAAGCCTCCAAGAAGGGCGCGAAGAAAATCATCAAGAAGACGCCAGCGAAGGGAGGCAAGAAGAGGAAGCGGACCAGGAAAGAAAGTTATGCCATCTACATCTACAAAGTGATGAAGCAAGTTCACCCCGACACCGGCATCTCCTCCAAGGCCATGAGCATCATGAACTCGTTCGTCAACGATATTTTCGAGCGCATCGCGGGGGAGGCTTCCCGCCTGGCCCATTACAACAAGCGCAGCACCATCAGCTCCCGGGAGATCCAGACCGCCGTGCGGCTGCTGCTGCCCGGGGAGCTGGCCAAGCACGCCGTGTCGGAGGGCACAAAGGCGGTGACCAAGTACACCAGCTCCAAGTGAGGGACCGCGTTGTACTGAAACACACATCCACAACCCAAAGGCTCTTATAAGAGCCACCCACTACTTCCCAGAGTGAGCTGAATTTTTTTTAAAGATTGGTTTTGTTTTAGTTTACAAATGATTATTTTTAGCGTTATATTAAAGTTTTGCAAACTAATGAGGTACGGCGCGGGGAAGATTGCATTTACAGGCTCTTCCCTGTCTGTTGGAAGTGGGCAGATTCACTGTAAGTGAGTCATTTTTCACCTTGTTTATTTAACATTGGTAAAAGCCCTGGTAGAATGCTAATACTTCGTTTCACACCTTGCAAACAACCACCAAATGAAGGAGCAGCACTCCGAAAGCTAGTGCTTGCAAATCAGCCTATTGGACTATAATCTGGTGATACGTGATTTTTAACTTGGCAAACAACACATACTTGGTTCTGGATTAGTGGTGCTGGAAGAGCACAGCATTTCAGGCAGCATGTAAAGAGCTTCGAAATCGACGTTTCAGGCAAAAGCCCTTCATCAGGAATAATTCCTAATGAAGGGCTTTTGCCCGAAACGTTGATTTCGAAGCTCCTTGGATGCTGCCTGAACTGCTGTGCTCTTCCAGCACCACTAGTCCAGAATCTGGTTTCCAGCATCTGCAGTCGTTTTTACCTCAAACAATACATACTTGTCGACATCTTTCATCGCATACATTTTCATCTGATTTAAAAAATATATTTGCAATGCGCGGGTATAATCCGATTTAAATGTATAAACCAGAAGTAAATTAAGATACGAGTATTTAATAAAAGTTCCTCCGTTTTTTGTACTTCCTTTTTCAATATAGAACACACACCTTTGTTTGTAAATTGGCGGGCTTTTCAAATTGGAAAGAAGGCGGTTGATGATTTGGCGCCGGTACTTTCCGCCCTCCTCCCCGTGCCCTCCCCGGATTGGGGAATGAGGTAGTTATCTGATTGGGAATTGGAACAACATTAGGCGGGGCTGGACAATGGGACCAATCACAAATGGCCGCCCCACCATTCCTCCCGAAGGTATAAGAGGCCGCAATGTGGGCGGAGTGCAGCATTCTCTGTGAAAGTGCTTGTGAGATTGTGACCATGTCCGGAAGAGGAAAGGGCGGTGGGAAAGCTCGCGCCAAGGCGAAGTCTCGGTCGTCCCGGGCTGGCCTGCAGTTCCCGGTGGGCCGTGTTCACAGGCTCCTGAGAAAGGGTAACTATGCTGAGCGTGTGGGTGCCGGAGCGCCGGTCTATCTGGCTGCGGTGCTGGAGTATCTGACGGCTGAAATTCTGGAGCTGGCCGGCAACGCGGCCCGGGACAACAAGAAGACCCGCATCATCCCCAGGCACCTGCAGCTGGCCGTGCGCAACGACGAGGAGCTCAACAAGCTGCTGGGAGGGGTGACCATCGCTCAGGGCGGGGTGCTGCCTAATATCCAGGCCGTGCTGCTGCCCAAGAAATCCGCCGCAGCGGGAGCCGCTAAAAAGTGAAGATAGTATTCTTATATCTGACAATCCAAAGGTTCTTTTAAGAGCCACTCACATCTGTGAAAGGAGCTGTTCCCTCCGTCGGATTGAATTACCTTCCTTTAATTATTTGTTATCGGTTTCAGTCCTTGGCTTATTCGATACTGTACTGTCACTGTGTGTGAAACCTTTCTTGATGGCTGACACAAGTGTGAAAAACCTATCGTGTGTGAACTATATACTGGTATTGTAACAATGGTCTGAGTGCATTAGTTTTTATTGATTTGTAAATGTCTGTGGTCACTTGTGTTTAATCGTCGTCCTATAAATGTCTCACTCAGTCCCTGTACTCCTCGCTCGTAGGCAGTTTCACGTTATTTAGGAAGAGCTCAATTGCCCAAGAATACCGCCGCTGCAGGAGCCGTTTAAAAAGTAAAGACACCATTCCTGAATCTGACAACCCACAGGCTCTTTTCAGAGCCACTCACGGCAGCTGTGAAAGCTCCACCGCCTTCCCTGTAGGATTTATTTTATTTTTAATGTGGAGAAGCTTGAACTTTGCACCTGAGATCAGTCAATTACTATCGCCTTGTTATTGAATACTTGTGTTTTGGAGATGCTGATATTATACTGGGGTGGATAAAGTTAGAAATCACGCAACACCAGCTTATAGCCCAACAGGTTCAGTTGTAAGCACTAGTTTTCGGAACTTCCATCACGTGCTTGAACAACTGGTGTCACGGTGGCTGAGATAATGCCTTTCAGGTGTAAGCTGCCCTGTGTGAGACTGTCACAATAATCTAAAAAAAATGGATTTACAGGATTCATACAGCTTTTGAGCGAAATATACACAGGCACTCACGGCGAATCTCCCTCTTACGATCGCACATACTATCCCTCAGTCAGGCATGCACCCTCTCACAGACGTACGCGTATACCACTTTACACTCGCGCGCACACACACTCCCACCGCCACCGCTCCCCCCGGAAAAACACACAGCCACATGGTGAATTTGTACTTTGCAGAATGACAAATGTCCCGATCGGGTTTCACATTCGCTTTGACTCCATCAGGAAGAGCTGAATTGACCCAATGCAATAAGTATACAGTCGATATAGCAAATGCTACTGAGCGGCCCCTATCTCTCTGCGCTTTGTTCACTAGACAGTTTATAGACAGGCTTTCTTCTCTGCTCCCAGCGTGAGAGAGAGAGCATACTAAATACCAGTGGGTGATTTTTTCAGCTGTAAAGAATGGAAGGGGGTAAAGTGAGATTGTATGAACTGCACTTCTGTCATCGATAGACAAATCAACGCCTAAGTACCTACGCATTCTCATCTGGAAAACTTTGCGGTCTTTTCTAGACGTAAGTGGGTTTTTCAAATTTGAAAATGAGCCGTTGCCCTTTCGGCGCCAATTCTATCCCATCTCCCATTAGTTAAATTCTGCAATCTATTATAACAAAATCTGCGATCACCGGAGATCGCAGTAGTTGGAACTTGACTGCCGCTGTCTGTGACTTTGTTTAACGACTCCCCATTAATGCTTTCCTCAGCGCCAATGCACTTACTAAAATACGATGCCAACGTTCGCAAGTATCCAGTCGATCTCTTGGCGCCAAATCTTTCCCATCCCCCAACGACAAGCCATATAAAAACCGAGACAAAGGGATATTAAAATTATATTTCAATGTCATAATAAATTCTGCGAACACGGGATATCTAATTAGATATGATTTCACTGCATATGTCAATATTGCTTATCACTCATTCAGTTTTAATTCCTCGATTTATAATTTCAATATCAATGTACCACATCGTATCCTGCTCTCTGGATGGTTTAGTGGCTCTGAAAAGAGCCGTTGTGTTTTACTCTCTCACATTCGGGGTGAATGTGCAGGGCATGCCAGGCTCCGTTTAGGCGCGCTCCCCGCGGATCCGGCGGGCCAGCTGGATGTCTTTGGGCATGATGGTGACCCGCTTGGCGTGGATGGCGCACAGGTTGGTGTCCTCAAACAGCCCCACCAGGTAAGCCTCGCTGGCCTCCTGCAGGGCCATCACCGCCGAGCTCTGGAAGCGCAGGTCGGTCTTGAAGTCCTGAGCGATCTCTCGCACCAGGCGCTGGAAGGGCAGTTTGCGGATCAGCAGCTCGGTGGATTTCTGGTAGCGGCGGATCTCCCGCAGAGCCACCGTGCCGGGCCTGTAGCGATGAGGCTTCTTCACTCCGCCCGTGGCCGGAGCGCTCTTGCGGGCCGCTTTGGTCGCCAGCTGCTTGCGAGGGGCTTTCCCTCCGGTGGATTTGCGCGCTGTCTGCTTGGTCCTGGCCATTCTCTTCTCCTCGCTGTAACACACACACACAGGCTGCTGCTGTCAATGCTGAGGCTGCTGCGGTGCTGCCTATTTAAGGGAATGGAGAGCCCGCCCTAGAGCTGGGATTGGATACAGCCCTGTCCTTCAGCCCACAGAGAAACAGCTTCGGAAGGGACAGAAAAGGCAGGAAAAGAATTGTTGGAGGCTGATTGGATAACGTGAAATGACAGTTGGCCAATTTCAAAATGTCCGCCGAATTCACCCTCTCAAACCCTGAAATCAAATAACATATTAAGATTTATTACGCCACTCGTTCGCAACTCAGATGCTTTATAGTAATCGTTTGAAGCCTAGTTAAGCTATCAGCGCGGACAGGAGGCGGGATCATTGCCTAATCTGTCTGTAACAGGCAGGAGGAAAGACTGCTGCAGTGCTGCCTGTTTAAGGGAATGGAGAGCCCGCCCTAGAGCTGGGATTGGATACAGCCCTGTCCCTCAACCCTCAGAGATAAAGCTCCGGTAGGTACAGAAAAGGCAGGAAAAGAATTGTTGGAGGCTGATTGGATAACGTGAAATGACAGTTGGTCAGTTTGAAAATTCCTGCCGAATTCACTCTGACAAACATTGAGATTAAATTAAACATTCAAAAGCCAAACACCATCCGTCTGCAACTAAGTTAAAATTTCATATTTTATAGCAATTATTTAAAACCTAGTTAGCTGTCAGCGTAGACAGGAGTTGGGATCATTGCCACCTGTAACGGGGAGGAGGAAAGGCAGGGTTTAAACAGGTAAAAAGAATAACTGCAGATGCTGGAAACCAGATTCTGGATCAGTGGTGCTGGAAGTGGCACAGCAATTCAGGCAGCATCCAACGAACAGCGAAATCGACTTTTCCGGCAAAAGCCCTTCATCAGGAATAAAGGCAGAGAGCCTGAAGCGTGGAGAGATAAGCTAGGGGAGGGTGGGGGTGGGGAGAGAGTAGCATAGAGTAAGAGCTTCAGGGCAGAGGATTCTTGTTGAGAGAGGAGGAAAACTTCTTCAAGGCAGGCATCCTTGCAAGAGGATTCGCAGTAGGGATAAAATCAACGAGGTAAAAACAATAACAGCAGATGCTGGAAACCAGATTTTGGATCAGTGGTGCTGGAAGAGCACAGCAATTCAAAACAGCCCAGACAAACTGAACAACCGAACCTGTGCCGGCCGTGAATCAATCTAAATAACCCCGCCAATTTAAACATCTTAAAAGCTAATAGTGTTCACCGATAAAAGGGACAGAATCTCACTATCTTCTTTATTACCCTCAGATTGTAATTAGCCTGAAGACAATGTGGAATTGCTACCTGAACTGTCTGTAACAGGCAGATGGAAGGAACGCGCCATGAAAACATCCGCAGGGTCTCAGAATCAAAACTGAACAAAGTAACATTCCTGAACGGGTCAATGAAATAAAGATACTACAATGTGTCACATTCGTGACTTGGCAGGGTTATAAGTCGCGAAGTGAAATAACTGGATGGAGGTCAGTAAACCGTCCCCTCCCTATGTGATGCCTTCCACATTCACAGATCTGCGCTCTATCCTGCGCATGAGTGTTTATTTGATTTATTCAGGTCAACTAATAGCTGAGGTCCGTCTGCGCCCGGCGCCGGGACAGGGAACATTGGATTCGGGCTCAGCTTTTTCCTGAGATGTGGGTGGCTCTGAAAAGAGCCTTTGGGTTCAGATGGTTATATATTACACCGACTGGTTCATTTCTTTGCTGCTGTCTTGGTCACTTTCGCTTTGGGCTTGGCCTTGCTTTTAGCCGGTTTGCTGAGGGGTTTGGGGGCTTTAGGGCCCTTGGCCTTTTTCACCTTCTTCACGGGAGTCCGTTTCTTTGGCGCTGCTTTGCTCACCGCTTTCTTTGGCGGTGCCGTCTTCTTGCCGCTCGCTTTCTTGGCTGGGGATTTCTTGGCCTGGGATTTCTTGACTGTCGGTTTCTTGGCCTGAGATTTCTTTGCTGTCGCCTTCTTGGCCAGTGATTTCTTCACGGCCGGTTTCTTGGCGGCTGCTGATGTTCCCGCCTTCTTTCCCGCTTTTGCCTTGACTGGATTCTTTGGGAGTTTGAAGGAGCCGGAGACGCCCTGGCCCTTGACCAGAACAAGGGAGCCGTTCGCCAGGCACCTCCTGATACTCATCTTGATCTGTGCGTTTCGCTTTCCCACATCGATCCCGCTTCTCTCCAGTCCCTTCTTTACAGCGGACAGAGACGCCCCTTTGCGATCCTTGATATCCCCGACAACCTTCAGAATCAGCTCTCCCAACCCGGGACCGGGTGTTCTTTTCCTGGGAGCCGCCGCCTTCTTCTTGGGAGCCTTGGCTTTGGTGGGAGCGGCGGCTGGAGGAGCCGTTTCGGCGGCTGCACTGTCGCTCATGTTGAGAACTCTGCGTTGAATCTTTCTCTGGGACAGTCTGAACTGGGTCAGCAATGAAGCTACTGGGGGCGGCACTGAGCAACTTCAAGGCAGCGAACGGACGGCGCAGGGACAACCTGCCGTCAGCTCCCTGTTCCTGCTGCCTCTCTGTGTTTCACTAAAGGCCTAAACTCTCCGATTCCTTTGAAATTCCGCATCTCCAGAAAGCCAGGCTCGATCGCTCCTCACCCTGACATGGCAAGCTTTACGGCTGAAAAGTTTTCACTCGAATTGACGGCTCCGTTGTCGAGTTAAACGTATTTTGCAGCTGCACTGATGGCGCTATCTGAGCTGAACGGTGACATTGTCGCTACTTTTCGATCGAAATCTTGAAACGAACAAATATATTGCCTTCAAATCTACCTTTGGGGTTTAGAAGGGGAGCAGGGGGATAATTTGAATTGTAAATATTTTTGAGTTACATAAGAGAGACTTGGAAATATCATAATGTTAGCGGACACACAAACACAATTACGTCAGACTAACCGTTCGCCATTTGCCTACAGTCTCCCTGACACAATATTCACATTCACACAGTCACACGCCAGAAAGTGTGGAAGGATAGAATTTCTCCTCCTTTCAGCCTTTGCTGCGGTGTCCAGGGAGTTTGTTGCAGTTCTTCTCCTCAGTAACTTTTACACTCTCATCAGCTCTACTGTTTACATCCTCAAAGATGGCCAGTCGGTTTGTCAAGCTTAGAGGACAAAACAGTGTGCACTGAAACAGGCCATTCATGTTCATGCTGACTCCAGCAGATCCTGAATACTGTTTTGTCAAATGCTTTGCAATTGAAGCTTTCAGTTTGATATTTCCCTGCAGGCTGACTGGTCTATAGTTCCCAATTTTATGCCGACCTGTCTTTTCCATTGGATTGCTTACACTAGCTAACCCCCAATATGTGTAAATTATTGCAGAGCTTATGGAATCTTGGAACATGACCACCACTGCATCCACTATTACTCAGCCCACTACATTAAATACTCTGGGACGTAGATGATCAAGGCCTGGTGTTTCACAACCTTCAATCCTATCCACTATCCCAACATCATTTTCCAAATAATACTGATTTGGTTCAGTTTTACCCTCTCACTAAAGTCCCCAACATTAATACTGTGTTAGTTGTGTGAACATCTTTGTACAGAGAACAACAGTATGTTAGCGATTTTTGAAGACGGTTTTGTTCCCCATTTTGAACTCCCCTCTTTTATGGTGTAAGTGACATATGTCCTCTTTTCCAACCTATTTCTCTCTTTACACATTTATTAGTGCTTCAACATTTTATTTCTTTAATGGCTTCCACAAAGTTACGGTTTTTTTCATTTGCTCTTTATTAATCAAATCCCTTTTCACTGTCATTTGCTGAATTTGGATGTTTGCAGCCTTCACGTCTTTTGCTAAATTTCTTCCCCAATTGTAGGTCTTTTCGTTTGACCAAAAACTATATTGAATAGCCATTTCAAGTTTCACTACATCCTTTCTATAGGAGAGAGACCAGAATTGCACATAATATTCCAAAAATGGCATAAACGATGTTCTGTACACCCACAATATATTCTCCTAAGCTCTGAACAGTAAAGAAAAAATATTAAATGCCTTCTTTGCTATCCTATCTAACTATAACTTCACTTTCAAGGAACAATGAACCTGCATTCCAAGGTCTCTTTGTTCAGCAACACTCCACAGGACCTTACTATTAAGTGTGTAAGTCCTGCCCTGATTTGCCTTTCCAAATTGCAGCAGCTCATACTGATTTAAATTGAACTCAATATGCCACTCCTGGGTCCAACGGTCCAACTGATCAAGATCCTGCTGTATTCTGAGGTAGCCTTCTTTGCTGTACACTACACCTCCAATTTTTGTGTAATCTGCAACTTACTAACAATGCGTGCAACCTCACAACCAAATCATTCATAATAATGTGGAGGTGTGGGTGTTGGGCTGGGATGTGCAAAGTTAAAAATCACACACCACCGGGTTATAGTCCAACAGGTTTCTTTGGAAATATAAGCTTTCAGAACATAGACAGCTGATGGAACGGCAGCACTCCAACAGTTTTTGCGTTGAAATAAACCTCTTGGAGTATAACCTGGTGTTCTGTCATCTTTTAACGAAAATTGTTTATATAAATGATGAAAAGCAGTGGACCCAGCAGTGATCCTTGCAGCACATCACTTGTCACAGGCCTCCAGTCTGAAAAGCATCCCAACACCACCACCTTCTGTCTTCTACCTTCGAGCAGGTTCTGTATCCAAATGGTTGGTTCTCCCTGTATTCCATGTGATCTAATCTTGCTAACCAATTTCCATGGGGAACCCTGTCAAATGCCTTACTTGAAGGCCAGATAGTTCACATCCACCACTTTTCCCTCATCAGTCCTCTTCTTCACCAATTTAAAAAAACTCAGTCGAGTCAGAGATACATGACTTCCCACACAGAAATCCATTTTGACTCCCCCTAATCAATCCTGGCCTTTCAAAAATATGCAAATCCTGTCTCAGAATCTCTTTAACTGTTTACCTACTGTCGATGTGGCGCAAAGGTAGAAGACAGAGGTGGTGGAGGGTTGTTTTTCAGACTGGAGGACTGTGACCAGTGGAGTGGCACAAGGATCGGTGCTGGATCCTCTACTTTTTGTCATTTACATAAATTATTTGGATGCGAGCATAAGAGGTACACTTAGTAAGTTTGCAGATGACACCAAAATTGGAGGTGTAGTGGACAGCGAAGAGGGTTACCTCAGATTACAGGGTTACAGGATCTGGACCAGATGGGCCAATGGGCTGAGAAGTGGCAGATGGAGTTTAATTCAGAGAAATGCCAAGTGCTGCATTTTGGAAAAGCAAATCTTAGCAGGACTTATACACTTATTGGCAAGGTCCGAGGGACCTACGGGGCAACTTTTTCATGCAAAGGGTGGTACGTGTATGGAATAAGCTACCAGAGGAAGTGGTGGATACTGGTACAATTGCAACATTTAAGAGGCATTTGGATGGGTATATGAATAGAAAGGGTTTGGAGGGATATGGGCTGGGTGCTGGCAAGTGGGACTAGATTTGGTTGGGATATCTGATTGGCATAGATGGGTTGGACCAAAGAGTCTGTTTCCATGCTGTACATCTCTAAGACGTTCACTGTTCAATAGTTCCCTGGCTTTTCCTTACCACCTTTCTTAAATAGTTGCACCACGTTAGCCAGCTTCCAGTCTTTTTGAACTTCACCTGTGACTATTGATGATACAATCACTTCCCTAGCTTATCGCCATGTTTCAGGGTACACCTGATCGGGTGTTTGTGCTTTATCCACCTTTTCCATTTAAAAACATCCAGCAGCACCTCCTCTGTATTATGGACATTTTTCAAGCTGTCACCATCTGTTTCCCTACATTCTCTCTCTTCCAGTTGCTTCTCCTCAGCAAGCACTTGCTTAGTATCTCCCACATTTCCTGTTGTTCCACACATAGGCTGCCTTGCTAATCTTTGCTGGGCCCTATTCGTTCCCTGGTTACCCTTTTGACCTTCATGTATTTATAAAATCTATTTGAATTTTCCTTAACACTATTTGCCAAAGCTATGTTATGTCCCTTTTTTGCCCTCTTGATTTCCTCCTTAAGTATATCCCTACTGCCTTTATATCTTTGAAAGATTAACTCAACCTCTGCTATGCTTAATAAAATATGCTTCCTTCTTATTTGGACCAAAACCTCAACTTCTTTTCTCATCCAGCATTTCCTACACCTACCAGTCATGCCTTTCACCCAAACAGGAACATATTGTCTCTGGACCCTCGTTTTCTCATTTTTGAAGGCTTCCCATTTTCCAGCCACCCCATTGTCTGTGAACATGTGCCCTCAGTCAACTTTTGAAAGTTCTTGCATAATACTCTCAAAATTGGCCTTCCTCCAAATTAGAAATTTAACTTTTAGATCTTGACTATCCCTTTCCATCACAGTTTTAAAATGAATAAAATTATGGTCGCTGACCCCAAAGTGCTCCCCCACTGAAACATCATTATATCCCAAGAGTAGATCAAGTTTTGCACCTTGTCTAGAAGGTACATTCACATACTGAATCAGAAACTTTTCTTGTACACACTTAAGAAATTCCTCTCTGTCTAAACTATTAACAATATGGCAGCCCCAATGTTTGGAATGTTAAAATCCCTCACCATAACCACACCATTATTCCTGCAGATCTAAGATCTCCTGACAAATTTGTTTCTCAATTTCCTGCTGACTGTTGGGGCGTCTACAGTCCAATCCCAATAAGGTGATCACACCCTTTCTTACTTCTCAGTTCCAGCCAAATAATTTCCATGGATATAAGCCCAGGAATATCATCCCTAAATTGAGGTGTGACCTTATCTCTTACCAAACATGTCACTCCCCACTTTCTCTTGCTGACCCCTCCCCCCATCCTTCCGAGAACATTTGATTCCTGGAACATTAAGCTGCCAGTTGTGTCATCCCTGAACCATGTCTCTGTAATTGCTATCATATCCCAATTCCAACCCCATTTTCCTAACCATGTCCTGAGTTCATCCTCCTTCCCTGTTAGGCCTCTTGCATTGAAATAAATGCAATTTAAGTTATCAATCTTAACTCATTCTCTGCTATGTTACCGATTAGCAGTCTCAGATGGATCTCTTTTTTTCACTATCTCCCTGGATCCCACTGACCCCCCCCCACCCCCATACCTTACCAGTTTAACCCCTCCCGAGCAGCTCAAGGAAATGTCCCGACCAGTATATTAGATTCCTTCCAATTCAGGTGCAATGCTTCCTTTTTATACTGGTCATTTCTTCCCCACAAGAGATTCCAATGATTCAAAAATGGGAACGCCTCTCTCCTGCAACAGCTCCTGAGTTGGACATTACTCTGGTATATCATTTTATTCCTTCCCTCACTCTCTTGTAGCAGCGGGAGTAATCTAGGTATTACTACCGGAGAGGACCTCCTTTCTAAATTCTTGCGTCTCTTCCTTATTCTTCCTTTGGAATCTCATCCTTTTCCCCTCCTGTGTAGTTAGTTCCAATCTGTACTCCCCTTTGTGAATATCCTGCACTCTCTCCGAGATATCCTTGATCTTGACACGAGGGGGGCAACACTATTCTGATTTCACACTATCGGCCAGGGAGATGTCTGTCTGTGCCGCTGACATAAAGATTCGAGTTTTGTAATTTGTAAAATGAGGACCTTCAAAATCGCGACTACTTCCATCTAAAACGATAAAGGCAGCTGATGTCAGGGAACAGCGCCTTGAAATTGGACAAGTTCCCCTCCAAGACACTCACCATGCTGACTTGGAAATAAAACCACTTTCTTTCACTGTCACTGGATGAAGACCCTGGAGCTCCCTATTCATGACATTGTGGGCAGCACATGGACAACAGTTGTTCCTGAAGGTAGCTGGCCCACCCCCTTCTCAAAGGACATCCACGTTCCAGGAGTGAATAAACAAAAACAGCTGGCGTACAATACATCACAAGGTTTCTGTCTGCAGCATACCTGACACTAAAATCTTTCATCCACAACAAACTAAATCGAGTCCCAGAGATGTTGTTGCACACCTGGTCTGACATTTGCACGGGCCTCCTGGCCCAGAAATAAGCTCTGACACTGTGATTCAAGACTCTCTCCATCAGTTATTTTCTGCCTTCATAAGTACATAAGTTCCATTTGTATGTTACTTTGGGCAAGAAGTTAATATTTGTCAACAGGATTAAATACCACAGTTAACATTCGATCTGACCGTATGTTATTGAATGGGGGAGCACAGGGGATGGGCCGAGTGGCTGCCAGCTTCTCCGCCCCCTGATCAGATTGTGAGAGAGCCGGAGGGTGGAGTTATTAACATGACCCGGGAATGAACTCCATTCGAGCTTCATAAAGGGACAATGTCCCAGTTTGAAACGTTCCCTGCCGTTTCCCCAAAACTCCAGCTCCTTTCGTCAAACTGGGTGAAAAGAGAATTGGGGAAATGACCAATTGATGTTTGTTTCTGGGAGGCGGTTGGAGAGCAGCGCATGCGCAATGTTGCCCCACCCCCAATGCAGATTGGTCCTGACGAGAGGAGGAGAAAGTGAGGTCTGCAGATGCTGGAGATCAAAGTTGAAACTTTATTGCTGGAACAGCACAGCAGGTCAGGCAGCATCCAGGGAACAGGAGATTCGACGTTTCGGGCACAGGCCCTTCTTCAGTCATTCCTGAAGAAGGGGCTGTGCCCGAAACGTCGAATCTCCTGTTCCCTGGATGCTGCCTGACCTGCTGTGCTGTTCCAGCAATAAAGTTTCAACCCTGACGAGAGGAGCGCATGCGTGAGGCCCTCCCCCAGCGCTGCCATTGAGGAGCATTTACTCAGTGAGTGCAAGAGGTTTGTTTGAAACAGATCGCAATGGAGAGATCAGCGCCCAGGGAAGCAAGGGAACAGCAGGCTCCTTCCAGCAGCACATCGGGATGGGAGCCTGGGACACAGAGGGGGCTCCGAGACCGGGATTGATTCGGGGTGAGTTCAGGGAGAACCGGGGGCTGTTTGTAAGAGGCTGAGCGGAGCAGGAACTGGTCCCGGAACTTGGAGTGAGCGGGCTGGGGGGAAGAGAGAGGCCTTTCTCGGGCTGTGTGTGGGCCTGCTGAGGGAGGCAGAGGGGGAAGAAGCTGCTGTGGGACATTCTTGTGATTTTTAATTACCTAAACTCTGATGGAAATTCATCGTTTGGCTTCTGTTTCACGCTGTTTGTTGCGAATAGACATTGAAATAAAGGACAGTAGAAACAAGTGTAATAATCCTGTGAAGGGTAAATATAGCAGGCACCGGGAACGTCTCCAAGTATGTGAAATCGGGCCCAGTGTTCGTCTTTCAACAGTTGGTGTATTGGGAGTTGGATATTGAAATGTGTAATCATTCCATTTGTGGAGCTGTGCATTTCTTGGTTAGTTTATTTTTATCTTAGTAAAATGTTTTTGAATTTCGAAAATAGAAAAAGACTGGAAGGAGCTCAGGGCTCGATTGGAACCAGGATCTGTTCTGTTCACCTTGCCTTGTTCAAAATCAAAGAATTATAATGATCATGACCTGAATATTGCATTGATTATTTGATGTCTAACTACTCAACTGCTAGTGATGTACAGGAGCTCTCTCTTTTGTCTTTCTCCAGGCAAATATTTGATGGATCAATCCAAGGGTGACCAGCTGCTTCTCACACTGAGCAGGTATGTTACCACTGTTAGAGAGGAGAAGGTCCTTTCCACTGTCTGAGTGAATTGAGTCAGACACACATTGAGCTCAATTTCCAGAAGTACACATTCAATCCAAGAGTTAAACACAACTGACGATATATAAATCTATATTATTTCAACCTGTTCTGAATGCATACTACCTCAGTGACGGTAAATTCCATTATTCAAAACCAATTATCATTCATAAGATTAGAACAGGTGAGACTGTACCCTTGTAATAAATATACATTTGAGCTGCATTAAATCCACGTGTAGAATAGGTATTTTTAAAGTTATAATCAATAATCAATCATGCTGTTACATTGTTATAACAAGTATATATGAAGTCGGTATAGAGTGCAGATATAGAAGCAAAGTTGGACATTGAGTAACTGAGCAGGACAAATTTATTCTTTTGACAAATAGTTGTCCTGTGCAAAGACAATAATCAAACAATGTAAATTCCAAATGTATCTCTTGGTCAAGCTTGAGTAATGCAGAAACATTTCCACACTTTTTAATGTATGAAATAAGACATTAAACCCACCTCATAAAGTGCATCAGGTCATGACATGCGGGACTGGAAACACTCTCTACCTGTCAATTTCTTCTTTGTCAAAGTGAGTGTAACTGTCAATTTAGTATCTTTCAGACTCTGCTGTGTGAATATATAAATATAGTTGTCAATCTGTAGCTGTCAGTTGTTTCAATACTCACCTTTGCAAAGAATTTGAATTTTACTGTATTAAATATTAGGTTTAATTTTACATTTTGTGTGTGCAGTAGTCTTTGTCAGTTGCTGCTCGGCACTGCAGTAATATAACATCTAACACTAACATCTTCTGAATGTGTGAGCTGAGATTTCATCGTCGCAATCAGTTTCTGCTTTGTGACTGTGAGAGATCAGTTATCAATCTTTCCCTGTCAGGCTCTGTAGTGTCAGTGTTTGAGTGTATTTATAAAACTTTCCCTGTCAGTTTGTGTAACTGTTGTTACCAATCTGTACCTCTGAGATTCTACTTTATGAATATGTGAGTATAGCTATCCATTTGATTTGATCTAATTATTGTCCCATGCCATGAGATTCAATGGAAAGTATTGTTTTGTGCACTTTACAGGCAGACAATAGAACAGGGTAATAGAACAGAATCCACAATACAGTATGAAAGCTGCAAAGAGAGAGATTAACATTAAAATTTGAACGCGATTAGAGTGGTGCTGGAAAAGCACAGCAGGTCAGGCAGCATCCGAGGAGCATTCTGGATAGAATGTAGGTGTTCTGCAAGGTGGACACCCAACCTACATTCAGTTTCCCCAACATAGAGGAGACCACATTATGTGCATTTTCCTTGCCACCGTCAGTTCTGAGGACCGGTCACTAGACCTGAAATGCTGCCAGACCTGTGAATTTTCCACTAATTTCTGTTTTATTATCAATCTCTATCTGTCAGTTTCTGCTCTGTGAATATGTGAGTGTAGTTCTTTATCTGTTCTTCATACTAGTTTCCACTAACTGTTTGGCATTCCGAACTTCATCCACTCACTGCCAGTGTCTCAGTGTAAATGTCAATTTGAGATTAGTTCTGCAGTTATTGGGTGGCACAGTGGTTAGCACTGCTGCCTCACAGCGCCAGAGACCCGGGTTCAATTCCCGCCTCAGGCGACTGTCTGTGTGGAGTTTGCACATTCTCCCCATGTCTGCTGAGGTTTCCTCCGGGTGCTCCGGTTTCCTCCCACAGTCCAAAAATGTGCAGGTTAGGTGATTTCGCCATGCTAAATTGCCCGTAGTGTTAGGTGGAGGGGAATGCATCTGGGTGGGTGTGCTTCGGCAGGTCGGTGTGGACTTGTTGGGCCGAAGGGCCTGTTTCCATACTGTAAGTAATCTAATCTAAGTAATCTTTCTCCAAAATTTACTACCACCTGTATGTGTAAGTTATTAATCAATCTGTCCCCATCATATTCTGCTCTGTGCATCTGAGAGTGCAGTTACAAATTTGTATCTACCAGTTTTTTTATAAATATGTAAATTCATTTATCATACTGTACCTGTCAGGTTTTGCTATGTGAATGTGTTAGTCTAGTTATCAACCTGTACCTGTCATATGTGTGTGTGCCTGATTATTGTTCTCTCCCTTTCAGTTTCTGCAATATGAATATGAGAAAGCAGATATCAATCGATGTCTGTCAGTTTCAGTTGTGTCAATACGAGAGTTTAGGACTTGATGTATATCTGTGATAGCAGTTCTTAGGTGTTGTGATTGTACCTTAAGCTCATGCATTTTGTGATTTATGACTCAATCACAGAATTGGTATGGACATTCAGCCTGTTGTGTCTGTGCTGGGACATTCTATTCTTTATCTGTTCTCCATACTAATTTCCACTAACTGTTTGGCATTCTGAACTTCATCCACTCACTGCCAGTGTCTCAGTGTAAATGCCAATTTAAGATTAGTTCTGCAGTTATCGGCCTTTGGATACCTATAGTGCCACTTTTGCTCTGTGTGCAACAGTGACAAGTCAAGTATATGGATGCCATTCTCTTTCTACATTCAGTTGTGTGTTTTCAGGCAGCATGTCAGATAAACCAGTTCAATGTTCGCTAAACCTGTGTGATTGAGGGATGAATGTTGGTTCAATACTTACCTTTGCAAAGAATTTGAATTTTACTGCATTAAATATCAGGTTTAATTTTACATTGTGTGTGTGTGTGTGTGTGTGTGTGTGTGTGCAGTAGTCTTTATCAGTTGCTGCTCAGCACTCAGGCACACAGTAGAAACTGTTTGGGACAGATTGGTAAGTACCACACACATTTGCTGGGCAGAAATTGACTGGTATATATTGATAAATAAACTCGCATTTCCGCATCAGAAAAACACATAGGGACTGATTCTATTTATTGAAAATATATGACATGTATTTATCAACCAGACCCTGGCAGTTTCCTCTATGTGGATACACGAGTTCAGTTACCAATCTGCACCTGTCGGTTTATGGTATGTGAATGTATGAGTGTAGTTATCAGTCTGTCCCTATTTGTCTCTGTGATGAGAAAATGTAAATATATTTACCACAGAGTGACAGGGACAGATTCATAACTGCATTCACTCACATATGTGCACAGCTTATACTGATTGTAATTATCACTCAGATATTCACAGAGCAGCATTTAACAGGTACATCTTGATAATTGTTCTCACATTCACTGAGGAGGAACTGACAGGTATGGATAGATAAGGAAACTGTCATATTCGGACACGCACTGGCATCAGATTATCCCATTTGTAGAGGTGTTGGTTAGTATCTGGTTCTCAGTGAATTGGTACAGAATGTTTTGATATAATCACTAAAGAACAGCTCAGGCCAATATTAAAATCAACCCTGTGGTCCTGCTGTCTTGAAGGAAAAACAGTCAAATGATTATTAAATTATTTCATTGACTTAATGTTGATTTACATACGATGTCCCTTCTGTCTTCCTCCAGACAATTACTTGAAGGACCAAGACAGTGTAATATGTCCTCGGTACGAAGCCAAGTGTGATCAGTTCCTTCCAACAAATAGCAGGTATGTTACTGCAGTCAGACTGAAGAAAATCCTTTCCACAGTTACAGAGCAGATTGAATTAGACACACGTTGACTCAGTTTCCAGAGAGAAATTTTCAAATCAAGAGTCAACTACCTCGGAGGAATTACATTTTTTTTTCTCTCTCTCCATTCTTTATGTACATCACCCCATTTGCCAATAATTGTTATAATTCACAGCCATAGAGTTATGTACAGCACAGAAACAGACTATTCGGTCTGACTCATCCATGCCAGCCAGGTATTCGAAAATAATCACGTCCCGTTTGGCAGCACTTGGCCCATCTCCCTCCAAACCATTCCCATTCATGTACGCTTCCCGGTGCCTTTAAGTGTTGGAATTGTTCCAGCCTCCACCACTTCCTCTATCAGTTCATTCCAGAAACACTCCACCAGTTCCACCACAGAACACAACAGATTGCCTCCTTCTTTAGAGACCGCAATTTCCCTTCCCATGTGGTTAAAGATGCCCTCCAACGCAACTTGTCCACATCCTGCAATTCTGCCCTCAGACCTCACCCCTCCAACCGTAACAAGGATGGAAACCCACTGGTGCTCATCTTCCACCCTAGCGACCTTCGATAAACCAAATCATCTGCCGACATTTCCGCCACCTCCAAACAGACCCCACCACCAGGGATATATTTCCCTCCCCAGCCCTTTCCACCTTTCGCAAAGTCCGTTCCCTCCGTGACTACCTGGTCAGGTCCATGCCCCCCCTACAACCCACCCTCCCATCCTGGCACCTTACCCTGCCACAGCAGGAATTGCAAAACCTGCACCCACACCTCCTCCCTCACCTCCATCCAAGGTCCTAAAGGAGCCTTCCACATCCATCAAAGTTTTACCTGCATATCCACCAATATCATTTATTGTATCCGTTGCTCCCGATGCCGTCTCCTGTACATTGGGGAGACTGGACACCTCCGAGCAGACAGCTTTAGGGAACATCTCTGGACCAATCAACCACACCGCCCCGTCGTCCAACATTTCAACTCCCCCTCCCACTCTGCCGAGGACATGGAGGTCCTTGGCCTCCTTCACCGCTGCTCCCTCACCACCAGATACCTGGAGGAAGAACACCTCATCTTCCGCCTCGGAATACTTCAACCCAAGGGCATCAATGTGGACTTCAACAGTTTCCTCATTTCCCCTTCCCCCACCTCACCCCAGTTCCAAACTTCCAGCTCAGCACTGTCCCCATGACTTGTCCGACCTGCCTATCTTCTTTTCCACCTATCCACTTCACCTTCCTCCCTGACCTATCACCTTCATCCCCACCCCCACTCACCTATTGTACTCTATGCTACTTTCTCCCCACTCCCACCCTCCTCTCATTTATTTCTCCACCCTCCTCTCTGTCCTATTACCTTCATCCCACCCCCATCCACCTATTGTACTCTATGCTAGTTTCTCCCCACGCCCACCCTCCTCTCATTTATCTCTCCACCCTTCAGGCACTCTGCCTGTATTCCTGATGAAGGGCTTTTGCCCGAAACGTCGATTTTACTGCTCCTTGGATACTGCCTGAACTGCTGTGCTTTTCCAGCACCACTAATCCAGAATCTGGTTTCCAGCATCTGCAGTCATTGTTTTTAACTAAGAAAACTCAATACTGTTCTCTTAAATACTCAATGCGATCACATAATTATATTTTGAAACAATGGAATAGGAAAGGTTTAGTGAGATAATAGAACATGACAGCGCAGTATTCTATTGCATTTTCATCCATATGTTTATCCAATGACCATTTAAACGCCCTTAAATTTAGCAAATCTACGATAGTTGCAGGCAGAACATTCCATGCCCCTACTACACTCTGAAGAAAGAAACTACTCTGACATTTGTCTTGGATTTATCATCCCTGAATTTAAAGCGATGTCCCCTTGTGCCAGCCATCACCATTGGTGGAATAAGGCTCTCACTGCCCACACTGTCTAACCCTCTGATTATTTTATTTGTCTATATCAATTTACCTCTCAACCTTCTTCACTCTAATGAAGCCTCAAGTTCCTCAGCCTTTCCTCATGAAACATTCTCTCCAGACCAGGCAACATCACCTCTGAATCCTTTCCAAAGCTTCCACATCCTTCCTGTGATGCGGTGACTAGCAGTGGGCGCAATTTTCGAAGTGTGGCCACATCAGAGTTTTGTAGAACTGCAGGATTACCTCATGGTTCCAAAACTCAATCCCTCTACCAATAAAAGCTAACCACCATAAGCCTTCTTAACGACCCTATCAACCTGGGTGGCAACTTTAAGGGATCTACACACATTTACACAGACATCTCTCTGGTCATCTACATTGCCAAGAACCTTACCATTAGCTCAGTACTCTTTATTCCTATTGCTCCTTCCAAAGTGAATCATCTCACACTTTTCCACATTAAACTCCATTTGCCACCTCTAGCCCAGCTGTGCAGCTGATCTGTGTTCCTCTGTAACTTGCAACATCCTTTGGCACTGTCCACAACTTCACTGACCTTAGTGTCATCCACAAATTTACTAACCCATCCTTCTGCGCCCTCCGCCAGGTCAGCAGTGGGCCCAGAACAGATCCTTGCGATACACCACTAGTTACTGAAATCCAGGGTGAACATTTCCCATCAACTACCACCCTCTGTCTTCTTTCAGCTAGCCAATTTCTGAACCAAACCGCTAAATCACCCTCAATCCTGTGCCTCCATATTTTGTGCAATAGCTGACAGTTGGGAACCTTACTGAAAACACCTAATCAAACACTTTACTGAAATCCATATACATCACATCAACTGCTTTACCCTTATCCATCTGTTTGGTCACCTTCTCAAAGAACTCAATAGGGCTTGTGAGGCACGACCTACCATTCACAAAACCATATTGACTGTTCCTAATCAACTTATTCCTATCAAGATGATTAGAAATCCTGTCTCTTCTGGACTTTTCCAACACTTTTCCCACAACCGAAGTAAGGCTCACTGATCTATAATCACCAGGGTGGTCTCTACTCCCCTTCTTGATCAAGAGGACAACATTTGCTGTCTTCCAGTCTTCTGGCACTATTCCTGTAGACAATGACAACAAAGATCAAAGTCAAAGGCTCTTCAATCTCCTCCCTGGCTTCCCAGAGAATCCTCGGATAAATCCCATCTGGCCCAGAGGATTATCTATTTTCACACTTCCCAGAATTGCTGGGAACCTATATCCAATCTAGTCTAGTAGCCTCAACAACATTGTATTTTTCCAGTGTGAATAGCGATGAAAAATATTAATTTAGCACTTCTCCTATCTCCTCGGACTGCACGCACAACTTCCCACTCCTGTCCTTGATTGGCCTGGAAGTTATTCTAGTCATTCTTTTATTCCTGATATAGCTATTGAAAGCTTTAGGGTTTTCCTTGATCCTATCTGTCAAAGACTTCTCTTGTCCCCTCCTGCCTCTTCTTAGTTCTCTCTCTTTAGGTCTTTTCCTGCTAGCTTGCAACTCTCAAGCACCTTAGCTGCGCCTTCACATCTTATCGTAACGTAAGCCGTCACCTTCTTCTTGATAAGAGATCAATTTCCTTAGTAAACCACGGCTCCATTGCTCATCCACTTCCTCCCTGCCTGACAGGTACAAGTTTATCAAGGACACGCAGTAGCAATTCCTTGAATAAGCTCCACATTTCAATTGTGCCATCCCCTGTGGTTTCCTTTCCCATCCTATGCATCATAAATCTTCCCTAATCGCACCATAATTGTCTTTTCCCCAGTTATAAAACATGCCCTGCGGTGTATACCGATCTCCCTTTCCTTCGCTAAAGTAAACAACCGAATTGTGGTCACTCTCACCGAAGTGCTCACCTACCTCCAAATCTAACACCTGGTCGGGTTCATTACCCAGTACCAAATCCATTATTGCCTCGCCCCCCTGGTTGGCCTGTCTACATACTGTGTCAGGAAACCCTTTTGCACACATTGGACAAAAATTGACCCATCTGAAGTATTCAAAGTATAGTATTTCAAGTCAATAACAACTGCCCTGTTACACTCACTCTTATCCAGAATCATCTTTACAATCCTTTCCTCTAAATCTCTGGAACTATTCTGAGGCCTATGGAAACTTCCAACAGAGTGACCTCTCCTTTCCTGTTTCTAACCTCAGCCCATACTACCTCATTAGACAAGTCCTCATACATCCTTTCTGCCACCGTAATACTGTCCTTGACTAACCTCCCCCTTTTTTGCCATATTCTCTGTTCGTACTGAAACATCTAAATCCAGGAACCTACAACAACCATTCCTGTCCCTGCTCGATCCATGTATTTGAAATGACCACAACATCAAAGTCCCAAATACCAACCCATGCTGCAAGTCCACCCACCTTATTCCCGATGCTCCTGGCATTGAAGTAGACACACTTCAAACCACCTTCATACTTGCTGGTGCACTGCTGCGACATTGAAACCATATTTCTAACCTCACTACGCTCAGTCACTGGACACGGGAACTACAATTTAGGTTCCTATTCCCCCTACTGAATTTGTTTAAACCCTCCTGAAGAGCATTAGCAAACGTCCCCCAGGATATTGGTATCCCTCTGCTTCAGGTGTAGAACACATTGTTTGTAGAAGCCCCACCTACCCCAGAGTGAGCCCCAATTATCCAGGTATCCAAAACTCTCCCTCCCACTCCATCCCTTTAGTCACGTGTTCAACTCCTCTCTCTCCATTTTCTTCATCTCACTAGCACATGGCACGGGCAACAAACTAGAAATAACAACTGTTTGTTTTAGCTCCAACCTTCCACTCTAGCTCTCTGACATTCTGCCTTAAATCCGCATCCCTTTTCCTATCTATGTTGTTAGTGCCTATGTGGACCACGACTTGGGGCAGCTTCCCCACCCCCCCCCCCCCCCCCCCCTCCAAGGGTCCCGAAAACATGATCTGAGACATCAGGAACCCTGGCACCTGGGAGGCAACACACCAACTTTCCCCCACTGCATGAGAGAAAATCAAAGTCCTTCTGCCTTCATCCTCCTCTCTGTAGAGCTACACAAGTGTCCCAATGATGGTGAGTACCATCACAATACAGCGCAGGGTAATTAACACCTACCTTTACTTCAACAGTCTTCAAATAATTATATCGCTGTGTACTGAAAAAAAAATACCAATTATGACCTCAATCAGGTGGGTCAATGGGCCAAGAGGTGACAGATGTAGTTTCGTTTAGATACATGGGAGGACTTTGATTTTCGTAAGACAAACCAGGGCAACAATTATATACTTAATGGTGGGGCTTTGGTGAGTGTTGCTGAACAAAGAGACCACACAGTGCAGGTGCATATTTCTTTGAAAGTAGAGTCTCAGATAGACAGGGTGGTGAAGAATGCCTTTGGCATGCTTGCCTTCATTGGTCAGAACATGGAGTGTAGGAGTTGGGGTGTCATCTGGTTGCTGTGCAGGACACTAGCGAGGCCACTTTCAGGAGATTGTGTACAATTCTCATCATCCTTCTACAGGAAGGATGTTGTTAAACTTGAGATGGTGCAGAAAAGATTTACAAGGATGTTATAGAGATATAGAGTCATACAACAGAGAAACAGGTCCGTTAGCCCACTACGTCCATGATGTCCAACAAACACCAAACTGCATTCATCCCATTTACCTGCACTTGGCCCATAGCCGACTATACCCTGGCTTCTTTAGGGCACATCCAAATGCTGCTGAAATGCTGTGAGAGTATTCCACCACACACTCAGGCAGCACATTACAAACTTTACCCACCATCCAGGTCAAAATATTTTTCTCAGATATCCTCTAAAATGCTTTCCCCACACCTTCAACTTTTATTCTCTGGTCTTTGACATATCTGCCAAAGGAAGAAAGATTCACACAATCTACTCTGTCTGCATCTTTCACAATTTAGTATATCCCAGTCAGATCCTCCCTCAACCTCTTCTGCTCCAAGGAAATCAAACCCAGCTCATACGGTCCCCCTTTGACGGAGACTTTCCAACCCACTGCATCCTCTCCAGCCAATCCCATCCTTCTAATTGTGTGGCAGTCAGAACTGCACATGGTATTTGATCTGTTTTGTAAAGTTGTAATAAGACTTCCTTGATGCTATATTCAACAGCTCTGGTACTGAAGGAAAGCATTTTGTATGCCTTCTTCAGCAGCCTGTCTGCAATCTATAGATTTGTACACCAAGGTCCCTTTGTTCCTCAGTACTCCCTCAGGACCAATCCTTCATTGTGTAATTCTTTCCCTTATTAGACCTTCCAAAATGCACATTTATCAGGATTAAATTCCATCTGTCATTGCTCTGCCCAATGTACTCATACTGTAGCCTGAAACCATCCCCCTCACTGTGACACCATCCCCCGGTGTCACAGAACAAAGAACAATGCAGGAGAGAAACAGGTCCTTTGCACTCCAAGGCTGCATTGAAACATTTAACACTTCCACACCAAAAAACCCATCTACAGGCTTACTAATGATACATTCTACATTCACATCCAATTGTTAATATGTACTTACCAAACAGCAAGGGTCCCAACACTGATCCCTGTGGTACACCACTGGTCACAGGCTTCCAGTCACAAACACAGCCCTCCACCATTGTAGTTTGCATCCGGTCTGCATCTCATTTCAGCTCCAGTTTGCTTGAGACTCCAAGAGCCGAGTTTGGACCAGTCTTTTATATGGGACTTTGTCAAAGGCTGTAGGGGTGGCCTGTACCTGGCCAGAATAGAGTGGCCCATGTCTGTTAACACAAACTAACTGATAAACTGGAAAGTAGAATTAAACATTGACATGAAATGGTATACATTTAAATAGATACCCAGAGATTATTGGACGCAGAATGAAGAAACTCTCATACTGTCTTGTTATAAACATGTGAACAATGAATTCAAAGTATACAATCAGACCAGAGACTGACCAATCCAGAAAATAACATACAATCATAAACTGTACCATAGAATGAAAGTTGTGGAAATTATCCAAACTGTTTTACAGTGTCAGAGACTGACAACAGTGTAAAAGGTCTCACTTTTATTTACAGTACGTTGAATTTCTCCAGTGCAGATGGAGGTCACAGAAAATAACCAGAATCGGCCTGCAACAACTTGCCAAAAGCACATCCCACCCAGATATAGGCCCTACCTGACCCCCATAACCACACCTTTACCGTAGCTAACCCATTTAGGCTGCACGTTGATGAATATTTCCAGGGCAATTTACCGTGGCTAATCCAGCTAAGCTGCACATGTTTGAACTGTGGAAGGAAACTAGAGCACCCAGCCAAAATTGTTATGAAGATGTGAGTGTACTGTACCTTTAAGAAAGTTATCAGCCAGTAGAACTACTGGACAGCACCAAGTGCTCTGAAAAAAAAAAGGTAACATTTGGTCGAACAACACAAGTAGCTGTTTGCCTGGAGATAAAAACCAATTTGAATTCAACCAATCAATTTAAATTATATCCTGAAAATAACAAATTCCAAACCACTTCATACTGAGTGTATTGACATTCTTCAAAGCCAATGACTCAATCCGATACTCTGGAGGTATAAGACCTGGGAAAATTGAACAATTGGGAGGAGAATTGCGAAGCCCCCAGCGTGTAAAAAGACTGCCTGAAAAATAGCTCTCTTTAAAGTACCTTTATCAGTCAGTAACTAGTAAAGCACAATGCCCAAGAAGAACAAAAGACGACTGGAATACAGAAAAGAACTGAAAGCTGCCTGGTTTTGAGATAAGAAGTTTTGTTTTGTAAATCTTCATCAGGAGTTCTATTGGACTAGTATTAAAGAAGATAGGTTAGAGGAAGGAGTTGTAAATAGTTGTTCGTTATCACTCTCTGTTATACTTTTATAAATAAAGCTGTAATTTCTTTACTTTAACTAGTTCATGGCCTATCATATTTTCACAGATTACTGCATGGGATAAATCTTTTCTGTGTTGCTGGATTTAAATTAGCAAAGGGGTTTACCCCGTGCCGTAACAAAACCAATACAGATGTGGGGAACATGCCTGTGTGAAGTTTGCTCAATGAGCCAAGGCTGGAATTGAAACTGGGTCCCTGGCACCAGTGTGTCACCATGCTAGACTGACATGGATGGCAATAGATAAAATCTTATTCATGTTGAGCAACAGAGACTTGAAGTAAAAAGAGCTCCTGCAGTTTCTGGGAAGTGTCATCTTAAACAGAGCCAAATATTATAAGTACACTCACTTATTCACAGAGCACACACTGAAAGGTACAGATACTTCCAAATGCACTCATTCATTCTTTTAGTTGAAACTGTCAGGTACAGATTGAAAACTGCACTCAAACATTCACATTGGAGAAACTGACAGGTATAAGATTTAAAACAAAGTTCTTATATTCACAAAAAAACTGACAGGTACATTTTGATAGCACACATTCTCAGAACTGAGTACAGACAGGCAGATAAAATTTTCGCTGACTTCTCATTTTTCTTGTTGTCTTCTGCTTTGAGAAATTTAAACAGTCACAAGTCTGAAAGAAATTAATAACTGTAGTGTATATGCCCTGCAATTGTATGACAGAAATGAGAGGCATCATTCACCTTTCACTTTATTACTAACTTACTGTGTGCTCACAGATCACTGACAGATTCAATTACAAGTCACTGTGACAGTACAGGGATGGAGTAAAAAAAAACATTCATTTCATCTGAAAGTTAGAAATGTTGAAATATTTGCTCTCTCACATGCCAGTGTATTGACAGAAACTGAGTGAAAACAAGATTAGAAACAACAAACGGGCAGTTAAAGAATGAAATATGGAGTCAGTTGCAAAGCAATGAATTGTAAAGATTCAATGCAGCTATCCACTAGTGAGAAACTGACAAACAGTGTAACATCAGCAGTAACATTGTTATTGCCAGTTTCTGCAATGTACAATATATTGCCCCTTACCAAATGCTGCAGTTATAAATACAAACTTACTGTCAATGCTCAGGCGCTAATATTCAAAGGATATGGGTGTGGAGGGGAGGAAGTCCTACCTGAGACTGTCTAAAGTGGTGTTTGGTCCCACTCAAAATTGTCGATACTAAATGAGACACTTTCATATGTTAATGACTGACACCTACAGAGTAAAAACAACAGGTTTTCACATTGGCCCCAAGGTCCCGTACTTCCCGCGGGAGCCTGTGCCCCACAACCTGAGCCGCCTCCGGAATTTTAATTTTGTTTCCTTCCAGGGGGTAAAAAGGCGGGCCCTATATAGACTGCTGCTGCACACAGTCCACCTCTTCTCCCTCATCCACCGTCCGGACACGCCTTGGCATGCCCATTTGCCACCAGGCGGTGGGGATCCCCAGTGGAGGGCTCTCTATGCGGGAGTCCTCCCCCTTTCTCTCGGGGATCTGGGGTGGAGGGTGCTGCACGCAGCAGTCCCCTGCAACCGCAGATTGCGGTGGTTCACAGACTCCCAACCGAACTGCTTGTTCTGTGGCGCTGTGGAGTCCGTGGACCATGTATATATTGGGTGTGGGTGTTTGCACTCCCTTTTTGATTTTCTCAAAAACCTACTCCTCTGCCTTTGGTTGCACTTCAGTCCCATGCTCCTGATCTTCGGGCACCCGGTACGGAGGAGGGAGGGCAGGTCTGAAGACCTCCTTGTGGGTCTGCTCCTGGGCCTGGCCAAACTGGCCATCAACAGGTCCAGGCAGCGGGCCGTGGAAGGGGGTCATTAGGGCCGACTGCCTGCCCCTCTTCCGTGGTTATGTTAGGGCCCGGATGTCCTTGGAGAAGGAGCACGCGGTGACCACCAACACCCTGGAGTTGTTCAGGGAGAGGTGGGCGCCACAGGGAGTGGAGTGCATTATTTCTCCCTCCAACTCTATTTTGATTTAGTCCCTACCCTCCCCTTCACTGTTTTGATCACACAGCACTGCCCTTTGATGTGAAGGGCAGTGCTTGTCACTGGCCACTCGGATGTTTTCCTATCTTCCTGGTGGTGGAAATTGAATAAAGATTCGTGCACTTTGTGTCTTTCACTGTGTCTCACACGTATACACACACACCATGGGTGCTGGGGAAAAAATAAGCACTACCGCACTTAGGTGGTAGTGTGGGGGTTAAATTAAAAAAAGAGATAAAAACAACAGGTTATACTTCAGAAGGTTTGAATTCCAGTCCAATAACATACTGACATGTAAAGACTGAAATAGAGGAAACAAAAATGCTTTACCTCCCAGAAATGGATAGGCACAGTTTGGAGGAATATTTCCAAGTGGCTGGCAAATAGTGTAAAGGTTTGCCGCTTACATCAGTGTTTGATGGATACAGAATAAAACCTGTCTTGAAGTAACACTAATTGACTATTACACAGAGGACCAGAGCCTCAATTGACAGGTGTTGAATTCGTTCCAAATGTCTAAATAAGGACTGGATAGATACAGTTAAAGTGACACATATAATAACATACTAAAGGTTGCTGGTTAACAAACATTCGTATGAGACTGAGAAATGCTCTAAATACCAGCGTGAAAGTTCAATACTCCGAAATAAAAACTGCAGCAACGTGGTTCTGATATACTGTAGTTACTTGCAAAGCACACAGTTACAGATCGGTCTCTGGGCCCACAGTGAGCAATCAAGTTCTCAGAAATATACTAGTCCCACAGTCAAGACAGAGATTTTCAACCCGTGACTCAAGAAAAGTTTTAAATAGGGACTTGTTTTCATCTCTCTCCAACTCCGTGCAGTTGAGAACGAATTCCATCAACCCCAAACCTAGAAAACACTCACATTCTTAGAATCCCTAGTGTAGAATTAGGCAGTCCCCACCCTCCGAAGTGTAATCCACCCAGACCCATTCCCCATTATTTTGCATTTACCCCTGATTGATGCACCTAACCTACACATCCCGGAACATTATGGGCAGTTAGCATGGCTAATCACCTCCCTGCCACGTCTTTGAATTGTGAGAGGAAAACTGAGCACTCGGAGGAAACCCACTCAGACACGGGGAGAATGTGCAAAATCCACACAGACAGTCGCCTGAAACTGGAATCGAAGCAGGATCCCTGGCGCGGTGAGGCAGCTGTGCTAACCACTGAAAATAGCGGTAAGCTCAGTGTTATTTCCAGCGCAGAGAGAGGACCAAAAACAGACCTGCGGAGCTAGAAACACACCCTTCCACTCTAACATCATCACAACAACGAGCAAAAGGAAACCGAGCCGATACCACAGTCACGTTGTGTATCACAGACACAAAACAAATCTCCCTCAGTCAGACTGACAGGAACAGAATCACCATCCACTTCACATTTCGTTGTAGATTCTGACAGATCTCACATTAACCAATCAGAGAGACTCCATGTTTCGGAATGACTCAGTGTAAACTACCCAATAGGAACCAGGCTATCCTCCATCCTTCATTAGCATTGATGACGTCGTCAGGCTATAAAAAGGGAGTTCCGAGCTCGCTTTCCCTTATTCTGAGACAGAAAGTGAGCGGCGCTATGGCTGATGAGAAGAAAGCGCAGCAACCCTCCAAAAAGGGCGCGAAGAAAATCATCAAGAAGACGCCAACGAAGGGCGGCAAGAAGAGGAAGCGGACCAGGAAAGAAAGTTATGCCATCTACATCTACAAAGTGATGAAGCAGGTTCACCCCGACACCGGCATCTCCTCCAAGGCTATGAGCATCATGAACTCGTTCGTCAACGATATTTTCGAGCGCATCGCGGGGGAGGCATCCCGCCTGGCCCATTACAACAAGCGCAGCACCATCAGCTCCCGGGAGATCCAGACCGCCGTGCGGCTGCTGCTGCCCGGGGAACTGGCCAAGCACGCCGTGTCGGAGGGCACAAAGGCGGTGACCAAGTACACCAGCTCCAAGTGAAGGACCGCATTGTAATGAAACACGTCCACAACCCAAAGGCTCTTTTAAGAGCCACCTACAACTTCGCTGAGATAGCTAAACCGTTTCTTTAAGAGTTTTGGTTTAGTTTCCATGTAATTCTTAAGGCATTTTAATTTCTTGTGCGATATTTTTTGTGTTATAAGTGCTTTGCAGATTATTCTGCAGTGGGTTGGAAAGTGCAGATCAAGCGCCAGTGTGTCATTTTTCATCTTGCTTGTTCACCCCTGGCAGTCAAATGCCCATGTCTTTCCGTCTCACGATTGATGCATTTTTCCTTTTTGATTTACTTTACATTTCCAATGCGCGGGTTTGATCCGATTTTTCGTAATACAAAGTAAGAGCTTCTTGCTGTCGGTGAGACTTTCAAAGCGAACCGAGAGAACACCAATACAGCTTCGGGACTGGAACGTGAAGCTTTTGCTGAATCTGATCGACAGCGATAAGGGCGGACAGCTTTAAAATATCGTCTGAAAAAAAACGTGTCGATGCTGAGCCGGAAGAATGTTGTGTGCTGCTTTATGATCATATCGGGGTGGGATTCAAATATGAAGGACAGATTGCAGACTGTAGTGTTTGGCCTACTTGTTTCAGCTTCTTCTCAAGGTTTAGAAAATAACCCACTTAGAAATGGATAGATACAAGTCGGCAAATGAGGGAGAGTAAGACCGTGCGAAGTATTCATTTGTAAACTAAAAGTAAATTAACGTGAATGTTAATGTTTTTTGAACTTCCTCAGTTTTTTGTACTTCATTTTTCAGGTAAAACATACTCCTTTGTTTGGAATTTAGCGGGCTTTTCAAATTTGAAAGAAAGCGGTTGATGATTTGGCGCCTGTCGTTGCCGCCGCCCTCCCGGATTGGGGAATGAAGCTGTGATCTGATTGGGAATTGAAACAACATTAGGAGATGCTAACCAATCCGAAATGTTTGCCTTGTCATTCCTCCCGAAGACCGCAATGTGGGCGGAGTCCAGCATTCCCTGTGAAAGTGAGATTGTGACCATGTCCGGAAGAGGAAAGGGCGGTGGGAAAGCTCGCGCGAAGTCTCGGTCGTCCCGGGCTGACCTGCAGTTCCCGGTGGGCCGTGTTCACAGGCTTCTGAGAAAGGGTAA
This sequence comes from Chiloscyllium plagiosum, assembly GCF_037043375.1. Lineage (NCBI taxonomy): Eukaryota > Metazoa > Chordata > Chondrichthyes > Orectolobiformes > Hemiscylliidae > Chiloscyllium > Chiloscyllium plagiosum. The sequence continues at coordinate 10,630,552 of NW_028270187.1, forward strand.
CTATGCTGAGCGTGTGGGTGCCGGAGCGCCGGTCTATCTGGCTGCGGTGCTGGAGTATCTGACGGCTGAGATCCTGGAGCTGGCCGGCAACGCGGCCCGGGACAACAAGAAGACCCGCATCATCCCCAGGCACCTGCAGCTGGCCGTGCGCAACGACGAGGAGCTCAACAAGCTGCTGGGAGGGGTGACCATCGCTCAGGGCGGGGTGCTGCCTAATATCCAGGCCGTGCTGCTGCCCAAGCAAACTTCCGCTGCTGGATCTGCGGAAAAAATGAAGAGACCATCCTTGAATCTGACAACCGAAAGGCTCATTTCATAGCCACTCACAGCATCTGTGAAAGGAGTTACACTGTCATTTCTGTCGGATTTATTTTAGTTTTAAGGTGGAGAAGGTTGAACTTTGTACCTGACATCAGCCAACCACTATCGCCTTGTTATTGAAAACCTGTGGTTTGGACAAGCTGGTGTTGGACTGAGGTGTACAGAGTTAAAAATCAACAGGTTTATTTGTGTGCACTAGCTTTCGGAGCTTTCATCATGTAGAATATAAGATCATAAAATATGGACGTGTTCGGAAAAGTTTATAGTGTGATGTAACTGAAACCATATATTCAAAAAAAACCTGGATTGTTTCTTAATCTCTAATCTTTTACAATGACCATGTTGGTTTCAGTTTTTACAAATGTAAATCGTAGAACATCTAAATGTTACAATCTCAAGTGAACTTGAACAACTGCTAATACCTTTTTAAGGTGTAAGCTGCCCTGTGTGCGACTGTCTGTGCCATAGTGGTCAGACTGATTCTAATATTTAAAAAATGGAATTACAGAATCTTACTGCATCAGGAAGAGCTGAATTGACCCAGTGCAATAAGCACAGTCGATATAGCAAACACTACTGAGCGGCCTATTTTCCTCTGCGTTTTGTTCACGAGTACGTTCATAGACAGGCTTTGTTCTCTGCCTCCAGAGAGAGAGAGAATATTAAATACCCATGAGCGTTTTTTTTCAGCCGTAGAGGAGGGAAGGGGGCAAAGTGAGATTGCAGGCACTACACTTCTGTAATCGATAGACAAATCAACGCATTTTCACCTGTAAAACTTAGCGCTCTTTTCTACATGTTAGTGGGCTTTTCAAATTTGAAACGAGCTGCTGATCTTTTGGCGCCAATTCTATCTCATCCCCCATTAGTTAAATACAAAATCTACCACAATGTCATGTTAAAATTATATTCTACAATGTTAAAGTAAATTCTGCGAACACGGGAGATCTCATTCGATATGACTTCACTACCCATGTCAATATCGCTCATAACTCATTGCCTATTTACTTCCTTGTTTCACAATTACAATAGTAATGCAACCCATCGTTTCCTGCTCTCCCTGGATGGTTTAGTGGCCGTTGTTTCTGTCTCGCTGTGGGGGCGAATGTGCAGGGCTGGCCGATCAGCTGGATGTCTTTGGGCATGACAGTGACCCGCTTGGCGTGTATGGCACACAGGTTGGTGTCCTCAAACAGTCCCACCAGGTAAGCCTCGCTGGCCTTCTATAGGGCCATCACCGCCGAGCTCTGGAAGCGCAGATCGGTCTTGAAGTCCTGAGCGATCTCTCGCATCAGGCGCTGGAAGAGCAGTTTGCGGATCACCAGCTCGGTGGATTTCTGGTAGCGGCAGATCTCCCGCAGAGCCACTGTGCCGGGCCTGTAGCGAAGAGGCTTCTTCACTCTGCCCATGGCCGGAGCGCTCTTGCGGGCCGCTTTGCTCGCCAGCTGTTTGCGGGGAGCTTTCCCTCCGGTGGATTCGCGCGCTGTCTGCTTGGTTCTGGCCATTCTCTTCGACCCGCTGTCAATGCTGAAGCTGCTGCGGTGCTGCCTGTTTAAGGGAACGGAGAGCCCGCCCCAGAGCTGGGATTGGACACAGCCCTGTCCCTCAGCCCACAGAAAAACAGCTTCGGAAAGGACAGAAAAGAATGGTTGGAAGCTGATTGGGTAACGTGAAATGACAGTTGGCCAATTTCAAAATGCCCGCCGAATTCACCCTCTCAAACCCTGATATCAAATAACATAAGATATATTACGCCATTCGTCCGCAACTCAGATACTTTCTAGTAATCGATTGAAGCCTAGTTAGCTGTCAGCGCAGACAGAAGGCGGGATTATTGCCTGATCTGTCTGTAACAGGCAGGAGGGAAGGGGGGGGGGGGGTTCAAAACAGCCCAGACAAACTCAACAACCAAACGTCTACCAGCCGTGTATGAATCTAAATAACCCCGCCGATTTAAACATCTTGAAATTGTACCACGATAAAGTTACAGAAGCTTACCGACTATATTTTTTATTTAAACCTGATTATAATCAGCCGAAACACAACTTAATGGCTGTCTGAACGGTCTGTAACAGGCAGATGGAAAGAGCAGACTATAAAAATTCCGAACTCATGAAAGTATCGTTTCTGAAAGGGTCAATGAAATACAAATACTGCAATATGTAACATCGTGTCTGGACAAAATGACACGTGAAAGAACCGTTCCACTATTCCCTCCCAATGTGCTGCTATCTTCGTCCTCAGGCCTCCGCTCTCTATCGGAGGATTTGGGTGGCTCTGAAAAGAGCCTTTGGGTTTGCTGGAAAAGGGTCGCTTTATCCTCAGCCGCCGAATCCATAGAGAGTGCGGCCCTGGCGTTTCAGAGCGTACACCACATCCATGGCGGTGACTGTTTTGCGCTTGGCGTGCTCAGTGTAGGTGACCGCATCCCTGATCACATTCTCCAGGAAAACCTTCAGCACCCCGCGGGTCTCCTCGTAGATCAAGCCCGAGATGCGCTTGACCCCGCCACGGCGAGCCAGGCGTCGGATGGCTGGTTTCGTGATACCCTGGATGTTATCACGGAGCACTTTCCGGTGTCGCTTCGCTCCGCCTTTTCCCAGGCCTTTGCCTCCTTTACCTCTTCCAGACATCACTCTTCTTCACTCCAATCGCTGCTGAATGAGAGCTGAGCTGCCTCCCCTTCCTTTTTTATACAGGCCGGCCCGACCTGGCTGAGAAAGAGCTGACAGAGATTGAGAGGCGGGTCCGGAGAGGAAACTGAGTGACAGACAGAGCAGGAAAATGGCTTTGATCATCCAGCTCACTCCCCCCCCCCAACTGTATCTGGGACTGAACCTTTTCTCCCCAAAGCTGACTGTTCCTGAGCAGAGGAGCGCATGCGTGAGGCCCACCCCAGCGCTGCCATTGAGGAGCATTTACTCAGTGAGTGCAAGAGGTTTGTTTGAAACAGACCGCAATGGAGAGATCAGCGCCCAGGGAAGCGAGGGAACAGCAGGCTCCTTCCAGCAGCACATCGGGATGGGAGCCTGGGACACAGAGGGGGCTCCGAGACCGGGATTGATTCGGGGTGAGTTCAGGGAGACCCGGGGGCTGTTTGTAAGAGGCCGAGCGGAGCAGGAACTGGTCCCGGAACTTGGAGTGAGCGGGCTGGGGGGAAGAGAGAGGCCTTTCTCGGGCTGTGTGTGGGCCTGCTGAGGGAGGCAGAGCGGGAAGAAGCTGCTGTGGGACATTCTTGTGGTTTACAATCCTCTGAACCCTGTTGAAATTTCATTCTGCTTCCCACTGTTTGTTGAAAGTGTGCAATCAATAGTGGAATCGCAGACCGACTGAAGGAATGGGATACTCCTCTAAAAAGACAAACATATGGGTCTTGGTAAAACCATTAAATATCGCGCCGTTTTTCCTCTCTCCAACAGGTAGTATATTGGGAGTTGGATATTGAACTGTATTAGCATCCCGGTGGTGAGTAGTCCCATTCATGGAGCTGTGCAGTAGTTGCTCAGTTTCTAGGTCTCACTCAATTGGTATCGAATCATATGAAAAACAAACACAATCTCCAGACAAGGTGCAGTGCGGCACAATTCCTGTCCTGTTGGTGAGCACAAGGAATCATTGAGTCATAGACATGTACAGATTACATTACAGTGTGGAAACAGGCCCTTCGGCCCAACAAGTCCACACCGACCCGCCGAAGCGAAACCCACCCATACATTTACCCCTTACCTAACACTACGGGCAATTTAGCATGGCCAATTCACCTGACCCTACACATCTTTTGGACTGTGGGAGGAAACCGGAGCACCCGGAGGAAACCCACGCAGACACGGGGAGAACGTGCAAACTCCACACAGTCAGTCGCCTGAGGCGGGAAATGAACCCGGGTCTCAGGCGCTGTGAGGCAGCAGTGCTAACCACTGTGCCCACCGTGCCGTACAGTATGGACACAGACCTTGCGGTCCAACTCGTCCATGCTGATCAGGTATCCTAACCAAATCTAGTCCCATTTGCCAGCACTTGGCCCATGTCCATCTAAACCGTTCCTATTCATATCCATAACCAGATGCCTTTTAAATGTTGTAATTGTACCAGCCTCCACCACTTCTCCATACCTCTTGTCATTTTATGAACCTCTATAAAAGGTCCCTCTCCAGGGAAAACAGATCCAACCTATTCAGCCTCTCCCTATAGCTCAAATCCTCCAACCTGGATGAGCACATTTACATGGAGTTTATCTGTGACTGAGAAGGACAGAATTAATCCTTTACTGAATAGTTCTCAGACACAGAGATGACAATTAAATGTGAATTCCAAACTATCTCTGCAAAAGTCTGAGTTTTTCTCACTCCCAAATGACCTCCTCGTGGTAGCTCAAACGCTATTCAACACTATTCAAACGCTCTATAACCCACTGGCAATACAACTTGATAAACTTCAGCATATTTCTCATCAGCCTGAATATGTGATGGTCTCCATTTCCTCATTCAGACATTTTTGAAGATGCAGGGATAGATTCACATTCTTCTTCTGTGTATGCCTTTTGATACAATTGCTTTAGATTTGCTTAAGATTTAAGCTAAACATGTCTGTTTATCATCTGTCTGTTCCCAGTTTGTCTCAGCCATGTAAGCTGAAAAATGTGTTGCTGGAAAACCATGTGATCCAACAGGGTCTCCAGTGCTAATTTCACTTCAACTTTCTTATCTGTACTCTTTGATCTCTTCTGTTTCAATTGGTGACAATGACTTTGTCACCACACAGTCAGGAATAATCCCAGGATATATGTCCAGCAATAATTCAGTTCCCTGAGTTTCCATTGGCTTTTCAACAACAGTAGCCAGGACTCCTACCGGTGAATCAACAATATCAAGGATAAATTGTATTCCCGGAGCTGAGAGTTTGTCGATTACTCTGACCACAATTTCTCCACTCTTCACTGGACACTCTAACCTCACTTCTCACAATTCAGCGTTTCTTGTCTCAACATGAATTCCCATTACTAGAACCTTTTTCTGGCAATAGTCCTTCAGAGGTGCATATCTCCTCATCTTTTAGCATCACAGATTTAGAGGATCTCTGTATTTCTTAACATTGTAACCACTTTACCTACTCCTCCTGGCCTATGCGAGTAAACTTTATCTTCAGAAGTGGATGGTTTAAGAAGATCTGGCACCTCCAACCAGCTTGTACATTCTGGTGCAGATTTTGAACCTCCATTGTGCTTTCTGTTACCAGTCCAACAAAATTCACTGGCTTCTCCTGTTTCCTATATCAGGTTTCCAGTGTTTTCCTAACCCACCAACACTGATTTATGTAGCCTACTGTATTGCAGCGAAAACACCAGAGCTTTTTAACTTCTCTTTCCCCTTCGAGGGTTGCCTTTTTACCCTGTGGTAAGTCATCCTTATGATCTTCACCGAGATCAATTCCTTTCCATGTGAAGATTTTTCTTGTCCTCAATTTCTATCCCTCATGGATTGAAATAGGTTTTGGAAGCCAAACTTTGACTTATGGAACAACTCATATCCATCAGCCATTTCAGCTGCCAATCTTGCCGTTAGAGCTCTCTGCTCTTCCACATGAGTTTTCACTAATTCAGGAAGTGCCAATTTCCAAAGTTCAAACTCCCTCTCTTTCTTCCTTTCCCTGCTCTCCTTTTCTCTCTCTCTTCTGTATTTAATCATAATTCAAAAGAGTTCATTTCTGTCGCCCTTTCCTTGTGTTTTGCCTCTAACTCAAGTTGCTGAATTTTCCATTGAATGTTAGCCATCTCTAAAGATTCTGAGCTACTGCTGTAATTATCTCTCCTTTCCTCATGGAAGGACACAGCCTCAATCCCAGCTTGTCTGCTATTTCCAGCAGCTTACCCTTAATCACCTTTTGTAAAAGCCCCAAAATCGCTTCTTCCACCCACACAGAAAATTCTTGTTGACTGAAAGAGTCACTGTTCTCCCAAGCACTGTTTAAACCAACTGAAGTCAAAACCCAGAACAAAAGACACTAACACCTACCACTTGCTGCCTTAGAGTCCAACAACTCTAATCCCAAATCAGAGCTATAGAACGAATCATGCAAAGAGCCCCCAAACTGGTATAGACCATGCCAGATCCCCTCAAAACATTTCAAGTAGCCTGGACCCTAATTTTGCAAGTTGTTTTAAGCAGGTGTAACGTGGATATTCCAGAAATGATGTAGCTGGTCAAACCATATTATTTTAAACAAAACAGAATTGATTTACAAGATTATCAAGTGAAACATAAACAAATGCTCCTATGTCTTATAAGAGAACAGAATGCTAAATAAGTTAACCTATCAAAAACCCAACAGACTATACGAACTTAACGATATTGTTCCCAATATTTGCAACAATCACCACAAACACCCCTTGGCACAAAAAGGTAAAACCAACACAGGGTCTTACAGGACAGATGTCAGAGAGAGAGAGTGCCAGCATGGTCCTGCTTCTTTGGGTTTAACAGCTTTTTCAATTACCTGACCACTTTCAGTCAACAGCCAGACAGCCAAAAACCAAATCAAACCAGAGAAAAGCTGAGCTGGGAAAACTGGGCCACTCCCCTTTCATTGTTCAATTGTTCTTTTTAAAAATTTGGAAGCCTTTTGCCTGAAGTATTACCTGTTAGCTATAATCAAAATGGCCCTAAAACCCATCAAGTCAGACTTTTTGGAACCTGTGTCTTTTACAAGATTGTTGAAGGAGCAGCATCATCACAGCAAACTGGTCCAAAAAGTAAAAGCTGTGGGATACATGGTAATGTGGTGAATTGGATGCAAAGTTGGTTTAGTAGCAGGAAACAAATGGTAATGGTTGATTGCTGCTATTGTGAATGGAAAGTTGTTTCAAGTGGTGCTCTGCATGACTCACTGTTGGGACCTCTGCTGTTTGTTTTATCCATTAATGATTTGGACTTGAATGTGGTGGACAAATTTGTGAAATTTGCAGGTGACACAAAAATTGGCCATGTGGTGGATAGTGTTCAGGATAGCTGTAAGCTCCAAATCTATCATCGATGGTTTGGTGGAGTGGGCAGAAAAGTGGCAGATGGAGTTCAGCTCTGATAAGTGTGAGGGAATGCATTTTGGGAAGTCAAACAGTAAATGGGAATATAGTGAGAGACCTTGGTGTGCAAGTGCACAGGTCCCTGAAGATAGATGGGGTTGTAAAGAAGGCACGTGGAATGCTCTTCTTCATGGGAAGAGGGATGGAATACAAAAGTAGGGATATAATAATGAAACTGTATAAGGCACTGGTGGCTACAACTGGAGTAGTGTGTGCAGCCAGGTCCCGACATCACAGGAAGGACGTCATTGCTGTGGAGAGAGTGCAGAGGAGATTTACTGGAATGTTGCCAGAGCTGGTAAATTGTAGCTATCGGGACAGATTGAAGAGGTTGGGGTTATATTCCTTGGGACATAGGTGCCATGATAAAGGAATACTAAATCGTGAGCTACTAATGATGAAGCAGAACGCCGAAAGCTAGTACTTCCAAATAAACCTGTTGAACTATAACCTGGTGTTGTGCGATTTTTCACTAAATAGTGAGAGGGAGGGATGAGAGGAACATGTTTCCTTTGGCAGAGAGTTCAAATACCAGGGATCATTGATTCAAACTAAGCGGCTATAGAATTAGATGATATGTGAGGAAAAATGTGTTTTATGCAGAGTGGTGGGTATCTGGAATTTGCTGCCTAATTTAGTGGTCATGATTCTTCAAAAGGAGAGACTTAACAAACAATTTAGGTCTTTTTCAATATATAATTTCAGTTACATCACACTGGAAACTTTTGCTATAAATTCTGTGTCTTACAATCTTACACCCCACAATCACCTGATGAAGGGGCAGTGCTCCAAACGCTAGTGCTTCCAAATAAACCTGTTGGACTATAACCTGGTGTTTTGTGATTTTTAACTTTGATTTGGTGGCGCAGGCAGAGACCCTAAACTCTTTTAAACAAAAATCCATGGAACTGCACATCGAGTTCTGTAAACTGCAATGCTATGGGCTGTGACAGGAAGGTGGGATGAGAAAGGGCATCTGGGTGTCTGGGTTGGCATGGACAAGATGGACTGAATAGCCCCCTCTGTGCTGTATTATTTTTATGATTCGATAGTTATCAATTGGACCCTGCCAGTCTCTGCTGTGTGAATATGTCAATATATTGACCATGTTACAGTTTGATAACTATACTCTCACATTCACCAAGCCGGAACTGGCAGGTATAGATCAATAACTGAACACACATACCCACTTGCATCAAGTCGTCCCATTCACTGAGCTGTATGGATGTTGTTTAGTTTCTGGATCTCACTCAATTGGTCTTAGAATTTTAAGAAAAAATGGACAAGGAGCAGCTCAGAGCAGGAGTGGAATCAGACCCGTGGTTCTGTTTAATTTGCTGGCTTTAAATAAAAAATCATAATGATCATTAACTGAATGGTACATTGATGTTGCCAATCACAGCTGATCTTGATTTACAGGAGGTATCTCCTCTGTATTCCTCCAGGCAAGTACTCAAAGGACCAAGACAATGTAATATTCCCTCGGTATAGAGCCAAGTGTGACCAGCTGCTTCGAACAAACAGCAGGTATGTTACTGCTGTTGGAGCAAAGAACATCCTTTCCACAGTCACAGAGTGGACTGAATCAGAGACACATTGAGCACCATTTCCAGATATGTTCAAAGTCAAACACCGCCGATGAAATGGAAGTTTCTATCTTTTTAATCTATATTCTAAATGCATTCTACCCAGTTTCAATCAACTTGAATGAGTCCTCATCCGAAATATACATGGCATTAAATCAGAACATGGAATGATACAACACACGAACGGATCCTTCAGCCCACGATGTTGTGCAGAACATGCCGCCAAATTAAATTAATCCCTTCTGCCTATCGTCCTTTTCTTGCATATTCATTTACTTACCGAAAAGTCCTTTCAATACCCTCATCGTATCTGCCTCCATCTCCACCCCTGGCAGTGCGTTCCACTGCTACCACTCTCTATGTTTAAAAGAATCTGCCCTGTATGTCTCCTTTGAACTTTCCTCCACTCACATTATATGCATGCCTCTTAGCTTTAGACATTTAAACTCCTGGAAAAAGATTCTGAGCATCAACCTTAACAATGCATCTCAATTTTAGAGACTTGTGGATATGAGTCCACTACTCTGGACAAACAGGCAGAAAATTAGCCACATCAACTAGCCACAAAATGACATGACCCACTCTCACTAGTATCCTTACACACAGTTGAGGAAGGACACCACTTTGACTGTGACAACACATCCATCCTAAGACAAGCCAAACTCAGATATGAATGAGAATTCCTAGAAGAATGGCATTCCAACCGGAACTCCATCAACAAACACATTGACTTGGATCCCATTTACCACTCCCGAGAAAAAGAACAGGAACTGACATCACCACAGGAAACTACAGAAACGTGACTCTGGAATGGACAGGACTGGCTATTTAATGTTCCAGTATACAAATGATACAAGAAGGACCAGAAAGGGAGGCGAGAGAGGAGGGGGAGTGGCATTTTTGATAAGGGATGGCATTACAGCTGTACTTAGGGAGGATATTCCCGGAAATACATCCGGGGAAGTTATTTGGGTGGAACTGAGAAATAAAAGGTTGATCACCTTATTGGGATTGTATAAAAGACCCCCTAATAGTCAGAGGGAAATTGAGAAACAAACTTGTAAGGAGACCTCAGCTATCTGTAGGAATAATAGGGTGGTTATGGTAGGGGTTTTTAACTTTCCAAACATAGACTGGGACTGCCATAATGTTAAAGATTTACATGGAGAGGAAATTAAATGTGCGCGAAAAACATTTCTGATTCAGTATGTGGATGTACCTACTAGAGCCGTTAAAAAGTGAAGACCGTTCTTGAATCTGACAACCCAAGGGCTCTTTTAAGAGCCACTCACAGAGTCCGTGAGAAGAGCTGAGCTCTGTCAGATTGCTTATTTTCTTTTTAATGTGGAGAGCCTTGGCCTTTGTACCTGACATTGAGGAATTCCCATCTCCTTTTTATTGGATACTGTTACTGTCTGTGGGAGCAGAGGAAGAATATAACCTAAGATACGATTGTAAAAGTGTTTGAGGCAACCTCTTTCTTGAGGTTGTGTGGACCAACTGTAGGAATGTGATACTGTTGCAAAAGAACATACAACTGGGGTCTTGGTAAAAACATTAGAAATAGCGCCGGTTTCCTCTTTCCAACAGGTAGTTAGGGAGTTGGATATTGAACTGTGTAAGCATCCTGGTGGTTGAGTACTCCCGTTCATGGTGCTGGTCAGTTGTTGCTCAGTTTCTGGATCTCACTCAATTGGTATCAAGTTAAAAATCGCACAACACCAGGTTATAGTCCAACAGTTTTTTTGGAAGCACCTGATGTGTGATTTTTAACATTGTGCACCCCAGTCCAACACCACCATCTCCAAATCAATTGGTATCGAATCACATGAAAAACAAACACAATCCCCAGACAAGGAGCAGCTCAGGGCAACAATGGAATCAGATCCGTGGTTCTGGTTAAGTTGTTGGCTTTAAAGAAAAAGACAAAACACATCCTAACAAAGGTGCAATGAATGTGACAATAATCAGTTCAATATTATCAGACTAGCCTCATGTTGAGTTACAGGTGGTGTCCCTGTGTCTTCCTCCAGAAAAACACCTGAGGGACTATGACACTGTAATACTTCCTCAGTTCAAAGCACAAAGTAACCAGCTGCCTCTAACAAACAGAAGGTATGTAGCCCATTGACGTTTACACACCAGTGTTGGAGATTGATAAACTGAGTCCTCATCCAAAATAGACATTCATGAACAGCATTAAAATCTGCAGTTATTAAGAGCATTTTCAAAGTTACAATGAGGTAGTCAAATAGGCCACACTGTTGCGTCGTTTCAACAATCATCCGTGAAGGAGGGGTTAAGTACAGAGATGGAAGGAAACTGTGCTCACCGACAGGGTAAGAGTTACCGAAGAGTCGTCGAGTCATAGAGATGTATAGCGTGGAAACAGACCCTTCAGTCCAACTTGTCCATGCCAACCAGATATCCTAACCTAATCTGGTCCCATTTGCCAGCACTTAGTCCATCTCACTCTAAACTCTTCCTATTCATATTGTTAAAGTACAAATTTGAGATGGCCCAGGGAATCCCTTGTGGACTCAGACCTAAAAGCCTCTCTTGGTTAGTCCTGGAGGTCATACTCTTTGGTAGTCTGGAATAAAAACCTCTTACAAACAGTTTAATTTAATTTTAGCCTTCCCCTTTATTTGCAAATAGCATCGCTGTTGCGATTTAACAGTGATACCTATAAGCCAGGCTAGCTGAGGTTCTAAAACCTTAGAAAAGTAGGATACCAACTCTTCCTTTAAGAGCCCTCGAAGGCTTCTGTCTCAAACAGGCTTCCTCTTTACAAAGTTTTACAAAAACCACTACATGTTTTTAATTAGACAGACAATAAAGTGGAAAGGCAATAATTTGTAAGGAAGAGAAGTTAATTAACAGGTCTGCGCTGAACTGATCACTTCTGTCGGCCTTTAGCCGTCCATCAGGTGGGAAAAACAGATCCAGCCGAGTTGGTGAGGTAAGTCCCTATCATAAAGAGGTACCAGTCTAAACTAAGTGGGAGAGGTCATAAGGTAATCTTGCACAACTTGCATGTCAGATAACATTGTTTTACAAAATGGCATCTTAGTGAGGAGGGCAAACTTTGACCATAAAATGGCTTCCTGACAGATTGTGTCAGAATCTCTTCAATGTTAGGTTTAGAATAATTTTTAAGCTCGAAGCAGACTCCTGCTTTTTATCTTAAACACAAAATCATTCCATACCTGAGGCTGAAAGGTTAAAATTTAAATTATTTGAATTAACATGCTTTTTTTGCAGGGTTGTGATTCAAATTCAAAGAAGACATAAGATCTGACGAGTTAGAACTGACAGAGGAACAGTTGTGGTGTGTAGGAGCACTAAGTCAGTTAAAGCTTCATCAATATTACATTTTAGAGTTTGTATTTCATAATCAGTGATGGCTTCTCAAAATCATCATAAAGTCCCAAAATGCAAATAAATTCAAAACATTCATATCTCTCTCGCTCTCTCACTCACACACACACACACACACACACGGGTAATAAAAATGCATTATAATTGATAGGACCTGACCGTTTATTACAAGGCTTTTGACATGTTTCTGAGATGATACAAAGTTTCCGAGATCACAATCAAACACTGTCATTAATTTCACAAGTTAACAACTGTGAATGTTATCACTCTGCATCCTTTTTGCACAGATTCATTGATGTTAAAGCAAATGTTCTTAATTGCTTTAGAGTATCCTGTTACCACAGATGTTCTTTATCTTCTGCACATCTGAGGTCCCCCCTTTTGTGGCCTGATACCCCCCTGCCTGCCCTGTTTATTTTCTTGTGTGACATAATTCAACATTACATTTCTACTAAGTATTTATGGACAAGTTTTAAGGCTTTCTCATTATACCCAACCAGATGCCTTTTAAATGTTATAATTGTACCAGGCTCCACCATCTCTCCATGCGCCTTATGATTTTATAAACTTGTACAAGATCACTCTCCAGGAAAAACAGTTCCACCCTGTTCAGCCTCTGCCTATAGCTCAAATTCTCCAACTGGGATGAAGCATACTTACATGGAGTTTATCTGTGACTGAGAAGGACGAGATTCATCCTTTACTGAATAGTTGTCACATACAGAGATGACAATTAAATAATGTGAATTCCAAACACACAATCTATGCAGGTAGCTCATGTATATTTTGGATGAGGATTCATTCAAATTGATAGGAAATGGGTAGCATGCATTGATAATATAGATCAAAATATAAAATTCTATTTCCTTGGTGGTGTTTGACTCTTGGTTTTAATATATCTCTCTGGAAATGGAGCTCAATGTGAACCTGACTCAATCCACTCTGTGACTGTGACTGTGGATCACTCTGATCGCAGTAACATACCTGCTGTTTGTTCGAAGCAGCTGGTCACACTTGGCTGTGTACCGAGGGAATATTACATTGTCTTGGGTACGTGCCTGGAGGAAAACAGAAGAGATACCTCCTGTAAATCAACATCAGCTGTGATTGGCAACATCAAGGTAACATTCAGTTAATGATCATTAGGATTTTTTTGTTTAAAGCCAGACATTTAAACAGAACCACGGGTCTGATTCCACTCCTGCTCTGAGCTGCTCCTTGTCCATTTCTTCTTATAATTCTCATACCAGTTGAGTGATATTCAGAAACTAAACAACACCCATACAGCTCCATGAATGGGGCCACCTGATGCAAGTGGGTATGTGGATATGTGAGTTTAGTTATTAATACCTGTCAGTTCCTGCTTGGTGAATGTGAGAGTGTAGTTATAAAACTGTAACTTTCAGTATATGGTAAATATATTTACGTATTCACATAGCATTGACTGGTCTGGTCTCATTGATAACAATGTAACTATAAAAATAATACAGCATCAGTGGGGCGGGGGGTGCGGCATTCTGTCCATGCCAATGCCAACACACCAGGTGCCCTTTCTCATCCCACCTTCCTGCCACAGCCCATAACCTTGAGGTTTACAATACTTGAGGTGCAGTTACAGGGAAATTTTGTTTAAAAGAAAATGTAAGGTCTCTGCCTACAGCACCAAATCAGGCAGCGAATTCCAGATACCCACCATTCTCTACATAAAAAAAACATTTTTCCTCATATCATCTAATCCTACAACCACTGACCTTGAATCCATGATCGCTGGTTTTTGAACTCTGCCAAATAGATTCCTCCTGTCTAATGTCTCCCTCTCACTAGTTAGTTAAAAAAAATCACACAACACCAGGTTATAGTTCAACAGGTTTATATGGAAGTGCACGCTTTCAGAGTGCTGCGCCTTCATCAGGTAGCTGACTATTTAGTACTGTAGACCCCAGTACCCATGGTGTATATGTTCCAGGACCTACAGCGGAAACGCAAAACCGCAGATAGGTGCAAAACCATTAATTTAAATGGGAAATATACCTTCCGGCATTCTCCTGGTCCCTGGTTCTGAAGCATTCCCTTTTATATACTCGGACCACGGTTAACCGTGAGTAAGTAAAACCTCAATCACCGGATACGGGGTCGCCCTGTATTCCTTAATCATGGCACCTCTGTTCCAAGGAATACAACTCTAATCTCCCCTGATAGCTATAATGCACCAGCCCCGACAACATTCTCGTAAATCTTCTCTGCACTCTCTCCACATCAATGACATCCTTCCTGTAATGTGGTGACCCAACTGCACACAATATTCCTGTTGTAGCCACCTGTGCCTCATACAGTTTCATTGTTATTTCCTTATTTTTGTATTCAACCCTCTGCCAATGAAGGAGAGCATTCCATGTGCCTTCTTTACAACCCATCTATCTTTAGGGACCAGTGCATTTGCACACTAAGATCTCTCACTTCTGTATATTCAGTATTAATCCCTTCTGCCTGCCCTTGGTCCATATCCCTCCATTTCTTGCATGTTAATTTGCTTATTTTTAAGTCCCTTCAATACCTTTATTGTATCTGCCTCCATCATCACCCCTGGCAGTGCATTCCACTCCTAACACCCTTTACAATAAAAGAAACTGCACCTTCGGTCTCCTTTGAACTTTCACCTTATATGCACGCCCCTTAGTTTTAGACATTTCAACTCTTGGAAAAAGATTCTGACCATCAACCTGAACCATGCATCTCAATTTTATAGACTTCTAGATATAAGTTTGCTGGCTGAACTGGAAGGTTTGTTTTCAGATGTTTCATCACCACACTAGGTAATATCATCAGTGAGCCTCCAGATGAATCACTGGTGGTATGGCCTGCTTTCTATTTATGTGTTTAGGTTTCTTTGGTTTGGTGATGTCATTTCCTGTTCATTTTCTCTGGGGGTGGTAAATTGGATCCAAGTCACTGTGTTTGTTGATGGAGTTCCGATTGGAATACCATGCTTCTGTGAATTCGCGTGTGTGTCTCTGTTTGGCCTTTCCTAGGATGGATGTGTTGTCCCAGTCAAAGTGGTGTCCTTCCTCATCTGTATGTAAGGATACTAGTGAGAGTGGGTCAGGTCTTTTTGTAGCTAGTTATGGCTAGTTTTCTGTCTGTTTGTCCGATGTAGTGGACACATAAATAGAAAGCAGGCCACACCACCAGTGCTTCATCTGGAGGCTCATTGATAATGGTACCTAGTATGGTGACAAAACATCTGAAAACGGATGTCCCAGCTCAGTGAGAAAACCTGGATCCAGAACTTGAACTTGAGCTACAACTCTTCTCAAAATGTTAGTCTTCTTTTAGGTCAGCCTTCAGCCTCTGCTGCTCAGAAGAAACCTACCCAGGTTTTTCTAGCTTCTCTTTATAGCTCATACCCTCTAGACAACATTCTGGCAAACCTCTTCTGCATCCTCTCTGAATCCTCCACATCCTTCTTGTAATGTGGCAACCACAACTGAAAAGTCATGCAACACCAGATTATAGTCCAACAGGTTCATTTGGAAGTACTAGCTTTCAGAGCGCTGCTCCTTCATCAGGTAGCTGTGAAACAGGATCATGAGGCACAGAATTTATAGCGAAACATTACAGTGTCATGCAACTGAAATGATATATTGAACAAATCTGGATTGTAAAGTCTTTCATCCTTTAGAATGGGTTACAGGTTTCAGTTCATTAATATATGCATCCCAGAACATCTTTCAAGTCACATTCTCAAGATGACTTCGGGTTTTATTTAAAAAAGGGTAACATCTCAGCTCAGATAATGTATTAAAGGTGTGAGGTTAGAGTCTGTCTGCACCTCAATCTTGAGTCAGACTGGTTCTATTGCCAAAGTAGGAATTTATAAAACATTACATGGATTGACTGCCTGCAGATTGTGCTCTTTTTGAGCAAAATAGAATGTATCTGCAAAAATAATTCTGCAAATGCAAATTCACCCCATAGACTTGTGTGTGCGAGAGAGAGAGCGAGTATGGAGTGTGAGTACATATGCGAATGTGTGTGTTTGAGTGTGTGCATGCTTGATAAAGTGTGTGTATATGAGTGTGATGGTGTTAGCCGGAGAGAGGGTGTGTGCACAGGTGTGAATGTGGGAGGTTTATGTATTTATGTATGAGGGGAAGTGTGTGGATGAGAGAAGGTCTGCATGAGTGTGTGCGTGTGCGTGAGTGAGAGTGTGTAGTGTGACAGGAACCCAAGGTCCCAATTTGAGGCTGACCTCGTGGGTTCTGATCTTTACGAAGGATACTTTTCACGTTTCAATAAAGTGAGATTCGACGTTTCGGGCACAGGCCCTTCTTCAGGAATGAGCAGAGAGTGTTCAGCAGGAGAAGATAAAAGGTAGGGAGGAGGGACTTGGAGGAGGGGCGTTGGAAATGTGATAGGTGGAAAGAGGTCAAGGTGAGGGTGATAGGTCGGAGTAGGATGGAGGCGGAGAGGTCAAGAAGAAGACTGCAGGTCAGGAAGGCGGTGCCGGGCTGGAGGGATTCGGCTGAGACAAGGTGGGGGGAGGGGGGATGAAGAAATTGGTGAAGTCCAAGTTCATCCCCTGTGGTTGGAGGGTTCCCAGTCGGAAGATAAGACGTTCCTCCTCCGACCGTCGCGTTGTTGTGGTTTGGCGGTGGATGAGTCCAATGACCTGCATATCCTTGGTGGAGTGGGAGGGGGAGTTGAAATGCTGTGCTACAGGGTGGTTGGGTTGGTTCGTCCGGGTGGCCCAGAGGTGCTCTCTGAATCGCTCCGCAAGTAGGCGGCCTGTCTCCCCAATATAGAGGAGGCCACACCGGCTGCAGCGGATGCAGTAGATGATGTGGGTGGAGGTGCAGGTGAATCTGTGGCGGATATGCATCAAGTACACCAATCTTTATAATATTACAATCAAGGCGACAAATAGCTGATATGATTACTTTGGGCAACCATATGTAAAATAAATAGATTACAAATTTATATCGGAGGAAACATTACAGCTCTCAGGAATTCAGAGCAACAGAATTAATCTTTTGTCATGTATATAGACACAGCAATCAAATAATATGAATTCCAAATGCACATTCTCTGTCAAAGCCTGACATCGAATGATTAGTGTGTAGGTACGTAACCAAATGTTGCCCCCGCCCCCCAACACACACACACAGTCTCTATCTCTCTCTCTGACTTACGATGAGTTTTAAAACATAAACCATCCTGATACCTGTTACAATATCTAACTGCCTTGCAGTTCCATTGACATTGCAAGTAACAGAAAATATTACATTCAAAATTATTTCTACCCACAGATCCTTTGTCAGAGAGAGAAGGAGGCTGACAGCACAGAATCAGGCCCATCAAAACTTTTGCGTCTGTACCGATCAGAAACTACCAGCTAACAATTTTCATCCTGATCAGCTAACATCCATTTGCATAAATGTATCATGGTAGCAGTGAAGCTGCCAACCCCAGCTTTATCACAACATCATTCTCCATTTCTTCAAATTGGAGAAGACTTTGTTTTGTTTGATTCAATCCAACCAGAAACTTTTTTTTTTAGATAATTATGTACTTCTTTCAAAATTAGTTGCAATTAACTACAAAGAGCTCTGCATTCCTCCTCCCCCTCCCGAGGATGTATCACAAAAAAAGCGTGAAATCTGGCTGCAATTTTCACAATGCATCAATGGAATCTAATAACCACCCTTCAAAGCAGTGGAGAAAGGGGCAGAAAAAAGCCAATATTGGTGGGTTTGAGGAACTGCTTGTTTTATTTTCAAGCAGAGCAGAACAGTGTTGATTATTTCATACATTGAATTTGACAGTTTACATATTCTACATGACAAAAAATAAAATTCATTTCCTTTCCCCCGCTCTACCACAGAGTAACACAAGAGTACTGTTAATGGTGCATCATCACACTACAGGGCAGGGTAATGTTCTGTCTACATCAGAAAATAAAGTGCATTACCCAATAGTCTTTTCTGTATAAGGAACATTATTGTCAGTCAGTTTCAGTGTAGTTGAATGGTTTGGCACTTAGTTGCAAATGGATTCAGTTTACATTGATTGTTAGTTCAGCAGTGTTCAGAAAAGTACACCAATATGCACTGAAACAAAAACTAATGGCATTCTGAAGATAAACATTTTATATCATTACTGCCTGTTGGATTCTGCACGATACAAGATTCCTACCATGACTCTGAAGAACAGCACAGAATCCTCTCTGTTGCAGTGTGTTACGTTTTCACTTGCACGTAATTATCATGCACTAACAATTAAAGAACTTCAGCTGTTTCCCATTCACTACAGGAGACATGCACTCAGATACAGACTAGCAGCACAAGAGTAAACTCACTCTCACTTAGCTGAAGGGAAAAAAGAATAAAATTTGGCCTCAATTATTTCCAGATATGAATTGACTCTCAACATCACTTATCACAGCTGAGGATATGCAGTGCCCAGCAATGCCTGATAAAGTCTACTATACAGGCATACGCACACAATGTAACAATAATCTGAAATGCAATACAATTAAGCATCATTGAAAAGATTTATTTACAGAGTTTATGTTACACTCAGACACAAAACTACAACTGAAAGTAAGTGAATGAGATCCAGTAAATCTCCCAACGAACCCCCTCCAGAGCTTGAAGATCCTCCCTTAAAAAAAATGCCCAGAACTGAACACAAATATGACCTGACCAATGATCTGTGATTGAGATTGTGGGAAACATCAAAACTAGCACTATAGTTACTAAAAGTAAGATGACAGCAGAACTGATGTAAATTTGTCCTTTCCATATAGACGCTGACAATGAGTCGATGACGTTCACATTCCCAACAATTACTGCAGATCTGATGCATAAGAGAATGTCCTAGTACAGACACAATAGGCTGAATGGTCTGCTTCTAAGCTGTACCATATCAGTGATTCTTATTTTGATGAGAAAGGAGATGATATGCTGTTGTGTTGCCTATTGGTATGAAAATTATCAGACAGAAATGGACTGACATGCAGAATAAAACTCTTTCACAAAAAAAACACAAACAATGTCTAGGTACAAATTGAAACTAAATGTCTCAGTGATACCACAGATCCTAGACTCTCTCCCCAAACAGGAAATATGTGACCATAATTCAGAATGGTTCTCAGGATAAAGCAGTTTCCCTTCTGCTATCACCCTTTCTCCCCTCTCCCTCACCCACCCCCACAGTCAACTCAGAAATCACAAAAGGCAGAAAAGATTAAGACCCAGTCTCAACACCCTCATAAACAACTATCACAGAATGTATCACACAGACACAGAATATTACTGGCTTCCACTTTGATACACAAGAGTAGAACCTGACAAGTACAGACTGATAACTACACACTCATTCATGTTACAGAAACAGACAAACAAATGATGATGACACAGTTACTGTGATGCACATGTGTGACTATCAGTCTCCATCAGTAAGTTTCTGTTAAGTCACACATTTGCATTGCAGTAACTGTCAGGGACAGATTAATAACTACACTTATTGACAAAGCTAAAACTGACAGGAACAGAACGATAACCACACTCCCAGTTTCACACAGCATAAATTGACAAGTATAGTCTGATAATGACATTCTCATTCACAGAGCAGAATCTCACAGGTACATATTGGTACCTGCACTGGTCACATTCACCAAACAGGATCTGACAGGTAGAAATCAATAAGTAAATTCACATATTGATTAGGCAGAGATTGAGAGGCATAGATTGGTAACTACATTTACATACTGATATAGGTGAAACTGACAAGTACAGCTTAATATTGACAGTCTCAATTCACAGAGCAGGAACAGACTGGTAAATACACTTACACATTCACATAAGTGAAACGGACAGGTAGAATTGGTAGTTACATGCACATAGAAGAAACTGACAAGTACACATTGATGAATACATTGATTATATAAATGATTAGGAGTAGGAGTTGGGTGTTGAGGATATAATCTCTAAATTGCAGTTGATACTAACTCAGGGAGAAGAGTGAATTGTGAGGATGATGCTGAGTGACTTCACAGGAAGATTGACAATTTGGCCAAATGGGCAGAAATCTGGCAGATGAATTCCAATTCAGACAGGTGTTACGTAATGCATTTTGCTACCAGAAACACAGAGCAACAATGCAGTTTAATGGTACATCTTTGAAGGGAGCACTAGAGCAGAGAGACCTCGGGGTTCACGTGTATCAATCTCTGAAGTTGACAAGGCAAGCTGAAACCTTTGTGAAGACGGCTTATAGGATCCTTGCCGTTATAAATAGAGGCATTGAGTATAAAGCTGAGGAAGTGATGTATACCTCTACAAATCATTGGTCAGATCACGTATGTGTTCAGTTTTATGCACTTTATTTAAGGGAGGATCTTCAAGCTTTGAAGAGGGTTCATTGGAGATTTACTAAAATGATAGCAGTAATGAAGGATTTTACGTACAAGGAAGGATTAGTGACATCAGGCTTCTTCTCCTTGGAGCAGAGAAGGTTAAGCAGGGGACGTTATGGAGGTGTTCAAATTATGAAGAATTTTGACAGGGGAAAGGCAAATTTTTGTTCCCACTAGTTGGTATGTCAACAACTAGGGGTCACAATTTCAAGATTGTCAGCAAAAAAGCGAGGAGTGAGATGAGGAGAAATGTCTTTTCTCAGGATTGTTAGGATTTGGATTATGCAGTCAGGGATCGTGGTGGAGGTAGATTCCATATGAGGTATGAAAACAGCTGGATATGTACTGGAAGTGATGAAATTATTGGGCAATGAAGATAGGGCTGGAAAACAATCCTGCCTTGAATTATTTCCAGCTCACCACAATTTAAACAAAACATGTAAAGTACATTCATTGGCTCCTCTGCCTCGACCCATTCGCCAGGAGATTAAATGGATGCTCAAGTTAGGAATGGGTATCATAAATTCTCAAATCTCTGCCATCAACAGTTAGATTGTGCTACAGCAGGATAAATTGACCCAGCGAGAGTTGTGGGAGAGACCATTATTCAGATGGTTTCTCTTGACAAGCCGATCTTTCAAATTGATATCTTACTGAGTGAATTGAGACAAAGCCTCGCCTAGTCACACAAATGTGTCATTGCTATGCCTTCTCTTCCATTTCCTCCTTATTTGCTGGAAGATAGATTTGCTGCTGATCGATTTGTGAAGCTTCACAAGCTTTCTTCTGCGCTGTCTCACGATGTCCATGGAAGGATGGCATCAATGTTTCCCTCTTCCTCTCGACCTGGTACCTCATCCCCTCCTGTATCTGTGTGCCTCAGAGTGGCGCATGTGATGCAGGGTTTTGTATGTGATGCAAGATAATTACTGCTCCACTTGGTCAGACTGAAAGTAGGGCAATACAGAAACGTAGTAGATAGGGGCAGGACCAAAATTAGTGTCAACGTGGACAGAGAAGAATGTTATCTAAGAGTACAATGGAAATTTGATCAACTGGACAAATGGATCAAGGAATGGCAGATGAAGTTTAATTTAGATAAACACGAGGTGTTGCATTTTGGTAAGGCAAACAACGGCACGACTTATACAGTTAATAGTACAAGTCTGGGGAGTGTTTCCAAACAGACTAGGGATGCAGGTAAATAGTTCCTTGTGTGTGGCATTGCAGTGAGACACAGTCGTGAAGGCGGCATTTGGCATGCTTGCCTTCATTGGTCAGAGCACTGACGACAGGAGTTGGGGCATCATGTTACAGCTGTACTGGATGTTGGTGAGACCACTTTTAGAATACTGTGTACAGTTCTGGTCAGCCTGATGTAGAAAGGATGTTCTTAAGCTCAAACGGTTACAGAAAAGCTTTACAAAGATGTTACTAAGACTGCTGGGTTTGATTTATAAGGAGAAGCTGCGTAAGCTGGAAGCTTTTCTCCCCTGGAGCGTCAGAGGCTGGTGAGGGGACCTTATGGAGGTTATAAAATCACGAGGGGCGTAGATAAGGAAAATAGATATGGTCCTTTCCCTAGGGTAGGGGTGTCCAAAACTAATGGGCATAGGTTGAAGGTGAGGGGGAAAAGATTCAAAAGCGATCTGAGAGGCAAATTTATCACACAGAGGACAGTCAGTACATGGAATGAGCTGCCAGAGGAAGTGGTAGAGGCAGGTACAATTACAATATTTAAAAGGAAAGGTACATGGATAAGAAAGGTTTAGAGCGATATGGGCCATATGCAGACAAATGGGACTAGTTGAGTTTGGGAAACTTGGTAGGCATGGGCGGGTTGGGCCGATGGGCCTGTTTCCGTGCTGTATTGCTGTATGAAAATGGATGAGAATAATAAACTTTGACTGAAAGGCAACCAGTGTACAGGACGAGCTGTGAATACCTGGGGTCATTATCCAGACCAATTTCTCTAAGCAAAGCATGTGATTGGAACAAGTCAAAAACTGACCCTGACAAATGTTATTTCTCTGTACTCTGAACAGGATGTGGTCATCTCTGCCAAGGTGGGAAGTGGATGCAATTCCAAAATGTCCTTGAACCAATCGACTTGCTCAGCCAGAGGCAGTGAAGTGTTTGCAAAAGATGAGAAGTCAAGTGCAGAGCCAACTAAGGAGGGCAGATTTCATTCCCTGAAGGAAAATCACCGACAGGAACAGGAGAAGGCTATTCGACCCCTTGAGCCTGCTCCGCCATTCAATAGCATCTTGGTTGATGCACCATTCCTCACGCTCACTTTCCTGCACTTAACATGTAACCCTCAATTCCCCGACTGATCAAGAATCTATCTATCCCTGCCTTAAACCTGCTCCCTGTCCCCACACACCGCTCTCTGTAGCAAGGAGTTCCAAAGGCTCTCAACCCTCTGAGAGAAGAAACCCCTCCTCACCTCAGACTTCAATTTTGAACCAGATGGTTGTTTGTTCCTGACAACAGTCATCATTAGAGTCTTAACTCCAGATCTGTTTCTGTTTAAAATGGAATTCCAAATCCACCACCTGCCACAGCAAGATTCACATTTACATCTGCAGGGCACACCCTGGGGAGCTGAAAACATAGGATTTTGCTTCCCCATTATTTCAGAAACTGAAAGTGAATCTCATCTCAATTGAGATTGGAATGAATTGCCCACACCATTGAGCTAAGCATTGATGTTGCCAGAATCCGTACAGTGTGGAAAGAGACCATTCAGCCCGTCCAGTCTGCCCCAAGCCAGTGAAGAGCATCCCAAACAAACCCTGACCCTACCCCCGTAACTTTGCATTAACCATGGCCTTAACCTGCACATCATAGAATCCTACAGTGTGGAAGCTACCCCATCCATATAACCTTGCATTTCCCATGACTAATCTTCCTAGCCTACATAACCCTTACACTATGGGCAACTTAGCATGGCCAATCCATCTAAACTGCACATCTTTGGACTTTGGGAGGAAACTGGAGCACCTGGAGAAAACCCATGCAGAGAAGGGGAGAATGTGCAAACTCCCAATAGAGTCTCCCGAGGCTGGAATTGTTCCTGAGTCCCTGGTGTTGTGAGGCAGCAATGCTAACCACTGAGCCACTGTGCCACCCAATGTTTTTACCACTGGCCATGCAGGGGTTGGTTAGCTCAGTTGATTCTATAGTTGGCTTACAATGTATCGTCATGCTGACAGCATGCAGTTCAACTGCTGCTCTGGTTGAGATTGCTATGAATGATCGTTCCCTGTGCCTTTGGTGTGTTGCCCCTCAGGTTAAACCATAAATCAGTTGTTGTTTTTTCTTGCTCTTTCTCCCCCAAACCTCTCTCTCTCTCCCTCTCTCTAATGTGAGAGAATGGTGACTTTACATTAACCGCTTGCTATAAACATAACTTTGCTGATTAAAAATTAACTGCCCTCATTTCACTGCAAAATAACTTAAGTGTTTCATTCCTGCAGCACCATTAGAGTGACCGGTATAAATTAAAGACAAGACATTTTATTCTTTTTTTTCTTCAAAAAACTCAATCAAGTTTGTGAGACATGATTTCCCATGCACAAAGACATGTTAACTATCCTTAATCAGTCCTTGCCTTTCCGCATACATATACATCCTGTCCCTCAGAATTCCCTCCAACAACTTGCCCTCCACCGACATCAGGCTCACTGGTCTATAGTTACCTGGCTTGCCTTTACTGCCCTTCTTAACCAGTGGCACCACGTTTGCCAACCTCCAGTCTTCCGGCACCTCACCTGTGACTATCGATGATGCAAATATCTCAGCAAGAGGCCCAGCAATCACTTCTCTAGCTTCCCACAGAGTTCTCGGATACATTGATCAGGTACTGGGGATTTATCCACCTTTAACCATTATAAGACATCCAGCACTTCCTCCTCTGTAATCTGGACATTTTGCAAGATGTCACCATCTATTTCCCTCCAGTCTATATCTTCCATATACTTTTCCACAGTAAATACTGATGCAAAATATTCATTTATTATCTCCCCCATTTTCTGTGGCTCCACACAAAGGCCACCTTGCTGATCTTTGAGGGGCCCTATTCTCTCCTTAGTTACCCTTTTGTCCTTAATATATTGGTAAAAACCCTTTGGATTCTCCTTAATTCTATTTGCCAAAGCTATCTCATGTCCCCTGTTTGCCCTCCTGCTTTCCCTCCTAAGTATACTCCTACTTCCTTTAAAGTTTTCTAAGGATTCACTCGATCTATCCTGCCTATACCTGACATATGCTTCCTTCTTTTTCTTAACCAAACCTTTAATTCCTTTAGTCATCCAGCATTCCCCATACCTACCAGCCTTCCCTTTCACCCTGACATTAATATACTTTCTCTGGACTCTTGTTATCTCATTTCTGAAGGCTTCCCATTTTCTAGCCATCCCCTTACCTGCGAACATCTGCCTCCAATCAGTTTTTGAAAGTTCTTGCCTAATACCGTCAAAATTGACCTTTCTCCAATTTAGAACTTCAACTTTTAGATCTGGTCCATCCTTTTCCATCACTATTTTAAAACTAATAGAATTATGGTCGCTGGCCCCAAGGTGCTCCCCCACTGACACCTCAGTCACCTGCCCTTCCTTATTTCCCAAGAGTAGGTCAAGGTTTGCAACTTCCCTCGTAGGTACATCCATATACTGATTCAGAAAATGTTCTTGCACACACTTAACAAATTCCTCTCCATCTAAACCCTTAACACTATGGCAGTTCCAATCTAGGTCTGGAAAGTTAAAATCCCCTACCATAACCACCCTATTATTCTTACAGATAACCGAGATCTCCTGGCAAATTTATTTCTTAATTTCCCTCTGACTATTGGGGGGGGTCTATAAAACAATCCCAATAAGGTGATCATCCCTTTCTTATTTCTCAGTTCCAGCCAAATAACTTCCCTGGATGTATTTCTGGGAATATTCTCCCTCAGTACAGCTGTAATGGTATCCCTTATTAAAAACACCACTCCCCCTCCTCTCTCGCCTACCTTTCTGTCCTTCCTGTGGAATTTGTTTCCTGGAACATTAAGCTGCCAGTCCTGTCCATCCCTGAGCCATTTTTTGTAATTGCTTTGATATGCCTGTCCCATGTTCCGAAACATGCCCTGAGTTCATCTATCTTCCCTGTTAGGCAGCTTGCTTTGAAATAAATGCAGTTTAATTGATCAGTCCTACCTTGTTCTCTGCTTTGTCCCTGTCTGCCCTGACTGTTTGACTCGCTTCTGTTCTCAACTGAACCAGTCCTAGATTGATCTCTTTCCTCACTATCTCCCTGGGTCCCAACCCCCTACCTTACTGGTTTAAATCCTCCTGAGCATTTCTAGCAAATCTCCTATAATAGGGGACAACACTACTATTATAGGACAAGCCAAACAGAAAACAGCCAGGGAATTCCTAGAGGCATGGCACTCATCCACAGATTCAATCAATAAGCACATCGACCTGGACCCAATATACCGGCCACTGCAGCGGACAGCTGGAACTGACAACCAGAAGTGGCAGGTACAAATCACTATAAATGCCGGAGGAAACATCACAGGAGGCTCCCAAGCACTGAGGATGTCACCTAGACAGGGGACGAAACGTCTGCAACACAAATTCCCAGCTCGGCGAATCGAACCACAACAACGAGCACCCAAGCTTCAAATCTTCTCCCAAACTTTGAACTTCCACCTACCTTTTTATCATCAAAGAAACACTCATGACAATGAAATGTTCCTCATGTGCATGATGCTAGACCCAAAGCAAATGGCTCCTTGCCCCAAAGACCAAGGCCAGAAGGGGCCACTCTCAGACATTAAGCTGTTGTACTGGGGCAAACAACAGATTGATGTCCCAGGGCCTAAAATTTAGGCATCCCCTCAAAACAAGATGAAAGATAAAGCAATTAGCCATCAGTGTAACTTTCCCTCTTCCAATTCACATTGCCCTGTTGGCAATTTAGTTGACAAAGATGGAACATATCTGTGATTTAGATGATTGCAAACACTATTGATTATTAATAAATTCAAACGATTTAAAAAGATTCAAAAAGCTTGGGCAGACCTTCACTTCATGCTATAAGCAAGGGAAACACTAGCGATGTGTTGGGTTTTTGAGAGTTAAGGTAAACTAAAGAAAATCTCCACTTTCACTGAACCAGAAATGTTCTCAAAGTATACATACTGTATCCTTTACCAGCGTTTCTTGGTTTTGAGATGGTATGCCAAGTTGCTATCTGTCATCTATAATCAAAAAACAAAAATCAAAGTGAACCGAAAGGTTAGAGATCAGAATGTTAGAACAACAACAAATGATAACTCAAAATTAAATATAGAGTGATACATAAGATCAAAGCCCCAACCCAGCTGGAATACAAACCTAAGCTCTTGGCTATATATCGACCTTTTCAAAGCAGTTCACGAACCAGATGACTCAATCACATTGAATGTGTATTTTGCATCAACATTTACTTCAAAGTTGGCACCTACCCTCCCAGAACAAGCTCACATTGGGAAGGTGGAGGCTTCTGGGGTAATTTACAATTTTTTGTATTATTAATCACTCATGGCACATGGGCATCACCCACTGGGCCCAGTGTTTATTGCCCAACTCATCCCTATTTGCCCCCTTGAGAAGGTAGGGATGAGCTGCTTTCTTGAACTGCTGCAGTCCATGTGTTGTAGACAGGCACGAATTCCCTCCCTCAGGGCAATGCAAGGATTTTAACCCAATGACACTGAAGGAACAGTGGTGTGTTTTCAAGTCAGGACACTGAGTGGCCCAGAGGGGAACTTGTAGAGGGTGGGTGTGCCCATGTACCTGTTGCACTTGTCCTTCTAGATAGAAGTGGTTGTGGGTTTTGAAGGTGTTGCCTGAGGATCTTTGGTGTATTTTTGCAGTACAACTTGTTGATGGTACAGACTGCTGCTACTGAGCATGAGAAGTAGAGGGAGTGGATGCTTGTGGATGTGGTTCTAATCGAGCTGCTCGAGTGTTGTTGAGACTGCCACCATCCAGGCAAGTGGGGAGTATTCCATCATACTCCTAACTTGAGACTGAGATACTTGGAATGGCTCAATCAGGGAAGATTCTGACCATATATATCCCTCTCAGGAAAAAAGGAATGAAGTCATGAAAAATTAATATAGTTCTGTCTTCCTCAGATGGATTCCAGGGTCTACCCTACAAATTACAAGTTGAGTTATACTCATCACACAAAGCCTCCCTCAGATATACGGAATGCCTTTGATTTTCCGCCATTTAATAATAATTCTCAGAGTACGCCCCCTTGTTCAAGAATCTCAAGGTTTGTAAACAAAATGAATAGTTGCCATCATGTGCCCGTATTCTTTACTGAACAGTATACGGCTCCAGCACAGCTCAAAACTAAAGTGTTAAAAGAAAAGATGGAAAGTTGTCTTCAACAGTAAACAGTCAGTCCCCAGGTGGCAAATAATATCTGTCCCTGCTGAGTTTCTCTAACAATTTCTGTGTTTGTTTTTATTTCTGTCATTCATTGCCTGAAGGAAGCCAATTGAATGCTGGCCTTTATATTGAGAGATCTGGTGTACAAGAATGCAGAAGGGATTCTGCAGTTATACAAAACCCTGGTTAGATTCCACTTGGAGCAGATCTTGGCACCACACCTGAGGAAGGATAGATTGGCCTGGGAGTACAGCGTGAGTTTACAAGAATGATAACTTAACCCCTGAAGCCCAGGTATGGGGGTTGATAACACCAATTAAGTCTGTTGTGTCCAGAATTTACAGGGTTTATGGATGATCTGATCAAAGATATTAACAGAAGAGGACAGGGTGGAAAAATTCAAAGTGTTTCCACTGGTTGGGGTTCCTAGAACTAGGGAGGGCATTGCCAGAGAATTTGGGCCAGACTGTTCAGGAGAGATGTTAGGAAGTATTACTACACACAAAGGCTGGGAGAGGTTTGGAACTCTTCCACAAACAGCAGGCATTGCTGGATCAGTTGTTAGTTTTAAATCTGACAGGTTTTTTTTGTTGTTCAGCGAAGTTATTAAGTGGAATAGGGGCCAAAGGCAGGTCTATAGAGTCAGGTCACAGATCAGCCATTGAATGGTGGAACCGGCTCAAGGGGCTGAATGGCCTCCTCCTGCGCCTGGATATCAATATTCCACATTAATAAATGATGGAACAGCCACCGCCTACCTCCTATCCCCTGCAGTTACAAAGTGGCATTTTCACAAACCGGAGCAATTAGTGATTTCAAACAGAAATGGAAAGTACTTTTTTTTTTATTTTCACACATTCCAGAACCCCACCATCCTCTAGGTGAAACAATCCTCAAATCTCTCTCTAAACCTCTTACCCTTCACTTTGAAATGATGCACCCCACCCCACCTTGTTACTGAACCTTCAACTAAGGGAAACAGCTTCTTCCTGTCTACCTCCTTCATAATAGAGTAATCACACAGCAAGGAAACAGCCCCTTCAGTCCAACTAGTCCATGCCATCCATAACCGCAAACTAAACTAGTCCCACGTGTTTGCCTTCTAGAGTGACTTTAAAAATCACACAGCACCTGTTTTATAGTCCAACAGGTTTATTTGGAAGTACAAGCTGTGATGTGTTGTGATTTTTTTAAAAACTTTTTATCTACCACAGTCCAACACTGTCACCTCCACTTCTTGAATGAATTCAGTCCTTGAGGTAAGGGTAAATCCACAATATTATTCGGGAGAACCAGAATTTTGATCCAGCAACTCTTTGAAATGTATTTCCAGGTTCAATCTCTCTCCATCACTGAAACTCTCCAGCCTCCAAAGCTACATCCTATTAAATCTCCCTTTGCACACTCTCCTAGTACTATCATATTGCTCTGATAATGTGGTTTGGATGGAGTTACTTTGAAACTCACTAATCACTGAAACGGCGAGGAATTTGATGTTCAGGAGAGATACTCCCTCCTGGTTAGAAACAGCAGTCCTAATTGCCCTCTTAACTATTGCTGATGTTGATGATTGTGTGTACGGTTCTGCTGTGGTTGGAGTATTCCCAGTAAGTCTTCTCACCATCCTTGTAGAAAATATTTTGAATTGGGATCAAACCAAGCAGTGTAACGAGGTGCTGTCTCCCTCCACTACCTCGTTTCCAGAGTGGGCAGTCAGCTCTAGGACTGACTAAACCAAACTCTTAGGCACTTTTCTAAGGCAGGAATTGTTGTTGTGTTCAGCACAAACAATATTCCCACTATACACGCAGAGAGTCAGGGAGAGACAGATGGTCACAGAGAGGCAGGGAGAAACAGAGAGATATAAACATACAGAGGGATATAGGTTAGAAAGGAAAAGACTCAGAAAGAGTCATAGAGAAACACAAGATCACAGAGTCATCGAGATTAGTCGACCTAGTCAGAGAGTAAAAGCAAGTCATGGACAAACAGAGAGAGATAGATGCACAGAGATATGGAGACGGAGAGAGACCTCGGGGTTTGTACAAGATGCCTCACGGGGGGAGGGGGGATCTCTCCTGTCCCCCTCCACCCCCCAATAACAACCATCCTGACCCTCGGGAACGGGACATGTTGACACAGTCCGCTCTCCCTCGGCGCTTTTCCTTCCCGCGTGGCCCCGGCGCCATTTTAGCTTCAGGCCCCGCGCGAGATGGCGGTTAACGGCCGCCTCGTGCCCCAAGTGACCGTTAGCAGCTGCTTCAGGGGAAAGGCTCTTTAAAGGGACAACCCTTTCAAGAGAGAGAAACAATAGGGTCGGCTCCGGGACTCGCCAAACTCAATAATAATGACAAATACACACACAGACAGAGAGGTGGGAGTGAACAAGAAATTGTGCGGCGGCACATCAAGACCAAAGGCCACTCTCCCGAAGGACGGCTGCCCCGGACTCGAAACGTTGACTCCGCTTTCTCTCTGTCTGTCTCTGGACAGATGCTGCCAGGCCTGAAGCACAAACAAGGTCCTCGGGGGTGAGTCCGAGTTCAGGATCTTGTTAAGGTTCGGTTGGCAGATGGATGACAGTGTGGGAGGGTATGCAATGGGATTAGAAGAATAGAGGCGGAGACTGATTCCTAAATGGGGAAAGGTTTCGGAAATCTGAAGCACCAAGGGACTTGGGAGTCCGAGTTCAGGATTCTCTTCAGGTTAACAGGCAGGTTCAGTTGGCAGTTAGGTAGGCAGATGTAATGTTAGCATTAATTTCGAGAGGGTTAGAATACAAGAGCAGGGATGTACTTCTGAGGCTGTATAAGGCTCCGGTCAGACCACATTTGGAACATTGTGAGCAGTTTTGGGGCCCCTATCTCAGGAAGGATGGGCGGAATCTGGAGTGAGTCCAGAGAGAGTTTACAAGAAAGATCCCAGGGATGAAGAACTTGTCATATGAGGAGAGTTGAGGACTCTGAATCTGGATTCGATGGAGTTTAGAAGGATATGGGAGAATCTGATTGAAACTTCGAGAATGCTGAAAGCCCCAGATGGAGTGAACATGGAAACGTTTCCACGAGTAGGAGAGATGAGAATGCAAAGGCACAGCCTCAGCGTGAAGGGATGTCCCTTTAGAACTGAGATGAGGAGGAATTTCTTCAGCTAGACTCAAGGGAATCTGTGGAACTCATTGCTGCAAAAGGCTGTGGACCCCAAGTCATTGAGTATGTTTAAGACAGAGATGGATAATTTCTTGTTTCGTAAGGGGATCAAGAGTTACAGGAGATTGCACGAGAATGGGGTTGAGAAACATGTCAGTCACAATCAAATGGCAGAACAAGTTTTATTTACTGATTGGTCTAAAATTGGTCCTACATCATAGTCTTCTGCTCTGCTGGGTTACAGTCTGGAATCTAATGGAGGTGTTTGGGGTAGTTTATGTACAGAGTAACTGTACCAGAGAGTGCAATACAGATGGGTGAATGGTTGAGGGACTCAGGATAGTTTACCTTTAGATGCTACGGAGATAGTTACGGGCTGGAATCTAATTGAAGGGTCCAGCATAGTTTATACAGAGATATCCAGGAATAAGATACAAACTGGAATCTAATCACGTTTTGGAGATGCCGGTGTTGGACTGGGGTGTACAAAGTTAAAAATCACACAACACCAGGTTATAGTCCAACAGGTTTAATTTGAAGCACATTAGCTTTCGGAGCGACGTTCCTTCATCAGGTGATTGTGGAGGGCTCGATCGTAACACAGAATTTATAGCAAAAATTTGCAGTGTGATGTTACTGAAATTATACATTGAAAAATTGATTGTCTGTTAAGCCTTTCAACTGTTAGAATACAGTGATAGTTTCACTTCTTTCATGTGTAAATCACAAAACCTTTTTTTTAAGTTGCATCTAATCACATGTGATTTTTACATGGAATAGCAGATATCTGGGACTGAGATACAAATTGGAATCTTAATTGGGTATCCAGACGTTTTAGAATGGAATAACAAATCCACAAGGGTGAATTACAGACTAGAATCTAATTGAGTCATTCGGGGTAATTTATGTTTACAAAACAGAAGCAAGGAATTGACTTAGAGATTGGAATCGAATTGAGGTGCTTAAGATGGTTTACGTTTCGAAAAATCGATACTAAAGAGTGAGTTACATACTAAAATCTTTTTGAGAAATTCGGTGTTGTGAACATATGATTAAATGTCAGATTTAAATCCGATCGAGGCTTTCAGGATGGTTTATACATGGAATAACATATACTTAGGAGTGAGTTATCATCTTGGATCTTATCAAGTCGATAGAGCGGTCCATATAAAGAATAAGAGATATTCAGGAGTGAGTCAAGTCAAGGGGATCGGGAGGTTTGCGTGTAGAATAACATAACTGGGAGTGACTTACAGACTGAAATCTCATTGGCATGATGGGGGGGGGGGGGGGGGGGGGGAGGGGTGCAGGTGATTTATATACAGAAAAAAAGGCAGGAGATGGGCAAAAACAGGGCACAATGTAGCCACCATGAACCAACCCAAAAATGATGAATGAGAAGATTTCCAAGTGCTCTGAAAGATGGGAGAGATACAGGCAGACACTCACACAGTCAGGAACGGACAGAAGAATATTTAGATTTCCAAATGGCATCAGATCAAGACTGAAAAATGCGTTGCTGGAAAAGCGCAGTAGGTCAGGCAGTATCCAAGGAGCAGGAGAATCGACGTGTCGGGAATAAGTCCTTCTTCAGATCAAGACTGTCATCATTTTTAAAATTGACCCAGCATAGACGGCTCAGAAAGAAAATTGAGAAGATGTCATAAGGTGACTGCAAAAAAACAGAACAAACAACAGGAAACTAATTTGTTTGTTCAACCTGTGGTGGAAAAGCACAGCTGGTCAGGCAGCATCTGAGGAGCAGGAGAATCGACATTTTGGGCATAAGCCCTCCATCAGGAATGGGGTTAAAGCATCAGATTATTGTAAGTCTGCACTACAAAGCTAAAATTGACCTGGGATCAATCCCTTTTGCAGTTCCAAAACTGGTATGACCCTTTAGAAGTCATTACCCACATTACATTAGTGACTTTCCACATGCATAAATTGAGCTACATCCCCATTTCCTTTCCCCATTCACTGAAAAATGAATGTTATTTTATAATTTCAGTACCATAATGGTCATGATGCTGTCTATCTGGTACTTTCTCATTTATCTTGAGTCCAGTGTAAATACAATGAAACCAACAAACATGCAAAGTTCCGTCCAATAACTTTGTTGATTTGAACATAGATTGTTTTACTTTATTCTCAAACAACAAACGTTTTGAAATCACAGCAGGTCAGTGTGGTATTGAGGAGAAAGTGAGGTCTGCAGATGCTGGAGATCAGAGATAGAAATGTGTTGCTGGAAAAGCGCAGCAGGTCAGGCAGCATCTAGGGAACAGGAGAATCAACGTTTCGGGCATTAGCCCTTCTTCAGGAATGAGGAAAGTTGGTCCAGCAGGCTAAGATAAAAGATAGGGAGGAGGGACTTGGGGGAGGGGCGTCGGAAATGTGATAGGTGGAAAGAGGTCAAGGTGAGGGTGATAGGTCAGACTGGGGTGGGGGCGGAGAGGTCGGGAAGAAGATTGCAGGTTAGGAAGGCGGTGCTGAATTTGATGGATTTGACTGAGACAGGCTGGGGGGAGGGGAAATGAGGAAACTGGTGAAATCCGAATTCATCCCTTGTCCGCCATCCCATTCTCCCAATTCCTTCGACTCCGCCGCATCTGCTCCCAGGAGGACCAGTTCCAAAAACGCACATCCCAGATGGCCTCCTTCTTCAAGGACCGCAATTTCCCCCCCGACGTGGTCGACGATGCCCTCCACCGCATCTCTTCCACTTCCCGATCCTCCGCCCTTGAACCCCGCCCCTCCAACCGCCACCAGGACAGAACCCCACTGGTCCTCACCTACCACCCCACTAACCTCCATGTACAGCGCATCATCCGCCGTCATTTCCGCCACCTCCAAACGGACCCCACCACCAAGGATATATTTCCCTCCCCTCCCCTATCAGCATTCCGTAAAGACCACTCCCTCCGTGACTCCCTCGTCAGATCCACACCCTCCACCAACCCTACCTCCACTCCCGGTACCTTCCCCTGCAACCGCAGGAGGTGCAAGACTTGCGCCCACACCTCCCCCCTCACCTCCCTCCAAGGCCCCAAAGGAAACTTCCATATCCGCCACAGATTCACCTGTACCTCCACACATATCATCTATTGCATCCTTTGCACCCGATGTGGCCTCCTCTATATTGGGGAGACAGGCCGCCTACTTGCGGAGCGTTTCAGAGAACACCTCTGGGACACCCGGACCAACCAACCCAACCACCCTGTAGCTCAACATTTCAATTCCCCCTCCCACTCCACCAAGGATATGCAGGTCTTTGGACTCCTCCATCGTCAGACCACAGCGAAACGACGGTTGGAGGAAGAACGCCTCATCTTCCGGCTAGGAACCCTCCAACCACAAGGGATGAACTCAGATTTCACCAGTTTCCTCATTTCCCCTCCCCCCAGCCTGTCTCAGTCAAATCCATCAAATTCAGCACCGCCTTCCTAACCTGCAATCTTCTTCCCGACCTCTCCGCCCCCACCCCAGTCTGACCTATCACCCTCACCTTGACCTCTTTCCACCTATCACATTTCCGACGCCCCTCCCCCAAGTCCCTCCTCCCTATCTTTTATCTTAGCCTGCTGGACCAACTTTCCTCATCAGTGTGGTATTGAGTAAACTCTTGATTTTGGAACACAGGATTCAAATTCTGCGACAGACCCTGAACAAGATAGCACACCTAGAAAATAGAGGGGGTGATGGACTCAGGAGTAGTGTAGCACAGACAGCTAAATTTCATATGTTGAGACTGGCTGTAATGTAGCAAGGCATCAGTAAGGTTTCAAGCGATCGATTATGATAGGGGACTCTCTCGTGAGAGGCCCATACAGACATTTCTGTGGCTGACAGCGAGAAATCAGAATGGAGTGTTGCCTCCCTGAGCCAGGATTAGGGGTATCACGGTGAGAGTGCAGAATATTCTCAAAGCGAAGTGCGACTAGAAGGAGGTCATTGCACACATTAGAACTAACAACATAGGAAGGGAAAAGGATGAGACTGAAGGGAGAATATAGGAAATTAGGTAGGAATTAAAAAAGTAGGTCCTGAAGGTTAGTATGAGCTAGTGATGGTAGGAATAGGAGACGAGAGCAGATGAAACATGTGGCTGAGGAGCTGGTGCAGGGGAGAAGGGTTCACATGTTGGGTCATTGGAATCTCTTCTGGTGTAGAAGTACCTATATAAGAAGGGCAGATTGCACCAGAATTGGAAAGTGACTAATACAATGGCAGGGATATTTGCGAGAGCTGCTGGGGAGGATGAAAAGACGTAAGGTGGGATGGGGAAGGTGGGAGGTGGGACCCAGGGAGATAGTGAGGGAAGGGATCAATCTGAGACTGGTACAGTTGGGAAAAGGAGCCATTCAAACAGTCAGGAGAAAGTGAGGACTGCAGATGCTGGAGATCAGAGCTGAAAATGTGTTGCTGGAAAAGCGCAGCATGTCAAGCAGCATCCAAGGAACAGGAGAATCGACGTTTCGGGCATAAGCCCTTCTTCAGCCCTTCCTGAAGAAGGGCTTATGCCCAAAACGTCGATTCAAACAGTCAGGGCAGGCAGGCACAAAGCAGAGATTGAGGTAAGATTGATAAATTAAACTGCATTTGTTTCAGTGCAAGAGGCCTAATAAGTAAGGTAGATGAACTCCAGGCATTTTAGGAACATGTAACTTGTATAAAACTTCCATCTTTCATAATGGAATATGCTGATTTCTGTTTTTGATATGTAAGTTCCAGAAATTCTTTTAAATTACATTCTCAAAATAGCTCAGCTTTTTAAACAACAGGTGTGTAGTCTGTTTGTGTCCCAATGCTATGTCAGACTTACAAACGCTGTCTATAGTTTTGCAGCATTTTACATGGCTTCATACAGTTTTTGAGCAAAATAACACATAATTCTGCAAGCTGTGTCAGACTGACAAACTCTTGGTATAGTTTTGCAGAGTTTTACATCGCTTCATGCAGTTTCTCAGCAAAATAAAATGTAATTCTTCAAAAAAACATGTTCTCCTGGTTTTTTAACTTTGTGCACACTAGTCCAACACTGGCATGAAACAACAAGTAGAGGAAAAACAAAACGGGACTTACACATCGTCTTCCATCAACAAACCTGGTGGTCCAGGTTGCTGAGAGGCCTTATTCCTGGCTGGGGTATTGATATGGCCCTAGATCAGATAAGTGACCTTGTGTAGGATATCAAAAAACCTGTAACTCGACCGCCCATGCTTTGAAACTGGTGAACAAAGAGTTACAGGAGACTCACATGATGATGCTTCAGAATCAACTAGTGCTAGATTTCCCCCTTGCTAAAGGAGGAGACATTTGTTCAGTCATTGGCCCGCAATGTTGCACCTACATCGATTATTTCTTGAAAGACATTTTGGATAATACAGATGTTATCAACAAAACGGGTCAAGACTCAGGGAAGGTACCTGCCCCACAGTCATCTGATTCACGTGGATGGAGTTTTACTTGCTGGCTATGGTCGCTGTACGGATGGATCCCGTGGGACGTACTGATAATCCTTGGTCTCATCCTAGGAATATACATTGTCGTCCACTTATGCATGAAATGGACCGTACATTGCTTTTCACCGAAGCCAAAGAGGAATCTGATTAATTGACCCATGTCTCCCCCTTGGACATCCAAGTCTGAACTTCCATGCTGAAATCCAGTATTTTTTAGACTCTGCTCCTCCATACGATGAACTCGCCAGAGGAGACGCTTGACTTATTAAGAATACAAACTGACTGAATGGACTAAGTATACTTGTATAAGCCAAGTAGTTGTCATGAAATAATAAAACAAGAGAATGAGAAAGTCTATAGCCTTAATACCTGTCTTTAAACATTTAGACTAAAATATAATACTGAATTATAGAACACATTTACTGCACTAGAAAATAGACAAGCAGGAAGGCTCAGAAAAAGGGGGAGGGGGGATCTCAGGGAATGCAGAAGATAGCGACATCTGGGCTCACCAAATGACAACAGGATGCTGTAATGCAATTAAGAACATTTGCCTTAGCATCGGTGAATCTGTGTGAACAGGACACCAAGTGATAACATTCACAGCTGTTCCCTTGTGAAATTAATGAGAGTGTTTGATTCTGACCCTGAAACGGAACTCAGTACTATCAAAAGATTTGTAATTAACGGCAGGATGCTGCCAATTATAATAGATTCTTATTAACCCTTGCAAGCGGGGCAGACAGAGAGAAAAAAATCTTTGCTGACTTGGGAGTTCAAAAGGACACAAGAGGGAGAGACCATTTTAGTGCTGAGGCTATTGGAGCCTGTAGAAAATTAACACTTAGTGCTTATCTGCTATGGATTGAATTTAACTGCATTTTGGGACTCTATGATGCTATTGAGTAGCCATTACCAGTTATTAAATACAAACTCTGCAAGAGGTAATATTAATGAAGCTTTAACTTACTTGCTGTTCTTGCAGGCCACTCTACAGACCTTACAGACTGCCCCAACTGTCAATTCTAACTAGTCAGATCTTATGTCTTATTTGAATTTGAATCATAATCTTGCAAAGAGTGTTTAATTCGAGACTAATTATTCATTTTAAATACAACCCTTACAGTAACATTTCAGCCTCAGGTACAGAATGATTCTGTGCTTAAGATATAAAGCAGGAATCTGCTCCTAGCTTAAAATTATTCTAAACCTAACATTGAAGAGATTCTGATACAATCTGTCAGGAAGCCATTTTATGGTTAAAAATTTGCCTTCTTTGCAAAGAAGCCATTTCGTAAAACAATGATATCAGACATGCGAGCTGTGTAAGGTTACCTTATGACATCTCCCACTTAATTTAGACTGGTACTTCTTTATAGGAACTTATCTTGCGAGCAGATGCTTAACTCAGCTAGGTATGTTTTTCCTATCTGATGGATAGTTCAAGGCCTGTAGGAGTGATCAGTCAAGCACACACAGATCTGTCAATTAATTTTACTTTCTTACGAATTATTGTCTTTCACTGTTATATGTATAATTAAGAACATGCAATGTTTTTGTAAACTTTTGTATAAAAGAAGACACTTTGTGACAGTACATCAGAGTAGCCTGCTGGGGCACTTGAAGAGATGGTACCCCACTCTCCTAGGTTATTAGAACTCGTTAGTTTAGCTTATAGGTATCATTGTTATGTTGTAACAGTGATGCTATTAGTGAATAAAGGGGATGACTAAAGTTAAACTAAACTGTCTGTAAGAGGTTTTTATTGCAGACTTCCAAAAAGAGTACGATCTCCAGGATGACCAAGAGACATGCTTTACAGGTCTGAGTCCACAAGGGATTCCCTGGGCTGTCTCAAATCTGTACATTAACATAACCACCCGAAGCCTGGAGGAAGAACACCAGATGCTACAGAGATATCTGTCAGGGCCCCAGCTCTTTCCTCTCTTGCATCCCCTAGCAACCTGGGATAAATCCCATCCAATCCTGGGGATTTGTCTATCTTAATAACCTCTAGCCTACCCAACACATCTTCCTACTTATTTCAACATGATCTAGAGTAATCAAGCTTCTACCTCTAATCTCAACAGTCATCATGTTCCTGTCCTCCGTGAACACTGATGCAAAGTTATGATTCAGAATCTCCCCAATTTTCTCAGGTTTGATACATGGCCTTCCTTCCTTATCCTTTAGTGGACCAATCCTTTCTCTCATTACCCACTTGCTTCCTATATAAGAATAAAAGGCTTTGGGATTTTCCATACTCCTGCTGGCTGAAGCAATGTCATGACCCTTTTTAGCCCACTTGATTCCTCGTTTAAGACTGGTCCAACTCTCCTGATATTCCTCCAGGGCCCGTTCTGTTCTTACCTGCCTGGACCTTATGTATGCTTCCCTTTTCCTCATGGCTAGTTGTACAATTTCTCCTGTCATCCATGGTTCACGATTCTTGTTTTCCCTGTCCCTCACTTTCAATGGGACATGCCTATCCTGCATTATCTTCAACCTATCTTTGAAAGCCTCCCACATATCAAATGTGGACTTCCCTTCAAATAGCTGTGTTCAATACCCATTTCACATCTCCTGCCTTATTTTGATATAATTGGCCTTGGCCCAGTTTAGTACACTTCCCTTAGGACCACTCTCATCTTTGTCTAAGAGTATACTAAAACTTACACAATTGTGGTCACTGTTCCCAAAGGACTCCCCACAGCAACTTCTACCACCTAGTCTGGCTCACTCCACAACACCAGGTTCAATATGGCCCCTTCCCTCATCGGACTATTGACATACTGCTCTAGAAAACTGTCCTGGACGCTTCTTACAAATTCTGCCCCATCCAGACCTCTGGCACTAAGTGTATCCCAGTCAATGTTGGGAAAATTAAACACAGTGAGGTGCCAGAGGACTGCAGGGTTGCTCATGTTGTCCCCCTGTACAAGAAGGGTAGTAGGGATATTCCGGGTAACTACACACCAGTGAGCCTGATGTCAGTGGTGGGAAAGTTGCTGAAGAAGTTACTGAAGGATAAAATCTATTTATATTTGGAAAAGAATGGGCTGATTGGTGATAGGCAACATGATTTTGTGCAGGGGAGTTCGTGCCTTACCAACTTAATTTAGTTCTTTGAGGAAGTGACCAAGTTGTTAGATGAAGGAAAAGCTGTACATGTCATACACATGGACTTTAGTAAGGCGTTTGATAAGGTTCCAAGGTAAATTAATGGAGAAAGTGAAGTCACATGATGTGTAGGGTGTTCTAGCCAGTTGGATAAAGAACTGGTTGAGCAACAGGAGACGGAGTAGTACTGGAAGGGAGTTGCTTGAAAAGGAGAAAGGTGACCAGTGGTGTTCCACAGGTATCAGTGCCGAAGCCACTGATCAGCAAGCTTGCAGATGACACGAAGATTGGTGGAGTAGCAGAAAGCATAGAGGACTGTCAAAGAATACAGGAGAATATAGGTAGACTGGACAGTTGGGTGGCAAAGTGGCAGATGGAGTTCAATCCAGGCAAATGTGAGGTGATACATTTTGCAAAGTCTAATTCTAGAGCGAATTATACAGTAAATGGAAGAGCCTTGGAAAGTTGATGAGCAGAGAGATCTGGGAGTTCAGGTTCATTGTACCCTGAAGCTTGCTGCACAGGTGGGTAGAGTGGTTAAGAAGGCATACGGTATGTTTGCCTTCATTGGACGTGGTATTGAGTATAAGAGCTGGCAGGTCATGTTAAAATTCTACAAGATATTGGTTCGTCCGCATTTAGATTACTGTGTCCACTTCTGGTCGCCACATTACCAAAAGGATGTGGACGCATTGGATAGGGTGCAGAGGAGGTTTACGAGGATGTTGCCTGATATGGAAGGTGCTAGCTATAAAGGGAAGCTGAGTCGGTTAGGATTGTTTTCATTAGAAACTAGAAGATTGAGGGGGGAACCTAATTGAGATCTACAAAATCATGAAGGGTATAGACAGGGAAGATAGAGATACGTTTTTCCCAGGGTGACATGTTCAAGGTGAGAGATGAAAAGTTTAAGGTGGATATACGCGACAATTATTCAACACAGAGTGGTAGGTGCCTAAAATGCATTGCCAGTAGAGGCAGGCAGGTAGATTCATTTAAGATGCCTCTGGACAGATGTATGAGTAGATGGGGAGCAGAGGAATACAGATGCTTAGGAATTGACCGACAGGTTTAGACAGTGGATTTGGATCCACTCAGGCCTGGAGGGCCAAAGGGCCTGTTCCTGGGCTATAAGTTTTCTTTGTTCTTTGTTATATTGCCTTCCTAACCGCCAACTGAACCTGCCTGTTAACCTGAAGAGAATCCTGAACTCGGACTCCCAAGTCCCTTTGTGCTTCAGATTTCCGAAACCTTCCCCCATTTAGGAACCAGTCTCCGCCTCGATTCTTCTAAACCCATTGCATACCCTCCCACACTGTCATCCATCTGCCAACCGAACCTTAACAGGATCCTGAACTCGGACTCACCCCCGAGGACCTTGTTTGTGCTTCAGGCCTGGCAGCATCTGTCCAGAGACAGAGAGAGAGAAAGCGGAGTCAACGTTTCGAGTCCAGGGCAGCCGTCCTTCGGGAGAGTGGCCTTTGGTCTTGATGTGCCGCCGCACAATTTCTTGTTCACTCCCACCTCTCTGTCTGTGTGTGTATTTGTCATTATTATTGAGTTTGGCGAGTCCCGGAGCCGGCCCTGTTGTTTCTCTCTCCTGAAAGGGTTGTCCCTTTAAAGAGCCTTTCCCCTGAAGCAGCTGCTAACGGTCACTTGGGGCACGAGGCGGCCGTTAACCGCCATCTCGCGCGGGGCCTGAAGCTAAAATGGCGCCGGGGCCACGCGGGAAGGAAAAGCGCCGAGGGACAGCGGACTGTGTCAACATGTCCCGTTCCCGAGGGTCAGGATGGTGGTTATTGGGGGGTGGAGGGGGATAGGAGAGATTCCCCCTCCCAGTGAGGAATCTTGTACAGACCGCGAGGTCTCGCTCCGTCTCTATACATCTATCTTTCTCTGTAACTGTCTGATTATGGCTTGCTTTAATTCTCTGATTATGTCGATTGTTCTTGTACAAAAGAGGTCTCTTTCTTTATGTATCTCCGTGTCTCTGTCTCTCTCTGTTTGCCTGTCTATGACTTGCTTTAACTCTGTCGATTAATCTCGATGACACTGTGATTTTGTGCCTCTTTCTGACTCTGTTTGACTGTGTTTCTTTAAAACTCTATGTCCCTG
The DNA here is from genome assembly GCF_037043375.1 of Chiloscyllium plagiosum. Classification (NCBI taxonomy): domain Eukaryota; kingdom Metazoa; phylum Chordata; class Chondrichthyes; order Orectolobiformes; family Hemiscylliidae; genus Chiloscyllium; species Chiloscyllium plagiosum. The sequence continues at coordinate 10,672,622 of NW_028270187.1, forward strand.
TGTGTGTCTATGTCTCTCTCTGTTTCTCCCTCCCTCTCTGTGACCCTCTGACTCTCTGTGACTCTGCAACTCTCTCTGACTGTATGGTGGGAGTAGTGTTTGTTGCTGAACACAACAACAACTCCTGCCTTAGAAAAGTGCCGAACAGTTTGGTTTAATCACAGGCATCCCTGTGTCAGTCCTAGAGCTGAGTGTCCACACTGGAAATGAGGTAATGGAGGGAGACAGCACCTTGTTAAACTACTCTGTTCGACCCCAGTTGAATATATTTTCTGTAAGGATGGTGAAGAAATGTAGTGGGAATACACCAACCACTGCAGAACCGTACACACAATCATCAACATCAGCAAAAGTCAAGAGGGCAATTAGCACTGTGCTGTTTCTAACCAGCAGGCAGAGTCTCTCCTGAACAGCAAATATATCGCCATTTCAGTGCGTTTTTGAGCACCTCTATACAAATTGACATGATCAGAGCAATGTGATGGCACCAGGGAAGCATGCAGAGGGAGATTTACCAGGATGTTGCCTTGGGGGCTGGAAAGTTTCAGTGATGGAGAGAGATTGGACAGACTGGGGTTGTTTTCCTTCGAGCAAGGCAGATTGAGTGTGTGGGGACATGATTTAGATGTATAAAATGATGAGGGGCGTAGACAGGAAGAAACCTCCCCCACCCCCTTGAAGGAGGGATCAATGACTGGGGGAGGGGCATAGACTGAAGTTAAGGGATAGGAGGTTCAGAGGGGAATGTGAGGGAAAACATTTTCACTCAAGGGGTGGTAGGGAATTTGGAACTCACTGCCGGTAAGGGGGGGAGAGGCAGAAATCCTCATCACATCGAAGAACGATTTAGATCTGCAGTTCCAATCCAAGGCTAGAGAAGGATATTGTGCCTATGGAGGGAATGCAGCGAAGGTTTCCCAGAATGATTCCTGGGATGGCAGGACTGACAGATGGAGAGAGACTGGAATGATTAGGATGACACTCACTGGAATTTAGAAGAATTGAGCGGGAATCTCACAGAAACCTATAAATTTGAACAAGGTTGAAACAGAATAAACATTGAGAGGGTGTTGCCAGTGACCAGGCGGAGAGTCCAGAACCAGGGGATCACAGTCAAAAGGAAATTGAGTGGGACTGAGATGGGGAGAAATGACTTTACCCAGAGAGTGGGGAGCCTGTGGAATTCTCTGTCACAGAAAGCAGTCAGGGCCAGAATACTGAATGTTGTTCAGGAAGGAGTTGAATTGAGTTCTTTGGGGCTAAATGGAGAGTGCGGGGAGACAGGGGACTGTATTGGGTGATCAGCCATGATCCCTTTGAATGGGCGGAGCAGACTAGTGGAGCCGAATGGCCCCCTCCTGATGAGATTTTCAATGTTTCTCTGTGAATGGCCCAGTTGCCGCTGACTGGTGGAGGACAAGGCAAGTTTTGCCTCGATTATATGCAGGCCGTGAAAATGAGGGACAGTAATTTCTAGTTGACAATTTAGAGAGAGTTGGTGCAGAGTGATCTTTTGAGTTTAGCATCGAATAGTTTGGGTTGGATTGATTAGATGTTGTTAATGAGACAGGCTGCACAAAAGCAATGATACTACTGCGATGGTGAGGGTTTGGAGGGAATTTTCAGACACGAGGGTTTTCCTCCAAACGAACGAGTGTTGGCAGGGGGTTCAGGGCGACAGGGAACACTGGGGTTGGTGTTTGCTGAAGGGATGATGTTATTGACAGGAAATCCCTCTCTGAATCCAGCACAGGCACACAGCACTGAGATGGCAGTACTCATTGTCCCACTGTTTCTGATCCTTTCTCTCCTCGCATTGCTTCCCATTAAACTCCGAGATTGGAAACAAGTTGAGTGAGACATTCCTGCAGGTAACCCCGGCGATTGTTCTCCAGTTGGCACTCGATGTAGGTTTCAAACTGATATTGCTCATATAGTGTGTGTATGAGAGAGTATGTGTGTGAGTGCGTTTGAGTGAGAGTATGAAAGTGTACATGTCTGTGTGAGAGAGAGAGACACATACACACACATTCTCATTGACACTTACGCAGACTTTCACGTGCACACTCACACACTCACTCAGTCATGTCTGCAGTGCACATTGTAGACCACATTTAAGAATCTGAACACCGTCCAGGGACAACACAGCCCCAAGCGCGCTCAGTAGCAGCTATGAGATGCCCTGCAGAAATTCACCAAAGATCCTCAGGCAGCACCTTCCAAACCCACAACCATGTCCATCTAGAAGGACAAGCACAGCAGATACATGAGAATACCACCTCCTGCAAGTTTCCCTCTGAGCCACTCACCATCCCAACTTGGAAATATATCAGCCATTCATTTAGTGTCGCTGGGTCAAAATCCTGTAGTTCCCTATCGAATGGTATCGTGGGTCGACCTACAGCACAGGGACTGTGGTGGTTCAAGAAGGCAGTTCATTACCTCCTTCTCAAGAGGCCAAAGAGGGATGGATAATAAATTCTCGGCCCAGCCAGTGATTTTCACAACCCACCAGTGAATTAAAAAAGAAATAAAGCTCTATTTGGGAATGTGCTTTGTGAGGATGTCGGCAGGCTGAACAAGTGGCAGACGAAATTACTTGGGGAGACATACAAAACAATGTGGTGTGTTCAGAGGAATGGTCAGCACAGATATAAACTAAAGGTTAAAATTGGAATAATTGTTCTTGCGCATCAGTCAAAGAACCCAGATTCAGTTGCTAGCAGGTGAAGCTGAATATTTGCAGTGAAACTTTCCAATGTTCTTTCTCTCTTATTTTCTCCAGCTGATTCTTCGAGCAGTTCCCAGTGGCACAGGTAATTTAGTGAGGTGGTTAGCAACTTCAAACAGCATTCAAACACTGTCTGAATGGGCTGTAAATCACTCTGGGATGCAAACCTGGCAATTTTATATTTGTTCGACAAATTGGAGCAAATGAACTGTTGTGTCTGACTCGTTTGCAAATCTAAAGCACAACCGTTCAAATTGATGACACACTCACAATTTCCGTTAGACAGTGAACTGAGCGTTGGTCAGTCGCATTAGCAGTGAAGTTATCCATTGCAGTTGGAAGAATTGAAACAGGGAACTTATCATCTGAATAGGAGAGAAAGTTCAAAATGTCAGTGCAAAGGCTACAGCAGGTCACAAGGAAGACATTTATTGCGAATGGAATTGAGTATGGAAGTAGGTAATTGTTACTGCAACTGTACAAGGGATTGGGGTTTCCACATCCGGAGTACTGCAGACAGTTTTGGTCCCTTTACTTGAGGAGGGATGTAGTTGAATTGGAGGGAGTTCAAAGGAGATCACTGAATTGATGGCCCTGATGAAAGTTTAGTCTTATGAGAAGAGACTGGTACAATTTTGATCTCTTTACTTGAGGACAGATGCAGTTTATACTGGAGGTAGTTCAGAGGAGATTCTCACAATCATTTCCAGAAATGAAGGGTTTGTCTCGGATGAGCGATTGAGCAGTTTCTCTGGAGTTTGTAAGAGAGGAGATTGAACTGAAGGTTATAAAATGCTAAAGGGAGTATTGACAAAGGCGTTGGAGAGAGGATGTTTGCTCATGTGGGAGAATCTAGAACAAGAGGTTATCATTTCAGGATAAGGCAGACTGAAAACAGAGGTAAGGAGGAATGAATTCTCTCAAATGAGGAAAGGGTTGTAAATCTGTGGGATCACTCCTTCCAACCCCCACCACTCAGGACTCTGCATAAATTGAAGGAGGAGACAGACAGATTGTTAATCAGTGATGGATCAAAGGGTGTTTTTGCAGGAAAGTGGAGTTGAGGCTGAGATGGGATCAGCTACGATCGTATGGAATAATGGAGCAGGTTCCTGATGAGCCAAATGGACTCAAACTTAATTTTCACCCTCCTAGTAGTTTTGCTACTAACTAATAATATATATCCACAAGAACATACAGGCTCGGATCAGGTTAATTTAGCAAAATAGGTTTTAATTTGTGAACATTGTAAATTAAATACAAAAGTGATTCCACACAAATTTGGTGAAGGATGTTGGTTGAAAGAAACAAAAAGACAATACAAAGTAGGGGGTAAAATTCTAAAGAGGGTGCAGGAGCAGAGGGAGTTGGGGGTATGTATCCACAGATCAGTGAAGGCGGCTTAAGTAGGGGAGAGCAGTTAATGAAACGCACAGCATCCTCAGCTTTATTAATAGGGGCATAGAGTCCAAGAACAAGGAGGTGATGTTGATATTGAAGTTGTAGAAGACACTGGTGGACCTCAGCTGGAGTGTCAGAGAGAGTGATAACTGATAGGTAGTGGTTCAACCTGAGGGTTACCATGCCTCACACAAGGGAAGGAGTAGAGGAGGACAGTCCTTCATGGTAACCTCAGTCATTGAGAGATTCAAACCCACGCTGTCGATGTTACTCCACATTCCAAACCAACTATCCAGCCAACTGAGCTAACCTGACACCCAACACAAAGCAGAGAGCAGAAAAGAAATTAATCCCGGTGACAGCACAAGTCTTGAATGGAGGATATTAGATTATGTTGGAGATACATCTTTGATCTGTTGGGTATTTCTTTATATGTGTGTAACACCTTACCTTCATAGGCAACAGTAGCTGAATTTAGAAATACATTTGATAAAGGGAGTTGGCCTTCTATTACCCAGGCTGGTTTTCTTCTGTTCTGGACACCTTACTTAAGGAAGGATGCTTAAACCCTGGATACAGTGTGAAGGAGATTTACGAGAATGATCACAACGATGAGGGATTTTAGATTCAGGGAAAGGTTCAAGAGATTGAGCTTATTCGCTTTTGAGCAGAGAAGATGAAATGTTGACCTTATTGAGACGTTGAAAGTTTGAACAATTCTGACGGGAAAGCAAGTTATTGTTTCCCACTCATTGGTCTATTAGTAACTGGCTGGTCAGAATTTCAAGATTGTCAGTGAAAGTGTGAGATGAGGAGAAACTTATTGAGGTTGTTGGGTTTGGAATGTGCTGCTTGGGAGAGTGGTGGAGGCGGATTGCATCGGAGGTTTGAAAAGAGAGCTGGATATAAATTTGAAAGAGATGATGGTAGAGGGCAACAGAGATAGGGCTGGAGACTTGGACTTGCTGGGTAGCTCGTTCAGGAGCTGGTACATACATGAATGGTATCCTTCCATACAGTAAAAGTTTATGAATCTATGAACATACAAGTTCTGAGCCACGTTCCGGATAATTCCAGGAGGTCATTCCTTGGGACCTTGGCTCAGTGACCTCGTTGCCAGGGGTTTTTGTACGCAAACAGCAGCAAATTGTTGTCACGAGCGGGATTGGAACTTGGTTGGGTAATGGTCTAGAAATATTTCATTTCAAGGGAGGCGATGGAAGATCAAGCTGAGGGCATGAGTGAGGACAGACCTGCAAGAAATTTCGAATGCACAGATCGGGTCAAGCCGATTAAATGGTGAGTATGATTCTGTGAGGTGCTGATCCTGCACCGTCACATATTGGTCAGAATTAATGCTGATATTTATCTGATTGGGAAGATCCGCAAAAACAAATCTCTTCCTGGAAGTGTTGGAGGGAAGTTTCTGTTGTTTCCTTTACAACAGAGAAGGTTGATGGGGGAGGGGGAACATGACAGAGGTGTGTAAGATTGGTAGTGTTGTCGAGCAGAGCACCCGAGGGGTTCAGGTCCATAATTCTTTGGAGTTTGTGTCACAGGTAGACAGGGTGTTTCAGAAAGTGTTTAGAACACTTGCCTTCATTGTACAGACCATTGAGTGTTGGAGTTCGGACACCATGTTGTGGTTGTACAGGACACGGGTGAAGCCTGCTGTGGTGTATTGTGTCCAGTTCTGGTTGCCCTATTAGAGGAAGGACATTATTAAGCTGGAGAGGGTTCAGAAAAGATATACCAAAATGTTGTTGGGAATGGAGAGTTTGAGTTATAAGGATGGACTGGGACTATTTTCACTGGAGAGTAGAAGTTTGAGAGGTGTAGAGGTTTATGAAATCATGATGGGTATAGATGAGGTGAATGGCAGGTGTCTTTTCCCTAGGGTGGGGGACTTCAAGACCAGAGGACATATTTTTCAGTTGAGAAGAGAAACATTTTTGAAAATGACATGATGGGTAACATTTTTTGACGGAGAGTGGTTCACGTGTGGATTGAACTTTCAGAGGAAGTGGCAGATACGGGGTCAGTTACAATATTTAAAAGACATTTAGTTAGTACAAGAATAGGAAAGGTTGGAGAGATAAGGGCCAAGTGCAAACAAGTTGGACTGTTTAGTTTGAGATTATGAACGGCATGGATTAGTTGGACTGAAGGGTCTGATTCCTTGCTGAGTGACTCTATGACTCTATTATGAGGGACATGGCCAGGGAGGACAGGAAGCAGCTGTTTCCCTTAGTCAAAGGGTCAGTAACAAGGGGGGACATCATTTTAAAGTGAAGGGTAAGAGGTTTCGATAGTGATTTGAGGATTGTTTCACCCAGAGGACAACGGGGATCTGGAATGTGTGAAGAAAAAAAAATTTGGAATTTCAATTTCTATTTGAACTCACTAATTGTTCCGGTGTGTGGGAATGCCACTTTGTAACTGCAAGTGGTTGCATGATTTATTAATGTGGAATATTCGTATAAAGGAGCAGGAGGTGGCCATGGAGGAGGCCCTTGAGCCTGTTCCACCATTCAATGCCTGATTGGTGACCTGACTCCATAGACCTGTCTTTGGCCCTTATCCCCTTAAAAATCTTGCTGAACAAAAAACTTATCTCTCAGATTTAAAACTAACAACTGATCCAGCAATGCCTGCTTTTGTGGAAGAGAGTTCCAAACCTCCCCCAGCCTCTGTGCATATTAGTACTTCTCTTCTGAACAGTCTAGTCCTAGTTGTCCGGCTATGCCCTCTCAATTTCTAAGATCCCCAAACAGTGGAAATACTTTCAATTTATCCACCCTGTCTTTTCCTGTTAATATCTTCAATCAGATCATCCCTGAACTGTGTAAATTCTGGACAGAACACACTTAATTTGTGTAATCTCTCCACATAACTTAACCCCTGAATCCCAGGTATCATTCTTGTAAACTCATACTGTACTTCCTCCCGGGCCAATCTATCCTTCCTCAGGTGTGATGCCCAGATCTGCTCCAAGTGGGGTTGAACCAGGGTTTTGTATAACTGCAGCATCCCTTCTGCATCCTCGTACTCCAGTCCTGTCGATATAAAGGCCAGCATTTCATTAGCTTTCGTCAGGCACTGAGTGTCAGAAATAAAAAGAAATACAGAAATTGTTGGAAAAACTCAGCAGGGACAGATTGTTTGCCACCTGGGGACTGACTGTTTACTGTTCAAAACAACTTTCCATCCAATGCGTGTCTATCTACAGCACATAGACTGCAGCAGTTTAAGAAAGCAGCTCACCTCTACCTTCTCAAGGGAACAACTAGGGATGAGTTGGGCAATAAATGCTGGGTCCAGTGGGTGATACCCATGTGCCACAAGTGAATAATAAAAAAATGTTATTTACCCCAGGGCCTCCACCTTCCCCATGTGAGGTTGTTCTGGGAGGGGAGATGCCAACTTTGTAGTGAATGTTGATGTAAAATACCCATTTGATGTTATTGAGTCACCGGGTTCATGAACTACTTTGAAAAGGTTGATATAAAGGGGGGAGGGGGGGCGCAGTGAAGTCCCAGAGATTCCCACCCCCTCTCCCTTGGAGAGAAGCCATTTCTCAGCATAGCTGTTTTCAATCTGTCCCACCCTCTTCTCCTGAAACGATGACCCTCTCGTTCTAAATTGTCCCACATGAGGAAACACCTCCCTCAGTCTCCTTTGTCAATCCCACCTCCTTTAGTGTCCTATATCCCTCAGTTGGATTGCATCTCATTCCTCTAAACTCCAGAAAGAATTGGCCTTGATTACTCAATCCCACTTTTGAAGACAAACCCCTCCTTTCTGAACATGAAATGTACAAAATCACATTGCAGTTGGATGGTATCTTGGATGTAGAATACACATCACAAAGTGCGTTAGTCATAACTTCTGAGAGATCTACAGCCCAGGAAAAGGCCCATAGGCCCATCGAGTCTGTGCCGGTCAGAAACAACCACCTCACTATTCTCTAATCCCATTTCCTCAGCACATGGCCCCATAGCCCTGGCGTCACGAATGCACATCTACATCCTTCTTCAATGTGATGAGTGTTTCATCTCCTCCCACCCTTACAGGCAGTAGGTTCCAGATTCCCACCATCCTCCGGGTGAACAAGATTTTCCTCACATCCCCTCGAAACCTCCTGGCCCTTAGCTTCAATCTGTGCCTCTCCTCCACCTCTGTCAAGGGGTGAAAGTTCCTTCCTATCTTCACTTCTCATTGTTTTATACATCCCTCTTTTCAATCTACTCTGCTGTATGGTCAACAACCCCAGTCTGTCCAATCTCTCTCAATCACTGAAACTCTCCAGCCCCCTGCTGGTAAATCTCCCTGTGAATTTTGTTGGAGTGGTAACAGAGAGCAATGTATGTCCCGTTGGAAAAATGTCTTGTCTTTTATTTATAGCTCACTCCACTGGTGCATCAGGAAAGAAACACATAGGTTATTTTGTAGTGAAAAAGAGGGCCGTTAAGTTTTAATCAGCAAAGTTATGTTTTTAGCAGGCAGTTAATGTAAAGTCACCATTGTCTCATTAGAGAGAGGTGTGGGAGAGAAAAAGAGAGAAAAGCAACAACTGTTTATGGTTTAACCTGAGGGTTGCCACATCTAAGGCACAGGGAATGATCATTCACAGCAATCTCAACCAGAGCAGCAATTGAACTACAAGCTGTCAACGTGACTATACATTGTAAGCCAACTATAGAATCAACTGAGCAAACCAACCCCTACATGGCCAATGGCAAAAATATTGGGTGGCTCAGTGGCTGGGTGGTTAGCATTGCTGTCTCACAGCTCCAGGGACCCAGGAACAATTCCAGCCTCGGGTGACTGTGTGGAGTTTGCACTTTGTCCCCTTCTCTGCATGGGTTTTCTCCAGGTGTTCTGGTTTCCTCCCAAAGTCCAAAGATGTGGAGTTTAGATGGATTGGCCATACTAAGTTGTCCACAGTGTGAGGGATAGGCAGGCGAGGAGGGTTAGCCAATGCAAATGCAGTGTTACAGGGATAGGATAGGGCAGTGTATCTGGGTGGGATGCTATTCAGAGAGTCAGCGTGAATTCGATGGGCTGAAAGGCCTGCTTCCACACTGTAGGATTCTATGATGTGGAGGTGAGGGGGATTGGCCATGGTTAATGCAGGGTTACGGGGATAGGGTCAGGGTTTGATGGGATGCTCTTCACTGGCTTGGGGAGACTGGATGGGCTGAATAGTCTCTGTCCACACTGTGTGGATTATGGCGACATCAGTGTTTAGCACAAAGATGTGGTGAAATTTATTCTGAAATTAATTTTGATGGGATTCATTTTCAGTTTCTGAAATAATGGGGAAGCAGAATCCTATGTTTACACCTCCCCAGGGTATGTCCTGGTGATGTGAATTTGAATCTTGCTGTGGCAGGTGGTCGATTTGGAATTCGATTTGAAACAAAAATAGATCTGGAGTTAAGACTCTAATGATGACTGTTGTCAGGAACAACCAACCATCTGGTTCAAAATTGAAGACTGAGGTGAGGAGGAATTTCTTCTCTCAGAAGGTTGAGTGTTTGGAACTCCTTGCCACAGAGAGCTGTGTGTGGGGACAGGGAGCAGGTTTATAGCTGGGGTATATAGATTCTTGATCAGTTGGGGAATTGAGGGTTACATGTTAAGTGCAGGAAAATGAGTGTGAGGAATGGTGCATCAGCCACGATGCTATTGAATGGCTTGAGAGGCCAAATAGCCTTCTCCTGTTCCTGTCTGTGATGGTCCTTCAGGAAATGAAATCTGTCCTCCTCATCCAGTCTGCTCTGCACATGGCTCCTAATCCTTTCCAAATTCCTCACCTCCTCCTGGCTGAGCAAGTCGATTGGTTCAAGGACATTTCAGAATTGCATCCACTTTCCACTTTGGCAGAGATAGCTACATCCTGTTCAGAGTGCAGAGAAATAACATTTGTCAGGGTCAGTTTTCGGCTTGTTGAAATCACATGCTTTGACAAGAGAAATTGGTCTGGATAATGACCCCAGATATTCACAGCTCCTCCTGAACACTATGTCTTTCAGGCAAAGGTTGTTATTCTCATCCAAATTTAGAGTTATACAGCATGGAAACAGGCCCTTCGGCCCAACTCTTTTTAGCTTAACAGGTTTCCCAAATTCAACTAGTCCCATTTGTCTGCATTTGGCCCATATCGCTCTAAACCTTTCTTATCCATGTACCTTTCCAAATGTCTTTAAAATGTTGTAATTGTACCTGCCTCTACCACTTCCTCTGGCAGCTCATTCCATATACTCTGCCCTCTGTGTGATACATTTGCCTCTCAGATCTCTTTTTAATCTTTCCCCTCTCACCTTAAACCTATGTCCACGAGTTTTGGACACCCCTACTCTGGGGAAAAGACCATAGCTGTTTAACTTACCTATGCCCCTCGTGATTTTATAACCTCTCAGGTCACCCCTCAGCCTCCGAAAAATTGGGAGTAAAGCTCCCAGATTATGCAGGTTCTTCTTATAACTCAGATCTACAGTCATGGTAACGTCTCTGTAAATCATTTCTGTACCATTTCCAACTTGAGAACATCCTTTCCATAGCAGGTTGACCAGCACTGTAGACAGTGTTCTAAAAGTGGCCTCACCAACATCCTGTACAACTGTAACATGACGCCCCAACTCCTGCTGTCAGTGCTCTGACCAGTGAAGGGAAGCATGCCTTCACCACAATGTCTAGCTGTGACTCCACATTCAAGGAACTGTCTTCCTGCACCCCAAGGTCTGTTTGTTCAGAAACACTCCCCAGACTTGTACTAGTAACAGTATAAGTCCTGCCCTGGTTTGCCTTACCAAAATGCAACACCTCACATTTATCTAAATTAAACTTCATCTGGATCAAATTTCCATCGTACTCTTAGATAACCTCCTTCTCTGTCCACAATGACACTACTTTTGGTCCTGCTCCTATCTACTACGTTTCTGTTTGTCCTGTTTTCGGGCTGACCAAGCAGAGCAGCAACCATCTTGCATCACATACGCCACTTTGAGGCACACAGGTACAGGAGGGAAGGAGGAACCAGGTCAAGATGAAGAGGGAAACATTTATGTCAATCTTCCACGGACATCGTGAGACAGCGTAAAAGAATGATTTGTGAAGCTTCACAAATCAATCAGTAGCAATCCTACCTTGCAGCAAATGAGGACAAGGAAGAGAAGGCACGTTACTGTGACTAGGCTAGGCTTTGTATCAATTCACTCAGCAAGATGTCAGTTCCAAAGATGGACTTGTCTTGAGAAACCATCTGCATAATTGTCTATTCCACAACCCTCAGTGTGTCAGTCTATTCCCATTGTTGATGGCCGAGATTTGAGATTTTATGCTGATCATTCCTATCTTGGATATCCATTTCATCTCCTGGCGAATGAGCCAATGAATGAATGTACTCTCCATGTTTTGTTTAAATTGTGGTGAGCTGGAAATAATTCAAGGCAGGATTGTTTTCCAACCCTATCTTCATTGCCCTCTAATTTCATCACTTCTAGTACATATCCAGCTCTCATTTCATACCTCATATGGAAGCATACCTCCACCACGATCTCAGGCTGCACAATCCAAATCCTAACAACTGAGTAAAGATATTTATCCTCATGTCACTCCTCGCTCTGTAGCTGACAATCTTGAAATTGTGACCTCTAGTTCCTGACATACCAAGTAATGGTCACAAAATATTCTTCTTTCCCCTGTCAAAATTCTTCATAATTTTGAACACCGCCATAATATTCCCCTCTTAATCTTCTCTACTCAAAGGAGAAGGAGTCTAATATCACCAATCCTTCCTTGTATGTAAAATCCTCCATTCCTGCTACCATTCTAAATCTTCAATGAACCCTCTCCAGAGCTTAAAGCTTCTTAAATAAACTGCCTAGAACTGAACGCAAATGTAGTCTGACCAATGATTTGTGGAGGTGGAGCATCGTCTCCTCAGCTTTATACTCAATGCCTCTATTTATAACGGCAAGGATCCTATCAGCTTCTTCACAAAGGTTTCAGCTTGCCTGGTCAACTTCAGAGAATGATACACGTGAACCCAGAGGTCCCTCTGCTCCAGTGATCTCTTCAAAGACATACCATTGACCCTGCATTGTTGCCGTGTGTTTCTGTTAGCAAAATGCATTACCTCACATTTCTCTGCATTGGAATTCATCTGCCAGATTTCTGCCCATTTGGTAAACCTGTCAATCTTCCTGTGAAGTCACTCAGCAAAATCTTCACAATTCACTCTTCTTCCTGGGTTAGTATCAACTGCAATTTAGAGATTATATTCTTAACACCCAACTCCTAATTATTTATATAACCAATGTGTACTTGTCAGTTTCTTCTATGTGCACGTAAGTATCAATTCTACCCGTCCGTTTCCCCTATGTGAATGTGTGAGTGTATTTACCAATCTGTTCCTGCGAATTGGGACTGTCTTGTCAGTTGTCAGAATCTGTACTTGTCAGTTTGTGTGTCTGTGCGATACATTCTGTGATAGTTGTTATTAGGGTGTTGAGACTGGATTTTAATCTTCTCTACATTTTGTGATTTCTGAGTTGACTGTCAGCCTGTGGGGATGGGTGGGGGGAGAAAGGAGATAAGATGATGGCAGAAGGGAAACTGCTTTATTCCGAGAACCATTCTGAATTATGGTCACACATTTCTTGTTTGGGGAGAGAGTCTGGGATCTGTGATATCACTGAGACATTTAGTTTTAATTTGTACCCAGACATTGTTTTTGTTTGTGAAAGTGAGTTTTATTCTGCATGCCAGTCCAGTTTTGTATGATATTTTTATACCAATATGCAACACAACAGCGTGTCATCACCTTTCTCACCAAAATTAGAATCGCTGATATATGACACAGCTCAGAAGCAGACCATTCAGGTCATTTTGTCTCTATTGGGACATTCTCTTAATGCATCAGTTCTGCAGTAATTGTTGGGAACGTGAACTTCATCCACTCATTGTCAGTGTCTATATGGAAAGGACAATTTGACATCTGACTTTTAATAACTATAGTGCTAGTTTTGATATGTTTCCCACAATCTCAATCACACATCATTGGTCAGATCACATTTGTGTTCAGTTCTGCGCACTTTATTTCAGGAAGGATCCTCAAGCTGTGTAGAGGGTTCATCGGAGATTTACTGGATCTCATTCACCTATGTTCAGTTGTGGTTTTTTTTGTCCGAGTGTAGCATAAACTCTGTAAGTAAACTATTTTCAATTATGCTTAATTTTATTGCATTTTAGTCTCAATTTATTTTTACATTGCATGTATGTGCATGTGTGGTAGTCTTTATCAGGCACTGCATATCCTCAGCTGTGATAAGTGATGTTGAGAGTCAATTCATATCTGGAAATAATTGAGGTCAAATTTTATTATTTTCCTTTCAGCATCCAGTGGCTGAGTGAGAGTGAGTTTACTCTTGAAATGAGATACAGACTGACAGCACATGTCTCCTATAGTGAATGGGAAACAGCCGAAGTTCTTTAATTGTTCGTGCCAGTAGGAATCATGTGCAAGTGAAAACGTAACACACTGCAACAGAAAGGATTCGGTGCTGCTCTTCAGAGTCAAGGTAGGAAAAGCAATGGACCTTTTGTATCTTGGATAGTGTGGAATCTAACAGAGTAATGATATAAAATGTTGGTCTTCAGAATGCCATCAATTTTGTTTCAGTGCATAGTGATGTACTTTTCTGAACACTGCTGAAGTAACAATCAGTGTAAACTGAATCCATTTGCAACTAAGTGAAATGGTGGTGAACAATTCAGCTGCATTGGAGCTGACTGACCATAATGCTCCTTGTATAGAAAAGATAATTGGCTAATTCACTTCTATTTTCTGATGTAGGCAGAACATTCCCCTGCTCTGTAGTGTGAGCATGCACCATTAGCAGTACTTTTGCGTTTCTCTAGAGGTAGGGAGGAGGAAAGGACAAGGACTTTTATTTTTTGTCATGCAGTGCGGAATATGTAAACTGCTAAATTCAATTTATTGAACAAAATCAGTGTTCAACTCTGCTTGAAGATAAAATGTGCAATTCTACAAACCGACCAATTTTGGCTTTTTTGTCCCTTTTCTCCATTGCTTTGAAAGGTGGTTATTAGATTCCAATGATACATTATGAATATTACAGCCAGATTTCACGTTTTTTTTTGTGATATGTCCCAGAGAGGGGGAGGAGGAATGCAGAGCTCTTTGTAGAAAATTGCAACAATTTTGAAAGATGGACATAATTATATGAAAAAGAAGTTTTTGGTTGGACTGAAACAGACAAAGCAAAGCCTTCTACTGTAATATGAAGAAATGCAGATTGATGCTTGATAAACATGGGGATGATAAGCTCCTCTGCTACCAAGATCCATTTATGCAATTGGATGCTGGCTGATCAGGATGAAAATTGTTAGCTGATTGTTTCTGATCGGTACAGACACAAGTTTTGAAGGGCCTGATTCTGTGCTATAGGCCTCTCTGACAAAGGATCTGTGGGTAGAAATCACTTTGAATGTAACATTTTGTGTTACTTGCAATGTCAATGTAACTGCATGGTTGTTAGACATTGTAATGTGTGTCAGGGTGGTGTATGTTTTTAAAACTCATTTTAATCCGAGAGCAAGAGAGACTGTGTGTGTGTTGGGGGAAGGGGTGTGGGGGCAAACATTTGATTAATGTGTAGGTACGTAACCATTCTATATAAGGCTTTGACACAGATTATGCATTTGGAATTCATATTATTTGATTGCTGTGTCTATGTATGTGACAAAAGATTAATTGTACTTCTCAGTTACTAATAGTTGAAATATATCCTTCAATTCAATTTTGACTCAATATCGACTTTACATATGGTTGTTCAAAGTGATCGCATCAGCTGTTTGTTCACCTTGATTGTAACATTAAAATTATTGTTACTAAATGCAGACAGTATAAAGATTGGTGGATTTGTGGGTAGTATAGAAGTTTGTCAAAGAATACAGCAGGATCTAAATCACTTGTAGATATGGATGGAGAAATGACCGATTGAGTTTAATTCAGCAAGGTGTAAGATGCTGGACTTTGGGAGATCAAATGTTAAGGAAAAGGTACACAGTAAATGGCTGGACTCTGAACTCCCATCCCACTATCCTGGCACAGCCTGCAACCTTGCAGTTTACAATACTTGAGATGCAGTTCCAGGGAATTTTTGTTTAAAAAAATGTAAGGTCTCTGCCTGCAGCTCCAAATCAGGCAGCAAATTCCAGATACCCACCACTCTCTACATTTAAAAAAAAACCTTTTTCCTCATATCATCTAATCCTACAACCACTGAGCTTGAATCAGTGATCCCTGGTTTTTGAACTCTCTGCCAAAGTAAACAGGTTCCTCCTGTCTAATGTCTCCCTCTCACTAGTTAGTTAAAAATCACACAACATCAGATTATAATTCAACAGGTTTATTTGGAAGTGCAGACTTTCAGAGTGCTGCTCCTTCATCAGGTAGCTCACTATTTAGTACTGTAGACCCCCCCCATACCCGTGGGGGATATGTTCCAGGATCAACAGCGGAAAAGCAAAACCGCAGATAGGTGCAAATCCATTAATTTTAATGGGAAATATACCTTCTCGGCAGCCTCCTCATCCCTGGCTCTGGAACATTCCCTTTTATGTACTTGGACCATGGTAAACCGCAATAACCGGACCCGCGAATACAGGGTCGCCCTATATTCCTTAATCATGGCATCTCTGCTCCAAGAAATACAACCCTAACCTCTCCCATCTCTCCTGATCGCTACAATTCAGGCAACATTCTAGTAAATCTCCTCTGCACTCTCTCCACAGCAATGATGTCCTTCCTGTAATGTGGTGACCTGACTGCACACGTAACCACCTGTGCCTCATATAGTTTCATTGTTAGATTAGATTACTTACAGTGTGGAAACAGGCCCTTCGGCCCAACAAGTCCACACCGACGCGCAACCCACCCATACATTTACCCCTTTAACCTAACACTATGGGCAATTTAGCATGGCCAATTCACCTGACCCGCACATCTTTGGACTGTGGGAGGAAACCGGAGCACCCGGAGGAAACCCACGCAGACACGGGGAGAATGTGCAAACTCCACACAGTCAGTCGCCTGAGTCGGGAATTGAACCCAGGTCTCTGGCGCTGTGAGGCAGCAGTGCTAACCACTGTGCCACCGTGCCACCCAAAATTGTTATTTCCCTATTTTTGCATTCACCCCTCTGCCAATGAGGGAGAGCATTCCATGTGCCTTCTTTACAACCCCATCTATCTTTAGGAACCTGTGCACTTGCACACTAAGATCTCTCACTTCACCTGCTCCTCTCAGTATATTCCCATTTATTGTCTGACTTCCCAAAATGAGTTCCCTCATACTTATCAGAGCTGAACTCCATCTGCCACTTTCTTGCGCACTCACCAAACCATCTATATATAGTTTTGGAGCTTACAGCTATCCACCACACTATCCACTACACGGCCAATTTTTGTGTCGTCTGCAAATTTCACAAATCTGCCCAACATATTCCACTGCAACTTATTAATGTATAAAATAAACAACTCAGGTCCCAAAACTGAGCCATGCAGAGCACCACGTGAAACAACTGTCCATTCACAATGGCCACCATTGGCCATTATCCTATCTTTCCTGTGATTAGCCAAATTTGGGTCCAATTCCACACATTACCCTGTATCCCATGGGCTTTTACTTTGACCAGTCTGCTGTGATGCTGCTGCTCCCTTAACAAGCTTGTAAAAGACACAGGCTCCGAAAAGTCGGAGTTGATGGGTTTTAGGGTCATTTTGATTATAGCTAATGCCTCAGGCAAAAGGCTTCCACATTTTTAAAAAGAACACTTGGGGGCGGCACGATGGCACAGTGGTTAGCACTGCTGCCTCACAGCGCCAGAGACCTGGGTTCAATTCCCGCCTCAGGCGACTGACTGTGTGGAGTTTGCACATTCTCCCCGTGTCTGCGTGGGTTTCCTCCGGGTGCTCCGGTTTCCTCCCACAGTCCAAAAATGTGCAGGTTGGGTGAATTGGCCACGCTAAATTGTCTGTAGTGTTAGGTGCAGGGGTATATGTAGGGGAATGGGTCTGGGTGGGTGCGCTTCGGCGGGTCGGTGCGCTTCGGCGGGTCGGTGTGGACTTGTTGGGCCGAAGGGCCTGTTTCCACACTGTAAGTAATCTAATCTAATCTAATCTAATCTAATCTAATCGAATGGGGAGTGTCCCAGTTTTCCCAGCTCAGCTTTTCTCTGGTTTCAAATGTGGTTTTTGGCTGTCTGGCTATTGACTGAAAGCAGTCAGGCAGTTGAAAAAGCTGATGAACCCAAAGAAGCAGGTCCATGATTGTACTCTTTGTCTGACATCTCTCCTGTAAGATCCTGTGTTTGATTTTACCTTTTGTGCCAAGGGGTATTTATGGACATTATTGTAAATGTTGGGAACACCATCATTAAGTTGGTATAATCTGTTGGGTTTTCAGATTTTAAGTTATTTAGTATTCTGTTCTCTTTTGTTTGTGTATCATTCGATAAATTTGTAAATCGAACTGTTTGGTTTAAAACTACATGGTTTGACCAGCTGCATTTCTCGTGGAATATCTTCGTTACACCCGCTTAAAACAACTAGCAAAGTTAGGGTCTGGCTTACTTTATTGAAATGTTTGGAGGGGATCTGGCCTTTTCCATAACAGATTGGGGGCTGTTTGCAGAATTTATTCTGTAGTTCTGATTTGGAATTTGGGTTGTTGGACTCAAAGGCAGCGAGTGGTAAGTATTAGCGTTTTTTGTTCCGCGTGTTGAATTCAATTGGTTTACACAGCGCTTGGACGGCAGATGCTGGAGATCAGAGACGAAGGTGTGGTCCTGGAAAAGCACAGCAGGTCAGGCACCATCTGAGGAATAGGAGAATCAATGTTTCGGGCATCAGCCCTTCATTCGGAAACAGTGCTAGGGATAGCAAAGTCTCTTTGAGTCATCAAGAGTTTTCTGGGGATGGAAGAAGTGACTTCAGATTTTTGCAAAAAGTGATTAAGGCCAAGCTGCTGGAATTAGCAGACAAGCTGGAGCTTGACCTGCCTCCTTCCACGTGGAACAAGGCGATAATTACAGTAATAACTCAACATTTAAATTTGCTGGAAACGCCATCAGAAGCTTTAGAGAAGGCTAACATGCAATTGAAAGCGAATCAACTCGAGTTAGAGGCAAAGGTCAAGGAAAGGGCAACAGAAACAAAATAGTTTGAATTACGATTAAAAGCAGAAGAGAGGGAGAAGAGAGAGAAAAGGAAGGGGGAGTTTGAACCTTGGAAGTTGGCACTTAGACAGGAGTTCAAAAATTCACTTCCTAAATTAATGAGAACTCATGTGTAAGAGCAGAGTGTTAAAACAGCAAGACTGGCATCGGGGAAATGGCTGATGATTGAGTTGATCAATAAATCAAAATTGGGCTGCTAAAATCAGTCCTGAAGAAGGGCTTATGCCCGAAATGTCAATTCTCTTGCTCCTCGGATGCTGCCTGGCCTGCTGTATTTTCCAGCACGACATTTTTCAACTCTGCCAAAATCAGTTTCAATCCACGAGGGATAATAATTGTGGATAAGAGAAATTCTCACATGGAAAGTAAAAAGTAGATCTCTGTGAAGATCATAAGGATAATTTACCACAGGGTAAAAAGGAAACCCTTGAAGGGGAAAGACAAGTGAAAAAGCTCTAGTGTTTTCAATAACGTAGGCCACATGGAATCCGTATTAGTAGGTTAGGAAAAGCACTGAGAAGCCAGATGCAGGAAAACAGGATAAGCCAGTGAATTTTGTTGGAGTGGTAACAGACAGCAATGTGTACAAGCTGGTTGGAGGTTGTTTATGGAGGAGGTGCCAGATCTTCTTAAACCATACACCGTGAAGGTGAAGTTTACTTGCATAGGCCAGGAGCAGCAGGTAAAGAGGTAGCAATATTCAAAGATACAATAATCCTCTCAATCTGTAATGCTAAAAGATGAGGATATTTGTACCTCTGAAAGGCTATTGCCAGAAAATGTATGAGTAATTGGAATTCACATTGAAATAAGAAATGCTCAATTGTAAGAAGTGAGGTTAGAGTGTATGGTGAAGAGGGGAGAAGTCATAGTAGGAGTACTGGACAAACTTTCAGCTCTGGGAATGCAATTTGTCCTTGTTAATGATGTTGATGATTCACTGGTGGGAATGCCGATTGTAGTTGAAGAGCCAATGGAAATTCAGGCAACTGGACTATTGCAGGATCCATCCTGGGATGTTTCCTGACTGTGTGGTAATGAGGTCACAAAGTCACCAGTTGAAACAGGAAAGTTCAAAGAGTACAGATAAGGAAGTTGAAGGGAAATTAGCAGAGGAGAAAGTGAGGACTGCAGATGCTGGAGATCAGAGCTGAAAATGTGTTGCTGGAAAAGCGCAGGTCAGGAAGCATCCAAGGAACAGGAGAATCGACGTTTCGGGCATAAGCCCTTCTTATGCTTATGCCCGAAACGTCGATTCTCCTGTTCTTTGGATGCTGCCTGACCTGCTGCGCTTTTCCAGCAACACATTTTCAGGGAAATTAGCAGAGACCCTGTTCGATAAGATAGTTGAGACAAACCAGGAAGAGATGACAAAGCAGATATCTTTAGCTCAGGTAAATTAACTGAGTTACAGCAAAAAGATGAAAATTTAAAGCAATTGTATCAAAAGGCATACACAAAACAAATCCAAATGTATCCCTGATTGTTATTATCTTAAAAATGATGTCTTAATGAGTAAATGGAGAACATCACATTCAGGCAGATGAGAAGTGGGCAGAAGTTTATCAAGTTGTATTGTTAGTGGGTTATAAAAAGGACATGTTACGAGTATAGCACATGAGCTACCTGTATAGATTGTCTGTTTGAAATTCACATTATTTAATTGTCCTCTCTGTATGTGACAACTATTCAGTCAAGGATTAATTCTGTCCTTCTCAGTCACACAAACTTCATGTAAATATGCTTCATCCCAGTTGGAGAATTTGAACTGCAGGCAGAGGTTGAACAGGCTGGAACTGTTTTCCCTGGAGAGTGACCTTAGAAGTTTATAAAATCATAAGGCGCATGGAGAAGTGGTGGAGCTTGGTACAATTTTAACATTTAAAAGGCATGTGAATGAATATAATGAGAAAGCCTTAAAATTTGTCCTTAAATACTTAGAGTAAATGTAATGTTGAATTATAGAACACAAGAAAATATACAGGGCAGACAGGGAGGCATCAGTCCACAAAAAGGGGAACCGAGGATGTGTAGAAGATAAAACACATCTGTTCTCACCAAGTGATAACAGGATGCTCTAAAGCAATTAAGAACATTTGCCTTAACATCAATCAATCTATGTAAAAAAGACCCTGTGATAACATTCACAGTTGTTAACTTATGAACTTAATGACAGTGTTTGATTGTGATCTCAGAAACTTTGATAGGACCTTACTGTTTATTGCAAGGCTTTTGACATGCTTCTGAGATGATCAATTATAATGGATTCTCATTACCCGTGTGCGTGTGTGAGAGAGAGATATGAATGTTTTGAATTTATTTGCATTTTGGGACTTTATGATGATTTTTGAGTAGCCATCGTTGATTATGAAATGCAAACTCTAAAATGTAATATTGATGAAGCTTTAACTTACTTGGTGTTCCTACACACCACGACTGCCCCACTGTCAATTCTAACTCGTCAGATCTTCTGTCTTCTTTGAATTTGAATCACAACCCTGAAAAGAAAGCATGTTTAATTTGAGATTAATAAACCATTTAAAATTTAACGTTTTAGCCTCAGATACAGAATGATTTTGTGTTTAAGAGAAAAAACCGGAGTCTGCTCCTAGCTTAAAAATTATTCTAAACCTAACATTGAAGAGATTCTGATACAATCTGTCAGGAAGCCATTTTATGGTCAAAGTTTGACCTCCTCTCTAAGATGCCATTTTGTAAAACAATGATATCTGACATGCAAGCTGTGCAAGGTTACCTTATGACCTCTTACACTTAGTTTAGACTGATACCTCTTTATGAAAGGGACTTACCTCACCAACAGGCAGTGACTGGGCTGGATCTGTTTTTCCCACCTGATGGATGGCTAAGGGCCTACAGGAGTAATCAGTTAAGCGCACACAGACCTGTTAATTTGCTTCTCTTCTTTACGAATTGTTGCCTTTCCATTGTTGTCTAATTAAGAACATGCAGTGATTTTTGTAAAGTTTTGTAAAAAGGAAGCCTGTTTGAGACAGAAGAGTGGAGTAGTCTGCAATGGCTCTTAAAAGGAAGAGCTGGTATCCTACTTTTCTAGGGTTTTAGAACCTCTGCTAGCCTGGCTTATAGGAGGTAATGTTATGTTGTAGCACTGATACTATTGGTAAATAAAGGGGAAGGCTAAAATTAAACAAAACTGTCTGTAAGAGGTTTTTATCTCCAGGACGAACCAAGAGAGGCATATAGATCTGAGTCCACAAGGGATTCCCTGGGCTGTTTCAAATCTGTACTTTAACAATATGAAGGATTTATAGAGAGATGGGCTAAGTGCTGGCAAATGGGATTAGATTAAGTTAGAATATCTGGTCGGCATGGACAGGTTGGACCGAAGGGTCTGTTTCCACGCTATATGTCTCTATGACTTGATGACTCTTCGGTAACTCTTGCACTGTCAGTGAGCACAGTTTCTCTCCATCTCTGTACTTAACCCCTCCTTCACGGATGGTTGTTGAAACAATGCAACAAGGCCCTAAAGGAGCCTTCCACATCCATCAAAGATTTACCTGCACATCCACTAATATCATTTATTGTATCCGTTGCTCCCGATGCGGTCTCCTCTACATTGGGGAGACTGGGCGCCTCCTAGCAGAGCGCTTTAGGGAACATCTCCGAGACACCCGCACCAATCAACCAAATCGCCCCGTGGCTCAACATTTCAACTCCCCCTCCCACTCTGCGGAGGACATGGAGGTGCTGGGCCTCCTCCACCGCTGCTCCCTCACCACCAGACGCATGGAAGAAGAACGCCTCATCTTCCGCCTCGGAACACTTCAACCCCAGGGCATCAATGTGGATTTCAACAGTTTCCTCATTTCCCCTTCCCCCACCTCATCCTAGTTTCTAACCTCCAGCAACACGATCCCCTGACTTGTCCGACCTGCCCAGCTCCTTTTCCACCTATCCACTCCACCCTCTCCTCCCTGACCTATCACCTTCATCTCCTTCCCCACTGACCTATTGTACTCTATGCTACTCTATCCCCACCCCCACCCTCCTCTAGCTTATCTCTCCACGCTTCAGGCTCTCTGCCTTTATTCCTGATGAAGGGCTTTTGCCCGAAACGTCGATTTTGCCTGTCCTCGGATGCTGCCTGAATTGCTGTGCTCTTCCAGCACCACTGATCCAAAATGTGGCCTATTTGTCTATCTTCATTGTAACTTTGAAAATGCTCTTAATAATTGCAGATTTTAATGTTGTTCCTGAATGTCTATTTTGGATGAGGATTCAGTTTATCTATCTTCAACACTGGTGTGTAAATGTCAATGGGCTACATACCCTCTGTTTGTTAGAGGCAGCTGGTCACTCTTTGCCTTGAACTGAGGAAGTATTACAGTGTCTTAGTCCCTCAGGTATTTTTCTGGAGGAAGACACAAGGACACCACCTGTAGATCAACATGAGGCTAGTCTGGCAATATTGAACTGATCATTGTCACATTCACTAGGATGTGTTTTTTTTTAAAATCCAACAACTTAACCAGAACCACTGATCTGATTCCATTGTTGCCCTGAGCTGCTCCTTGTCTGGGGATTGTGTTTGTTTTGCAAGTGATTTGATACCAATTGATTTGGAGATGCTGGTGTTGGACTGGGGTACACAATGTTAAAAATCACACATCAGGTGCTTCCAAAAAAACTGTTGGACTATAACCTGGTGTTGTGTGATTTTTAACATGATACCAATTGAGTAAGATCCAGAAACTGAGCAACAACTGCCCAGCACCATGAATGGGAGTACTCAACCACCAGGATGCCTACACAGTTCAATATCCAACTTCCCAACTACTTGTTGGAAATAGGAAAAACTGCGCTATTTCTAATGTTTTTTATTGAGACCCCAGTGTATGTCTTTTTACAAGAGTGTCACATTCCTAAAGTTGGTCCACCCAACCTCAAGAAAGAGCGGAAACAGAACGAAATTAAAACAGGGTTCAGAGGATTGCAAACCACAAGAATGTTCCACAGCAGCTTCTTCCCGCTCTGCCTCCCTCAGCAGGCCCACACACAGCCCGAGAAAGGCCTCTCTCTTCCCCCCAGCCCGCTCACTCCAAGTTCCGGGACCAGTTCCTGCTCCGCTCGGCCTCTTACAAACAGCCCCCGGTTCTCCCTGAACTCACCCCGAATCAATCCCGGTCTCGGAGCCCCCTCTGTGTCCCAGGCTCCCATCCCGATGTGCTGCTGGAAGGAGCCTGCTGTTCCCTCGCTTCCCTGGGCGCTGATCTCCCATTGCGGTCTGTTTCAAACAAACCTCTGAGTAAATTCTCCTGCATGGCAACGTTGGGGGAGGGTCTCACGCATGCGCTCCTCTACTCGGGGTCAGATTTGGGAAGAAAATGATTTGGAGATGCCCAGTGTTGGATTGTGGTGTAGAAAGTAACACAACACCAAGTTATAGTCCAACAAGTCTAAATGGAACAATTTATAGCAACATTTTAGTGTTGTAAATTGGCATAGACAGAGAACACAGGGGCTAACCTTCCACATACTGTCCAGCTAACACCAATTGTTACACCTAACCTGGGAATGCAACTTTAAAGAAAAGGTTTTGTGATTTACACGTGAAAGAAGTGAAACTGTCATGGTATTCGAACAGATGAAAGACTCAACAAATAATCAAGGTATTTTTCAAATGTATAATTTCAGTTACATCACACTGTAAATTTTTGCAATAAATTGTGTGCCTTACAATTGTGTCCTCCTCAACCACCTGATGAAGGAGCGGCGCTCTGAAAGCTAGTGTGCTTCTAATTAAACCTGTTGGACTACAACCTGGTGTGTGATTTTTTTAATTTGGGGGAGAAAGGTTCGGTCCCAGACACAGTTGGGGCGGGAGTGAGCTGGAGGCGAAGCTGGATGATCAAAGCCATTTCCCTGCTCTGTCTGTCACTCAGTTTCCTCTCCGGACCCGCCTCTCACTCTGCCAGTTCTTTCTCAGTCAGGTCGGGCCGACCTGTATAAAAAAGGAAGGGGAGGAAGCTCGGCTCTCATTCAACAGCAGTGGAGTGAAGAAGAGTGATGTCTGGAAGAGGTAAGGGAGGCAAAGGCCTGGGAAAAGGCGGAGCGAAGCGACACCGCAAAGTGCTCCGTGATAACATCCAGGGCATCACGAAACCAGCCATCCGGCGCCTGGCTCGCCGTGGCGGGGTCAAGCGCATCTCGGGCTTGATCTACGAGGAGACTCGCGGGGTGCTGAAGGTATTCCTGGAGAATGTGATCAGGGATGCGGTCACCTACACTGAGCACGCCAAGCGCAAGACAGTCACCGCCATGGATGTGGTGTACGCTCTGAAACGCCAGGGCCGCACTCTCTATGGATTTGGCGGCTGAGAATAAAATGATCCTTTTCCAGCGAACCCAAAGGCTCTTTTCAGAGCCACCCAAACTCTCCGATAGAGAGCGTAGACCTGAGAACGGGGAAGGCAGAACGTAGCGAAAGGGTAGTATACTGTTGTTAGTTATTTTACATTTATCGCGATTTTAAAATTTGAATTGCGAAAATATACTGATGCCGTGTTCTGCAGAGAGCATTCGGAGTGGACGGTCCACTTTGTTGCTGTTTACGGTAGCCAATGATTTAATGATTGCAACTATTCCTACACTGTAGATAATAGGCTATTTGTCTAATCAAGACTACTGTAATCTGGTTATTCCATGTAAACAATCCCATCGTGACTTTTAAGATGCAGAAACATTAGGCCATTCTGCCCATCAAGCTTGTATGCCATTCGATCCTGGTCGATTTTTCTCACTTATTCTTGTGCCTGCTCCCCGTAACCTTCGATCCACTTTCTCGTGAATACCTGTCTATCCCAGTAATAATATCAACGTAGAACCCAGGCATTAATGTTACATATTGCAGTATTCATATTTTCGTGGTATCATACGCTACTCAGTTTTGTTTCTGGGAGCCTACGGATGTCTTAATGGTGCCTTCAATATATTGATAAAAGTGTGGTTCTGTAATCATAGATTGCAGAATTTAAAAATAAGTGTGATCTTAACATCAAATTTTGGTATTGGGTTAGATATTTCTGGAAAAAAAACCATCGAATGGACTCCCTTTGCGTTAACATGGCTTGTGGTGAGGTGGAGGCAGGAGAGATAAGGAAAAAATGGCGCCAAGAGACCAACGACTTATTTTCAAAGTTAAAAATGTCCGCCCTCACGTATAAAAGGGCAGCAAGTTTTACAGAGGAGAATATGAGCACGTACACGTTGATTGCTTTTTCGATTACGAAATTACAGTGTCGACAATTTTACTTTACCCCATTCTCGCCTTTAAAGCTGAAAAATGCCTCACTGGTGTTCACTCTGCTCTCTCTCTCTCCCCCCCTCCAGAGGCAGGGAATAAAAGACCTTAATATGAACCGAGCAGAGAATAAAGCGCAGAGTCAGGGACCGTTCCTTGCTGTATCCTGCAGCGGCTGACCCATTACTGCACTGGGTCAACACACCTCTTCCTACTGCACTTAAAAGGAAATGTGAGGTCAAACCCGATCGCGGACGTTCATGCCACCATTCTTCAACTGAAGACAGAGATCACTCAGGCAGCGACCGTTCAATAAGAAATCCTCTGGTTCAGGACACTGATACAAATGCATTTTATGATAAATTCTTTCTCTGATCACAGTATCCAATTAAATGGAGCGTGGAATTCATTGATATCCGATACAAAGGCGAGAGCTCTCCCCATTAAAAGTAAACTAATCAATCCAGAGAGTTTAGCTCCTTTCACAGATGCTGTGAGTGGCTCTTAAAAGAGCCTTTGGGTTATCAGATTCAAGAATGGTCCCTTCACTTTTTAGCAGATCCAGCAGCGGCGGTTTTCTTGGGCAGCAGCACGGCCTGGATATTAGGCAGCACCCCGCCCTGAGCGATGGTCACCCCTCCCAGCAGCTTGTTGAGCTCCTCGTCGTTGCGCACGGCCAGCTGCAGGTGCCTGGGGATGATGCGGGTCTTCTTGTTGTCCCGGGCCGCGTTGCCGGCCAGCTCCAGGATTTCAGCCGTCAGATACTCCAGCACCGCAGACAGATAGACCGGCGCTCCGGCACCCACACGCTCAGCATAGTTACCCTTTCTCAGGAGTCTGTGAACACGGCCCACCGGGAACTGCAGGCCAGCCCGGGACGACCGAGACTTCGCCTTGGCGCGAGCTTTCCCACCGCCCTTTCCTCTTCCGGACATGGTCACAAACTCACAAGCACTTTCACAGAGAATGCTGCACTCCGCCCACATTGCGGTCTCTTATACCTTCGGGAGGAATGGTGGGGCGGCCATTTCTGATTGGTCCCATTGTCCAGCCCCGCCTAATGTTGTTTCAATTCCCAATCAGATATCTGCCTCATTCCCCAATCCGGAGAGAGCACGGGGAGGAGGGAGGAAAGTACGGGTGGCAAATCATCAACCGCCTTCTTTCCAATTTGAAAAGTCCGCCAATTTCCAAACAAAGGAGTGTGTTTTACACTAAAAAATGAAGTACAAAAAAACTGAATAAGTTTAAAAAACGTTAATAGTCATGTTAATTTATTGTACAAATGTATACATCACACGGTCTTACTCTCCCTCATTTGCCCACCTGTATCTGTCCATTTCTGATCTGGAGAGTGGGTTATTTTCTAAACCTTAAGAGGCTAAAACAAAACTGGCCAAACACTACATTCTGATAAAGCAGCACACGACATTCTTCCGGCTCAGTATCAATGGCGAACATGGTTGTTGAGATGAGATGGTCTTGACCAGATCCAGCAAAAATCACATTTCAGTCCGGCAGCTATTTTGGTGTTCTCTTGGTTCACGTTGAAAGCCTCTCACCGACAGCAGAAAGTGCTTTGCCTTTTGCATTCTGAAAAATCGGATTTAAAACCACGCATTGTCAATGTAAAAAAAAGACTGAAATACATCCATCCGTGGGACTGAAAGCTGTGGGCACTTCCGTTTGGTTTGCCAGGGTGAAAGTAAGTGTTAACATTCCACCAAGGCTTTTAACAACTTTAACAAATAAGATGAAAAGACTTTTTTTTCATCTGCTCTCTCTCTCTCTCTATAGACAGGCCTGTTTATGAAGTCGCTCCCCTCGCCTCGTCAAAATTAAATATAGTATGTGATTAAAAATACCTGGCCAAGAATCACATGCAGACCAGAACAAATCAACCTTAAAAATGATTCACCGGTGCTTAATCTGCTGTCTCTCTATTGACAGGGGAAGGGGCTGTTTGTGATGTATTCTTACCCCACCCCCTTCATTCCGCATCTCTCAAAATTGCAAACCAATTATAAAAGCGAAATGTAGTACGAAAATTACCTTATCAACATGCAAACTAAAACAAACAATTCTTAAAGAAATGGTTCATCTATCTCAGGAAGGTTGTGGGTGGCCTTTTGTGAGCGGCACGGTGGCACAATGGTTATCACTGCTGCCTCACAGCGCCAGAGACCCTGGTTCAATTCCCGCCTCAGGCGACTGACTGTGTGGAGTTTGCACATTCTCCCCGTGTCTGCGTGGGTTTCCTCTGGGTGCTCCGGTTTCCTCCCACAGTCCAAAAAAATGTCCAGGTTAGGTAGGGGAATGGGTATGTGTGGGTGCGCTTCGGCGAGTCGGTGTGGACTTGTTGCCCAGAAGGGCCTGTTTCCACACTGTAAGTAATCTAATTTGGGTCGTGGATGTGTGTTTGTTTCAGCGCAATGCGGTCCCTCACTTGGAGCTGGTGTACTTGGTCACCGCCTTTGTGCCCTCCGACACGGCGTGCTTGGCCAGCAGCAGCACGGCGGTCTGGATCTCCCAGGAGCTGATGGTGCTGCGCTTGTTGTAATGGGCCAGGCGGGAAGCCTCCCCCGCGATGCGCTCGAAAATATCGTTGACGAACGAGTTCATGATGCTCATGGCCTTGGAGGAGATGCCGGTGTCGGGGTGAACCTGCTTCATCACTTTGTAGATGGAGTAACTTTCTTTCCTAGTCCTTTTCTTCTTCTTGCCGCCCTTCGCTGGCGTCTTCTTGATGATTTTCTTCGCGCCCTTCTTGGAGGCTTGCTGTGCTTTCTTCTCATCAGCCATAGCGCCGCTCACTTTCTGTCCCAGAATAAGGGAAAGCGAGCTCGGAACTCCCTTTTTACAGACTGACGGTGTCATCAATGCTATTGAAGGATGGGGGAAAGCCTGGTTCCTGATTGGGTAGTTTACACGGAACCATTCTCAAACACAGTCTCTGTGCTTGGTTAGAGTGGAACGCAATGTGATTGTCAGAATCTGCAACGACATGTGAAGTGGATGGTGATTCTGTTCCTGTCAGTCTGACTGAGGGAGATTTATTTTGTGCCTGTCACACACAAAGTGACTGTGGTATTGGCTCTGTTTCCTTTTGCTCGTTGTTGAGCTGATGTGGGAGTGGAAGGGTGTGTTTCTAGCTCCGCAGGTCTGTTTCTGGTCCTTCTCTGGGCTGGAATTAACTGAGCTTGCCACTTTTCTCAGTGGTTAGCACTGCTGCCTCACCGCGCCAGGCCTGCTTCGATTCCAGTTTCAGACGACTGTCTGTGTGGATTTTGCACATTCTCCCCGAGTCTGAGTGGGTTTCCTTCGGATGCTCAGTTTCCCTCTCTCAATTCAAAGACATACAGGAAGTTGAATTGGTCATGCTAACTGCCCGTAATGTTCCGGGATGTGTAGGTTAGGTGCATTAATCAGGGGTAAATGCAGAATAATGGGGAATGGGTCTGGTGGATTACTCTTCCGAGGGTCGGTGTGGACTTGTTGGGCCGAAGTGCCTAATTCTACACTTGGGATTCTAAGAATGTGAGTGTTTTCTAGGTTTGGGTTGATGGAACTCGTTCTCAACTGCACGGAGTTGCAGAGATGAAAAAAAGTCTATTTTAAACGTTTTTTTTAGTCACGGGTTGAAAATCTCTGTCTTGACATAGGATTGATATATTTCTGAGAAATTGATTGCTAACTGTGGGCCCAGAGACCGTTCTGTAACTGTGCTTTGCAAGTAACTGCAGTGTATCAGAACCATGTTGCTGCAGTTTTTATTTCGGAGTATTGAACTTTCACGCAGGGATTTAGAGCATTTCTCAGTCTCATAGGAATGCCTGTTAACCAGCAACCGTTAGCATGCTATATATGTGTCACTTTAACTTTATATCTATCGAGTCTTTATTTTGACATTTGGCATGAATTCAACGCCTGTCCATGGAGGCTCTGGTCCTCTGTGTAATAGTCAATTAGTGTTATTTCAAGACAGGTTTTATTCTGTATCCACCAAACACTGATGTAAGCGGTAAAATTTTACACCATTTGCCTGCCACTTGGAAATGTTCCTCCAATCTGTGCCTATCCATTTCTGGGAGGTAAAGCATGTTTGTTTGCTCTATTTCACAG
Organism: Chiloscyllium plagiosum; assembly: GCF_037043375.1. Classification (NCBI taxonomy): domain Eukaryota; kingdom Metazoa; phylum Chordata; class Chondrichthyes; order Orectolobiformes; family Hemiscylliidae; genus Chiloscyllium; species Chiloscyllium plagiosum. The sequence continues at coordinate 10,702,428 of NW_028270187.1, forward strand.
TCTTTACATGTCAGTATGTTACTGGACTGTAACTCAAACCTTCTGAAGTGTAACCTGTTGTTTTTACTCTGGAGGTGTCAGTCATTAACATAAGAATGTATCTCATTTAGTATCTACAATTTTGAGTGTGACCAAACACCACTTTGGACAGTCTCAGGTAGGACTCCCTCCCCTCCTCACCCATATCCTTTGAATATCAGCTTCTGAGCATTGACAGTAAGTTTGTATTTATAACTGCAGCATTTGGTAAGGGACAATATCTTGTACATTGCAGAAATTGGCAATAACAATGTTACCAGTGATGTCACACTGTTTATGTCAGTTTCTCACCTGGACAGTTGCATTGTATCCTAACAATTTATTGCTTTGCAACTGACTCTGTATTTCATTCTTTAACTGCCAGTTTGTTGTTTCTAATCTTGTTTTTACTCAGTTTCTGTCAATCACAGGCATGAGAGAGGGCAAATATCTCAACATTTCTAACTTTCAGATGAAATGAATGTTTGTTTTTTAAATTCCATCCCTGTTATGTTACAGTGACTTGAAATTGAATCTGTCAGCATGTGATCTGTGAGCACACACAGTAAGTTAGAGATAAAGTGAAAAGTGAATGATGCCTCTCATTTCTGTCATGCAATTGCAGGGTATATATACTACAGTTATTAATTTCTTTCAGGCTTGTGTCAGTTTAAATGTCTCAAAGCAGAAGACAATAAGAAAAATGAGAAGCCAGTGACACTTTTATCTGCCTGTGTGTACTCAGCTCTGAGAATGAGTGTTGTAAAAATGTACCTTTTTTTTAACGAATGAGAACTTTGTCTTAAATCTATACCTGTCAGTTTCTCCAATGTGAATGCTTAAGTGCAGTTTTCAATCTGTACCTGACAGTTTCAACTAAATGAATGGCACTGTTTAACCTGACACTTGCCAGAAACTGCAGGAGCTCTTTTTACTTCAAGTTTCTGTTGCTCAACATGAATAAGATTCTATCTATTGCCATCCATGTCAGGGTAGCATCATGGCACACTGGTGTCAGGGACCCAGTTTCAATTCCAGCCTTGGCTCATTGTGTGCAATTTGCACACAGACATGTTCCCCATGTCTGCATTGGTTTTGTTACGACATGGGGTAAACTTCTTTACTAATTTAAAACCAGCAACACACTAAAGATTTATCTCATGCAGTAATCAGTGAAAATTTGATCGGCCTAGAACTAGTTGAAAAGATAAACCTGTTAATCTTTACTTTAAGTATAACAGAGAGTGATTAACTAACAACTGGGTGGGATGCACTTTGGCGAGTTGTTGCAGGCTTATGGGCCAAATGACCTCTATCTGCACTGGAGAAATTCTATGTATTGGAAATGAAAGTGAGACTTTTTTGACCATTGTCAGTCTCTGACAGTCTCAAGCAGTTTGGATAATTTCCACAACTTTATTCGATGGTAAGTTTATGATTGTAAAGGTATTTTCTGGATTGGTCAGTCTCTGGTCTGAATGTGTATTTTGAATTTATTGTTCACATTTATAACAAGACCAGTATGAGAGTTATTTCATTCTGTGTACAATAATCTCTTGGTATCTGTTTAAACGTGTACCTTTTCATGTCAATGTTTGATTTCCTTTTGGACTGTTTGAAATCAAAGTATTTATTCAGTCATTTTGTCTGAGATTTGTTCTGTTTACTCCTTGTGGAAATAAATTAAATTACAATATTTGTTTCAATCTGGCAGTTGGCCTGCTATTTAATTCCTCCAGTTTGGACAGAAAGAATTGATACATGAATTACCTGCAGTCAGAGAGTCAGACAGCATGTTTAAGCCATGGTGAGATAATTGGATGAATAATTAGTCTGGATTTTTATTTACTTCTTTCCCTACTTAAGTGGAATACATTGTGAATATGCAGTAGGTTCAGTATTTTCTAATAAACAAGTAGAATTTACTTTTTGACCAAGGTGAAAGCAAGCATTTAAAATCTGTAGGAAGTTCACTTGTACACTGGGGCTGACACACTTCACTCTCACACTGTCCTGGACTACTTGTTTAATGAAATGCTAGTTCTCACAGCTGCGAGATCTTTGAGGTCTTGACTTTTCCATTTTTGCCAATAGACCTATTAACCTGATAGTATTTCTGTACTTTGCAAGTTATTCTGTACCCGCTGTGTATTGGCACCATCTCACTCTTTGTTATGTCCAGAAATTATCATTTTCCTTCAAGTCCTTCCTTACATGAATAAGGACAATAACTGGTGCAGTCTGCAACTGTTTGTTCTTCTGTGAATGCAGAATTCATCTTGTTTCTTCCATTCACTTGTAAGGTTTGTGGACTTGGGAAGTACTCTCTACCTGTCAGTCTGTGCTATTCAATGGGACTGTTGATATGGTTTATTGTCCTTCAAAACTCTGCTCAGATGTGACAGACTGTGATCAGATTTGAGTCATGTTGCCTAGTGAAAAACTTGGAAACTAAAATTTGATGTTGACTATTTGGGCTGTTGTGTACATACACTGATTTTATGTATAAAAAACATTTTTGAAAGAAACAGTTGTTATGATACAGGAAGGATACCCACACTTGATTGATCTTGCTTCAATCTTCCTGCATTGTGTTACTGAGCAGTTTAAATGCTTGCTGTTAAGTGGACAGCCAGTTAGCAAAGGAGAGAGTTTTCAGTTCATGTTTCCTGAAGTAAATAAAAACGATCTTATTTTCTTTGACTGTTTGCACCTGTAGAATTCACAGGCAAGTGAAACCCCAACACATTGTCATAGAATGGATCTGTGCTGTTCTTCAGAGTCAAGGAGGTAAAGGCAATTGACCATTGCAACTCTGATAGTGCAGTGTTTAACTGGGAGTAGTGATATCAAGGGCTGGCCTTCAGAGAGTCACACAGTTATACAGCACAGAAACAGATCCTTTGGTCCAAGCTGTTAGTGCTGACCAGAGATCCTAATCTGACCTCGTTCCATTTAAGTTAAAAATCTCCCAACACCAGTTGTAGTACAACAGGTTTATGTGAAAGCACTAGCTTTTGGAGTGATGAAGGAGCAGTGCACTGAAAGCTAGTGCATCCAAATAAACCTGCTGTATGAGAAACTGGTGTTGTGTGATTCTTAACTTTGTCCACCCCAGTCCAACACTGGCACCTCCATATCATGGCTAGTCCCACTTGCTAGCATTTGGCGCATATCCCTCTAAACTGTTCCTATTCTTGTATATATCCAGATGCCTATAAAAAGTTATAATTGTACCCACCACCTCCACTTCCTCTGGTATCTCATTCCATACAAGCATCACCCTTTAAGTGATAAAGTAACCCCATAGGGCCTTTTAAAATCTTTTTTCCACAATTCAAAGCTGTGCTGTCTATTTTTGCACCCGAGGAGAAAGTGAGGACTGCAGATGCTTGAGATCAGGGCTGAAAATGTGTTGCTGGAAAAGTGCAGCAGGTCAGGCAGCATTCAAGGAGCAGGAGAATCGACGTTTCGGGCATGAGCCCTTCTTCAGGGCTCATGCCCGAAATGTCGATTCTCCTGCTCCTTGGATGCTGCCTGACCTGCTGCGCTTTTCCAGCAACACAGTTTCAGCTATTTTTGCACTCACCCACATTCGGAAAAAGACCTTGGCTATTCACCCTATCATGCCCTGAAGAACTTTTCTCAACCTATACAAAGGTCACATCTCATTCTCCGACAGTCCAGGGAACAAAGCAACAGGTTGTTCAACCTCTCCCTCTAACTCAAAACCTCCAGTCCTAGCAACAAAACATACTGATGAGAGTAGTGCAGTTGACATGGTATACATGGACTTCTGTAAGGCCTGTGTTGGAGCATAACCCCCGACTAGGGATGAAAGACTCAGCAGGCAGGATTCAGGCAAGTGATTGGTGTTTATTCAAGCAGAAACTAGTTAGTGCAGGGAGAGGGCCAAATGATCTTCCCCTGAGACTGGCATCAGAAGAGAGGTCCACAACACACTGATTTTACAATAAAAAGGAGTACTTCTTATAAACTTTGTTAGTAATCACATTGTATGTAATTGTCATGTTCCTTCCTCTTACTTTGCATACTTTATTCTATGAGACACCTAACCAATCATTGGTATTTCTATGGACAACCCCAGGATTCCCTGACCTATTAAAGTTTAGCGGACATTGTAATCTCTCGGCAAAAGTGAGGACTGCAGTTGCTGGGTTTAGGTTAGAGTGGTGCTGGAAAAGCACAGCAGGTCAGGAAGCATCCGAGGAGCAGGAAAATCAACGTTTTGGGCAAAAGCCCTTTATCAGAAATAGAGGCAGGAAGCCTCCAAGGTGGAGAGATAAATGGAGATAAATGTAATCTCTCGGCCTTGCGATCTATCTGTGCATCCTATTCATTCACATTCCAAAGTAATTTGCTGTACACCTTCAGGTTTCGCTGAGGCTAGCTTGTCTCTAGGGACAGATTGAATACTGTTATTCACTGTATTCCATATTATCAAATTCAATTGCTCCTCTTATATTCCCAACTGTCTGAATTATATATGAAGAAAAAACAAAGGACAGCCTGTTTTGACTTAATTGCTATCAACTTGTAATTTTAATTTCTGTTATAAAAATGTAGTTACAAAAGTGTAATGTATTTGCCCCCAAGTGTTAGCACCTTGTGATTAATGGGCTGTGAGCATTCTTATTTTGTTCTGGGTGTAAAAGGCGTTAGCTAAAGCCAGCTAACCTTCACTTCCAGGTTTTAATGCTTCTTTTCCCCTTTATGCTTTGGTATTATGCACCCATTTGTTATGTTGAAAATTACTCTTTATGAGTATCTTTTTCTTAATATTCTGACATATTTCAAGAAACTGAGTACTATAAGATAACTTTAGCTGTTGCATCCTCAGCTGTTTTAGGGCATTAATGGGCTGTAACTAGCATCTGATATCTGTTCATTAACTGGGACAATTACCCTTTCATTTAATGTGGCTGGAGTTACTCATTTATTGGACCTTATGTCTTCCTGTCATTTTTACTGTCCTTGCAGTGGCTTATTCAATGGTATCCTTATGCTCAACTGAGTGCAAGTAGGCTGTTTAGCTTAGTTTCTGCCTGCCGTCTGTTTCACATCCTGCTGTTTAATTCTACTTTCCATTTACACACCAGTTTGTGTTAACAGACATGGGCCACTCTATTCTGGCCAGATACAGGCCACCACTACAGCCACGGGGATCAGTGCTGGGATCCTTGCTGTTTGTTATGTAAATTAACAACTTGGATGTGAATGTAGAACATATTATTAATCAGCCTGTAGATGAGATTTTCATGTGAAAGCGCAAAATGTTTTAGTGCAGGTTTGGAGGGTATTGGGCCTGTTCCTGTGCTGTACTGTTCTTTGTTCCATGATATGAAAATTAGGGTGTGATTGGCAGAAACGGGGATGGTCTCAGGCTACAGTATGAGTACATTGGGCAGTGCAATGGCAGATGGAATTTAATCCTGATAAGTATGAGGTAATGCATTTTGGGAGGTCTAATACGGGAAAGAATTACACAATGAAGGGCTGGTCCTTAGGGAATACTGAGAAAGAAGGGGACCATGGTGTACAAGTCTATAGATTCCAGAAGGTCTCAGCACAGGCAGACAGGCTGCTGAAGGAAGCATACAGAATTACCTGAGCTGTACAATATAACAGCAAGAAAGTCTTCTAACAAATTTACAAAATATTGGCTCAGCCACAGATAGAATACTGAAGTGTGCAGTTTTGGTTACCACACTATCAGAAGGTGTGATTGTATTGGAGAGGGTGCAGTGGGTTGGAAAGTCTCCATCGTGAGGAGAGACTGGATAGGCCAGGTTTGGTTTCGTTGGAGCAGAGGTGGAGGGAGGATCTGACTGAAGTGTACCAAATTATGAAAGATATAGACAGAGTAGATTGTGAGAATCTTTCTATCCATGGCTGGTGTGTCTAAGACCAAAGGTTACAATTTGAAGGTGCAGAGAATGCAGTTTAGAAGATACCAGAGAAAAATATTTTGATCTAGAGAGTGGGCAGAGTTTGGAACGTGCTGCCTGAGGGGGTGGTGGAGTACACTCACAGCATTTAAGCAGCATCTGGATATGCCTTTAAAAAAACATGGTATAGTAGGCTATGGGCTAAGTGCAGGTACATTGCAGTTTGGTGTTTGTTGGACATCATGCACATGGTGAGCTGAAGGGCCTGTTTCTATGCTGTAGGACTCCATACCACTATAACATCCTGGTAAATCTTTTCGGCACCATCTCAAGTTTAACAACATCCTTCCTGGAAAAGGGTGATGAGCATTGTACGCAATCTCCTAAAGTGCCCTCACCAATGTCCTGTACAGCCACCACATGACATCCCAACTCCTACACTCAATGAAGACCAATGAAGACAAGCATGCCAAATGCTTTCTTCACTGCCCAGTCTACCTGTGACTACTTTCAAGGAAATATGCAGCTGCACCCCAAGGTTTCTTTGTTCAGCAACACTCGCCAAGGCCCCAGCACTAAGTGTATGAGTCCTGCCCTGGTTTGCGTTATCAAAATGTAAAACCTCATGTATCTGAACTAAACTCCATCCGCCACTCCTCAGCTCATTGTCCCTCATAATCAAGGTCATTACCAGTAAGTGTTCTCAGTGCACAGTGATATAACTATTTGAACACTGCTGAAGTAAAGGTAGGTGTTCATCACCCTGCTCTGTATTATGATGGTGACTACCATCACTGGGACACTTGTGTGGCTCTATCGGGGGAGGAGGAAGGTAGAAGGACTTTGATTTTCTCTTGTGCAGTGGAGGAAATTGAAATGGTCAAAGTAAATTTATTGAAGAATGAAACTCTTGAACTCCTGTCGGAAAAGAAAATTGAGCAGCTTTACCTATCTGCCTTATCTTACTAAATCTTTCCTACTCCACTGTTTCAAAACAGGATTGTGATCACATTGAGTATTTGAAAAAATGGCACCAAGTTTTCTTGTGTTTTACATCAGACTTCAGAACGAGGGTCAAGAGGAGGGCAGGGTTATATGTAGAAAATTTAATTTCATTTGAAACAAAGGCAGAGATGTGTTTTTGATGAAGGTAGAGTTAAAAAGAAAATCTGTTCCTGCAAGTTGGAAAAATGGAGAATGATGTTGTGCTCAAGGTGGGAATGGCAGCTCCTCTGATACATTGATGGAAATGGATCGCTGTCTGAATGGGAGTAGAATTGTTAGCTGGATGTTTCTGACTGCTGCAGACCACAATGACTCCACGTGAGAGTGGTATTCATCTCAATTGTATCATTTTCTGTTGCCTGCAGTTTATATGAAAATCCATAACTGTTAGTCATTGTCTGTACTTAGGATATTAGTATTTTAAACTAATTCTGAATTTGTCAGTTGCTCTGTGTGTGTTTATGTAGCCTGTAGTAATTATTCTCCATTTGTCAGGAACAAAGACAGAAATTCCTGGAGAAACTCAGTTCTGAACAACAATCATTGGTCACAAAGCTTTAACTCTGCTTTCTCTCAACAGATGTTGCCAGATGTGCTGAGTTTTTTCAGCAATTATGACTTTTGTTTCTGGATTCTGTCATTTGCAGTTTTATTTGTCAGGCTTTGGCACAGAATGTGTGTTTGGAATTCACATTATTTAATTGTCATGTGTCTGTACATGACAGCTGTTCATCAAAGGATTACTTCTGTCCTGCCCAATCACTAATAAACTTAATAATGGTGTTTCATCCTATAAATTGGTGACTTTTGTTTAGTTTCCTTCTATGTCTACATTAAACATCTATGTTATGTATGGTTTTTGAAATTATGTTACAGCCTGATTTTTTTCCCCATCTTGCTTTTAACTTTAAAAAATCTCATATTAAATATAGATTCAATGTCATTCCCCAGTGTGCATTTCAGACAAGAATTCAGAGTAACGCTCTTTTAAAATGGTGTCAATGTCAATGGGCTTGACAGTATTTGGCAAGAACTTTCAAATGTTGATGGTGGGGGTAGGGAATGTTCACAGGTAAAGAGATGACTGGAAAATGAGAAGCTTTCAAAAATGAGATAACGAGAATCCAGAGAGTATATTCCTTTTAGGGTGAAAGGAAAGCCTGGTAGGCGTAGATAATGCTGGATGATGAGAGAAATTGAAGTTTTGGTCATGAAGATGAAGGGAGCATATGTCAGGTATAGACAGCAAAGATAGTGTGAATCCTTAGAAATGTATAAAGGCAGTTGGCATTTCCTTAAGAGGGAAATCAAGAAGGCAAAAAGAGGATATGTGATATCTTTGGCAAACAGGGATAAGAAGAATCCAAAGGAATTCTAGAAATACATTAAGGACAAAAGGATAACTAGGATGAAAATGGGGCCCCTCAAAGATTTGCAAGGTAGCCTTTCTGTGGAACCGCAGGAGATGAGAGAGATAAGAAATGACTATCTTGTATCAGTGTTTATTGTGGAGAAGCACATGAAGAATACAGAATGTGGGGAAATGGATGGTGACATCTTTAGAAATGTCCATATTACTGAGGTGGTGGTGTGGGATGTCTTAAAAGGCAAACGTGGTAACTCCCCAGGACCTGATAGGTGCATTCGAGAACTCTGTGGAAAGCTAGGGAAGTGATTGCTGGGCCCCTTGCGGAGATATTTGTATCATCAATACTCACAGGTGAGGTGCTGGAAAACTGGAGGTTGGCTAAGGGGCAACCTTTTCACATGTAAGCTGGTGTGTGTATGGAATGAGCTGCCAGTGGAAGTGGTGAAGGCTGGGTTAATTACAAAATTTAAAAGGCATCTAGATGGGTATTTGAATAGGATGGGTTTAAGAGGGATATGGGCCAAGTGCTGGCAAATGGGACTAGGTTAGTTTAGGATATCTGGTTGGCATAGATAATTCGGACCGAAGGGTCCATTTCTGTATTGTACATCTCTGTGACTCTATGGCTGTGAATGATAAAATTTATTGGAATTGGGGTAATGTGCATTGAGAATGGAGAGAGATTTAAAAAAATTGTAATTGCTTGGTAATATTTGATTCTTAGTTTGAAAATTCCTCTCTGGAAATTGAGCTCAATTTAAACTGCTCTGTGACTACGGAAAGGCTGTTCTTCAGTTGGAGAATGGTAACTTACCTGCTGTTTGTCAGAAGGAACTGATCACACTTGGCTTCATACCGAGATAATATTACATTCTCTTGGTTCTTCAAGTACTTGTCTGAAGGAAGAGAGAAGAGATATCTCCTAAAACTCAACATTGAAAGGTTTGATACTGTCAAACTCAGGTAATGTAATATTTATTTAATAATCATTAGGCTGTTTTTCTTTCAAGCCAGCAATTCCAACAGAACCACAGAGCTGATTTTATACTTGGCCTCGGCTGCTTTTTGCCTGGTCATTGTAACAAAAAAAAAATCGAAACCAATTTACTGAGACCCTGATCTTAACCAATACCTCTACAGTGCCACAAATGGGACTACCTGATGCAAGTGCATGTCTGGATTTGAGTTTACTTATCTATCTATACCTGTCAGTTCCGGCTGTCTGACTATAAAAATGCAATCAATTTGAAACCTTCAGTTCCTTCTATGTGAATGTATATATTGATCTGTACCTGTCAGTTTTAGCTATATCAATATCAGAGTGCAAATACCAAACACTGATGCCAGGTTTTGCTGATCATGATACTCTGGTATCAAATAATCTGTTTCTATTGTTATGAAGTTGAAGGCATGTACTGTACCTTTAAGAGAGACTGAAAGCTGGCAAGCACCTATCATGTGACTGACTAGCAGTCAGAGTATGCTGGAATATTGAAAGATGTAACATTTGGCTGTTACCAAGATACCTTAGTTGTTTTCATAACAGTTTGTATTTAACCAATCCACTTAAATTATGCCTCAAGCTACTAAAATAGAATTGAATTTGTATTTTACTGTTTTGACATCATCAAACCAGTAAAATGATCCAATGCTTCAGATATTAGAAAAAAAAACACAGGCATTTTGGACAATTAGCCAGAAAAAGCATGAACTGCCATTGAAAGACTGTTATTCACAACACCCTTGATAAAAGGTGCCCTTTTCATATGAAACATCTTTGCAGCCGAAGACCGAAGATGACCCAGGGAGATCTACAAACAGAGGAAGATCGACACTGGGGATGACAGCCACTGACTGGTTTTGAAAATTAAGTTGCTGTAAATTTAATAGGGACTTTATTGGATCAGCACATTGGGAGGTAGATAACAAATCTTCAAGCGAAAGGAGGCTTAGAGTTGCAAATAATTGTTGTTAATGTTCACTTTCAGTGTTAAATAGTGGAATTTGAGTAGTCCTCTGTCACTAATATTTTAACAGATTATTAGGCAAGGTGAACTTTTCCGTGTGTTTGGTTTAATTAGCAGAGGGATTTACCACCATGTCGTTATACTAATATGTTAATATGAGAGTGCAGGTCAATATGCAGTGCAGTATGCAAATACAGTTAATGATCAGTACACATCAGCTTCTGCTCTGTGAATATGGGTGTATTAATCAAACTGTATCTGTCAGTTTCAGCGATGTGAATGTGGGAGTATGGTTATTATTCTCTACCTGTCAGTTTCTTCCTTGTCAAAGAAAGAGTGTAATTGTCAATCTATACCTTTCAGACTCTTCTGTGTGAATACATAAATATAGTCACCAATGTGTAGCTGTCAGTTTCTGCTCGCCGAATAGTTTTGTGTAATTGTCAATCTATCCCTGCAATGTGAATGTGTGAGCTAAGTTCTCATCTGTCACTATCAGTTTCAGTCTTGTGAATGTGAGAGTTCAGTTGTCAATCTTTCCCTGTCAGGCTCTGTAATGTCAGTGTTTGAGTGTATTTATTCATCTTTTCCTGTCAGTTTGTGTGACTGTAGTTATCAACATGTAACTCAGATTCTGCTAGATGAATGAGGCTGTAGTTACTTATTTGACTTGATCTGATTTGTTATTGTCACATGCACGAGTTGTAATGAAAAGTATTGTTCTGTGCGCTTTACAGGCAGATCATATCATACAAAGTGCATCAGGGTAATAGAACAGAATTCGGAATACAGTGTTAATGCTGCAGTGAAGGTGTAGAGAGAGAGAGAGAGATTAACATTAAAATTTGAGTGGTCCATTCAAAAGTCTGATGACAGCAGGGAAGCTGTTCTTGAACCTGTTGGATGGTGTATTCAAACTTCTCCCTGACAGAAGAGGGTGGAGGAGAATATAACCGAGGTCGGATGGGTTTTTGATTATGTCGCTTGCTTTCCCAAGACGGGAAAGGTGTAAATGTGGTCATTGGATGGATGGTTGATTTCTGTGATGGACAGGGCTGTATTCAAAACCTCTCTGTAGTTCCTTGGAGTCTTGGGCAGCACAGTAGCCATACCACGCTGTGACACATCCAGATATGTTGCTTTCTGTGGTGCATCTATAAAAAGTTGGAAGTGTCTTTATGGACATGCTGAATTTCCTTAGCCTCCTGAGGAAATCTGCTTGGTGAATGTGTTTAGGTAATTGTCAATCTAAACCTGCCAGTTTTTGCTTTGAGAAGGTTTAGTTAAGTTTAGTTAAGAATCCTTCCCAGTTTGGCTCTGTAATGTAAATCTGAGTGTATTTATCAATGTTTGCATGACAGAATTTCTCTTGTGAGCATGTGAATGTGGTTATCAATTATCCCTGGTAGTTTCTGCTCTGAATATGAAAATATAGTTATTAATCTCGAAATAAAAACCAAAAGAACTGCAAATGCTGCAAGTCAAATACAAAAGTAAATTGCTGGAAAAGCTCAGCAGGTCTGACAGAGTCTGTGGAGTTTGAACAGAGTTAAAATTTCCAGTCCAGTAACCCTTCCTGAGAACTGATGGTAGCCAAGAAATTATTCATTTTTCTGTAGAAGATAGTGTGTGTTGAAGGGTAAGGAGTAAATGACATATGGAAATAGAATCTTTGAGGAGAAAGTGAGGTCTGCAGATGCTGGAGATCAGAGCTGAAAATGTGTTGCTGGAAAAGCACAGCAGGTCAGGCAGCATCCAGGGAACAGGAGAATCGACGTTTCGGGCATAAGCCCTTCTTCAGGATTCCTGAAGAAGGGCTTATGCCCGAAACGTCGATTCTCCAGTTCCCTGGATGCTGCCTGACCTGCTGCGTTTTTCCAGCAACACATTTTCAGCTATGGAGATAGAATCCAAAGAGAGGAAGAACAGTTGTACAGACAAACGAGTGGATCACAGTCAGATGAGGAGGATGAATAGCTGTTAATAGAGATTGTTAATGACTGTTGGTGTATAATAGCATACTAAGTGATAACAAGGGCTGGTGTGTGAGGTTTCAGGTAATGACACGGGAGAGCTGTAGCCCTAAAGTTGTATAACTCAATATTGAGACCAGAAGGCTGTCGAGATCCCAAGCAGAAAATGAGGTGCTGTTCTTCCAGCTTGCACTGAGCTTCACTGGAGCACTGCAGCAAGCCTGAGACAGAGATTTTGGCCAGGGAACAGGATGGTGTGTTGAAGTGGCAGGCAACTGGAAGCTCAGTGACTTTTTTTCTGGACAGAATGTAAGTTTTTGGCAAAGTGGACACACAATCTACATTCAGTTTCCTCAGAATTGAGAAGGCCACATAGCAGCTAGGAGAATGCACACAATCAGTTCTGAGGAAGGGTCACGAGACCTCAAATGTAACTGTGATTTATCTTGTTATTAATGTCTACCTATCAGTTTCTCCTGTGAATGTGTCATTTTCAAACCGTACACGTCAATTTAAGTGATTTGAAACAGCGAATTTTATCAATTTGTTCCTGTCAGTTTCTGCTTTGTGAATGAGAATGTAGTTATCAGTTTTCCTCTGAAATGTCCTGTCATGTGCACATGAGTGTGATTGACCAATCTGTCCCTGTTGTATTCTGCTCTGTGTATCTCAGGATGTAGTTATGAATCTGTATATGTCAGCGTCTGGTGTATAATTGTGCAAATGCATTTATCAGACTGTACCTGGCAGAGTGTGAGGAGTGTGGGGCAGTGGCTTGGGGTGTATGGGGAGTGTGGGACAGTGGCTTGGGGTGTATGGGAAGTGTGGGGCAGTGGCTTGGGGTGCATGTTTAAGTATCATGCTCTCCCTTTCAACTTCTGCAGAATGAATATGCGAGAGCAGCTATCAGTCTACGCCTGTCAGTTTCTGTTGTGTCCACGTGAGAATCAGGAATTGATCTAACCTGGTCAGTTTCTACTGTGTGACTGCTCAATCAGTACCAGTCACATTCAACTCTTCTGTATCAAAGTTGCGTAATTCGCTGGCAGCCAATAATATTCTAAGAGTTGAATAATGACAACGAACCTATTGTTGTTTGTCTGAAAACCCCATCTGGTTCACTAATGTCCTTTAAGGAAGGAAATTGCCATCCTTAACCGGTCTGGCCTACGTGTATCTCCAGACCCACAACAATGTGGCTGACACATAACTACCCCCTGGCAGTTAGGGATGGGTAATAAATGCTGACCTAGCCAGTGATGCCATCATCCCGTGAATAAATTTTGGAAGAAGAATTCTCTGTGACTGTGATTAATTCTGTGATAGTAGATTTTCGGATGTGATGATTGGGCCTGAATGTCTTCTGCATTTTGTGATTTATGAGAGTCACAGAATTGGTACAGCCATTCAACCCATTGTGTCCATACTGGGACATTCTATTCTTCACTTGTTCTCCATACTAGTTTCTATTAACTGTTGGGATTCTGAACTTTATCCACTCACTGCCAGTAAATGCTAATTTGAGATTATTTCTGCTGTTATCTGTCTTTGAATAACTATAGAGCCAGTTTTGTTCTGTGGGCAACAGTGTCAGCTAAGAGTAGATTAGATTAGATTACATTACAGTGTGGAAACAGGCCCTTCGGCCCAACAAGTCCACACCGACCCGCCGAAGCGCAACCCACCCATACCCCTACATTTATCCCTTACCTAACACTACAGGCAATTTAGCATGGCCAATTCACCTGACCTGCACATCTTTGGACTGTGGGAGGAAACCGGAGCACCCGGAGGAAACCCACGCAGACACAGGGAGAACGTGCAAACTCCACACAGTGAGTCGCCTGAGGCGGGAATTGAACCCGGGTCTCTGGCACTGTGAGGCAGCAGTGCTAACCACTGTGCCACCGTGCTGCCCACTGTGGATCTCATTTTCTTTTCACGTTCAGTTGTATTTGTTTGGTCTGAGTGTAGGATAAACTCGATCAATATTCACTAATCATTTGTGATTGAGGGATGAATGTTGGTTCAATAGTTATCTTTGCCATGAATCTGAATTTTATTGCGTTCAGACTGTTTTTTAACATTTTGTGTACACAGTAGTCTTTATCAGTTGCTGCTGGAATCTGTAAGATGTAACATCTAACACTAACCGAAGCAATTAATGGTTTGGTGTGTCAACTTATAATTGTCCATGTTTGGAAATACCTGGGCCTAAATTTCATTTTCTTTCCTGTCACCATTAACTGCCTGAGGTAGAGTGAGTTTTCTGTTATGCTGCCAATCTGTATCACTTGAAAGGAGTGGCACTGATCTATATCACACTGACATATTCTGTATGTCTCCTTGTGTTTCCAATTTTGCATGTCATGATCTGACACACATTATGGGGTGAATTTAACGCTGTATAAATCAGTGTTTCATACATTAAAACAATACAGAAATGCTTCTGCATTACTCAGGCCTTCAACCAGAAAGTGAGTGTGGAGGAAGTGTGTGTTCATCAGCACCAGGCTCAGTGTGGGAATGGGATTCATTCACTCTCTGACACTAGATATCAATGTGTTCCTTATTCTTGGTTATTGTGTTTCACAGTGCTTCAGTGCCATCTAAATTGAAACATGCCACTTTTAGTAACTGCAAGTATAATTCATTGTTCAAACTTCTGCTACTTGACATGAATGAGGTATTACCCATTGCCACTGGAGTCAGCTCCTGTCAGTGAAAGTGGATGTGTTTGTATATCTGTTAATCTCTGGGACTGCACATGTAGTTCGATAATGTCTACAGCCAATGTTCTTTATTTTTAGTGCCTATAGGATCCATGGACAGGTGAACAAGCAACACATTGCAGCAGAAAAGAAACTGTGCTTTTCTTCAGAATCAAGGGGAGAAAAGCAATGGACCTTTGTAACTTTTATAGTGCGGAGTGTAACTGGGAATAGTGATATTAAGGTTTGGTTTTCAGGATGCTATCAATTTTTGCATAGTGACATATTTTACCAATGGATTAATGATCAGTATTAACCGAATCCATTTGCAAATAAGTGAACACTTCAACTGCATTGCAGCTAACCGACTACAGTGTTCCTTGTACAGGAAAGAGAATTGGCCAATTCTATTTTATTTACTAATCTGGACAGGATCTAGTGCATTACTGTTGTGTTGCTCAATAGTAGGGAGTAGGAAAGCAAAAGGACTTTTCTTTTCCACCATTCAGTGAAGAATATTCAAACTGTCAATTGAGCAGCTTGACAAACCTACCAATTTTGGCTTTTTCTTTCTTTCTGCATTGCTTCAAATAGTAACGATCCAATTCCATGGACTCCTTGACAAAACTATATACTGATTCCTTGCTTTTTTTCTAACATACCGAGGGAAGGGTCAAGAGGAATGCAGGGCTTTTCATAGAAGATCAGAACCCCTGAAGCCCAGGTATCAATCTTGTAAACTTACGCTGTACTACCAGGCCTATCTATCCTTCCTCAGGTGTGGTACCCAGAGTTCTGCAGATTCCCCACTGTCTGGCTGAAGAAATTCCTCCTCATCTCAGTTATAAAGGGAGTTCCCTTCACTCTGAGGCTGTGCCTTCAGGTCTTAGTCTCTTCTACTCGTGGAAACATCTTCTCTATGTCCATTCTATCCGGGCCTCTCAGTATTCTCCCAAGTTTCAACCAGTTTCTCCCTCACCCTTCTAAACACAATCGAGTCCAGACTCATATTCCTCAACCTCTCCTCATATGACAAGCTCTTCATCCCTGGAATTTTTCTTGTGAACATCCTCTGGACTCCTTCCACGTTCAGCACATCCTTCCTTAGATAGGGGGGCCAAAACTGCTCACAATGTTCCAAATATGGTCTGACCAAAGCCTGATACAGCCTCAGCAGTACATCCCTGCTCTTGTATTCTACACCTCTTGAAATGAATACTGACATTCCATTTACTTAACTGCCAACTGAAACTGCCCGTCAACCTGAAAAGAATCCTGAACCTGGACTCCGAAGTCAATTTGTGCTGCAGATTTTCGAACCTTTTCCCCATTTAGAAAAGTCAACGCCTCTATTCTTCCTACTAAAGTACATAACTTCCCATGTTCCCACATTGTATTCCTTCTGCCATTTTGTGGCACACTCTTCTAGCCAAATCCTTCTGCAGCCTCACCCCTTCCTCAATACTACCTGTCCTTCCAGCTATTTTTGTGTCATCAAAGAAACACTCAGGACAATGAAATGGCAATGCTCCTCATGTGAATGATGCTAGACCCAGAGCGAATGGCTCCTTGCCCCCAAAGACCAAGGCCAGAAGAGACCACTCTCAAACAATAAGCTGTTGTACTGGGGCAATCTACAGATTCTGGATCAGTGGTGCTGGAAGAGCACAGCAATTCAGGCAGCATCCGAGGACAGGCAAAATCGACGTTTCGGGCAAAAGCCCTTCATCAGGAATAAAGGCAGAGTGTCCCAAGGCCTAAAATGTAGGTATCGCCTGAAAACAAGATGAAGCAATTAGCCATCAGTGTAACGTTCCCTCTTCTAATTCACATTGCCCTGTTGTTAATTTAGTTGACATAGATGGAACATCTCTATGATTTAGATGATTGCAAACCCGATCGATGATTAATAAATACAAATGTTAAAAGATTTGAAAAGCTTGGGCAGACCTTTGCTCCATCCTATGAGCAAGAGAAACACTAGCGATGTTTAAATGTGGCTGGGTATTTGAGGGTTAAGATAAACCAGAGAAAATCTCCACTTTCACTGAACCAGAAATGTTATAAAGTGTATATATATTATATTCTTTACCAGTCTTTCTTGGTTTGAGATGGTGGAAACTGAGTACACCAAACTGCTATCTGTTTTGGAGTCCTCTATAATCAAAAAACAATTAGCAAAGTGAACCAAAAGATTAGAGATCAGAATGTTAAAATAACAGCAAACAATGCCTCAAAATTAAATATGGAGTGATAATTAAGATTGCAGTCCCAACCCAACAGTAATATAAACCTTAGCTCTTGACTATATAGCAACATTTTCAAAGCAGTTCATGAACCAGGTGACTCAAATAACATCGAATATGTATTTTGCATCAACATTCACGACAAAGTTTGCGCACACCCTCCCAGAACAAGCTCACATAGGGAAAGTGGAGGCCCTGGGGTAATTTACAATTTTTTTTATTATTAATCACTTATGACACATGGGCATCACTCACTGGACCCTGCACTTATTGCCCAACTTGTACAATGTAATCCTGCAAGTACATATTCAGCCCACAAAATGTGTGTGTGCGTGTGGGTCTTTCTGGGTTCGGGGTTGTGAGTGTGAGAAAGCATATGTGTGTGTGTAGTGAGCGCAGAGTGTCTTAAGTCTGTGAGGGGGTGCGTGTGGGAGTGTGTGTGTCTGTAAGGATGTGTGTGGGTGTCTGTGTGCGCGTCTGTGTATATGTGTTTCCGTGTATGTGTGTATAGGAGTGCCTGTGTGTGTGTGTGTGTGTCGGAGTATCTGTGTGTGTGTATAGTACAATGGTGTTCCCCTGTAATGTGACATGAACCCAAGGTGCCGGTTGAGGCCCTCCCTATGGGTACCGAACTTAGCGATCAGCCTCTGCTCGACCACTTTTCACTGCTGCCTGTCCCGAAGTCCGCCTTGGAGGATAGTCACCCGAAGGTCCGAGGTCGAATGTCCTGGACCACTGAAGTGTTCCCCAAATGGGAGGGAAAACTCCTGTCTGTTGATTGTTGTGTGGTGCCCATTCACCCGTTGTCATAGCCTTTGCTCGGTTTCCTCAATGTACCATGCCTCCGGGCATCCTTGCCTGCAACGTTTAAGATCGACAACGTTGGCTGAGTCACATGAGTACCTGCCATGTACTAGGTGGGAGGTGTCCCCACGCGTAATGGTGGTATCTATGTCCAAACTCTGACACATCTTGCAGCGCCTAACCGCAGCCCAGGGTTGTATGGAGTTGTCCTGAGAGCCTGGCAGCTTGCTACGAACAACGATCTGTTTGAGGTTTGGCGGTTGTTTAAAGGCAAGTAGTGGAGGTATGGGGAAGGCGTTAGGGAGAAAAGGTTCAATCCCATATACAGTTGGAGCGGGAGTGAGCTGGAGGCGGAGCTGGATGATCAAAGCCATTTCCCTGCTCTGTGTCACTCAGTTGCCACTCCGGACCCGCCTCTCACTCTCTGTCAGCTCTTTCTCAGCCAGGTCGGGCCGGCCTGTATAAAAAAGGAAGGGGAGGCAGCTCGGCTCTCATTCAGCAGCGATTGGAGTGAAGAAGAGTGATGTCTGGAAGAGGTAAAGGAGGCAAAGGCCTGGGAAAAGGCGGAGCGAAGCGGCACCGCAAAGTGCTCCGTGATAACATCCAGGGCATCACGAAACCAGCCATCCGGCGCCTGGCTCGCCGTGGCGGGGTCAAGCGCATCTCGGGCTTGATCTACGAGGAGACTCGCGGGGTGCTGAAGGTTTTCCTGGAGAATGTGATCAGGGATGCGGTCACCTACACTGAGCACGCCAAGCGCAAGACAGTCACCGCCATGGATGTGGTGTACGCTCTGAAACGCCAGGGTCGTACTCTCTATGGATTCGGCGGCTGAGAATAAAGCGATCCTTTTCCAGCGAACCCAAAGGCTCTTTTCAGAGCCACCCAAACTCCCCGAAAGAGAGCGGAGACCTGAGGACGGGGAGAGCAGCACATACCGGTTATCGGTAGTGTTGTCGGTTATTTCACATATATCGTGACAATTTACTAATACCGTGTTCTGCGGTACGGTAGAGAGCATTCAGAGTGGACGGTTCACCGTGGCCAATGATTTTATAATTGTAAGTATTCCTACAGTGTAGGTAAGAGGCTATTAGGCCAATCGAGACTATTGTTCTGCAATCTGTAATTGTAAGATGCAGTAGCACCATTAGGCCATTCTGCCCATCCAGTTTGTTCTGCTATTCGATCATGGCTGATAGTTTTCAAACTTATTTTGGTGCCTGCTCCTCGTAACCATCTGCCCGTTCACGCAGCGATTACAAATTGTCTTCGGGCAAGTAATAACCCCGGATGAAATAAAGATGTATTGATTAAGTGTGGTTCTGTAATTTTATCGGTGTGCACTGTATTGATTCACGGCGCATATAAGTTTGGTTGCTCTTCCACAGGAAGCGATAGGGGACATTAGTTAAAAACAAAAACCACATACAGCGACAGTGAATTTGCAACTAATGTGATCTCCATTCAGGGATTGCGGAATTTATGAAAAAATATAATAATAAGAAATGTGATTTAAACATCAAATTTTGGTATTGGGTTAGATATTTCCGGAGAAACCCCATCTCCTCAGTGACAGGAGAGAAAGGGAAAAAAATGGCGCCAAGAGACCAATGACTTATTTTCAAATTTGAAAATGCCCGCCATCACGTATAAAAGAGCAACAGGTTTTACAGAGGAGAAAGCATGAGCCCAGAGGCAGGGGATAAAAAAGTGGATATGAAGCGCAGAGGGTCAGAATTATAATGATCATTATCTGAATATTGTATTGATCATTTGATGTCTTCCTACTCAGCTGCTAGTGACGTACAGGAGCTCTCTCTTTTGTCTTTCTCCAGGCAAATATTTGATGGATCAATCCAAGGGTGACCAGCTGCTTTTCACAATCAGCAGGTATGTTACCTCTGACAGAGTGGAGGATGTCCTTTCCACTGTCTGAGTGGATTGAGTCAGACACACATTGAGCTCAAATTCCAGAAGTACACATTCAATCCAAGAGTTAAACACAACTGACGATATATAAATCTATATTATTTCACCCTGTTCTGAATGCATACCGCCTCGTGACAGTAAATTCCATTATTCAAAGCCAATTATCATTCAGAAGATTAGAAGCAGGTTAGACTGTATGCTTGTAATAAATATGCATTTGAGCTGCATTAAATCCATATGTAGAATATGCATTTTTAAAGTTATAATTAAGAATCAATTATGCTGTTACATTGTTATAACAAGTGTATATGAAGTTGATATTGAGGGCAGATATAGAAGCAAAGTTGGATATTGAGTAACTGAGCAGGACAAGTTTATTCTTTTGATAAATAGGTGTTCTGTACAAAGACAATAATCAAACAATGTAAATTCCAAATGAACCTCTTGGGTCAAGCCTAATCTACAGAGGATGCTTCCAGAGAGATGCTTAAAGCCCATTCACACACGTGCATACACATCTGTCTCTGTCTATCTGTCTTTCAGCCTGGTGTTGATGAAAATACACTTTATCCACACTCCCATTCTGGTTGAGAGCCTGAGTAATGCAGAAGCATTTCCTGAATTTTTAAATGTATGAAGCACTGATTGATAAGACATTAAACCCACCTCATAAAGTGCATCAGATCTGCAGGACTGGAAACACAAAGAGACATACAGACAATGTCAGTGTGATATAGACCAGTACCACTCTTCAAAGTGATACAGATTGGCAGCACAACAGAAAACTCACTCTCACTCAGCCAGTTAATAGTTAAAGGGAGAAAAATACAATTTAGGCCAACAAGTACTTCCAAATATGGACAGTCATCAATTGACTGACCAAATTATTAATTGCTTCAGAGAATGTTAGTGTGAGATGTTACATTACTGCAGTGCCCAGCAGCAACTGACAAAGGCACACACAAAATGTAAAAATAAAATTGAGATTAAATACAGTAAAATTCAAATTCTTGGCAAAGATAAGTATTGAACCAATATTAATCCCTCAATCACACAGGTTTAGCGAATATTGAACTGGTTTATCCTACACCCTGACTGAAAAAAAACACAACTGAACATAGAAAGAGAATGACATCCATATACTCGACTCGTCACTGCACACCAAGCAAAACTGATACTATAGGTATTCAAAGGCTGATAACTGCAGAACTAATCTCAAATTGGCATTTATACTGAGACACTGGCAGTGAGTGGATGAGGTTCAGAATCCTAAACAGTTATTGGAAACTAGTATGAAAAACAGATGAAGAATAGAATGTCCCAGCACAGACACAACAGGCTGAATGGCCATAACAATTCTGTGAATAAGTCATAAATCACAAAATGCATAAGAGTTTAAGGCCCAATCACAACACCCTAAAAGCTGCTATCACAGATTGAATCACAGTCACAGAGAACTTGTTTTTTCTAATTCAGTCATGGAATGGGGGCATCTGTGGCTAGGCCAACATTTGTTGCCCATCCCCAACTACCCATGCAGTACTTTGGAGTCAACCACATTGATGTGTGTCTGCAGTAACATGTAGGCCAGACAAGGTAAGGTTGGCAGTTTCCTTCCTTCAAGCACATTAGTGAACCAGATGAGTTTTTCTGGCAATCAACAATAGATTCATGGACATCATTAGATTCTTAGAATATTATTGGCTGTCAGAGAATTGACAACTTTGATATATAAGAGTTGAACATGACTGGAACTCATTGAGAACTTCTCTCTCACAGTCACACAGCAGAAACTGGCATATATAGATCAGTTCCTAAATTCACACATGGACACAGCAGAAATTGACATATATATATCAAGTCCTAAACTCTCGCATGGACACAACTGAAACTGACAGTCATCGATTGATATCTGCTCTCACAATATTCACATTGCAGAAACTGAAAGGGAGAGAACAATAATCATGCACACACACATGACAGGTACAGGTTGATAACTAGACTAACAGATTTGCATAGCAAAACCTGACAGGTACAGTATGATAAATGAATTTACATATTTATAAACACGAAGTTGGTAGACACAAATTAGTAACTGCACTCTCAGATGCACAGAGCAGAATCTGACAGGGACAGGTTGGTTAATAACTCACACATGCAGGTGGTAGTAAATTTCGGAGGAAGATTGATAACTACACTCATATTCACAAAGCAGAAACTGACAGGAATAGATTGATTATGCTCCCAATTTCAAATCACCTAAACTAACGTGTATACTTTGATAACAAACACTCACATATTCACAGAGAAGAAACTGACAGGCAGAGATTGATAACAAAACAAAGATTAGTGGAAAATTCACAGGACTGGCAGCATTTCAGGCAGAGTGACCGGTCCTCAGGACTGATAGTGGCAAGGAAAATGCGCAAAATGTGCTCAACTCTGTGTTGAGGAAACTGAACGCAGAGTGGGTGTCCACTTTGCAGAACACCTACATTCTATCCAGACAAAAAGACCCTGAGCTTCCAGTTGCCTGTCACTTCAACACATCACTCTGTTCCCTGGCCAACATTTCTGTCTCAGGCTCGCTACAGTGCTCTAGTGAAGCTCAGTGCACACTTGAAGAACAGCATCTCATTTTCTGCTTGGGAACTCTACAGCCTTCTGGACTCAGTATTGAGTTCTTCAACTTTAGGGCTTCAGCTCTCCCATGTTATTACCCAAAACTCCACACATCCAGTCTTGTTAACATATAGTCTGCTGTTATACACCACCAATTGTGAGCCACTAACAGACCCTATTAATAGGCTATTCACCCTCTTAGTCTGACAGTTATCCGCTCCTTTGTCTGTTCTACTGTTCTTCTCTTTCTTTGGACTCTATCTCCATCTATCTTTTACTTGTCACCCTTCCACCCACCCTATCTTCTGTATAAAAACTAATATTTTCCTAGCTACAACCAGAAAATACAGAATTTTGAATACACCACCAAGCAACTCAAGAACAGCTTCCCTGCTGTTATCAGACTTTTGAATGTACTGTTCATATTTTAAGGTGAAAGTGGGTACTGCAGATGCTGGAGATTAGAGTCACAATTAGAGTAGTGCTGGAAAAGCACAGCAGGATAGGCAGAATCCAAGGAGCAGAAAAATTGATGTTTTGGGCATTCCTGATGAAAGGCTTTTGTCCGAAATGTCAATGTTTCTGCTCCTCGGATGCTGCCTGACCTGCTGTGCTTTCCCAGCACCACTCTAATCTCGTTCAAATTTTAATGTTAATCTCTCTCTCTTTGCAGCTTTAATACTGTATTACAGATTCTGCTCTATTACCCTGATGCATTTTGTATGATATTATCTGCCTGTAAAGCACACAAAACAATACTTTCCATTGTTTTCAGTGCGTGTGAGAATAATAAATCAGATCAAATGAAATGGATAACTACACTCACATATTCAAACAGCAGAATCTGAGAGGCACGGGTTCATAACTACAGTCACACAAAGATGAATAAATACATTCAAACACTGACATTACAGAGCCTGAGAGGGAAAGATTGATAATTAAACTCTCACATTCGCAAAGCTGAAACTGATAGCGACAGGTGAAAACTCAGCTCACACATTCACATCGTAAAAACTGGAAGGATTGACAATTACACAAACAAAGTCACCAAGCAGAAACTGACAGCTACAGATTGACAACTATATTTGTGTATTCACACAGCAGAGTCAGAAAGATACAGATTGACAGTTACAATCACTTTGACAAAGAAGAAATTGACAGGTAGAGAATGATAACTGTACTCCCACATTCACATCACTGAAACTGATAGCTACAGTTTGATTAATACACCCACATTCACAGAGCAGAAGCTGATGGGGACTGATCAATAACTGTATTCACATCTTGACAGGGAAGAAACTGACATGGACAGATTGGTATCTACACTGTCACATTGACATAGTAGAAACAGATTGACAATGACACTCTGGTGTCAAATAGCAAAACCTGAATGATACTGTTTGATATTGATATAGATATAGATATAGAATATCGATATAGAATAAACTTACAGGTAGAGATCAATATCTACATTCTCACAGAATAAACTGATGGGAACAAATTGATAACTGCATTTAATATTCATACAGCGGAAACTGACAGGTAGAGACTAATATCAAAACTCGCATTCTCATAGCTGAGACTGACAGGTTCAGGTTGATAACTACACTCTCAGATACACAGCAGAAACTGTTCGGGAAAGCTTGGTAAGTAACACACATATTCGCTGGGCAGAAACTGACAGGTATATATTGATAACTAAACTTGCAAATCCACATCAGAGAAACACATAGGGACTGATTCTATTTATTGAAAATATATGACATGTATTTATCAACCAGTCCCTGTAGTTTCCTCCATGTGGATACATGAGTTCAGTTATCAATCTGCACTGTGGTTTATGCTATGTGAATGTGTGAGTGTAGTTATCAGTCTTTCCCTATTTGTCTCTGTGATTAGAAATGTAAATATATTGACCAGAGAGTGACAGGGACAGATTCATAACTGCATTCACTTGCATATTTGCATAGATTATATGGATTGATAATTACAGTTTGATAATTACACTCAGATATTCACAGAGCAGCATTTAACAGGTACATGTTGATAATTGTCTTCACACACTTACTGAGCAGGAACTGACAGCTATGGATAGATAAGGAAACCTTCATATCCAGACACTTCCTAACATCAGATTATCCCATTTGTCGAGGTGTTGTTCGTATCTGTTTCTCAGTAAATTGGTAAAGTTTCTTTGATACAATCACTAAAGAGCAGCTCAGGCCAAGAGGAGAATCAGTCCTGTGGTCCTGTTGGAATTGCTGTCTTGAAGGAAAAACAGCCGAATGGTTATTAAATTATTACATTGTCTGTAAATCAACATTAAGTCAATGTCTCTTCTGTGTTCCTCCAGACAATTACTTGAAGGACCAAGACAGTGTTATATGTCCTTGGCACGAAGCCAAGTGTGATCAGTTTCTTCTAACAAACAGCAGTTATGTTACTGCAGTCAGACTGAAGAACATCTTTTCCATAGTCACAGAGCAGATTGAATTAGACACACACTGACTCAATTTCCAGAAAGAAATTTTCAAATCAAGAGTCAACTACCTCAGACGAATTACAATTTTTTTCTCTCTCTCCATTCTTTATGTAAATCACCCCATTTGCCAATAATTGTTCTAATTTACAGCCATAGAGTTATAGAGGTGTAGAGCACAGAAACAGACCTTTCGGTCTGACTCATCCATGCCAACCAGATATTGGAAACTAATCATGTCACATTTGGCAGCACTAGTGCCATTTATCAGCACTTGGCCTATATCCCTCTAAACCATTCCTATTCATGTCACATCTACAAGCCTTTTAAATGTTGGAATTGTTCCAGCCTCCACCACGTCCTCTGACAGCTCATTCCATACACACACCACCACCAGCATGAAAATGTTTCCCCTTAGATCCTTTTTAAATCTTGCCCCTCTCACCCGAAACTTACGCCATCTACTCAGGAAAAATCAGCATTGTGGGAGAGGCATAATCGCGCATGCTCTGTTTTTGCAATGATTCCCAGAAACAGAAGAGGAGAACTAGGAAGACGGCTGAAAAGCAGGATGTCCAGAGTGGTTATCTCCGGTTTGCTTCCAGTTCCTTGGGCTGGAGAGGCCAGGAACAGGGAGATAATGGACTTGAATGTGTGGCTGGGGAACTGGTGCAGGAAGCAAGGATTTAATTTCTTGGATCACTGGGGTATGTTTTGTGGTAAACATAAATTATACAAAAAAGATGGTTTGCACCTTAATAGGTTGGGGACCAGCATTCTGGTAGGCAGGTTTGTTACTGCAACACAGCTGCATTTAAACTAAATAGCAGGGGGAAAGGGACAAACTGGAAGTTTAAGAAGGAAATTGAAGGGAAAATTAGAACAAGGGAAGTCAAGAAAGACAACGGTATCAATGAAGCAGAAGACTCAAAAAGGGATTATGCCGTAAGGTTGAGTGAAATAGGGGTTGATAGGAAGGGTGAGGGCAGTAACAAATTGAAAATACTATATATGAATGCACGAAGTATTAGAAATAAGATGGATGAGCTTGAGGCCCTTTTGGAAATTGGCAGATACGATATTGTGGGGATAACTGAGACGTGGCTTCAAGTGGACAGGGCCTGGGAAATGAATATTCAAGGCTATACGTGCTATTGTAAGGACAGACTGATGGGCAGAGGGAGTGGGGTGGCCCTGTTGGTAAAGGATGATATTCAGTCCCTTGCGCGGGGGGATCTAGAATCAAGGGATGTAGAGTCAGTATGGATAGAGCTGAGAAATTCTAAGGGGTAGAAAGACC
This sequence comes from Chiloscyllium plagiosum, assembly GCF_037043375.1. Lineage (NCBI taxonomy): Eukaryota > Metazoa > Chordata > Chondrichthyes > Orectolobiformes > Hemiscylliidae > Chiloscyllium > Chiloscyllium plagiosum. The sequence goes on from NW_028270187.1 coordinate 10,728,763, forward strand.
CTCTTGGGAGTTATCTACAGGCCCTGAAACAGTAGTATGGATGTAGAGTGTAAGTTGAATAAGGAGCTGAAATTGGCCTGTCGCAAAGATGTTACTACAGTTGTTATAGGGGATTTCAACATGCAGGTAGACTGGGAGAATCAGGATGGTATTGGACCTCAAGAAAGAGACTTTGTGGAGTGCCTCCAAGATGGATTCTTAGAACAGCAGGTGCTGGAGCCTACCAGGGAGAAGGCAATTCTGGATCTGGTGTTGTGCAACGAACCAGAATTGATCAGGGACCTCGATATGAAGGAGCCATTGGGAGGTAGTGATCATAATACAATAAGCTTCAATCTGCAATTTGAAAGGGAGCGGGTACAATCAGTAGTGACAATATTTCAGTTGAATAAAGGGAACTATGGAGCTATGAGGGAGGAGCTGGCCACAGTTCAATGGTGCAATACCTTAGCAGGGATGACAGTGGAGGAACAATGGCAGATATTTCTGAGCATAATGCAGAAGATGCAGGATCAGTTCATTCCAAAAAGGAAGAAAGATCCTATGAGGAGGCAGGGGTGGCCGTGGCTGACGAGGGAAGTTAAGAAGCATATAAAGTCAAAAGAGAAAAAGTATAACATAGCAAAGATGAGTGGGAAAATGGAGGACTGGAAAGCTTTTAAAGAACAACAAAGGATTACTAAGAAGGAAATATGCAGAGAAAAAATGAGGTACAAAGGTAAACTGGCCAAACAAAAGGAGGATAGTAAAAGCTTTTTTAGGTATGTGAAAAGGAAAAAAATGGTTAAGACTAAAATTGGGCCCTTGAAGACAGAAACAGGGGAATATATTATGGGAAGCAAAGAAATGGCAGAAGAGTTGAATTGGTACTTCAGATCTGTGTTCACTGGGGAAGACACAAGCAATCTCCCAGAGGTAACAGGACTGAAGGACCTGAACTGAAGGGATTTTATATTTGCCAGGAATTGGTGTTGGAGAGACTGTTAGGTCTGAAGGCTGATAAGTCCCTGGGGCCTGATGGTCTACATCCCAGGGTACTGAAGGAGGTGGCTCTAGAAATTGTGGATACGTTGGTGATTATTTTCCAGAGTTCGATAGATTCAGGATCAGTTCCTGCGGATTGGAGGGTGGCTAATGTTGTACCACTTTTTAAGTAAGGTAGGAGTGAGAAAGCAGGAAATTATAGACCAGTTAGTCTGACCTCAGTGGTGGGAAAGGTGCTGGAGTATATTATAAAGGAAGAAATTACGACACTTCTGGATAGTAGTAACAGGATAGAACAGAGACAGCATGGATTTATGAAGGGGAAATCATGCTTGACTAATCTTCTGGAATTTTTTGAGGATGTAACTCTGAAGATGGACAAGGGAGATCCAGTGGATGGAGTGTACCTGGACTTTCAGAAAGCCTTTAATGAAATCCCACATAGGAGATTCGTGAGCAAAATTAGGGTGCATGGTATTGGGGGCAAAGTACTGATTTGGATTGAAAATTTGCTGGTTGACAGGAAACAAAGAATAGTGATAAACGACTCCCTTTCGGAATGGCAGGCAGTGACCAGTGGGGTACCGCAGGGATCAGTACTGGGACCGCAGCTTTTTACAATATATATTAATGATATAGAAGATGATATTAATAGTAACATTAGCAATTTGCTGATGATACAAAGCTGGGTGGCAGGGTGAAATGTGAGGAGGATGTTAGGAGATTATAGGGTGACCTGGACAGGTTAGGTGAGTGGACATATGCATGGCAGATGCAGTTTAATATGGATAAATGTATGGTTATCCACTTTGGTGGCAAGAACAGGAAGACAGATTACTACCTAAATGGAGTCAAGTTAGGTAAAGGGGAAGTACAAAGAGATCTGGGTGTTCTTGTACACCAGTCAATGAAGGCAAGCATGCAGATACAGCAGGTAGTGAAGAAAGCTAATAGCATGCTGGCCTTCATAACAGTGGGGATTGAGTATAGAAGCAAAGAGGTTCTTCTGCAGCTGTACAGGGCCCTGGTGAGACCACACCTGGAATATTGTGTGCAGTTCTGGTCTCCAAATTTGAGGAAAGACATTCTGGCTATTGAGGGAGTGCAGCGTAGGTTTACGAGGTCAATTCCTGGAATGGCGGGACTATCTTATGTTAAAAGATTGGAGCGACTGGGCTTGTATACCCTTGAGTTTAGAAGACTGAGAGGGGATCTGATTGAGACATATAAGATTACTAAAGGATTGGACACTCTGGAGGCAGGAAACATGTTTCCGCTGATGGGTGAGTCCCGAACCAGAGGACACAGCTTAAAAATAAGAGGTAGGCCATTTAGGACAGAGATGAGGAGAAACTTCTTCACCCAGAGAGTGGTCAGTGTGTGGAATGCTCTGCCCCAGAAGGCAGTGGAGGCCCAATCTCTCGATTCATTTAAGAAAGAGTTAGATAGAGCTCTCAAGGGCAGTGGAATCAAGGGTTATGAAGATAAGGCAGGAACAGGATACTGATTGAGGATGATCAGCCATGATCATAATGAATGGTGGTGCAGGCTCGGAGGGCAGACTGGCCTACTCCTGCACCTTTTGTCTCTTGTCTATTAAACAAACATCAATTGGTCATTTCCCCAATTCCCTTTTCTCCCAGTTTGACCAAAGGAACTGGGGCTGTGGGGAGAAAGAGCAGGAAATGTTTCAAACTGGGACGTTGCCCCTTTATGAAGATCCATTGGTGCTCATTCCCGGGTCATGTTAATAACTCCTCCCTCCGGCTCTCTCACAATCTGATCAGGGAGTGGAGAAGCTGGCGGGCACTCGGTCCATCCCCTGCATTCCCCCATTCGATAACATCACGTCTGATTGAATGTTAACTGTGGTATTTAATCCTGCTGGCCCCTCATCCACAAATATTAACTTCTTGCCCAAAGTAACATCGAGAGAGATGGAATAAGTGGAGCCTTCTTACGAAGGCAGAAAATAACTGATGGAGAGAGTCTTGAATCACAGTGTCAGAGCTTATTTCTGGGTCAGGAGGCCCGTGCAAAAATCAGACCAGGTGTGCGACAACAGCTCTGGGACTCGATTTAGTTTGTCGTGGATGATACATTTTAGTGTTAGGTATGCTGCAGACAGAAACCTTGTAATGTATTGTATGCCACAACGAGAGACCCCAGCTGTTTTTGTTTATTCACTCCTGGATGTCGCTGGCTGAGCCTAGCATTTATTCTCCATCCCTTTGAGAAGGCAGTGTTGAGCCACCTTCTGGAACAGCTGTTGTCCCTGTGCTGCCCACAATGCCATGAGCACGGAGTTCCAGGGTCTTGATCCAGTGACAGCGAAAGAAAGCGGTTTTATTTCCAAGTCAGCATGATGAGTGCCTTGGATGGGAACTTGTCCGATATCAAGGCGGTATTCCCTGACATCAGCTGCCTTTATCCTTTTAGATGGAAGTAGTCGCAATTTGGAAGGTCCTCCTTTTACAAATTACAAAACTCAAATCTCTTTGTCAGCGGCACAGACAGACGTCTCTCCGGCCAACAGCGAGAAATCAGAATAGTGTGTTGCCTCCCTGGTGATAGGATCAACGATATCTCGGAGAGAATGTACGATATTCACAAAGGGGAGTACACATTGGAACTAACTACGTAGGAAGAGAAAGGGTTGAGATTCCGAAGGAAGAATAAGGAAGAGAGAAATTAGAAAGGAGATCCACTCCGGTAGTAATATTTAGATTACTCTCGCTGTTACGAGCGAGTGAGGGAAGGAATAGGATGATAGAGCAGAGGAATGCCCAACTCAGGAGCTGGTGCAGGGGAGAGGGGTTCCCATTGTTGGATCATGGAATCTCTTCTGGGGATGAAATGACCGGTATAAAAAAGAAGCATTGCACCCGAATTGGAAGGGATCTAATATACTGGTAGGGACATTTCCTTGAGCTGCTGGGGAGGGGTCAAACTGGTAAGGTGTTGGGGTGTGGGGAGGTCAGTGAGAACCAGGGAGATAGTGAACAAAGGGATCTATCTGAGACTGTTAAAAATCACACAACACCAGGTTATATTCCAACAGGTTTAATTGGAAGCACACTAGCTTTCGGAGCGACGCTCCTTCATCAGGTGAAGGAGCGTCGCTCCGAAGGCTAGTGTGCTTCCAATTAAACCTGTTGGACTATAACCTGGTGTTGTGTGATTTTTAACTTTGTACATCCCAGTCCAACACCGGCATCTCGGAATCAATCTGAGACTAGTAATCGGTAAGTCAAATAACCCAGGACAGACAGGAAAATAGCAGAGTATGAGATAGGATTGATCACTTAAACTGCATTTATTTCAATGCAAGAGGCCTAACAGGGAAGGAGGAGGAACCCTGGGCATAGTAAGGAAAATGGGATTGGAATTGGAATTTCATAGCAATTACAGAGACATGGTTTGGGGATGACACAACTGGCAGCTTAATGTTCCAGGAATCAAATGTTACAGGAAGGATGGGAGGGAAGGGTCAGCAAGAGAAAATGGGGAGTGACATAGAGACATAGACATAGAAAAGTACAGCACAGAACAGGCCCTTAGGCCCACAATATTGTGCCGAGACTTAATCCCAATGTAAAATATAGTAACTTAACCTATGCACCCCTCAACTCACTGCTATTCATGTGCATTTCCAGCAGTCGCTTAAATGTCCCCAATGACTTTGCTTCCACTATCTCAGCTGGCAACACTGTCCATGCATTCACAAATCTCTGCATACATGTTTGGTAAGAGACAACATCACACCTTTACTTAGGGAGGATTTCCCTGGGCTTATATCCATGGAAATTATTTGGGTGAAACTGAGAAATAAGAAAGGGTTTGATCACCTTTTTGGGATTGGACTGCAGACACCCAACAGTCAACAGGAAATTGAGAAACAAATTTGTCAGGAGATCTTAGATCTGCAGGAATAATGGTGTGGTTATGGTGAGGAATTTTGACATTCCAAACATGGATTAAGGCTGCTATATTGTTAATGGTTTAGACAGAGAGGAATTTCTTAAGTGTGTACAAGAAAACTTTCTGATTCAGTATGTGAATGTACCTTCTAAACAAGGTGCAAAACTTGATCTACTCTTATGATATAATGATGTGTCAGTGGATGAGCACTTTGGGGTCAGGGACCATAATTTTATTAGTTTTAAAACTGATGGAAAAGGATAGACCAGATCTAAAAGTAAAATTTCTAATTTGGAGGAAGGCCAATTTTGAGAGTATTGTGCAAGAACTTTCAAATGTTGAATGAGGGCACAGTTGTTTACAGGCAAAGGGATGGCTGGAAACTGGGAAGCCTTCAAAAATGAGAAAACAAATGCTCAGAAACAGTACGTTCCTGTTAAAGTGAAAGGCATAACTGGTAGGTGTAGGAAATGTTGCATGAGAAAAGAAGTTGAGGTTTTGGTCCAAATAAGAAGGAAGCATATGTTAGTTAAATACAGCAGAGGTTGAGTGAATCCTTCGAAGAGTATAAAGGCAGTAGGGATATACTTAAGAAGAAAATCAGGAGGGCAAAAAGGGACATAAATACTATTTGCCAAAGCTATCTTATGAGAAGACAAATACATTGTATAAATACATGAAGGTCAAAAGGGTAACCAGGGAAAGAATAGGGCTCAGCAAAGATTAGCAAGGCAGCCTCTGTGTGGAACAACAGGAAATGTGGAAGATACTAAGTGAGTGCTTACTGAGGAGAAGGAAATGGAAGATACAGAATGTGGGGAAACATGGTGACATCTTGAAAAATGTCCATAATACACAGGAGGTGCTGCTGGATGTTTTTAAACAGAAAAGGTGGATAAAGCACGAGCACCCAATCAGGTGTACCCTGGAACATGATGATAAGCTAGGGAAGTGCTTGTTGGGCCCCTTGCTGAGTTATTTGTATCATCCATAGTCACAGGTGAAGTGCAAAAAGACTGGAGGCTGGCTAACATGGTGCCATTATTTAAGAAAGGTGGTAAGTTAAAGCCAGGGAACTATTGAACAGTGAACGTAACATCGACAGTAGTAAAACAGTTGAGGGGATTGTGAGAGACAGGATTTACATCTTTTTGAAAGATTGATTAGAGGTAGTCATCATGGCTTTCTGTGTGGGAAGTCATGTATCATTAACTCGACTGAGGTTTTTTGAATTGGTAAGGAGCAGGACTGATGAGGGCAAAGTGGTGGATGTGATCTCTATGGCCTTCAGTAAGGCGTTTGACAAGGTTTCCCATGGGAAATTGGTTAGCAAGATTGGATCACATGGAGTAGAAGGAGAACTAGCCATTTGAATTCAGAACTTGTTCAAAGGTAGAAGACAGAGGATGGTGGTGGAGGGATGCTTTTCAGACTGGAGGCCTGTGACAAGTGATGTGCTTCAAGGATCACTGCAGGGTCCATTGCTTTTCATCATTTATATAAATGATTTTAATTAAAAAATGACAGACCACCAGGTTATATTCCAACAGTTTTATTTGGAAGTACAAACTTTCAGAGTGCTGCTCCTCCATCAGGTGTCTATATTTAGAAAACTTGTACTTCCAAGTAAACCTGTTGGACTATAACCTGGTGGTTTGTCATTTTTAACTTTGCATACCCCAGTCCAGTACCAGCACCTCCACATTATTATGAATGATTTGGATGTGAGGTTGCAGGTATTGTTAGTAAGTTTGCAGATTACACAAAATTTGGAGGTGTACTAAATAGCAAAGAAGGCTACCTCAGAATACAGCAGGATCTCGATCAGATGGGCCACTGGACCCAGGAGTGGCACATTGAGTTCAATTTAAATCAATATGAGGTGCTGCAATTTGGAAAGACAAATCAGGGCAGGACCTTCACACTGCATATTAAGGTCCTGTGGAATGTTGCTGAACAAAGAGACCTTGGAATGCAGGTTCGTTATTGCTTGGAAGTGGAGTTATAGTTAGATAAGATAGCAAAGAAGGCATTTGATATGTTTTCCTTTACTGGTCTGACCTTTGAGTATGTGACTTAGGAGAACACGTTGTGGGTGTACAGAACATTGTTTATGCCACATTTGGAGTATTAGGTGCAATTCTGGTCTCTCTCCTATAGAAAGGATGTTGTGAAACTTGAAACGGCTATTCAAGATAGTTTTTGGTCCAAAGAAGAGGCCTACAATTTAGGAAGAAATATAGCCACAGACGTGAAGGCTGCAAACAGATCCAAATTCAGCAAATGGACAGGGAAAAGGGATTTGACTAACAAAGAGCAAATGAAAAAAACAGTAATGTTGCAGAAGCCATTAAAAACAAAAGCAACTATTAAAGCACCAGTAAATATGTAAAGAGAGAAAGGAACATAAATAGGTTGGTAAAGAGGACATAAAACAGGGGAGGAAATGAGGACTGCAGATGCTGGAGATCAGAGCTTAAAAATGTGTTGCTGGAAAAGCGCAGCAGGTCAGGCAGCATCAAAGGAGAAGGAGAATCGACGTTTCGGGCATAATGCCCGAAACGTCGATTCTCCTTCTCCTTTGATGCTGCCTGACCTGCTGCGCTTTTCCAGCAACACATTTTAAAGCATAAAACAGGGGAGTTCAACATGGGGAACGAAAATGTCTCAAAAATCACTAACATACCGTTGTTTTCTGTTCAGAAATGTTCACACAACTAACCGAGTAGTTAATGTTGGGGTATTCGGTTAGAGGGAAAAACTGAACCAAATCAGTATTATTTGGGAAATGATGTTGGGACAGTGGATAGGATTGAGCGTTGTGAAACAGCAGGTCTTGATCATCTATGTCCCAGAGTATTTAATGTAGTGGGCTGAGTAATTGTGGATGCAGTGGTGCTCATGTTCCGAGATTCTATAGGCTCTGCAATAATTTACATAGACGGGGCTAGCTAGAGTAATCAATCCAACGGAAAATGGAGGTAAGTATAAAATTGAGAAATATAGACCAGTCAGCCTGTAGGGAAAAATCAAAATGAAAGCTTCAGTTGTGAAGCATTTGACAAAACAATATTCAGGATCTGCTAGAATCAGCATGGACATGAAGGACCTATTCCAGTGCACACTGTTCTGTCTTCTAAGCTTGTCAAACTGACTGGCCATCTTTGAGGATGTAAACAGGAGAGCTGATGAGAGTGTAACAGTTACTGAGAAGAAAAACTGCAACTAAATCCCTGGACACCGCAGCAAAGGTTGAAAGGAGGAGAAATTCTATCCTTCCACACTTACATTTGGTGATATTTCTGGCGTGTGACTGTGTAAATGTGAATATTGTGTCAGAGAGGCTGTCGGAAAAGAGCGGATGGTTAGTGTTCGCCAATATTATGATATTTCCAAGTCTTATGTAACTCAAAAAGATTTTCAATTCAAGTTATCCCCCTGCTCCCCTTCTAAACCTCAAAGCTAGAGTTGAAAGCAATATATTTGTTAATTTCAAGATTTCGGTCGAAAGGTAGCGACAATGTCACCGTTCAGCTCAGAGCGCAATCAGCAAAATGCATTAAACTCGACAACAGAGCCGTCTATTCGAGTGAAAACTTTTCGGCCGCAAACCTTCCACTGTCAGGGTGAGGAAGGGCATGTGCCCGAAACGTCGAATCTTCTGTTCCCCAGATGCTGCCTGACCTGCTGTGCTGTTCCAGCAATAAAGTTTCAGCTGAGGAGCGATCGAGCCTGGCTCTCTGGAGATGCGGAATTTCAGAGAAATCGGAGAGTTTAGGCTTTTAGAGAAACACAGAGAGGCACCAAGAGCAGGGAGCTGACAGCAGGTTGTCCCTGCGCCGTCCGCTCGCTGCCTTGATGTTGCTCAGTGCCGCCCCCAGCAGCTCCATTGCTGACCCGGTTCAGACTGTCCCAGAGAGAGATTCAGCGCCGAGTTCTCAGCATGAGTGACGGCACAGCCGCCGAAACGGCTCCTCCAGCCTCCGCTCCCACCAAAGCTAAGGCTCCCAGGAAAAAAACACCCGGTCCCGGGTTGGGAGAGCTGATTCTGAAGGCTGTCGGGGATATGAAGGATCGCAAAGGGACGTCTCTGTCCGCTATAAAGATGGCGCTGGAGAGAAGCGGGATCGATGTGGAAAAGCGAAAGGTACAGATTAAGATGAGGTGCCTGGCGAACGGCTCCCTTGTTCTGGTCAAGGGCCAGGGCGTCTCCGGCTCCTTCAAACTCCCTAAGAATCCAGTCAAGGCAAAAGCGGGAAAGAAGGTGGGAACATCAGCAGACGCCAAGAAACCGGCCGTGAAGAAATCACCAGCATGAAGGCGACAGCAAAGAAATCCCAGGCCAAGAAAGCGACAGCCAAGAAATCCCCAGCCAAAAAAGCGAGCGGCAAGAAGACGGCACCGCCAAAGAAAGCGGTGAGCAAAGCAGCGACAAAGAAACGAACTCCCGTGAAGAAGGTGAAAAAGACCAAGGGCCCGAAAGCCTCCAAACCCCTCAGCAAACCGGCTAAAAGCAAGGCCAAGCCCAAAGCGAAAGTGACCAAGACAGCAGCAAAGAAATGAACCAGTCGGTGTAATATATAACCATCTTAACAGAGCCACCCACATCTCTCAGGAAAGAGCTTAACCTGGACGAGTGCAGACCTACCTTAGATATTAATTGATATGAATAACTCAAACACTCGTGACATGGTTCACGAAAGCTGAGACCTGTGAATGGGGAAGGTATCACATAGGGGAGGTTTATTGATCTCCATCTGGTTATTTCAATTCGCGACTTATAACTGTACCGAGTCACGAATGTGACATATTGTAGTATTTGTATTTCATTGACCCGTTCAGGAATGTTACTTTGTTCACTTTTGATTCTGAGACCCTGCGGATGTTTTCATGGCGTGTTCCTTCCATCTGCCTGTTACAGACAGTTCAAGCAGCAATTCCACATTGTCTTCGGGCTAATTACAATCTGGGGGTAACAAAAAATAACAGATAAAGAGAGAGTCTGTCCTTTTATCGGTGTATACTGCATTAGCTTTTAAGATGTTAAAATTGGCGGGGTTGTTTAGATTGACTCACGGCCGGTTGTTCCGTTTGTCTGGGCTGTTTTAAACCCCGCCTTTCCTCCTGCCTGTTACATACAGATCAGACAATGATCCTGCCTCCTGTCCGCGCTGACAGCTAACTAGGTTTTAAAGAATTACTATAAAATATAAAATGTTATCTTAGTTGCAGACGGATGGAGTTTTGCGTTTTAATGGTTAATTTAATTTCAGTGTTTGTGAGGGTAAATTCGGCAGGCATTTTGAAATTGACCAACTGTCATTTCACGTTATCCAATCATAACTCCAACAATTCTTTTCCTGCCTTTTCTGTGCCTTCCGGAGCTGTTTCTCTGTCGGTTGAGGGACAGGGCTGTATCCAATCGCAGTTCTAGGGCGGGCTCTCCATTCCCTTAAACAGGCAGCACCGCAGCAGCCGCAGCATTGACAGCATCAGCCTGTGCGTGTGTTACAGCGCGTAGAAGAAAATGGCCAGAACCAAGCAGACAGCGCGCAAATCCACCGGAGGAAAAGCTCCCCGCAAGCAGCTGGCGACCAAAGCTGCCCGCAAGAGCGCTCCGGCCACGGGCGGAGTGAAGAAGCCTCATCGCTACAGGCCCGGCACGGTGGCTCTGCGGGAGATCCGCCGCTACCAGAAATCCACCGAGCTGCTGATCCGCAAACTGCCCTTCCAGCGCCTGGTGCGAGAGATCGCTCAGGACTTCAAGACCGACCTGCGCTTCCAGAGCTCGGCGGTGATGGCCCTGCAGGAGGCCAGCGAGGCTTACCTGGTGGGACTGTTTGAGGACACCAACCTGTGTGCCATCCACGCCAAGCGGGTCACCATCATGCCCAAAGACATCCAGCTGGCCCGCCGGATCCGCGGGGAGCGCGCCTAAAAGGAGCCTGGCCGGTCTTGCACATTCACCCCGAGAGAGAGAGAGAGAGAGAAACACAACGGCTCTTTTCAGAGCCACTAAACCATCCAGAGAGAGCGGGAAGCGATAGGGGATCTGAGAGCACGACATTAATTTGTTCTTTACGCACGATGTCAATTCTGTTGTTATTAAATATATTTAATAGCCGGGGGGAGTTAGATGGAAGACACACGGCTTTCACGGTAATTATTAGAACATTGCGATGAATGTTATGCAATTTTTACACAATATATTAGGCAGGGGAGAATTAATTCCGGATGAAATCTCTCCTCATTGTCTCCCTTGTTCCCACCAGCTGTAACTATATGATCATTGCTGAGAAAGCAGATGGGAAGAAATGACACCAAATCATCAACCGTTTTCTTTCAAATTTGAAAATCCCGCCACGATGTAGATCAGAGAAGGTCGTTTTACAGAAAACACTGCATTCGTACTTACTCGTTAGTTTGCTTTTCGTTTATAGTAATGCAATTCACACGATCTTTCTTTCGGGTAATGAGTCCAGAAGCTATTTAAAGGATTCGAGATTCTCTTCGGAGGGAAGGTTCAGACTCGATGGGCTGACTGCCCTCATTCAGTCTTGTCAAGATTTCATGACCGTTCTTGGCCGTGAGCACATTATTGCAAAAGCTCCACATGAACTATTCCAGTCCGGCAAATGTTCTGGTTTGATCTCGGTTCATTTCGAAAGCTTCTCGCCAACAGCAGAAAGCCTAATTTACATCATTCAATCATCATTCCCAACGGAACCCTCGCGGAGTTTTGGAAATTGAAAAAAAAATCAGTGTGAAATGTATCTGTGGGTCTGTAAGAAAAGGGGCACTTCTTTTGTTTCCCAGTGGTGACACTCAGAACTCATATCCCAACCAGGGCTTGCAGCTCCTGGAATAATCAAATATTAAGAGAGTAACTTGAGCAAATAGCAGCAAAGAGAAAAAAAAATGCACTAGTGTTTAATATGCTCCCTGGAGGCAGGAAGAGAGGGCACGTTCTCTTGAAGCCAGCGCCAAATCATCAACAACTTTCCCATTTGAAAAGCCGGCCAATTTGCAAGCAACGGAGTATGTTTTGCATTGAAAAAGAGGACGTTGTTCAGAGGAGGATCCATCAATACTTGTTAATTGAGCATCGGAAGCTGAGGGGTGATTTTTACAGCTGCTTATAAAATCCTGAGTTGATAGGATGAAAAGCCAAGGTCTTTTTCCTTGGGTGGGGGAGCATAGATGACATAGGCTTAAGGTGAGGGGTGGGAGGCAAAGATTTAAAAAATAACCAGAGGAGCAACTTTTCATGCAGAGGGTGATGTGCATATGGAATGAGCTTCCAGAGGAAGTGATGAAGGTGGGAACAATTACAACATTTTAAAAGGAGCCTGGAGCAGTAAATGAACGGGAAGGATTGAAAGGGATACATGCCAAGTTTAGAATCCAGAGAAGGTACATTCCTGTTAGGGTGAAAGGAAAAGCTGGTAGGTATAGGGAATGCTGGATGACTAAAGATATTAAAGGTTTGGTTAAGAAAAAGAAGGAAGCACATGTAAGGTATAGACAGGCTAGATCGAGTGAATCCTCAGAAAATTATAAAGGCAGTAGGGATATACTGAAGAGGGAAATCAGGAGGGCACAAAGGGGACATGAGATAGCTTTGGCAAACAGAGTTAAGGATGGTCCAAAGGGTTTTTACAAATACATCAAAGACAAAAGGGTAACTAGGGAGAGAACAGGGCCCCTCAAAGATCAACAAGGCAGCTTTTGTGTGGAGCTGCCAAAAATGGGGGAGACATTAATCAAGTATTTTGCATTAATATTTACTGTGGAAAAGAACACAGAAGATATAGAATATAGGGAAATAGATGATGACATCTTGAAAATTACCCCTATTACAGAGGAGGAAGTGCTGGATGTCATGAAATGCAAAAAGGTAGATAAATCCCCAGGAGCTGATCAGGTGTACCCTAGAACTCTGTGGGAAGCTAGAGAACTGATTGCTGGACCTCTTGCTGAAATATGTTTTAGATTACATTACATTACAGCATGGAAACAGGCCATTTGGCCCAAAAAGTCCACATTTACCCCTTACCTAACACTACGGGCAATTTAGCATGGCCAATTCACCTGACCTGCACATCTTTATGACTTGTGGGAGGAAACTGGAGCACCCGGAGGAAACCCACACGGACACGGGGAGAACGTGCAAACTCCACACAGTCAGTCGCCTGAGGCAGGTATTGAACTTGGGTCTCTGGCGCTGTGAGGCAGCAGTGCTAACCACTGTGCCACCGTGCCGCCCACAATCGATACTCACAGGTGAGGTGTCGGAAAACTGGAGGTTGACTAATGTGGTGCTACTGTTTAAAAAGGGTGGTAAGGACAAGCCAGGGAACTATCAACCAGTGAGCCTGATGTCGGTGGTGGGCAAGTTGCTGGAAGGAATCCTGAGGGGCTGGATTCACATGTATTTGGAAAGGAAGGACTGATTAGGGATAGTCAACATGGCTTTGTGTGTGGGAAATGATGTCTCACAAACTTGATTGAGTTTTTTGAAGAAGTAACAAAGAGGTTTGATGAAGGCAGAATTGTAGATATGGTCTATATGGACTTCAGTAAGGCATTTGACAAGATTCCTCATGGAAGACTGGTTACCAAGGTTAGATCTCTTGGAATACAGCGAGAACTAGCCATTTGGATACAGAACTAGCTCAAAGGTAGAAGACAAAAGGTGGCAGTGGAGGGTTGTTTTTCAGACTGGAGGCCTGTGACCAAATGGAGTGCCACAAACATTGGTGCTGGGTCCTCTACTTTTTGTCATTTACATAAATGATTTGGATGTGAGCATAAGAGATACAGTTAGTAAGTTTGCAGATGACACCAAAATTGGAGGTGTAGTGGACAACGAAGAAGGTTACCTCGGATTACAGCAGGATCTTGGCCAGATGGGCTGAGAAGTGGCAGATGGAGTTTAAGTCAGATAAATGCGAGGTGCTGCATTTTGGGAAAGCAAATCTTAGCAGGACTTATACACTTAATGGTAAGGTCCTAGGGAGTGTTGCTGAACAAAGAGCCCTTGGAATGCAGGTTCATAGCTCCTTGAAAGTGGAGTCACAGGTAGATAGGATAGTGAAGAAGGCATTTGGTAGGCTTTCTTTTATTGGTCAGAGTATTGAGTACAGGAGTTAGGAGGTCATTTTGTGGTTGTACAGGACATTGGTCAGGCCGCTGTTGGAATATTGTGTGCAATTCTAGTCTCCTTCCTATCGGAAAGATGTTGTAAAACTTGAAAAGGGTGTTGCCAGGGTTGATGGATTTGAGCTATAAGGAGAGGCTGAACAAGCTGGGGCTGTTTTCCCTGGAGCGTCAGAGGTTGAAGGTTGACCTTATAGAGGTTTATAAAATCATGAGGGGCATGGCGCATCAGGGAGTCCAGAACTAGAGGGCATAGGTTTAGGGTAAGAGGAGAAAGATATAAAAGAGACTTAAGGGGCAACTGTTTCTCACAGAGGGTTGTACGTGTATGGAATGAGCTGCCAGAGTAAGTGGTGGAGGCTGGTATTGCAACATTCAAAAGCCATTTGGATCGGTGTATGAATAAGAAGTGTTTGGAGAGATTTGGGCCAGGTGCTGGCAGGTGAGACTAGATTGGGTTGGGATATCTGGCCTGCATGGACGGGTTGGACTGAAGGGTCTGTTTCCATGCTGTACATCTATATTACTCCATTCTAGCAAATGAGATTTGACTAGTTTAGGGTACCCTTCAGCATGGACTAGTTGGATCAAAGGCTGTATGACTCTGCAACCTGAAAGTTACAGTTTGATAACTAGATTCTCATATATACACAGCAAACACTTGACAGGTGGCATATGATAAATGCAATTAAATAGTCATAAATCAGAGACTGACATGTACAAATTAATGAGGTAAAAACAATGACTGCAGATGCTGGAAACCAGATTCTGGATTAGTGGTGCTGGAAGAGCACAGCTGTTCAGGCAGCATCCGAGGACAGGCAAAATCCGAGACAGGCAAAATCGACGTTTCGGGCAAAAGCCCTTCATCAGGAATAAAGGCAGAGAGCCTGAAGCGTGGAGAGATGAGCTAGAGGAGGGTGGGGGTGGGGAGAGAGTAGCATAGAGTACAATAGGTGAGTGGGGGAGGAGATGAATACAATAGGTGAGTGGGTTTCCACCTATCCACTCCACCCTCTCCTCCTTGACCTATCACCTTCATCTCCTCCCCCACTCACCTATTGTACTCTATGCTACTCTCTCCCCACCCCCACCCTCCTCTAGCTTATCTCTCCACGCTTCAGGCTCTCTGCCTTTATTCCTGATGAAAGGCTTTTGCCCGAAACGTCGATTTTGCCTGTCTCGGATTTTGCCTGAACTGCTGTGCTCTTCCAGGTACAAATTAATAACTGCACCCTGAGATACACAGAGCAAAAGCTGACATGGATATACTCATACCCTTCAGGCATCTTGTCTACCACTGAAGGTTTGCTAATTTCCTGCACTTGTCCCATATCCTTAAACGTTATTACATTTCAAGTGCTCAATCCAAATACTTTTTCCAGGTTAAGGTTTCTGGACTCCACTGTCTTCCCAAGCAGTATCTTCCAGATTTCCACCACTTGCTGAGTGAATAAGATTTTTCTAAAATTCCCTCAATATATTTACCTCTTACCCTACACCATAGTGAGAGTCCTTACCCTTACCATATCCTAACCCAATCACCACTTGTGATTGATCGCTCAGACAAGGGAAACCGCTTCTGTTTATTCACCCAGTCCATGTGCCTCAATCTTTTACACCACAATCATGTGGCCCCACTTCAGTTATCTCTGCTCTCGAGAAAACACTCCAAGCTTATTTAATCTCTCCCTTTATGGAAGTAATATTTCTGCTTTGATCCTAATCCCTGATACTGGGTCTGAGTTTAGCACTGCTGCTGTCACTGTCGGTTTAATGTGAATTATTTATTCCTGCATTCTAAAGCAGCGCTGACTGTCCCTGCCCAGAGGAGCGCATGCGTGAGTCCCTCCCCCAGCGCTGCCATTGAGGAGCATTTACTCAGTGAGTGCAAGAGGTTTGTTTGAAACAGACCGCAATGGAGAGATCAGCGCCCAGGGAAGCGAGGGAACAGCAGGCTCCTTCCAGCAGCACATCGGGATGGGAGCCTGGGACACAGAGGGGGCTCCGAGACCGGGATTGATTCGGGGTGAGTTCAGGGAGAACCGGGAGCTGTTTGTAAGAGGCCGAGCGGAGCAGGAACTGGTCCCGGAACTTGGAGTGAGCGGGCTGGGGGGAAGAGAGAGGCCTTTCTCGGGCTGTGTGTGGGCCTGCTGAGAGAGGCAGAGCGGGAAGAAGCTGCTGTGGGACATTCTTGTGGTTATTAATCCCCTAAACACTGATGGGAATTCTGTTTCACGCTGTCTGTTGATATCGGACAGTGAATAATGGAAGCACGACGACGATTTTGTGACAATCCTATTAAGGACACGTATTGGAGTGAACAGATTTGAAGTTTCGAGTAAAACATTAGACATAGCGTCTCTTGTTCTTTCCTTCAATATTTAATGTATCGTCAGCTTGCTATTGATATATGTCAGCATTGCAGCTGCTTCAGGAATCCCCATTCATGGAGGTGAACAGATGTTAGTTCTGGATCTTACCCAATTGTCACAAAGTTGCAAATAAAAGAAACGGAGACCGGGAGCAACTGAGGGAAAGAGTGTAATCGAAACCTGATTATTAACTGACTGTCACACTGATCAGTTTAATCTTGCTTAACTTGGCTTATGTTGATTTACAGCTGAAAAGTCTTCTGTCTTCTGCCAAGCAAATATTTGTCTGACGAAGACAATGTCATATTTCCTCAGTATAACGCCAAGTGAGACCAGCTGCTTCTAACAAACAGCAGGTATGTTACCACTGCCAAAGCAGAGAATATCCTTTCCACAGGTACGGAGCAGATTGGATCAGACTTAGTTTGAGCTCAATTTCCAGGGATATATCCAAACAAGCAAACAGTCAGACTCAACTGCGGAAAGACAAGTTTCTTTTTTTCTCTGTATTCTCCATAGACATCTTCCCGGTTTCAATTAATATGATTCATAGGCCATGAACATTCACAGCATGTTTAAAGCTGACTGGTTGCCTAAAGTAGGCAGTTAGTGTCTAAGTCAAGTTGACATTTTAAAAGGGCATTTTAAATGTCACAAACCAGATAAGCAATTATATCATGCTTTTATATAGTTTCAGCAGCCATATGTGACAAGTAGTGAATAATTACTGAGCACACACAAACACACATGTACGCAAAGGTCCTGACTGATTCAGACTGAGTCCCCAATACACTCCCCATATCAACACACAAGATACAGAGACTAACAGCGATGTACACACATTTACTCTGTAGGAAACAGAAATGAATATATACAAATGTTTACACAAAAACAAGCAACTAATCCCATTCAACCAGCATTCCATTTCAATGAGTGTGTCATGGCAGCAGAGGAGCTGTCAACCCCACCTTGGTCTCAACATCATTCTCAACATATTCACCTTGCAGGGATAGAAATTAAATTTTCACACTGCCCAGTATTAATTTATTTTTATTAAAAAATGTGTAACTCGGTCTCCAAATTCACTTTAATCATCTACAAAGAATCCCAAATGTCCCACCCTGTGAAATATTACAAAAAAAGCAAGAAAATAGTGTCATATCATCAATTTAACAATATAATCAAATAATCACCCTTTAATTCAACAAAGAATTTATTCAAATCTTGTAATTTGAAAATTCTCATTCTTTTTGCAGGAAGAGTTCAACCATGTTCAATAAATTTGCCTGAATGATTTAAATCTTTTCCACTGTATGACAAAAATACAAGTCTTTTCACTTTCCTCATCGCCACCACAGAGCATCAGGAGAGTACTGCTAATGGCTTGCACCATCACTCCACAGAACAGGATTACGTAATACTCACAATAGAATAATGAAGTGAACTAGCCAATTCTCTTTCCTGTAGCAGGAACATTGTGGTCAGTCGGCTACAATACACTTTATTTGTTCGTTCCCCTCTCCTTTCAACACTAACAAAGGAATGTAACGCCTATCCATTTCTCAGCATTATTCACAAAAGTATCTAGGAAAAACTGATGACATCCTGAAGAACAGCCCATGGTATCATTCTTCCCAGTTCGAGTTTGCACTACAGGAGTTGGAAAACCCTTTAATTTTGCATTACACAATCCATGACACAAAGCAAATGCACTAAGCAGAAACTGACAGGTACAGATCGATAAGTGCACTCACACATTCACATAGCTGAAATTGACAGGCATAGATTAATATCTAAATTCAGAGTCACAAAGCAGTATCTGGCATGTACAGTTTGATGACTGTACTTACATTGACAGAGCAGTCAGATTGGTAAATATATTCTGATGTTCACATTGTAGAAAAGTGCATGTACAGATTGCTAACTGCACGCTGTAACACATATAGCAGAAATTGACAAGGAGAAATTGAGAACGATATTTACATATCAGAACTGGCAGGTACAAATTGGTAAGCACATTCACATATTCACAATACAGAAGCTGATAGGGTAAGATTGATAAATGCACTCACACATTCACATGGCAGACACTGAGAGTTACAGATTAATAACTGCACACTCAAATACACAGAGCTAAAACTGATAAGAACAAATTAGTAAATACACTCTGACATTCACGGAGAAAGTTTGATACCAAATGTATCATATCCACGAAGCAGAAACTGACAGGAACAGATCAACAATAACACTCAGTTTCATATTGCATAAACTGACAAGTAAATTTTTGATAACTAATCTGACAGTTTCACACAGCAGAATTTGACAAGTATAGATCAATAACAATACTCAGTTTGACAAGCAAAAATGACAACTACACTCTAACATTCATCCCATATTCACATGGCAGAAACAGTTACAGCTTGATATCTACTCTCACCCATTCACATTGCAGAAACTGACTGGGACAGATTGATGATGACACTCACACATTCATATGACAGAAATTAACAGAGGTTCAGCTCAATAACTAAAATCACATAGATGTAGGAGAAGCTGACAGCGAGAGACTGATAATTATACTCTCATTCACATTGCAGAAACTGAGATTGATAACTGCACTCTTATATTCACACAGAAACTGACAGATATAGATTTGATAACCACAGTCACACATTCATATTGCAATAACTGATAAGAGATAGATTGACCTTCCCTATGAGATATTTTTTAAAAAGTAAGAAAACAATATAATTTAGTCAAATTATCAATATAGCTTCCTACGCTATCATAGGATATACTCAATCAGGTCCGAGAGTTTGAAACAACATTTTTTTTTAACATCTCTAGCACCCCGTCTGTTGGCATGTGGGCTGTTTTCAAGATATCAATATTTATTTCCCCAAGTTTCCTAGCCTCCACTCTTATGTCTCCAGGCATAGAACAATAACTGTACTCACACATTTATATTACAAAGAATGGCAGATTCAGATTGATAAGTGCATTCATACATTATCAAATCAGAAACTGATGGGGAGAGATTAATAACTAATCAATTTATATTTAATAACTCATCTAGCCGAGACTTTCAGGGAGAGTCTTTTAGTTAGAATTAGAATCCATACAGTTTTGAAACAGGACCTTCAGCCTGGCAAGTCCACACCGACCCTCTGAAGATTATCACAACCAGAACCACTCCCTTATCACTCTACATTTACCCCTGACTAATGCACCGAACCCATTCATCCCTGAACACTATGGGCAATTTAGCATGGCCAATTCACCTAACCTCTTCTTTGGACTGTGGGAGGAAACCGGGGCACTCAAAGGAAACTCACACAGACACGGGTAGAATGTGCAAACTCCACATAGACAGTCGCCCGAGGCTGAAATCGAATCCAGGTTCCTGGTGCTGTGAGGCAACTGAGCCACTGTGTCGTATAATGTGCCACATTATACAAGAATATTCACACCGCAGAAACTAACTGGTGCAAATTGATCACAACACTCGTATATTCACAGAACAGAACATGACAGTTACAGATTGATAACTACATTTTCATATTCACATTACAGAAAATGACAGGTATGATTTAATGAATATATTTGCATTTTTGCAAGCAGAAACATTTAGAGACATATTAATTACTCCATTCATATATTCACATATCTGAAACTGTTAGGTACAGATCAAAAACTAAACTCGTCAATTGACATAGCAGAAACTGGGACACAGATTGATACTTGCACTCATACATTCAGATAGCAGACACTGACAGGCACAGATGGCTAACTACACTCACATACCGGAAACTGACAAGATCTTTCCCATAGCATAACCAAACAGGTAAAGATTTATAACTACAATTTCATGATCACAGAGGGAAAAACACATTGTCATGTACAGTTTGATAACGATACTCAAAAATATCTGATTAGAATCTCTCAGGTCCATATTGGGAACTACACTCTCTCATTCACCTTGTAGAAATTGACAGATGCAGACTGTTAACTACACTGACACATTCACAGCACAAACTGACAGGAACAGGTGGACAACTACCCTCATTCATTTATGAAGCAGAAACTAACAGGTACAGATGATAACCACCACTTACATATTCACAGGGCAGACTGTTACAGTCATAAATTGATAACTGGACTCACACATTTACATTACAGAAACTGACATACATTTTGATAAAGGCATTTGGACATTACCAAACCAGAAACTTCCAGCTAAATGTTCATATCACCACTCTCACATACAGACAGCAGAAACTCACAGGGAGGTTGGGAAATACACATACACATTCACATAGTGGAAACTGATATGTCCATATTGATGACTATATTTGGATGTTCACAAAGCAAAGACAGATTGATAACTGCACCATATTCACAGAAGAGAATCTGACAGGTATTTCCATATGCACATAGTTGAAACTGACAGGTTTACAAATTGATAACCTCATTCACATATTCACAACACAGATATTGACAAGGAATGGTTGATATATGCACTCACATATTCACCAAAAAGAAACTGACTGGTACAGATTGATAACTAAACTCACATGTTGAAATAACAGGAACTGAAAGGTACAGACTGATAGCAACACTCTCATTCTCATAGCTCATACTGACAGATATTGGTTGATATGTACACTCTCATTCACATAGCAAAAACTGGCAGGAATAGTTTAATTACTTCCTTGGATATATGGAGGAGACACTGACAGGGACAGATTACACTCTTCTAGTCACATACCAGAAAATCACGGTTACAATTTGTTAACAACACTTCCACTTTCACTTAACATAAACTCTCAGATACGGTTTGATAAGTACACTCAATTTCACACAGAATCTGATAGGTAGAGATTGAAAACTCTGTCTCAATATGACTCACATATTGACTTGGCAGAAACAGATAGGCTTAGATTCAAACCTGTGCTCACATATTCACATTGATGAAACTGACTGCTAAACTTCCGTATATGCAGAGAAAATTTTCTGACAAGTATAATTTGATAAAGACACTCAAATATTCATAGGGCATAGTGTATTGATCCCGACACTGTCTCACCAAGCAGAAACTGACAGGGAAATATTGATAAATACACTCACATATTCACATTGCAGAGACTAACAGAAAGAGCTGCTTCCGAATTTCTCATATTCACACAGCAGAATTGGTCAGGTTAGACTGACAATTTCACACACATATTCAGCCAGAAAAACTGACAGGTATGGATTGGTAACTACATTTACAGATGCACATACATTCTGACAAGGACAGATCAAAACTAAACTCTCAGAAAAACTCAAAGCAGAATATGACAGATACAGAATGATTAATGCATTTACACATTCACAAATCCAAAAGTGACAGTTAAAGATTAATAACTAAACATTCAGATTCAGAGAACAGAAACTAACGAGGAAAGGTTGATCAATTCACTTTGACATTGCAAAGACAGACAGCAATAGATTGATAAATAAGCCACAGATACAGAGCAGAAACTGTTCAGTACAGATTGATAAATACACACGTGCATGGACATAGCAGAAAGTGACATGGCCAGATTTATAACTACAGTCACACATTCTCATTGCAACAACTGACAGCAATACATTGATTAACAATCACTTGCTCATTTCACAAAACTGACAGGTAGAGACTGAAAATGACAGTCATATTCACACAGCAGAATCTGACAGGCACAAATTGATAACACACATTGATGGAAACTGATTGGTATATGTTGATAAATGCATTCACCTATTAACAAACCACAACCTCACCGGGACAGGTTATTACTGACATTCTCAGATTAACAGAGCAAAAACTGACAGGAATAGGCTGGTCAATAAACTCACACATTCACATTGTGGAGACTGACAAATACATATTAATAGCTGTACTTTGATATTTACAAGTAGAGATGGATAACTCCATTCAAATATTCATACAGAAGAAACTGACCAGTACAAATTGATGGATACGTAAATCTATTTATGAAACAGAGACTGACATGAACAAATTGAGAAATACATTCAGGTTGCACAAATGGACAGTGCTCTCAGCTGCAGGGTTATGGCCTGGGTGCAGAAAGGTGGAATTAGAATGGCCATCTGGTGTCTTTGGGTTGGAATGGACAGATAGGTCAAATGGACCTCTTATGTGCAATGTCATTTCAATGTATCTATAGTTCTATGTTAATCTGTCCCTGTGAGTCACTGCTATGTGAATACAAAAGTAATTTCAGAATGACTTAGAAGGGCAAAGTGTGAGAGTGTGGTTGTCATTGACAAAGTAGGAATTGACATGAATAGTTCAAAAACAAAACTGATTCCCAGCCCTGCTTGCATTGGATAGCCCCATTCATGGAGCTGTACAGTTATTGGTTAGTTTCTGGACCTCATTCAATTGGTATTGAATTAACAAAAAGAAACGTCACCAGACATGGAGCAAGAGTAGAATCAGACATGTAGTTCTGTTTGGATTCCTGTCTTTAAAAACAATATCCTAATGATTATTAACAGTTAAAGATCAGTTAAAGATGGTCAAACTTGGCTGATTGTGATTTAGAGAGATTTCTGTTCTGTCTTCCTCCAGGCAAATACTGGAAGGGCCAAGACAATGTAATATTCCCTCGGTACGAAGCCAAATGTAATCAGCTGCTTCTAACATACAGCAGGTATGTTACCGTTGTCAGAGCAATGAACATCCTTTCCACAGTCAGAGCAGATTGGATTGAGCTCACTTTGAGAGTGAGAGATGTTCAAACAACAGAGAAAATATGTTTGTTTTTTTTTTCTCTCACAAATGCACATGACTCCAGTTTGAACAAATGTCACCATTCACAGCTCATTGACATTTGCACAATTTTCAAACTGGAAAGTCTGAATTCTTGTCCAGAATATACATTGAAGAACTGAAACAAATCTGCCTCAAATTGTTAAAGTACAGATTTGAGATGGGCCAGGGAATCCCTTGTGGACTCAGGTATAAAGCCTCTCTCTTTTGGTTCGTCCTGGAGATCGTACTCTTTGGAAGTCTGGAATAAAAAACTCTTACAGACAGATTAGTTTAATTTTAGTTGTCCCCTTTATTCACGAATAGCATCGCTGTTACAATATAACACTGATACCTATAAGCTAAACTAACCAGGTTCTAATAACCTAGGAGAGTAGGGTACCAGCTCTTCAAATGCCCCAGCAGGCTACTCTGACGTACTGATACAAAGTGGCCTCCGTTATACAAAAATTTACGAAAACATTGCATGTCCTTAATTAGACAGATAACAGTGAAAGACAATAATTTGTAAGGAAGAAAAGACAATTGACAGGTCTGTGTACGCTTGACTACTCACTCTTATAGGCCCTAAGCCACTCATCAGTTGGGAAAAACACACCCAGCCTGCTAGCGAGATAAGCTCCTATCATAAAAGTATACCAGTCCGAGTAATTGGAGAGTCCATAAGGTAACCTTGCACAGCTCACATATCTAATACAATTGTTTTACGAAATGGCTTCTTAACAAGGAGGGCAAACTTTTGATCATAAAATGGCTTCCTGACAGATTGTGTCAGAGTCTCTTCAATGTTAGACCATTTAGGACAGAGATGAGGAGAAACATCTTCACCCAGAGAGAGGTGGCTGTGTGGAATGCTCTGACCCAGAGGGCAGTGGAGGCCCAGTCTCTGGATTCATTTAAAAAAGAGTTGGATAGAGCTCTCAAGGATAGTGGAATCGAGGGTTATGGAGATAAGGCAGGAACAGGATACTGATTAAGGATGATTAGCCATGATCATATTGAATGGTGGTGCAGGCTCGAAGGGCAGAATGGCCTACTCCTGCACCTATTGTCTATTGTTAGGTTTAGAATAATTTTAAGCTGGGAGCAGATTCCTGCTTTTTATCTTGAACACAGAATCATTCTGTACCTGAGGCTGAAATGTTACTGCAAGGTTGTATCTAAAATGATTAATTAATCTCAAGTTAAACATGCCTTCTTTTCACGATTGTGATTCAAATTCAAATAAGACATAAGATCTGACTAGTTAGAATTGACAGTGGGGCGGTCTGTGGAGTGGTCTGCAAGATCAGCAAGTAAGTTAGGGCTTCATCAATATTATCTTTTACAGAGTTTGTATTTAATAACTGATATTGGCTACTCAATATCATCATAAAGTCCCAAAATGCAATTAAAATCAATCCATAGCAGATAAGCACAAAGTGTTAATTTTCTACTGGCACCAACAGCCTCAGCACTAAAATCATCTCTCTTTGTCGTGTCCTTTCGAACTCTCAAGTCAGCAAAGTTTTTTTTTTCTTTGTGTCTGCCCCACTTGCAAGAGGTAAGAAGAATCCATTAAAGTTGGCAGCATCTAATTGTTAATTACAAAGCTTTTGATCGTACCGAGTTTCATTTCAGGGTCAGAATCATGGGCAGCACAGTGGTTAGCACTGCTGCTTCACAGCGCCAGAGACCCGGGTTCAATTCCCGCCTCAGGCGACTGACTGTGGAGTTTGCACATTCTCCCCGTGTCTGCATGGGTTTCCTCTGGGTGCTCTGGTTTCCTCCCACAGTCCAAAAATGTGCAGGTTAGGTGAATTGACCATGCTAAATTACCCATAGTGTTAGGAGCAAGGGTAAATGTAGGGGAACGGGTCTGGGTGGGTTGCGCTTTGGCGGGTTGGTGTGGACTTGTTGGGCCAAAGGGCCTGTTTCCACACTGTAAGTAAATCTAAAAAAATATCAAACACTGTCATTAATTTTTCAAAGGAACGGCTGTGAATGTTATCACTTGGTGTCCTGTTCACACAGATTCACCAATGCTAAGACAAATGTTCTTAATTGTCTTACAGCATCCTGTTATTACTTGGTGAGCTCAGGTGTCCCTATCTTGAAGTTCCCACCTTTTTCTGAGTCTTCCTGGCTGTCTATTTTCTAGTGCAGTAAATGTGTCCTATAATGCAGCATTACATTTTAGTCTAAATGTTTAAAGTCAAGTTTGAAGGCTATGGACTTTCTCAAAATCACCCTCATAACAAGTATCCCAAAACGAATCACATCCCCACAGAGAATATTAGTAGCTGTCAGAGAGTTACGTCCCTTTGACAAACAGAAACTGACCAGCAAACATTGATTCCTTTGTTCACTCGTTGGCATTGCAGAGACAGGCAAAATGACATTGATGACAACACACAATTGACAGGGCAGTTACCTACACACACAAAAACACACACATCTCCTCCACCTTGCAGGCAGTGACATGGATAGATTCATGACACTCAGATGTTCACGTGACAGAAAGTGACACACAGACTCTTATTTTCATTGCACATAACAAAAGAAAGGTTTGACAACTACACTTCCATATTCAGATATCAGAAAGTATCAGACACTGATGAATAATTGTGCTCAAATTTTCATCCAGTTAGAAACTGATATTTTAGATCAATAATCAGACTCAACTACTGTCAGGTAGAGACCGAAGGTGACACTTTCATTCGCAGAGATAAAAGAAAATCTGACAGGTACATAACGATAACTAAAATTACATTCAGATGTCAGAAATTGACATGGACAGATTGGTAAACACACATTCACTTTTACACAATAGGAACTGTCCTAGAAAGATTAACAAGTGCACTCTCATGTTCACAATGCAGAAACTGACAGGAGCAAATTAGAGTCATAGAGATGTACAGCATGGAAACAGACCCTTCAGTCAGAACCCATCCATGCCGACCAGATATCCCAACCCACCTGCCAGCACCCGGCCCATATCCCTCCAAACCCTTCCTATTTATATACCCATCCAAATGCCTTTTAAATGTTGCAATTGTATCAGCCACCACCACTTCCTCTGGCTGCTCATTCCATACACATACCACCCTCTATGTGAAAAAGTCGCCCCTTAGGTCTTTTTTATATCTTTCCCCTCTCACCCTAAACCTAGGCCCTCTAGTTCTGGACTCCGGCCCCAGGGAAAAAAACTTTGTCTACATAACAGTGGGCAGCACGGTGGCACAGTGGTTAGCATTGCTGTCTCACAGCGCCAGAGATCCGGGTTCAATTCCCGACTCAGGCGACTGACTGTGTGGAGTTTGCACATTCTCCCCGTGTCTGCGTGGGTTTCCTCCGAGTGCTCCGGTTTCCTCCCACAGTCCAAAGATGTGCAGATCAGGTGAATTGGCCATGCTAAGTTGCCCGTAGTGTTAGGTAAAGGGGTAAATGTAGGGGAATGGGTAGGTTCGCGCTTCGACGGGTCGGTGTGGACTTGTTGGGCCGAAGGGCCTGTTTCCACACTGTAAGTAATCTCTAATCTAAAAAACTTATCCATGCCCCTCATGATTTTGTAAACCTCTATAAGGTCACCCGTCAACCTCTGATGCTCCAGGGAAAACAGCCCCAGCCTGTTCAGCTTCTCCCTATAGCTCAAATTCTCCAACCCTGGCAACATCCTTGTAAATCTTTTCTGAACCCTTTCAAGATTCACAATATCTTTCCGATAGAAAGGAGACCACAATTGCACACAATATTCTAGCAATGGCCTAACCAATGTCCAGTGCAGCTGCAACATGACCTCCCAACTCCCATACTCAATACTCTGACCAATAAAAGAGAGCATACCAAACGCCTTCTTCACTATCCTATCTACCTGCGACTCCACTTTCAAGGAGATATGAACCTGCACTCCAAGGTTTCTTGGTTCAGCAACACTCTATTGGCCCTTACCATTAAGTGTATAAGATTTGCTTTCCCAAAATGCAGTACCTCCCATTTATCTGAATTAAATGCCACATGCCACTTCTCAGCCCATTGGCCCATCTGGTCAAGATCCTGTTGTAATCTGAGGTAACATTCTTCACTGTCCCCTACACCTCCAATTTTGGGGTCATCTGCAAACTTACTAACTGTACCTCTTATGCTGACATCCAAATCATTTATGTAAATGACAAAAAGTAGTGGACCCAGCACCGATCCTTGTGGAACTCCACTGGTCACAGGCCTCCAGTCTGAAAAACAACTCTCCACCAACACCCTCTGTCTTCTACCTTTGAGCCAGTTCTGTATCCACACGACTAGTTCTCCCTGTATTCCGTGAGATTTTTATTCCTGATGAAGGGGTTTTGTCTGAAATGTCGATTTCGAAGCTCCTTGGATGCTGCCTGAACTGCTGTGCTCTTCCAGCACCATTAATCCAGAATTCTGTGAGATCTAACTTTGCTAACCAATCTCCCATGGGGAATCTTGTCGAATGCCTTACTGAAGTCCATATAGATCACATCTACCGCTCTGCCCTCATCAATCCTCTTTGTTACTTATTCAAAAAACTCAATCAAGTTTGTTAGACATGATTTCCAACACAAAAAAAGCCACGTTGACTATCCCTAATCAGTCCTTGTCTCTCCAAATACATGTACCTCTGTCCCTCAGGATTTCCTTCAACAACTTGCCCACCACCAACATCAGGCTCACTGGTCTATACTTCCCTGGCTTGTCATTACCACCCTTCTTAAACAGTGGCACCACGTTAGCCAACCTCCAGTCTTCCGGCACCTTACCTGTGACTATCAATTATACAAATATCTCAGCAAGAGGCCCAGCAATCACTTTTCTAGCTTCCCACAGAGTTCTAGGGTACACCTGATCAGGTCCTGGGTATTTATCCACCTTTATGCATTTCAAGATATTCAGCACTTCCTCCTCTGTAATGTGGACATTTTTCAAGATGTCACCATCTATTTCCCTACATTCTATATCTTCCATGTCCTTTTCCACAGTAAATATTGATGCAAAATACTCATTTTGTATCCTCCCTCATTTTCTGCGGCTCTACACAAAAGCTGCCTTGCAGATCTTTGAGGGGCCCTATTCTCTGCCTAGTTACCCTTTTGTCCTTAATGTATTTGTAAAAACCCTTTGGATTCTCCTTACTCCTATTTCCCAAGGCTATCTCATGTCCTCTGTTTGCCCTCCTGATTTCCCTCATAAGTATACTCCTACTGCCTTTATACTCTTCTAAGGATTCACTTGGTTCTGGATTAGTGGTGCTGGATGAAGGGCTTTTGCCTGAAACGTTGATTTCGAAGCTCCTCGGATGCTGCCTGAACTGCTGTGCTCTTCCAGCACCACTAATGCAGAATCTGGTTTCCAGCATCTGCAGTCATTGTTTTTACCTCTAAGGATTCTCTTGATCTATCCTGTGTTACCTTACATATGCTTCCTTCTTTTTCTTAACCAAGCCCTCGATTTCTTTTGTCATCCAGCATCCCCTATACCTATCCGCCTTTCCTTTCACCCTAACAGGAATATTCTTTCTCTGGACTCTCATTATCTCATTTCTGAAGGCTTCCCATTTTCCAGCTCTCCCTTGACCTGCAAACATCTGCCTCCAATCAGCTTTTGAAAGTACTTGCCTGATACAATCAAAATTGGCCTTTCTCCAATTTAGAACTTCAACTTTTAGATCTGGTCTATCCTTTTCCATCACTATTTCAAACCTAATGGAATTATGGTCGCTGGCCCCAAAGTTCTCTCTCAGTGACAACTCAGTCACCTGCCTTATTTCCCAAGAGTAGGTCAAGCTTTGCACCTTCTCTAGTAGGTACATCATGTACTGAATCCGAAAATTTTCTTGTACACACTTCACAAATTCCTCTCCATCTAAACCCTTAACACTATGGCAGTCCCAGTCTATGTTTGGAAAGTTAAAATCCCCTACCATAACCACTAGAGCATAGATTCTTACAGATAGCTGACATCTCCTTACAAGTTTGTTTCTCAATTTCCCTCTGACTATTAGATGGCCTATAATACAATCCCAATAAGGTGATCATCCCTTTCATATTTCTCAGTTCCACCCAAATAACTTCCCTGGATGTATTTCCAGAAATATCCTCCCTCAGCACTGCTGAAATGCTATCCCTTATCAAAAATGCCACTCCCCCTCCTCTCTTGCCTCCCTTTCTGTCCTTCCTTTGATTACACTCCCATTTCACAGAACATGAACTGACAGATACACTTTGATAACTATTCACAGAACAAAATCTGACAGCCATATATTGACATTCACACTTTTACACCTCGCAGAAATTGACAGATGCAGATTGATAACTAAACTCACATTCACACAGCAGAAACTGAGGGGGTAGATTTATAATGACAGTCACACACTTGAATTGCAATAACTGACAAGGACAATTAATGACAACATTTACATGTTCATTTGGCAAGAATGGACAGGTACAGGTCAATAAATGAATTGTCATATTCACAATGCAGGAAGTGAGAGATGGACACTGTGTGATGATATTGTGGTTTGAAGAGGTTTATTTTGTCCTTTTGTTCTTGAAGAGCAATTTTAAGGCAGAGACACCGAGCCACTAGAGCAAACAGTTTGAGGCCTATTGGGCATCTTTACAGAAAGCTGAAGACTCATCAACAGAAATACTTCATGTTTGAGAAGGACACCTTGCGTTGATTGTTTTTGGAGAAATTTAAGAACAAAACTTACAGACTGTTTAGATGAAGCTTATTATTGCAGCCATTCAATTTGCAAATTACATACATGGCAGGATGACAGAACCTCATTGCCAAGGTGCCGTCACGACGTTGATGAAAAACGATGGAAGCATTTCTTAGCAGGAAAAAGTGGACTGTCGCAGTGAGTATTTCCATGCTTCAAGTCAATAAAATGTATATGTATTGTTTACTAATAGTGTAAAAATTAGGCCATCTCTGTATATTGATGGATTCTTTTTAAGAGGGGTGGAAGGTTTGATGGTATTGTGGCTTTAAGATGTTTATTATGTCCTTTCTTTCTTGTTGAAGAGAGGTTTTATGGCAGAAGTGTCGAGAAGTCTACCAGAGCCGTGAGAGTAAACAGTTTGAGGCTTTTTTATAGTTGGAACAACAGAGGCAGCCTGAGTTAGTGTGGTCAAGCTCTCACAGAACAACATTTTTAGTTTTGGCTTTCAGCAAAACTGTTGCATCCTGAAGACAGGAAAGCTAGTTTCCTCTTCTCAGTTACAGTCAGAAGCTGCAGATTCTCCTTCTCCTTCTGCTACTGGAGTTGGATGCTTGACTATCTATTTTATTGAATTTGTCTTTTGCCAAGAATGTTTATGGGATATGCACTGGAACAGTTAACTCGGAAGAGTTACTGTATCCATTATTCTATTAAGTAATCCAACAGAGTTAAGATTTTCCAATTCCTTCTTTATTGTGTTATATGTTAACTACTGTGGACAGGATAAAATACACCTTTTTAAAGCCACACAATCATTCTAACTGATAACTGCCCTCATATTCACATAATAGAAACAGATTGGTACAGATAGATAACTACATTGCCATATTCGCGTCAGAGAAACATTCAGGAACAGATTAAGCCAAATTCAGGAATTCACAAAGCAGAAGCTGACTGATACAGATGGATAACCAAACTCTTATATTCACAAACCAGAAAACATCAGGTGAAGGTTAATGACCATATTTACAATGCAGAAACTGACATCGACCTCGCAAAGGAAACACTCGCCACACTTTTAGAACAGACCATCACACATACACCAACAAACCATCAATCACAACGAAAACATCATGAAGCTAGTGGACCTGTGCCTCACCACCCACTTCACTTTCAACAACATAGTCTACAAACAAAAACGGCACACCCATGGGATCTCCGCTATCAGGATTCATAGCAGAAGCGGTAATGCAAAGGCTAGAACAAACAGCCCTACCAATCATCAAACCAAAAATCTGGGTTCGCTACGTAATGACACTTTTGTCATCACAAAACGAAACAAGATAGAAGAGACATTTAACATCATCAACAACACCCTCACAGGCATAAAGTTCACCAAGGAAGAAGAAACTGACAACAAACGCGCATTCCTGGACGTCATAGTAGAAAGAAAGGACAACGGAGTATTACAAACCTGTGTATACAGAAAACCGACAAACACTGACCAAATACTCAACTACACCAGCAACCATCCCAACACACAGAAACGAAGCTGTATCAGAACACTATTCCAACGAGCCACCACACACTGCAGCACAGACAAACTTCGAAAAACAGAGGAGACCCACTTATACGAAGTATTCAAGAAGAAAGGATACTCAAAAAACACAGTGCGCAGATTCCTCAAGAACAAACCACAACAAGCAGACAAAACACAGCCAGAAACCCTAACCACCTTACCATATATCAAAGAAGTTTTAGAAATGACAGCCAGACTACTGAGACCCCTCGGAATCCTAGTAGCACACAAACCCACCAACACTCTCAAACAAAAACTAACAAACTTAAAAGACCCAGTACAACCCATGGACAAGACCAACGTCATCTATAAAATTCCATGCAAGGACTGCCACAAACACTACGTAGGACAAACAGGAAGAAAGTTAGCCACCAGGATACATGAACACCAGCTAGCCACAAAAAGACACGACCTCCTCTCCCTCATAGCCCTACACATGGATGAAAAAAAACACCATTTCGACTGGGACAACACATCTATCCTGGGACAGGCTAAGCAAAGACACGCCAGAGAATTCCTAGAGGCCTAGCACTCCAACCACAACATCATAAACAAGCACATAGATCTAGATGCCATCTATCAACCCCTCAGAAAACGATCAGGTAATGACATCACCACAAACCCCAGGAACCCCATCCAGGAAAAAGATATAAATAGAAAGCAGGAGACAACAGCTTCGCTTCACTTGGAGGTCGCCACTGATGATGTTACCTAGCCAGGTAATGAAACGTCTGGATACAAACCTACAGCTCAGCGAGCAAACCTACACCCTAAACCCGAAACTGAAAAGTTGAAACTGATAAAAGCATTCACACAGACACATAGCAGAAACTGATAGGGGAAGACTGATAATTACACAGACGTATTCATTGAGCAGAAACTGACTCATAGGAAAGACTGATAGACACTGCAATGGTAATGACTTACACATTCTCACAACAGGGACCTTTTGGGATTGAGCGATAATTGTACGAACGTAATCACTGACAGATACAGATGATTACTACAGTCACATGTTGAGATAGCAGAAACTGACAAGGACAGATTGTGAGAAAGTAATAATCATTCACCCCCTGAAAGCTCACATGCGCAGATCAAAAACCGCACTCCCGTTTTACACAGCCACTAACGAGAGGTAAACTAATCCTTAACCAACCTGAAATTCTGAAGAACACAATATTATTCACAGTGTAATCAGAGAATCACAGTGATAAAACAAATAACATGAGATTGTCACAATTAAAATTCACATAAGTACTATGTTCAAAATAATCCTTAAATAAGTGACCAGTTCAGAATGAGCACAAATGATTTGTAACCAAATAAAATTCAGAGAAAATCCATTTAGCAAAGTTTATAATGAAAAAAACATCCTGCGAGGAACAAATGCACCGAATAATATCTATTCTAATGTAATGCAATGTAAGATTTCAGGAACTGAAATGTTGGCAGGGACACTGCTGACACTGATTGAGGAGCTGAACAGAGAGTAAAATTCATGTTGTCAGCAGAAAGCAAAAGGCACAGGTCGCAGTACGTCCGTTCCATTTAGTCGTTGAGGTAATCAGAGTAGAATTGACAATGATACACACACTGGCAGATATTCTAAGTAACGTATGAATACTTTGGCTGATACTCATTGGAGATTTGAAGAAGAATCGGCGAATAGATAATTGAAGAGAGTTTACAGAGTAGATGATGGTAGGATGTCCTTCATTTTCGGAGACTATAGAGCAAGAAACACAAGCAAAAGAGAACATTCCTTAACTCCCATTATCCTCCAACACAATGCAATTGTCGAGTAGTTCCATTATTTCCAGGAGTAAAACACACTCCCTGTCAGATTGCAGTGCATTTTCTCACTTGACAACAAATGTGATGTCATTTTAAAATGGAAAAGCAAAGAAAACTATAAGCTAAAGATGCAGAATGCCTTTCAATTAGAATCTCACATTTTAGAGTGAGCTCGGCATTTGATCCCTTCAGAAAATTTCGGTTTGTGTTTCCGATGTTATTGCAGATCTTCACAGATCCACATTGAGTCCCAAACTAACCAATCAGAGAGAAGCTACCGTGCCTACAAAGTAGCCAATCAGCAGCCAGGCATTTCTCAATCCCTCATTAGCATTGATGACGCCGTCAGTCTATAAAGAGCGAGCTCCGAGTCCGCTTTCCCTTATTCTGTATCTGAGAGTGAGCGGCGCTATGGCTGAGGAAAAGAAGGGTCAAGTTGCCAAGAAGGGCGCGAAGAAAGTGGTGAAGAGGGCGCCAGCGAAGGGCGGCAAGAAGAGGAGGCGGTCCAGGAAAGAAAGTTACGCCATCTACATCTACAAAGTGATGAAGCAGGTTCACCCCGACACCGGCATCTCCTCCAAGGCCATGAGCATCATGAACTCGTTCGTCAAAGATATTTTCGAGCGCATCGCGGGGGAGGCTTCCCGCCTGGCCCATTACAACAAGCGCAGCACCATCAGCTCCCGGGAGATCCAGACCGCCGTGCGGCTGCTACTGCCCGGGGAGCTGGCCAAGCACGCCGTGTCGGAGGGCACAAAGGCGGTGACCAAGTACACCAGCTCCAAGTGAGGGACCGCATTGCACTGAAGCATACACACACCCACAACCCAAAGGCTCTTTTAAGAGCCACTCACAACTTCCCTGAAACAGCTGAATCGTTATTTTTATGTTTGATAAAATGTTCGGTCAAGTATTAAGTGATTTCTGACCCCGTCCGCACCTTATTCTCGGATACGTTCATGTGTATCCTGTAGTCCCTGCCTGGGGAGAGAGAACATGTTAAACGTCACTGTCATTTTTCAGCTGATTGTATGTGTCCTTGTTATTCGATCAGTTCTGGAGTTTCATCCCCATCAAACCAAGTGCTCCCCCAGCACCCGCCGGGAAACAAAAAAAAGTTTCCCTTTGAGTCCGATTTTACTTTATTTATTTTTAATTTCCAAATCTCCGCACGGGTATTGTCCGGGAACAGCCTTGCCAAATGCACCGAAATAAAACTAGAACAGCTGCAGAAGTGGCAGAGCAAATGTGGAGGTTTTTTTTATCGATCTATGATCGTGTGCAATAGGGAGGGTAACTTTAAAATATTCTCGAACGATCGTGTTCACTATTAATGCGCTTGTTCGGGAGAACGTAATCTCATGTTGTATCATGCTGTTGAAATGTGAAGTAAATGATTAGTTGCAGAGTGCAGGGTTTGGCGCCTTTTTTGGGGGTCCGCTTATGTTTAGCGTTTGGAAAATCCCAATTCAAGTTCAGAAATGGACAGGTTCCAGTAGGCTAGGGAATGAGGTCAAGAGTTAATGTAAAGGGCCCACTTTTCATGTAGAAGTAAATTATCTTCAGTATTCGTGCATTCTTCTGTGTTTAAACTTCCTACTTTTCGGTACATATTGGCGGACTTTTCAAATTGGAAAGAAGGCGGTTGATGGTTTGGCGCCGGTACTTTCCGCCCTCCTCCCCGGGCCCTCTCCGGATTGGGGAATGAGGCAGATATCTGATTGGGAATTGAAACAACATTAGGAGGGGCTGGACAATGGGACCAATCCGAAATGGCCGCCCCACCATTCCTCCCGAAGGTATAAGAGGCCGCAATGTGGGCGGAGTGCAGCATTCTCTGTGAAAGTGCTTGTGAGATTGTGACCATGTCCGGAAGAGGAAAGGGCGGTGGGAAAGCTCGCGCCAAGGCGAAGTCTCGGTCGTCCCGGGCTGGCCTGCAGTTCCCGGTGGGCCGTGTTCACAGGCTCCTGAGAAAGGGTAACTATGCTGAGCGTGTGGGTGCCGGAGCGCCGGTCTATCTGGCTGCGGTGCTGGAGTATCTGACGGCTGAGATCCTGGAGCTGGCCGGCAACGCGGCCCGGGACAACAAGAAGACCCGCATCATCCCCAGGCACCTGCAGCTGGCCGTGCGCAACGACGAGGAGCTCAACAAGCTGCTGGGAGGGGTGACCATCGCTCAGGGCGGGGTGCTGCCTAATATCCAGGCCGTGCTGCTGCCCAAGAAAACTTCCGCTGGGGGCGCCGCTAAAAAGTGAAGAGTATTCTTGAATCTGTCAACCCAAAGGCTCTTTTAAGAGCCACTCACAGCATCTGTGAAAGGAGCTGAACACTCCCGTCTGTCGGATTGAATTACCTTCCTTTAATTGATATCGGTTTCAGTCCCTGCCTTATTCGATACTGTACTGTCATTGTGTGTGTGTGATCTGATATGAAACCTTTCCTCATGGCCGTTTACCGTTTGAGCCGTAGCATAAGGACCGTGAAATGTTTATCATGGAATATTGATACAACGCAATCTTAACAGCGCTCGGAGTACATTATTTTTATTCCTTGTAGATGTGTGTGGTCCCGTTTCTTTAATTATTATCTTATAAATGAATCACTCTGTCCCTGTACTACCCGCTCACAGGCAGTTTCACGTTATCTTGAACAGCATTTGGGAAGAGCTGAATTGCTCCAGTGCCGTGCGCAAGTTTATAATGAGTGGTCGCTGACCCTCGGTGTTTTATTCTCGGATGAGTTCCTGTGTAGGGTCCTTTCCCTGGCCATGGACAGGGAGCATAATGGAGGCAACAGTAATTTTTCAGCTGCTTCCAGTTGGTCAAGTTGCTGTTTAATACTGGACCAGTTCGGGAGCTACCCGCCCCTGTGGGGTATGACCCTGATTTTGATCTCTGGCAAGCAGAAGTGAGTCAACATTAGAGTGGTATTGGAAAAGCGCAGCAGGAAAAGCTTTTGCCCAAAACATCGATTTTCCTGCTTCTCGTATGCTGCCTGAACTGCTGTACTTTTCAAGCACCACTCTAATCTCCAGCATCTGCAATACCCATCTCTGCCAAACAGAAGTGCCCTATCTTTGAATTCCACCGATTCATTTTACACCGAGACTGTTGTTTGATTGCACAGTGCTCTGAATGAGACTTTCTGCTGTCGTTTAGAAGCTTTCAAAATGAACTGAGATCAAACCAGAACAGTTGCTTCACTGCAAGGGTCAGTCAAATAGCACAGAAACAGATCCTACTGTCCAACCAGTCCATACCCAATATAATCTCAAACTAGACAAGTCCCACCTGCCTGTTCTTGGCCCATAACCCTCCAAAATCTGAACAATGATGTACTTATCCAAATATCTTTTCAACATTGTGACTGTGTCCATATGCATCACCCCATTTCAAAGTTAATTCCACACAATCTGTACTGTTTTAAAATCTTTTTCCTTTTAACTTAAAAATGTGTCTCATTGTCTTGCAGTCTCTTACCATAGAAAAAGATACCTACCATTCCCCTTACCTTTAGCCGTCATGATCTTAGGCTCCAGAGAACAGAAGTCCCAGCCTATTCTTACAACGGAATCTTCTAGTAAATCCTTTCTGAACTCTTTCCAGCTCAATAGTATACTCAAAGTTTGTGAGAAGAATTGTAGCTCGAGTGCTCGTTGTTGTGGTTCAGTTCACCGAGCTGGGAATTTGTGTTGCAAAACGTCTGCAACACAAATTCGCAGCTCGGCAAACAGAACCACATCAATAGTATACTTTTGATAACAGGGTGACCAGAACTTGATACAGTAATTCAGAAGAGGACTCATCAACACCTATGCAACCTCAATATGACCTTCCAACTCCTGTACTCAAAAAGGTCTGAGCAATGAAGGCAAGCACGCTAGATGTTTTCTTCACCACATTGACTACATGTGAAGCAAACTTCAAAAATATGCGCTGGCCAACTAGGTCTCTCTGTTCAATGGCACTACTCAAGGCCCTTCTTATAATTGTATAAGTCCTACCCTTATTTGTTTTATAAATATGCAATGCCTCAATAAATCCATCTGCCATTCCTCACACCATTGACTGATTTAATCAAGATTTGTTTCTAATCTGAGATAGCCTTCACTGTCCACTATACCACCAATTTTGATGACATCTGCAAAATTACTAACCATGCCTTCTGTATTCTCATTTAAATCGTTTACATAAAAAACAAACAAAAGTGGACCCAGCACCGATTGGGGTGGAACATCATTGGTAACTTGCATCCAGTCTAATAAGCAATTGTCCACCTCCTCTCCATCTCCTGCTGTTATGCCAATTTTATATTCAGTTGGCACACTCAACCTGAATCCCAAGTAATCTAACCTTGCTATTTAGTCTACCACGCAGAATCTTGTAAAAGGCTTTACCAAACTTCAAGTCAATAATGTTTACCACAGTGCCCTCAATCTTCTTGGATACTCCCTCAAAAATCTCAATCAACTTTGGGCAATATAATTTCCTTCTACAAAACAATTCTGACAATTCCTAATTATTCCTTGCCCTCTCCTACCACTCCTCCCCAAACTGTACGTTTGAATCTTATCTTTCAGAATCACCACCAACAATGTACCCATCACACAAGTCAGACTCAAGGTCTATACTTCCCAGGCTTCTCCTTACATCCCTTCTTAAAATAATGGCAAAATATTACCCAATATCTGATCATCCAGCACCTCACCATAGTTACAGATGATACAAATATTTCTACAAGGGGCACCACAATGTCCTGGGATTATCCAACTTTGTGTTCAAAGACCTCCAGCATTTCCTCTTCTGTAATGTGAACTCTTTTCAAAACATCAATATTCATTTCCTTGTGTTTGCCTGCTGCCCAGTAAAAAAAAATGTGAAAATTCATTTTTTTGCCCCTCGCATCTTCTGAAATTCAAACAGAACTGCAGAGGTGAACTGGATCTGCTGGTAACAAAATGGCCCATGTCTACTCACCCAAAATGGCTGACAAATGTCTCCCTTAGTACATTGTCATGAATGGCTGTGAGTAATCTATTTTGTACAGGGCAAATGAGGGTACGTCTGAAAACTGACTAACTTTCACACAAAGGCATAAGTGTTTTGGTTCCATGTATCTACGCTGGAAGTCTTTGAAAACAGACCTAAGCCGAACTAACCAGAACAGAAAGCATTCTTACAAGTCTTAAAGCAACTAGTTAAAACTAAATGTCTTTGGTATTTTTAACACAAATAGGACAATGGGAAATATAAGAGGAAAAACAGAATTTCATAAAGAAAGCACATGAGATACAATGAATAACAGAATTCAAACTGACTCACAGATAAGGCCAACCTGAGAGGCCTGAAGGAGCCAAGCAATTAACTTTGGAATGTGAATGAAGAGGATGCATAGAAAGATGGCAAGGATGAGTGATTAAAGTGTCTGTTCAATGCCATGAGGACATGGGAAGCTGAGGTCTGTTAAAGGAATGCCTGTCATTGATTTGGTGTCTTATACGATTGGGTTTACGAAGTATGAGGGAGGATCAAAGTGATCAAGTTGTATGCGATTGTTATCAGCAAATTTATAAAAATACTGCTTTATGTCATTAATTCAGAGTATGTCATGATCTCCCTTTCAGGGCTGGCCTCTGGAGAGAATCCTTTGCCCCTGCTTTTACTGGGTTTTGCATGAATAAACCTCCACTTGCCTGAGTTCTGCCTGTCTGCTGAGTTTGCATTCCCTTTCAGTGGGAAAAGGCTCCAACAACAACAACAACTACCTCTTTGATCTTTAAGGTGCCCTACTCTCTTTCTCTCCCTCATTGTTAACTTGCTTTGAATGATCTTGTAGAATCTCATTGAATTATGCTTAACCTTATCTGCCAAGACTATCTGGTATCCCCCTCTTTAATTTCCTAATCTCCCTCTCAAGAATGCCCTTACTATTTGCATAATGTTCAAGAGATGCTTTCACCCCAGTTGTCTATGTCTAATATATGGTTTATTTGTATTTGCAAATAAAACATTGACTTTGCTGCTCCTCTGATGCTGTGCTTTTCCAGTTTCATTTTTATCAACTTTGACTGTCCTTACTAAGAACCTTACATTTATCCACAATATATTGCTTTTGCCCATTGACTTCTCCTCAACATAATCACAATGCATCTTCTTTCACAGCTCACCATAGGGTGGCATGGTGGCTCACAGCACTAGGGTCCCAGGTTCAATTCTAGCCTTGGGCAACTATCTGTGCTCTGGTTTCCTCCCACATTCCAAAGATGTGCAGGTCAGGTGAGTTGGCCATGGTAAATTGCCCATAGTGTTAGATGCATTAATCAGAGGGAAACGGCTCTGGGTAGGTTACTCTTCAGAGGGTCAGTGTGGATTAGTTGGGCTGAAGGGCCTGTTTCCACGTTGTAGGGAATCTAATCTAAAAAAACAGTTTTATGTCATCTGTCAATCTGGAGATATTATATTTAGTTTCCTCTTCTAAATCATTGTGACTATATTGTGAAATGTAGGATTCTAATAATGATTCTTGCCATGACTCCTCGTCACTGCTTGCCATCGAAAAAATGATCCATTTATTCCCTCTACATGTTTTTTTTCAGCCAACCAGTTTTTTTTAAAATCCATCTCAGCACCATGTTCTTTATTCTATTTTTTGTGGGATTTTGTAAAAGGAAACATCCGAATGACGCCATCTGCTTATCACCTCTATCCCAGCAGATTTGCCAAGCTGAGAACATAGAACATTGTGATACAGGAACAGGCCCTTCAAATCCATGCTGACTTTGTTTGGTCCCAATCTTTTTTTTCTGCAGATACTCTGCAAGTAATTTTTTCCGACAGGCTGAGTGGCCTATAATACCCAGATTATCTCTAACTTGCTTTTCAAATAGATTGGTTACATTAGCTAATTAACAATCTGTGGAAAATATTGCAATGTCTATGGAATCTTGGAACATGACCATTCACTATTTCTGTGACTACTATGTTAAGTACTCTGGGATGTGAATGACCAGGCCCTGCTGTTTCCCAGCTTCAATCCTATCCATTGACCCAACACAATTTTCCAAACAATATTGATGAGTTTCAGTTTTTCCCTCTCACTGAACTCTGTGTTCCCCAACATTCCTGGTGTATCATTTGTGTTGTCCTTTGTGATCAGAGAACAACAGTTACATATTTGGATGGATAGCCATTTTTGCTCCCAAATATAGACTTCCTCCTTTTGATCGTAAGAGACCTATCTTTGTGTTCACCAACCCCTGTTTTCTTCCATTTCCCCTTTACACATTTATCAATACTTTAAGTTAGTTTCTTTTTCAAAACATCTGCAAGCTTGCTCCAGTCCTCATTTTCTCTTTCTTAATCAATGCCCTTTATCTCATTGTTTGCTGAATTCTAAATTGTGGCGAAAGTGAGGACTGCAGATGGTGGAGATCAGAGTCAAGATTGGTGTGGTATTGGAAAAGCACAGCAGGTCAGGCAGCATCCGGGGAGCAGGAAAATTGATGTTTCGGGCAAAGGCCTTTCATCAGGAATGAGGCTGGAAACCTCCAGCGTGGAGAGAAAAATGGGAGTGGGGTGGGGCTGGGGAGAAGGTAGCTAAGAGTGTAATAGGTGGATGGAGGTGGAGTCAGAGAGGATTGTGGAGCAAAAAGATGTGAAGGAAGATTGGCAGGTAGGACAGGTCATGGGGATGCTGCTGAGCTGGCAGATTGGAACTGGTGTAAGGTGGGGGGAGGGGAATAAGGAAGCTGGTGAAGTCCACAAAGTTGATTCTAAACTTACTGCGAATCCTCTTGTAAGGATGCTACCTTGAAGAAATTCTCCTCCTCTTTCGACAAATATCTCAGTGAGGTTCTCTTTTACTGCAACCCCTAGGTCATCTCTGCTCTGAATTCTAAATTGTTCCCAGGCTTTATGTTTGTCTGTTTATTTTCTTCCCAAGTTGTATGCCTATTCTTGGGATCAAATATTATCTCACAGAGCCCTAAAGTTTTGTTAAGTTTACAAAAGTAATACTAAAGCTTTGTAAATTGTAAAACTTTCCAAATTCAGGGCAGCCTCCATCAGAAAAGTTAAATGCAGTTGATGTTGGGAGGCATCAACTTGATAGAGGGCAAGTTTCTCTCTAACCGCACACCATAATCACTTGGAAATATATCCCCTTTCCTTCACTGTCGCTTGATCAAGACCCTGGAATTCCCTGTTCATGGCATTGTAGGCAGGACATGGACAACAGGTGTTACAGAAGGTGGCTCACCACCGCCTGCTCAAAGGGGAATAAATGCGAAGCTCAGCCAGCGATGTCCACGTCCCCAGAGTGAATAAACAGAAACATCTGGGGTCTCTCGTTGTGGCATACAATACATCACAAGGTTTCTGTCTGCAGCATACCTGACACGAACATCTGTTGTCCGCTATACACTCAATCGAGGCCCAGAGACGTTATTGCACACCCCTGCTCCAGGTCTGATTTTTGCACACGCCTCCTGAACCAGAAACAGGGACTAACACTGTGATGCAAGACTCTCTCCAACAGTTACATTCTGCCTTAGTAAGAGTGATCCACTTATTTCATTTGTGTTACTATTTTCCACTTATGTTACTTTCGTAAAGGAATTAATATTTGTGTATGAGTTACACCAGGATTACATACCACAGTTAAAATAAGATCAGACGTGATGTTATTGAATGGTGGGCACAGTGGATGGGCCGAGTGGCCGCCAGCTTCACCGCCCCCTGATCAGATTGTGAGAGAGCCGGAGGGAGGAGTTATTAACATAACCCGGGGATGAGCGACATTGGAGCTTCATAAAGAGACAATGTCCCAACTTGAAACGTTCTCTGCCCTTTCCCCCACAGCCTCAGTTCCTTTGGTCAAACTGGGAGAAAAGGGATTTTGGGAAATGACCAATTGATGTTTGTTTCTGGGAATCAGTGGGAAAAGCAGCGCATGCGCGATGCAGTCCTTCCCCAATGCTGATTGTTAGCTCACTTTTTAGATTAGAATCAATCTAAACATCATGGCATAGACAGAGGACACAGGGGGCTAACACCTTCACCATATTGTCTAGCTATCACCATTGTTACAGCTAACCTGAGAATGCAACGTTTTAAAAAAAGGTTTTGTGATTTACACATGAAAGAAGTGAAACTATCACTGTATTCTAACAGATGAAAGGCTTAACAGACAATCAATTTTTCAATGTATAATTTCAGTTACATCACACTGTAAATTTTTGCTATAAATTCTGTGTTAGGATTGCGCCCTCCACTACCACCTGATGAAGGAGCGACGCTCCGAAAGCGAGTGTGCTTCCAATTCAACCTGTTGTGTGATTTTTAACATTTCTCCCCAAAGCTGACTATTCCTGAGCAGAGGAGCGCATGCGTGAGGCCCTCCCCCAGCGCTGCCATTGAGGAGCATTTACTCAGTGAGTGCAAGAGGTTTGTTTGAAACAGACCGCAATGGAGAGATCAGCGCCCAGGGAAGCGAGGGAACAGCAGGCTCCTTCCAGCAGCACATCGGGATGGGAGCCTGGGACACAGAGGGGGCTCCGAGACCGGGATTGATTCGGGGTGAGTTCAGGGAGAACCGGGGGCTGTTTGTAAGAGGCCGAGCGGAGCAGGAACTGGTCCCGGAACTTGGAGTGAGCGGGCTGGGGGGAAGAGAGAGGCCTTTCTCGGGCTGTGTGTGGGCCTGCTGAGGGAGACAGAGCGGGAAGAAGCTGCTGTGGGACATTCTTGGGGTTTATAATCCCCTGAACACTGATGGGAATTGATTGTTTGGCTTCTGTTTCCCACTTTTTGTTGCGAATAGACTTTGAATTGTTGGGGAATAAAGGGCAGTGTATCTAAATGTGATAGTAGTGCCAGCTGTTCTTCCTTCAACATTGTGTTTTTTTGGGAGCTGAATATTGAACTGTGTAATCATTCTATTTTTGGAGCTGTGCATATGTTGGTTAGTTTTCTTTCATCTGAGTAAACTGTTTCAGAACTTCGCAAACATAAAAAGACTGGCAGCAGATCAGTGTTGTTTTG
The DNA here is from genome assembly GCF_037043375.1 of Chiloscyllium plagiosum. Lineage (NCBI taxonomy): Eukaryota > Metazoa > Chordata > Chondrichthyes > Orectolobiformes > Hemiscylliidae > Chiloscyllium > Chiloscyllium plagiosum. The sequence continues at coordinate 10,772,099 of NW_028270187.1, forward strand.
TACCCAGACCTTGCTCAGTTTAAAAACAGAAGTATCATGATCATGACGTGAATATTGTGTTGATCAGTTGATGTCTTTCTACTCAGAAATGATGATATCTCTCTTTTCTTCTCCCAGGCAAATGTTTGATGGACCAAGATAATGTAATATTTCCTCAGTACAAAGCCAAGTGTGACCATCTTCTTCTACCAACCAGCAGGTATGTTACAGTTGTCAGATTGGAGAACATCCTTTCCAGTCAGAGTGGATTGAGTCAGATACACATTGAGCTCAATTGCCAGAAGTATGCATTCAATCCAAGAGTCAGACACATCTAATGAAATATTTTTAAAAATTTCTCTTTATACTCGATGCACAACAGCTCAGTTCCAATAAATTCCATTATGCATAGCCAGTTATCATTTGCAACATCAGAAGAGGGATAGACTGTAACCTCATGAAATATACATTCAGGAATTACATTAATCCACATGTAGTAAAGGCAATTTTAAAGTTACAATCAAGGTGAACAAACAAGTCATGCTGTTACATTGTTACAACAAGGATATATGAAGAAGATATTGAGTGCAGATGCAGTAAGAAACTTTGATATTTTCAGTAACTGAGAAAGTCAAAATTACATTTTTGATAAATCACTGTCCTGGAAAAGACACAACAATTAAACTATATAAATTCCAGATGAATCCCTGGGCCAAAGCCTGATGTCGAGGGAGTGCTCATCGCGTGTGTACACACCCACAACCACCATCTCCATCCCACCCCCACATGTGTGCTTGCACGCGCACACACCATTCTATCTCCCACAGAGCTACTGACTGACTAACAATAGTTGCAAATTCCTAAACCATCCTGAAATACACATTACAACATCTAACAGTGATGAAGATCCATGTATACCACAACTAGCAGAAAACATTTTATCAAACTGATTTCTATTCAGATCTCTAGTCAAAGAGATCTACAGCACAGAATATGTCTGTTCAAATTGTTAAGTCTGCACTAATCAAAAACAGTCTATAACAACACAGCTGATTGAAAGGGATTAGAATTGTTGACTCAATGAGTATTCCGTTTCCATAGATTTTTCATGGCAGCAGAGAAGTTGTCATCCCCATCTGTGTCATAACGCCATTCTCCATTTAATCATTTTGTAGGATTTCTTTTCAGTCCAGAAAGAGAGTTTGTCTTATTATTCTGTGTGTCCTTCAAAATTTGTTTCAAGAAATCTATGAAGAACCCTGCATTCATCTTGACTATCTCTTCATTAACCTACAAAAAAAATTCAGGATAAAGTTTTGCCAAGGAGTCAGTGGAATCAGATCATTACTATTTACAATAGTGCAGAAAGAAAGAAAAAGCTAAAATTGATAAGTTTGTCAAGCTGCTCCTTTATTTTCACCACCAAGAGTTGACTGTTCAATAAATTGAACTTGACTGTTTAAATATTCTTCACTGCCAATTGAAAATAAAAGACCTTTTGTTTTCCCCCACCCTACCAGAGAGCAATGCAAGAATACTGCTAATGGCTTGCACCAGATCCTGTCCAGATTGGTAAATAAAATCGAATTGACCAATTCTCTTTTCTGCACAAGAAGCATTGTCTTCAGTCAGCTGCAATGCAGTTGAAGTATTCACTTAGTTGCAAATTGATTCGGTTAATACTGATCACTAATTTATTGGTAAAGTATGTCACAATGCAAACATTGATAGCATCCTGAAAACCAGACCTTGATATCCCCACTGTTCCTGGTTAGACTCTGCACTATAGGAATTACAAAAGACTATAGTTTTTCTCCCCTTGATTCTGAAAAAAAGCACAGATGCTTTTCTGCTGTAAGGTGTTGCATGTTCACCTATCCATGGATCCTAAGGGCTCTAAAACTAAAGCACATAGGCTCTGGACATTATCCGACTACGTATGGAATGAGCAGCCAGAGGAAGTGGTGGAGGCTTGTACAATTGCAACAAATAAGAGGCATTTGGATGGGTATATGAATAGGAAGGGTTTGGAGGGATATGGGCCGGGTGCTGGCAGGTGGGACTAGATTGGGTTGGGATATCTGGTCGGCATGGACAGGTTGGACCGAAGAGTCTGTTTCCATGCTGTATATCTCTATGACTCTATGCACGAGGCCAAATATTAGCAGATATAGATTTTCACTGATGGGAGCTGACTCCAGTGGCAATGGATAAAACCTCATTCATGTCAGGTAGCAGAAATTTAAAGAATTAATTGTGCTTGCAGTTACCAAAAGTGACATGTTTCAATTGAGACGACACTGAACCACTGTGAAATACAATAACCAAGAATAAGGACCACATTGGTATCAAGTATCAGAGATACTGATAGATTGTGGGTGGCACGGTGGTTAGCACTGCTGCCTCACAGCGCCAGAGACCTGGGTTCAATTCCTGCCTCAGGCAACTGTCTGTGTGGAGTTTGCACATTCTCCCCGTGTCTGCGTGGGTTTCCTCCGGGTGCTCCGGTTTCCTTCCACAATCCAAAAATGTGCAGGTCAGGTGAATTGGCCATGCTAAATTGCCCGTAGCCTTAGGTGAAGGGGTAAATGTAGGAGAACGGGTCTGGGTGGGTAACGCTTCGGCGGGTCGATGTGGGCCGAAGGGCCTGTTTCCACACTGTAAGTAATCTAATCTAATTCAGTTCTCACTCTCAGCCTGGTGCTGATGCAAACACACTTTATCCACACTCCCATTCTGGTTGAGGGCCTGAGTAATGCAGAAGCATTTCCATACATTTTCATGAATGAATCACTGATTTATAAGGAATTAAACCTACCTCAGTGTATCAGATCATGACATGCAGAACTGGAAACATAAGGAGATAGACAGACAGAAAATGTCAGTGTGGTAAAGGCCAGTACCGCTCCTTTAAAGTGATACAGATTGGCAGCACAACAGAAAACTCACTCACACTCAGCTAGTTAATGGAGAAAGGGAAAAAAGAATGAAATTTCGGTCCAGGTATTTCCAAATATGGACAGTTATAAATTGACTCACCAAACCATTAATCGCTTCAGTTAGTGTTAGATATTACATTTTACAGTGTCCAGCAGCAACTGATAAAGACTCCTGCATACGCAAAATGTAAAAAAAAAAATCTGAAAACAATAACATTCAGATTCATGGCAAAGGTAAACATTGAACCAACATTAATCCCTCATACACAAAGTGTTAGTGAATATTGATCGAGTTTATCTAACACTCAGAACAAACAAATACAACTCAACATGTAAAGCTTCACACACTCCACCTGATGCTGTTGAATACAAAACCAAACTGGCACTATAGTTATTCAATGGCAGAATACTGCAGAACTAATCTCACGTTAGCATTTACCTTGAGATACTGGCAGTGAGTGGATGAAGTTCAGACGCCCAACAGTGAGTTGAAATTAGTATGGAGAACAGATGAACAACAGCCCAGTGCAGACACAATGGGCTGAATAGCTGTATCAATTCTGTGACTCTGTCATAAATCACAAAATGCAGAAGAGTTTAAGGCCCAATCACAACACCCTTAAAATCTACTATCACAGAATGAATCTCAGTCACAGACGATTCTCTTTCCTAAATTCATTCATGAGATGAGGGCATCACTGGCTAGGCCAGTATTTATTGCCCATCCCTAACTACTCAGGGGTAGTTATGAATCAACCACATTGCTGCGGGTCTGGAGACACAAGGATGGCAGTTTCCAAACAGGACATTAGTGAACCAGATGGGTTTTCCTGACAATCAACCATAGATTCCTGGTGATGATTGGACTCTTAGAATATTATTGGCTGCCAGAGAATTAAGCAACTTTCATACATAAAAAGAGTTGAAAGTAGTTGGTACTTGATTGAGTACTTGACTCTCACAGTCACACAGCAGAAACTGGCCAGTATAGATCAATTCCAAAACTCTTGACACAACAGAAACTGACTAGTGGAGATTGACAGCTGCTCTCACTGATTCATTCTGCAGAAAATGAAAAGGTGAGAATGATACATAAATACACATAAATACACACACACACACACACACACAAAACTAACACATACACTTAGCAAACACTGGCAGCTACAGTCTGCTTAATACATTTGCACATTTATAAGTAAGATGCTGACAGATACAGATTCATAACTCCATCCTGAGATACCCAGAGCAGAATATAACAGGGACAGATTGGTCAATCATACACATGTGCACATGGCAGAATATTTCAGAGGAAGACTAATAACTACATCCTCATCATCAAAACTTATTGGAACAAATTAATAACACTCCGTGTTTCAAATTGCATAAATTGACATGTACAGTTTGATAATGACACTCATGTTTACAGCACAGAAACTGACAGGTAGAAATTAATAACAAAAATTGCTGGAAAATCCACACATTTGGCAGCATTTGTGCAGGGAAATCAGACTTAACATTTGAGGTCTAGTGACCCCTCCTTGGAACTGATTGTGTGCATTTTCCTAGCTACCATTGGTCTTCTCTATGCTGGAGAAACTGAGTGTAGATTGGGTGTCCACTGTGCAGAACACCTACATTCTGTCAGGAAAAAAAAATGTCCCTGAGCTTCAGTAGTGTGCCACTTCAACGCACCACCCTGTACCCTGGCCAACATCTCTGTCTCAGGCTTGCTGCAATGCTCCAGCAAAGTTCATTGCAAGCTGGAAGAACAGCACCTCATTTTCTGCTTGGGAACTCGACAGCCTTCTGGACTCAATATTGAGTTCTACAACTTTAGAGCTAGAGCTCTCCCGTATCATTACCCAAAACCTCTCTCACCACACAGGGTTATCACAGGCTCTTCTATTGTACACCAAAACTCACTAACAGTCTCTATTAATACCTATTACCATCCTCGTCTGACTGTGATCCACTAGTTTATCTGTTCAACTGTTCTTCCCTCTCTTTGGATTCTATATCCATCCACCTTATTCCCTTACCCTTCAACACACCCTGTCCTCTGCAGAAAATCTAATATTTCCTTGGCTACCATCTCTTCACAGGAAGGGTAACTAGACTGGAAATGTTAACGATGATTTCTGTCCATAGACTCTGTCAGACCTGCTGAGCTTTTCCAGCAATTTGTTTTAGTTTCTGATTTCCAGCATCTGCAGTTCTTTTGGTTTTCATTTAGAGATTAATAACTACATTTTCATATTCACAGAACAGAAACTACCAGGGAAAATTGATAACCACATTCACATGTTCACAAAAGAAATTCTGTCAGGCAAACATTGATAAATGCACTCACATTTACATTACAGAGCCTGACCGGGAAGGGTTCTTAACTAAACAAAACATTCATGAAGCAAAAACTGACAGGGACTATTAAAAAGTAAATTCTCATATTCATATAGCAGAACCTGGCAGACTTAGATTGACAATTACCCAAACACATTCAGTATTGAGTACAGTTGTTGGGAGGTCACCTTGCAGCTGTACAGGACATTGGTTAGGCCACTGTTGGAATATTGCATGCAATTCTGGTCTCCTTCCTATAGGAATGATATTGTGAATCTTGAAAGGGTTCCGAAACAATTTACAAGGATGTTGCCAGGTTTGGAGGATTTGAGCTATCAGGAGAGGTTGAATAGGCGAGGGCTATTTTCTCTGGAGCATCGGAGGCTGAGGGGGACATTAGAAAGGTTTATAAAATCATGAGGGGCGTGGAAAGGATAAATAAACAAAGTCTTTTCCCTGGGGTGGGGGAGTCCAGAACTAGAGGGCATAGGTTTAGGGTGAGAGGGGAAAGATATAAAAGAGACCTAAGGGGCATGTTTTCATGCAGAGTGTGGTACTTGTATGGAATGACCTGCCAGAAGGAAGTGGTGGAGGCTGGTACAATTGCAGCACTTAAAAGACATCTAGATGGGTATATGAACAAGAAGTATTTGGAGGGATATGGGCCGGCTGCTGCCAGGTGGGACTAGATTGGGTTGGGATATCTAGTTGGCATAGACAAGTTGGACTGAAGAGTCTGTTTTCGTGCTGTGCATATCAATGATGATGACTCTATGACGTTCACCAAGCAGATTTCCTCAGATGGCTAAGGGAATTCAGCATGTCCATAAAGACTCTTGCAAGTCTTTATAGATGCACCACAGAAAGCATCCTATTTGGATGTGTCACAGCGTAGTATGGCTTCTGTTCTACCCAAGACCACAAGAAACTACAGAGAGTTGTGACTCAGCCCAGTCCATCTCTGAAAGCAGCCTTCCATCCAAAGGCTCAATTTCCACTTCACCCTGTCTCGGGAAAGCAACCAACAACATGGAAGACCCATCCGACCCTAGTTATACGCTCCTCCACCCTGATCTGTCAGGGGGAAAATACAGAAGTTTGAATACACCATCGAACAGATTCAAGAACAGCTTCTCTGCTATTGTTAGATTTTGAATGGACCTCTAAACTTTGATGCTAATCTCTGTCTGCACCTTCTCTGCAGCTTTAACACTGTATCCTGGATTCTGTTCTAATTACCTTGATGAACTTTGAATGAGATGATCTACCTGTAAGGTGCACAAAACAATACTTTTCAATTTATCTCAGGACATGTGATAACAATGACTGCAGTCTTATGTTCATATAGCAGAATCTGAGGGGTACAGGCTGATAACTACAGTCACACAAACTGACAGGAAAAGATGAATAAATACACTCAAAATACTGGAATTACAGAGCCTGACAGGGAAAGATTGATCACTAAACTCTATTGGTCACTAATCAGAAGCTGATAGCAACAGATGAAAACTCAGCTCACACATTCACATAGCAGGGATAGATTGACAATTACACAGACATATTCACCAAGCAGAAATTGACAGCTGCAGATTGATAACTATATTTATGTATTCACGCAGCAGAGTCTGAAAGGTACAGACTGAGTTACACTCACTTTGACAAAGAAGATAACTGTACTCCCACATTCACATCGCTGAAACTGACAGCTCCAGTTTGATTAATGCACCTACATTCACAGAGCAGAAGCTGATGATTACTGATCAGTAACTGTATTCACATATTGACCGGGAAGAAACTGACAGGAGAAAGTGAGGTCTGCAGATGCTGGAGATCAAAGTTGAAACTTTATTGCTGGAACAGCACAGCAGGTCAGGCAGCATCCAGGGAACAGGAGATTCGACGTTTCGGGCACAGGCCCTTCTTCAGGAATGACTGAAGAAGGGCCTGTGCCCGAAACGTCGAATCTCCTGTTCCCTGGATGCTGCCTGACCTGCTGTGCTGTTCCAGCAATAAAGTTTCAACCAAGAAACTGACAGGGACAAGTTGGTATCGACTCTCTCAAATTGACGTGGTAGAAACAGATTGACAAAGACACTCTGGTGTCAAATAGCAAAACCTGACAGGTACTGTTTGATAACTGCATTCACACATTGGTATCACTAAAGCAGACAAATAGAGATCAATACCAACATTCACACAGAAGAAACTGATGGGTACAATTTGATGACTGCATATAATATTTATACAGGAAAAACTGACAGGTAGATACTGATAATGACACTTGCGTTCTCATAGCTGAAACTGACAGGTTCGGGTTGATAATACACTATCAGATACATAGAAACTGTTCAGGACAGATTGGCATGTAAACTCTCACATTCACAGGGCAGAAACTGACAGGTACATATTGATGACCAAACCCTCACATCCCCATCAGTGAAACACATAGGGACTGATTTTATTTATTTAAAATATATTTGACAACCAGTCCTGCAAGTTTATTCTGTGTGGATATATGAGTTGAGTTATCAATCCATACCTGTCAGTTAATGCTATGTGAATGTGTGAGTGTATTTATTAATCTGTCCCTGTCAGTCTCTGCAATGCCAAAATGTAAATATATTTACCAGATTGTGACAGGGACAGATTGATAACTACATTCACTCTCACATTTGCACAGCTTATACTGATAGGGACAGGTTGACAGCTGTACTCCCACATTCACCTTGCAGGAACAGACAGGTATGGATTGATAAGGAAACTCTCAGATCCAGATACACACTTGTATTGATTTGCCCTATTGTGGAGGTGTTGGTTAGTATCTGGTTCTCAGTGAATTAGTATAGATATTTTTATTACAATCACCAGACAAAGAGCAGCTCAGGCCAAGAATAGAATCAGACCTGTAGTTCAGTTGGACTTGCCGGTTTGAAAGAAAAACAGCCTAATGATTATTAAATGAATGTTGCATTCACCGGTTTAATACTGTCAAATTTAATGTTGATTTACAGGCGATGTCTCTTCTGTCTTCCTCCAGACAAATACTTGACGGACCAAGACACATTCTCTCGGGGCGAAGCCAAGTGTGATCAGTTCCTTCTAACAAACAGCAGGTATGTTACCGTTGTCAGACCAAAGAACATCCTTTCCACAGTCACAGAGCAGTTTGAATTAGATGCACATTCAGCTCAATTTCAAACAGAATCAAATACCAACAAGGAATTACAATTTTTAAAATCTCTCTCCATTCTCCATGCACATCACTCCATTTCCAATAAATGTTATTATTCACAGCCATATAGTCATAGATTTATACTGCACAGAAACAGACACTTTGGCTTTACTCATCCATGCCAACCAGATAGTGGGTGGCATGATGCCACAGTGGTTAGCACTGCGGCCTCACAGCACCAGAGACCTGGGTTCATTTCCTGCCTCAGGCGACTGACTGTGTGGACTTTGCACATTCTCCCCGTGTCTGCGTGGATTTCCTCCGGGTGCTCCGGTTTCCTCCCACAGTCCAAAAATGTGCAGGTTAGGTGAATTGGCTGTGCTAATTGCCCCTAGTGTTAGGTGAAGGGGTAAATATAGGGGAATGGGTCCGGGTGGGTTGCGCTTTGGCAGGTCGGTCTGGACTTGTTGGGCCGAAGGGCCTGTTTCCACACTGTAAGTAATCTGTAAAAAAAAAAATCCTGAACTAATCCAGTCTCATTTGCCAGCACGTGGCCCATATCCCTCTAAAACCTTTCTGTTCTTGTATCCATTCAAGTGCCTTTTAAATGGTGTAATTGTACCAGTCTCCACCAATTTCTCTGGCAGCTCATTCTATACACACACTACGTCACATTGAAAAAATTGCCCTCCAGATCCCTTTTAAATCTTCCCCTCTAACCCTAAGCCTATGCCCTCTCGTGGTCTCCCCTACCCCAGGGAATAAATGTTGTCTATTTATCCTATCCATAGCTCTCGTGATTTTATAAACCTCTATTAGGTTACCCCTCTGAAAAGAGCTTTAAGCCTATTCAACATCTCCCGATACCTCAAATACTCCAACCTTGGCAACATTCTTGGAAATCTTTTCTGAACCCCTTCAAGTTTCACAATATCTTTCCGATAGGTTGGAGACTAGAATTGCATGCAATACTCCAACAGTGGTCTGACCAATATCCTGTACAGCCGCAACATGATCTCCCAACTCCTGTAATCAATTCACTGACCAATAAAGGAAAGCATACCAAACACCGCCTTCACTATCCTATCCACCTGCAACTCCACTTTCAAGAAGCTATGAACCTGCACTCCAAGGTCTCTTTGTTCAGCAACACTCCCTAGGACCTTATCATTAAGTGTATAAGTCTTGCTAAGATTTGCTTTCCCAAAATGCAGCACGTCACATTTATCTAAATTAAACTCCATCTGCCACTTCTCAGCCCATTGGCCCATCTGATCAAGATTCTGTTGTAATCGGAGGTAATCTTCTTCGCTGTCCATTACACTCCAATTTTGGTGTCATCTGCATACTTACTAACTATACCTCTTGTCAGGTGGGTCAGTGGGCTGAGGAGTGGCAGTTGTAGTTTAGTTTACATACATTTTCATAAGGCAAACCAAGACACGAATTACACACTTAACGGTAGGGCACTGGGGAGTGTTGCTTAACGAAGAAACCTCAGTATGCCGGTGAAGATTTCCTTGAATGTACTCCAACAGGTTTATTTGGAAGCACTAGCTTTCAAAGCACTGTTCCTTCTTCAACCACCTGATGAAGGCGCAGTGCTTCAAAAGCTAGTGTTTCCAAATAAACCTGTTGGACGAAAACCTGGTGTTGTATTATTTTTCAGTTTGTCCACCCGAGTCCAACACTGCCACCTCCAAGTCCATGAAAGTAGTTGCAGATAGACAGGGTGGTGAAAAGGGCATTTGGCGTGCTTGCCTTCATTGTTCAGAATATTGCGTGTAGGAGTTGGGAGGTCATCGGGTGGCTGTGCAAGGTATTGATGAATTCACTTTTAGGAGATTGTGTACAATTCTCATCAACCTGCTACAGGAAGGATGTTGTTTAACTTGAGGTGGTACAGTAAAGATTTACAAGGACGTTATAGAGATATAGAGTACAGCAAAGAAACAGACCCTTTGGCCCACCATGTCCATGATGTTCAATAAACACCAAACTGCATTCATCCCATTTACCTGCACTTGGCCCCTAGCTGACTATACCCTGACTTTTTAAAGGCACATCCAGATGCTGTTTAAATGCTGTGAGAGTACCCAACCACCCTCTCAGGCAGAACGTTCCAAACTTTACCCACCCTCTGGGTCAAAATATTTTTCTCACATTTCCTCTAAGCTGTTTTCTCCTCAACTTCAACTTGTGCTGTCTGGACTTAGACACATTGGTCATAGGGAGAAAGATTCTCTCAACCTACTCTGCCTACATTTCTGATAATCTGGTATTCTTAGTCAGATCCTCCCTCAGCCTCCTTTGCTCCAAGGAAACAAAACTCAGCCTATCCAGTCTTGCCTCATAACGGTGACTTTCCAACCCACTGCACCCTCTCCAGTACAATCACATCCTTCTGATAGGGTGGCAGTCAGACCTGCACACAGTATTCCATCTGTGGCATAATCAATGTTCTATAAAGTTGTCTTAAGAGTGCCTTGCTTTTAAATTGTACAGCTCAGGTAATAAAGGCCAGCATTCTGTATGCCTCCTTCAGTAGCCTGTCCACCTGTGTTGTTTCCTTCTGGGATCTATAGACTTGTATACCAAGGTCCCTTTGTTCCTCAGTACTCCCTCAGGAGTGTAATTCTTTCCCTTGTTAGACCTCCTAAAATGCATTATCTCACACTTATCCGGAATATCAGAGCCATTGTTCTGCCGGCTGTACTCATATTGTAGCCTGAGACCATCCCCCTCACTGTCAACCGTGCTGCCAATTTTCATGTCAAAGAAGAATGAACAGTACAGCACAGTCACATGCCCTTTGCCCTCCAAGCCTGCACCAACACATTTTGCACTTCCACACTAAAATATCATCTATAAATATAGTAATTATAGATTCTACATTCACATCCAAGTCGTTAATGTACATAATGAACAGCAAGTGTCCCAGCACTGATCCCAGTGGGACACCGCTGGTCACAGGCTTCCAATCACAAACACAACCCATCACCATCACACTTTGCATCCTGTCTGCAAGCTAATTTCAGATCCAGTTTGCTTAAGACTCCAAGAGCTGAAAATGTGTTGCTGGAAAAGCGCAGCAGGTCAGGCAGCATCCAAGGAACAGGAGAATCGCGTTTCGGGCATAAGCCCTTCTTCAGGAGTCCTTAAGACTCCAAGACCAATCTTCGACCAGTCTTTTATATGGGACTTTGTCAAAGGCTATCGGGGTGGCCTGTACCTGCCAGAATAGAGTTTCCCATATCTGTTAACACAAACTGACCGATAAGTGGAAAGTAGAATTAAACAGTAGGACGTGAGAGACAATGGCAGAAACTAAGCACATCAGCCTGTTCACACACAGTAAGACATAATGATACCATTGAACAAGCCACTCAGAGGACAGTAAAAAAAGACCCAGCCTGTTCCCATTCGAATCAGTTCTGACAAGCAGACCTAAGGTCTGAGAAACGAGTAACTCCAGCCACATTAAATGAAATGGAATTGTGCCAGTAAATGAACAGGCACCAGATGTTAGATACAGCCCATTAATCCCCTAAAACAACTGAGGGGGCAACAGCTAAAGTTATCTTATACTACTCAGTTTCATAACTGTGTGACTTTACACATTTGAACTAACTTTATAACAGAAATTAAAATTACAAATTTTTAGCAAATAGTGCAAAATTAACTTTTTTTGTTTTTTCTTCATATATAATAAGGATTTTGGGGGTAAGAGAAGCAATGGATTAAAATTAAATACAATGAATAACAGCATTCAGGATGTCCCTCAAGATCAGCTAGACTGACAGAAACCTGAAGGAGTACAGCAAGTAACTCTGGAATGTGAACAAATAGAATACGTAGAAAGATCCCAAGGCCGAGCGATTACAGTATCTGCTAATCACCTTGAGATCATGTGAACCTGGAGCTGTCCAATGGATGCCCATCATTGAATAGGTGTCTCATAGGATAGGGTTTGCAAAGTAAGAGGGAAGAACATATTAATCACATTGTTTGTGATTGTTCACAGAATGTGAACAATAAATACTGCTTTTTTTAATAGTAAAATCAGAGTGTGCCTTGGATCTCTCTACTGAGGCCAGTCTCAGGGGAAGGTTGTTTGGTCCTCTCCCTGCATTAACCGGTTTCTTCTTGAATAAACACCTACCACTTGCCTGAATCCTGCCTGCCTCCTGAGTCTTTCATCTCTGGTCGGGGATTATGCTCCTACAGAGGCCTTACTGTAGTCCATGTAAACTACATCAACTGCACTACTCCCATCAGTATATTTTGTTACCCAGGACTAGAGGATTTGAGTTATGGAGAGAGGCCAAATAGGCTGTTGTTTTTTCCCCCTGGACCGTCTGAGGCTGAGGTATGACCTTATTGAGGTTAATAAAATCATGAGTGACATTGAGAGGGTGAATACGCAAGGTCTTTTTTCTAGTGTTGGGGAGTCCAAAAATAGAGGGCATAGGTTTAAGGTGAGAAGGAAAAGGTTTAAAAAGCACGTGTGGGGTTACTTTATCATTGCAGAGGGTGGTGCTTGTATGGAATGAGCTACCAGAGGAAGTGGAGGTGGTGGGTACAATTACAAACTTATGTAGGCACCTGGATCGGTACATGAATAGGATGGGTTTAGAGGGGGACAGACCAAATGCTGGCAAATGGGACTTAGTCAGATTAGGATCTCTGGTCAGCACTAACAGCATGGACCAAAGGACCTGTTTCTGTGCTGTATAACTGTATGACACTCTGAAGGCCAGACTTTGATATCACTACTCCCAGTTAAATTCCGCACTATCAGAATTGCAAAAGTCCATTGCTTTTCCCACCTTGACTTTTAAGAACAGCACAGACTCATTTCTGTGGCAATGTGTTACAGTTTTACTTGTCTGTGAATCCTACAGATACAAACAATTACAGAAAATAAGATCTTTCCCATTCACTTCAGTAAACATGAACTGAGAACTCTCTCCTGTCCTACTCTACTAACTGGCTGTCCACTTTACAGCAAACATTTAAACTGTTCAATAACACAATGCAGGAAGACTGAAGTAGGGTCAAGTGAGTATGGGCATCCTCCCTGTGTCATAACTGTTCCTTTCAAAACTCTTTTTTATATATAAAATAAGTGTGTATACACAATGGAGAACAGCCTGAGTAGTCAACATTAAAGTTTAGTGTCTAAGTTCTTCACGAGACAATGTGGCTCTACTCTGTGGCGGCCTGTCACATCTGAGCAGAGTTTTGAAGGACCAGTCTCATTGAATAGCACAGACTGACTGGTAGATAGTAATTCCCAAGTACACAAGCCGTACAAGTGAATAGAAGGGCAGAGCAAACAGTTGCTGACTGTGCCAGTTATTGTCCTTATTCATGTAATGAAGGGTGTGAAGGCAACTGATTTCTGGATGCAACAAAGAATGAGATCGTGCCAACACAGAGTAAGTATAGAATAACTTGCAAAGTCCAGAAATACTGTCAGGTTAGTCGGTCCATTGGCAAAAATAGAAGAATCATGCCTGCAAGGATCACATGGTTGGGAGAGCGAGCATTTCATTAATTAAGTTAAACAGGACAGGGTAAGAGTGAAATATGTCTGTCCCAGTGTACAAGTGAACGTCTAATCAAATTTAAATGCATGGTATCACATTGGTCAAAAAGTAAACTCCACTTGTTCATTCAGAAATACTGAACCCCCCTATTGCATCATCACAATGTATTCCAGTTTAGTAGGGAAAGAAGGAAATAAACATTCAGATTAAGTATTCATCCAATTATCTCACCATGGTTTAAACTTGCCGTCTGACTCTATGACTGTATGTAATTCATGTATCAATTTTGTTTGTCCAGACTGGAGGAATTAGATAGCAGGCCAAGTGTCAGATTGAAACAAATATCGCAATTTAATTTGTTTCCACAAAGTGAAAACAGAACACATCTCTGACAAAATGACTGAATAAGTACTTTGTTTTCAAGTGGTCTAAAGGGAAATGAAATATTGACCCGAAAAGGTACACATTCAGACAGATACCCAGAGATAATTGGACACAATGAAAAAGCTCTCATAAAGTGTTCTTGTTCTAAACATGTGAACAATAAATTCAAAATGCACTTCAGAATATAACTTACAATCATAAACCGTACCATAGAATAAAAGTTGTGGAAATTGTCCAAACTGCTCGACACTGTCAGAGACTGACATTAGTATTAAAAAGTCTCACTTTCATTTACAGTACATAGAATTTCTCCAGTGCAGATAGAGGTCATTTGGCCCATCCCTCTACAACAACTCTCCAAAGCGAATCCCACCTAGATGTAGACCCCACCCAATCCCCATAACTCCGCGTTTACCATAGTTAACCCACTGACACTGCACATCCTTGAAGACTACAGGACAATTTACCATGGCTAATCCAGCAAACCTGCACATGTTTGGACCATGCAGAAAAACAAGAGCACCCAGCGGAAACCCATGGAGACACGAGCAGAACGTGCAACCTGCACACAGGTAATGAAGCATGGTTGGAATTGAATCTGTGTCCCTGGCACCACTGTGCCACCATGCCATCCTGATATGGATGGCAATCAATGAAATCTTATTCATGTTGAGCAACAGAGATTTGAAGTAAAAAGAGATCCTACAGTTTCTGCAAGTGTCATGTTTAACAGAGACTAATGTGTAAGTACACTCACTTATTCACAGAATACAAACTGACAGGTAAAGATACTTTCAGGTACAGATGCACTCATCCATTCATATGGTTGAAGCTGTCAGGGATAGACTGATGATTGCACAAACACATTCACATTGCAGAAACAGACAGGTACATTTTGATAATACACTCACATAATCCCAGAGGAAAGTCTGACAGGTATATATTGATAACTACATTTTTACATTCACCTGGAACCTAATGAGGCAGATTGATAACTAAAATCACATTGACATAGCAAAAGCTGACAGGTAAAGACTGGTAATGACATTCTCATATTCACACAGCAGAATCTGACAGGGGCAGATAGATAATTGGACTGTCATCTTCACATCACAGAAACTGACAGGGAGAGATAGATAACTAGACAGTCATATTCAAATTACAGAAACTGATGGACAGATCAATAACTACACTTCCATATTCACAGATCAGAAACTGACAGGTACAAATGGATAGGCAAAGGTGAGGACTGCAGATGCTGGAGATTAGAGTCTGGAGTGTGGTGCTGGAAAAGCACAGCAGGTGAGGAAGCATCCAAGGAGCAGGAGAATCGACATTTTGTTTAAAAGCCCTTCATCAGTACAGATGGATAACTACACCAATACATTCACATTGAAGAAACTCACAGGAAAAGAATGATAACGAAACTCATGTATTCCTGTCGCTGAAAGCAACAGGTATATTTCAATATGGATCCCCACATGTTCACTTCGCAGAAGATGGCAGGTTGACATTGATAACTACGTTCACATTTTAACAATGCAGAAACTGACAGAGACGATTGATTAAACTATCCCATTTACAGACTAGAAACTGTCATATTCACACAGTAGAAACCAACAGGTATAGGGTGATAACTTCACTCAAGTATGCACAAACTTACTGGGAGAGGGTGATACCTGTACTCACATATTCACATAGCAGAAGCTTAGAGCTGCAGATTGATACATAAGCTCTCATTGTACGTATAAAATGGTTGGGTATATTCTTATTGGAGTTTTGAAGAACAATGTATGACCTTCCGAGCAAAGAAAAAGATCTGAATGGAGTTGACAGAGTTGATGCTGAGAGTATGTCAATGCTCATAGAGAATCTCAAGTAAGGGACACAGTTTTGAACAGGAAGCCTTCTGTCTAAGAAAGCAATGCAGAACATTCTCCCCTTGTTCAGTTCCACAGAGAGCAGTTAGGGTTGAGTTACCAGCTTAATTTATGGTAATGTAGCCATATATCTTTTTGATACACAAGGAAGTCTTGGTTATGGGCACTAAACATCAAAATGAGATGAAGACCATAACTAAAGCCTTTGTGATCTGTTCTCATGACAGAGTACACAGGCAGATAGAAATGTCACAGAATTCTCATGCTTCTTATGGTCTTCTGCTTTGAGGTATTTAAAGTGACAGAAGATTGAAAGAAATTAATAACTACAGAATCTGCAGCATCATTCACCATATACTTTACTGATATGCGTGTGCTCACAGATCGCATACTGATTGATTCAGTTATAAGTTACCCTGATGTATCAAGAATGGAGTCAGAAACTTTGAGATGCTGAGATATTTGCTCTCTGTCATGCCAGTGATTGACTGAAACTGAGTAAATACAAGATTAGAAACAATAAACTGGCAGTTACAGAATGAAATACTGAGTCAATTGCAAAGCAATACATTGTTAGGATATAATACAACTATTCATTAGCTATAACTGGCATAAACAATGTAACATCTGCAGTGACATTGCAGATATTGTCAGTAACAATGTACAAAGTATTATCCTTTACCAAAATGCTGCAGTTATAACTACAAACCCAACTTCACTTTGCAGAAGCTAATATTCATAGGGTTTGGAAGTGGAGGGCAGTGAGTCCTACCTGAGTTTGTCCAAAGTGGTACCTGGTACTTCCAAATTGACACCGACAGAGTAAAGCAACAAGGTACACTTCAGAAAGTTTGAGTTACAGTCCAGTAACATACTGACATGTTAAGACTGTGAAATAGAGTTTACAAGAATACATCCCAGAAACAGACGGGCACAGATTGGAGTCGAGAGTGTGGTGCTGGAAAAGCACAGCATGTCAGGCAGCATCCGTGGAGCAGGAGAATCGTTGTTTGAAGCATAAGCCCTTCATCTCGACGTTTTGGGCATAAGCCTCTGACCCCCAGCATCTGCAGAGATCACTTTCTCCTGGGGGCACAGATTGGAGGAATATTTCCAAGTGACTGACAAATAGTGTAACGTTTTACCGCTCACATCAGTGTTTGATGGTTATGGAATAAAACCTGTCTTGGAATAACACTGACTATTAGATGGAGGACCAGAGCCTCATTGGACAGATGTTGAGTTAATGCAAAATGTGTAAATATGGACATGACAGATATAAAGTTAAAGTGATGCATATATATAGTATGCTGACAGTTGCTGGTTAACAGGCATTCGCGTAAGACTGAGAAATGTTATAAATCCCTGCATGAAACAGCAAGACGCCTAATTGAAAAGTGCAGCAACGTGGTTCAGTTACACTGCACGTACTTTCAAAGCACATAGTTATCGATACGTGTCTGGGCCCACAGTTATCAGTCAAGGTCTCAGAAATATATTCATCCCACAGTCAAGACGTGACTCAACTCGTGACTCAAGAAAATTATTACATAGAAACTTATCATTTCTCTTCAACTCCGTGCAATTGAGAACGAGATGCATCAACCCCAAGTGTAGAAAACATTCTCAGTCAGGTTCCAGTGGTACGTGTAACTTGACAAAAAATGTAATCGCAGTTTCGAATGGATGAGTTTTTTTCCACATAGTGACAAGTTCTGTGTTAATTCCAGCCTATACAGAGGAACAGAAACAGACATGCGGAGATAGAAACACATCAGCACAACAACAAGTAAAAGGAAACCGAGCCAATACCACAGTCACTTTCTGTATCACAGACACAAAACACATCTCCCTCAGTCAGACTGACAGGAACAGAATCACCATGCACTCTACATGGCGTTGCATATCCACATGGGATCTCACACTAACCAATCAGAGAGACTCAATGTTTGGGCATTTTTCTGTGTAAGCTACCCAATCAGGAGCCAAGCTTTCCTCCATCCTTCATTAGCATTGCTGACGCCGTCAGTCTATAAAGAGGGAACTCCGAGGTCCCTTTCCCTTACTCTATGTCTAAAGTGAGCGGCGTCATGGCTGATGAGAAGAAAGCACAGCAAGCTTCCAAGAAGGGCGCGAAGAAAATCATAAAGAAGGCGCCAACGAAGGGAGGCAAGAAGAGGAAAAGGACCAGGAAAGAAAGTTATGCCATCTACATCTACAAAGTGATGAAGCAGGTTCACCCCGACACCGGCATCTCCTCCAAGGCCATGAGCATCATGAACTCGTTCGTCAACGATATTTTCGAGCGCATCGCGGGGGAGGCTTCCCGCCTGGCCCATTACAACAAGCGCAGCACCATCAGTTCCCGGGAGATCCAGACCGCCGTGCGGCTGCTGCTGCCCGGGGAGCTGGCCAAGCACGCTGTGTCGGAGGGAACAAAGGCGGTGACCAAGTACACCAGCTCCAAGTGAGGGATCGCATTGTACTGAAACAAACACACATCCACAACCCAAAGGCTCTTATAAGAGCCACCTACAACTTCCCTGAGACAGCAGAACCATTTTAAGAATTATTTACTTTAGTTTCCATGTGATTTTTTGATAAGTCGTTTCAACTTCTCGTGTTATGTTTTTGTATTAGTAAGTATTTTGCAAATTATTCGCGAAAGGGATGGAGGGTGCAGATCAGGCGCCAGTGAGTCATTTTTCATCTTGCTTGTTCACCCCTGGCAGACAAATGCCCACGTCTTTCCGTCTCACGATTGATGCATTTTTTCTTCTGATTTACTTTACATTTCCAGTGCACGGGTTTGATCCGATTTTTCGCAATGCAAAATAAATCTTCCTGCTGTCGGTGAGAGACTTTCAAACAGAACAGAGAGAACTCCAACACAGCTTCCGGGCTGAAGCGTGGAGCTTTTGCTGAATCTTAAAATATCGTCTTAAAAAACATGTTCGCCCTGAATGCTGAGCCGGAAGAATGCTGTGTGCTGCTTTATCAGCATATCGGGGTGGTACGGAAATGTGTAAAGAAAAGGCAGGTTGCAGACTGCAATGTTTGGCCTGTTTTGTTTCAGCTTCTTCTCAAGGTTGAGAAAATAACCCACTCTCAAGATCAGATACAGATCGGCAAATGAGGGAGAGTAAGACCGTGTGAATTATACGTTTGTAAACTAAAAGTAAATTAACATGAGTGTCAATGTTTTTTGAACTTCCACAGTTATTTGTACTTCATTATTCAGGTAAAAAAATCCTCCTTTGTTTGGAAATTGGCGGGCTTTTCAATTTTGAAAGAAAGCGGTTGATGAATTGGCGCCCATCGTTTCCGCCCTCCTCCCCATGCCTTCCTCCCCATGCCCTCTCCGGATTGGGGAATGAGGCAGATATCTGATTGGGAATTGAAACAACATTAGGAGGGGCTGGACAATGGGACCAATCAGAAACGGCCGCCTTACCATTCCTCCCGAAGGTATAAGAGGTCGCAATGTGGGCGGAGTGCAGCGTTCTCTGTGAAAGTGCTTGTGAGATTGTGACCATGTCTGGAAGAGGAAAGGGCGGTGGGAAAGGTCGCGCCAAGGCGAAGTCTCGGTCGTCCCGGGCTGGCCTGCAGTTCCCGGTGGGCCGTGTTCACAGGCTCCTGAGAAAGGGTAACTATGCTGAGCGTGTGGGTGCCGGAGCGCCGGTCTATCTGGCTGCGGTGCTGGAGTATCTGACGGCTGAGATCCTGGAGCTGGCCGGCAACGCGGCCCGGGACAACAAGAAGACCCGCATCATCCCCAGGCACCTGCAGCTGGCCGTGCGCAACGACGAGGAGCTCAACAAGCTGCTGGGAGGGGTGACCATCGCTCAGGGCGGGGTGCTGCCTAATATCCAGGCCGTGCTGCTGCCCAAGAAAACTTCCGCTGCTGGATCTGCTAAAAAATGAAGAGACCATCCTTGAATCTGACAGCCCAAAGGCTCTTTTAAGAGCCACTCACAGCATTTGTGAAAGGAGCTGAATCGTCTGTCGGATGTAATTGCTTTCCTGTTAATGTGGAGAGCCCTGGCTGTTGTACTTAATATCGCTACATTTCTATCTCCTTTTTATTGGATATTGTTACTGCCTGTGGCAACAGAGGAAGATTATATCATAGAATACGATTGTCAGGGTGTCCGAAAATACATTATTTCTCATTACACGGTCACTGCCTGAGTGACCAATGTTCTATGAGTTTAGAATAGTGTCACGGGTGTTCCCGATCGGGTTTGGCTTCACATTTCCTTTAACTGCATCAGAAAGAGCTGAATCCTCCCACTGTCTCTGTAGCATATACCTTTGCAATTTATTCTCTGCTCGGTTCATATCCACTCTTTCAACAGCAGTCACTCATTTTTCAGCTGTAAAAGGAGGGAATGCGGTAAAGTGAGATTGTGTGAAGTTTAGTTTCGTAATCGAAAAACCAATCAACGTGCACGTAGTCGTGCATCCTCCTGCTTTTTTATACGTGATGGTGGGCATTTTCAAATTTGAAAATAAGCCGTTGATCTCGGCGCAATTTTTTCCCTTTTCTCTCCTGCCTCCACCTCACCACAAGCCATGTTAACGCAAAGGGAGTCAATGGGGAGATGGGGTTTTTCCTGAAATATCTAACCCCATACCAAAATTTGATGTGAACATTACTCATCTGATTACTATATTTCCGCAATCTCTGAATGAAGATCTCATTAGTTGCAAATTCACTGCCGCTGCCTTCTGTCTTTAACTGAATTCCAAGAGAAATACTGTACTAATGTCCCCTATCGCTTCCTGCGCTCCCTGGATGAGCAACCGAACTTGTATCCGCCGTGAATCAATCGAAACACCGCCGATGTAAACATCTTAAAAGCTAAAACAGCGTACACCGGTAAAATTACAGAACCACACTATCAATAATTTTTATTTCATCCAAATTATTACTTGTCCGAAGACAATTTGTTATCGCTGCCTGAGCGGACAGGTGGAAAGAACGCGTCACATAACACATCTGCATGCTCCCAGTAACAAAACTGAGCTAGTGTTATGTCGGGGAAATATAAATACTCGAATATGTAACATTAACGTCTGGGTTCCACAATAAGAAAAAACAAATTATCATTTATGGCATGGACAGCCAAGTACACAATGATATCATTACTGAGATGGACAGGTATTCACGAAAATAAGAGGATCGAAGGTTACGGGAAATTTGAGAAATATCAGCCATGATGGAATAGCAGAACAAGCTGGACGGGCAGAATGGCCTAATACTGCTGCTACATCCTACTATTACAAAGTTACGATGTGATTCTTTACATGGAATAACCAGATTGCAGAACAGTAGAGTATCGATTGGCCGAATAGCCTCTTATCTACACTGTAGAAATATTTGCAATTTTAAAATCATTCGCCACGGTAAACAGCAACAAAGTGAACCGTCCACTCCGAATGCTCTCTGCCGTACCGCAGAACACGGCATTAGTACATTTTTGGAACTGAAGTAGTTGTAAAAGTCGGGATAAACGTGAAATAACCGGCTACAGTAACATTCCCCTCAGTATGCGCTGCCTTACCCGTCCTCAGGTCTACGCTCTCTTTCGGGGGGTTTGGGTGGCTCTGAAAAGAGCCTTTGGGTTCGCTGGAAATGGGTCGCTTTATCCTCAGCCGCCGAATCCATAGAGAGTGCGGCCCTGGCGTTTCAGAGCGTACACCACATCCATGGCGGTGACTGTCTTGCGCTTGGCGTGCTCAGTGTAGGTGACCGCATCCCTGATCACATTCTCCAGGAAAACCTTCAGCACCCCGCGGGTTTCCTCGTAGATCAAGCCCGAGATGCGCTTGACCCCGCCACGGCGAGCCAGGCGCCGGATGGCTGGTTTGGTGATGCCCTGGATGTTATCACGGAGCACTTTGCGGTGCCGCTTCGCTCCGCCTTTTCCCAGGCCTTTGCCTCCTTTACCTCTTCCAGACATCACGCTACTTCACTCCAACCGCTGCCAAATGAGAGCCGAGCTGCCTCCCCTTCCTTTTTTATACAGCCCGGTCCGACCTGACTGAGAAAGGGCTGACAGAGAGTGAGAGGCGGGTCCGGAGAGGAAACTGAGTGACAGACAGAGCAGGGAAATGGCTTTGATTATCCAGCTCCACCTCCAGCTCACTCCCGCCCCAACTGTGTCTGGAACCGAACCTTTTCTCCCCAACATTTTCAGACAAGGCGACAAAACTACACCACATACGTGCACGCCAAGATCAAAAAACTGGATTCTCACCAGTAATAGCAAAGCCCACCCTGGAACCACAGTAGACAACATAATCACTGCGGGGAAGTCTATTATCAACTTATCGGACCACACCCTTAGACCGGAAGAGATTGAAGTCCTGAGTAGGGGTCTCAACTTCTGCCCCACTGCCAAAATGAACCCGTTGGTTTTGGCAGCAGACACGGAGGAGTTACTCCGGGAATTCTTTCAAGGTGCCAGCAGTGATCCCAAAGAGCCCGCTGATGAACTCGAACTGTCATCACAGGGATCTGTAGAGGAGCGACCAAAGAAGGTGTCAATTTGGACACCACCAGAGGGCCGCTGCCCTGGGCTTGACATGTATGCTGAAACCGTCAGGAAATATATAAATGCCAGATTCATCAGCTGTACCCACAAGGTAGAGCAAAACATCACCGCTTCACAACGCAATGCCATCCAGGCTCTCAAAACCAATCACAACATTGTCATCAAACCAGCAGATAAAGGAGGAGCCATTGTCATTCAGAATAGAACAGATTACTGCAAGGAAGTGTACCGACAACTGAACAACCAGGAACACTACAGACAACTACCAGCTGATCCGACCAAAGAACACACCCGTGAATTAAACACACTGATCAGAACTTTGGGTCCAGTCCTTCAGCATTCCCCACGCGCCCTCATCCCACATACTTCTTGTGTAGGCAACTTCTACTGCCTTCCAAAGGTAGACAAAGCCAACACACCAGGACATCCCATTGTGTCGGGCAATGGGACCCTACGTGAGAATCTCTCTGGTTGCGTGGAATGCATCTTGAAACCTATTGTACAGGGGATCTCCAGCTTCTGTCACGACACTACGGATTTCTTACAGAAACTCAGCACTCACGGACCAGTCAAACAATGGACTTTTCCGCACTCTACACCAGCATCCCCCGCAATGATGGCATCACGGCAACAGCCTTAGTACTCAGCACCAACAACTGCCAATCTCCAAACATCATCCTACAACTCATCCGCTTTATGCTCGATCACAATTTATGCTTGGGCGGCACGGTGGCACAGTGGTTAGCACTGCTGCCTCGCAGCGCCAGAGACCCGGGTTCAATTCCCGCCTCAGGCGATTGACTGTGTGGAGTTTGCACATTCTCCCCGTGTCTGCGTGGGTTTCCTCCGGGTGCTCCGGTTTCCTCCCACAGTCCAAAGATGTGCAGGTTAGGTGAATTGGCCATGTTAAATTGTCCGTAGTGTTAGGTAAGGGGTAAATGTAGGGGTATGGGTGGGTTGCGCTTCGGCGGGTCGGTGTGGACTTGTTGGGCCGAAGGGCCTGTTTCCACACTGTAAAGTAATCTAATCTAAAAAACAACTTTTGACAACCAATACAGACACATGGAACAGCCATTGGGACCAAATTTGCACCCCAATATGACAACATTTTTATGCGCAGGTTCGAACAAGACTTCTTCTCTATGCAGGATCTCCAACCAAAATTGTACCCAAGTACATTGACAACATTTTCTTCCTCTGGACCCATGGTGAGGAGTCACTGTGACATCAACAAGTTTCACCCCACCATCAAACTCACCATGGACTACTCTCGACTATCTGTCTCATTCTTAGACATATGCATCTCCATCAAGGATGGACACGTCAGCACCACACTCTACCACAAACCCACACACAACCTCACAATGATACACTTCTCCAGCTTCCACCCAAAACATATTAAAACAGCCATCCCCTATGGACAAGCCTTACTCGTACACCAGATCTGCTCAGATGAGGAGAAACGTGACAGACACCTGGAAGTACTCAGGGATGCCCTCACAAGAACGGGGTATGATTCCCAACTCATCGACCGCCAGTTCCAACATGCCACAGCAAGGAACCGTAATGACCTCCTCAGGAGACAGACACGTGCTGCAACCGACAGGGTATCCTTCGTTGTTCAGTATTTCCTGGGAGCTGAAAAACTATGTCATGTTCTTCGTGACCTGTAACACATTATCAATGAGGATGAGCACCTCACCAAGACCTTCCTCATACCTCCACTACTTGCCTTTAAACAACCGCCAAACCTCAAAAAGATCATTGTTTGTAGCAAGCTGCCCGGCTCTCAGGACAACTCCATATAACCCTGTCATGGTAGGCGCTGCAAGACATGTCAGAGTGTGGACATAGATACCACCATTACGCGTGGGGATACTTCCCACCTTGTACGTGGCAGGTACTCATGTGACTCAGCCAACATTGTCTATCTTATACATTGCAGGAAAGGATGCCCGGAGGCATGGTACATTGGGGAAACCGAGCAAAAGCTATGACAACGGATGAATGGGCACCGCAGCACAACAATCAACAGACAGGAGTGTTCCCTCCCAGTTGGAGAACACTTCAGTGGCCCTGGACATTCGACTTCGTACCTTCGGGTGATCATGTACCAAGATGGACTTCGGGACAGGCAGCAGTGAAAAGTGGTTGAGCAGAGGCTGATAGCTAATTCCGTACCCATAGGGAGGGCCTCAACCGGGACCTTGGGTTCATGTCACTTTACAGGTGACCACCATTGTACTAGACACACACACAGATACTCCAACACACACACACTCTCTCACACACACACAGGCACTCCTATAGAGATACACATGGACACACATATACACAGACGTGCACACAGACACCCACACACACCCTTACAGACACACACACTCCCACACTCACACATGCACCCCCTCACAGACTTAAGACACTCTGCACTCACTACTCACACACACTTTCTCACACTCACAACCCCCAACCCAGATAGACACACACACACAGATAAAGACCCACATGCACACACATATTTTGTGGGGTGAATTTGTACTTGCAGGATTACATTGTACTTTACTCAAAAACTGCATGCATTCATGTAGAATTCTGAGCTCAAAAACTGCATGAATTCATGTAAAACTCCGTTATCTCACTTTTTAGATTAGAATCAATCTAAACATCCTGGCATAGACAGAGAAAACGGGGCTAACACCTTCAACATATTGTCGAGCTATCACCATTGTTAACAGCTAACCTGAGAATGCAACTTTTTTAAAAAAATGTTTTGTGATTTACACATGAAAGTGAAACTATCATGATATTCTCACAGATGAAAGGCATAACAGACAATTAATTTTTCACTGTATAATTTCAGTTACATCACACTGTAAATTTTTGCTAAAAATTCTGTGTGTTAGGATTGAGCCCTCCACTACCACCTGATGAAGGAGCGACGCTCCGGAAGCTAGTGTGATTCCAATTCAACCTGTTGTGTGATTTTTAATATTTCTCCCCAAAGCTGACCATTCCTGAGCTGAGGAGCGCATGCGTGAGGCCCTCCCCCAGCGCTGCCATTGAGGAGCATTTACTCAGTGAGTGCAAGAGGTTTGTTTGAAACAGACCGCAATGGAGAGATCAGCGCCCAGGGAAGCGAGGGAACAGCAGGCTCTTTCCAGCAGCACATTGGGATGGGAGCCTGGGACACAGAGAGGGCTCCGAGACCGGGATTGATTCGGGGTGAGTTCAGGGAGAACCGGGGGCTGTTTGTAAGAGGCCGAGCGGAGCAGGAACTGGTCCCGGAACTTGGAGTGAGCGGGCTGGGGGGAAGAGAGAGGCCATTCTCGGGCTGTGTGTGGGCCTGCTGAGGGAGGCAGAGCGGGAAGAAGCTGCTGTGGGACATTCTTATGGTTTGCAATCCCCTAAACACTGATGGGAATTCATTGTTTGGCTTCTGTTTCACGATATTGGGCGGTGAATAATGGAAGCACAGACCATAATTTTGTGACAGTCCAAAAAAGGACACGTATTAGAGTGAACAGATTTGAAGTTTCGAGGAAAGTATGAGACATAGCGTCCCTTGTTCTTTCCTTCAACATTTAGTATTTTGGCAGCTTGCTGTTGATGCTTTGCAGCTGCTTCAGGAATTCCCATTCATGGAGGTGAACAGATATTAGTTCTGGATCTCACCCAAAAGCAAAGAGTGACCAGCTGTCTCTAACAAACAGAGGGTATGTAGCCCATTGACGTTTACACACCAGTGTTGAAGATAGATAAACTGAATCCTCATCCAAAATAGACATTCAGGAACAACATTAAAATCTGCAATTATTAAGAGCATTTTCAAAGTTACAATGAAGATAGACAAGTAGGCCACATTGTTGCATTGTTTCAACAACCATCCGTGAAGGAGGGGTTAAGTATAGAGATGGAGGGAAACTGTGCTCACTGACAGGACAAGAGTTACCGAAGAGTCGTCGAGTCATAGAGACGTATAGCGTGGAAACAGACCCTTCTGTCCAACTTGTCCATGCCGACCAGATATTCTAATCTAATCTGGTCCCATTTGCCAGCAATTAGCCCATCTCTCTCTAAATCCTTCCTGGTCATATTGTTCAAGTATAGATTTGAGACAGCCCAGGGAATCCCTTGTGGACTCAGATCTATAAGCCTCTCTTGGTTCGTCTTGGAGATCATACACTTTGGTAGTCTGGAATAAAAACCTCTTACAAACAGTTTAGTTTAATTTTAGCCTTCCCCTTTATTTACCAATAGTATCAGTGTTACAACATAACATTTACACCTATAAGCCAGGCTAGCTGAGGTTCTAAAACCTTAGAAAAGTAGGATACCAGCTCTTCCTTTAAGAGCCCTCACAGGCTGCTCCACTCTTCTGTCTCAAACAGGCTTCCTTTTTACACAACTTTACAAAAAACACTGCATGTTCTTAATTAGACAGACAGTGGAAAGGCAACAATTCGTATGGAAGAGAAGTTAATTAACAGGTCTGTATTCGCTTAACTGATCACTCCTGTCGGCCCTTAGCCATCCATCAGGGGGAAATACAGATCCAGCCGAGTCAGTGCCTGTTGGTGAGATTAGTCCCTGTCATAAAGAGGTATCAGTCTGAACGAAATGGGAGAGGTCATAAGGTAACCTTACACAGCTTGCATGTCAGATATCACTGTTTTCTAAAATGGCATCTTAGAGAGGAGGGCAAACTTTGACCATTAAATGGCTTCCTGACAGATTGTAGCAGAATCTCTTCAATGTTAGGTTTAGAATAATTTTTAAGCTAGGAGCAGACTCCTGCTTTTTATCTTTAGCACAAAATCATTCTGTAACTGAGGCTGAAAGGTTACATTTGAAATGATTCATTAGTCTCAAATTAAACATGCTTTCTTTTCAGGGTTGTGTTTCAAATTCAAAGAAGACAGAAGATCTGACGAGTTAGAATTGACAGAGGGTCAGTCGTGGTGTGTAGGAACACCAAGTAAGTTAAAGATTAGATTATATTATTTACAGCATGGAAACAGGCCCTTCGGCCCAACAAGTGCTTCTCAATATTACATTTTAGAGTTTGTATTTCATAATCAGTGATGGCTACTCAAAATCAGCATAAAGTCCCAAAATGCAAATAAATTCCAAACATTCATCTCTCTCTCACACGCACTCACACACTGTCACTCACTCACTCACACACACAATAAGAATCCATTATAATTGATAGGACCTGACCGTTTATTACAAGGCTTTTGACATGCTTCTGAGATGATACAAAGTTTCCGAGATCACAATCAAATACTGTCATTAAATTCATAAGTTACCAACTTTGAATGTTATCACTCTGTGTCTTTTTTTTTACATAGATTAATTGATGTTAAGGCAAATGTTCTTAATTGCTTTAGAGCATCCTGTTATCACTTGGTGAGAACAGATTTTTTTTATCTTCTGCACATCCTAGGTTCCCCCTTTTGTGGCCTGATGCCTCCCTGCCTGCCCTGTTTATTTTCTTGTGTTCTATAATTCAACATTACATTTAGTCTAAGTATTTAAGGGCAAGTTTTAAGGCTTTCTCATTATATTCACTCAGATGCCATTTAAATGTTATAATTGTACCAGGCTCCACCACTTCTCCATGTGCCTTATGATTTTATAAATTTCTATAAGGTCACTCTCCAGGGAAAACAGTTCCAGCCTGTTCAGCCTCTGACTATAGCTCAAATTCTCCAACCGGGGTGAAGCATATTTACATGGAGTTTGGGTGACTGAAAAGGACAGAATTAATCCTTGACTGAATACTTGTCACATACCGAGATGACAATTAAATAACATGAATTTCAAACAGACAATCTATACAGGTAGCTCGTGTGCTTTACTCACAACACGTCCTTTCTATAACCCACTGGCAATACAACTTGATAAACGTATGCCCACTTCTCATCTGCCTGAATGTGATGTTCTCCATTTTCTCATTAAGACATCATTTTTAAGATAATAACTATCAGGGATACATTTGGATTCATTGTGTGTATGCCTTTTGATACAATTGCTTTAAATTTTCATCTTTTTGCTGTAACTCAGTTAATTTACCTGAGCTAAAGATGTCTGCTTTGTCATCTCTGTTCCTGGTTTGTCTCAACTATCTATCAAACAGGGTCTCTGCTAATTTCCCTTCAACTTTCTTATCGGTACTCTTTGATCTTTCCTGTTTCAACTGGTGAATTCGTGACCTCGTTACCACACATTCAGGAAACATCCCAGGAAACATCCCAGGATGTGTGTCCTGCAGTAGTCCAGTTGCCTGAATTTCCATTGGCTTTTCAACCACAATCAACACTCCCACCAGTGAATCAGCAACATCATTATCAAGGACAAATTGTATTCCCGGAGCTGAAAGTTTGTCCAGTAATCCTACTATGACTTCTCCCCTCTTCACTCTAACCTCACTTCTTACAATTGAGCATTTCTTATTTCAATGTGAATTCCAGTTACTCATACCTTTTCTGGCAATAGTCCTTTAGAGGTACATATATCTTTATATTTTAGCATCACAGATTGAGAGGATCCTTATATCTCTGAATATTGCTACCTCTTTACCTGTTGCTCCTGGCCTACGCGAGTAAACTTTACCTTCACGGTGTATGGTTTTAGAAGATCTGGCACTTCCTCCATAAACAACCTCCAACCAGCTTGTACATTCTGGTGCAGCTTTCTAGTCTCCACAGTGCTCTAAGTTACCACTCCAACAAAATTCACTGGCTTATCCTGTTTTCCTACATCTGGCTTCTCAGTGTTTTTCCTAACCAGCTAATACTGATTCCATGGCCTACTTTATTGAAAACACCAGAGCTTTTTCACATTTCTTTCCCCTTCAAGGGTTTCCTTTTTACCCTGTGGTAAATTATTCTTATGATCTTCACAGAGATCTATTTTTTCCTTTCCATGTGAGAATTTCTCTTATCCACAATTATTATCCCTCATGGATTGAAATTGATTTTGGCAGCCCAATTTTGATTGATTGATCAATTCAATCATCAGCCATTTCTGATGTCAGTCTTACTGTTTTAACTCTCTACTCTTACATGTGAGTTCTCATTACATCAGGAAGTGAATTTTTGAATTCCTGTCGAAGCGTCAATTACCAAAGTTCAAACTCCCTCTTTATTCCTTTCCTCTCTCTCCTTTTCTCTCTTCTACCTCTCTTCTGTTTTTAATCGTAATTCAAACTGTTTCGTTTCTGTTGCCCTTTCCTTGACTTTTGCCTCTGACTCGAGTTATTTCATTACCAATTGAATGTTAGCCATCCCTAAAGATTCTGATGGCATTTCCAGCAAATTTAAATGGTAAGCTATGAGTGTAATTGTCCCCCTTTTCCTCATGGAAGGAGGCAGTTGACCTCCAGCTTGTCTGCTAATTCCAGCAGCTTGGTATTAATCACTTTTTGCAAAAATCTGAAGCCACTTCTTCCACCGTCAGAAAACTCTTGATGATTCAAAGAGCCATTGCTATCCCAAACACTGTTTCCTGATGAAGGGCTGATGCCCAAAACATAATTCCACCACTCCCCAGATGCTGCCTGATCTGCTTGGTTTTCCAGTAACACACACTCGTCACTGATCTCCAGCATCTGCAGTCCTCACTTTCTCCAAGCGCTGCTTAAACCAATCGAATTCAACACCCGGAACAAAAGATGCTAAGACTTACCACTTGCTGCCTTCGAATCCAATAAATCAAATCCCAAATCAGAACTACAAAATAAATTCTGCAAACAGTCCCCAATCTGTTATGGAAAAGGCCAGACATTTCAAGAAAGTAACCCAGACCCTAACTTTGCTAATTGTTTTAAGCGGGTGTAAAGAAGATATTCCAGGAGGGATGCAGCTGGTCAAACCAGTAGTTTTAAACAAAACAGTTTGATTTACACATTTACCGAATGATACACAAACAAAAGAGAGCAGAATACTAAATAACTTAAAAATCCAAAAACCCAACAGACTATACCAACTTAATGATGGTGTTCCCAACATTTACAACAATCCCCATAAATACCCCTTGCCACAAAAGGTAAAGTCAAACACAGGGTCTTACAGGAGAGATGTCAGAGAGAGAGTACCATCATGGACCTGCTTCTTTGAGTTCAGCAACCTTTTCAACTGCCAGACTGCTTTCAGTCAATAGCCAGACAGCCAAAAACCAAATCAAGCCAGAGAAAAGCTGAGCTGGGAAAACTGGGCCACTCCCCTTTCATTGTACAAGTGTTCTTCTTAAAAATGTGGAAGCCTGAGGCATTACCAAAATCAGAATGGCCTTAAAACCCATCAACTCCGACTTGTCAGAACCTGTGTCTTTTACAAGCTTTGTTAAAGGAGCAGCAGCATCACAGCAGACTGCTCCAAGAAGTAATGCCCCAAGGGATACAGGATAATGTGTTGAATTGGATCCAAAGTTGGCTCAGTCACAGGAAAGAAAGGATAATGGTCAATGGTGGCCCTTGTGAATGGAAAGCTGTTACAAGTGGTGCTCTGCATAGCTCAGTGTTGGGCCCTCTGCTGTTTGTTTTATCCATTAATGATTTGGAGTTGCGTGTGTTGGGCAAATTTGTGAAATTTGCAGATGACACAAAAATTGGCCATGTAGTGGATAGTGTGGAGGATAGCTGTATGCTCCAAAACTATACAGACGGTTTGGTGGAGTGTGCAAGAACGTGGCAGATGGAGTTCAGCTCTGATAAGTGTCAGGGAATGCATTTAGGGAAGTCAGACGGTAAATGGGAATCAACAATAAATGGGAATATACTGAGGGGGACAGATGAAGTGAGAGATCTTAGTGTGCAAATGCTCAGGTCCCTAAAGATAGAAGGGGCTGTAAAGAAGGCACATGGAATGTCTCCTTCATTGGCAGATGGTTGAATACAAAAATAAGGAAATAACAATGAAACTGTGTGAGGCACTGGTGGCTACAACAGGAATATTGTGTGCAGTCGGGTCACCACATTACAGGAAGGACGTCATTGCTGTGGAGAGTGCAGAGGAGAATTACTAGAATGTTGCCGGGGCTGGTGAATTGTAACTATCAGGAGAGATTGGAGAGTTTGGAATGGTATTCCTTGGAACAGTGGTGCCATGATTAAGGAATACAGGGCGACACTCATATCCGCAGGTCCAGTTATCGCGGTTTCACGTACCCGTGGTTTACAGTGGTCTGAGCATATGAAAGGAAATGTTCCAGAACCAGGGACCAGGAGACTGCCAGAAGGTATATTTCCCATTTGAATTAATGGTTTTGCACCTATCTGCGGTTTTGCGTTTCCGCTGTAGGTCCTGGAACATATACCCCATGGGTACTGGGGTCTACAGTACTAAATAGTGAGCTACCTGATGAAGCAGCAGCAGTTCGAAATCGTGCACTTCCAAATAAACCTATTGAAGTATAACCTGGTGTTTTGTGATTTTTAACTAACTAGAGTTAAAAATCTAGTCCTGGAATGAGGACTGCAGATGCTGGAGATCAGAGCTGAAAATGTGTTGCTGGAAAAGCGCAGCAGGTCAGGCAGCATCCAAGGAGTAGGAGAATCGATGTTTCAGGCATGAGCCCTTCTTAAGGAAGGGCTCATGCCCGAAACATCGATTCTCCTGCTCCTTGGATGCTGCCTGACCTGCTGCGCTTTTCCAGCAACACATTTTCAGAGGGAGACATTAGACAGGAGAAACCTGTTTCCTTTAGCAGAGAGTTCAAAAACCAATGATCACGGATTCAAGTTAAGTGGCTGTAGGATTAGAATTTATGAGCAAAAATTATTTTTTATGCAGAGAGTGGTGGGTATCTGGAATTCGGTGCCTGATTTGGTGGTGCAGGCAAAGACCTTACATATTTTTAAACAAATTCCCTGGTACTGAGCCTCAAGTGTTCTAAACTGCAAGGTTACAGGCGGTGCCAGGATGGTGGGATGAGAAAGGGCATGTAGGCATGGACAAGATGGGCTGAATGCCCCACCCCCCACCCCAAAGCTGTATTATTTTTATAATTCTCCAGTTATCAATGAGACCAGACCAGTCAATGCTGTGTGAATATGTAAATATATTTACCATATACAGAAAGTTTCAGTTTGATAACTACACCCACACATTCTCCAAACAGGAACTGACAGGCATAGATCAATAACTAAACTCACATATCCACATACCCACTTGCATCAGGTGGCCCCATTCATGGAGCTGTATGGGTGTTGTTTAGTTTCTGAATCTCACTCAACTGGTATTAGAATTTTAAGAAAAAATGGACAAGAGAGCAGCTCAGCAGGAGTGGAATCAGACCCGTGGTTCTGTTTAAATTGCTGGCTTTGAACAAAAAAATCCTCGTGATGATTAACTGAATGTTACATTGATGTTGCCAGTCACAACTGATGTTGATTTACTGGAGCTCTCTCTTCTATATTCCTCCACGCAAGTACTCAAAGGACCAAGACAATGTAATATTCCCTCGGTACAGAGCCAAGTGTGACCAGCTGCTTCGAACAAACAGCAGGTATGTTACTGCTGTCAGAGCAAAGAGCATCCTTTCAATAGACAATAGGTGCAGAAGTAGGCCAATCTGCCCTTCGAGCCAGCACCACCATTCATTATGATCATGGCTGATCATCCTCAATCAGTATCCTGTTCCTGCCTTATCCCTATAACCCTTGATTCCACTATCCTTAAGAGCTCTATCCAACTTTCTTGAAAGTATCCAGAGACTTGGCCTCCACAGACTTCTGGGGCAGAGCATTCCATACACTAGGGTGAGGTGGGGGAAGGGGAAATGAGGAAACTGTTGAAGTCCACATTGATGCCCTGTGGTTGAAGTGTTCCGAGGTGGAAGATGAGGTGTTCTTCCTCCAGGTGTCTGTTGGTGAGGGAGCAGCGGTGAACGAGGCCCAGGACCTCCATGTAGTCGGCAGAGTGGGAGGGGGAATTGAAACGTTGGGCCACGGGGTGGTGTGGTTGATGTGTGCAGATGTCCCGGAGATGTTCCCTAAAGCTCTCTGCTAGGAGGCGTCCAGTCTCCCCAATGAAGAGGAGACCACATTGGGAGCCCTTCCCCCACCTCACCCTAGTTCTAAACTTCCAGCTCAGCACTGTCCCCATGACTTGTCCTACCTACCAATCTTCTTTTCCACCTATCCACTCCACCCTCCTCCTTGACTTATCACCTTTATCCCCTCCCCCACTCACCTAGTGTACGCTATGCTACTGTCTCCCCACCCCACCCTCCTCTAGTTTATGTCTCCACCCTTCAGGCTCTCTGCCTTTATTCCTGATGAAGGGCTTTTGCCCAAAACGTCGATTTTACTGCTTCTCGGATGCTGTCTGAACTGCTGTGCTCTTCCAGCACCACTAATCCAGAATCTGGTTTCCAGCATCTGCAGTCATTGTTTTTACAAGGTTGTTATTGTACCCACTTCTGCCACTTCCTCTGGCAGCTCATTCCAAAAAACATACCACCCTCTGTGTGATAAAGTTATCCCTCAGGTCGCTTTTAAATCTTTCCCCTCTCACCTTAAACCAATGTCCTCTAGTTTTGGACTCCCTGCCCCGGAGAAAAGACCTTGACTATTCACCTTATCCAAGCCCCTATTTCTGCAGCAATATACATATGAAACATCAAGGACCACTTAATGTGGACTGCAAGTGCACATCTAAATCGTCCTTCAATATGATGAGGATTTCTGCCTCTCACACCCTGACAGGCAGTGAGTTCCAGATCCCCACCACCCTTTGAGTAAAAATGTTTTCCCTCACATCCCCCCTGAAACCTCCTACCCCTTGCTTTAAATCTATGCCCCTCCCCCAGTCATTGATCCCTCCTTCAAAGGGGCGAGGGAGGTTTCTTCCTGTCCACCCTATCTATGCCCCTCATCACTTTATACATCTCCATCACGTCCCACACTCAATCTGCTCTGCTCTAAGGAAAACAACCCCCGTCTGTCCAATCTCTCTCCATCACTGAAACTCTCCAGCCCCCAAGGCAATAACCTGGTAAATCTCTCTCTGCATGCTTCCCCAGTGCTATCACACTGCTCTGATAATGTTGATTTGTATAGAGTTGCTTAAAATCTCACTGGAATGGCGATAAATTTGCTGTTCAGGAGAGACCCTGCCTGCTGGTTAGAAACAGCACAGTGCTAATTGCCCTCTTGACGTTTGCTGATGTTGATGGTTGTGTGTACGGTTCTGCAGTGGTTGGAGTATTCCCAGTCAACCTCCTCACCATCCTCGTAGAAAATATATTCAACTGGGGTCGAAACAACTGGTTTAACGAGGTGCTGTCTCCCTCCACTACCTCATTTCCAGGTGGGCACTCAGCTCTAGGACTGACACAGGGATGCCTGTGATTAAAGCAAACTGTTAGGCACGAGTTGTTGTTGTGTTCAACAACAAACAGTACTCCCACCATACAGTCAGAGAGAGTTACAGAGTCACTGAGAAAGTCAGAGAGGCAGGGAGAAACAGAGAGAGACATAGACACACACACAGGCATATGAAGTTATATAGAAACATAGTCAGAGTCAGAAAGATGCACAAGATCACAGCGTCATCGAGATTAATCGACATAGTGTTAAAGCAAGTCATAGACAGTCCAACAGAGAGAGATAGAGACCTCGCGGTCTGTACAATATACCTCACCGGGGGGGGATCTCTCCTGTCCCCCTCCACCCCCCAATAACCACCATCCTGACCCTCGGGAACGGGACATGTTGACACAGTCCGCTCTCCCTCGGCGCTTTTCCTTCCCGCGTGGCCCCGGCGCCATTTTAGCTTCAGGCCCCGCGCGAGATGGCGGTTAACGGCCGCCTCGTGCCCCAAGTGACCGTTAGCAGCTGCTTCAGGGGAAAGACTCTTGAAAGGGACAACCCTTTCAGGAGAGAGAAACAACAGGGCCAGCTCCGGGACTCGCCAAACTCAATAATAATGACAAATACACACAGACAGAGTAGTGGGAGTGAACAAGAAATTGTGCGGCGGCACATCAAGACCAAAGGCCACTCTCCCGAAGGACGGCTGCCCCGGACTCGAAACGTTAACTCCGCTTTCTCTCTGTCTGTCTCTGGACAGATGCTGCCAGGCCTGAAGCACAAACAAGGTCCTCGGCGGTGAGTCCGAGTTCAGGATCCTGTTAAGGTTCGGTTGGCAGATGGATGACAGTGTGGGAGGGTATGCAATGGGATTAGAAGAATAGAGGCGGAGACTGTTTCCTAAATGGGGAAAGGTTTCGGAAATCTGAAGCACAAAGGGATTTGGGAGTCCGAGTTCAGGATTCTCTTCAGGTTAACAGGCAGGTTCAGTTGGCGGTGAGGAAGGCAAATGTAATGTTAGCATTCATCTTGGGAGGGTTAGAATACAAGAGCAGGGATGTACTGCTGAGGCTTTATAAGGGTCTGGTCAGACCACATTTGGAACATTGTGAGCAGTTTTGGGCCCCCTATCTCAGGAAGGATGTGCTGAACTTGGAGGGGGTCAGGAGGGGGTTTACAAGAAAAATCCCAGGGATGAAGCACTTCTCATATGAGGAGAGGTTGAGGACTCTGGTTCTTAACTCATTGGAGTTTAGAAAGATGAGAGAGAACCTGATTGAAAATTACAGAATATCGAGAGGTCCATTCATGCATCTGTCTAGATACATCTTTATTGGTGCTATCGTCTGGGGAGTGTTTCTGAACAAACAGACCTACGGGGTGAAGGAAGGCAGTTCCTTAAATGTGGCATTGCGGCTTGACACTGTGGTGAAGTAAGCATTTGGCATGCTTACCTTCACTGGTCAGAGCACTGACGACTGGAGTTGGGACATCATGTCATAGCTGTACAGGATGTTGGCGAGACCATTTTTAGAATACTGTGTACAGTTTTGGCCAATCTGCTGTAGAAAGGACGTCGTTAAGCTCAAAAGGTTATAGAAAAGATTTACAAAGATATTATCAAGGTTGCAGGGTTTGAGTTATAAGCAGAAGCTTCATAAGCTAGGAACTTTTCTCCCCTGGAGCGTTGGAGGCTGAGGGGGTGACCTTATAGAGGTTATAAAATCACGAGGGGCACAGAAAAGGTAAATAGGTATAGTCGTTTCCCCAATGTAGGGGTGTCCCAAACTAGTGGACATAGGTTTAAGGTGAGAGTGAAAAGATTAAAAAGGGACCTGACATGCAAATTTATCACACAGAAGGCAACGAGTATATGGAAAGAGCTGCCAGAGGAAGTGGTAGAGGCAGGTACGATTACATGGAAGAGACATTTGTAAAGGAACATGGATAAGAAAGGTTCAGAGAAATATGTGTCAAATGCAGATAAATGGGACTAGTTGAGTTTGGGCAACGTTGTCAGCATGGGTGAGTTGGGCTGAAGGGCCTGTTTCTGTGCTGCATGACTCTATGAAAATGGATGAGAATAACAAACTTTGCCTGAATGTACAGGAGGAGCTGTGAATATGTGGGGTCATGACACAGACCAATTTCTCTTGGCAAAACACATGATTGGAACAAATCAAAAACTGACTGTGACAAATATTATTTCTGTGTACTCTGAACAGGATGTAGCCCTCTCTGCCAAGGTGGGAAGTGGATGCAATTCCAAAATGTCCTTGAACCAATCGACTTGCTCAGCCAGAAGGCAGTGAAGAGTTTGTAAAGGGTTAGGAATCATGTGCAGAGCAGAGCGGGTAGGGAGGTCAGATTTCACTCCTTTAAGGACCATCGCAGACAGGAACTGGAGAAGGCCATTCGGCCCTTCGAACTGCTCATCCATTCAATAGCATTGTGGCTGATGCCCCATTCCTCACGCTCACTTTCCTGCACTTAACATGTAACCCTCAATTCCCTGACTGATCAAGAATCTCCTGCTCCTGTCTCCACACACAACTCTCTGTGGCAAGGAGTTCCAACGACTCTTAACCCTCTGAAAGAAGAAACCCCTCCTCACCTCAGTCTTCAATTTTGAACCAGATGGTTGTTTGTTCCTGA
The DNA here is from genome assembly GCF_037043375.1 of Chiloscyllium plagiosum. NCBI lineage: Eukaryota > Metazoa > Chordata > Chondrichthyes > Orectolobiformes > Hemiscylliidae > Chiloscyllium > Chiloscyllium plagiosum. Next base: position 10,809,879 of record NW_028270187.1, read on the forward strand.
CAACAGTCATCATTAGAGTCTTAACTCCATATCTGTTTTTGTTTAAAATCGCATTCCAAATCCACCACCTGCCAAAGCAAGATTCAAATTCACATCTGCAGGACATACCCTGGGGAGCTGAAAATATAGGATTTTGCTTCCCCATTATTTCAGAAACGGAAAGTGAATCTCATCAAAATTGAGACCAGAACGAGTTGCCGCACACCACTGAGCTAAACATTGATGTCGACAGAATCCATACAGTGTGCAAAGAGATCATTCAGCCCATCCAGACTGTCCTAAGCCAGTGAAGAGGATCCCACCCAGACTCCTACCCTACCCCTGTAACCCTGCATTAACCATGGCCAATCCCTCTAACCTGCACATCATAGAATCCTACAGCATGGAAGCAGGCCTTTTGGCCTGTCAGGACCATATACTGACCCTCTGAATAGCATCCAACCCAGACCCACCAACTCTCCAATCCCTGTAACCCTGCATTTCCCATGACTATACCTTTTAGCGTGCATAACTCTCACACTATGGGCAACTTAGCAAGGCCAATCCATCTAAACTGCACATCTTTGGACTGTGGGAGGAAACCGGAGCATCTGGAGAAAACCCATGCAGAGAAGGGGAGAATGTGCAAACTCCCAATAAACAGTCACCCAGGGCTGGAATTGTTCCTGGGACCCTGGCGCTGTGAGGCAGCAATGGTAACCACTGTGCCACCCAATGTTTTTGCCGCTGGCCATGCAGGGGTTGGTTAGCTCAGTTGATTCTATTGTTGACTTACAATGTACAGTCATATTGACAGCATGCGTTCAATTGCTGGTCTGGTAGAGATTGCTGTGAGTGATCATTCCCTGTGCTTTAGATGTGGTGTGCCACAGTTTAAACTATAAAACAGTTGTTTGCCTTTTCTCCCCCACACCTCTTTCTCCCTCTCTCTAATGAGACAATGGTGACTTTACATTAATCACCTGCTAAAAACATAACTTTGCTGATTAAAAATTAACTGCCCTCTTTTTCACTACAATATAACTTGTATTTTTCCTCCCTGATGCACTATCGGAGTGAGTTGAAAATAAAAGAGAAGACACTTTACCAATGGTACATATCTAAATGAAGTGGGAGAGGGTGCACAGGGAGAATTACCAGCATATTGCCTTGGTGGCTGGAGAGTTTGTGATTGAGAGAGGTTGTTGTCCTTACAGCAGAGTAGATTGAAAGAGAGGGATGTATAAAATAATGAGGGATGAAGATAGGGGAGGCAGGAAGAAACTTTCCCCGCTTAACAGAGGTGGGGGAGGGGTACAGATTGAAGGTATGGACCAGGAGGTTTCAAGGGAATGTGAGGAAAATCTTGTTCACCCAGAGGGTAGTGTGCAATCTGGAAGTCACTGCCTGTAAGGGTGGAAGATTCAGAAGCTCTCATCAGATTGAAGGAGGATTTAAATGTGCACTCGTGATGCCAAGTGCTGGGAAAATGGGATAAGAGAATATCGAGATGGTTGTTTCTGACCAGCACAGACTCTGGCCTTTTTCTGGGCTGCAGATTTCTCAGAAACTATGACTAACTCACTTTGAGATGTGTATTCTACATCCAAGATACTATCTAGCGTGATTTCGTACATTTCATGTTCAGAGATGAGGGGTTTGTCGTTGAAAGAGAGATTCAGCAGTTAAGACCAATATGCTCTGGAGTTTAGAGGAATAAGGGAGATCCAGCTGAGGGATATAGGGTGGTAAAGGAGATGGGATTGACAAAGGAGACAGAGAGGATGTTTCCTCAGGTGTGACAATTTAGAACGAGAGGGTCATTGTTTCAGGAGAAGGGGATGGTACAGATTGAAACAGGAGATGTTGAGAAATTGCTTCTCTCCAAGGTAGAGGGGGTGGGAATCTCTGGGAATTCACTTCCCAGTATGTGGGGGCACGTCGGGACACTGAATAAATTGAAGGAGGGGACAGACAGATTGTTAATCAGTGAGGGGTTAAAGGGAGGGGGGCAGGAATTTGCAGTGAGGCTGGGATGAGATCAACCGCAGCTGCATAGAATGGGGGAAGCAGGGTCCCCAGGGCTCCTAGCCCGCATGTTGTGTTGATCGTCCAGCTGCCTAAACACTTTTTAGTGTGGCTGACTCATAGCACATGCGCAGAAAGGTCTGAATCTGAGGGCCTAAGCTGTGTGATGCATCACAATCCATTCGTCTCTTAGAAACCAAGACCATAAGATATAGCAGTCATTCGGCCCATCAAGTCTTCTCTGCCATTCCATCATGGCTGATATGTTTGTTAACCCTATTTTCCTTCCTTCTCTCTGTAACGATTAATCGTCCTCTTGATCAACAACCTATATCTGTCTTAAAGACATAATGACAGCCGTCTGCAGTAATGAGTTCCACAGATTCCCCACTGTCTGGCTGAAGAAATTCCTCCTCATCTCGGTTATAAAAGGAGTCCCCTTCACGCGGAGGCTGTGCCTTCGGGTACTAGTCTCTCCTACTCGTGGAAACATCTTCTCCATGTCCACTCTACCCAGGCCTCTCAGTATTCTCCAAGTTTCAACCAGATTCTCCCTCACCCTTCTAAACATAATCGAGTCCAGACTCCTATTCCTCAACGTCTCCTCATATTACAAGCTCTTCATCCCTGGGATTTTTCTTGTAAATACCCTCTGGACTCCTTCCACATTCAGCACATCCTTCCTTAGATAGGGGGCCCAAAACTGCTCATAATGTTTCAAATATGGTCTGACCAGAGCCTGATACAGCCTCAGCAATACATCCCTGCATTTATATTCGACACCTCTTGAAATGAATGCTGACATTCCATTTGCTGAACTGCCAACTGAAACTGCCCGTCAACCTGAAGAGAATCCTGAACCTGGACTCTGAAGTCCATTTGTGCTGCAGATTTTTGAACCTTTTCACAGTTTAGAAAAGTCAACGCCTCTATTCTTCCTACTAAAGTACATAACTACCTGTCCTTCCAGCTATCTTTGTGTCATCAAAGAAACACTCAGGACAATGAAATGGCCCTGCTCCTCGTGTCTGCTGCTAGACCTAGAGTGAATGGCTCCTTGCCCCCAAAGACCAAGGCCAGAAGGGACCACTGTTGTACTGAGGCAATCAACAGATTGATGTCCCAGGGTCTAAAAAGTAGGTATTCCCTGAAAACAAGATGAAAGATAAAGCAATTAGCCATCAGTTCCTCTTCCAATTCACACTGCCTTGTTGTTAATTTAGTTGAGAGAGATGGAACATCTCTATGATTTAGATGATTACAAACACTATCGATGATTAATAAATTCAAATGTCAAAAGATTCGAAAAGCTTGGGCAGACCTTCGCTCCATGCTATATGCAAGAGAAACACCAGCGATGTTTAAATGTGGCTGGGCTTCTGAGGGTTAAGTTAAACCAGAGAAAATCTCCACTTTGACTGAACCAGAAATGTTATAAAGTATATATATATTATATTCTTTACCAGTCTTTCTTGATTTGAGATGGTGGAAGCTGAGTACACCAAACTGCTATCTGTTTTGGAGTTATCAATAATCAAAAAACAATAAGCAAAGTGAACCAAAAGATTAAAGATCAGAATGTTAAAATAACAGAAAACAATGCCTCAAAATTAAATATGGAGTGATAATTAAGGTCACAGCCCCAACCCAACAGTAATATTAACTGAAGCTCTTGGCGATATAGAAACATTTTCAAAGCAGTTTACGAACCAGGTGACTCAATAACATCGACATTCACAATAAAGTTTGCGCCTACCCTCCCAGAACAAGCTCACATAGGGAAGGTGGAGGCCCTGGGATAATTGACAACTTTTTTTATTATTAATCACTCTTGACACATGGACAACACCCACTGGACCCTGTGTTTATTGCCCAACTCATCCCTAGTTGCCTACTTAAGAAGGTAGGGATAAGCTGCTTTCTTGAACTGCTGCAGTCCATGTGCTATGGATAGAAATGCATTGCCCTGAGGGAGGGAATTCCAGGATTTTAACCCAATGACACTGAAGGAATAGTGTTATATTTCAAAGTCAGAACACTGCATGGCCCAAAGGGGAACTTGTAGAGGGTGGGTGTTCCACATATCTGCTGCACTTGTCCTTCTACATGGAAGTGGTCATGGGCTTTGAAGGTGTTGCCTGAGGATCTCTGGTGTATTTTCGCAGTATGTCTTGGTACTGCTGCTAGTGAGCATTGGTAGTAGAGGGAGTGGATGCTTGTGGATGTGGTTCCCAGGAAGTGGGGACTGCTTTTTCCAACGATGATGTTGAGCTTTTCGAATATTGTTGGAGCTGCAACCATCCAGGCAAGTGGTGAGCATTCCATCACACTCCTGACTTGAGACTGAGATACTTGGAATGGATCAATCAGGGAAGACTCTGACCATATGTATCCCTCTAAGGAATAAAGGAATAAAACCATGAAGAATCTATATTGTTCTATCTTCTTCAGATGGATCCCAGGGTCTACCCTACAGACTCCAGGTTGAGTCACACCCATTACACACAGGCTCCCTCAGATATACTGAAAGCCTTTGATTTTCTGCCGTTTAGTAATAATTCTCAAAGTACGCCTCTTGTTCGAGAATCTCGAGGTTTGTAAACAAAATGATTAGTTGCCAAGCTGTATCCCTGTGTTCTTCACTGAAGAGTATATGGCTCCAGCACAGCTCAAAACTAAAGGGTCAAAAGAAAAGGTGGAAAGTTGTCTTCAACAGCAGTCAGACAGTCCCCAGGTGGCAAATAGTATCTGTCCCTGTTGAGTTTCTCCAACAATTTCTTTATTTCTTTTCATTTCTGACATTCATTGCCTGATGAAAGCTAATCGAATGCTGGCCTTTATATTGAGAGGACTGGAGTACAGGAATGCGAAGGGATGCTGCGGTTATACAAAACCCTGATTAGACCCCACTTGGAGCAGATCTGGGCACCATATCTGAGGAAATACAGCGTGAGTTTACAAGATTGATACCTAGGCTTCAGGTTATGAGGAGAGATTGCATAAATTAAGCCTGTTCTGTCCAGAATTTACAGGGTTTAGGGATGATCTGATCGAAGATATTAACAGGAGAAAACAGTATAGAAATTGAAAGTGTTTCCACTGGTTGGGGATCCTTGAACTAGGCAGAGCATTGCTGGAGAATGAGGGCCAGACTGTTCAAGAGAGATGTTAGGAAGTACTACTACGCACAAAGGTTGGGAGAGGTTTGGAACTGTCTTCCACAAACAGCAGGCATTGAAGGATCAATTGTTAATTTTAAATCTGAGAGAGAATTTTTTTTTGTTGAACAAAGTTATTAAAGGGAATAGGGGCACGGGCAGGTCTATGGAGTCAGGACATAGATCTGCCATTGAATGGTGGAACAGGATCAAGGGGCTGAATGGCTTCCTCCTGCTCCTTTACATGAATATTCCACATTAATAAATCATGGAATCCCCTGCAGTTACAAAGTGGCATTTCCACACACCGGAGCAATTAGTGATTTCAAATAGAAATTTTATTTTCACATGTTCCAGATCCCCACCATCGTGTGGGTGAAACAATCCTCAAATCCCTCTCTAAACCTCTTACCCTTCACTTTAAAATGATGTCCCCCCCTTGTTACTGACCCTTCGACTAAGGGAAACAGCTGCTTCCTGTCCCCCTGTCCATGTCCCTCATAATAGCATCATAGAGTCATATGGCAATGAAACAGACCCTTCAGTCCAACTAGTCCATGCCGACCATAATCTCAACCTAAACTAGTCCCACTTGTTTGCACTTGGCCCATATCTCTCCAAACCTTTCCTATTCTTGTACTTATCAAAATGTCTTTTAAACATTATAACTGCCCTTTTATCCGCCACTTCGTCTGGGAGTTAAATCCACACGTGTACCGCTAGCTATAAAAAAACAGTTACCCATCATGTCATTTTTAAAAATGTTTCTCCTCTCACCTGAAAACTATGTCCCCTGGTCTTGACGCCCCCCCACCCTTGGGAAAAGACACCTGCCATTCACCTGATCTATGCCCATCATGATTTCATAAACCTCTATACCCCTCAAACTTCTACACTCCAGTGATAATAGTCCCAGCCCATCCAGCCTCTCCTCATAACTGAAACGCTCCATTCCCAACAACATACTGATATATCTTTCTGAACCCTCTCCAGCTTAATAATGTCTTTCCTCTAACAGGGCAACCAGAACCGGACACAATACACCAGAACAGGCTTCACCAGTGTCCTGTACAACCACAACATGGTGTCCGAACCCCAACACTCAGTGGTCTGAGCAATGAAGTCAAGTGTTCTAAACACCTTCTCAAACACCCTGTCTACCTGTGACACAAACCCCAAAGAATCATATACCTGAACCCGTAGGTCACTCTGCTGTACAACACTACCAATCTTACAGACCTCTATCATGACCGCTCCACCATCAACCTTCTCTGTTGTTCAGGAAACAACGCAAACTTTCTTCCAACGCTGCCAGAGATTTGTTTTTGTTGATCTTCCCAATCAGATGAATACCAGCATGAACACTGACCAAGACATGATGATGTAGGATCAGCAGCTCACAGATTCACACTCACCATTCAATAGACCTGACCAGATTCCTGCATATTCAAAATTTCTTGCAGGTCTGTCGATTTCCCATCACCTCCCTTGGAATGAAATATTTCCAGACCATTACCCAACCGAGTCCCAATCCCACTCGTGACAACAATTTGCTGCTGTTTGCGTGCAAAAATCCCTGGCAACAAGGTCATTGAGCCAAGGTCCCAAGAAATAACCTCCTGGAATTGTCTGGAATCTGGTTCAGAACTTCTATGTTCATAGAATCATAGTATTTTACTGTATGGAAGGAGGCCATTTGTGTCTGTACCAGCTCCTGAAAGAGCTACCCAGCGAGCTCCACTTTCCAGCCCTATCTCTGTAGCCCTCTAATATCATCAAATTTATATCCAGCTCTCTTTTCGAACCTCCTATGGAATCCGCCTCCCAAGCAGCACATTCCAAACCCAACAACCCAATAAGTTTCTCCACATCTCACACTTGCACTGACAATCTTGAAATTCTAGCCAGCCAGTTACTAATAAACAAATGAGTGGGAAACAATAACTTGTTTTCCCATCAGAATTGTTCAAATTTTCAACACCTCAATAAGGTCACCACTCCATCTAAAATCCCTCATTGTTGTATGAAAAAGATACCATCTCCTTCACACTGTCAGGTTTGAACAGCCTTCCTTAAATAAGGTATCCAGAACAGAACAAAATCAGACTGGGTAAGAGAAGGCCAACTCCCTTTATCAAATTTATTTCTAAATTCAGCTTCTTTTGCCTGTGTCGGTGAGGTGTTATACACTTACAAAGAAATACCCATCAGATCAAAGGCTTACCTCCAATGCGATCTAATATTCTCCATTCAATGCTTGTGCTGTCACCGGAATTAATTTCTTTTCTGCCCTCTGCTTTGTGTTGGGTTAGCTCAATTGGCTGAAATGTGGAGTAAGATTGACAGCGTGGGTTTAAATTTCTCTCTCTCTCTCTCTCTCTCTCTCTGACACTCCAGCTGAGGTCCACCAGTGTCTTGTATAACTTCAACATCACCTCCTTGTTCTCAGTCTCTGTGCCCCTGTTAATAAAGCCGAGGATGTTGTGTGTTTTATTAACTGCTCTCCCCTTGTTATGTCGCCTTCACTGATCTGTGGACACATACCCCCAGGCTCCCTCTGCTCCTACACCTGCTTTAGTTTTTTTACCCCCCAAATCTATTGTCTTTCCGTTTCTTTGAACCAACGTCATTCCCCAAATTTGTGTTGAATCAATTTTGTCTTTATTTTTGGATGTTCATGAATTAAAACCTATTTTGTTAAATCAAACTTCATTTTCTCCATCCGAGTTGTTTTACTACTAAGTAACAGTATAACTCCACAAGAACATACAGTGTAGGATAAGGTTGAGTCAATTTAGCCCCTCAGGAACCTGCTCCGCTATTCCACATGATCGCAGCTGATACCATCTCAGTCTCGATCCCATCTCAGCCTCAACCCCACTTTCCTGCAAGTACTCTCTTTGACCCATTACTGATTAACAATCCGTCTGTCTCCTCCTCCAATTTATGCAGTGTCCTGGGGGGTGGGGGAGTGATCCCACAGATTTACAACCCCTTCCTCATTTCAGAGATTTCATTCCTCCTTTGCTCTGTTTTCAATCTGCCCAGCCCCTTATCCTGAATCGATAACCTCTCGTTCAAGATTCTCCCACAAGAGCAAACATCCTCTCTTCAAAACCTCTGTCAATACCCCCTTTTGCATCTTATAGTTAGTTCTCCTCACTATACTCCAGAGAAACCGCTCAATCTCTCATCTAAGGCAAACCCTTCATCGCTGGAAATGATTGGGTGAATCTCTTCTGAACTGCATCTGTCCTCAAGTAAAGAGATCAAAATTGTACCAATCTGTTCTCATAATACTAACCTTTTCATCTTGGCAATCAATTCAGTGATCTCCTTTAAACTCCCTCCAATTCAACTACATCCCTCCTCAAGGAAGGGGACCAAACCTTCTCACAGTACTCCGAATGTGGAAACCCCAATCCCTTGTACAGTTGCAGTAACAATTACCTACTTCAATACTCCATTCCTTTCACATTAAATGCCTTCCTTGTGACTTGCTGTAGCCTATACACTACTTTGAGATTCATCCACATGGACATCCTGTTCCCTTTGCACTGACATTTTGAACTTTCTCTCCTGTTCAGATGATAACTTGCCTTCTTCAATTCTTCCAACTGCAATGGATAACCTCACCACTGATGGGACTGACCAACTCTCAGTTCAGAGTCTAACGGAAATTAAGAGAGTATGCTCGATTTGAACTGTTATGCTTTAGATTTGCAAACGAGTCAGACACCATGATCCATTTGCTCCAATTTGTCTAATAAATGTAAAAATGTTGGCTTTGCACCCCAGAGTGATTTTTCAGCCCATTCGGACAGTGTTTGAATGCTGTTACAAGTTGTTAACTACCTCACTAACTTACCTCTGCCAACGGGAACAGCTGGAAGAATCAGCTGGAGAAAATAAGGGAGAAAGAACATGTTTACTGTAAATATTCAGCTTCACCTGCTAGCAAATGAATCTGGATTCCTTGACTGATGCGCAAGCAACAATTATTCCAATTGTAATCTTTAGTTTATAACTGTGCTGACCATTCTTCTGAACTCAACACATTACTTGGGGAGACATAAAAAGTAATTTCATCTGCCACTTGTTCAGCCTGCCCTCATCCTCACAAAGCACGTTCCACACCGTGTTTTGTTTTAAGTTCACTGGTGGGTTGTGGAAATCACTGGCTGGGCCATGAATTTATTATCCATCCCAAGTTGACCCCTTGAGAATGAGGTAGTAAGCTGCCCTCTTGAACTACTGCAGTCCCTGTGCTGTTGGTAGACCCACAATACCATTAGAGAGGGAATTCCAGGATTTTGACCCAGCAACACTATAAACGAACAGCTGATATATTGCCAAGTTGGATGGTGAGTGGCTCAGGGGGAAACTTGCAGGAGGTGGTATTCTCATGTACCTGCTGTCCTTGCCCTTCTAGATGGAAGTGGTTATGGGTTTGGAAGGTGCTGTCTGAGGAACTTCTGCAGTGCATCTCACAGATGGTACACACTGCTACTGAACACGGATGGTGGAGAGAGTGGATGTTTGTGGATGTGGTGCCAATCAAGCATGGGCTGTGTTGTCTCTGGATGGTGTTTGGCTTCTCAAGTGTTGTCTACACGGTGCATTGTAGAAGTGAGTGAGTGTCTATGTTCGTGCACATGAAAGTGTGCGTGTGTGTGTCAATGAGAATGTCTGTGTTTCTCTCTGACACACATGCACATCTTCATACTCTCACTCAAACACACTCGCACTCATACTCTTTCATACACACACCCTCATACGCTCTATGTGACCAACACTAATTTGAAACCCACGTTGAGTCCCAACTGGAGAACAATCACTAGCGATACCTGCCAGAGTGTCTCACCCACCTTGTTTCCTGATCTGGAGTTTAATGGGAAGTAATGTGACGAGAGAAAGGATCACCTAACAGTGAGACAATGAGTACTGCTATCTCAGCGCTGTGTTCCTGTCAATAACATCATTGCTTCAGCAAACACCAACCCCAGTGTTTCCTGTTCCCTGTTGCCCTTACCCCCTGCCAACACCCGTCCATTTGGAGGGAAACCCCTGTATCTGTGAAATTCACTCCATATCCTCACCATTGCAGTGACATCACTGTTTCTGTGCAGTCTGTCTCATTAACAACATCCCATCAATCCAACCCAAACTATTCCATGCTAAACTCAAAAGATCACTCTGCACTCACATCTCTCGAAATTGTCGAATAGAAATTACTGTCCCTCATTTTCACAGCCTACATATATCGAGGCAAAACTTCCCTTTGTCCTCCACCTGTCAGCAGCAATTGGGCCATTCACAGAGAAACATCGAAAATATGATCGTGAGGAGGCCTTTTAGCCCCTCCAGCCTGCTCCGCCCATTCAATGAGATCATGGCTGATCACCCAACTTGATCCTGTATCTCCCTGCGCTATCTCTTTAGCCCCTAAGAACTCTATCAACTCCTTCCTGAATAACATGCAGTATTCTGGCTCTGACTGCTTTCTGTGGCAGAGAATTCCACAGACTCTCCACTCTCTGCATGAAGACATTTCTCCCCATCTCAGTCCTGCCCAGTTTCGTTGAGACTGTCACCCCGTCGTTCTTGACTCTCTACCCGGTCACTGGGAACACCCTTCCTGTGTTCACTCTGTCTTGTCCTTGTTCAAATTGAGAGGTTTCTATGGGATTTCCCATTAATTCTTCCAAACTGTAGTGAATATCATCCTACCAATCCAGTCTCTCTCCATCTATCAGTCCTGCCAACCCAGGAATCACTCATGGAAACCTTTGCTGTACAACCTCATGGGATCTTTCATGAGATCCTAAACTGCGCACACAGTTCTCCAGGTTAGCCAGCCACCCCTGCTCCTGGACTTGAATCCTCTCGCTATGAAGGCCTCCCTTATCTGAGAAAGGATGTTACTCTCCTCTTCGCTCCCCCCCCTCCCCCAACCCGCATAGCTGCTGCCATACATTCTGGGTTTTTCCAGCACTTTGTGTTTGTAACCTGTAACATTAAATCTCTCTCTCTCTCTCTCTCCACAGATGCTGCAGACCTGCTGAGTTTCTGAAGCAAGTTTTTAAAGAGTGTTTATGTCAAGTTTTCAGCCGGACCCCAGTGCAGAACGAGTACTGATCACGGATGAAGAATGGATTACCTGGCACTGTGTGGTCGGAATAACTGGTCACATTAAGTATTGTTCCTCTGGGACCCCTCTTGATCACAACAGACGGGTATCGGCCTTGGTGCTGGGACTGTAAACATTCAGTGGCCAGGTCTGTCCTGTCTGAGCTAGAGTTGTAATTCCCGCTGGCATTGTTTAAGGCTTTCTGTTGAAAGTAGGGTACAGTACCTCCGCTCATTACACACTCTGGAATGAGACAACTCCCAATCAGAACCTCCGTTTTAGTGGCTCTTGGGGTGAGGAAAACCCCAGCAACAGGAACTGGAACAAAATAAGACAAAGAGGAAATAAAAGATTGGATGTTGAAATTGTCTCTGTTTTTCATGGATGTTATCATCGATGAAACGATGATAATTGATGGAAAGGAGACATAAAACAAGCGAGATTTCACATCATTGCAAAGTCTCCCTGTGTTGTACAATCTACACTTTGAAAGATTTGTGTAAACTATGGATGGCCAAATGGTATATCATTCAACCATTTCCTCTGGATGTTCAATGGTGTTACCATCACTGTCCCCACCCCGCTACACTATCAACATCCTTGGGCGTTACTGTCTGCACCCCAGCATACTATCAACATACTGGGGATTATCGTCACTGTCCCCACCCCGCTGCACTATCAACATCCTAAGGGTTACTGTCACTGTTCCCACTCCCACCTCACTATCAATATCCTGGGGGTTACCACCATTGTGGCCAACCCCACCCTAGTGTGAACATCTTTGGTATTAACTTCAGCCTCCTTCAGCTTGTATTGTCTCAGCTTCTACCTTTCTCTGATGGATTGTTTAACAAGGAATTGTAGAGTCAGAGATCTACAGCGCAGAAACGGGACCTTCAGCCGACTGAATCCATGTCAGTCAAAAGCAGCCAACTCTACTCTTTAATACCATTTTCCCAGTCATAGGGTCACACAGCATGGAAATAGGCCTGTCGGCCCAGCGCGTCCATGCTGACCAGGTTACACTCACGAAACTAGCCCCATTTGTTTACGTTTGGCCCAAATCAGTTGAAATCTTTCCTATCCTCGTATTTTTCCAAATCTCTTTTAGAGGCTGTTATTGTACCCACTTCCACCACTTCCTCTGGCAGCTCATTCCAAATATAAGGCTCTGGTCAGACCATATTTGGAACATTGTGAGCTGTTTTGGGTCCCCTATCTAAGAAAGGATATGCTGAACTTGGAAGGGGTCCAGAGGGCGTTTACAAGAAAGATCCCAGGGATGAAGAACGTGTGATATGAGACAACATTGAGGATTCTGGTTCTTAATTAGAAGGGACAAACTGATTGAAAGTTACAGAATATTGAGAGGCATGGATAGAGTGGACATGGAGAAGATGTTTCTATGAGTAGGAGAGATGAGGACCCAAAAGCACAGTTCCAGTGTGAAGGGATGTGCCTTTAGAACTGACATACTGTTGGGGGGGGGGGGGGGGGGGTGGTAAGAAACGACTTACCGGGGATAAGCAATGGGGCACAGGTTTCTGGCATAGAGTATGTCCGTGTTGCTCAGAAAGGAAGGGGGAAGAGAAGCAGAGCATTAGTCATTGGGGACTCCATAGTTAAGGGGACAGACAGGAGGTTTGTGGAAATGAGAGAGACTTATGGTTGGTGTGTTGCTTCCCAGGTGCCAGGTTCATGATGTCTCTGATCGTGTTTTCAGGATCCTTGGTTGTAGTTCGCATATAGATGAGGTTGCGATTAGGTAGATCCAAACTAAGGTTTCCGGGTCAGAAGAGCGTTCCAGTCAGGAAGTAGTTGGTTTGAAGTGTGTCTAATTCAATACAATGAGCATCCAGAATAAGGTAGGTGAACTTGCAGCATAGGTTGGTACCTGGGATTTTGATGTTCTGGCCATTTCAGAGACCTGGGTGGAGCAGAGACACAAATGGTTGTTGCAGGTTCCACCATTTAGATGTTTCGGGAAGAACAGAGACAATGGTAATAAAGAGGTGCAGTATTACGGCTGCAGAAAGGTTGAGGACTCATCAACTGAGGTAGTATAGGCTGAGATTAGAAATAGGAAAGGAGACAGTTTTCTATAGGCCCTGAATAGTTCCAGAGATTTAGAGGAAAAGGATAGCAAAAATGATTCTCGACAGGAATGAGAGTGACAGGGTAGTTGTTATGGGGGACTTCAACTTCCCAAATATTGACTGGGAATACTATAGTTCAAGTACTTTAGATGGGTCAGTTTTTGTCCATTGTGTGCAGGAGGGTTTTCTGCCACAGTATGTAGACAGGTCAACAAGGGGTGAGGCCACATTGGATTTGGTACTGGGTAATGATCCTGTCCAAGTGTTAGATTTGGAGGTAGGTGACCACTTTGGTGATAGTGATCACAAATCAATTATGTTTACTTTATTGCTGGAAAGAGATAGGTATACACCGGAGGGCAAAAGCTACAGTTGGGGATAAAGCAATTATGATACGGTTACACAAGACTAAGGATGAATAGGATGGGGAAGGAAACTGCAGGCGATGGGCACAATAGAAATGTGGAGTGTCTTCAAGGGCCGAATGGGAGAAGTGGCAGATGGAGTTCAATTTAGATCAATGCGAGGTGCTGCATTTTGAGAGGACTTAGCAGGACTTGTACGCTTAATGGTAAGGTCCTAGGGAGAGTTGCTGAACAGAGACATTGGATTGCAGGTTCATTGCTCCATGAAAATGGAGTCGCAGGTGGATAGGATACTGAAGGAGGTGTTTGGTATGCTTTCATTGATTGGTCAGAGTATTGAATACAGGAGTTGGGAGGTCATATTGCAGCTGTACAGGACATTGGTTCGACCACTTTTGGAATATTGCATACAGTTTTGTTCTCCTTCCTCTTGGAACGATGTTGTGAACTTGGAAAGGGTTCAGCAAACCTGTACAAGGATGCTGGCAGGATTGGAGGATTTGGACTATATGGAGAGGCTGAATAGGCTGGGGCTGTTTTCCCTGGAGCGTCAAAGGCTGAGGGGTGATCTTATAGAGGTTTGTAAAATTATGATGGACATGGAATTATAATCAAAGTCTTTTCCCTGGGGTGGGCGAGTCCAGAACGAGAGGGCATAAGTTTTGGGTGACAGGGGAAAGATATATGAGAGATCTAAGTGGCAACTTTTTCCACTCAGAGGGTGGCATCGGTATGGAATGAACTGCCAGATGAAGTGGTGGGGGCTAGTACATTTGCGATACTTAAAGGGCATCTGACTGGGGAAATGAATAGGAAGGGTTTGCAGCGATTTGGGCCGGGTGCTAGCAGGTAGGACAAAATTGTGTTGGAATATCTGGTCGGCATGGACGAGTTGCACTGACGGGTCTATTTCCATGCTCTACATCTCTATGACTCTATAATAGCTGCACTGTGTTCGTGAGAAGTATGTAACTGTCAGGCAGGCAGGAAGTTGTCGAACACAGGAGCCATGGTTCACTGAAGAAGTTAAATTGCTTGTCAAGAGGAAGAAGAATGCTTATGTTATGATGAGATGTGAAGGTTCAGTTAGGGCGATTGAAAGTTACAAGGTAGCCAGGAAAGACCTAAAGTGAGCTAAGACGAGTGAGGAGGAGGCATGAGAAATTGGTGAATAGGATCAGGGAAAACGCTAAAGCCTTCTATTGGTATATAAGGGATAAAAGAATAACTTGACTAAGTTTAGTGTTAATCAAGGACAGTAGTGGGAAGTTGTGCGTGGAGTCACAGGAGATAGGAGAAGTACTAAATGAATATTTTTCATCAGTATTCACACTGGAAAAAGACAATGTTGTCAAGGAGAATACTGAGAAACAGCTACGAGACTAGTTGGGATTGAGGTTTACAAGGAGGTGTTAGATATTCTGGAAAGTGTGAAAATAGATAAATCCCCTGGGCCAGGTGGGATTCATCCCAGGATTCTCTGGGAATCCATGAAGGAGACTGCAGAGAGTTTGGCTTTGATCTTTATGACATCATTGTCTACAGGAATGGTCGGGGTAGACTGGAGATAGCAAATGTTGTTCCCTCATTCAAGAAGGGGAGTAGAATTAACCCTGGTAATTATAGACAAGATATCTCTCGTCTTCCTCAAGGCAAATGTTTGATGAACCAAGAAAATGTAATATTTTGTCTGTACATCATTTCCGTAATTATAAAATGGATTGTGTCAAACACACATTGAGCTCAATTTCCAGAAGTAGAAGAGTCAAACATAACTGATATTTTTTTTTTATTTCTCCCTCTGGTCAATGCACAACAGCTCAGTTTCAAGAAATTCCATTATGCATAGCCAATTATCATTTGCAACATCAGAAGAGAGATAGACTTTATTCTCATAAGAAATATACATTCAGGAACTGTATGAACTCCATGTAGTAAAGGCAATTTTAAAGTTACAATCATCGTGAATAAACAGATTCTGCTGTTACATTGCTACAACGAGGATATATGAAGGAGATATTGAGTACACAAGGAAGAAAACTTTGACATTATCAGTAACTGAGAAGGTCAAAATTAATCTTTTGATAAATATTTGTCCTGTACAAAAACACAATTAAACAATGCAAATTTCAAATGAACCTTTGGGCCAAAGCCTGACGTAGAGAGAATGCTTACTGCATACACGCACGCACCCACCACACACACACACACACACACACACTCATTCCAGCTCTCACACAGCTACTGACTGATTTACAATAGTTGCAAATTTGTACATCATGCTGAAATACCCATTACAACATCTGACAACAATGAAGATCGATATAAACTGCAACTGTCACAAAACATTACATCAAACTGTTTTCTAATCTCAGATCTCAAGTCAAAGAGATCTCCAGCACAGAATAAGTCTCTACAATTTATTAAGTCTGCACTGATCAAAAACTGTTTATAACATCATAATAGTTGTCCGAGCTAACAACTCTCATCCCTTTCAACCAGCATTAAAAAAAATATCATGGCAGCAGAGAAGCTGTCATCCCCACCTGTATTGTAATGACATTCTCCACTTCTTCATTTTGTAGGTTTCATTTCTTTTTCTGTTCAGCAAGAAAGTTTTTTTCATTATTCTGTATGTCTTTTGAAATTTCTTTCAAAAATCTATAAAGAACCTTGTGTTCCTCTTGACCCTGCCTTCATTGCATGACGGAAAAGGAAGGAATCAGGATATGGTTTGTCAAGGAGTCCGTGGAATCGGATCGATCCTATTTGAAACAGTGCAGAATGAAAGAAAAAGCCAAAATTGGTAGATTTGTCAAGCTCTTCATTCTTTTTTCCCAACAAGAGTTGATAGTTCAATACATTGAATTTGATAACTTAAATATGCTTCACTGAATGGTGGAAATAGAAGTCATTTTGCTTTCCCCCTCCTTACCATAAAGCAACATAAGAGGCTTGCACGAGATCCTGTCCAAATTGGTAAATAAAATAGAATTGGCCAATTCTCTTTCCTGTACAAGGAACACTATGATCAGTCAACTGCAATGCAGTTGATGTGTTCACTTAGTTGCAAATGGGTTCAGTTAATACTGATTATTAATTCATTGGTAAAATATGTCACTATGCAAAAATTGATAGCATCCTGAAAACCAGACCTTGATATGCCCATTGTTCCTGGTTAGACTCTGCACTATAGGGGTTATCAAAAGTCCATTGACTTTCTCTCCTTGATTCTAAAGAAAAACACAGATGCTTTTCTGCTGCAATGAGTTTGATGTTCACCTGTCCATGGACCCTATAGGCACTAAAATTAAAGAACATAGGCTGTGGATGTTATCCAACTTCATGAACCATCCCAGAGATTGTATATCTATTTAGCACATTCACTTTTACTGACAGGACCTGACTCCAGTGGCAATGGATAATACCTCATTCATGTCAAGTAGCAGAAGTTTGACAATGAAGTACACTTGCAGTTACTAAAAGTGACGTGTTTCAATCTAGATGACACTGAAGCACTGTGAAACACATTAACCGAGAATAAGGAGCACATTGATATCTAGTATAATAGAGTGAATGAATCCCATTCTCACTCTCAGCTTTGTGCTGATGAAAACACATCTTATTCACACTCACATTCTGGTTGAGGGCCTGAGTAATGCAAAAGCATTTCCATGCATGAACAAAATATGGAATACTGATTTATGAAATGTTAAACCCATTAGCAAGGTTTGAGAAGATTTGTAGCTCAGGTTGAGGTTCTGGGTGTAGGTTTGCTCGCTGGAAGGTACATTTCCAGGTGTTTCATCAGCCTACTAGGTAACATCTTCAGTGGGCCTCCAGGAGAAGCACTGCTCCTGATTCATGCTTTCTATTTATATGTTTGGGTTTCTTTGGGCTGGTGTTGTCATTTCCTGCGGTGATGTCATTTCCTGTTCTTTTTCTCAGGAGGTGGTAGGTGGGATCAAACTCAATGTGTTTGTTGATAGAATTTCGATTGGAATGCCATGCTTCTAGGAGTTTTCTTGCGTGTCTCTTTTTGGCTTGTCCTAGGATGGATTTTTTCTCCCTATCGAAGTGGTGTCCTTCCTTATCTGTATGTACGGATACTAGTGAGAGAGGGTAATGTCGTTTTGTGGCTAATTGATGTTCATGTATCCTAGTTTTTTGCCTGTTTGCCCAGTCCTTGCATGGTATTTTGTAAATGACATTAGTTTTGCTTGTTGTGTGTATAGGGTCTTTCAAGTTCATTAGCTGCTGTTTTAGTGTGTTGGTGAGTTTATGGGCAGGGGTCTGAGTAATCTGGCAGTTATTTCTGAGATGTATTTGATGTAGGGGAGAGTGGCTAGGGTTTCTGGACGTGTTTTGTCTTCTTGTTTGGGTTTGTTGCTGAGAAATCGGCAGTGCTTCACCTGGAGGCCCACTGAAAATGTTACCTGGTAGGGCAACGAAACGTCTGGAAATGAACCTTCCAGCTCAGCGAGCAAACCTACATCCATGTTAAACCCATCTCACAAAGTATTTCCGATCATGACATGCAGGACTGGAAATATAAGGAGACATACACAAAATGTCAGTGTGATATAGACCGGTATCACTCTTCAAAATGATACAGATTGGCAGCACAACAGAAAACTCTCAGATACTCAGCCAGTTAATGGCGAAAGGAAAGAAAACCTGAAATTTTGGCCCAGGTATTTCTAAATATAGACAGTTATAAATTGACTCACCATATTATTAGTCACTTCAGTTAGTATTAAATGATACATCTTACAGTGTCCAGCAGCAACTGAAAAGACTACTGTATACGCAAAACGTTAAAAAAAGGAGTCTGAATGCAATAAAAATTCAGATTCAGG
Source organism: Chiloscyllium plagiosum (assembly GCF_037043375.1). Classification (NCBI taxonomy): domain Eukaryota; kingdom Metazoa; phylum Chordata; class Chondrichthyes; order Orectolobiformes; family Hemiscylliidae; genus Chiloscyllium; species Chiloscyllium plagiosum. Next base: position 10,828,494 of record NW_028270187.1, read on the forward strand.
CCAAGATAAACATTTAACCAACATTAGTCCCTCAATCAGAAAGGGTTAGTGAATATTGATTGAGTTTATCCAACACTTCGACCAAAAGAAAACACAACTGAACATGGAAAGAGAATGAGATACACATACTCTACCAAATGCTGTTGCATACAAGCAAAACTGGCTCCATAGTTATTCAAAGACACATAACTGCAGAAATAAACTCAAATTAGCATTTACATAAGGATACTGGCAGTGAGTGGATAAAGATCAGAATCCCAACAGTTAATGGAAACTAGTATGGAGAATAGGTGAAGAACAGAATGTCCCAGTCTGGACACAATGGGCTGAATGGCTGTACCAATTCTGTGACTCTGTCATAAAGCACAAAATGCAGAAGAGATTAAGGCCCAATTACAACACCCTAAAAACTACTATCACAGAATGAATCACAGTCACATGTTCACAAAAGAATAACTCAGGCAAACAGTGATGAATACACTCACATTCACATTACAGAACCCGACAGAGAAGGATTCTTAACTAAACATTCACAAAGTAAAAATTGACAGTGACTGTTAAAAACTAAATTCTCACATTCACATCGCAGAAACTGACAGGCTTATATTGACAATTACCCAAGCACATTCACCATGCAGGTTTCCTCAGGAGGCTAAGTAAATCCAGCATGTCCATAAAGACACTTGCAAATTTTTCTGGATGCATCCTCTCTAGATGTGTCACAGCGTGGTATGGCTACTGTTGATTGACAATTACACTCACTGTCAGATTGATTTATTTTCCTTTTAATGTGGAGAGCCCTGGACTTTCAATCTGGCATCGGTCAATCATGATCTCCTTGTTATTAGATACGCGACTGTCACTGGCTGCGAGAGCAGAGAAAAAAAAATCATAAAATACAATTGTAACAGTGTCTGTAAGGACATTATTTCTTATTGCACGTTCATTGCCTGAGTGTTCTCAGCCCTTAGTAAATGTCCGATACATGCAGAATGGCAACGTGAGCGTCCCTGATCGTGTTTGACTTCACATTGGTATCACATTTCCTTTAAATGCATTAAGAAAGGCTGAATTAATCCCCAGTGCAATAAGTAGTCAGTCGATGCAGCATACGATAACGAACGGTCCCTGACCCTCTGTACATTATTCACTGGTTTCACTGATTTCAGAGAGAGAGCATATTAGACAATAGTGAGTCAGTCCTCAGCTGTAAAGGATGGAATGGGGTAAAGTGGGATTGTGTTAACTATCCTTTTGTAATAGAAAAACAAATGAACGAGTATGGACTCATGCACTCTCCTCAAACTATCTGGTCTTTTCTTCGTGTTCGCTGGCTTTTCAATTTTTTTTAAAAAGCAGTTGATCACTTGGTGCCAATTCTTTCTCCTTTCCCAATGGCAGCTATATTAACACCAACAGAGAGAATGAATAGTGTTTCCTGGAATTTCAAATCCAGTACCACAATATGTTAAAATTATATTGTATAATATCCTGACTAGATTAGATTAGATTCCCTACAGTGTGGAAACAGGCCCTTCGGCCCAACAAGTCCACACCAACCCTCCGAAGAGCAACCCACCCAGACCCATTCCCCTACATTCATTCCTGACTAATGTACCGAACACTACAGGCATGACCAATTTACCGAACCTGCACATCTTTGGACTGTGGGAGGAAACCGGAGAACCTGGAGGAAACCCACGCAGACTCGGGGAGAATGTGCAAACTCCACACAGACAGTTGCCTGAGACAGGAATTGGCGGGTCCCTGGCGCTAGGAGGCAGCAGTGCTAAGACTGAGCCACCGTGTCACGCCTATTATAATAAATTCTGCAGTCACCGAAGGTTTTGTTAGTTATAATCGTTGCCACCTTTATCACAAAATCCTTCTGCATTTCTCCAACTTGCGGGAACAGATTTTCTCTTTAAACTCTATCTTCATCAACAAGACGTCTTGTGCCTTTGTTTCAAATTAACTTAAATTTTCTACTGTGTTCTTCTTGATCCTCCTGATGAATTCTGATATAAAACACAAGAAAACTTGATGCCATTTTCTCAGATACTCAATGTGATCACATAATATTTTGAAGCAGTGGAGTAGGAAAGATTTAGTGTGATCAGGTAGATTAGTAAAGCTATTCAATTTTCTTTTTGTGAGAAAAGTTGAACAGTTTCATTCTTCAATACATCTACTTTGACCATTCCAATTTCCTCCACTGCATGAGAGAAAATCAAAGTCCTTTTGCCATCCTTCCACCTCCCCAATAGAGCTACACAAGTGGCCCAATGATGATGAGCACTATCACAATACAGAGCACACAATACATTACCTTTACTTCAACAGTCTTCAAATAATTATACCACTGTGCACTGCGGAAAGAAAAACTAATTATGAGAGTGACAGATGAGTTATTTGTTCATGGAACACAAACTGACAGGTACATATACTTTCACATACAGATGCACGCATCCATTCATATAGTCGAAGCTGTCAGGGATAGACTGATAATTGCACAAACACATCCACATTACAGAAACAGACAGGTACATTTTGATAACACACATATCCCCGGAGCAGAATCTCACAGGTATACACTGATAACTACATTCTTACATTCACCTAATGGGGCAGACTGATAACTAAAGTCACATTGACATAGCAAAAGCTGACAGGTAGAGATGGATAATGACATTCATATTCACACAGCAGAATCTGACAGGGGCAGATAGATAATTGGACAGTCATCTTCACATCACAGAAACTGTAAGTATAAACATTTGGGCATATTCTCATTGGAGTTTTGAAGAATAATGTGTCACCTTTTAGTAGAAGAGAAAATGATCTAAAAGGAGTTGACAAAGTATGTAGATGCTGGGTGAACGTCACTGCTCATTAGAGAATCCGGGGTAATGTGGCAGTTTGAACAGGAAGCCTTCCGTCTAATAAGAAAATGTAAAACATGCTGCCATTGTTCTATTCCACAGGGAGCAGTTTGGGTTGTTTTATCAACTTAACTTCAGCTCAGGTAGCTATATATCTTTCACGATACATAAGGGAGTCTTTGGTTATGGACAATAAACATAAAAATGGGGTTAAAAACAATTGTGATTTTTTTCTTATGACAGAACACAGGCAAATAAAAATGCCACAAACATTTCATTTTCCTTATGGTCTTCTGCTTTGAGACATTTAAACTGACTCAAGCCTGAAAGAAATTAATAACTCTCGTGTATACCTTACAACAGCATGGCAGAAATAGGAGACATCATTCACCTTCCACTTTATCTGTAACGTACTGATATGTATGTGTTCACAGATCATACACTGACAGATTCAGTTTCAAATGACCATGACATACCAGGGATGGAGTAAAAAAAGATTGCTTGGTTCTTTTCTTGAGGTTTCACACATGAGATGCAATTCACACACACCAACGTCTGCAAACAGTAAAAGTGCAAACCGCAAACACTCCTCTGATACTCTTTCCAGGCGTGAAAAGTTGAGTCAGAAGAGAGACCCCAGCAAAGAAAATACATTTCCTCTCCACAGGTCAGTTGACAATGTTTACAGATACTCTGGCCACTCCCCATAGTCACATGCCACTGAAGACAACCCCCAGCCTCACAGTCACATATTACCCCAGGTACTATGGTAGGATGAGATCATCCTCGGAGATAATGCAAATGCTAATGCCCTAATCCTGGGAATCATAATGCAGAAGATTTCCTGACCCAGTGATTCCCAAGGACAACATAGGTGTGATGTATTCGAACTTCGGAGTGGCTCTGAAAATGAGTTCTGGTCCTGCTTCTGCCTCAGACAACGTAGGTGTGATGGGCCTCAGCATTGGGGGGATGATCAAGCAAGCGAACCTGATTGGCTGGGGATGGCTATAAAAGTATGATAGAGATTCAACAGTAATTTAACTTGATAATAGGGAGTTCAGTAGCAAATGACTGTGTAATTGGAGTAAGGGTCATTCGCATTCCTGCCTGACTGTCGTCCTCACCCACTTCCAGAACATTCACTCATTGTAGTTTAACCCTTAATATTACATTAATGTCCAGAGAGATATTCCCATTTAATCTTTCCACATTACAGAATAGAAGGATCTGCTGGCCTTTGATAGAATGGTATGCTCTTCCTGTTGGATGTGGGAGATTAGGGAGAGTATCCATGTTACTGGTGATTATGTCTGCAGTACGTGTGTTTGGTTGTAAATCCTATCGGATCATGTGGATCGGTTGGAGCAACAGTTGAAAGGATCTGCTGATGGGGAGTTGAAGAGGGGAGGGTGAATACTCATGTGGAGCATATATACTGACTGAGACCAATTGAGTCAATTGGCCTGGCCCTGGATACAAACTTAATGGAACAAAGACAAACATATTTACTTTTCATCTCATTGGAGTGGTAAGGAAAACATTATTTCCTATCCAGGATAAATTAAATGTCCTTCCTCAGGGGATCATTTCCATGGGAATGTGCAGTTCCATGCTCAAAGAACATCAGCCTGACTGGAAGCAAAGTAGCAAGAGTGGCCTATCCAGCAGAAAGCAATCCTTTGGTCGTCCCCATTTCACCTTCTGTCAGAATGAAGGTGGATTAGTCTTGAGCTGGATTTTCCCTCATTTTGATATCAATTCATTGGATATAGTATCAATGTCTGGGTCAGCATTCATTGCCCACCTGAGTTGTTCACTTTGAGAAAGTGATGGTGAGTTGCCTTCTGGGACTGCAGTCCTTGTGGTGTTGGCTCACCCACAAAGCTGTTACAGAGCAGTTCCAGGATTTTGACCCATTGATAGTGAAGGAACAGCCAATGTGGAGATTTATGATGTTCAAGTCCCAGTCATTTCAGTGACTCCATTAGATCTTCATGTACTAGTCATTTTGAGATTTCTGTCTGCAAACCCTCCCTTTCTAACAGCCTGTTAATGAGAATGGCGTGTGACATGGAGGGGAGCTTGCAGGTGGTAATGTTCCCAGGTAACTGCTGCTCTTGTTCTTCTAGATGGTGAAGGTGTGGGTTTGAAATGTGCTGTCGAAAAGATTTAATAATTCAGATTAAAAACAGATCCAAGTCCTCTGATCATTTGTGAACTTTCTTGTGCCTCCACAGACTGGAATACTGAGTGAATTCTTTCCCACACTCAGAACATATGAATGACTTCTTCCTAGTATGACCTAATTTGTGTGCCTGTAGGACAGATAAATATCTGAATCGCTTCCCACACTTGGAGCATTTGAATGGCTTTTCCCCTGTGTGGATGCGTTGGTGTCTCACGAAGGCTGATGACACAGTGAATTCTTTTCCACAATCAGAGCAGGGAAATGGCCTCTCCCCAGTGTGAACTCATTGGTGCATGCGCAGGCTGGATAACTGCGTGAACACTTTTCCACACTCCAAGCAGGTAGGTGGCCTCTTCCCTGTGTGAACTTGCTGGTGTGTCAACAGGGTGAAATACTCACAGAACGTCTTGTCACACTCAGAGCAGGTGAATGGTCTCTCTGCAGTGGCATCACGCTGGTGTATCCACAAGGCAGACGAATCAAGGAATCCCTTCCCACATTCGGTGCAGATGAACGGCCTCTCCCTGTAGTGACCACGTCGATGAAACTCCAGAGTCGACAGGGAATGGAATCCATTCCCACAATCATCACATTTCCATGGTTTCTCCATATTAAGGGTGGCCTTGTGTCTCTGTAAGTTCATACTATGAATGGTGTGATGTTTCTTTCGGGTATGAGACTTTTTGAAGGTTTATCAATTCACTGAAAGACTCGCAGTTGGTAAGTATGTCTCAGTTCTTTTCTAGCCAAATTGTTGTTTCAAATCTTTTGAACCAGAGAGACAGACATTCTTGATCTATGGTTTACAGTCAATGATATTTAAATGCCAGTTATTTCAGTAAACCTATAAGATCTTCAAGTGTTGGTTGTTTTGAGATTGCTGTCTGAAATTCTTCTCTTTCTAACATACTGAAAGAAAGTTATAAAAGTCATCACTATTCGGTTCGAAATTCAGAACAATCAAATCTGAGTGATCATCATTTCTTGCCCTGGACAGATTCTGTCCTTCCCTGGGTTCATTTCCTTTCTCTTTCAGTTGCTGCAAATAGATAATTTCAGACCAGAACTTTAAGAAGAAGAAACCGGGTGATTGGAGGAATTGTCAGTCTGAGTAAAGCTCCATCTTCATTCATACAAAGACAAACAGCAGCACCAGCTTTTGCTGGGTCGTACGGAGCAGCTTTCTAAACTCATGGTTGCACGATCGCGCTCAGACAATAGGGCGCTCTGATTGGTCGGAGGTCCAGATTGCTTCCGGTCCTCCAGTGCTTTCTATTGGTCACTTTGCCGCTGGGATGGAAGATGGAATCACGAGGGGCAGCAGCGGGCCTGACGAAATGACGTTTGTATGCTTTTTGCCAGGAGACAAGAGACTGCGATGATAACTGACCATTGACATTGAAGGGGCTGTCCCCGCCCCAAAGTTGTTTATGCACATGCGCGGTATACGCTTTGTTGTGTCAGATCGTGAACCTATCACATGACCAGCAGCAACATGGATTGTGGGAGTTGTAGTCCCCATGAAGCTACTGGTGCCCTGTCTCCGGGAAGTGGATGAAAAGTATGGGTCGGAACCTGGTGGGAACAGGAGTCCTGAAACGTTAATTCTGCTTTCTGTTCACAGATGCTGCCAGACTTGCTGAGCTTTTCCAACAATTCCTGTTTTTGTTTCTCATTTGCACCGGCCGCATTTTTGGCGGCTTTTATGAGGACTTAGAGACCTGGGTGGCAGCTTTTGGGGGAGCAGCGAAATAGGTGACTGTGACAGTGAATACCAGAAGCATCTTCAGGGAAGGAGATTTGGGCTAATAGCAAAGAGGTCGTCAGATGAATTAGCAGTCAAACTTAGACAATGAGGGAATATGCGGGATATAGTGATTAATATACATAGACTGGGAAGTATATTCAGACCATGTAGAATAATGTGTTTGGAATGTCCAGCCTGTACTTATAAAACCATATAATTCTTCTTGAGCAGTGACTGTGCATCAAGGATGATTCTTTTTCTATGCGTCCTGGGATTATTGGGTCGTTTAATGTTGAATCCGCAAGTACTGCCCATGTGGGGCAGATGATATTTGCTGAAGCCAGTGTGGGTGTGATGGGTACATTTTCACATGCTTCTTCCAGTTATAACCTTTGTTTTCCATCTGGGGATATTTCAGATATCAAAATTGTTGTCTTCTTCAATGATACTTCTTTGCCAAATTGCATGTTTGGGGGCATTACATTTTTGTTTTTAAGAGAAAATGTGGAGTCATACTGAACACTGCTTGCTCAGATTACTGAGCTGCTTTGGAAGTCCTGTGTCAGACGTGCAATTGATGCGATCTGTAGTTGATTGTGCACAAGCAGTGCCTCAGTTCAAAACTCTTCAGTCTGATCTGCATTTTAATAACCACTTTCCTGGAGGTCATTCAAGAGGGGAGAGCAAAAAGGCAAGTGGTAGTTGTAGGGGACTCTTTAACTGGGAGTATTGACAGCATCCTTTGTAAGCGGGATTGAGAGTACTGCACAGTGTATTGCCTTCCCCATGCCAGGTTGAGGAAATCTCTGGCCTCCTTGAAAGGATATTTAAGTGGGAGAACAAGGATCCAATTAGTCTGGTTCACATTGATATGAACATCATAGGCAAGGTGAGGACGAATGACCTGTTTGGGGATTATTAAGCATGGGAAACAAACTTAAGGAACAGGTCCTCCAAGGGTTATAATCTCCAGATTACTACACGAGCCATGTGCAAATTGGTTTAGGTAAAATAAAATTAGGGAATTAAACACATTCCTAAAAGAGTAGTGTGGGAACGAGGGGCTCCGTTTCTTGGGGCATTGGCATCAGTTTTGGAACAGGAGGGATCTGTACTATTGGGACGGTCTCCACCTGAAATGATCTGGAACCAGTGTTCTCGCGAAAAGGAGAAATGAGGTGATCACGAGGACTTTAGTGATGGAGGGTGGGTTGGGGGGGAGCGACAGGAAGTATCATGGTAAATAGAAAGGAAAGCAGCAGATTAACGTGTGTGCAGAAAGGTTTAACTACATCCAAGACTATGAAAGACGTTAAAAGGAAGGACAAGTCAGGAGGTATTAGTGGAAATTAATAGAATTCAAAAAGGTGTAAAAAATGAGCATAAAGGCACTTTACCTAAATGCTCGTGGCATTCAAAACAAGGTAGATCAGTTCATTGTGAATTAGTATGATTTAGTAGCTATTATGGAACAGGATCGCAAGATGGTCAAGTCTGGGAGTCAAATATCCAGGGCTTATCAGACTGTTTGGAAGGACAGACAGAAATGGAAGGGGGTGGTGTAACTCTGATATTTAAGGATGATATTAGAGCTATGGTGAAATAGGTTCCATGAAGAATAAGGTTTAATCCATTTGAGTAACAAATAGAAACGCAAAGAAAAATAAGTCACTATTGGCGAAGTCTATACGGCACCAAATAACATCACACTGGGGAGGGAAGTGAACATAGAAATAAATAATTCCTGTAAAAATGGTTTGGTAATTATCATGGGGGACTTTAAACTACATGTCAATTGGTGAAACCACGTTGGTGAATAGAGCCTTGAGGAGGACTTCATTGAATGTATCCACAATAGTTTTCTTGAACAGTATGTAATGGAACTGACGAGGGACTAAACTACTCTAGATCTGGTCCTGTGTAATAAGACGGGATTAATTAAAGATGTCATAGTTAAAGATCCTATTGGAAGGAGTGATCATAGTATGGTTGAATTTAGAATACAGATGGAAAGAAAGATAAAAATCCAATACCAGAGTCCTGTGCTCAAACAAGGGAGACTACAATAGGATGACAGAGGAGTTAGCAGACTTTATAGTGGGACAATTGCCGAACAGTGGAGGACTTTCAAAGCAATTTTCCAAGGTGCTCCACAACAGTATACACCACTGAAAACGAGGTTAATCTGTCATGGGTGTCTAAGGAAGTAAGTGAGGCTCTCAAGTTACAAGAGAAAGCACACAAAGTGGCAAAGAGCAGTGGGAAGCCAGAGGATTGGGAAAACTTTAAAGGTCATCAGAAAGGAACAAAAAAGCTATTAAGAAATTAAGATAGATTATGAGATTAATGTAGCTCAGAATATAAAAACAGACAGCAAAAATTTCTTCAAATATATAAAGCGAAGAAGACTAGCTAAGGTAAACATTGGTCTTTTAGAGGGTAAGAAGGGGGATTTCACATTGAGATAATGAGGAATTGGCCGAAGCATTGAACAGGTATTTTGTGTTAATATTCACAGTGCAAGATACAAGTACCGTACCAGTAATTGACAAGGAGATGAAGGGAGGTGTCATGGAGTCCTACAGCACAGCAACAGGCCTTTTCGCCCAAGTTCTTCAATGCCAACAAAAAGGTCCATCCAATCCCATTCCCTGTAATTGGCCCATATCCTTCTAATCATTTCCTGTCCATGTACTTGTCTAAACACCTTTTAAATATTGCTAATGTATCTCCCTCAACCACTTCTGCTGTCATCTCATTCCATGTGCATACCACCCTCTGTATAAAAACATTGCTCCTCCAGTTCCCTTTTATTCTTTCTCCTCTAACATTAGACTGATGCCCTCTGATCCTCCATTCCCCAATCTTGGGAAAAAGACTCAGTGCATTCACCCAACCTGTTCCTCTCATAATCTTATACAGTTCTATAAAATCCCCCCTCAGTCTCCGATGCTCTAAAGAGTGAAGTCCTAGTTTGTCTACGTATAACTCAGACCACTGAGTCCTGGCAGCATCATTGTAAATTTCTTCTGCACTCTTTCCAGTTTAGTAACATCCTTTCTATAACAAGGTGACCAAAACTGAACAGACCACTCCAAGTGCGGCCTCACCAATGTCCTGTGCAACTGCAACATAACTTCCCAATTTCGATACTCAATGCCCTGACTAATGAAGGCCAGTATGCCAAAAGCCTTCTTCACTGCTGTCGACCCATTACTCCACTTTGACAGAACTGTGAGCTTGAACTCCAAGTTCCCTCTGTCCCACTACACTCCTTAAGGCTTTATGATTCACCATGAAATTCCTACCTTGATTTGTTTTTCCAAAATACAAGACCTCACACACACAAAGGTATGCTGACTATTCCCTATCAAACCCTGTCTTTCCAAATGCATGTAAATCATATCTCTCAGAATTTTCAAGTAGTTTACCTACCACAGATTAAATCTTACTGATCTGTATTTCCCAGGCTTTTCTTTGCAGCCATTGTTGAATAATAATTGGCCAATTACAGGGAAATGGGATTGGATGGACATTTTTGTTGGCATGGAACAGTTTGGGCTAAAGGGCCTGCCTCTATGCTGTAGGACTCTATAACATCTCCCTTTGTCTCCTTGTCAGTTACTGGCATGGTACTGGTATCTTGTACTGTGAACACTAACACAATAACATTTGTCACCCTCCACTCTTCTCTGACCTCACTCATGGCTAACAATGATGCAAAATTATCAGCCAGGTCCCCCCGCAATTTCTCCTCCAGCCTGTTGCAGTTAGGATGTAGAAATATTTATCACAAAAAGGTCAATGTTGGACAAACTAACGGATATAAGGGCAGACCAGTCTCCTGGCCCTAACGGATTGCATCCGAGGGGACTAAAAGAAATGGCACTCTTGGTAATTTTCTAAACTTAGCTGGACTCTGGGGCAGTTTGAGCAGATTGAAAACACCAAATGTGGTGCCACTGTTTAAGAAGCGAGGTAGAGAAAAAATGAGGAATTATAGGACAGTTAGGTTAACATATGTAGTGGGCAAGATGCTCGAGTCTACTGTCAAGAAGAAATAGCAAAGCATCTCGATAGAAATTGTCCCATTCGGCAGGCACAACAGGTCATGCTTAATTAATCTTTTGGAATTCTATGAAGCCATTATAATTGCACTGAATAATGTGGACCCAGTAGATGTGATATATCTAGATATCCAAAAGGCATTCAACAAGGTGTCAAGTAAAAGGCTGCTGCATAAGATAAAGGTGTTACAGGCAATCCACGAGCATGAATAGAGGATTGGTGAATGAACAGAAAGCAAAGAATGGGGATAATTGAATGCTTTTCTGGTTGGCAATCGATGATAGTGGGGTGCCTCAGGGATCATTGAGTCATAGAGATGTACAGCAAGGAAACAGATCCTTCAGTCCAACTCATCCATGCTGACCAGATATCCCAACCCAAACTAGTCCAACCTGCCAGCACCCAGCCCATATCCCTACAAATCCTTCCTATTCATGCACCCATCCAGATGCCTTTAAAATGTCACAATTATACTAGCCTCCACCACTTCCTCTGGCAGCCCATTCGACACATGCACCACCCTCTGTGTGAAAAGGTTGCCCCTTAGGTCTCTTCATGTCTTTCCACTTTCACCCTAAACCTATGCCCTCTAGTTCTGACCTCCCCCACCTCAGGGAAAAGACCTTGTCTATTTACCCGATCCATGCCCCTCATGATTTTCTAGACCTCTACAAGGTCACTCCTCAGCCTCTAATGCTTCAGGGAAAATAGCCCTAGTTTATTCATCCTCTCTCTATAGCTCAAATCCTCCAACCCTGGCAACATCCTTGTAAATCTTTCCTGAACCTTTTCAAGTTTCAGAACATCTTTCTGATAGGATGGAGACCAGAATTGCATGCCATATTCCAAAAGTGGCCTCACCAATGTCCTGTACAGTCGCAATATGACCTCCCAACTCCTGTACTCAATACTCTGACCAATAAAGGAAAGCATATCAAATGCCTTCTTCACTATTCTGTCTACCTGTGACTCTGCTTTCAAGGAGCTATGAACCTGCACTCCAAGGTCTCTTTGTTCAGCGGTACTCCCTCGGATCTGAACATTAAATGTATAAGTCCTGCTAAGATTTGTTTTCCCAAAATGCAGCATTTATCTAAATTAAACCCCATTTGCCACTTTGTTGGGACCACAATTGTTTACAATTTGCACAGATGGTGTGGAGTTGAGGACCACATGTAGTGTGTTAAAGTTTGCAGATAACAAATGTTTAGGGCATATAGATCGTTCAAGTGAGTGTGTGAAGTTCTGGCAGATGGAGTAAAATGTTGGTAAATGTGAAGTCATCCATTTTAGTAGCAATAATAGTAAAAAGGACTGTTATTCGAATGGTAAAATTTGCAATAAATTGCTATGCAGAGAGACTTTGGTGTCCTTGTGCATAAATTGCAGAAGGCTGGTCTGCGGGTGCAACAGGTAAATACTAAGGCAATGGGCAGCACAGTGGCTCAGTGGTTAGCACTGCTGCCTCACAGCACCAGGGTCCCAGGTTCAATTCCAGCCTCGGTCAACTGTCTGTGTGGAGTTTGCACATTCTCACGTGTCTGTGTGGGTTTCCTCCCACAGGGCAGGTGAATTGGCTATGGCTAAATTGCCCACAGTGTTCAGTGCATTAGTCAGAGGGAAAGGGGTCTGGGTGGGTTACTCTTCGGAGGGTCGGTGTGGACTGGTTGGCCCAAAGGGCCTAATTCCACCCGGTAGGGAATATAATCTAATCTTTAAAAATGGTATATTGTCCTTTATTAGTAGAGGGATCGAGTTTAAAAGTGGAGAGGATATGTTACGGCTCTGTAGGGTGTTGGTGAGGTCACACCCAGAGTACTGCATGCAGTTTTGGTCTTCTTACTTGAGAAAGGAGATACTGGCACTAAAGGGGGTGCAGAGAAGGTTCACTAGGTTCCTGAATTGATGAGTTGAGGGGATTGCTTTCTGAGGAGAGACTGAGTAGACTGGGATTATATTTGTTAGAATTTAGAAGAATGGGGGAGGGGGGGGGCGCGGAGGGGAGAAATCTTACAGTAACATATAAAATTATAAAGGGAATAGATGAGATTGAAGCAGGGAGAATGCTTCCACTGGTGAGTGGAACTGGGACAAGACGGTATTGCCTCAAAATTAGGGGGAGCAGATTTAGGACTGAACTGAGAAGGAATTTCTTCACCCAGAGTGTTGTGAATTTGTAGAATTCCCTGCAGTATTTGAGGTTTCCTCATTGAATGCTTTTAAAGCGAAGATCATGTTTTTAAAGAGTAAAGGAATTCAGGGTTATGGTGAGAGGCTGGGTAAGTAGAGCTGAGGCTGGGAAAAGATCAGCCATGATCTTATTGAATGGTGGAGCGGGCTGAAAGGGCCAGATGGCCAACTCTTACTCCGGGTTCTTATGTTTGTAATTCTTAGTGGTCAATCACCCCAAACCTAGAACATCACTGCAGGAGTTTCTCAGTTTCCCAATCGCTCTGAGCTGCCTCAATGACTTTACGTTTGAATGAAAGTCCAAGTTGGTACTCTGATTACACAATATGTAGCACCATTTGAGACTCCTCAGGCACACAAGCAATCTCTGGCCTAACACTGTAAAAGAAGATCAGTCACATGGAACACGTTTTGTGTAACAGGACATCTCAAGATCCTTCAGGAGTGTTTGCAAAATAAACATTGGGCACTGACACATTGAATGGTATTCTCTTGAATGATGAAAATTTTGATTGTAGGGCAAGTTTCACATACGAGGAATAGCTGAGGATCCTGGGATTGTATTCATTGGAGTTTAGAAGATTAAGGGGAGATCTAATAGAAACTTACAAAGATAATACATGGCTTGGAAAGGGTGGACGGTAGGAAATTGTTACCGTTAGGCGAGGAGACTAGGACCCATGGACACTGCCTTAGAATTAGAGGGGGTAAATTCAGAATAGAAATGCGAAGACATTTCTTCAGCCAAAGAGTGGTGGGCCTGTGGAATTCATTGCCATGGAGTGCAGTGGAGGCCAGGACGCTAAATGTCTTCAAGGCAGAGATTGATAAATTCTTGATGTCACAAGGAATTAAGGGCTACGGGGAGAATGCGGGTAAGTGGAGTTGAAATGCCCATCAGCCATGATTGAATGGTGGAGTGGACTCGATGGGCCGAATGGCCTTACTTCCACTCCTATGTCTTATGGTCTTAAGTTCTGAACAAATATTCACAAGGAGAGAGGCAGACTGGTTGAAGGATGGAATATCAGAACGCCCTGCTCAGGCAAGATTATAATGGAGTATTGACAATCAGAGATGCTAAAGAGGGCAGAATGAGTGGAATGCAGGTACCTCAGAGTGAGGAAGTGCAGGTAACAGAGGCAGGGAGCAACACAGCCCAATATGCAGATATCACAGAGTTATGGACTGGATATCAGTGATCAAGAGGGACGTTTGCAATTTTTAACTGGAGCAAATTTCTGCTCATGGAGGCAGTAGCTTAGTGGTATTATCTGAAGACTATTAAACTAGGGATCCAGGTAATGTTTGGGGGGGATCTGGTTTTGATATCCACTATGACAGATGATGGAATTTGAATTCAATAAAAATCTGGAATTAAAAGGCTAACAATGACCTGGTTGAGTGTTCGAAAATCCCACCTGGTACGCTGAAGTCCTTTAAAAGAAAGAAACCCTGTCCATACCCAGTCTGCTGTACGTGATTCTAGATCCACAGCAATGTGGTTGGCACTTAACTGCCCTGGATGAGCGAGTGATGCCCACATCCTGTGACTTAATAAGTCAATAAAACATCCAGTGCTGTAGAATACACTGTCTGATAATTTAGCAACAGTGGAATAACAGAGACATTGAGTTGTCTGATGAGGTAGAATTGAGTAATGTCAGCAGAGGTGTGAAAACGAATACCATGCCTTTGGATGAGCTCACCTCATGGTGCCGTTTGGTTGAGAACAGCAGGAGCCAGGGATAGGCTCTTCCCTTGGGGGTTACCAAGTTCTAGGTTTTTGGAAAGGAAAGGGAGTTTGGAAATGAGGCCACGTTGGTTTTCACTGGATGATGATGGTGGAATTAAAGTGACAGGGACCTTACCAGATGAGAGCAAGAACTGGTAACAATATCAGGGAATGGGAGGAGGTTGGATGTTTGGCCATTAAGTGGAAAAATGGTCAAGAGATGAGAAGTTGGTTCTCATGGACAGGAGGAGCTCCCAAGGTAGGAGGGGAGCTGGATAAAGTTGAATATTAAGGACGCAGACAAGGTGGAACTTCGGAGACAGTTTCAGAGAAAGGAGGGACATGGAAGAGACAGCTGCTCAGATTATCTCAATCTGAATGACAAAGAAGCTCCGTGAGCTCTGTACAAGATGGAAGAGAGAGAAAGGGAAACTTTTCAAAAGGAAGTGCAAAGGACATTAGAAAGTGTTAGCAAACTGGGTGTTTACCACAAATTTGATATAATTGACCTTTAATAAACACCTGTAACCAAGCTAGAATTTTCACAAGGTCAATTGAAAAAGACTGCAATGAATCAAATTGGATGCTGGATGTGATCAACAGCAAATTCCAACTCCTTCACTTATGGAAGTTACTTTGGCAGTTATGTAGTTAACTGATGCATGCTCGGGATCATATTACAGGGCTCCAGTAACAGATAATGATAGTGTATTGTGATAGGTTAGCTGAATCACTGGTTCATGAGTTTATGCTGAAGACAATGAGGTTATAATCTGATAGGTTAAGTGTGATACAGGGAACCAGTGTGGCAGACGGTGATTAGTTTAGAAAGATAAAGTGAGCCAGCATGATTGGCTATGCTAATGTTATCCAATAAGCCCGGGAAGAACAACACCACATAGGACAAACAGGAAGACAGCTAATGATCCGTATCCATGAACACCAACTAGCCACGAAACGACACGACCAGCTATCCTTAGTAGCCACACACGCAGATGACAAGCAACATGAATTCGACTGGGACAACACTACTATTATAGGACAAGCCAAACAGAGAACAGCCAGGGTATTCCTATCGGCATGGCACTCATCCACAGATTCAATCAATAAGCACATCGACCTGGACCCAATATACCGACCACTGCAGCGGACAGCTGGAACTGACAACCGGAAGCGGCAGATTCAAACCACTAAAAATGCCGGAGGAAACATCACAGAAGCGCTTCACAGGAGGCTCCCAAGCACTGAGGATGTCACCTAGACAGGGGACGAAACGTCTGCAACACAAATTCCCAGCTCGGCGAACAGAACCACAGCTACGAGCACCCGAGCTACAAATCTTCTCACAGACTTTGAACTGTGTGTTTAACACAAAGTGCATTTATTTCATTGTCATCCGGAATAGTCATCCCTTTAACTGAGCTGGTGTTCATTAACTTCAGTAGAAACCTGCCACAGTGGACATCATTCAGTTATCAATTACAAAAATAATTAAGTTCTTTGACATAGCTCCATATCAGGTGGGACTTGAAACAAAATGTTCTGGCTGAGACTATGAAGCAGGGAGATGTTCACAGTAAAAACCAGGCACTGTCATTTCTCATGAATACGCTGGTGTTTCAGCAGCTTGGATTTCACAATGAATCTCTTCCCACAGTCAGTACAGCCTCTAACTTCAGAGAAATCGCCGGTGTTTTCACAGGTTGGATTTATGAGACAATCCTTTCCTGTTGTGTGAGCAGGTGAATGATCTCTCCCCAGTGTGGATCTGCTGGTGTTTAATGAGGTTGGACGACGGCTTGAACCCACACCCACAGTGAGAGTTCATGAAGGGTCTCTCGTCACAGTGAGGATTTTGTTGGGATATCAGTGCCCCAGAGTTTTTAAAGCACCTCCTACATTCGGAGCATTTCAAAGGTCTGTTTTCTTTGTGAACTTGCTGGGGTTTCAGCAAGGTGGATGATCGAGTGAATCCTTTCCCAGACAGGGCAGATGATCTGCTGAAGACTTGTCCACATGTACAACACACGTACGGTTTCTCCCCCACTGTGAATGGTGCTTTTTTAATGCAAAACCCAATGATATTCAGATGACAATAAATTCGGCAGCTTAGTCAGATTGGGAAGTGATGCCTGGTTTTAAGTCTCCTCATTGCAAATCATCTTCTTCCAATACCCTGTGAAATTCATTGAAAACAAAAGGCAAATCAAGTGAGAACCCAGAAAAGGATGTTTAAAACCATCAGATGCAACTCAACACAGCAAGCCTGCTGTCACCATTCAGTGAGATCAGAGCTGATCCAATAATCTTCAGCTCGATTTTCCTGCCTTATGCCCCCACCCTTGAATTCCTTACTAATTGAAAATCTATTTATCTCAGCCTTGGACACACTGAGCAGCACAGCCTTTACAGGCCACTGCAGTATTCAGTACCCAAAGAGAAGGAATTCCTCTACATCTGTTTTTAATAGGTGATTCCTTACTCTGAGATTATGTCCTCAAGTCCTCAACTCTCAAATAAGTAGTAATAATCTCCCAGAATCTACAATGTCAAGCTCCTCAGAATCTTTCCATAAGGTCTTGTCTCATTCTTCTGAACTTCAATGAGCACAGAAGCAGTCTGCTCAAACTCATCTCCTGAGAAATTCCTCCCATATCCAGGATCAATCTCCTGAACACTCTGTGGACTGCCTTTCCCAAAACAAGGGACAAAAGCTATTGACAGGATTCCAAATGTGATCTCACTCGTGTCTTGTACAGTTTTAGCAAAACTTCCATTTTTCTCCCCATTCCCTTTAAATAAAAGCCAACTTGACTATTTTCCTTCCTGAATACCCACTGAACCTGGATGCTAGTTTTTCATCTTTCAAGCAGAAGGACCCACAATTCTGTGCTGCAGTTTTCCCCTTGTTAAATAATATTCACCTCTCCTCGTCTTCCTGCCAAAATGCATATATTTTCCCACATTATATGCCACAGCTCTGGAAGGACTAGAATGAGAGGAGCTTTATCAATCATACCTTGAACACAACCGCCCAAACCAGCCACTTCCACCACCATGAAGGACCGGGGAGCATGTGTATGTGACCAGCACTCTCTTGGAGATCCCTCCAACTCGCACAACGTCCCAACATCCAGTGCTGGATGAATAGAAATTGCCTCCAACTTAATCAAGAACTTGGGAGCAGAGTCTGTTCGAGAGAGATGTGAGGAATGACTTCAATATGAAAAGGGTGGAAAAGGTTGTTAGTTTTCAGTCTGAGACGGATAAACTTTTGTTCAACAAAGGTATTCAGGGATATGGGCCAAAGGCTGAACTCCATGCAGCAGCCATGAGTTAATTTAATAGTGGAACACCTGAAGGGCCTACTTCTGATCCTTTGTTCACTAAAAGCTGCTGGCTTCAGTCCCTGTTACAAAACTTCCAAACTCCCAAACTATATCACCCCCTCAGGTAACTATCTGGACCAGGCTCTTCCCAACATTAAGGGACTATTGCACTTGGAGATTAGCTTTGAACCACAGACCCACATCCTCACCGTGACATTCTATTTCCATTTCAGTAACATGGCCTGACTCGAACACAGTTTCAGCTCCAGGTGCTGATAATCTCATCCAGTCCTTTGCAACCTCGAGACTGAATGACCCTAACACACTTCTGATCCACCTCCCACTTTCAACCTCCCTGTAATCTTGAGTTCATCCAACACCCCGCTGCCCATGTACTCGCTCACACTGGGTTTTGTTCCCCTCACCCTGAGCTCACTGACATGAAGAGGTCGCAAGTTGAGGAAAAGCAACGTTTTAACAAATTTCTCATCCTTTTTTTCAAATCCTTCTATGATAGTGATCATTTCCATCTCTAATCTCTGCCAGCCACGCAATCTTTCAAGATATCTGCACTTACTTAATTTTGGCTTCTTGAGCATGGTCAATTAATCTCCCCGACAACAGTGGATGTTCTTTCAGCATGAAATGTTTAAAAATCAAGTTAAGCACCAAGTCATTGAAATGGAGGGGCCAGACTAGGCGAGGTGTTGTAACTGCATGATGTCAGAGCTGTTGGACCCAATAGTGGTTCATAGCTACTACAACCATAACAAATGTTGGTTGAGGGATTCCAGCTCAGATTGTTGAGCTGAAGTCTGAGCTCCGAACACTTCCACACACCAGGGAGGGATCGGAGTTACCTGGATGCTCTGTTTCAGGAGGCATTAGATTAACTACCTCAAATCGATCAGTGGTCAGGGACAGAAGGGTGTGACTATACTGAGGCAGGCAGAAGGAAGCAGAGGGTAGTGCTAAATGAGCCTCAGCCCATCAGCTTGTCGAACAGGTTTGAGATTCTTGCTCCCTTTGTGGATGAGAGTGGGGTCTGTAGGGAGAATGAGCAAACTGACCACAGCACTGTGGGAGAGGGAGCGATTCAAGAGGAAGGAGAAAAGAGAAATGCAAGTGTAATCGGAAACAGTGTAGTCAGGGGAATAGAGACTCTTCCCTGTTGCCAGAATCGAGAGTCCCGAAGGCAGATTTGCCTGCCTGGTGCCTGGCTTCACGATAGTCATCTGGGCTGCAGAGGAACGAACCAGTTGTCGATATAGACAGAAGGAGGGAAGAAGGTCTGCTGAAGGGATAAATTAAAAAACAGAATAAAAAATCTCTAGATTACTACTCGAGCCACAACGTCAGCAAGATTATAACAGTAAGATGTGTGGGGCTGAACGACTGGTGTAGGAGAAAGGGGAGGTTTGAATTCACTGGAGATTGGAGACAGTACTGTGGAAGGATGGAACTGTTCCGATGGGACAGGCTACATGTGAATGATGCTGGGATCAGAGTCCTGGAGAATGGCATAACCAGGGCCTATATATTGGACTTTAAACTAAAACATGGTGGTTGTTTTTCAGCTGCGTGGAAAATTGTGGAAAAGTCAAAATGGGAAAGTGCTCAGCACAGGTTAAAGTTTCCACAACAAGAAATAGGACGGAAAGTACGGACAGGATCAGGAATCAGCAGATAAGGGGACACCTATGAGAAGAGGGACAATTAATGCAGGGCTGAGGGACTTGTAACTAAATACACACGGTCTACAGAACAAGGTAAATCAGCTGCTACGCCAGACTGAACTTGGCATTCACAATGTTGTAGGTATCAGAGAAAAGGTTGCAGGGGGTTCAGGACTGGTAACTAATTATCCAAGCTATTGAAAAGGCAATGGGCAGAGTCAGAGGGGTTGCCTTGTTAGCAAGAAATAAAATTAAATTGACAGCAAGAAGCGAAATAGAGTCAGAAGGTGTAGAATCCATAGTGTAGAGATCAAGACCCTCAAAGGGAAAAAGACCCCGAAGGAACTTGTGTACAAGCCATTAGCCATTGTCAGGATGTGGGGGAGAAAATACATCAGGAGACTATAAAAAACATGTAAGGAACTGTTGCAATAATCATTGGGGACTTCAATATGCAGGTGGACTGGGAAAGACAGGTTGGTAGCGGTTCTCAAGCAAACGTGGAATTATCGGAGAAATGTTTTGTTTGGAGCAGTTTGTGGAAGAGCACACTCAGGAACAGGCGATTCTGGAGTTAGTAAGGTGTAACGAGGGAGACTTGATTAGGGAGCTCAAAGTGAAGGAACTCCTAGGAGGCAGTGGCCATAACAGAATAGAGTTCACCCTGCAGCTTGAGAGGGAGAAGATTGAATCAGAGGTAACGGGATGACAATTGGGTAAAGGTAACTAAAAAGACATGTGGGTGGAGCTGGACAGAATTGACTGGAAAGGAGAGCCGACCAGCGAAGACAGTGGAGCAGCAATGGCAGGAGTTTCTGGGTTAATTCAGGAGACATTGCAGAAATTCATCCCAAGGAAGAAGAAAAACACTAAGGGGAGGATGAGACAACCCTGGTTGACAGGGGAAGTCCGGGAGAGCATAAAGGCAACACAAGCAGCATATAATGTGGTAAAGATTAGTGGAAGCCAGAAGATTGGGAAGTCTTTAAAAAACAGAAATAACTTTAAGAAAAGGTGGGTACGGGGAAAGAGGTGAAATATGAGAGTAAGCGCGCTACTAATACAGAAGAGGACTGCAGGCAATTTTCTTGGATATCTAAGCGGTTACGAAGAGACAAGAGTGGACATTGGACAGCTTGAAAACAATGCTGGAAAAGTAGTAATGGGGAACCACGGCATGGCAGAGGATCTGAAGAGGTACTTTCCATCAGTTTTTAACAGTGGAAGACACCAGCAACCGACCAGAACTTCAAGGGGATCTTGGGGACAGAAGTGAGTGCATTGGCCATTGGTAAGGGGAAGACGCTAAGCCGAAGGCGGATAAATCACCAAGACCGGATGGACTACACTCCAGATAACTGAAGGAGACAGCAGAGTAGATTGGAGAGGCATTGGTGATGATCTTTCAGAAAGCACTGGAATCAGGCAGGGTCCCAGATGACTGGAAAATGGCTAATGCAACACGTGTTTAAGAAAGGGAGGCAGAGGCTGGAAACTATAGGCTACGTAGCTAGAATGTCGTCATTCCTAAGGTTTGAGAATCCCTTGTTTAGAATGAGGCTGCAGAGTACTTGAAAGTGCATGGTAAAATAGGGTAGAGTCAGCACGGCTTTGTTAAGGAAAGATCTTCCCTGATAAATCTGTTCAAATTCTTTGAGGAAGTTAGAAGCAAGTTAGACAACACAGAGCCAGTGGGTGTAATCGATTTGCATTTCCAGAAGGCCTTTGATAAGGTACCACACAGCAGGCTGCTAAACAAAGTAAAGGCAGAGAATTGGCTGCTTGGCAGAAGGCAGAGAGTCAGGATAAAAGGGTCTTTTACAGAATGGCAGCCGGTGACTCATGGACGTCCACAGGGGTCAGTGTTGGGACCACAACTACTCATGTTATGCCTTAATGATCTGGACGAAGGAACTGAGGATATTCTTACACGTTTGCACATGGGATAGATGTCAGTGGAGAGGCAGGTAGTGCTGAGGAGGTGCGGAGGGTGTAGAAGGATTTGGACAGGCTGCAAGAGTGGACAAAGAAGTGACAGATGAAATACAATGTGGGAAATTGTGAGGTTATGCACTCTGGTAGAAGGAATAAAGATGTTGATAACATTCTGAACAGGGAAAGGCTTCAGAAATCTCAAAAGCAAGGGACCTTGGGAGTCCTAGTTCAGGAATTCTCTTAAGGTAAACTGGCAGGTTCAGTTGGCAGTTTGGAAGGCAAATGCCACTTTAACATTTATTTCAAGGTGGTTACAATACAAGAGCAGAGATGTACTGCTGAGGCTCTATTATCTCTGGTCAGACTGCATTTGGAATATTGTGACCAGCTTTGGGCCCGTTATCTCGGGAAGGGTGTACTTGTGTTGGAGGGAGCCCAGCATATATTTACAAGAAAGACCTCAGGATGATGGACTTGTCTGAAAAACAGCAATTGAAGATAACTCTGGGTCTGTATTCAATAGATTATCAAAGTACGAGGGGGATATAGGAAGGATAGAAAGGCAGTTAAAAGAGAAGGTGGAGTGGTGTTTTTGATTAAGGAAAACATTGCTGCTCTAACTAGAGAAAATATTTCTGAGAAAGACCATCCAGTGAAAATATCTGGGTTAAAATAAGAAGGGGATAATCACCATGATGGGACTGTACTATAGGCCCAACAGTCAGAAGGAAACTGAGGAACAAATATACACAGATTTCAGATATATGTAAGAATATAAAGGCTGTAATAGTCGGTTTTTACAAACATTGTCTGGAAGTACCATTGTGTTAAAGTCTTGGATGGGGAAGAGACTTTTAAAATTCGAAGAAAATTTCTTAATCAACATGTAAATGTTCTGAGAGAAGGAGCTTCATGTTCCAGGATACAAATGCTACTGGAAGCTTAGAAAGTGGGGGCGAGAGTGGAGGGGAGTGGCAGTTTTGATAAGGGATAGCATTACTACTGTACTTAGGGACGATATTCCTGGGAATATATCCAGGAAGTTATTTGGATGGTACTGAGAAATAAGAAAGGGATGGTCATCTTATTGGGATTGCATTATAGTCTCTCTGATATTCATCAAGAAATTCAGAAACAAATTTGCAAGGAGATTTCAGTTCTCTGTAAGAATAATACGGTGGTTATGGTAGGGGATTTTAACATTCCAAATGTAGACAGGGACTGCTGTAGTGTTAAGGGTTTAGAAGGAGAGGAATTTATTAAGTGTGTACAAGGAAAGTTTCTGATTTAGTATGTGGATGTTCCTGCTAGAGAAGATGCAAAATTTGACCTCGTCCTGGGAAATAAGGCAAAGCAGGTGACTGAGGTGTCTGTGGGGGAGCAGTTTGGAGCCAGCAACCATAAATCTGTTTGTTTTTAAATAGTGATGGAAAAGGACAGACCGGATCTAAAAGCTGAAGTTCGAAATTGGAGGAAGGCTAATTTTGACAGCATTAGACAAGAACTTTCAAAAGCTGAATGGGGGCAGATGTTTGGAGGTAAAGTGAACGCTGGGAAATGGGAAGCCTTCAAACTGCGATAACAAGAGTCCAGAGTTAGTATATTCCTGTTTGGGTGAAAGGAAAGGCTGGTAGGTGTAGGGAATGTGGGATGACGAGAGAAATTGAGGTTTTGGTTAAGAAAAAATGAAGCATATGTCAGGTATAGACAGAAGAAATTGAGTGAATCCTCAGAGTATAAAGATCATAGGAGTATCCTTAAGAGAGAAATCCTGAGGGCAAAAAGGGGACATGAGATAGCTTTGGCAAATAGAAGAAAGGAGAATGCAAAGAGTTTTTAGAAATAGATTAAGGACAAAACAGTCACTCGGGAGAGAATAGGGCCTCTCAAAGATCAGCAAGGCACCTGATGCGTGGAGCCGTAGGAGATGGGGAAGATACTAAATGAGTATTTTGCATCAGTGTTCACTGTGAAGGAGGACATGGAAGATAATAGAATGTGGGAAAATAGATAGCGACATGTTGAAAAATGTCCATATTACAGAGGAGAAAGTGCCGGATGTCTTGAAATGCATAAAAGTGGATAAATCCTCAAGACCTGATCAGATGCACCCTCGGATTCTGTAGGAAGGTAGGGAAGTGATTGCTGGGCACCTTGCTGAGATATTTTTATCATTGATAGTCGCAGGTGAGGTGCTGGATGACTGGAAGATTGTTAATGTGGTGTCACTATTTAAGAAAGGTAGTAAGGAAAAGCCAGGGAACTGTAGACCAGTGAGTCTGATATTGGTGGTGGGCAAAATGTTGGAGAAAATCCTGAGAGACAGGATTGACATGCATTTGGTAAGGCAAGGACTGCTTTGGGATAGTCAGCATGGCTTTGTGCATCGGAAAACATGTCATGAATTTGAATGAGTTGTTTTGAAGAAGTAACAAAGGACTGATGAGGTCAGAGTGGTGGCTGTGACCTATATGGCCTTCAGTAAGGTGTTCGAAGAGGTTAATCATGGGAGATTGTGTACCAAGGTTAGATTTCATGGTACTTGCTCAATGGTAGAAGATGGGGGTGGTGGTGGAGGAGAGCTGCTTTTCAGACTGGAGGGCTGTGACCAGTGGTGTGCCACCAGTATCAGTGTTGGATCCACTACTTTTCATCATTTATGTGAATGATTTGGATTTGAACATAGCAGGTATAGTTAATAAGTTTGCAGATGACACCAAAATTGGACAGCAAAGAAGGTTCCTTCAAAGTACAACAAGGTCTTGATCAGATGGGCCAATGGGCTGAGGAGTGGGAGATGGAGTTTTATTCAAATAAATCTGGGGTGCTATATTTTGGAAAGGCAAATCAGGGCAGGACTTGTACACTTAATGGTAAGATCGTGGGGAGTGTTGCTGAACAAAGAGACCTTGGAATGCAGGTTCATAGCTCTTTGAAAGTGGAGTCACAAGTAGATAGGACAGTGAAGAAGGCATTTTGTATGTTTTCTTCATTGGTAAGTGCATCGAGTATAGGAGTTGGGAGGTCATGTTGTGGCTGTGCAGGTCATTGCTGAGGCTAGTTTTGGAATAGTGCATGCAATACTGGTCTCCTTCGTATTGGAAGGATATTGTGAAATGTTGAAGGGTTCAGAAAAGATTTACAAGGAATTTGTCAGGGTTGGACGATTTGAGCTTTAGAGTGAGGCTGAACACATAGAGGTTTATAAAATCATGAGGGACAATGTCTCTTCCCTGAGTTGGGGGAGTACAAAACTAGAGGCATAGGTTTAAGGTAAATGGGGAAAAATTTTAAATGGATCTAAGCAGCAACTTTTTCACGCATAAGATGGTATGAGTAAGGAATGAGCTGCCAGAGGAAGTGGAGGAAGCTGGTACAATTACAACATTTAAAAGGCATCTGGATGGGTCCATGAATAGGAAGGTTCAAAGGGATATGGGTCAAGTGCTGGCAAATGGGACTAGATTAGTTTCTGACATCTGGTTGGCATGGATGAGTAGGACCAAAGAGTCTGCTTCAGTGCTGTACGTCTCGATGACTCAATGGCTGTGAATGATAACATTTCTTGGAAATCAGGTGATGTGAATTGAGAATGGAGAGGGATAAAAAAAGTTATAATTACTTGGTGGTATTTGACTATTCTTGTGAAAACCTTTCTCTAGAAATTGAGTTCCATGTGTATCTAATTCAACTGCTCTGTGACTGTGGAAAGTATGTTTTTCAGTCTGACAGCGATAACATACCTGCTGTTTGTTAGAAGGAACTGATCACACTTGGCTTCGTACCGAGGGGATGTTACATTGTCTTGCTCCTTCATGTAATTGTCTGGAAGAAGAGAGAAGAGACATCCCCTGTAAGTCAACATTAAGTGAGTTTGACAGTATCAAACCTTTCAATGTAATATTCATTTTATAATCATGAGGCTGTGTTTCTTTCAAGTCAGCATTTCAAAAAGAACTACAGGTCTGACATGAGTTGCTCTTTGTCTGGTGATTGTAACAAAAGAAATCTATACCAATTCACTGAGAACCAGCTACTAACCAATATCTCTACAGCTCCACAATGGGGCTACCCAATACAAGTTTGTATAGGGACTTGAGAGTTTCCTTATCAATCCATACCTGTCAGTTCCTGCGAGGTGAACGTGGGAGTACGGCTGTCAACCTATACCTGTCAGTATAGGCCGTGCAAATGTGAGAGTTAATATAGTTATCAATCTCTCCCTGTCACTCTCTGCAATGTCCAAAATGTATTTTACGAGAGAGTGACAGGGACAGATTGATGACTACATTCAGACATTCACATAGTATAAACTGACAGGTATAGATTGATAACTGAACTCATATCCACATAGTAGAAACTGGCAGAGACTGATTGATAATACATTTTAAATAAATAGGATCAGTCCCTATGTGCTTCACTGATGGGGATGTGTGAGTTTACTTATCAATATATACCCGTCAGTTTCTGTCGTTGTGAATGCGTGAATTTACTTAACAATCTTTCCCGAACAGTTTCTGCTGTGTATCTGACAGTGTAGTTATCAACCTGAACCTGTCAGTTTCAGCTTTGAGAACGGGTGTGTCATTCTCAGTATCTCCCTGCCAGTTTCTGCTGTATGAATATTAAATGCAGTTATCAATTTGTACCTGTCAATATCTTCTGTGTGAATGTAGATATTGATCTCCACCTGTCAGTTTTAGCTATAATCAATTTCTCAGTGCAATTATCAAACAGTACCTGTCAGGTTTTGCTATTTGACACCAGAGTGTCATTGTCAATCTGTTTCTACTACATCAGTTTGAGAGAGTCAACACCAATCTGTCCCTGTCAATATGTGGAAGATTAGATTAGATTAGATTACATTACAGTGTGGAAACAGGCCCTTCGGCCCAACAAGTCCACACCGACCCGCCGAAGCGAAACCCACCCATACCCCTACATTTACCCCTTACCTAACACTACGGGCAATTTAGCATGGCCAATTCACCTGACCCTGCACATCTTTTGGACTGTGGGAGGAAACCGGAGCACCCGGAGGAAACCCACGCAGACACGGGGAGAACGTGCAAACTCCACACAGTCAGTCGCCTGAGGCGGGAATTGAACCCGGGTCTCAGGCGCTGTGAGGCAGCAGTGCTAACCACTGTGCCACCGTGCCGCCCACTAAAAGAAAAAGCAACACAAACATCTTTAAAGATGTGACTAGTACAGTTATCATTCTCTACCTGTCAATTTCTTCTTTGTCAAAGTGAGAGTGTAATTATCAAGCTGTACCTTTCAGACTCTGCTGTGTGAATACATAAATATAGTTATCAATCTATAGCTGTCAGTTTCTGCTCGGTGAATATGTCTGTGTAATTGTCAATTCCTGCCATTTTATGCTATGTGTATGTGTGAGCTGAGCTTTCATCTGTCACTATCAATTTCTGCTTTGTGAAGAAGAGAGTTTAGTTATCAATCCTTCCTGTCAGGTGCTGTAATGTCAGGGTTTGAATATTTATTCATCTTTTCCTGTCAGGTTGTGTGACTGTAGCTATCAACCTGTACCTCTCAGATTCTGTGACATGTGAGCGTAGTTATCCACTTGATTTGATCTGCTTTATTATTGTCACATGTACAGAGATACAATGAAAAGTATTGTTTTGAGTGCCTTACAGGCAGATTATATCATACAAAGTGCATTAGAGCAATAGAACAGAATCTGGACACAGTGTTAATGGTACAAAGAGAGAGAATAACGTTAAAATTTGAGATGTCCATTCAAAAGTCTAATAACAGCACAGAATCAGTTCTTGAAACTGTTGGACGGTATATTCAAACTTCGGTATTTTCTACCTGACAGATCAGGGTGGAGGAGCACAGAACCGGGGTCAGATGGGTCTTTGATTATGTTGGTTGCTTTCCCAATCACAGGAGGAAGTATAAATGGAGCTTTTGAATGGAAGGCTGCTTTCAGTGATGGATTGAGCTTTGTTCACAACTGACTGTAATTTCTTGTGCTCTTGGGCAGAACAGTTGCCATACCACACTGTGACACATCCAGATAGATGGTGCATCGATAAAAATTTGCAGAGTCTTTATAGACACAGTGAATTTCCTTAGCCTCCTGAGGATATCTGCTTGGTGAATATGTTTGGGTAATTGTCAATCTAAGCCTGCCAGTTTCTGCTATGTGAATAGGAGAAGTTAGTTTTTAACAGTCCCTGTCAGGTTTTGCTTTGTGAAAGTTTAGTTAAGTTTAATTAAGAATCCTTCCCAATCAGGGTCCGAATTGTAAATGTGAGTGTATTTATCAATGTTTGCCTGACAAATTTTCTTTTGTGAACATGTGAATGTGGTTATCAATTTTCCCTGGTAGTTTCTGCTCTGTGAATATGAAAACGTAGTTATCAATCTCTAAATGAAAATCAAAAGAACTGCAGATGCTGGAAACCAGAAACAAAATCAACTTGCTGGAAAAGCTCAGCAGGTCTGACAGAGTCTGTGGACAGAAATCAGAGTTAAAATTTCCAGTCCAGTAACCCTTCCTGAGAACTGACGGTAGTCAGGAAATTATTAGTTTTTCTGCCGAAGGTAGGGTATGTTGAAGGGTCAGGAGTAACTGGTAGATTGATATAGAATCCAAAGATCATGGTCAGACAAGGAAGGTGACTCACTATTAACAGGGACTGTTAGTGACTGTTGGTGTATAATAGCAGACCTTGTGATAACAAGGCCGGTGTGAGAGGTTCTGGGTAATGACATGGGAAAGCTCTCGCCCTAAAGTTGTAGAACTCAGTATTGGGTCCAGAAGGCTGTTGTGTTCCCAACCAGAAAATGAGGTACTATTCTTCCAGCTTGCACTGAGCTTTAGCTGGAGCTCTGCAGCAAGCCCGAGGCAGAGATGTTCATCAGGGGATTGGTGGTGTGTTAAAGTGGCAGGCAAGTGGAAGCTCAGGGTCTTGTTTTCTGGACAGAATGTAGGTGTTTGGCAAAGTGGACACCCAATCTACACTCAGTTTCCCCAGAATAGAGAAGACCATGTAGCAGCTAGGAAAATGCACACACTCAGTTCTGAGGAAGGGTCACTAGACCTCAAATGTAACTCTGATTTCTTCTGTTATCAATCTCTACCTGTCAGTTTCTCCTGTGAATATGAGAAAGTCATTATCAAACCGTACATGTCAATTTAAGTAATTTGAAACAGTGTTATCAATCTGTTCCAATAAGTTTCTGCTTTGTGAATGAGAATATCTTCCTCTGAAATGTCCTGCCACGTGCATTTGAGTGTGATTGACCAATCTGTCCCTGTTATATTCTGCTCTGTGTAACTCAGGATGTAGGTGTGAATCTGTATTTGTCAACGTCTAGTTTATACATGTGCAAATGCATTTATCAGATTGTACCTGCCAGTGTTTTTGAAGTGTGTGTGGTGATTTGGGGGTGTGTGTTTAAGTATCATGCTCTCCCGTTCAGTTTCTGCAGAGTGAATCTGTGAGAGGAGCAATCAATCTCCGCCTGTCAATTTTTGTTGTTCAAAGTTGGGGGAGAATATTTGTAGCTCGGGTGCTCGTTGTTGTGGTTCTGATCGCCGAGCTGGGAATTTGTGTTGCAGACGTTTCGTCCCCGGTCTAGGTGACATCCTCAGTGCTTGGGAGCCTCCTGTGAAGTGCTTCTGTGATGTTTCCTCCGGCATTTATAGTGATTTGTACCTGTCGCTTCCGGTTGTCAGTTCCAGCTGTCCGCTGCAGTGGCCGGTATATTGGGTGCAGCGGACAGCTGGAACTGACAACCGGAAGCGGCAGGTACAAATCACTATAAATGCCGGAGGAAACATCACAGAAGCGCTTCACAGGAGGCTCCCAAGCACTAAGGATGTCACCTAGACCGGGGATGAAACGTCTGCAACACAAATTCCCAGCTCGGCGAACAGAACCACAACAGTTTTTGTTGTGTCCACATGAGAATTCACGAATTGAGCTAACCTTGTCAGTTTGTGCTGTGTGACCGAAAATCAAGTGCTCAATCAGTACCAGTCACTTTCAACTCTCATGTATCAAAAGTTGCTTAATTCACTGACAGCCAATAATATTCTATGAGTCCAGTGATGACAAATTCTTGTTTGCCATCTGGTTCACTAATGTCCTTTAAGGAAAGGAGCTGCCATCCTTACTTGGTCTGGCCTACATGTGTCTCCAGACCCACAGCAATGTGGCTGACACATAACTATCCCCTGGGAGTTAGGGATGGGCAATAAATGCTGGCCTCGCCAGTGATTCTCTCATCCCGTGAATGAATTTAGGAAAAAGAATTCTCTGTGACTGTGATTGATTCTGTGATAGTAGATTTTAGGGTGTTGTGATTGAGACTTAAACTCTTCTGCATTATGTCATTTATGGTAGAGTCACAGAATTGATCCAGCCATTCGGCCAATTTGTGTCCAGACTGGGACATTCTGTTCTTCACCCGTTCTCCATACTAGTTTCCATTAACTGTTGGGATTTTGGACTTTATCCACTCATTGACAGTATCTCTCTCTAAATGCTAATTTGAGATTTTTTCTGCAGTTACCTGTCTTTGATAACTATAGTGCCAGTTTTGTTCTGTGGGCAATAGCATCAGGTAGAGTATGTGGATCTCATTTTCTTTCCATGTTCAGTTGTGTTTTTTTGGCCTGAGTTTAGGATAAACTTGATCAATATTCACTAACCTATTGTGATTGCGGGATTAATGTTATCTTTGCCATGAATCTGAATTTTATTGCATTCAGACTTTTTAAAAATATTTTATGCATGCAGTAATCTTTATCAGTTGCGGCTGGACACTAAGATATAACATCTGATACTAACTGAAGCGATTAATGATTTGGTGAATCAATTTATAACTGTCCATATTTGGAAATACCTGGGCATAAATTTCATTTTTTTTTCCCCTTTCAGCATTAACTGGCTGTGTGTGAGTGAGTTTTCTGTTGTGCTGCCAATCTGTATCACTTGAAAGGAATGGCACTGGTCTATATCACACTGACACTTTTTTTATGTTGCCTTGTGTTTCCCATTCTCCATGTCATGATCTGATACACTTTATGAGGTGGGTTTAATGCCTTATAATTCAGTGTTTCATATATTAAAAAAGTATGGAAATGCTTCTGCATTACTCAGGCCCTCAACCAGAATGTGAGAGTGTGGAGAAAGTGTGTGTTCATCAGCACCAGGCTCAGTGTGAGAATGAGATTCATTCACTCTCTGATACTAGATATCAATGTGCTCCTTATTCTTGGTTATTGTGTTTCGCAGTGCTACAGTGTCATCCAAATTGAAATATGTCACTTTTAGTAACTGTTACTGTACTTCAGTGTTCAAACTTCTGCTACTTGACATGAATGAGGTACTATCCATTGCCACTGGAGTCAGCTCGTGTCAGTGAAAGTGGATGTGTTTGTATATCTGTTAATCTCTGGCACTGCACATGTAGTTCAATAATGTCCACAGCCAGTGTTCTTTAGCTTTAGTGCCTGTAGGATCCATGGACAAATGTACATGCAACACATTGCAGCAGAAAAGCATCTGTGCTCAGAGGTTTATTTGGAATTTACACTGTTTAGTTGTTGTGCCTTTCACATAGGACTTCTATTTATCAAAAGATTAATTTTGTCCGTCTCAGTTACTGATAATGCCAAAGTTTCCTTCTATATCTTCAGAAATCCTTGCTGTAACAATGTAACAGAATGATCTGTTTGTTCACCTTTAAAATTGCCTTCATTACATGTGGAGTTAATACAGTTCCTAATGTATATTTCATAAGAAGGTACAATCTATCCCTCTTCTGATGTTGCAAATGATAATTGACTAAGTATCGTGGCATTTATTGGAACTGAGCTGTTGTGCATTGAGTAAAGGGAGAAATCAAAAAAATATATTGCATCATTTGTGTTTGACTCTTGGATTTAATGTGTACCTCTGGAAATTGAGCTCAATGTGTATCTGAGTCAATCCACTCTGACTGTGGAAAGGATGTTCTCCAATCTGACAACAGTAACATACCTGCTGGTTGGTAGAAGCAGATGGTCACACTTGGCTTTGTACTGAGGGAATATTACATTGTCTTGGTCCATCAATCATTTGCCTGGAGGAAGACAAGAGGGATATTTTCTGTAAATCACCATCAGCTAAATAGAAAGACATCAACTGATCAATGAAATATTCAGGTCAGGTCATGATCATGATAATTCTTTGTTTTTAAACAGGGCAAGGTGAACAGAGCAAGGACTGGTTACACTCTAGCTCTGAGACCCTTCCAGTCTTTGTTTTTCTGTTTGCGAAACTCTAAAACAATTTACTAAGGTACAAAAACTAACCAACATCTGCAAGTTCAATATTCAGCTCCCAATACATTAACTGTTGAAGGAAGAACAACAGGCACTACTCTCACATTTAGATATACTGTCCTTTAATGACCTACTATTCAATGTCTATTCGCAACAAACAGCATGAAATAGATGCTAAACAATGAATTTCCATCAGAGTTTAGGTAATTAAAAACCACAAGAATATCCCACAGCAGCTTCTTCCCGTTCTGCCTCCCACAGCAGGCCCACACACAGCCCGAGAAAGGCCTCTCTCTTCCCCCCAGTCCGCTCACTCCAAGTTCCGGGACCAGTTCCTGCTCCGATCGGCCTCTTATAAACAGCCACCGGTTCTCCCTGAACTCACCCCGAATCAATCCCGGTCTCGGAGCCCCCTCTGTGTCCCAGGCTCCCATCCCGATGTGCTGCTGGAAGGAGCCTGCTGTTCCCTCGCTTCCCTGAGCGCTGATCTCTCCATTGCGGTCTGTTTCAAACAAACCTCTTGCACTCACTGAGTAAATGCTCCTCAATGGCAGCGCTGGGGGAGGGCATCACGCATGTGTTCCTCTGCTCAGAAACATTTCTGCTTTGGAGGAAGGGCAGTATCGCGCATGCGCCTAAGGATGCAGGATAAATTATTCACATTAAACTGACTGACAGCAGCGGTGATAAATCCAGCGCAATATTAGGGATTGAGATTAAAGCACAAATATTACTTCCAAAAAAAGGAATGTTTTCTCTAGAGCAGAGATGACTGCGGTGGGAACACATGATTGAAGTATAAGCGATTTATGAGGCGTGTGGGACAGGGTGAATAGAGAGAAGCTGTTTCCCTTGTTTGAGCGAGCAATCACAAGTGGTGCTTAGGTAATGATATGGTAAGGGTAAGGATTCTCGCTATACTGAAGGGTTAGATGTAAAGATATTGAGGGAATTTCAGAAAAATCTTTTCACTCAGCAAGTGGTGGAAATCTGGAAGACACTACATGCGAAGGTGGTGGAGGCCAGAAACCTTTACCTTTAAAAAGTATTTGGATGAGCACTTCAAATGTCAGTTCCGGAGCCACCATTCACGGTGGGATATGAACGGTGAATATCTCCCCAGGCAAACCAAAAAGAAACGTGTCTCCGTCTTTGAGTACGAGGAGCAGATACATCTTGCGATTGGCGGTCCTTTCGTTCTATGCCAAGTAGACTCGAACCTGGGTCTCTGGCGCTGTTTTCTCCGATTCCAGTCAATGAGGCTTTCTGCTGTCAGTGAGAGATTATCAAAATGAACGGAGATCAAACCAGAGCAGCTGCAGGACTGGGATGGCAAATGTGGAGCTTTTGCTGATGTCAGAACTAGTGCACAAAGGCTAGGCGACATTAAAATATTGTCTCAAGACGATTAATGAGCTCAGCCGGAAGAACGTTCTGT
The DNA here is from genome assembly GCF_037043375.1 of Chiloscyllium plagiosum. Classification (NCBI taxonomy): domain Eukaryota; kingdom Metazoa; phylum Chordata; class Chondrichthyes; order Orectolobiformes; family Hemiscylliidae; genus Chiloscyllium; species Chiloscyllium plagiosum. Next base: position 10,861,994 of record NW_028270187.1, read on the forward strand.
AATGTTTAATCAACATATCGGAGTGTTTTCGATATGTGAAATGAAGAGATTAATTGCAGATTGCAGTTCTTAGCGCATGCTTTTGTTTCTGCCAGTCCTTCAGGTCCAGAAAAGAGAAAAAAGTAGAAAGAGATAGATGCAGTTAGGCAAATGGATGAGCGAGAGAGATTGTCTAAAGTATATATTTATAACCTAATGAACAAGTATTGATGAATTCCCCTCTGATCAAGGTTCTCCTTTTTTATACATACTTTTTCTATGTAAAACATACTTCGTTATTTGTGAAATGGCGGGCTTTTCAAATTGGAAGGAAAGGTGTTGATGATTTGGCGCTGGCTCCAAGAGTAGAGAATGTGCCCTCTCTTCTCCCTGCCTCTCGGGAGCATATTGAACACCAGTGAATCTTTTTTTCTTTATTACTGGTGCTATTTGCTCAAGTCACTCTCTAATATTTGATTATTCCGGGAGCGACAAGCCCCGGTTGGGGTGGGAGCCCTGAGTGTCACCACTGGGTTCTGTTGGGTTGCAGAATAGTGTAAATGGGGCTTTCTGCTGTCGATTAGAAGTTTCCAAAACGAACCGAGATCAAACCAGAACAGTCGCCGGACTGGAATTGTTAACGCGGAGCTTTTGCTATTTGGGAGCACGGTATTAAGATAATACCTAAAGGCGGCGTTCGTTTTTCATGCACTCACGCCGAAGAACGGTCATGAAATCCTCACAGGGCTGAATGAGAGTGTTGGTTCTCTCCGAAGACAATCTCGAATCCTTCAAATAGATTCTAGACTCATTACCCGAAAGAAAAATTGCAAATTAATGACTAAATACGAATGCATTGTTTTGCGTAAAGCTCCCTTCTCTGATCTACATTTCGGCAGGATTTTCAAATTTGAAAGAAAACGGTTGATGATTTGGCGCCATGTTTTCCCGCCAGCTTCCTCAGCAATGATCATACCAGCTGTAACTGGTGGGAACACCAAGGGAGACAGTGAGGACAAAGGGGATGTAATCCGGAATTAATACTGCACTACGATATGAAAATTACATAACATTTCCCAGCAGCGTATATTCTAGTCACTGCTGCTTGTACGATGTGTGTCTTCAACTGTCTCCCCTGAAATGTTTTACTGACGTCACGCCCCCCCCCCCCATTAATATTATTCAAAGCCATTTTCCAACGTCTGCGATCGCTTCCCGCTCTCTCTGGATGGTTTAGTGGCTCTGAATAAAGCCGTCATGTATTTCTCTCTCTCTCTTGGTGAATGTGCAGGGCCGGCCAGGCTCCGTTTAGGCGCGCTCCCCGCGGATCCTGCGGGCCAGCTGGATGTCTTTGGTGACCCGCTTGGCGTGGATGGCACACAGGTTGGTGTCCTCAAACAGTCCCACCAGGTAAGCCTCGCTGGCCTCCTGCAGGGCCATCACCGCCGAGCTCTGGAAGCGCAGGTCGGTCTTGAAGTCCTGAGCGATCTCTCGCACCAGGCGCTGGAAGGGCAGTTTGCGGATCAGCAGCTCGGTGGATTTCTGGTAAAGGCGGATCTCCCGCAGAGCCACCGTGCCGGGCCTGTAGCGATGAGGCTTCTTCACTCCGCCCGTGGCCGGAGCGCTCTTGCGGGCCGCTTTGGTCGCCAGCTGCTTGCGAGGAGCTTTCCCTCCGGTGGATTTGCGCGCTGTCTGCTTGGTCCGAGCCATTCTCCTCAACTCGCAGTTACACACATACACAGGCTGCTGCTGTCAATACTGAGGCTGCTGCGGTGCTCTCTGTTTCAGGGAACGGAGAGCCAGCCCAAGAGCTGGGATTGGATACAGCCCTGTCCCTCAACCCACAGAGAAACAGCTCCGGATGGAAAAGAAAAGGCAGGAAAAGAATTGTTGGAGTCTGATAGGTTCACTGGAAACGACAGTTGGTCAGTTTCCAAATGCCCGCTGAATTCACCCTCACAAACCTTGAGATTAAAGTAACCATTAAAACGCAAAAACGCCATCCGTCCGCAACTAAGATAAAATTTACTATTTTATAGCAACTCCTCAAAACCTCGTTAGCAGTCAGCTTGGACAGGAGGCGTGATCATTGCCTGATCTGTCCGTAACAGGCAGGAGGAAAAGGCGGGGTTTAAAACAGCCAGACAAACTGAACAACCGAACGTTTACCCGCCGTGAATCAATCGAAACAACCACGCCAATTTAAACATCTTAAAAGCTAATGCAGTATACACCGATAAAAGGACAGAATCTCACTTTATGATTAGATTACCCACAGCGTGGAGACAAGCCTTTCGGCCCAATAAGTCCACATAGACCCATTCCCCTACATCTACCCCTGACAAATCCACCTAACACTGCGGGCAATTTAGCACAGCCAATTCACCTGACCTGCACATCTTTGGACTGTGGGAGGAAACCGGAGCACCCAGAGGAAATCCACGCAGGCACGGGGAGAATGTGGAAACTCCACACAGACGTCCTTGGCGCTGTGAGGCAGCAGTGCTAACCTCTGAGCCACCGTGCTACCCCCGGAACTGTTTTTGTTACCCCCAGATTGTAATTAGCCCGAAGACAATGTGGAATTGCTACCTGAACTGTCTGTAACAGGCAGATGGAAGGAGCACGCAATGAAAACATCCGCAGGGTCTCAGAATCAAAACTGAACAAAGTAACATTCCTGAACGGGTCAATGAAATAAAGATACAATGTCACATTCGTGACGCGAAGTGAAACAACCAGACGGAGATCAATAAACCCTCCCTATATGATACCTTCCCCATTCACAGGTCTCAGCTCTCGTAAACCATGGCATGAGTGTGTATTTGAGTTATTCAGATCAAATAATATCTAAGGTAGGTCTGCGCTCGGCGCCGGGACACGGAACATTTGATCCGGGCTCAGCTCTTTCCTGAGAGATGTGGGTGGCTCTGATAAGAGCCTTTGGGTTCAGACGGTTACATATTACACTGACGGGTTCATTTTTTTGCTGCTGTCTTGGTCACTTTTGCTTTGGGCTTGGCCTTGCTTTTAGCCGGTTTGCTGAGGGGTTTGGGGGTTTTAGGGCCCTTGGCCTTTTTCACCTTCTTCACGGGAGTCCGTTTCTTTGGCGCTGCTTTGCTCACCGCTTTCTTTGGCGGTGCCGCCTTCTTGCCGCTCGCTTTCTTGGCTGGGGATTTCTTGGTTGTCGCTCTCTTGGCTGGGGATTTCTTAGCTGTCGCTTTCTTGGCCTGGGATTTCTTTGCTGTCGCCTTCTTGGCCGGTGATTTCTTCACGGCCGGTTTCTTGGCGGCTGCTGATGTTCCCGCCTTCTTTCCCGCTTTTGCCTTGACTGGATTCTTAGGGAGTTTGAAGGAGCCAGAGACGCCCTGGCCCTTGACCAGAACAAGGGAGCCGTTCGCCAGGCACCTCCTGATACTCATCTTGATCTGTGCGTTTCGCTTTCCCACATCGATCCCGCTTCTCTCCAGCGCCTTCTTTACAGCGGACAGAGACGCCCCTTTGCGATCCTTGATATCCCCGACACCCTTCAGAATCAGCTCTCCCAACCCGGGACCGGGTGTTTTCTTCCTGGGAGCCGCCGCCTTCTTCTTGGGAACCTTGGCTTTGGTGGGAGCGGCGGCTGGAGGAGCCGTTTCGGCGGCTGCACTGTCGCTCATGTTGAGAACTCTGCGTTGAATCTTTCTCTAGGACAGTCTGAACTGGGTCAGCAATGATGCTACTGGGGGCGGCACTGAGCAACTTCAAGGCAGCGAGCGGACGGCGCAGGGACAACCAGCCGTCAGCTCCCTGCTTCTGCTGCCTCTCTGTGTTTCTCTAACGGCCTAAACTCTCCGATTCCTCTGAAATTCCGCATCTCCAGAGAGCCTGGCTCGATCGCTCCTGACCCTGACACGGTAAGGTTTGCGACTGAAAAGCTTTCACTCGAATAGAGGGCTCCGCTGTCGAGTTAAACTCATTTTGCTGCCGCACAGATCGAGCTTTTTGAGCTGAGCGCTGACATTGTCGGTACTTTTAGACTAAAATCTTGAAATCAACAAATACATTGTCTTAAATTCTACCTTTGGGGTCTATTGTGGGAGCCGGGGAATAAGTTGAATTGAAAATGTTTTTGATTTTCACAAGAGAGACCCAGAAATATCATAATATTCGCGGACACACAAACACAGTTACGTTCGACTTACCGTCCGCCCTTTTCCGACAGCCTCTCTGACACAGTATTCACATTCACACAGTCACACGCCAGAAATACCACCAAATGTAAGTGTGGAAGGACAGAATGTCTCCTCCTTTTAGCCTTTGCTGCGGTGTCCAGGGAGTTAGTTGTAGTTTTTCTCCTCAGTAACTGTTACACTCTCATCAGCTCTATTGTTTACATCCTCAAAGATGGCCAGTCGGTTTGTCAAGCTTAGAAGACAGAACAGTGTGCACTGGAACAGGCCCTTCATGTTCATGCTGATTCTAGCAGATCCTGAATACTGTTTTGTCAAATGCTTCGCAATTGAAGCTTTCATTTTGATTTTTTTTCCCTGAGGCTGACTGGCCTATAGTTCATAATTTTATATCTACCACCTCTTTCGATTGGATTGCTTACACAAGCTAGCCCCCAATCTGTGTAAATTATTGCAGAGCTTGTAGAATCTTGGAACATGACCATCCCTGCATCCAGTATTACTCAGCCCATTACATCTGGGACGAAGATGATCAAGGCCTGGTGTTTCCCAACCTTCAATCCTATCCACTGTCCCAACATCATTTCCCAAATAATACTGATTTGGTTCAGTTCTTCCCTCTCACTAAACTCTCCAATACCACTACTGTGTTAGTTGTGTGAATATTTGTGAACAGAAAACAATAGTATGTCTGCGATTTTTGAGACATTTTCATTCCCCATTTTGAACTCCCCTCTTTAATGTTGTAAGTGGCATGTGGTCCTCTTTGCCAACCTATTTATGTTCATTTCTCTCTTTACACATTTATTAGTGTTTTAGCAGTATTTTAAATGGTTTCCACAACATTACTCTTTTCTTCATTTGTTCTTTGTTCGTTAAATCTGGATCTGTTTGCAGCCTTCCCGTCTCGCTATATTCCCAAATTGTAGGCCTTTTCTTTGGACAATAAACTATCTTAAATAGTCATTTCAAGTTTCACAACATTCTTTTTATAGGAGAAAGACCAGAATTGCACAAAATATTCCAAAAGTGGCATTACCAATGTTCTGTACACCCATAACATGTTCTCTTAAGTCACATACTCAAAGCTCTGACCAGTAAAGGAAAACATAAATGCCTTATTTGCTATCCTAACTAACTATAACTCCACGTTCAAGCAACAACGAACCCGCATTCCAACGTCTGTTTGTTCAGCAACACTCCACAGGACCTTAGTATTAAGTGTGTAAGTCCTGCCCTGATTTCCCTTTCCAAATTGCAGCACCTCATATTAATTTAAATTGAACTCAATATGCCACTCCTGGGTGCAGTGGCCCATCTGATCGAGATCCTGCTGTATTCTGAGGTAGCCTTCTTTGCTGTTTAGTACACCTACAAATTTTGTGTAATCTGCAAACTTACTAACAATAACTGGAACCTCACATCCAAATCATTCATAATAATGTGGAGGTGCCGGTGCTGGACTGCGGTGTGCAAAGTTAAAAATGACAACATCAGGTTATAGTCCAACAGGTTTATTTGGAAGTACAAGCTTTCTAAATACAGACACCTGATGGAGGAGCAGCAGTTTGAAAGTTTGTATTTCTAAATGAACCTGTTGGAATATAGCTGAAAATGTGTTGCTGGAAAAGCGCAGCAGGTCAGGCAGCATCCAAGGAACAGGAAAATCGATGTTTCGGGCATAAGCCCTTCTTCCTGAAGTCCTCACTTTCTCCTGTTGGAATATAACCTGGTGTTCTGTCATTTATTAACTAAAATCATTTATATAAATGATGAAAAGCAGTGGACTCAGCAGTGATCCACAGGCCTCCACTCTGAAAAGCATCCCTCCACCACCATCCTCTGTCTTCTACCTTCAAACAAGTTCTGTATCCAAATGGCTAGTTCTCCCTGTATTCCATGTGATCCAATCTTGCTAATCAATTTCCCATGGGGAGCTTTGTCAAACGCCTTACTGAAGGCCATTCAGATCACATCCATCACTTTGCCCTCATCAGTCCTCTTCCTTACCAATTCAAAAAAACTCAGTTGAGTTAGTGATACATGACTTCCCACGCAGAAAGCCATGTTGACTAACCCTCATCAATCCTGGCCTTTCAGAAAGATGTAATCCTGTCTCTCACAATCCCCTCAACTGTTTGCCTACTGTTGATGTTATGCTCACTGTTCAATAGTTCCCTGACTTTTCCTTGCCCCTTTTCTTAAATAGTGGCACCACATTAGCCAGCCTCCAGTCTTTTTGCACTTCACCTGTGACTGTGACTGTGACTTTGCTGAGATATGAATATCTCAGCAAAGGGCCCAACAATCACTTCCCTAGCTTATCATCATGTTCCAGGTCCACCTGATCAGGTGCTCTTGCTTTATCCACCTTTTCTGTTTAAAATCATCCAGCAGCACCTCCTCTGTATTATGGACATTTTTTAAGATGTCACTATTTGTTTCCCCATGTTCTATATCTTCCATTTCATTCTCCTCAGTAAGTACTCACTTAGTATCTCCCACTTTTCCTTTTCTTCCACACATAGGCTGCCTTGCTAATCTTTGCTGGGCCCTCTTCTTTCCCTGGTTACCATTTTGACCTTCATGTATTTATAAAATCTATTTGAATTCTCCTTAACACTATTTGCCAAAGCTATGTTATGTCCCTTTTTTGCCCTCCTCATTTCCTCCTTAAGTATATCCCTACTGCCTTTATACTCTTCGAAGGATTCACTCAACCTCTCCTGTATTTAACTAATATATGCTTCCTTCTTATTTGGACCAAAACCTCAACTTCTTTTCTCATGCAGCATTTCCTACACCTACCAGTCATACCTTTCACATGAGCAGGAACATACTGTCTCTGTACCCTCATTTTCTCATTTTTGAAGGCTTTCCATTTTTCAGCCATCACTTTGCCTGTGAACATCTGCCCTCGGTCAACTTTTGAAAGTTTTTGCACAATACTCTCAAAATTGGCCTTCCTCCAAATTAGAAATTTAACTTTTAGATCTGGTCGATCCTTTTCCATCAGAGTTTTAAAACTAATAAAATTATAGTTGTTGGCCCCAAAGTGCTCCCCCACTGACACATCATTATATCACAAGAGTAGGTCAAGATTTGCACCTTGTCTAGACGATGCATTCACATACTGAATCAGAAACTTTTTTTGTACACACTTCAGAAATTCCTTTCTGTCTAAACCATTAACAATATGGCAGCCATAATCTATGTTTGGAATGTTAAAACCCCTCACCATAACCACACCATTATTCTTGCAGATCTAAGATCTCCTGACAAATTTGTTTCTCAATTTCCTGCTGACTGTTAGGGTGTCTACAATCCAATCCCAATAAGGTGATCAAACCCTTTCTTATTTCTCATTTCCCCATCCAAATAATTTCCATGGACATAAGCCCAGGGATATCCTCCCCCAGTAAAGGTGTGATCTTATCTCTTACCAAACATATCACGCCCCATTTTCTCTTGCTGACTCCTCCCCCCATCCTTCCAAAAACAATTGATTCCTGGAACATTAAGCTGCCAGTTGTGTCATCACCAAACCATGTCTCTGTAGTTGCTATGATATCCCAATTCCAATCCCATTTTCCTAACCATGTCCTGAGTTCATCCTCTTGCATTGAAATAAATGCAGTTTAAGTTATCAATCCAACCTCATTCTCTTCTATGTTCCTGTCTGCCCTGGGTGTTTGACTTACCGACTACCAGCCTCAGATTGATATTTTTGTTCACTATCTCCCCGGTTCCCACTGACCTCACCCCATACCCACACCTTACTAGTTTAACCCCTCCCCAGTACCTCAAGGAAGTGACCCTGCCAATATTGTAGATCCCTTTCAATTCAGGTGGATTCCATCCTTTATTTACAAGTCACGTTTTCCCCAGAAGAGATTCCAATGAACCAAAAATTTGAACACCTCTCCCCTGCACAAGCTCCTGAGTTGGGCATTCCTCTGCTCTATCATCCTATTCCTACCCTCAGTCGCTTGTAACAGCGGGAGTAATCTAGATATTACTACCGGAGAGGATCTCCTTTCTAAATTCTTGCATTTCTTCCTTATTTTTCCTTCGGAATCTTATCTCTTTCCCTTCCTGTGTAGTTAGTTCCAATGTGTAAGCCCCTTTGTGAATAGCCTGCACTCTCTCCGTGATATCCTTGATCCTGACACCAGGGAGGCAACACACTATTCTGACTTCACTCTATCGGTCAGATAGACGTCTGTCCATGCTGCTGACAAAGAGATTCGAGTTTTGTAATTTGTAAAAGGAGGACCTTCCAAATCGCGACTACCTCCATCTAAAACGATAACGGCAGCTGATGTCAGGGAACACCGCCTTGAAGTCGGACAAGTTCCCCTCTAAGGCACTCACCATGCTGACTTGGAAATAAAACCACTTTCTTTCACTGTCACTAGATCAAGACCCTGGAACTCCGTGTTCATGCCATTTTGGGCAGCAGCTGTTCCAGAAGGTGGCTCAACACCGCCTTCTCAAAGGGATGGAGAATAAATGCTAGGCTCAGCCAGCGACATCCACGTACCAGGAGTGAATAAACAAAAACAGCTGGTGTCTCTCGTTGTGGCATACAATACATCACAAGGTTTCTGTCTGCAGCATACATGCCACTAAAATCTGTCATCCACGACAAACTAAATCGAGTTCCAGAGATGTTGTCGCACACCTGGTCTGACTTTTGCACATGCCTCCTGACCCAGAAATGAGCTCAGACACTGTGATCAGTTATTTTCTGCTTTCATAAGAATGTTCCACTTATTCCATCTCTCTGCATGTTACTTTGGGCAAGAAGTTAATATTTCTGGATGAGGGGTCAGCAGGATTAAATACCACAGTTAACATTCAATCAGACGTAATGTTATTGAATGGGGGAGCACAGCGGATGGGCCGAGTGGCCGCCAGCTTCTCCGCCCCCTGATCAGATTGTGAGAGAGCCGGAGGGAGGAATTATTAACATGACGCGGGAATGAACTCCATTGGAGCTTCATAAAGGGGCAATTCCCAGCTTGAAACCTTCTCTGCCCTTTCCCCCACGGCCTCAGTTCCTTTGGTCAAACTGGGAGAAAAGGGAATTGGGGAAATGACCAATTGATGTTTGTTTCTGGGAATCATTGGGAAAAGCAGCGCATGCGCGATGATTGTTCCTGAGCAGAGGAGCTCATGCGTGAGGCCCTCCCCCAGCGCTGCCATTGAGGAGCATTTACTCAGTGAGTGCAAGAGGTTTGTTTGAAACAGACCGCAATGGAGAGATCAGCGCCTCGGGAAGCGAGGGAACAGCAGGCTCCTTCCAGCAGCACATCGGGATGGGAGCCTGGGACACAGAGGGGGCTCCGAGACCGGGATTGATTCGGGGTGAGTTCAGGGAGAACCGGGGGCTGTTTGTAAGAGGCCGAGCGGAGCAGGAACTGGTCCCGGAACTTGGAGTGAGCGGGCTGGGGGGAAGAGAGAGGCCTTTCTCGGTCTGTGTGTGGGCCTGCTGAGGGAGGCAGAGCGAAAAGAAGCTGCTGTGGGACATTCTTGGGGTTTGTAATCCCCTCAACACTGATGGGAATTCATTGTTTGGCTTCTGTTTCACGCTGTTTATTGCGAATAGACTTTGAAATAAAGGACAGTAGAAACAAATGTAATAATCCTGTGTAAGATAAATATAGCAGGCACCGGATAAACATCTCCAGGTATGTGAAATCCTGCCCAATATTTGTTTTTCAACAGTTAATGTATTGGGAGCTGGACATTGAACTGTGCAATCATTCCATTTGTGGAGATGTCCATATGTTGGTGAGTTTATTTTATCTAAGTGAAATGTTTTAGAATTTGGGAAACAGAAAAAGACTGGAAGGAGCTCAGGGCTCGAATGGAACCAGGATCTGCACTGTTCACCTTGCCCTGTTCAAAAACAAAGAATTGTAATGATCATGACCTGAATATTGTATTGATCATCTGATATCTTCCTACTCAGCTGCTAGTGATGTACAGGAGCTTTCTCTTTTGTCTTTCTCCAGGCAAATATTTGATGGATCAATCCAAGAGTGACCAACTACTTCTCACACCCAGCAGGTATGTTACCACTGTCAGAGAGGAGAAGGTCCTTTCCATTGTCTGAGTGGATTGAGTCAGACACACCTTGAACTCCATTTCCAGCAGTATACATTCAATCCAAGAGTTAAACACAACTGACGATATATAAATCTACATTATTTTGACCTGTTCTCAGTATTTACCACCTCCGTGACAGTAAATTCCATTACTCAAAGCCAATTATCATTCATAAGGTTAGAAGCAGGTTAGACTGTATGCTTATAGTAAATATACATTTATGAGCTGCATTAAATTCATATGTAGATTTGGCATTTTTAAAGTTACAATCAATCAGAACAAACCGATCATGGTGTTACATGGTTATAACAAATATAAATATGAAGTGTATATTTGAGTGCAGATATAGAAGCAATGTTGGACATGTATGAGTAACTGAGCAGGACAAAATTATTCTTTTCATTCACATACGTACATACACATCTGTGTCTGTCTCTGTCTCTCTCATTCTCACTCTCAGCCGAGTGTTGATGAAAGCACACTTTATGCACGCTCCCATTCTGGTTGAGGGCCTCAGTAATGCAGAAGCATTTCCATACTTTTTTAATGTATGAAACACTGATTGGTAAGACCTTAAAACTACGTCATAAAGTGTATCAGAACTGGAATCACACAGAGGCATACAGACAATGTTGGTGTGATCTCGACTAGTACCACTCTTTAAAGTGATACATATTGGCAGCACAACAGAAAACTCACTCTCACTCAGCCAGTTAATGGTAAAAGGGAAAAAAAAATGCAATTTAGGTCCACAACTACTTCCAGATATGGACAGTCATAAATTGACTGTCCACATTATTAATCACTTCAGAAGATGTTCATATTAGATGTTCACATTATTGCAGTGCCCAGCTGCAACTGCCAAAGACTACTACATGCACAAAATGTAAAAAGAAAGCTGAGATTGAAAAGAATAAAATTCAGATTCTTGGCAAACATAAGTATTGAACCAACATTAATGCCTCAAGCACACAGGTTTATCAAATATTGAACGGGTTTATCCTACACCCTGCTGAAAAAACACAACTGAACATAGAGAATGGCATCCATATACTCGACTTGTCACTGTTGCACACCGAGCAAAACTGGCACTCGAGGTATTCAAAGTTTAATAACTGCAGAACTAATCTCAAATTGGCATTTACACTGAGACACTGGCAGTGAGTGAATGAAGATTAGAATCCCAACAATTAGTGGAAACTAGTATGGAGAACAGATAAAGAATAGAATGTCTAAGTGCAGAGACAACCGGCTGAATGGTTGTACCAATTCTGTGATTGAGTCATAAATCACAAAATGTATAAGAGATTAAGGCCCAATTTCAACACCCTAAACACTGTTGTTGGACTGAATCTCAGTCACAGATTTTCTTTTCTCTAATTCATTCATGGGATGAGGGCATCACTGACTCAGCCAGCATTTATTGCCTATCCCGAACTACCCATGCAGCCACATTGATGTGGGTCTGGAGTCACATGCAGGCCAGACAAGGTAAGGATGGCAGTTTCCTTCATTCAAGGACTTTACTGAACCAGATGAGTTTTTCTGGCAATCAACAATAGATTCATGGATGTCATTAGACTCTTAGAATATTATTGGCTGCCAGAGAATTGAGCAACTTTGGTATAAAAGAGTTGAACATGACTGGAACTCATTGAGAACTTCACTTTCACAGTCACACAGCAGAAACTAGCATGTATAGATCAATTCCTAAATTCTTACATGGGCACAGCAGAAATTGACATGTATACATCAAATCCTAAACTCTCGTATGGACACAACCAAAACGGACAGACATTGATTGATATCTGCTCTCACAATATTCACACTGTGGCAACTAAAAGGGAGAGAACAATAATCCCACACACACACATGACAGGTCCAGGTTGATAACTAGACTAACACATTCGCATAGCAAAACCTGACAGGTACAGTATGATAAATGAATTTGCACATTTATAAACAAGAAGCTGATAGATACAGATTAATAACTGCACTCTCATTTGCACAGAGCAGAATCTGACGGGGACAGGTTGGTAAATAACTCTCACATGTAGTTGGCATTAAATCTCAGAGAAACACTGATAACTACACTCTCATATTCATAAAGCAGAAACTGACAGGAATAAATTGATTATGCTCCCAATATCAAATCACATAAATTGACGTGTACACTTTTATAACGACTCTCACGTATTCACAGAGAAGAAACTGACAGGCAGAGATTGATAACAAAACAAAAATTAATGGAAAATTCACAGGTCTGGCAGTGTTTCAGGTCTAGTGACTGGTCCTCAGAACTGATGGTGGCAAGGAAAATGCACACAATGTGGTCTCCTCTATGTTAGGGAAACAGAGTAGATTGGATGTCCACAGTGCAGAGCACCTACATTCTGCCCAGACAAAAAGACCCTGAGCTTCCAGTTGCCTGCCACTTCAACACACCACCCTGTTCCCTGGCCAAGATCTCTGTCTCAGGCTTGCTGTAGTGCTCCAGTGATGCTCAGTGCAAGCTGGAAGAACAGCATCTCATTTTCTGCTTGGGATCTCGACAGCCTTCTGGACTCAATATTGAGTTCAATAACTACAGGGCTTGAGCTCTCCCATGTCATTACCCAAAAACCCACATATCCGGCCTTGTTAACATTTAGTCTGCTATTATATGCTGCCAATTGTTAGCCACTAACAGGCCCTATTAATAAACTTTTCACCCACTTAGTCTGACAGATTAGATTACTTGCAGTGTGGAAACAGGCCCTTCGGACCAACAAGTCCACACCGACCCTCTGAAGAGAAACCCACCCAGGCGCATTCCCCTACATTTACCCTTTAACTTAACACTACGGGCAATTTAGCATGGCCAATTCATCTAACCACATTTTTGGACTGTGGGAGGAAACCGGAGCACCCGGAGGAAACCCACGCAGATACGGGGAAAATGTGCAAACTCCACACAGACAATTGCCCGAGGTGGGAATTGAACCCAGGTCCCCGATGCTGTGACACCATGTCACCCCACTCCTCTGTCTGTCCAACTGTTCTTCTCTTTCTTTGGACTCTAACTCCATCTATCTTTTACTCGTCACCCTTCCACCCAGCCTATCTTCTGTATAAAAACTAATATTTTCCTACCTACCACCAGAAAATACAGAAGTTTGAATACACCACCCAACAAACTCAAGAACAGCTTCTTTGCTGTCATCAGACTTTTGAATGGACTGCTCAAATTTTAAGGTGAAAGTGGGTACTGCAGATGCTGGAGATTAGTGTCCAGATTAGAGTGTTGCTGGAAAAGCACAGCAGGTCAGGCAGCATCCGAGGAGCAGGAAAATTGACGTTTTAGACATTCCTGATGAAAGGCTTTTGCCCGAAACATCGATTTTCCTGTTCCTCAGATGCTGCCTGACCTGCTGTTCTTTTCCAGCACCACTCTAATCTGGCTCAAATTTTAATGTTAATCTCTCTCTCTTTGCAGCTTCAAAACTGTATTGCAGATTCTGTTCTATTACCCTGATGCATTTTGTATGATATTATCTGCCTGTAAAGCACACAAAACAATACTTTCCATTGTATCTCAGTGCATGTGACAAAAAGTAAATCAAATCAAATCAAATGGATAACTACACTCACATATTCGTATAGCAGAAGCTGAGAGGTACAGTTTGATAATTACAGTCAGACAAACTGACAGGAAAAGATGAATAAATACACTCAAACACTGATATTACAGAGCCTGACAGGGAAAGATTGATAACTAAACTCTCACATTCACAAAGCAGAGACTGATAGCGACAGGTGAAAACTCAGCTCACACATTCACATAGTAGAAACTGAAGGATTGACAATTACAGAAACATATTCACCAAGCAGAAACTGACAGCTACACATTGACAACTATATTTATGTATTTACACAGCAGAGTCTGAAAGATACAGATTGACAGTTACACTCACTTTGACAAAGAAGAAAATGACAGGAAGAGAATGATAACTGTATTCCAACATTCACATCACTGAACTAACTGCTACAGTTTGATTAATACAGCCACACTCACAGAGCAGAAGCTGATGGGTACTGCTCAAATAACTGTATTCACATATTGACAAGGAAGAAACTGACGGGAACACATTAGTGTCTTCACTGTCATATTGACGTAGTCGGAACAGATTGACAATGATACTCTGGTGTCAAATAGCAAAACCTGACCTGGACTGTTTGATAATTACACTCACATGTTGATATTGCTTAAACTAACAGGTAGAGGTGAATATCTGCATTTTCACAGATTAAACTGATTGGTTCAAATTGATGACTGCATTTAATATTCATACAGCAGAAACTGACACGTTCTCATAGCTGAAACTTACATGTTCAGGTTGATAACTACATTCTCAGACACACAGGAGAAACTATTAGGGACAGATTGGTAAAGCAAACACACACGTTCGCAGGACAGAAACTGACAGGTATATATAGATAACTAAGCTCACATATCCACATCAGACAAACACACAGAGACTGATCGTATTTATTTAAAATGTGTTAAATGTATTTTTGAACCAGTCCCTGGCAGTTTCCTCTATGTGTATGCACGAGTTCAGTTACCAATCTGCACCTGTCGATTTATGCTATTTGAATGTATGAGTGTAGTTATCAGTCTGTCCCTATTTGTCTCTGTGGTGAGAAAATGTAAATGTATTTACCAGAGAGTAACAGGGACAGATTGATAACTGTATTCACTCGCATATTTGCGCAGATTATATGGATTGATAATTACAGTTTGATCATTACACTCAGATGTTCACAGAGTAGCATTTAACAGGTTCATCTTGATAATTGTCTTCACACATTCGCTGAGCAGGAACTGACAGGTATGGATAGATAAGGAAACTTTCATATCCAGACACGCACTTGCATTACATTATCCCATCCCATTTGTAGAGGAGTTGGTTAGTATCTGGTTCTCAGCGAATTGGTACAGATTTTTTTGATACAGTCACCAAAGAGCAGCTCAGGCAATAATAGAATCAGCCCTGTGGTCCTGTTGGAATTGCTGTCTTGCATGAAAATATTGCCCCTAAAGTAAGTTTAAAAACTTTTCCCTCTCACCTTAACACTTTGCACTCCAGTTTTTGATTCCCCAATGCATGGAAAAATGCCTTGGTTATTCATACTATCCATGCCGCTCATGATTTTATAAACCTTTATAATGTCCTACCTCAGCCTCCGATATTCCAGAGTAAAAAGTCCCAAATTGTCCAGCCTCTTGCAATAGTCCAAAGCCTCCCGTCCTGGCAAAATCCTCGTAAATCTTTTCTTCACCCTAGAAGGTTTAACAACGTCCTTCCTATAGCAGAGTGAACCGAGTTGAACGCAGTATTTTAAATGTGGTCTCACAAACGTCCATGACCTCCTAACTCCCATTCTCAATGCACTGACCAATAAAGGCAAGCATATGAAGTGTCGTCTTCACCACCCTGTCTACCTGCGATTCCACTTTCAAGTAACTACAGCCCTGCACCCCTTTGATAAATAGCAGTTCCAAGCCTGCCCTTTCCCATTCATTGCATAAGTTTTGCATTGCTTTACTTTAACAAAATGCAATACTACATTTTTATCAAAACTAAATTTCATCTGCCGCTCCTCAGCCCATTGGCCCATCTGATGAAGGTCCCTTGTACTCTGAGATAATTTTCTGCACTGCATCACAAATGTTGATGTCATCTGCAAACCTACAGGCACATATATATGAATCATTTGGATGTGAATATGAGGAAAATCAGTAAGGTCAGCACTGATCCTTGTGGCACACCACTGGTAACAGGCCTTCAGTCTGAAATGCAATCCTCTAGCCTCACAATCTGACTTCTAGCTTCAATCCAATTTTGTAGTCAATTGGCTAGCTCAGCTTGGATACATTGATGACCTAACCTGTCTAACTTGCCTGCTATCCGGAATCTTGTTGGACGCCTTGCTGAAGTCTATTTGGACAACGTCTGCCTCACTGCCTTCGTCAGTTTTTTTGTCACCTCTTAAAAAAACGCAATCAAGATAGTGAGACATGATTTCCCATGTACAAAGCCGTGTTGATGATGCCTAATCAGTCCTTGCATTTGCAAATACATGTAAACCAATCCTTTCAAATCCTCTCCAACAGCTTACCCATTACTTATGTCAGGATCACCAGTCTATAGTTCGGGTCATAACTTTCTTTCCTCGTTGCACTTCTCCACTGGTCATAGCAAATGTTTAATTGAACCAGTTTGGTGATAAGACCAATAACATGGACCTCAGACTGGTCACGGTCAATGTTATGAACAACTCAGGTAGGTTTTTTTAATCTGTTAAAATTAACAAATTTATGGCCAAAACAAAGTTACTCAAATTGTGATAGAAAGAAGAATGACAAACAGTTTGGAAATTGGAAATATGTACACCAATGCTTCTCTTTCTAAAAATACTGACACATGCACACATTTGATGACAAACTGAAAAACAAAGTCTCTGCAGAGCATTGATTTTAAAAAGTACGACCAAATATTAATTGAGATTATGACCAAGGAAAATTGAAAGATTGCATCAAACACTATTCTGCTTATCCAGTTAGTCTTTTCTTATCAGCTGCTGGTGATGGGATTTCTTCCTGAAACAATTAGAATCACCTGAATTCGCTCTGCTTTCGGCAGTGGGGAGATTCCAATGAATCCTCGTCAGGAACCCTCTACGAGTGGTCAAACCGATTTAGGGTTTTTCATCTCACACATATTGCTGTGAGGAGGAAGAAGGAAACAGAGAGGGAACAATAGGCTGTCCCTTCTCGGGAGTATTACATTGTCTCCCTCTTCAGTCGAATCACTCAATGTTATCTGAAGCCAAACTGCACCGTGTAAGGTCACATTAACATTGTCCAGTATGTATTATTCTATCACATCCCCTGCTCCATGTAAGTACATCATTGCTGCTGTCATACCCGGAGCTATTTCTTTCATAGCTAATGACCCCACTTGATTTTAAAGTACATTTATATGTACCTGCACAATTTTAAAATAAAAAAATATATATTTTTGCAGTATCTGTTTTAACGATTGTGTCTCATCCTTTAATGACTTCCCCAGTTTTATTCTCCAATAGAGGTAAAATATCTATCAGGTAGTCCCCAGTTATATTGTCGACAAAATCTTCTATGGTCAATGAGGACATCTCTCATTCTCAGGGCTAAACTGTTAATCTATCAGAGCATAACATATTCAACCCACAAATGAGTAAACATAAACATCTTTGAAAAGTTTCGAAAGCAATAGTGCTTTTTTTTTCACTTCATGGAATTACAACCACATACAATACATCAGATTTGGTCTCAGCAACGCCATGTATGGATACAGAAAATCATCCCGAAGATCATACACGATACCCTTTGCAAGAAACAACATCATTCCATTTACTTTCCAAATCACTTGCTTCATCTTCAGACTAACTTGATGTCATTCATGGAGGAGGGTTAATTTTGATGATATTGATCAAAAACTTTCACAAATCGA
Source organism: Chiloscyllium plagiosum (assembly GCF_037043375.1). Classification (NCBI taxonomy): domain Eukaryota; kingdom Metazoa; phylum Chordata; class Chondrichthyes; order Orectolobiformes; family Hemiscylliidae; genus Chiloscyllium; species Chiloscyllium plagiosum. The sequence continues at coordinate 10,879,797 of NW_028270187.1, forward strand.
TTGGGACAAATATTCGCAGATATGGGGCCAGCTGAGAAGTGCAAAGCCTTCAAAAAATAAAATGTCAAGTGCCAAGACATAGCATGTTCCTGTTAGGGTGAAAGGTAATGTTAATTGATGTTAGGAATGCTGGATGATTAGATAAATTCAGGTTCCGGTCACAGATAAGGGGAAAGCATGTGTCAGTGAGAGAGTAGGAATCGAGTTTTTTCTTCAATATCCATTCACGGGATGATGGTGTCGCTGGCTAGACCAGCCTTCATTGCCCATCCCTAACAGCCCAGAAGCCAGTTAAGGGTGAGTCGGATTGCTTTGAATCCGGAGTCACACCCAGAATCAGTCCTGGTAAGGGTGGCAGCTTGCTTCTTCACAGAAGATTAGTGAACCAGATGGGTTTTCTGAATTCGAAAATTGAATCATAATCATCATTAGACTCTTAATTCCAGATTGAAAGTGAAACTGTAGAAGAATCTAATGACAGTTGGAGTGCACTTATGAGGAAAATCGGGAGGCCAAAAATGGGACATGACGTAGCTTTGGCAAATAGAGTTATGGAGAAACCAAAAGAATTCTGCATATACATTGAGGACAAAAGAATAGCTCGGGAGAGAATAGGCTCCTTTCAAGATCAGTAATGTTGCCGATGTGCAAAACCACAGGACATGGGGAAAATACTAAGCAAGGATTTTGCATCAGTGTTTACTGGGAAGAGGATATGGAAGCTTGAGAACTTGGTAAATAAATAATGACATCTTGAAAAATGTCTGTATTAGAGAGGAGAGATGCTGGAGGTCTTAAAATGTATAAAGTTGGATGAATCCCCGGTGAACTATCAAGTGTATTCTAGAACTCTGTGGGAAGCTAGAGAAATTATTGCTGAGACCCTTGCTGAGATATTTGTATGAGCGATACTCACAGGTGAGATCCCAGAAAACTGGAGGTTGGATAACATGCAGCCACTAATTAAAGAATTTATGAAAGGTGGTAAGGAAAATTGTGGGTACTATATCCTGGTGAACTTGATGTCTGTGGTGGGCAAGTTATTTGAGGCACAGGATTTACATGTATTTGTAAAGTCAACGACTGATTAGCGACAGCCAACATGGAGTTGTATCTCACTAACTTGACCGAGTTTTTTTTCGAGAAGTCGGAACGTGTGCCACTGGAAAAGCACAGCAGATCAGACATCATCTGAGGAGCAGGAAATTCGACGTTTCGGGCATAAGCTTTTCATCAGAAATTCCTGATAAAGTAATACGTATTTTTACCCTTATTTATGGTGTCCAGAAATTTCTCGGTGAGATGTTGCATGCAGCTGTCTGTCATTTTATCCCTGTCTCCTTTTACAAACAGAGTGGAATATAAACTCCTGCAGTGTTCTGGAGCTACTCCATCACGGAAGGAGGCAAGATGAAACGGATTGGAAGATTTATGCACCATCTCTCAGCAACCCTCACACATTCCATCCAGACAGAGTAAATGCTACCTTTCATTTTGATATGATAAGTGATGCAAGGAAGGGATTTACTGAACCTGTTCAGCGACTATCATTGATGTCAATCTCCGTGGATTTTGTTTTACCCCAGTGGAAGGGTTTCCATCTTTTAATGATAAGTTGGCTCCATTCAATGAATTATCCCATAATATGTGTGGGAACATCACCAACAGCACTAATTGGGATCAACAGCTCCAGAGAGAGAGAGGGAGGAGAGATCAGAATCTAATAACATTAGACTGGAATGTTACAACAATGGGCGGAGTTAATCCAATTATATTTGAGGGATTTCTGCATATTATTAGGTGTCATTATTATTGTTGATCGATTTTCTACCTTTGATTGCTTAATATTTTTACAACTGTATCCTGGCTATCCTTGGTGTTGCTGATAAGTCTTACTGTTCAATAAGTATTTGTATAAAAATGTATTATATTAGTGTTCATTCCTTTTACTCTGCATTCCTTGCCATCATTGTTCCTGCAGTGACTCTGAATCTAGATATTCAGTCTACAAACCCCTACTAACTGCAAGAGTGAATATATTCATTTGATCTGTCGCTCTGCTTCTGACAGTGTCCTGCTGACCTACACAGTTTTAGCTGTACCACTGCCCTTGTAATTTAAATATCGTTAGCATGATCACTGCCTTTTGTTCTGATTACAATCTCCATTTCCTTGCTCTGCTCCTGGCCAATATCTGATGCTGAGACAGACGAATCACAACTGTGGTGATTTCTTTGGCCATGAGCTGATTCCTGACAAAATACCCTGACCATTCCTAATTGTAACAGCCATCCCCTCCAGAATATACTTCACTGCATCATCCCATCTGCTACTTGAACCTTGAGCTATGAACTACAGCCTCAATGATACCACTAATCTGCTCTTGACTCTCCCAGCATCAAACCTGCAGAAGAAATTCTGAGTCGATACTCCACGGCTCGTCTCTGAACTGACACTTAAATCTCATCTGTCACACTGTGCACTGATCTGTATTATAGAGATGCTGGAGTTTGACTGGTGCAGACAAGGTCAAAAATCAAACTGTGCTCGAATACGGTCCAACAGATTTATTCCTAATTGCAAGCTTTTGGAGCGCTTGTCCCTCCTCCAACCCTGAGGATGGAGCTCAGCTCCGAAAGCTTGTAATCTTCAAATAAACGTGTTGGACTGCAGCTTGGTGTTGTTCGATCTTTAATCTCATCGATATTGCTATTGGGTCTGGCAACGTCTTTGTTTTAATATTCTCAAGGACGTCATCACATCTGTCCATGAAATGCCCCTCAGTCTCCCTCTAGATTACACAAACCCCTTGTTAGTTGTTCATATTGAAACATACTTCCTGCATCAATGTTCTATCTCAAAGAATGATTTTCACATCTAACACTGCACACACAAGCACACACTTCTGTGCCTGGTTGTCGTGAAGTGGAGGTAGAAGAGCATAAATTACTGGAGACCCCACTTACTGTCAAAGCTATTTCGCAATTATTTTTGACCCTCGAATGGAGTTACGTCCTGTATTACTTATTGTCTTTTTAATTTAATAGGACAGCAAATGTACTGGCTTTCTTTTCTCAAGTAGCCTTGACCTTTCATTTTCGTATCCTTGGTTCAGTTTCATCTCCATCACCTTTGTAGGCAGGTTGTTCCAGGTCCTAGTCACCTAAATGACGTTTTCCTACATATCTGGCTACATAAGGATTTTCAGGTTTATGTCCTGGATAACATGTGATCAGCAGGCATCTGGCAATCTAGCAGAATTGCCACCTATGTTAAGTGTATTCAACTGTACTGACAGTGATCAATCATTTTATGAATTTATTTTTGCAGGAAGACATGCAGAAAGAAATCTGAAAGCACATGATACATCAACTTGTGACAGAACCACTTGATTCATTGGGACTTGAATATCAGCAGCTATTCAAATCGAGAGGAAATGTTTGCTTTTGTCTGCTTGACAGGTTTTGGACACTGGTATGGCAGGAAGAATACGGAGACATCCGAGTGAGGGAGATTCAGTGCGCTGTCTGTAAAATGTGCTTCAAACCGTTTACTCAGCTTAGGGGATCAAACTGACACCACTCACTGTGGGGAGAAACTGTGTACACATTCTGTTTGTAATTTCAAACGCAGAGCGACACAAGGAAAGCGCCCCCAATGAGGAAACTGTGGAAATGTGGGGACTGTGGGAAAGGATTCCCGTCCCCATCAGTGCTGGAAACCCACAGACGCATTTACACTGGGGAGAGACCATTCACTTGCTCCGTGTGTGGGCAGGCATTCAGTCAGATGGGTCATCTGCAGAAGCACCAGCGGGTCCACACAGGAGAGAAGCTGTTCACTTGCCCCATGTGTGGGAAGGCATTTGCTCAATCATCTGCACTACTGATCCATAACAGGGTCCACACCAGGGAGAGGCCATTCACCCGCTCTCAGTGCGGGAAGGGTTTGTGAATTCTTCCAACCTGCAGACTCACCAGCGGGTCCACACCGGAGAGAGGCCATTCACGTGCTTGGTGTGTGGGAAAGGGTTCGCTTATTCATCTGCACTGCTGATCCACAAGCGGGTCCACACAGGGGAGAGGCCATTCACCTACTCTCTGTGCGGGAAGGGATTCATTGATTCTTCCAGCCTATGGACCTACCAGCGGGTCCACACGGGAGAGAAACCGTTCATGTGCCAGTATGTGGGAGGGGGTTCACGGAGTCTCTAAACTCCTGATCCACCAGCGGGTCCACACTGGGGAGAAGCCTTCCATCTGCTCAGTGTGCAGGAAGAGATTCAGTCAGATGGGACAGCTGCAGAGGCACCAGCTGGTTCACATGGGAGAAAAGCCGTTCACGTGCCCCTGTGCAGGAGGGGGTTCACAGAGTCATCTACAGTGCTGACCCACCAGCGGGTCCACACACAAGAGAAGCCTTTCACCTGCTCAGAGTGCGGAAAGGGATTCAGGCAGTTGGGTAACCTGCAGTCGCACCAGCAGGTCCACACCAGGGATTGGCCATTCACTTGTCCCGAATGCAGGAAGGCATTCAGTCATGTCAGGAACTTGCAGACACACCAGTGAGTCCACACGGGAGAGAAGCCATTCACTTGCCCGAGTGCTGGAAGGGATTAATTGATGCCTGCGGATGAATGAGCAGGTCCACACTGGGGACAGCCCACTCACCGTCTGAGACCGTGGGTGGGTAGTGTATGCGCTTTGACCTTGAGCAGTTTATAAAAAAGCTATATTTTGTACACCTTTTTACTGCGAAGATCTGAAGCAGTAGCAAAGCTAGGTCGCAACAAAGGTTACTTGAACTTGCCATCGTACTCGGACCTTGAAATCTATGCAATCTAACAGGCTTTTGTTTCAAAGCTGCTCATCTTTCAGCCTCCAGCAATAAGTTTCTGCTGTCATGTATCAGAAGAAGCGGTGAATGAATAGTTAGTATCATCAGAAATTCTGATTTTTTTCAGGAGTGCAGGTATCCCATTGCTTCATTGGCATTGTAAGGTTTACTGGCAGCACCGGGGGAGGTGTGAGCTGTGATCACTGGAAATTATGCGGAAGAGACCGTGTTGGACTGTGGTGGACAAAGTTAATCACACAACACCAGGTTATATTCCAACAGGTTTATTTGGAAGCACTAGCTCTCAGATCACTGCTCCTTCATCAGGTAGCTGTGGAGGAGGATCACAAGAAACAAATTTATAGTGAAAGATTAGTGTCATGCAACTGATACCATATAATTTACAAACCTAGAATGCTGTTAAGTCTTTCATCTTTTAGAATGGGTTGCAAATTTTGGTTCATTTAATATGTTAATCTTCGAGCTTCCTTCAAGTAATATTCTTGACATAACATCTCAGCTCAGAAAATGCATGAAGGTTGTGAGGTTAGAGTTTCTCTATATCCCAATCTTGAGTGAGACTGGTTCTAATTTCCAAAGTAGGAATTTATAAAATGTTATATGGATTGACTGCCTGCAGATTTTGCTCAAACATTGCACAATAGAATGTATCTGCAAATGTAATTTCGCAAATGAAAAGTCACTCCAAAGACTTGTATGTATTTGTGCATCCATCAGAGGCAGTTTGCATGTGCACATGTGTGTGTATATGTGAGAGTGTGTGCATGCTTGATAAAATGTGTGATGGAATATAAGCCTTTGCAAGGGTAGGTGCATGTGGGGAGAGTATGTCTGTGTATCTGGGAGAGAGCAAGTGTATGAGAGAGAATGTCTGTCTGCATGAGTGTGTGTATATGTGCTTGTGTGTGAGTGTACAATACAGTGGATATAAACCCAAGATCCCGGTTGTGGCTATCCTCATGGGTACCGAACCTGGCTATCAGCCTCTGCTCAGCCACTAGAAACAATTAAGCAGTTACAACACACATTGGAGAAGGCTGGGTGGGACTTGTCTTTCAATTTGCTGGGAGGATCTGGATGCTGTATTCTAGGGCAAACACATGTTGGAGGACCTTCGGCTCAGAGAGATGGAGCTGATAGCCAGGCTGCAGACATGTTGGGAAGAAAATGGGTAAAGTTAACTGGACACTTTATTCCGGGAGTTGGTTTTTCCCCTCCAGATAGCCTTCTAATTGGGTCAGTGGACAGGTAAAGGAGATCTGAGAGAGGGCTGCAGGCCAGAGGAGTGAACTGGCTGGGTAGTGGGTGGTGACATTAAGGACAATGCTGGGGAGTGGGTGGTGGTGGTAACGGACAGAATAATGACAGGCATTGTCTGTTCTCTGCAACTAGCAGCAGGATACCAGATGGCATCGGTGTCTGTCTAGTAGGAAGATTCAGGAACAGATGTGATCAGGGCTGGAGAGGTATGAAAGGGAGGTTGCATTGGAGATGATGCAACAATGTCGGGAGGAGAGATCCTCTGCTGTAGGCTCACGAGAAGTTAGAAGCTACAAAGACAAAGCAGAATCTGAAAGCTCTGGGTGGCATGGCTCAGCAGTTAGTACCACTGCCTCATGACCCCAAGGAACTGGGTTCGATTCCACCCTCACGGAACTGTCTGTGGACTATGGCACGTTCTCCACCTTGTGTTTGTGTGAGTAACCTCTGGATGCTCAGGTTCCCTCCCACAATTCAAAAATTTATAGTTCAGACATGTGCCGGTTAGGATGTATTAGCAATGGGGAACTGCAGGGTAAGTGGGTGGGTCTAGGTTGGATGTTGTTCAGAAGCTTGTCTGCTGTGGGAAGAATGGGTTACAGTTCGTAGGACACTTGACATCAGTCCTGGTGAAGATGGGATTTGTGCTGTCTCTCCCTCCACCCTCTGCCCCCCCCCCATTCTCTCCACTCCCACTCTCCTCCACCCCCTCAACACAACCCCCATTCTCTCTCTCTCTCTCCCACACTCTCTGCATCCCCCCACTCTCTCTCTCTCACTCCAACCCTCTGCTCCCCTTCTCTCTCCCTGCATTCCCCCCAATCTTTTTCTTTCCCCCACACTGTTGTCCCCAGTCTCTATTCAGCCCCACCTTCTATCCCTCTGTCCATTTTCTCTGTCTCCCCCCACCCTCTGCACCCATCTATTCTCTCACCCTTCCCACCCCCATCCTTTCTCATGCTTCAAGTCCTCTTTGATCACTGTATCAAGCCCTTTTCAAGAACACAGGGAGAATGGATGGTGATGACTCGATCTGGGAGATATGAGTGCATGAGAAATGGCTGGCCTTTAAAATTGAGAATAGCTAAAATGATATCTTTAGCAACATCATAAAAGACTGAAAGCATGTTCACTTTTTTTAAAAAAGCTTCAGAATTCTTCGAAAAAATTGCTTGAAATATGCGCAGTTAGGCCACGGCTGAGGACAGGCTGTAAGGGGTGAATGGTCTATTCAAAGTCTTGTGCAATTGGTTCCGACTATGTAGAAATCGGGCCATAGAGTTGTGAGGCATGCAAACAAACCTTTTGATCCACACCAACAAGATATCCTAAATTAATATAGTGACCTATTTGCCAGCATTTGGCCCATATCGCACTAAACCCTTCCTATTCATATACCCATCCAGATGCCTTTTAAATGTTATCATTGTAGCAGCCTCTACCAGTTCCTCTGGCAGCTTATTCTATTCGCACACCACCCTTTGCATGAAAAGGTTACCCCTCAGCTCCCTTTTAAATCTTCACGCTCTCACCGTAAAGCTATGCCCCTCTAGATTTGGACAGCATTCTACCCTGGGGAAAACACATACAAAGGTTGAGCCCCCAGACAAAATGTAAACAGAATGAAATAAAATATCGAGCCATGGTAGGGAAAGAAAATTGTGACTGCAGCCCTTTTTCTAAACAATTGGCATTTAGACACTTTAAATTTGTCAGTAGCACCAGCATCTTCACATTGCATACAGTGCATGCTCCTCAGAGTCAGCAAGCACTGTGAATGTTCACCGGTGTCAGCAAAATAATGTGCATGCTCCTTGCTCACCGCGGAAATGGCCTGCGACATTTTTTAATGGACCAATGAGGGAGCCCTGGACAACCGGAAGGTGTGTGGTCCTCCTGCCAGTCACAACCCTCCTTTTGTCTGAATGCGGCCATTGGACCATGAGCTTTGGAAGTTGCTGCTCCTCTCTCTGAATGAAGATTGAGCTTCACCCCAGACTGCAACTTACTCTGGCCAACATCTGTGTGTACAGCAGTCTCTTTTCTCACCCAGTTTTCCAATTCTTTGTTTCATTCTGGGATTCAATTGTTGACTTGCAGGAACTGAAAGGAAAGGGAGTGAATCCAGGGAGGGTACAGACTCTGGAAAAGTCGTCCAGGTCTGGGTCTCAATTGGCAAACACATGGCAAATGCAGGACCACAGTATGAAGTTATAACCTTTGCTGCAAAAAAAAGCAGAAAAGAGGTGTAAGGTTTAAATGGTGATATATTGGGATGTGGAGAAAGTGAGGACTGCAGATGCTGGTGATCAGAGTCAGAAAGTTTGGCGCTGGAAAAGCGCAGTAGGACAGGCAAAATCTAAGGAGTAGGAGAAGTGATGGATCGGGCTTGAGCCTTTCGTCAGGAATGACATGTGGACGTACAAAGGCGCCTCTGTGTCCTTCTACACCAGTCAATGTCAGTTGTCAGGTAGGTGCAGCAAGCAATGAGATTGGCAAGAGGAATGGAGTTCAGAAGTGGGGATGTCTTCCTGCAGTTAGGGGGTCATTGAATATATTCAAGGCTGAGTTCATCTGATTTTTGAGCAACAAAGAAGTGGATGGTTCTGGGGAAAGGCAAGAAAATAGTTTTATGACCAGTACAGAACAGTTAGAGTCATACAACCCAGAAACAGTCCCAGCAGTTCATCTCGTCCATGCTTACTATGTTCTAAAATTAAACTAGTCCCAGTTGCTAGTATTTGGCCCATATCCCTCTGAACCTTTCTGATTCATGAACTTATGCAAATGTCTTTTAAACGTTGTCACAGTACCCGTATCCACCACTTCCTCTGGATATTCATTCCACATAGAAACTGCTTTCTTTAAAAAAAAAGTGATCCTCGTTGTTTTGAAAAAATCTTTCTCCTTTCACCTTCAACATTTGCTCCCTAATCATGAAACCCCTAGCCTAGGGAAAAGACACTTGCCGTTTTCCTCATCTATACCCCTCATGATTTTATTGTCCTCTACAAGGTCACCTCTCAATCTCCTATGATCCAGTGAAAAAAGTCCCAGTCTATCCGCCTAGATGTATGTACACTTCTATCCAAATGAGAAAGCAAAGAAAATTTGATATAAATTAGAATTGATTGGATGTACTGATGGTCTGAGGCTTAGCAGATGGATAATTTAAATAAATGCGAGCTGATGCAAAGAGACCTTTGGGTGCAGGTTTATAGTTTCTTGCAAGTGCAGAGGCCAGTAGATAGGATAGTGAAGGTGTTTGGTATGCTTTCCTTTATTGGTCAGAGCATTGAGTATAGGTGTTGGGAAGTCATGTTGCAGCCATGCAGGACATTGCAGTATTCCAAAAGTGGCCTAACCAATCAGTTCTGGTCTCCCTGATATAGGAAAGATGTTATGAAACTTTGAAAGGGATTGGAAAAAATATACGCGGCTGTTCTCAGACTTGGAGGGTTTGAGGTTTTGGGAGAGACCGAACAGGTTGGGGCTGTTTTCTCTGGAGCATCGGAGGCTGAGGGGTGACTTTACAGAAGTGTATAAGGGGCAGGGATAGGGTGAATAGCCAAGATCTTTGCCCCAGGGTACAGGAGTCCAAAACAAAAGGAGAGAGAAAGAAACCTACACTGCTAACTGACAAAGCAGTGAATCAGCTGTTACAGGACATCAGAGTGAGTGTAGGAAAAATTAACAAACAGCAAAATTCACAGCTACCTTTGGAGGAACCTGTGCGGGAGAGCTCGCAGCACAGGAACAGATAAGTGCATAGTTTTTAACATGTAACCTTGCTGTATGTCTGGACTAGTGTTTGAGTGGGTTCTTTCTTGGTTATGTGTTTTATTGAAATCTGTCCCTTGATTAAATGTAAAAAATGTAAACTGTAAGTACGAGGTTAGCCTGGAGCACTTGTTTTAATAGCAAAACAATGGTGCTATTGTCTGGTTCTGTAGATTGTCGAGGAAATATGGCCTTTCGTGGTGTAATATGCTCTTCCTGTCAGATGTGGGAGTTTAGGGAGAGTTTCGATGTTACTGTTGATTATGTCTGCAGTATGTTTGTTTGGTTGTGAATCCTACTGGATCACATGGATCAGATGGAGGAATGAGGAATTTACAAGAGGAATATTACAATAAGGAATACATGCAGGAAAGTTATTTGGGTGGAAATGAGAAATAAAGAGATAATCACCTTATTGCGATTCTATTACAGATCACTGAATAGTCAATCGGAAATTGAGAAACAAATTTGTAAGGAGATTTCAGTTATCGGTAAGAACAATGGGTGGTTATGGTTATGGATTTTAACTAGCCAAACACAGAGTAGGGGTTGTGACGGATGGCAGTTATCAGAAGGGAGAAAAACCGCAAACAGTCAGGGAGATGGGTTAGCTCCAGGAAAGGTAGGAGGGGTAGGCAGGTAGTGCAGGAGTCTTCTGTGGTTACCCCCATTTCAAACATGTATGCTGTTTGGAAAATGTAGGGGGTGATGGGCTCTCAGGGAGCAGGAACAGCCAGTTCTCATGCAATGAGGGTTATGTTGGGATCCAAGTGATCAATTTTGATGGGGACTCTCCAGTCAGAGGCACAAACAAGTTTCTGTGGTCAGCAGCAAAAAATAAGAATGGTGTGTCACCTCCCTGTGCCAGGATCAAGGATGTCTCCGAGATGGTGCAGAATGTTCTCAAAGGGTAGAGTGACCAGAGGACGTCATTGTATACATTGGAACCAATGGCAGAGGAAGGGAAAAGGACGTGATTCTGAAGGGAAAATATAGAAAGTTAGGCAGTAATTTAAAAAAGGTGGCTCTTGAAGGTAGTCTTATCTGGATGACTCCTCGTGCTGTGAGCTAGTGAGTATAGGAATAGGAGGATAGAGCAGATGAATGTGTGGCTTAGGAACTGGTGCATGGGAGAAGGGTTGACATCTTTGGATCTTTGGAAATCTTCTGGGGTAGAAGTGACTTGTACAGGAAGGATGGATTGCACCTGAATTGAAAGGGGACCAATATTCTGGCAGGGAGATTTGCTCGAGCTGCTCAAGAGGGTTTTTAACTAATAATGTGGGAAATAGTGAAGACAGAAATCAATCTGAGAGTGGTACAGTTGGGAAAGGGAACAAGTAAAACAGTCAGGGCAGGAAGGAACAAAGCAGAGAACAAGGTCGGACTGAAAAATTAAACTGCATTTACTTCAATGCAAGAGGCCTAACAAGGAAGGCAGATGTCCTCAAGTCATGGTTAGAGACATGGTACTGGGATATCATAGCAATTACAGAAATGTAGCTCAGAGATGAACAGGAGTGGGATCTTACCCTCCAGGATATAAATGCTATAGCAAGGATAGAAAAGGGGGCAAGAGAGGATTGGGAGTGATGTTTTTGATGAGGCATGGTATTACTGCTGCACTTGGGGAAGAATACAACCAGGGACGTTATTTGGGTGGAACTGAGAAATAAAAAAGGGATGATCACCTTGTTGTGATTGTATTATAGACCACCAAATAGTCAGCCGGAAATTGAGAAACAAATTTGTAAGGAGTTTTCAGGTATTTGTAAGAATAATGGGGTGTTACGGTAGGGAATTGTAACTTTCCAAACATAGACTGAGACTGCCATAGTTTAAGGGTTTGAGTACTGTAGATGCTGGAGATTAGAGTCGAGAGTGTGGTGCTGGAAAAGCATAGCATGTCAGGCAGCACCCGAGGAGCAGGAAAATCGATGAAGGGCTTTTGCTGGAAACATTGATTTTCCTGCTTCTCGGATGCTGCCTGACCTGCCGTGCTTTTCCAGCCCCAAACTCTCGAACCTAAAAGTTGAAGCTCTAAATTGGAGCAAGGCTAATTTTGACGGTATTAGACTAGAACTTTCAAAAGCTGATTGGTGACAGATGTTTGCAGGTCAAGCAATGGCAGGAAAATGTGAAGCCTTCAAAAATTAGATAACGAGAGTCCAGAGACAGTATATTTCTGTCCAGGTGAAAGTAAAGGCTGGTAGGTAAAAGAAATGCTGGGTGACTAGAAAAATTGAGATTTTTGTTCAAAAAAAAAGACAGAAGCATACGACAGGGGTAGACAGAAGAGATTGAGTGAATCCCTCGAGTATAAAGTTAGTAGGAGTATATACTTAAGAGGGAAATCAGGAAGGCAAAAAGGGGACAGGATATAGCTTTGATAAATAGGGTGAAGGAGTATCTGAAGGGTTTTTATAAATACATTAAGGACAAAAAGGTAACTAGGGAGAGAATAGGGCCCCTCAAAGAATAGCAAGGCAGCCTATGTTTGGAACTGCAGGAGATGGGGGAGATAATAAACAAATATTTTGCATCAGTGCTTACTTTGGAGAAGGGCATGGAATTTCAAAAATGTGGGGAAATAGACGGTGACATTTGAAAAATGTCCATATTAGAGAGGAGGTGGTGCTGGATGTCTTGAAATGCACAAAAGTAGATAAATCATCAGGACGTGATCAGGTGTACCTTAGAACCCTGTGAGAAGCTCGAGAAGTGATTGCTCGGGCCCCTTGCTGAGATATTTCCATTATTGATAGGCACAGGTGAGGTGTTGGAAGACTGGAAGTTAGCTACCGTGGTGGTACTGTTCAAGGAATGTGGTAAGGAAAAGACCAGGATCGGTGAGCCTGACTATGATGGGTAAGTTGGAGGGAATCCCAAGGGACAGGATTTGCATGTATTTGGAAAGGCAATGACTGATTCCAGATAGTCAGCATCACTTTATGCATGGGAAATCATGTCTCACGAATTTGATTGAGTTTTTTGAAGAATTAACAAGGAGGATTGATGAGGGAAGAGCAGTGGACGTGATCTATATGGACTTCAATGAGGGATTCGATAAGGTTCCTCATGGGAGACTGGCTAGCAAGGTTGGCAACTTGCGGATCATTTCAGAGAATATCTCTGGGATACCCGCACCCAGCAACCCCATTGTCATGAGGCTGTACACTTTAACTCCCCTCCCACACATGTAGGTCCTGGGCCTCCTCTATCACTGAAATACCTTTTGTTTGAAAAACTAACAACGTTTGGTTCTTCCAGCAGTGCATCATTTTCACCGAAGCACAACCCACCCAGACCCATTCCCCTACATTTACCCCTTCACCTAACACTATAGGCAATTTACCATGGCCAATTCACCTAACGTGCACATTTTTAGACTGTGGGAGGAAACCGGAGCACCCGGAGCAAACCCACGCAGACAATGGGAGAATGTGCAAACTCCACACAGACAGTCGCCTGAACCCAGGTCTCTGGCACTGTGAGGCAGCAGTGCTAATCACTGTGCCACCATGCCGCCCAGAGAGACAGAGAGAGAGAGAAAGCAAGACAGGCACACAGAGACTTAATGCTAACTCTCTGCAGCTTGAAGAAAGTTTAACCCTTTGAGATTCACTTTAGATGCACATTTATTTGTTGGTGAGTGAATGTTTGTGTTTTGTGTCTGTGCCCTGTCGTGACTGGGGTTGGTGCCCCTGTCGATCAGTAGTTCTGTGAACTCCAGATAAGATGAAAGACAAACATCCCCTAACGGAAATAATAAGTCTGTACCCTAATTATGAGAAACAATTAAGGGAAAAATCGGCTGCAGCTGCTCAACAAAATAAGGATTGCCTCGAGGAGGCACACATGATTTAACTCTATTCATTAAAATTGAACAAGGGATTTGGGGAAAAAAGGGAAGTGAGCAGGAAGAAGCCATATGAGTGTGGAAAAAGGTAGTTTGGGAAAAATCAATGCAATCATCATGAAGACAAAACTGTATTAAAAAGGGAGTTAGTCCATTAACTGAGGAAGGGTCTGAATTAGATTGGACAGAACTAAAATGCAAATTCGAAGCATATGACTTAGAAGCAGAATTGGAATTGGCTAGCAAAAAAGGAAAGCAAAGATTTAGAATCTAAGCTGAAATGTCAGGAGCCCCAATGAAAAGGAAATAAGAATAATAACAGGCTGCAGCCATGCAGGACCAGATGAATGACAGAGACTGTTCCTTATACCCCATCCTCCCCTCTCCCAAAGAGCCATAAAGAATCCTGATCCATCTGTGGATAAGGAGTGGGATTCTGATTTGGAGAAGGAAATATTTTATGTCTCTCCTCCCATCAGCCGACCTCCTCAAAAATCACCCACAGTACGGTCAAGGCGAACAAGCTTCATAAAACAAAGTCACCTGAACCCCCCCTCCCTACTCTGAGGACCAATCTGCTGAGACCCATGCCCTTCCCCCAACTAATCATTTGTCATAGTGTGTTAGGAGTGTTACAATTGCACAGATGAGTGAACTTAAGATCACTGATTTTGATCAATCTAACTGCTGCTTTTAAAATCAGTTTGTACTCTTTAACCAGACAGGAAAAGAAAATGATGCACTGCTGAAAGAACCAAACATTGCTAGTTTTTCAAAAATAAGGTATTTCAGTTCAACTTTAAAACAACCAGAAGTGCAAGTCAAATTCAAAATTTAAAATTCCACTTGGAAGGATTAGGCCACGATAAAGTTGACAATTATAACTCTGCCCCCTAACTAGTATTTACACACAGCCTGTGGCATTCTACTGGCACCATATTTAAATAATTCAAGATGAAAGTACACATGACTTCTACATGATTACTTTAAAACTGCACCCAGATTCTCCCAACCATCCATGCTGTGGGATTGGCTGCCTCTAATATAACTTTGCATCAAAATGTAGACGTCTGTACCTCCCATCCTGCAATACTTATAACTGTGGCATCTAGGTAACTATAAAGTCTAACTGGATAGTATCAAAAGGTGCACTTGGCAAGGGAGTTTCACTTGGTGGACACTTTATTCCTTTCCCGGGATTATACTTTTGTTGAATTACCTCTAAACGTCCTCCACTCAGAATCCGCTTCTCTCCTTCAATACTGCTCTCACATTAACCCTGTTACATTCGTACAGGACGAACATCTTGAATTGCTTGATCCTCCCCATGATTGTGTTCTCATAAATTAATTTGTTACTAAACCACATCCTGATCTTACTGATCAGGCTCTAGTTAACCCAGATCTTACTTTATGTCGATGGTTCTTCTTCTATCTCTCCAGAGGGCAAATGCATGTCAGGATATCGATTGTCACTTTTTCTCAGACACGAGAAACTTATTCTGTCCACCCACCCTGTTCTGCCCAGCAAACTGAACTCCTTGCTCTCACCCATGTCTGTATACTTGCTAAAAGAAAGTCAGCTAATATCTGATTCCCATTATGCCTTTAGATGTGCCCATAATTTTGTTCAACTTTGGCAGCAGTGCGGCTTCCTTAGCTCATCAGGAATCCTGACACTCAATGCCTGTGATGCTAATCTCCTCATTGCTATTCAATTTCGCCCTCAATTGGCAAGTATCAAATGTTCTGCTCACTCCTCTGATACATCTGATGTCACTAAAGGCAACAATTCTGCTGACAGCAGCTGCTAAGAAAGCAGCTCTTGAGCAAAAAGACATGGTTACTCAAATGACGAATAGGAAACCAAAGAGAGACTCTCCTATTTCCTCTTCTGACACCCGACCATGCCTGACCGAGAGCAAATACGGACCCATCGGGGGACGTCTCTGATGAGGAAAGACAAAGATGGATGAACCATGGTTGTTATGTAAGTAGTTATAACAAGCTTTTGGTTATGCCGGTAAGACAGACATCTGCCCGACCTGCTTTTGCCTATTCTAGTTGATTATGTTCATACGCATATGCACGTAGGTGTGGAGGGAATGGTAGACAGAATTCTCCAAACTTGGTGGAATTCCCACCTGAAAGAAAAAGCAAAACAAGTAGCTGCAAATTGCCTAATTCAACAAAAGTATAATCCCGGGAAAGGAATAAAGTGTCCACCAAGTGAAACTCCCTTGCCAAGTGCACCTTTTGATACTATCCAGTTAGACTTTATAGTTACCTAGATGCCACAGTTATAAGTATTGCTTAGTGATAATCGATGTATTTAGTAATGGATTGAAGCTTATCCCTGTACTGCATAACAACAACTATTTGTAAAATTCTGTTAAGGGAAATCATACCCAGATTTGGAATACTAGTAACGGTCTCTTCTGATAATGGCCCCCATTTCTCTGTGTAGCTAAACAAGGAACTATGTAAGAGCTTGAAAATGAATCAAAATTCCATTGTGCCAACCATCCCCAAGCAGCAGGAATTGTAGAAAGAGCCAATGGTACCCGAAAAGGTCAGCGAAGCAAATTGGTAGAAGAAGCAGGCCTTAATTGGCTGCAAGTACTTCCAATCACCCTTTTTAATATGAGATCCATGACACAGAAAAAGACAGGATTCTCGGCAGCTGAACTAATATATGGAAAGCCCCTGAGGACTCCCTGGTCTGCACCATTAACTGCCCAACACATTGTTGATGTGCTTTCATGGCAGAATAGATGCACAGGTACCTGAATAAACTAACCAAGGCATTGCAGTCTTATCATCAACAGGTCAAATAAGCCTATTAGATACCAGGGAAGGAAGAAAGAGCTCCAATGTTTAAAGACATTAACCCTGGTGACTACATACTATTGAAAGACTTTAATTGTGGAAAATTGGGACCCCCTGGAAAAGTCCTTATCAAGTTCTTCTAACAACTGAAACTGCAGTAAAGGTAGAAGGATGCTCAACATGGGTCTACAAAGGCCATTGCAAGCTTGTAGCCCCCGTCACAGTTCTAGTGTTAGTACTGATACAGGCATCCGATGAAAGCTCAACCTAAGTACATGTGCCCAAATGTAACCAACCCCTCTGTGATAACTCAGACCAGCTAAAACTCCAATGTGACTGTATGTATGATAGCTGTACTAATACCATTGGAAGCTTTTAATGCAGCTGTCCAGCTGAAACTCATTTAAACTACTCCCATTGCATATCCAAACATCACTCTCGACCCTATTGTCATCCTTGCAACACTTCTATGCCAGTCATTGTGAGATGGCACAATTCCATAACCTCGTCCATTCCGTCAACTGAAAATTGCTACCTTGAGATGCTCGTCTGTTCCCTTTTCAAAATGAACCATACAGATTACAGTATTGAGCACATAGTACATAAATCACCAAATGCTAAGGCACCTACTGCCATGAGACTGACCACTTATACCTTCTTGATGGAATCCTATCCTATCCAACCTACTGCCACTGACAGAAATATCTTTACATGTTTCCTGGATTCAGTCGCTACAGTAATTATCAAGACAAGCTGGAAAGATGAAGAAAGACCAAAAATACTATGCACTCCCAATCCTCCTCCTGTTACTAATAGTTTCTTTATTCAAGCTAAACACCCTGACCCATGAATGGAACACCCACCAGCAGGTGAATCAGTATGAAACCACAAGTAGAGGAAAAAAAAAGGGACTTACACAACTTCTTCCATCAACAAACCTGGTGATCCAGGTTGCTGGGAGGCCTTATTCCTGGCTGGGATATTGAGATGGCCCTAGATCAGATAAGTGACCTTGCGTATGATATCAAAACACTTGCCAACTCGACCACCCATGCTTTGAAACTAGCGAACAAAGAGTTACAGGAGACTCAGATGATGATGCTTCTCAATCGACTAGTGCTAGATTTTCTCCTTGCTAAAGAAGGAGACGCTTGTTCAGTCCTTGGCCCGCAATGTTGCACCCACATCGTTGATTTCTTGAAAGACATTTTGGACGATACAGATGTTATCAACAAAATGGGTCATGATGCAGGGAACGTACCTGCCCCACAGTCATCCGATTCATGTGGATGGAGTATTACTTGCTGGCTATGGTCGCTGTATGGATGGATCCCGTGTGAGATGTACTGATAATCCTTGGTCTCATCCTAGGAATATTCATTGCCGTCCACTTATGCATGAAATGGACTGTACATTGCTTTTCACCTAAGCCAAAGAGGAATCTGAGTAATCGACCCATGTCTCCCCCTCTACCTCCGTGCCCGAACTTCCATGCTGAAATCCAGTATTTTTCAGATTCTGTTCCTCCGGATGATGACTTGCCAGAGGAGGCACTTGACTTATTAAGAATACAAATTGACTGAATGGACTAAGTATACTTGTTTAAGCCAAGTAGTTGTCATGAAATGACAAAACAAGGGAATGAGAAAGTCTATAGCCTTAAAACCTGTCTTTAAGCATTTAGACTAAAATATAATGCTGAATTATAGAACACATTTACTGCACTAGAAATTAGACAGGCAGGAAGGCTCAGAAAAAGGGGGGATTGCCTCCATCGTCAGACCACAGCGAAACGACGGTTGGAGGAAGAACGCCTCATCTTCCGGCTAGGAACCCTCCAACCACAAGGGATGAACTCGGATTTCACCAGTTTCCTCATTTCCCCTCCCCCCAGCCTGTCTCAGTCAAATCCACCAAATTCAGCACCGCCTCCCTAACCTGCAATCTTCTTCCCGACCTCTCCGCCCCCACCCCAATCTGTCCTATCACCCTCACCTGGACCTTTTTCCACCTATCACATTTCCGACGCCCCTCCCCCAAGTCCCTCCTCCCTACCTTTTATCTTAGCCTGCTGGACAAACTTTCCTCATTCCTGAAGAAGGGCTAATGCCCGAAACGTCGATTCTCCTGTTCAGGATGCTGCCTGACCTGCTGCGCTTCTCCAGCAACACATTTCCATCTCTGATCTCCAGCATCTGCAGACCTCATTTTCTCTTCAAGGATCTCAGGGAATGCCAAAGATAGGGACATCTGGGCTCACCAAATGATAACAGGATGCTGTAAGGCAATTAAGAACATTTGCCTAAGCATCAGTGAATCTGTGTGAACAGGACACCAAGTGATAACATTCACAGCCATTCCCTTATGAAATTAATGAGTGTGTTTCACTCTGACCCTGAAAGGGAACTCAGTACTATCAAAATATTTGTAATTAATGGAAGGATGCTGCTAATTATAATGAATTCTTATTAACCCTTGCAAGTGGGGCAGAGAGAGACAGAATAAAATCTTTCCTCACTGTCCTTTGATGTGAAGGGCAGTGTTTGTCACTGGCCACCCGGCTGTTTTCCTATCTTCCTGGTGGTGGAATTTGAATAAAGATTCATGCACTTTGTGTCTTTCACTGTGTCTCACACGTATACACACACACCATGGGTGCTGGCGAAAAAAAAAGCACTACCGCACTTAGGTGGTAGTGTGGGGGTTAATAAAAAAAAATCTTTGGTGACTTGAGAGTTCAAAAGGCCATTAGGGGGAAGAGACCATTTTAGTGCTGAGGCTATTGGAGCCTGTAGAAAATTAACACTTAGTGCTTCTCTGCTATGGATTGAATTTAACCACATTTTGGGACTCTATGATGCTATTGAGTAGCCATTACCAGTTATTAAATGCAAACTCTGCAAAAGGTAATATTAATGAAGCTTCAACTTACTTGCTGTTCTCTACAGACCATACAGATTGCTCCACAGTCAATGCTAACGAGTCAGATCTTATGTCTTATTTGAATTTGAATCACAATCTTGAAAAGAAGGAGTGTTTAATTCAAGACTAATTAAAAAATTTTAAATCCAACCGTGCAGTAACATTTCAGCCTCAGATACAGAATGATTTTGTGCTGCAGATAAAAAGCAGGAATCTGCTCCCGGCTTAAAATTATTGTAAACCTAACATTGAAGAGACAATTCCTGACACAATCTGTCGGGAAGCCATTTTATGGTCAAAAGTTTGCCACCTTTGCTAAGAAGCCATTTTGTAAAACAATGATATCAGACATGCAAGCTGTGCAAGCTTACCTTATGACATTTCCCACTTAATTTAGACTGGTATTTCTTTATAGGAGCTTATCCCGCGAGCAGATGCTTAACTCATCTGGGTATGTTTTTCCTACCTGATGGATATCTCATGGCCTGTAGGAGTGATCAGTCAAGTGCACACAGATCTGTCAATCAACTTTTATTCCTTACAAATTATTGTCTTTCATTGTTATCTGTCTAATTAAGAACATGCAATTTTTTTGTAAACATTTGTATAAAATAAGCCACTTTGTAGCAGTACATCGCAGTGGACTACTGGGGCACTTGAAAAGATGGTACCCCACTCTCCTAGTTTATTAAAACTCATTAGTTTAGCTTATAGGTATCAGTGTGATGTTGTAACAGTGATGCTATTAGTGAATAAAGGGGATGACTAAAATTAAACTAAACGGTCTGTAAGAGGTTTTTATTGCAGACTTCCAAAGAGTACGATCTCCAAGATGAACCAAGAGAAGGCTTTACAGGTCCGAGTCCACAAGGGATTCCCTGGGCTGTCCCAAGACTGTACTTGGACATAACCACCCGAAGCCTGAGGGAAGAACACCTGATGCTACAAAGATATCTGTCAGGGCCGCAGCTATTTCTCACCTCCCCAAGCAACCTGAGATAAATCCCATCTGATCCTGGGGATTTGTCTACCTTAATAACGTCTAACTTACCCAACACATCTTCCTACTTCATGTCAACATGATCCAGAGTAATCAAGCTTCTACCTCTAATCGCAACAGTCATCAAGTTCCTCTTCTCTGTGAACACTGATGCAAAGTTATGATTCAGAATCTCCCATTTTCTCAGGTTCGATACACTGCCTTCCTTCCTTATCCTTTAGTGGACCAATCCTTTTTCTAGTTACCCACTTGCTTCTTATACAAGAATAAAAGGCTTTGGGATTCTCCATAATTCTGCTCGCTGAAGCAATGTCATGACCCTTTTTAGCCTGTTTGATTCCTCGTTTAAGACTGGTCCTACTCTCCCGATATTCATCCAGGGCCCGTTCTGTTCTTACCAGCCTGGACCTTATGTACGCTTCCCTTTTCCTCTTGCCTAGTTGTAAGATTTCTCCCTTCATCCATGGTTCACGATTCTTGCCTTCGCTATCCCTTGCTTTCAATGGGACATGCCTACCCTGCACTATCTTCAACCTATCTTTGAAAGCCTCCCACATATCAAATGTGGACTTCCCCTCAATAGCTGTGTCCAATCCCCATTTTACAGCTCCTGCCTAATTTTGATATAATTGGCCTTGGCCCAGTTTAGTGTGCTTCCCTTTATTGTCTGTCTAAGAGTATACTAAAATTTACAGAATTGTGGTCACTGTTCCCAAAGGAATCCCCACCGCAACTTCTCCACCTAGTTTGGCTCATTCCCCAACATCAGGTTCAATATGGCCCCTCCCCTTGTCGAACTATTGACATACTGCTCTAGAATACTGTCCTGGATGCTTCTTACAAATTCTGCCACATCCAGGCCTCTGGTACTAAGTGTATCCCAGTAAACATTGGGAAAATTAAACACAGGTGAGGTATTGGAGGACTGCAGGGTTGCTCATATTGTCCCCCTGTACAAGAAGGTTAGTAGAGAAATTCTGGGTAACTACAAACCAGTGAGTCAGATGTCAGTGGTGGGAAAGTTGCTGAAGAACGTACTGAATGAAAAAATCTATTTATATTTGGAAAAGAATGGGCTGAGCAGTGATAGGCAACATGATTTTGTGCAGGGGATATCATGCCTTACCAACTTAAGAGTGTTCTTTGAGGAAGTGACCAAATTGTTAGATGAAGGAAGGGCTGTATATGTCATACACATGGACTTTTGTAAGGCGTTTGACATGGTTCCCCATGGTAAACTAATGGGGAAAGTGAAGTCATGTGGTGTGCAGAGTGTTCCAGCCAGGTGGATAAAGAGCTGGTTGAGCAACAGGAGACAGAGTAGTAGTTGAAGGGAGTTTCTTGTAAAGGAGAAAGGTGATCAGTGGTGTTCCACAGGGATCAGTGCCGGAGCCACTGTCTGTATGATCAGCAAGTTCGCAAATGACACGAAGACTGGTGGAGTAGCAGAAAGCATAGGGGACTGTCAAAGAATACAGATAGACTGGAGAGTTGGGTGGAAAAGTGGCAGATGGAGTTCAATCCAGGCAAATGTGAGGTGATGCACTTTGGGAAGTCTAATTCGAGAGCGAATTATACAGTAAATGTAAGAGCCTTGGGAAAAGTTGATGAGCAGAGAGATCTGGGAGTTCAGGTTCATTGTACCCTGAAGGTTGCTGCACAGGTGGGTAGAGTGGTCAAGAAGGCATACGGTACGCTTGCCTTCATCGGATGGGGTGTTGAGTATAAGAGCTGGAAAGTCATGTTAAAATTCTACAAGACATTGGTTCAGCCGCATTTAGAATTCTGTGTCCAGTTCTGGTTGCCACGTTACCAAAAGGATGTGGACGCTTTGGATAAGGTGCAGAGAAAGTTTATGAGGATGTGGCCTGGTATGGAAAGTGCTAACTATGAAGAGAAGCTGAGTCGGTTTGGATTGTTTTCATTAGAAATTAGGAGATGGAGGTGGAACCTGATTGAGGTTACAAAATCATGAAGGGTATAGACAGGGTAGATACAGATAAGCTTTTTTCCCACATTCAAGTAGAGAGGTGAAAAGTTTAAGGGGTATATACGCGACAATTACTCTATACAGAGGGTGGTAGGTGCCTAAAACGCATTGCCAGTAGAGGCAGGCAGGTAGATTCATTTAAGATGCCACTGGACAGATGCATGAGTAGGTGGGGAGCAGACGGATACAGATGCTGAGTGTGGGATATAGGTGAATTAATGTTATTTCTGCAATTATAAGTTCTGATACAGAGTAAATGAACTCACATCAGTGTGTTTCAGCCAAAAGCTGAGTCAACAAGAATGGACACTATATAGAGGAAATATATAATCAGTTAAAATGGTATGTCAGCATGAAACGTGATTACAAAACAATGGTGGATGTATGGGTGAATAGATAAGAAGTTGTAAGAGAATGCAATCGCTTGTATAACAGTAGGTAAGAACATCTGTTTCCCACTTGTACGGAGACACAGGAACAAACCCTAATTAAAGAGGTCATGAAGGTCAGAGTGGCCTCCGGAGAGGCCCAGATGGAAGGAGTAAATACTGATAAAGAAAGAATATGCCGAGCGATGACCTGCAGTGGGATGACGTCAAACGACCTTATGGGGCCAGAGATAGGCATTTGTCACGGACAAGGCCGGATAAACAGAAGTTGTGGGATCAGTCTTCGGGAAATGAGTGACGTAAGCAGGGGGGGGGGGGGAACGACGCAAACAATGAAATAAGAAAAAAAATATGTAGGGACTCAAATTATATAAATTTCGAGAGTTCGTTGAATTTGATGTGTATTTATTCTCTGCCTTGTCTGGCATTAGACATTGCACCCACTTACAAGTGTACAAATAAAGGACACTACTCATTCAGATTTTTGTCTCGGACTGCAATTGTTTAGTGAGTGAGCTTTGTTTCTCACAATTGGGGGCTGTCCGGGATTTTCTTCCATCACCGAGGGGAGTGGCTGGCCTTGGATACTGGGAAGACGCGTCCTGTTCCCCATTGAGGAGCGGTCTCGTGTCCCGGTTTGGTCTGCTCCCTTGGGCGACTGGTGTGAATCCCACAAGAGAGACATCTGAATCAGACAGTGATAGGAGCTCGATAGCAGATACGGCGAAAAAGGGGCCAGGCAACTCTGTGCACAGACCAAGGTAAGAACCCTGACTTTTAAGTATTGCCTTGGTGGCCGGGAAAAGAGGTATTTACTCCCTGAGGGACTAGCGAGGGCCCCGGGAAATGGAGGGTAGGCAGAGTAGCTGTCACGGAGTAAAGGAAGAAAGAGTCCCTGGTAACATTCCTCCTGCAAGTCCGTTGGGGAGGATGTTGCGGGATTGGACAAGCAATACTTGTACAAGGGCAAAAGATAAAAAGAAAATGATTAAATATTGTTGTTTAGTTTGGACCAAAGAATCAATCCTACGTCCGTCTGTCTTCTGGCCAAAGTATGGTTCCGACGAGGATTGGGTCTGTGAGTATTTAGGTTTGTATGTGAATGGAAAACAATCTTTTAGTCAAGAGGAGGCGGACAATGCATCCTGTTGGAAGGGCAGTTTGGGATTGATGTTAGTAAAGACAAAGGATGCCCCCTCTGCCCCACCTAGTCCCTGGGATCCTCTTGGCTGTTTGCCCCCCCCCCCCCCGTACCATAAAATCAGTTTAGGTGAACATGGGGAAGGAGGAGAGACAGACAGACAGGGACAGGGAACAGATGATTCACAAGAGGAGGATGAGGAGACTGTGGACAGGGATGTTGTTGTTCCTGACCCTCAATCCTCAGCAAAAGAAAGGGAAGCTACAGTAGATGTTGAGGAGGCCTCTGGTGGATCTAAATCAAAGCCTAAGGGGGGAAAACAAAAGAAAAAGGGGAAGAACGTAACGACTTATCTCCTTCGGGAGGTACCCATAGGGGACAAAGAGATTGGGTTTGTAAGTGCCCCCCTCACAAGTGGGGAGGTCAGAACATTTAAAAAGGAAATGAAGGTCCTGGTTGAGGATCCGGTGAGGTTGTCTGAACAAATTGATCAATTTCTGGGGCCCAGTCTGTATGCCTGGGATGAGTTAATGTCTATTTTGAATATCTATTTACTGGGGAAGAAAGGGGACTTATACGAGGAGCTGCCATTAAAATATGGGACATGGAGCACCCGATTGGAGATGGGGATGCTGGACAGGGAGAGGTGAAGTTTCCCCTCAAAGACCCCCAGTGGGAAAACCAAAACCCGGAGCATAGAGAAGAAATGAGGGAATTGAAAGACCTGATTCTAAAAGGAATTAGAGAGGCAGTTCCGAAGTCACAGAATTTGACTAAAGCCTTTGACGTTAGACAGGAGAAAGATGAGACTCCCTCAGCTTTCTTGCAATGCGGAAATATTCTGGAATGAACCCTGAGGACCCAGTGGCACAGGGTCTTTTGAAAGTACATTTTGTGACAAAAGCATGGCCAGACATACAGAGAAAGATACAGAAGATAGAAGGGTGGAGTGAAAAACCATTAGATGAATTGTTGAGAGAGGCACAGAAAGTGTTTGTAAAAAGGGAGGATGAAAGACAAAAACAGAAGGTAAAAATGATGGTAGCTACGGTTGATGAGGTAGTTAAGAAAAGAATGGAACCAATAGTGAGCAACCGGAGCAGCGGGTGGCAGCATGTAGGACAGAGAGGGAGAGGGAGAGGGAGAGGACAAGGGGGAGCATTTGATAGAGGGTTTGGGCGACAGGGGCAGAGATGGAAGTCTCCACAGGCAGGATGCTATTATTGCGGAAAGATAGGGCATTTTAAGCGGGAGTGTCCTGATCTACAAAGGGAAGAAAGGGCAATTCCGCTTATGAATTTTGATGAAGAATAGGGGTGTCAGGGGTTCCTGCCCTCGGGGGCCCGCCAGGAACCCTTGATAAACTTGAAGGTGGGACCCTGTAGGGAAGAGGTAGTCTTCCTAGGAGATACGGAGGTGGCACGGTCATCGCTGAATTTTAAACCAAAGAAGGCAGAAATGTCAACACGGACAATTACTGTTTCGGGGGTAAAATGGGAAGGATTTACTGTTCCGGTATTTGAACCTATCATGACAGAAGGTCCTAAGGATAGGGTCACAGGTGAACTGCTGTATATCCCTGATATAGGAAGTAACTTACTGGGGAGAGACTTAATTATCCTCTTAGGACTAGAGATTGGAATTCAGGAAAAAGAATTAGTTGTACAACTGGCAATGTTGACAGAGGATGTGGAAAAAGAGGTAGACACTATTGTATGGGCGAGAGAAGGGAATCGTGGAAAATTACAGATCCCTTCCCTTTCAATAAATTTAAAATGGAAAGGGGACGTTGTCTGTGAATGACAATATCCTATTTCCATAGAAGGTAAACGAGGACTGCAGCCAGTAATTGAGGGACTGATTAGAGATGGACTGTTGGAGCCATGTATGTCTCCTTATAATACCCCAATACTACCAGTGCGGAAATCTGATGGAACTTATCGATTGGTGCAGGATTTGAGAACATTAAATCGAATAGTACAGATCAGGCACCCAGTGGTGCCAAACCCCTACACGTTATTAAGTAAGATCCCTCATGATCACAAATGGTTCAGTGTGATAGATTTAAAGGATGCCTTTTGGGCTTGTCCCTTGGCGGAGGAAAGTAGGAATTTGTTCGCCTTTGAATGGGAAGACCCTAAGACAGGACGGAAACAGCAATACCGGTGGACTGTGCTCCCCCAGGGGTTTACGGAATCTCCAAATTTATTTGGACAGATGTTAGAACAAATATTGGAGAAATTTAGCAGCCCCAAGGGGTCTACCCTGTTGCAGTATGTAGACAACCGCTTAGTATCAGGAATAAGAAGAGAAGTAGTAGAAGCCACGAACAAATTATTGAATTTCTTGGGCCAGCAAGGACTGCGAGTATCGAAAAACAAATTACAATATGTGGAGCAAGAAGTAAAATACTTGGGACATTTAGTGAGTGAGGGCAAGCGAAAGATAAGCCCGGAACGGATAGAGGGAATAATGGGGATGCCACTGCCCAGCAGTAAACGGGAGTTACGCAAATGTTTGGGTCTAACGGGATATTGCAGATTGTGGATAGATTCCTGAGCTCAAAAGACTAGGAAATTATATCTCAAACTATTTGAGGGGGAGCCAAAATGTCTAAATTGGGATGATGAGGAAAAAGAACTAGTTGCGAAACTCAAAAGACATTTGATTCATGCCCCCGTGTTAGCTTTACCTTCCCTAGATAAACCTTTCCACCTCTTTGCCACTGTAGATAAGGGAGCGGCTTTGGGAGTATTAACCCAGAGGTGGGGAGGGATGAGACAGCCAGTAGCATACCTTTCAAAGCTATTGGATCCAGTATCCCGAGGGTAGCCTGAGTGTGTGCAGACTGTGGCTGCCACTGCACTGTTGGTGGAGGAAAGCAGAAAGCTTACGTTTGGGGGAGCCCTAATAGTAAGCACCCAACACCAAGTGAGAACGATCCTAAACCAAAAAGCTGGGCGATGGTTGACAGACTCGAGGATTTTGAAATATGAGGCGATACTGATAGAAAAGGATGATCTAGTGTTGGTCACTGACAATTGTTTAAATCCAGCTGCCTTTCTTTGGAAAGGGGAAGGAGACTCTCCTCAGAATCCAGGGCACGACTGCCTTGACATTATTGAATACCAAACTAAGGTCCGCATGGACCTGAGAGATGTTCCACTTCAAGCAGGGGCTAGACTTTTTATAGACAGATCATCCCGGGTGACTGAAGGGAAAAGACATAATGGGTACGCAGTTGTAGATGGGACAAAAGGTAGTGTGGTGGAGGCAGGAAGGCTGCCAAATGGGTGGTCAGCTCAGACCTGCAACTCTATGCATTGGAAAGAGCCCTTAGGGCATTAGAAAATAAAGAAGGAACAGTATACACTGACTCTAAATATGCATTTGCTGTTGTGCACACTTTCGGAAAGATATGGCAGGAAAGAGGACTGATCAATAGCCGGGGGAAAGAATTAGTTCATGAAGAATTGATTAAAGGGTCTTGGAATCTCTATTACTCCCCCGAGAAACAGCCGCAGTGCACGTGAATGGTCATCAGAAAGGAAATGAACCAGAGGTTAGGGGAAATAGATTAGCTGATGTTGAAGTGGCTAGGGAAGCCGCCCTGAACCCACAAGAAGTGGTGATTCATTCCCTAATACCTACTGTCCCAGGTCCTAGGGAAATTCCTATATTTACAGAAAGGGAAGAAAAAGAATTGAGAGATTTAGGGGCTACAAAAACAGCAGACGGGCATTGGAGGTTACCTGATGGAAGGGAAATGTTAAACAAAATAATGATGCGGGAGATTATGTCTATCCTATACCAAGGCAGCCACTGGGGAGTACAAGCAATGTGTGATTTAGTTCTTAGGGAATATGGATGTAAAGGAATACTAAAATATATGTTGGTCATAGTAGATCATCTATCTGGTTGGGTTCAGGCATACCCCCTACCTACCGCCACTGCAAATGGGGTGTCTAAAACAATATTAGAGCACATAATTCCCCGATATGGGCTAGTGAATCGTATAGATTCCGACCAGGGAACTCATTTTACCTCTAAAGTGTTACAGGGGGTAATGAAGGGGTTGGGAATTTCCTGAGAGTTCCATACTCCATGGCACCCGCCATCATCAGGAAGAGTTGAGAGAATGAACTAAACACTCAAACGACAGCTCTCTAAATTGATAATAGAAACCAGACTCCCTTGGACCAAATGTTTACTATAGCTCTCTTGCGAGTACGGACTGCCCCAAGGAAGGATTTGGGACTATCCCCCTATAAAATCTTATTTGGATTACCGTATCTGGGAACGAATGGAGAATTGCCAATTCCCGAAACTAAAGATTTGTTTTTAAAGAAGTATATACTGGGCTTGTCCTCCTCTTTATCTTTCCTCAGAAAACAGGGTCTATTGGCACAGACTCCGGCCCTTGAATTCACTGTTCACCCCATCCGGCCGGGTGATTGGATTTTAGTAAAATCATGGACACGGACTAAATTGCAGCCGGACTGGGAAGGGCCATATCAGGCTCTTTTGACTACCCAAACGGCAATAAGGACGGCGGAGAAAGGCTGGACTCATTACACTCGGATCAAAGGGCCAGTGGACCCTCCAGTTGAGGAAGAAGTCTGGACGGCCGAATCAACGCAAGACCCGCTAAAACTCAGACTAAAGAGACTTTGAGTAACTGACTATACAGTGGCGACGCGAGCGCGGGATTATTTCTGTAAGATTGTATATTAAGTCTTTTTGTGCTTCAGCATGATGATGAGAATACTGGGAATGTTTAGAGTTATGATGCTAGCCCTCTTAGTATTGGGATTTTGTCAAATATCATTTTCATATGTATTATTAACGGTTCCTGAGTCTGATAATCCACAAGTAATAGACACTGATGCATGCAGCTTAGTAAATTGTGGGGATGTAGCTAATCAAAGACAGTACCGCAATTCAGAGATACATCTTAAGTCCTATGGGCATAGCCTTGGGGATGGTACTTGGTATAATGGTCTCGTCACAGTACACCGGGCCCCCTTCCGACCAGCTCGCGATTGTCCCGATAAAAAGTGTAACCCAATATACCTAACAATAAGGAAAACTACATGGCACGAAGCAATTCTGGGGGGGGGGGGGGGGCACTTATGAGATACAACTAAATGAAACATTTGGGATTGAAATGAAAGCAAATGGGAAGGATTTCGTGTGCTGTTGTTTTCGAATTAGTGTAGGACAGGGAAAACGGGTAGAATTACTGGGTAATTCACCCCTTCACCCCTCCCGATGATCCTAAAGTAGTAAAAATTATAGAGATAAAGGACTTGAAATAGACCATCGAAATAGAAACTGGGTACGGGGATGCAATTGCCTGGGGCCCAGGTATACAGACTGGGCCCCAGAAATTGATCAATTTGTTCAGACAACCCCACCGGATCCTCAACCAGGACCTTCATTTCCTTTTTAAATGTTCTGACTTCCCCACTGGTGACGGGGGCACTTACAAACCCAATCTCTTTGTCCCCTATTGGTACCTCCTGAAGGGGATAAGTCGTTACGTTCTTCCCCTTTTTCTTTTAAAAGAAATATTGAATTGCAATATTTCTAGCTCCCCATAAGTTCAAACACCAATTTATCAATTCATGCTTGACTAACCTTTAAAGCCTATTCCTAACTTATAAATATATTTATATATTTACATTCATTCCTTCAGTATTTAATATTTAAAATGCAAAATGCATACAGTTCCCAATTTTGAAATTCACTGTAATTACCCAGTTTTAGTCCTGTAATTTAAATCCAAAATTAGTTTTCTTACATAGTCCTGACCAATCATTGCTCAATTACAATACTATAGGTCGTAAAATAATCAGAGCTGCCTTAAAAGAATTTGTCTATTCAAGTTTTTTTTAAAAAAAACTTCCAATGCATGAACAATGGCTGAATCCAAGGTCACAGATATTAACCATAGAATTTTGTTTTTATTACAATCTAATGTTGAACTGAAACTGCAACTGTCCTCCAAAAATCGCTTTTATGTAAAGATAAAATAGATTAGTTGGAAACTGATAGTAAGGCAGTCATGATCTGTAAAAAGAACAGGAGTTATCATTCTTTTTTTTTCTTCATAATCTCGATAGAATCCTTAACCTTAAAAGAAATCATGTTAAGTTTCCATAATAAAAATCAGATTCAAAACAGTCCTGGAACTCAAGCTCCAGGGAATAAAACACAAACATTCAATCACCAACAAACAAATGTTCACTCAAACCAAATCACAAAGGGTTAAACTTCCTACCAGCTGTACAGCTCTTTTCATTCTCTCTCTCTCTCACACATTGACATATAAATTCAGATATTTACAAACCCAGTCTTCGTCCGACGAAGAATGGATTCCTTAGTCCATACAAAACAACAATATTTAATCATCTTTCTCCCTTGTACAAGTATTATTTAGCCAATTCCACTACATCCTGCCCAAAGGACTTTCTGGAGATATGTTGTAAGGGACCCCGCCTCCATTTCCATTGCCTTTTCCTTACTTTGTTTTCCCAGAGGCTTTTTCCTCACCCACAGCACAATACATATTGAGTTCCTTCGTTAGTCCCTTATTAACTACTAAAATTCAATCCCGGCCACCAAGGCAATACTTAAAAGTCAATTTTCTTACCTTGGTCTGTGCACAGAGTTGCCTGGCCCCTTTTTGCCGTATTGTCTATCAACCTCCTATCACTGTCTGATTCAGATGTCTCTCTTGTTGGATTCACACCAGTCACCCAAGGGAGCAGACCAAACCGGGACACGAGACCGCTCCTCAATGGGGAAGGGGACGCGTCTTCCCGGTGTCCAAGGCCAGAACTCCCCCTGGCGGTGGAAGAAAATCCCAGGCAGCCCCCAATTGTGAGAAACAAAAGCTCACTCACTTCAATAATTTCAGTCCGAGACCAAAAATCTGAACCAGTAGAGCCGTTTATTTGTACACTTGCAAGTGGGTGCAATGTCTAATGCCAGGTAAGGCAATGACAAATACACACCAAATCCAACAAACTCTCGAAATTTATACAATTTGAATCCCCATATTTTTTCTTATTTCAATGTTTGCCCTCTCCTCCGCTTACGTCACTCATTTCCTTAAAACTGATCCCACAACTTCTGTTTATCCGGCCTTGTCCGTGACAAATGCCTATCTCTGGTCCCAATAAGTTTGTTTGACGTCATCCCATTGCAGGTCACCGCTAGGCATATCCTTTCTTTATTAGCATTTATTCCTCTCTGGAGTCCACTCTGACCTTTATGACCTCTTTAATTAGGGTTTGTTCCTGTGTCCCCATACAAGTGGGAAAACAGATGTTTATACAAGCCTCTCTTCACAGCATTTTATCTAGTGCCTGTATTTCTACCATGGTTTTGTAATCACGTCTCATGCTGACATATCATTTTTAACGGATTATATATTTCCTCATTCTTGCTAAGTCAGCTCTCGTCCGAAACTAATGTGAATTCATTTACTCTGTATCAGAACTTATAATTTCAGAAATAACATTAATTCACCTCTATCCCACACTGGGCTATCAATTTTCTTTGTTCTTTATTACATTTGCCTTCCTAACCGCCACTTGAACATGCCTAATAACCTGAAGAGAATCATGAACTCGGACTCCCAAGTCCCTTGGTGCTTCAGATTTCCGAAACCTTTCCCCATTTAGGAAACAGTCTCCGCCTCTATTTTTCTAATCCCATTGCATACCCTCCCACACTGTCATCCATCTGCCAACCAAACTTTAATAGGATCCTGAACTCGGACTCACCCCCCGAGGACCTTGTTTGTGCTTCAGGCCTGGCAGCATCTGTCAACGTTTCGAGTTCTGGGCAGCCGTCCTTCGGGAGAGTGGCCTTTGGTCTTGATATGCCGCTGCACAATTTCTTGTTCACTCCCACCTCTCTGTCTGTGTGTATTTGTCATTATTATTGAGTTTGGCGAGTCCCGGAGCCGGCCCTGTTGTTTCTCTCTCCTGAAAGGGTTGTCCCTTTAAAGAGCCTTTCCCCTGAAGCAGCTGCTAACGGTCACTTGGGGCACGAGGCGGCCGTTAACCGCCATCTCGCGCGGGGCCTGAAGCTAAAATGGCGCCGGGGCCACGCGGGAAGGAAAAGCGCCGAGGGAGAGCGGACTGTGTCAACATGTCCCGTTCCCGAGGGTCAGGATGGTGGTTATTGGGGGTGGAGGGGGACAGGAGAGATTCCCCCTCCCAGTGAGGCACTTTGTACAAACCGTGAGGTCCCTCTCTCTATACATCTATCTCTCTCTGTGACTGTTTGACTGTCCATGACTTGCTTTAACTCTCTATGTTGATTAATGTCGATGACTCTGTGATCTTGTGTTTCTCTCTGACTCTCTATCGCTGTTTCTTTATAACTTTCTGTCCCTCTGTACGTCTGTCTCTCTCTGTTTTTCCCTGCCTCTCTATGACCCTCTGTCTCTCCCTGACTCTAGTCGGAGTACCGTTTGTTGTTAAACACAACAACAGTTCCTGCCTTAGAAAAGTGCCTAACAGTTTGGTTTAATCACAGGCATCCCTGTGTCAGTCCTAGAGCTGAATGCCCACCTGGAAATGAGGTAATGCAGGGAGACATCACCTCGTTAAACCGCTTAGTTCGACCCCAATTCAATATATTTTCTGTAAAAATGGTGAGGAGATTTAC
This sequence comes from Chiloscyllium plagiosum, assembly GCF_037043375.1. NCBI lineage: Eukaryota > Metazoa > Chordata > Chondrichthyes > Orectolobiformes > Hemiscylliidae > Chiloscyllium > Chiloscyllium plagiosum. The sequence continues at coordinate 10,912,508 of NW_028270187.1, forward strand.
TGGGAATACTCCAACCACTGCAGAACCGTACACACAATCATCAACATCAGCAAAAGTCAAGAGGGCAATTAGCACTGTGCTGTTTCTAACCAGCAGGCAGAGTCTCTCCTGAACAGCAAATATATCGCCATTTCAGTGATCGGTGAGTTTTTAAGCATCTGTATACAAATCGACATTATCAGAGAACTGTGATAGCACTGGGGGAGCATGCAGAGGGAAGTTTACCAGGATGTTTCCTTGGGAACTGGAGAGTTTTGGTGATGGAGAGAGAGATTGGACAGACTGAAGTTGTTTTCCTGAGAGCAGAGGAGATTGAGAGTGTGGTGACATGACTGAGATGTATAAAATGAAGAGGGGTGTAGATAGGGTAGAGAGGAAGAAACTTTTCCCCCTTTGATGGAGGGATCAATGACTGGGGGAGGGGCATACGTTGAAAGTAAAGGGCAGGAGGTTTAGAGAGGGATGTGGCGGCAAACATTTTCACCCAGAGGGTGGTGGGGAATCTGGAACTCACTGCCTAGAAAGGTGAGAGAGGCAGAAATCCTCATCACGTTGAAGAAGGATTTAGATGTGCACTTGTGATGCCAATGCTAGAGTGAGATTAAGTGGTCCTTGAAGTTTCACTTGTATTTTCCTGCAGAAATAGGGGCTTGAATATGGTGAATAGCCAAGGTATTTTCTGCAGGACAGGGGAGTCCAAACCTAGAGGGCGTTGGTATAAGGTGAGAGGGGAAAGATTTAAAAGCGACCAGAGGGTGTACTACTTCACACAGATGGTGCCTGTTTGGAATGTGCTGCCGGAGGAAGTGGTAGGAGTGGGTACAATAATAACCTCTAAAAGAGATTTGGAAAGAAACACGGATAGGAAAGGTTCAGACGGATATGGGCCAAAGGCAAACAAATGGGACTAGTTTTGTCAGTGAGGCCTGGTCAGCATGGACGCGTTGGGCCGATGGGTCTATTTCCATGCTGTATGACCCGATGACTGGGAAAGTTGTATTAGAGAATAGAGAATTGGTTGTTTTTCACTGGTATGGATTCAGTTGGCCGAAGATCTGTGCTGTAGACCTCTGAGTCTACAATTACTTGTTAAGCAATCCATCAGAGAAAGGTAGAAGCTTAGACAATATGAGCTGTGGGAGGCTGATGGTAACATCAAAGATGTTCATAGTAGTGTAGGGTTGGGGACAGTGATGGTAACCCACAGGATGTTGACATTGAGATGGGGGTGGGGACAGTGACAATAACCCTCGAGACGTTAATAGTGGGGATGGGGACAGTGACGGTAACCCTCAGGATGTTGATAGTGGGGATGGGGACAGTGATGGTAACACCATTGAACATCAACAGGCAATGGTTGGATGATTTGGCCATCCATACTTAACACAAACCTTTTGAAGTATAGATTTTACAACATAGGGTGACCTTGTAATGATGTGAAATCTTGCTTGTTTTATTTCTCCTTTCCATCAATTATTATCCTGTCATCGAAGATAACATCTGTGAAAAAAGAGACAATTTCAGCGCCTGATCTTTTATTTCTTCTTTGTCTTGTTTTGTTCCAGTTCCTGTTGCTGGGAATTTCTTTACCCCCAGAGCCAATAAAATGGAGATCCTGATTGGCAGTCATCTCGTTCTAGAGTGTGTACTGAGCCAAGGTACTGGATCTTACTTTCAATGGTACTTTCAACAGAAAGCCTTAAACAATGCCAGTGGGAATTACAACTCGAGCTCAGACAGGACAGAGCTCGAGTTGTAATTGAATCTTTCCAGTCCCAGCACCAAGGCTGGGACTGGAAAGTGTCTCTTGATCAACAAGTGACCAGTAAATTCATCGACCTCACGATGCCAGGTAATCCATTCTTCATTCATGATCTGTGCTCATTCTTCACTGGGGATCTACTGAAGACTTGACATGAACACTCTAAAAAAAAAATTCCTCAGGCACTCCGTCTCGCAGCATCTGTGGGGAGAGGGAGACAGACAGACAGACAGAGTTAATGTTGCAGGTTATAAACACAAAGGGCTGAAAAAACTCAGTAGGTCTGGCAGCAGCTGTGTGGGGAGAGAGAGAGAGAGTGTGTGTGTGTAACATCCTTGCTCAGATAAGGGAGACCTTCACAGTGAGACGATTAAAGTCCAGGAGCAGGGATGGCTTGCGACAATTGGATAGGGTGGAGAACTGTGTGTGCAGTTTGGGGTCTACTTATCTGAGAAAGGACATTGTTCCTATGGAGGGAGTGCAGCAAAGGTTTCCTAGAGTGATTCCTGGGATAGCAGGACTGACTGGTGGAGACAGATTGGATTGGTTAGGATGATATTCACTGGAGTTGAGAAGAATTAAGGTGGAATCTCATAGAAATCTATTAAATTTGAACAAGGATGAGACAGAGTAAACACAGGGAGGGTGTTCCTGGTGACCAGGTGGAGAATCCAGAACCAGGGTGTCATTGTCTAAAGGAGACTTGACAAGACTGAGATGGGGAGAAATGTCTTTACCCAGAGAGTGGGGAGCCTGTGGAATTCTCTGTCACTGAAAGCAATCAGGGCCAGAACACTGAATGTTGTTCAGGAAAGAATTGGATTGAGTTCTTTGGGGCTAAAGGGAGAGTGCGGGGAGGCACAGGATGAAGTTGGGTGATCAGCCATGAACCCATTGAATGGGCGGAGCAGGCTGGAGGGGCCGAATAGCCTCCTCCCAATGGTATTTTCGATGTTTCTCTGTGAATGGCCCAGTTGCCACTGACAGGTGGATGACACAGGGAAGCTTTGCCTCGATTATATATAGGCAATGAAAATGAGGGACAATAATTTCCAGTGTGGATGCAGAGTGCTCTTTTGAGTTCAGCATCAAATATTCTGGGTTGGATTGGTGGGATGTTGTTAATGAGAGACTGCACAGCAACAGTGATGTCACTGCGATGGTGAAGGTTTGGTGTGAAATTTACAGACACGCAGGTTATCCTCCAAATGGACGGGTGTTGGCAGGGGATCAGGATAACAGGGAACAGGAAACAGACCTTCACTCCATGTGATGTTCAAAAGTGGCTGGATTTTTGAGGCTTAATATGAACTAGAGAAAATCTCCACTTTCACTGAACCAGAAATGTTACAGAAGTGTATATATATATATATGTATGTTGTATCCTGTACCAGCGTTTCTTAGTTTTGAGATGGTGAAAACTAAGTACACCAAACTGCTATCTGTTTCGGAGTCATCTATAATCAAAAAACAATAAGCGACACAGTGGCTCAGTGGTTAGCACTGCTGCCTCACAGCACCAGGGTCCCAGAGTCAATTGAGTCACAGAGTCAGAGATGTACAGCATGGAAGCAGACCCTTTGGTCCAACCCATCCACGCCGACCAGATATCCCAACCCAATCTATTCCTACGGCGAGCCGATATCCCTCCAAACCCTTCCTATTCATATACCCATTCAATGTTGCTATTGTTCCAGCCTCCACCACTTCCTCTGGCAGCTCATTCCATACACGTACTACCCTCTGTGTGTAAATATTGCCCCTCAGGTCTCTTTTATATCTTTCCCCCTTCACCCTAAACCTATACTCTTTAGTTCTGGACTCCCCGACCCCAGGGAAAAGACTTTGTCTATTTATCCTATCCATGCCCCTCATAATTTTGGAAACCTCTATAACCTCTATATGCACCAGGGAAAACAGCTCCAGCCTGTTCAGCCTCTCCCGATTGAACAAATCCTCCAACCCTGGCAACATCCTTGTAAAGCTTTTCAGAACCCTTTCAAATCTCACAACATCCTTCTGATAGGGAGGAGACCAGACTTGCATGCAATATTCCAACAGTGACCTAATCAATGTCCTGTACAGCTGCAACGTGACCTCCGAACTTCTGTACTCAATACTCTGACCAATAATGGAAAGCATACCAAACGCCTTCTTCACTATCCTGTCTGTCTGCGACTCCACTTTCAAGGAACTATGAACCTGCACTCCAAGGTCACCTTGCTCAGCAACACTCACTAGGACCTTACCATTGAATGTATAAGTCCTGCTAAGATTTGCTTTCCCAAAATGCAGCACCTCGCATTTATCTGAATTAAACTCCATCTGCCACTTCTCAGCTCATTGTCCCATCTGGTCAAGATCCTGTTGTAATCTGAGGTAACCTTCTTCGCTGTCCACTACACCTCCAATTTTGGTGTCATCTGCAAACTTACTAACTGTACCTCTTATGCTCGCATCCAAATCATTTATGTAAATGACAAAAAGTAGAGGACCCAGCAACGATCCTTGTGGCACTCCATTGGTCACAGGCCTCCAGTCTGAAAAATAACCCTCCACCACCACTCTCTGTTTTCTACCTTTGAGCCAGTTCTTTATCCAATTGGCTAGTTCTCCCTGTATTCCGTGAGATCTAACCTTGCTAACCAGTCATTTCGGTATGGCATCCACTTCCCACCTTGGCAGAAATGGCCACATCCTGTTTAAAATACAGAGAAATACCCTTTGTCAGGGTCAAGTTTTGGCTTGTTCAAATCATGTGATTTGCCAAGAGAAATTGGTCTGTATAATGACCCCAGATATTCATAGCTCCTCCTGTACACTCTGTCTTTCAGACAAAGTTTGTTATTCTCATCCATTTTCATAGAATCATACAGCACAGAAATAGGCCTTTCGGCCCAACGAGCCCATGGCGACTAGTTTTCCCAAATACAACTAGTTCCGTTTGTCTGCATTTGGCACATATCTCTCTAAACTTTTCTTATCCATGTACCTTTCCAAATGTCTTTGAAATGTTGTAATTGTACCTGCCTCTACCACTTCCTCTGGCAGCTCATTCCATATACACACTGCCCTCTGTGTGATAAGTTTGCCTCTCAGATCCCTTTTGAATCTTTCACCTCTCACCTTTAATCTATGCCCACTAGTTTTGGACACCCCTACCTTGGGGAAAAGACCATACGTATTTACCTTTTCTCTGCCCTTTGTGATTTTATAACCTCTATAAGGTCACCCCTCAGCCTCTGATGTTCCAGGGGAGAAGAGCTCCCAACTTATGCAGCTTTTTCTTATAACTCAAACCCTGTAGTTGTGGTCACATCTTTGTAAATCTTTTCTGTACCCATTCTAGCTTAAGAACATCCTTTCGACAGCAAGTTGACCAGAACTGTGCGCAGTATTCTAAAAGTGGCCTCACTATATCCTGTACAATTGAAACATGATGCGCCAACTTCTGTCGTCAGTGTTCTGACCAGTAAAGGCAAGCATGCCAAAAACCACCTTCACCAGAGTGTCTAGCTGCAATGCACATTCAAGGAACTTTTTGTTTGGAGGTCTTTTTGTTTGGAAACACTGCCCAGACTTGTACTATTAACAGTACAACTCGTGCCCTGGTTTGCCTTACCAAAATGCAACACATTATATTTATCTAAATTAAACTTCTGCCATTCCTTGACCCACTGGCCCAGTTGATCAAATTTCCATTGTACTCTTAGATAACCTTCTGTGTCCACAATGCCATCAAATTTGGTCCTGCTCCTATCTGCTACGTTTCTGTGTTGACCTGTTTTCAAGCTGATCAAATGGAGCAGCAACCAATTATCAAATATGCTGCCTTGAGGCACACAGATACAGGAGGGATGAGGGACCAGGTTAAGAGAAAGCGGGAAATGCTTATGCCAGCCATCCACGGACATCGTGAGACAGCACAGAAGGAAGTCTGTGAAGCTTCACAAATCGATCAATAACAATCCTACCTTCCAGCAAATAAGGAGGACAAGGAAGAGAAGGCAGAGCAATGTCACACTTCTGCGACCAGGCTAGGCTTTGTCTCAGTTCACTCAGCAAGATGTCAGTTCCAAAGATGGACTTGTTTTGAGAAACCATCTGAATAATTGTGTCTCTCCCAACCCTCAATGTGTCAGTTTATCCCACTGTAGCACAATCTAACTATTGATGGCAGAGCTTTTAAGTTTTATGCTGTTCACTCCTAACTTTAGCATCCATTTGATTTCCTGGCAAATGGGTCCAGGCAAAGGAGCCAATGAATTGAATGTATTCTCCATCTTTTGTTGAAATTGTGGTGGAAATAACTTGCTTTCCTGCCCTATCTTCATTGCCCTCTAACTTCATGACTGTCAATACACATCCAACTCTCTTTTCATACCTCACATGGAATCTAGCTCCATCACGACCCCAGGCTGCACAATCCAAAATCCTAACAATTCTGAGTAAAGACATTTCTCCTCATCTCACTCCTCGCTCTCTTGCTGACAATCTTGAAATTGTGACCCCTAGTTACTGAACATGCCAACTAGTGGTAATAAAATATTCTTCTTTCCCATAGCAAAATTCTTCATAATTTTGAACACCTCCATAAGGCTCTTCTCTTAATCTTCTGTGCTCCAAGGAAAACGAGCCTGATATCACTAATCCTTCCTTGTATGTAAAATTCTTAATTCCTGCTATCATTCTAGTAAATCTTCAGTGAATGCTCTCCAGAGCTTGAAGTTCCTTCCTTAAATAAAGTGCCCATTACTGAACACAGCTGTGATCTGACCAATGATTTGTAGAGATGTAGCATTACTTCCTCAGTTTTATACTCAATGCCTCTATTTATTTATAACCACGAGGATCCTATCAGCCTTCTTCACAATGGTTTCAGCTTGCCTGGCCAACTTCAGAGAATGATACACGTGAACCCCGAGGTCCCTCTGCTCCAGTGCTACCTTCAAAGACGTACCATTGACCCTGCATTGTTGCTCTGTGTTTCAGGTAGCAAAATGCATTACCTCACATTTCTCTGCTTTGGAATTCATCTGCCAGATTTCTGATCATTTGGCCAAATTGTCAATCTCCCTGTGAAGTCACTCAGCATCATCCTCCCAATCATTCATCTCTCTGGGTAGTATCAACTGCAAATTTAGAGATTATATCCTCAACACCAACTCCTAATCATTTATATAATCAACGTAGTTATCAATGTGTACTTGTCAGTTCCTTTTATATGCATATAACTATCAATCTCTACCTGTCCATTTCCCCTATGTGAATGTGTGTTTACCAGTCTGTTCCTTCTGTGAATTGATCCTGTCAATATTAATCTGTACTTGTCAATTTCTCCTATATCAATATGTGAATGCAGTTACCAATCTGTGCTCCGCAATCTCTGCCTTGTCAATACGTGAATTCAAATATAGATTTCTACCTATCAGATCCCCTTTAATGAATGTGAACACTGCAGTTACTAACATGTACCTGTGAGATTCTGCTCTGTGAATATGCGTGTCGTTGTCAGTGTACTTGTCAGCTTACGCTGTGTGAAACTGGGAGTGTAGTTATAATTCTGTTCCTGTCAGTTTTAGTTTTGTGAATTAGAGTGTAGTTATTAATCTGTCCCTGACAGTTACAGCAATGCGAATGTGTGACTGACTTAAGTTAACAGAAACTGACCGACAGAGAGTGATAGTCGTCCATTTGCATCACATTAACTGTGTTGTCATCTTTTGTTTGTCTGTTTCTGCAACATGAATGAGTGTGTAGTTATCAACCCGTACTTGTCAGTTTCTACTCTTGTGTGTCAAAGTGGAAGCTAGTAATATTCTCTGTGTCTATGTGATACATTCTGTGATAGTTGTTATGAGAGTGCTGAGACTGGGTCTTAATCTTTGTGATTTTCTTTTAGTTGACTGTCAGTCTGTCGGGGTGGATGGGGGAGAGAGGGTGATGGCAGAAGGGAAATTGCTTTGATCTGAGAACCATTTTGAATCATGGTCACACATTTCCTGTTTGGGTAGAGAGTCTGGGATCTCTGGTATCACTGAGACATTTAGTTTTAATTTGTACCCAGACATTGTTGGTGTTTTTTTGTGACAGCATGTCATCTCCTTTCTCACCAAAATCTGAATCACTGATATGGTACATCTCAGAAGCAGACCATTCGGCCTATTGTGCCTGTACTAGGACATTCTCTTATGCATCAGTTCTGCAGAAATTGTTGGGAATGTAAACTTTATTGACTGATTGTCAGTATCTATATAGATACTGACAATTTGACATCAGTTCTGCTGTCAACTTTCTTTTAATAACTATAGTGCTCGTATTGATATTTCCCACAATCTCGATCACAGATCATTTTAAGATCACATTTGTGTTCAGTTCTGGGCGCTCTTTTTAAGGGAGGATTCTCGAGCTCTAGAGAGGGTCATTGGAGATTTACTTGATCTCATTCATTTATGTTCAGTTGTGTGTTTGTGTCTGTGTGTAGCATAAACTCTGTAAATAAACTCTTTTGAACGATGCTTAATTGTATTGCATTTCAGTCTCAGATTATTGTTACATTGTGTGTGCACTTGCCTGTACATGAGCCTTTATCATGCGCTGCTGGGCACTGTATATCCTCAGTTGTGATAAATGATGTTGAGAGTCAATTCATATCTGGAAATAATTGAGGTCAAATTTTATTCTTTACCTTTCAGCATCCAGCGACTGAGTGAGAGTGAATTTAGTCTTGTGCTGCCACTCTGTAACTCAGTTCACGTCTCCTGCAGTGAAGAAAAACAGCCAAAATTCTTTAATTGTTTGTGCCAGTAGGAATCATGTGCAAGTGAAAAAGTAACACAGTGCAACAGAGAGGATTCTGTGCTGTTCTTCAGAGTCAAGGTAGGAAACACAATAAACCTTTTGTATCTTGTATAGTGTGGAATCTAACGGGCAGTAATGATATTAAAATGTCCGTCTTCAGAACGCCATTAGTTTTTGTTTCAGTGTATATTGATTTACTTTTCTGAACACTGCTGAACTAACAATCAGTGTAAACTGAATTCATTTGCAACTAAGTAAAAGGGTGACAAACAATTCAATTGCATTGGAGCTGACTGACCATAATGTTCCTTGTACAGAAAAGACAATTGATTCATTCACTTCTATTTTCTGATGGAGACAGAACATTACCCTGCTCTGTCGTGTGATGACACACCATTAACAGTACTCTTTGGGTTACTCTATAGTAGGAAGGAGGAAAAGAAAAGGAGGGGTTTTTTTGGTATGCAGTGTACAATATGTAAACTGCCAAATTCAATTTATTGAACAATTAACACTGTTCAACTCTGCTTGAAAATAAAATGAGTAGTTCTACAAACCTACTAATTTTTGCCTTTTCTTTTCCCTTTCTCCACTGCTTTGCAGGGTGGTTCTTAGATTCCACTGATACATTTTGTAAATTGCAGATAGATGTCATGCTTTTTCTGAGATACGTTCCAGGGAGGGGGAAGAGGAGTGCAGAGCTCTTTGTAGAAAATTGCAACCAATTTTGAAAGAAGTACATAATTATCTAAAAACAAAAGGTTTCTGCTTGGACTGAACCAGACAAAACAAAGTCTTCTACTGCAATATGAAGAAGTGGAGAATAATATTGTTATAAAGCTCCTCTGCTACCATGATACATTTATGCAATTGGATGCTGCATGCTCAGGATAAAAATTATTAGCTGGTTGTTTCTGATCATGCAGACTCAAAAGTTTTCTAGGGCCTGATTCTGTGCTGTAGGCCTCTCTGACCAGGGATTTGTGGGTAGAAATAATTTTGAATGTAACATTTTGCAATGTCAATAGAACAGTATAGCTGTTCGACATTGTAATGTGTGTCAGGATGGTGGATGTTTTTGAAAGTCATTATAAGTCCGAGAGAGAGAGAGACTGTGTGTTAGGGGTGGGGGCGGAGAGGGGAAACATTTGGTTACATACATCTATGTCAGGCTTTGACATAGAATGTGCACTTGGAATTTATATTATTTGATTGCTGTGTCTATATTCGTGACAAAAGATTACTTGTCGTTCTCGGTTACTGATAGTTGAAATGTTTCCTTCAATAACAAATTTGTACTTGATCCACTTTACACATGGTTATTCAAAGGAATTACGTCAGCAATTTGTTCCCTTTGATTTTAACATTAAAGCTATCGTTAATAAATGCAGACAATATAAACATTAGTGGATTTGTGGGTGATGTATAAGCTTGTCAAAGGATACCCCAAGATATAGATCACTTGCAGATATGGGCGGAAAAATGATATTGAGTTTAATCCGGCATGGTTTCAGAGGGTGGACTTTGGGAGATCACATGTTAAGGAAAGGTATACAGTAAATGGCTGGACACTCAACATCATTGACATACAAAAGGATCTTGGGGTTCCAGTCTGTTGCTCCCTGAAAGGGGCTATGCAAGTATTCAGGGTGGTATCTGAAAGGCGGCATGTGGCATGCTTGCCTTATTGGTCAGGGAATTGAGTACAAGAGTCAGGATGTCATATTGCAGCTTTATAAGACTTTGGTTAGGTCATGCTTAGTTTTGTGACAGAAGATTAATTCTGTCCTTCTTCGTTACTGATAGCGGAAATGTTTCCTTCAATATTTGTACTCACTATCGACTTATTATGGTTGTTCAAACTAACAACATCGTCTATTTGTTCACCTCTATTGTAACGTGAAAATTATATTTTCTAAAGTTCATAACCCACGAGGACAGCCTCAGTCGGGACCTTGGGTTCCTGTCACACTATACACTATCTCACACACACACCTATGCCCACACCCTCTCACAGGCTTATACACCATCACACTCATACACACAAACATTTGCATATGTACTCACACTCACAACCCAAGGAAACCTAAACACATAAATAGAAAGCAGGCCATACCACCAGTGCTTCAGCCGGAGGCTCATTGATGATGTAACTTAGAATGGTAGAAAACGTCTAAAACAAACCTTCCAGTTCAGCAAACAAACCTATATCCAGAAGTCTCTCAAATTGAGATGCATGGTTACGGTTGATGGTCAGAATTTTTTATTTAATGTAGAGAGTGGTAGGAGTAGAATGCACTGCCAGGGGTGGTGATGGAGGCAGATACGATACAGGTAATGAAAGGACTTTAAAAATAAGCAAATTAATATTCAAGAAATAGAGGGATATGGACCAAGGGCAGGCAGAAGGGATTAATTTCATTCGGTGTCATGTTCGGCACAACTTTGTAGGCTAAAGGACCCTTTCCTGTGCTGCACCATTCGATGTTCAGATTTAATGCAGTGTATATTTCAGCTGAGAATTCATTCAAGTTGATTGGAACTGGTTGCATGGATTGAGAATATAGAGCAAAAAATATAAACTTCTATTTCCTTGGTGGTGGTTAGTTCTTGGTTTGAACATATCTCTCTGGAAATGGAGCTCAATGTGAACCTAACTCAATTCACTCTGATCATGGAAAGGATGTACTTCGCTGTGACAGTGGAAACACACCTGCTGTTTGTTCGAAGCAGCTGGTCACACTTAGCTCTGTACTGAGAGAATATTACATTGCATTGGTCCTTTGAGTACTTGCCTGGAGGAAGATAGAAGAGATACCTCCTGTAAATCAACATCAGTTGTGACTGGCATCAATATAACATTCAGTTAATAATTAGGATTTTTTGTTCAACACCAGCAATTTAAACAGAACCACAGGTCTGATTCCATTCCTGCTCTGAGCTGCTCCTTATCCATTTTTTTTCTTAAAATTCTAACACCAGTTGAGTGAGATTCAGAAACTAAACAATAGCCATACAGCTCCATGAATGGGGCCATCTGATTTTTATTTCAAAAATATACTTTATTCATAAAATATTTTATGATCTGTACAATTGGTCTTGCCATACATACGTAAACATTCAATTTCTTGGCATACAGAGACAAAATAATAATTCATATATACAGGTCTGTACGATTACTATCTACATATTTAGTTGGGGGTCAGCAAAGCCCCCCTACTGCGTCAGACCCCTATGCTTCGGCAGGCAGACGTTACACAGTGGTCTTTCCCCACCGCACCTGTTGCAAGTGTCCATGTGGATATGAGAGTTTATACCTGTCAGTTCCGGCTTGGTGAATGTGTGGGTGTAGTTATCAAACTGTAACTTTCAGTATATGGTAAATATATTTACACAGCAGAGATAGCAGAGTCTGATTGATAACTAGAGAATCATGACAATAATACAGCATTGAGGCAGCCATTTCTGATTGGTCACATTGTCCAGCCCCGCCTAACGTTGTTTCAATTCCCAATCAGATATCTGCCTCATTCCCCAATCCGGAGAGGGCACGGGGAGGAGGGAGGAAAGTACTAGAGCCAAATCATCAACCGCTTTTTGCAACTTGAAAAGCCCGCCAATTTCCAAACAGTGTGTTTTACACTAAAAAATGAAGTACAAAAAGCTGACTAAGTTTAAAAAAAAACTCATGTTAATTTACTTTTAGTTCAGTCTTCCTCTCCCTCATTTGCTCACCTGTATCTGTCCATTTCTGATCTTGGGTGGGTTATTTTTTAAACCTTGAAAAGAGGCTGAAACAAAACGGGCCAAACACTGCCGTCTGCAACCTGTCTTCTCACTTCACATTTCAGTCGCACGCCGGCATGCTAATAAAGCAGCACACATTCTTCCGGCTCAGTATCGATGGCGAACACCGTTTACGACGACATTTTAAAGTTGTCCTCCCTTATCGGTCTCGAACAGAATCAGCAATAATCGCCACATTTCAGTCCGGCAGCTGTTTTGGTGTTCTCTCAGTTCACTTTGAAAGCCTCTCACCGACAGCAGAAAGTGTATTGCTGTTTACATTCTGAAAAGTCGGATTGGCAATGTAGAACCAAAGATGAAAATACATCAGTGGTACTGAAAGCTGTGGGCACTTCCAACAGGGCTTTCAGCAACTTGAACTGTTTATGAAATCACTCTCCCCACCTCGTCAATTTGCAACTCACTTATAAAATCAAATATCGTTATGTGACTAAAAATACCTGCTCAAGAATCACATGCAGACCAGAACTAATCAATCTTAAAAATGACTCACTGGTGCTTAATCTGCTGTCCCTCGACTGACAAGGGACGAGGCTGTATGTGATGTTTGAGGCTGTTTCTTTACCCCCCCACCCCCCTTCATTCCCGTATCTCAAATTGCAAAGCAATTATAAAAGCGAAAAGTTAAAATAAAATCACATTTAAACTAAAACAAAATGTTTAAAGAAATGGTTCTGCTGTCTCAGGAAGTTTGTGGGTGGCTCTTAAAAGAGCCTTTGGGTTGTGGGTGTGTGTATGCTTCAGTGCAATGCGGTCCCTCACTTGGAGCTGGTGTACTTGGTCACCGCCTTTGTGCCCTCCGACACGGCGTGCTTGGCCAGCTCCCCGGGCAGCAGCAGCCGCACGGCGGTCTGGATCTCCCGGGAGCTGATGGTGCTGCGCTTGTTGTAATGGGCCAGGCGGGAAGCCTCCCCCGCGATGCGCTCGAAAATGTCGTTGACGAACGAATTCATAATGCTCATGGCCTTGGAGGAGATGCCGGTGTCGGGGTGAACCTGCTTCATCACTTTGTAGATATAGATGGAGTAACTTTCTTTCCTGGTCCGCTTCCTCTTCTTGCCGCCCTTCGCTGACGTCTTCTTGATGATTTTCTTCGCGCCCTTCTTGGAGGTTTGCTGTGCTTTCTTCTCATCCGCCATGACGCCGCTCGCTTTCAATTACAAAATAATAGAAAGTGGGCTCGGAGCTCCCTTTTTATAGACTGACAGCGTCATCAATGTTAATAAGGGATTGAGGAAAGCCTGGTTCCTGATTGGATAGTTTACACGGAGTCATTCCCAAACACTCACCTTCTGTGATTGGTTAGAATGGGACCCAATGTGGAGCTGTCAGAATCTGCAACGAAATGTGAAGTGGATGGTGATTCTGTTCCTGTCAGCCTGACTGAAGAAGATTTGTTTTATGCCTGTGACACAGAAAGTGACTGTGGAATTGGTTCGGTTTCCTTTTGCTCGTTGTTGTGAAGGTGTGGGAAAAGATGTGTTTTTCCGCATGTCTGTTTCTGGTCCTCTCTCTGGGCTGGAATTAATACTGAGATTACCATTTTTCTCAGTGCCATTTTTCACCATTTAATACTGAGTTTACCATTTTTCGCCAGAGACCCGGGCAACTCAATTCCCACCTCGGGCAACTGTCTGTATGGAGTTTGCACACTCTCCCCGTGTCCGTTGGGTTTCCTCTGGGTGCTCCGGATTCCTCCCACAGTCCAAAAGATGTGCAGGTGAGGTGAATTGTCCATGCTAAATTGCCCATAGTGTTCGGTGAAGGGGTAAATATAGGGGAATTGTGGGTGTGTTGCGCTTTGGCGCGTCGGTGTGGACTTGTTGGGCCAAAGGGCCTATTTCCACACTGCAAGTAATCTAATCTAATCTTAAAAAGATGTCTCAAAGCAGGAGACAATAAGAAAAATGAGAAGACTGACATTTTTATTTGCCTGCGTGTACTCAGCTCTGAGAATATGTTGTTGTGGTTCTGTTCGCCGAGCTGGGAAGTTGTGTTGCAGACGTTTCGTCCCCTGTCTAGGTGACATCCTCAGTGCTTGGGAGCCTCCTGTGAAGTGCTTCTGTGATGTTTTCTCCAGCATTTATAGTGGTTTGTCTCTGCCGCTTCCGGTTGTTAGTTCCAGCTGTCCGCTGCAGTGCTCGGTATATTGGGTCCAGGTCGATGTGCATATTGATTGAATCTGTGGATGAGTTCCATGCCTCTAGGAATTCCCTGGCTGTTCTCTGTTTGGCTTGTCCTATAATAATAGTGTTGTCCCAGTCGAACTCATGTTGCTTGTCATCTGCATGTGTGGCTACTAAGGATAGCTGGTCATTTCGTGGCTAGTTGGTGTTCATGGATGCGGATCGTTAGCTGTCTTCCTGTTTGTCCTATGTAGTGTTTTGTGCAGTCCTTGCATGGGATTTTGTACACTACATTGGTTTTGCTCATGCTGGGTATTGGGTCCTTCGTTCTGGTGAGTTGTTGTCTGAGAGTGGCTGTTGGTTTGTGTGCTGTTATGAGTCCTAGTGGTCGCAGTAGTCTGGCTGTCAGTTCGGAAATGCTCCTGATGTATGGTAGTGTGGCTAGTCCTTTGGGTTGCGGCATGTCCTCATTCTGTTGTCCCCTAGACAGGGGACGAAACGTCTGCAACACAAATTCCCAGCTCGGCGAACAGAACCACAACAACGAGCACCCGAGCTACAAATCTTCTCACAGACTTTGATCTGAGAATATGTCTTATCAAAAATGTACCTGTCAGTTTTTTTGAGGAATATGAGAACATTGTTTTAAATTTACACCTGTCACTTTCTCCAATATGAATGTTTGAGTGCAGTTTTCGATATATACCGGAGAGTTCCAACTACATGAATGGATGAGTGCATTTGAAAGTATCTGTACCTTTCAGTGTGTGCTCTGTGAATAAGTGAGTGTACTTATAATATTTGGTTCTGTTTAACATGACACTTGCCAGAAACTGCAGGAGCTATTTTTACTTCAAATCTGTTGCTCAACATGAATAAGATTTTATCTATTGCCATCCATGTCCAAGTAGCATGGTGGCACACTGTTTGCTGTGATGGAGCTGATCACTAATGCCAAGCTATCTTATCTAATTCATTCCAAGACAGATTTTAGTAAAGGCTCTAAATACTCTAAGAGTTGATTGTAGTGAAGCTGAACAGACTGCTAGACCATGCACCAAATCTGCCAGTCACAACATTATTAGAATAGCCAGATGTCCTTCCACACACAGTATGTGAGGCATATGGTGGGCTCTAAACGGGCAACAGGTGCATAAGGAAAGAAAACAGATCCATTCAAAAACAAGCTTTGGGTTGGGTCATTAATTGAGAGGTTTATAAAATCATGAGGGGCATGGATAGGGTTAATAGACAAGATCTTTTCCCTGGGATGGGGGAGTCTAGGACGAGAGAGCATAGGTTTAGGATGAGAGGGGAAAGATATGAAAGAGACCTAAGGGCAACTATTTTACGCATAGGGTGATGCATGTTGTCGGACTTTTGCTCAATCTACCAACTTACTTTCTTCTATGTGTGAGCCAAGTCCTGCATGTTCTTTAAATGAAGCAATAGGAGAAGATATTCGGTCTCACACTTTTAGTTTATTTTAGCAGTAAGTGGATAAAGCATACGGAGCTCTGGGTCTAGACCTTTCTGTCCATGTCAAACTATATAGTGTGTCAGTTCAGAAAATCCCACACCTTTCTGTCCCCGACCCAGTCTTTTTACATAATAAAAAACGTCATGCAATCACTGAGGTGGGATTGTCTTCTGATTGGCTGTTGATCTGACTCCATTCTCCGCCTCCTTGCGTTCCCGGATGTCCGACCACACATGACCTTGTTTTGCCCGCAAAATGGAGTACCACGTGACCCTATTTTGTCCGGGAGACGGAGTACTACGCGACCCTGTTTTGCCTGCAAAACGGAGGACCACGTGACCTCCTTGCACACCTCCGGCGTGTGAAACAGAGCATCACGTGACCTCCCTGCACGCCTCCGGCGCGTGAAACAGAGCATCACGTGACCTTGTTTTGCGCGCGCGCATAACGGAGCATCCCCAAAGGCTTTCGAATGCCGAGTATATTTACACTCGCATGTTTCAGTATTTATAAGTAAGTCATATATTTACAAGTCCCCCTTCTGGTCTCATGAAAATGAGACCAACAAACCAGTTTTATACATCACATTCGCTCTCCAATACATAGTTTTCCCTTCTTGCCGGAGCCATGGTTTCCGTCTCCATCTGGGAGGGCGGGGAAGCCTTCCCTTTAATTGCTGTGATGATTACCTCCTGCAGTCTGACCGCATGGGATGTCCCCTCCACCACCCTGTTAGGTCCTGTCCACCTTGGCTCCGACCACTTCCGTATGATCATCTTCAGCAGGACCCAGTCCGTGGGAGGTGGCACCTGACTCTGTCGGTCCCCCTTTTCCAATCCAACCTGTTTGGAGAAAGCTGACACCAAAGCTGTTAGTTGATCACAGTAAGGTTTGTACCTTAGAGAGGCTCCTCCTCCCTCTAACATCTGTATTCCAGCTCCTGGTCCAGGGAACTGCTGCCCTGTTGTTAGCTCGTACGGGGTAAACCCTATGATGGAGTTTACTGAACTTCTAATGGACAGTAAAGCAAAGGGTAGGGCCTCCACCCAACTTAACTTTGTTTGGGCACACACTTTTCCTATTTTTCCTTTTATGGACTGATTTATTCTTTCCACTTTTCCTTGTGACTGAGGATGGTACACTGTTCCAAACGCATGTTTCAGTCCGAAAGCTGCTTCAACTTCTTACAGGTCTTTTTTCTTGAAATGTGTGCCATTATCTGACCTGACTCTCTTTGGAAACCCATGCATTGGAATGTATTGGTTTATCCAAAATTTGATCACTGTTTTTGCATCTTCCTTTTTCGCAGGTATCGCTTCTGGCCAACCAGTGCATGCATCCACTGCTACCAAAAGGTACCGGTATCCGTTTACTCTCTCTATCATGTCAGTGTACTCAATCACTATTTCCTGACCTGGCATTCTTGGGAGAGGGAATTTTCCCTCGTGTGGTTTCACTGTTGTTCTCACATTGTATTCTGTACACGTTGTACATTCTCTGATGTAATTTTCAATCATTGCTGGCAGGAACGGATGCCGCCAATGTGTCAGACACCTCTGCATCTGTGTTTTTCCACAATGTGTCAACCCATGACCTTCCTGGAGCATGGAAGCTATCAAACCTGGGGGTAGGACTGGTCTACCGTCCGGTGACCTCCAAATCCCTTCTAACTCTGTGGCCCCTCTCTCTCTCCAAACTGTCAGTTCATGAGGAGAGGCTTTCTGCTGCTCTTTGATTAACACATTTGCATCACAGGCAGGCAGCAGGTCATACACTGTTCTCTCTGTTTGCATCATTATATACTGTGCTGTATACCCTGCTGCTTTCTTTGCTGCTGAGTCGGCTTCTTGATTGCCCTTCGCTACTACTGTATCTGCTTTATCATGTCCTCTACACTTGACCACCGCCACTTCCGCAGGTTTCATTAGGGCCTCCGCTAATCTTTTCATATCTTTTTCATGTTTAATTGGGGTTTTTGCTGCTGTTAAGAATCCTGCTCTAATCCATTGACTGAGTTCTACCTGTATAGCCTCTGCCACATATACAGAGTCGGTGTAGATATTTACTCTTTTTCCCTCTGACCATTCTAACGCAGCAATCATTGCCTGTAGTTCAGCCAACTGGGCTGATTCTTTGCCAGTCACTTTTCCTGTCAACACTTCCTCAGATCCCTCACTTGTCCGTCGCACCACTGCATAGGCTGCTTTAAGACCTTCAGTTGGATGTCTGTAACAGCAACCATCTGTAAACAGCACTTCTTCTGGGTCTACTGGTGTAATTGCCTGTAAGTCTGCCCTAACTTTGAAGTCTCTCTGTATCCTTTCCTCACACATGTGTGGCTCTCCTTCTCCCATGTTGTCAGCCATGTTAATTCCTTCGTGTGTAAACGTTATATGTGGTGCATTCAGGATTTTCTGTAACCTGGTTTGCCGCAGTGACGTCATTGTAAAGGCTGTTGAGTTCACATAGGCCACTATACTACGTGTCGTCAGTACCGTTAGTGAATGGCCCATGACTATATGTGCTACGTTTTGGAGAATTTTTGCTACCCCTGCTGCATGTCTTGTACATGGAGGGTGTTTGTCCTCTATTGGGTCAAGGGTAACACTTACATACATCAGCACCTGCCTGCCTCCCCCTTTTTTCTGAAAAAGAACATTCTGTGTGTAATGTTTCAGAAATATCAAGGAAAAATGGCCCTTTGTAACCCGGGACCGCTAAATCAGCAGCCCGCGTTAGGGCCTGTTTAAGAGATATGAAACTTTCGTCTGCCTCCGTGGTCACTGCAAATGGGCCGACAAATTTCTCATGCCTTGCTCATTGACCATGGCTCTGAGAGGGAAAGTGAGCTCCCCATATGATGCAACGAATCATCTGCTGTATCCTGCCAACCCAAGAAATGAGAGCATGTCTCTTACAGTGACTGGTTCGGTATGGTGCAGAATGGAGGATCTATGGGATGGAGAGACACCTGTCCCCTTAATGGAAATCACTCTACCCAAAAAAGACACCGTTTGTCTGCAGCATTATAACTTAGCCCGTGAGACTTTGAAACCGACTTTATACATGCGAAGCAGCAACATCTTTGTGGCTGCCAGACAAGAAACATGGTCGGGTGCCGCCAAAAGAATGTCATCCACATACTGGATCAATATCACCCCCTTTTGGAGTGTCAGGTCCTTCAGCTGCTGTTTCAGTACCTGATTAAACACCCCCGGCGACAAAATGAACCCTTGAGGGACCCTTGTATAACGTAGTTGCTGGCCTTTATAGGTGAACGAAAAAATGTCCCTCAAATGATCAGCTAAGGGCAAGCAGAAGAACGCGTTGGCCAGATCAATGCACGAGAACCACTTATGGTCAGGGGTCAGGACAGACATTGCAGTGTAGGGGTTTGGAAGTGGAACTGTTGGAGTAGAAATGACGCTATTAATCCGTCTAAGATCATGCGCCATCCGATATTTACCGGTATTCTGCTTCTCTACAGGTAAAATAGGAGTGTTCCAGGCTGACTGGGAGGGTTCTAGCACCCCTGCTGCTAACAATCCTTCAATTGTGTCAGCACCGGATTCAGCCTCTGGTTTGTATGAATATTCTCTCTGCCAAATTGGAGTGTGGTCAATTAAATCGAATGTGATCGGTGTGACGTGTTTGCAGTGACCAACGTCCGTTGAACCTGCTGACCACAAGGTATCTGGTAGAGTGTCAAGCATCGCTGCAGCCTGTGGATGGTCTGTTTTCTTCCTGCCATGAAACCTTTCAGTCTGCCTATGTTCCAGCAGTACCTTGTCAGTTGTCCTATACATAATGCTGTAGGCTTCCTCTGATGGTGAATATTGTAAACTGGGTTTGGACTCAGCTTCCCGATCAGTTAGCGCCATCATACGTTTGGACATAGGTCCCAGATCCTTGGCCTGATAGTTAGCATGCACGGTCAATGTGAGATGAGGTATAGCTTCTTCAGACATCTCATACCATTCCAACTGTTCTGCAGTCAGTTCAACCCATGTCAACCAAAAAAGACAGATTCTTGTCCATTATCCTCATTTGCATATAGGGGTCTGCCAACCCCACATGCCCCTGGATTCTCGGGCCCCGTCAATATTTGTACCCCGTCCTTCCGGCATAGTCTGGGGGTACTCTCCTTGCACCGGGGCTGCAGCTGCATTTGTGGCTTGGTAAGGCTGAGCAGCCTGTTGAAAAAGAGGCTGACTTGAGCGGACATACTGTCCTCCCTTCTAGCCTCATCGAGCTGTAACTTCAGCAACTGCACTTGAGCTGACTCGTTGCTCTGTTTATCTTCATCCTGTTTTGTCCTGTAACGCTTCATGTAGTGCGTCAAGTGTATCTCCCACTGTTCTGTAGAACAACCTGGGATATCAGGATTACTCTCCATTGCCTCTTTTACCTCCTTAGGCATCCCTGCCATAACGGCATTCCTAAATAATGTGGTCTGTTGGTGACCCGACCCTGGATGGCTCCCCGCAGTATCTGTCCACATGCCCTTACACCTCGCCAAAAAGGCAGGCATATCCTCACCCTCCTTCATTGTGAAGGTGAGCAAGTGCATTGCTCCCGGTGGAATCGGAAATCAATCCCTCATTGCCCTTCCCACACAGGTGGCATGCTGCACAAACGGTTCCGAATCAGGTAGTAAGGTGGTCCCCGCCGACGCTTGAATCTGCTGTACTTCCCACATATTCAATTGCTTGCCCAACAATGCTCTCTCCAATCGCCCATAGCTAACTTGTACCCTAGTGTATATTGGCAAAATTTAGTCATCCAAGGCCCACCTCCCTCCATGGGTGGGGGCGTTTTATCCAGGATGCAGTTCATGTCAGTAAATGTGAAGGGCTGATAAACATCCCCCAAATAAGAGCCTCTGTAAATTAATGGCATTTGGTGGTGCTGATACTGTACGGGTTGTCGTAATGTGTCTCTGTGACGCAGGCTGTAACTTGCTTCAGGTAGGGGCTTCATTGGAGGGCCATGTTCGGTATGCATTGTGAGTGAGCCTTTCAAAGTGACGGGGTAAGTGTGTGGGTCATCCTCTGTCAGGGATTCTTCGTCCTCAATATCTGTACTATTTTCAGACTCCCCCCACCCCCCCATCCAATTTGTCTCTATCTCGCTCGTCCCTCAAATCTCTCCTTCTCCTGTCTGAGAACCTGTCATCTAGTAACTGAGCTGACCTATGTTATCTTCCCCTCCTTCCACTCTCAACACAATATGGTGTCGAGTGAGCATCTGGCTCTTCCAATAATGAATGTCTCCCTTGTTTCGGCTGTTCTTTGTTTCTGCTGTGCGTCATTATCACCCTGCTCGCCTCCTCCACTTCTTTAACTCTCCGTTCAGCTTCTAGTGTTAGTTTTTCTACCTTTCTGATGCTTTCTTCTACTGCTTCCACCAGTCTCTCTTTTACTGCTTCATACTCTCTCGTTCCTACTTCTTGCACATCTAACACCCCTTCTTGAACATACATAAGTGGCATTTGTGATACAGGATATGGGGGCGTGATTGTACCCCAGGCGATTTAGAATATAATGGCGCGGATAGTCCTGCCTTTTCTGTCTCCTTTGCCAGTTTTGTCTTAGAGGCACCACCCACCCTCTGTTGTAATGTTTCTTCCGCCATACAGGCTAACGTCATGTTGTGCAAATGAATCCTCCTCTCTTCTTTCTCCTCGCCTTCTTTTGTCCACTTTCTTCTAACTAATATTGACCCTTTCTTTTCCTTCATGTGCTCTTCAACTTCTAATTTAGCTTGCTCTTCTGCTTTTCCTAAAAACGGTGACAATTTCTCCCTCTCCTCATCTTTAGGGACTTTGCCCTGTTGTTGTAATTCTTCCCAAATCTTATCATATTTCTCCAGCATTGTTTTTTGTTTGTCCTTTGCAAGCCCACTAACTAACTGACTTCTAGCTTTACCCCACTGCTGTTTTACGGGCAACATTAAGTCGAAAGAACATCCTCCGTATTCCTCACACTCTTTATCAAATTCCCCTTCCATTTTACGTATTTTTGTTTTAATCCTCCCGTCTAGCAGTCAATTGGTTTGGATATAATATAACTGAGCAACTAACCCAATCAGAGACAAATCCGATGGCCAGTCAGTTTGTATGGAGTACACCCGAGCAACTGACCCTTTCAGCGAGATTTATCAGCAGTGTCGTTGTTGTCACCGTTAGGTTTCCACTGCCAACTCTCTCTCGCTGAGACACCACCGTCCCTGTCTTCAAGACACTACTGGCTTTTCTGCCACCCTCCGTACATTCCCCAATATAAGCTTTAAAACATACAACACAATCATACACCACAATTTGTGAGCGTTGCTTTTATGAGATCCTGCTCAATGGACTTTAAACCTCCTCACACTTACGTACCTTGTTGCTTTTATGGGGACTCTAACCCCACAGGACTTTAAACCCATACGTATTAAACTTTGTTGCTTTTATGGGGACTCTAACCCCAAGGGACTTTAAACCTGTACGTATCAAACTTTGTTGCTTTTATGGGGACTCTAACCCCAAGGGACTTTAAACCCGTACGTACCTTATTGCTTTTATGGGGACTCTAACCCCAAGGGACTTTAAACCCGTACGTACCTTATTGCTTTTATGGGGACTCTAACCCCAAGGGACTTTAAACCTGTATGTACTATATCAATACTTTATCCACTTACTATTACTAGGACACTTGCAGTATAATGACAACAATCAATTTAGTATTTCCAATTGCAGAACTTCGAGAGAAACAGGCGTCTGCTCACCTTTTTTTATGCAGCGCCGCTTGTTGTTGTCATCAGACGTCAGTTGTCCATTGTTTCTATTTTTCTGTCTTTTCTGTCACTTCTCCGTCTTCATCACGTCGGGATCACCAAATTGTCGGACTTTGTCTCAATCTATCAACTTACTTTCTTCTATGTGTGAGCCAAGTCCTGCATGTTCTTTAAATGAAGCAATAGGAGAAGATATTTGGTCTCACACTTTTAGCTTATTTTAGCAGTAAGTGGATAAAGCATACAGAGCTCTGGGTCTAGACCTTTCTGTCCCTGACAAACTAGATAGTGTGTCAGTTCAGAAAATCTCAAACTTTCTGTCCCTGACCCAGTCTTTTTATATCATAAAAAACGTCATGCAATCACTGAGGTGGGATTGTCTTCTGATTGGCTGTTGATCTGACTCCATTCTCCGCCTCCTTGCGTTCCCGGATATCCGACCCCACGTGACCTTGTTTTGCCCGCGAAACGGAGTGCCACGTGACCCTGTTTTGCCCTTCCACGTCTCCGGCGCGTGAAACAGAGCATCACGTGAGCATCCCCAAAGGCTTCCGAATGCCAATTATATTTACACTCGCAGCCAGCCATATATTTATAAGTAAGTCATATATTTACAATGTATGCAGTCAGCTGCCAGAGGAAGTGGTGGAGGTTGGTACAATTGCAACATTAAAAGGCATCGGGATGGGTATATGAATAGAAAGGGTTTGGAGGGATATGGGCCGGGTGCTGGCAGCTGGGACTAGATTGGGTTGGGATATCTGGTTGGCATGGACGAGTTGGACCGAAGGGTCTGTTTCCGTGCTGTACATCTCTCTGACTCTATGTTGCCAGGCACCCAGTTTCAGTACTAGCCTTGGCTCCTTGTGCAAACTGCACTCAGATATGCTCCCCATGTCTGCATTGGTTTTGTTATGGCACAGGGTAAACTAATTTAAAACCAGCAACACAGAAAAGGTTTATCCCATGCAGTAATCTGTGGAAAAATGATAAGCCAAGAACGAGGTAAAGTAAAGATTAACAACTTTATTTCTTCAAGTATAGCAGAGAGTGATTAACTAAAATCTATTTACAACTCCTTCTTCTAACTTATCTTCTATAATACTAGTCCGATAGAACTCCTGATTAAGATTTACAAAACAAAACTTCTTTTCTCAAAACCAGGCAGCTTTCGGTTCTTTTCTGTATTCCTGTCTTTTGTTCTTCTTGGGGATTCTGCTTCACAGGTTACTTAATGATGAATGGACCTTTAAGAGAGCTATTTTTCAGGCAGTCTTTTTACATGCTGGTGGCTTGGCAATTCTCTTTCCAACTGTTCAATTTTCCCTGGTTTTATACCTCCAGAGCATCGGACGGTGTCATTGGCTTTTAAGATTGTCAATGTACTCAATTCGAACTGGATTGGAATTTGATATTTTCAGGATTTAATTTAAACTGATTGGTTGATTCACATGTTTTTGTCTCCAGGCAAACAGCTACTTCCGTTCGACCAAATGTTACTTTTTGTTTACAGAACACTTGGTGATGTCTGGTAGTTCTACTGCCTGATAACTTTCTTAAAGGTACAGTACACCCACATCTTCAAAACAGTTTCACTGGGTGCTCCACAGTCCAAACATGTACAGCTTAGCTGGATTAGTAATGGTAAATTGCCCTGTAATATTCAGACTAGGTGGGTTAACTATGGTAAATATGTGGATATGGGGATTAGGATGGGGTCTATATCCGGGTGGGATACGCTTTGACAATATGTTGCAGGCAGATGGGCCAAATGACCTCTATCTGCACTGGAGAAATTCTATGTACTGTAAATGAAAGTGAGACTTTTTAGACCATTGTCAGTCTCTGACACTCTCAAGCAGTTTGGATAATTTCCACAACTTTTATTCGATGGCCCGGTTTGATTGTAAGCTATTTTCTGGATTGGTCAGTTTCTGGTCTGAATGTGTACTTTGAATGTGAAAGTTTTTTCATTCCGTGTCCTATAATGTCTGTGTATCTGTTTAAATGTGTACCTTTTCATGTTTGATTTTCCTTTGGACCACTTGAAAACAAAGTATTTATTCAGTCATTTTGTCTGAGATGTGTTCTGTTTTCTCCTTTTGGAAACAAATTAAATTGCAATATTTGTTTCAATCTGGCACTTGGCCTACTATTTAGTTCCTCCAGTTTGGACAAAAAGAATTGATACATGAATTACATATAGTCAGAGAGTCAGATAGCAAGTTTAAACCATGGTGAGGTAATTGAATGAATAATTAGTCTGAATTTTTATTTTTTCCCTACTTAAGTGGAATACATTGTGAACAAGCAATAGGTTCAGTATTTTCTAATAAACAAGTAGAATTTACTTCTTGACCAAGGTGATACCATGTATTTTAAATCTATAGGAAGTTGACTTGTACACTGGGACTGACATATCTCACTGTCACCCTGTCCTGGATAACTTGTTTAATGAAATGCTAGTTCTCCCACCTGTGACATCTTTGGGGTCATGTCTTTTCTATTTTTACCTATAGACCTATTAACCTGACAGTATTTCTGTATGTTGCAAGTAATTTTGTACCCACTGTGTATTGACACCATCTCACTCTTTGTTCTGTCCAGAAATTATCAGTTTCCTTCAAGTCCTTCATGACATGAATAAGCACAATAACTGCTGCAGTCTGCAACTGTTTGTTCTTTTGCGAGTGCAGAACTCATCTTGTTTCTTCCATTTACTTGTAAGGTTTGTGTGCTTAGGAATTACTATTTACCTGTCAGTCTGTGCTATTCAATGGGACTATGGATTTGGCTTATTGTCCTTCAAAACTCTGCTCAGATGTGACAGACTGTGGACAGATGAGAGCCATGCTGTCTAGTGAAAAACTTGGAAACAAAAATTTAATGTTGACTACGCAGGCTGTTGTGAACATGCACTGATTTTATGTCGAAAAAACATTTTTGAAAGAAACAGTTGTTATGATACAGGAAGGATGCTCACACTTGATTGATCCTGCTTCAATCTTCCTGGTTAAAAATCACACAACTCCAGGTTATAGTCCAACAGGTTTAATTGGAAGCACACTCGCTTTCGGAGCGACGCTCCTTCATCAGGTGAGCGTCGCTCCGAAAGCTAGTGTGCTTCCAATTAAACCTGTTGGACTATAACCTGGTGTTGTGTGATTTTTAACTTTGTACACCCCAGTCCAACACCAGCATCTCTGAATCAATCTTCCTGCGTTGTGTTACTGAGCAGTTTAAATGCTTGCTGTGAAGTGGACAGCCAGTAAGCAAAGGAGATAGTTTTCAGTTCATGTTTCCTGAAGTGAATGGGAAAGACCTTATTTTCTTTGACTGTTTGTGTCTGTAAGATTCACAGGCAAGTGAAACCACAACACATTGTC
Source organism: Chiloscyllium plagiosum (assembly GCF_037043375.1). NCBI lineage: Eukaryota > Metazoa > Chordata > Chondrichthyes > Orectolobiformes > Hemiscylliidae > Chiloscyllium > Chiloscyllium plagiosum. The sequence goes on from NW_028270187.1 coordinate 10,938,647, forward strand.
ACAGAAAGGTTCTGTGCTGTTCTTCGGAGTCAACTCCGATAGTGCAGAGTCTAACTGGGAGTAATGATATCAAGGTGTGGCCTTCAGTGTCATACAGTTATACAGCACAGAAACAGATCCTTTGGTCCAAGTTGTTAGTGCTGAGCAGAGATCCTAATCCGACCTAGTCCCATTTAAGTTAAAAATCTCAACACCAGGTCATTCTACGACAGGTTTACGTGGAAGCACGAGCTTTCAGAGCGATGAAGGAGCAGTGCACTGAAAGCTAGTGCTTCCAAATAAACCTCCTGTACGATAAAATGGTGTTGTGTGATTCTTAACTTTGTCCACCCCAGTCCAATGCTGGCACCTCCACATCATGGCTAGTCCCATTTGGCAAATAACCCTCTAAACTGTTCCTATTCTTACACATATCCAGGTGCCTATAAAATGCTGTAGTTGTACCCATCACCTCCACTTCCTCTGGTAGCTCATTCCATGCAAGCACCATCCTCTTTGATAAAGTAACCCCTTAGGTCCTTTTTAAATCTTTTTTCCACAATTTAAACTGTGCCCCCTATTTTTGCATGCACCCACATTCAGAAAAAGACCTTCACTATCACCCTATCATGCCCCTCATGATTTTTTCAATCAGTACAAAGGCCACACCTCATTCTCCGACAGTGCAGGTAACAAAGCAACAGCCTGTTCAGCCTCTCCCTATAACTCAAAGGACTGAGAAGTGGCGGGTGGAATTTAAATCAGATAAATGCAAGGTGCTGCATTTTGGGAACGCAAATCTTAGCAGGACTTATACACTTCATGGTAAGGTCCTAGGGAGTGTTGTTGAACAAAGAGACCTTGGAATGCAGGTTCATAGCTCCTTGAAAGTGGATTCGCAGGTAGGTAGGATAGTGAAGAAGGCGTTTGGTATGCTTTCTTTTATTGGTCAGAGTACTGAGTATAGGAGTTGGGAGGTCATGTTGTGGCTGTACAGGACGTTGGTTAGACCACTGTTAGAATATTGCGTGCAATTCTGGTCTCTGCATTCTGATGTTGTGAAACTTGAAAGGGTTCAGAAAAGATTTACCCAAGGATGTTTCCAGGTTTGGAGGATTTGAGCTCTCGGGAGAGGCTGAACAGGCTGGGGCTGTTTTGCCTGGAGTGTCGGAGGTTGAGGGGTGACCATAAGGGGTTTACAAAATTATGAGGGGCATGGATAGGCAAAGTCTTTTCCCTGGGGTTGGGGAGTCCAGAACTAGAGGGCATAGGTTTAGGGTGAGAGGGGAAAGATATGAGAGACCTCAGGGGCGACCTTTTCACACAGAGGGTGGTACGGGTATGGAATGAGCTGCCAGAGGAATTGGTGGAGGCTGGTACAATTGCAACATTTAAGAGGCATCAGGATGGGTTTATGAATAGGAAGGGTTTGCAGGAATATGGGCCGGGTGCTGGCAGGTGGGAAGAGATTGGGTTGGGATATCTTGTCAGCATGGACTGGTTGGATCAAAGGGTCTGTTTCCACGCTGTACATCTCTATGACTCTATAACTCAAACCCTCCAATCCTGACAATGAAACATACTGATGAGAGTAGTGCAGTTGATGTGGTTTACACGGACTTCTGTAAGGACTTTGTCCTAGCATAACCTCCGACTGGGGATGAAAGATTAGATTAGATTACTTACAGTGTGGAAACAGGCCCTTCGGCCCAACAAGTCCACACCGACCCGCCGAAGCGCAACCCACCCATACCCCTACATTTACTCCTTTAACCTAACACTAGGGGCAATTTAGTATGGCCAATTCACCTGACCCACACATCTTTGGACTGTGGGAGGAAACCAGAGCACCCGGAGGAAACCCACGCAGACACGGGGAGAATGTGCAAACTCCACACAGTCAGTTGCCTGAGTCGGGAATTGAACCCGGGTCTCTGGCACTGTGAGGCAGCAGTGCTAACCACTGTGCCACCATGCCGCCCACCGTGCCGCCCAAAGACTCGGCAGGCAGGCAGGATTCAAGCAAGTGGTTTATTCAACCAGAACCTGGTTAGCGCAGGCAGAGGGCCAAAGGATTGTCCTCTGAGACTGGCCTCAGAACAGAGGTCCATGACACACTCTGATTTTACAATAAAAAGCAATATTTTTTGTTATCAGAAAATTTATAATCATAAACTTGATTACAATGATCTTACCTTGCAAACCCTCTTCAATGAGACCTAATCAATGGTGGGCATTTCTTTGGACAATCCCAGGATCCCCGACCTCTCAGTTTCACGGAAACTAATCTCAAGGTCTTGCGATCTTTCTATTCATTCACATTCCAAAGTTATTTGCGATATGCCTTTGGGTTTCTCTCAGGCTAGCTTGTCTCTCAGGACAGCTTGAATGTTGTTATTCATTGTATTCCATTTTATCAAGTTCAATTGCTCCTCTGATCTAATTAGGGCAGTGGGAAACATATGAAGAAAAATCAAAGGACAGTTTGTTTTGACTTACTTGCCATCGACTTGTAATTTTAATTTTTGTTATACAAAGTTAGCTACAAAGTGTAAATTTTTTGCCCCAATTGTTCGCACTCTGATTAATAGGCTGTGAGCAATCTATTTTGTACTGGCATAAGAGAAATCATTACCTAAAGCTAGCTAACCTTCACTTCCAGGTTTAAATGCTTCTTTTCCTCTTTATGCTTTGGTATTATGCACCTTCTTTTATGCTGAAAACTACGGTGATGATGGTAAGACTCTTTACGAGAACCTTTTCCTTAATTCAAGAAACTGAGTACTATAAAATAACTTTAGCTGTTGCACCCTCGGCTGTTTTAGGGCATTAATGGGCTGTTACTAGCACCTGGTGATTGTTCATGAACTGGGACAATTACCCTTTCATTTAATGTGGCTGGAATTACTCATTTATTAGACCTTTGGTCTGCTTGTCAGAACTGTTTTGAATGGGAACTGGCTGGGTCCTTGGAGTGACTTGTTCAATGGTATCATTCTGCCTGAGTGAGGAGGCTGTACGCCTTAGTTTCTGCCTGCCATTCTGTTTCACAGCCTGCTGCTTAATTTTACTTTCCACTTCTCAGCCAGTTTGTGTTAACAGACATGAGCCACTCACTTCTGGCCAGATACAGGCCACCCCAATAGCCTTTGACAAGGCCAAAGTCCCATATAAAAGACTGGTCCAAGCTTGGGTCTTGGAGTCTTAAGTGCACTGGAGCTGAAATTAGCTTGCAGACAGGGTGCAAACTATTGTGCGTTTGTGACTGGAAGCCTGTGACCAGCAGTGAATCACAGGGATCAGTGCTGGGACCCTTGCTGCTTGTTAAGTACATATTAACAATTGGATGTGAATATAGAAAATATAATCAGTAAGCCTGCAAATGAATTTTTCGTGTTGAAGTATTAAATATTTCAGTGCAATCTTGGTGTGCAAAGGACCTGTTTCTGTGTTGTATTGTTCTTTGTTCTATGACATGAAAATGACATGAGGGCGATGGTCTCGGGCTACAGTATGAGTACATTGGCAGAAGAATGGCAGATGGAACTTAAATCCTGATAAATGTCAGGTAATGCATTTTGGGAGTTCTAATAAGGGAAAGAATTACACAATGAAGGATTGGTCCTGAGGGAGTACTGAGGAACAAAGGGACCTTGGTGTACAAGTCTATAGATCCCAGAAGGTGTCAGCATAGGCAGACAGGCTGCTGAAGGCGGCATACTGAATGTTTTCTGGAGCTGTCGAATATAAGAGCAAGGAAGTCTTATTCCAACTTTATAAAACAGATCAAATACTGTGTGCAGTTCTGATTGCCACACAATTAGAAGGATGGGATTGGCTGGAGAGGATGCAGTGGGTTGGAAAGTCTCCATTAAAAGGGGAGACCGTTTGAGCTGGGTTTCCTTTCCTTGGAGCAGAGGAGGTTGAGGGAGGATCTGACTGAGATATACTAAATTGTGAATGATGCAGATGGAGTAGATTGTGAGAATCTTTCTCCCCTTGGCAGACGTGTCTGAGACCAGAGGGCAAAAGTTGAAGTTGTGGGGACAGCAGTTTAGAGGATATCTGTGAAAAATAGTTTGATGTTGATGGTGGGTAAAGTTTGGATTGTGCTGCCTGAGAGTGTGATGGAATGCTCTCTCAGAATTTAAGCAGCATCTGGATATGCCCTTAAGAAACCAGGGCATAGTCAGCAGTGGGCCAAGTGCAGATAAATAGGATGAATGCAATTTGGTGTTTGTTGGACATCATGGACATGTTGGGCTGAAGGATCTGTTTCTATGCTGTATGACTCTATATCGCTATAACATCCTTGTAAATCTTTTCTGCAGCATCTAAAGTTTAACATCATCCTTCCTGGAGAAGGGTGATGAGCGTTTTACGCAATCTCAAGTGGCATCACTAATATCCTGTACAGCCACCAGATGACATCCCAACTCCGACACTCAATGTTCTGACCATGAAGAAAAGCATGCCAAATACTTTCTACACTGCCCTGCCTACCTACAACTCTACTTTCAAGAAAATATGCAGCTGCACCCCTCAGTCTCTTTGTTCAGCAACACTTGCCAAGGCCCCACCATTAAGTGTATAAGTCCTGCCCTGGTTTGCCTTAATCAAAATCTAACACCTCACATGTATCTAAATGAAACTGAATCTGTCACTTCTTGGCCCACCCGACAAAGGTCATAATTAATATTTGTTTTTCAGTGCACTTGAAGACTGTTGAAGTAAAGGTAGGTGTTAATTACCCTGCACTGTATTGTGATGGTGCTCACCATGATTGGGGCACTTGTGTGGCTCTACAGAGGGCAGGAGGAAGCAATGATTTTCTCTCATGCAGTGGTCCAAATTGGAACAGCCAAACTAAACTTTTTGAAGAATAAAACTTTTGAATTCTTCTTGTAAAAAGAAAAATGAGCAGGTTTAGTAATCTACATTATCTTGTGGGGAGTTACCAAGACATAGTCACATCTCAGGTACAAGAAAAATGGCCAATGGGTTACAGTCAGGGGACTGAAGGGGAAGGAGCCCCTGTGTCCATTCCCCCTAATAACAAATGTACTGTTTTGGATACTATTGATGGGCGGGGGAGAAAACTTACCAGCAGTAAGCCACATGGTACAGGTCTCTGGCAAAGAGTCTGTCCCTGTTACTCGGGGGGGGTGGGGGAGGAAGAGGAAGAGAGAGAAGAAGAGTGCATTCGTTATTGGGTTCTCCATAGTTAGAGTGGAGTTGTGGACAGTGGTGAAGGATGTTACAGGTTACACTGGTACATAGATAAGCTGCAGAGTTGGGCTGAGAGGTGGCAAATGGAGTTTAGTGTGGAAAAGTGTGAGATAATTCACTTTGGAAGGAGTACTGGTCTAATGGTAAGGTTCTTGGTAGCGTAGATGAGCAGAGAGATCTTAGTGGACATGTACATTGATCCCAGGTTGATAGGGTTGTTAAGAAGGCATACAGTGGTTAGCTTTTATTGGGAGAGGGATTGAGTTTTGGAACCATGAGGTCACGGTGCAGCTCTACAAAATTCTGGTGTGGCCGCACTTGGAAAATTGCATCCAGTTCCAGTCCCCACATCATAGTAAGGATGTGGAAGCTTTGGAAAGGGTTCACAGGTGATTTACTGGGCTGTTGTCTACTCTGGAGGGAATGTCTTATGAGGAAAGGCTGAGGGACTTCAGACTCCATTAGAGAGAAGAAGGTTGAGAGGTGACTTAATATGAGACACTTAAAATAATCAGAGGGTTAGAAAGTGTGGGCAGTGAGAGCCTTATTCCTCTGATGGTGTTGGCTAGCACCAGAGGACATCGCTTTAAATTGAGGGATGATAAATATAAGACAGATGTCAGAGGTAGTTTCTTTAGTCAGTGGTAGGGGCATGGAAAGTTCTGCCTGCAACTGTTGTAGACTCGCCAACTTTAAGGGTGTTTAAATGGTCATTGGATAAACATATGGATGATAATGCAATAGTATACTGCACTGTCATGTTCTGTGTTCTATTATCTGTCTAAATCTTTCCTACTCCATTGTTTCAAATTACGATTATGTGATCACATTGAGTCCTTGAGAAAATGGGATTGAGTTTTCGTGTGTCTTATATCAGACTTCATAGAAATGCAGGGCTATTTGTAGAAAATGAAAGTTACTTTGAAACAATGGGGTAGGAAAGATTTAGTGAGATAATAGAACACAGAACATGACAGTGCAGTCAGTATACTATTCCATTTTCATCCATATATTTATCCAATGATCATTTAAATGCCCTTAAAGTTGGCGAGTCTACTGCAGTTGCCATTTTGATGACGATCGAGGCATAAAAAAATCTGTTCCTGCAAGTTGGAGAAATGGAGAATGATGTTATGATGAGGGTGGGAATGGCAGCTCCTCTGCCACCATGATACATTTATGGAAATGGAAAGCTGTCTGAGTGGGAGGAGAATTGTTAACTGGATGTCTCTGACTGCTGCAGACCACAATGACTCCATGAGAGAGTGATATTTATCTTGATTATATCATTTTCTGTTGCCTGAAGTATATATGGAACTCCATAACTGTTAGTCCTGCTCTGCAGTTATGGTGTTTGTATTTTGAACTAATTCTGAATTAAGTCAGTTGCTTTGTGTGTGTGTGTATGTGTCTGTGTGTGCCTGCAGTATTTATTCTATATTGTCAGGAATAAAAACAGAAATTCCTAGAGAAACGCAGTTCTGAATAACAGTTACTGGTCCCAAAACATTAACTCTGCTTTCTCTCCACACATGCTGCTGGACACGCGGAGTTCTTTTTCAGCAACTTCTCCTTTTGTTTCCAGCCTGGAGCATCTGCAGTTTTAATTGTCAGGTTTTGGCACAGAATGGGTGTTTGGAATTCACATTGTTTAATTGTCATGTGACTGTATGTGACAACTATTCATTAAAGGGTTAACTCTGTCCTGCCCAATCACTAATAAATTAATAACACTATTTCATCCTGTAAATTGGTGACTTTTATCTGGTTTCCTTCTATCTCTGTATTTAACATCTATGTTATATATGGTTTTTGAAATGATGCTACAGTCGGATTTTCTTTTCCATCTTGACTTTAACTCCAAAAAGTCACATTAAATGTAAATTTAATGCCTTCTTGGGCATATATTTCAGATAAGAATTCAGTCTAAACCTCTTGAAAAATGGTGTAAATGTCAATGGGCTTGACAATATTAGGTAAGGACTTCCAAAAGCTGATTAATGGCAGATGTTCACAGGTAAAGTGATGGCTGGAAAATGGGAAACCTTCAAAATGAGATAACGAGAGTCCAGTGACAGTCTGTTCCTATTAGGATGAACGGCAAGTCTGGAAACTGTAGGGAATGCTGGATGATGGAGAAATTATGGTTTTGGTCCAGAGAAAGAAGGAAACGTATGTCAGGTATAGACAGCAGAGATCGAATGAATCCTTAGAAGAAGAAAAGACAGTAGGAGTATACTCGAGAGGGAAATCAGGAGGGCAAAAAGGGGGCATGAGATAGCTTTGGTAAATACGGTTGAGGAGAATCACAAGGGATTTTAAGAATACATTTAAGGACAAAAACGTAACTAGGGAGAGATTAGGGTCCCTCAAAGATCAGCAAGAAGGCCTTTGTGTCGAGCCACAAAAGATGGGGGAGACACTCAATGAGTATTTTGTATCACTGTTTAATGTGGAGAAGGACATGGAGGTTACAGAATGTGGGGAAATAGATGGTGTCATCTTGAAAGATGTCCATATTACACACAAAAGTAGTCCTGGATGTCTTGAAACGCATAAAAGTGGATAAATCCACAGACCCTGATCAGGCGTACTCTAGAACTCTGTGGGAGGTTACGGAAGTGATTGCTGTGTCCCTTGCTGAGATATTTTTATCATAGATAGTTACAGGTGAGGCGCTGGAAGACTAGAGTTTGGCTAACGTGGTGCTACTATTTAAGAAAGGTGGTAAGGAAAAGTCAGGGACCTTTAGGCTGGTAAGCCTGCCATTGGTGTTGGGCAAGATGTTGGAGGGAATCCTGAGGGACAGAATTTACACGTATTTTGAAAGGCAAGGATTGATACGGGACAGTGAACATAGTATTGTGCATGGGAAACCATGACTCTCAAACTCCACTGAGTTTTTGGAAGTAGTACGAAGAGGATTTCCCCATGGGAGACTGGTAAGCAAGGTTAGACCTCATGGAATACAGAAGAACTAGCCATTTGGAGACAGAATTGGCTCAAAAGGAAGAAGACAGAAAGCAGCAGTGGAGGGTTGTTTTTAAGAGTCGAGGCATGGGACCAGTGGAGTGCCACAAGGATCGGTGCTGGGTCCACTACTTTTCTTCATTTACATAAATGATTTGGATGTGAGCAATGGAGGTAAGACACCAAAATTGGAAGTGTAGTGGACAGCGAAAAAGGTTACCTCAGATTACAAACTGGATCTTGATCAGATGGGTCAATGGGCTGAAGAGTGACAGATGGAGATTAATTCAGATAAATGCAATGTGCTGCATTTTGGGAAAGCAAATCTTCGCAGGATTTATACACTTTATGGTAAGGTCCGAGGGAGTGTTATTGAACAAAGAGACTTCGGCGTGCACGTGCATAGTTCCTTGAAAGTAAAGTAACAGGTAGATGGGATATTGAAGAAAGCGTTCCATATGCTTTCCTTTATTGGTCAGAGTATTGAGTACATGTTGCAGCTGTACAGGACATTGGTTATACCCCTGTTGGAATATTGTATACAATTCTGGTCTCCTTCTTATCAGAAGGATGTTGTGAAACTTGAAAGAGTTCAGAAAGGATTTACAAGGATGTTGCCAAGGTTGGAGGATTTGAACTATAGGTACAGGTTGAATAGGCAGGGGCTGTTTTCCCTGGAGCATCGGAGACTGAGGGGTGACCTTATAAAGGTTTATAAAATTATGAGGAGCATGGATAGGATAAATAGACAAGTTTTATGTTCCCTGGGATGGGGGAGTCCAGAACGAGAGGGCATAGGTTTAGGGTGAGATGGAAAAGTTATATAAGAGACCTAAGTGGCAAGATTTTCACACAGAGGGTGGTACATGTATGGAATTAACTGACAGAGGAAGTGGTGGAGGCCAGTAAAATTGCAACTTTTAAAAAAGCTTCTGAATGCGTATATGAATAGGAAGGGTTTGGAGGGATATGGGCCGCTGCTGGCAGGTGGGACTAGATTGGGTTGGGATATCTGGTTGGCTTGGACGAGTTGGACTGAAGGGTCTGTTTCTGTGCTGTACATCTCTTTGACTCGAAGATGGATGAGGGAAGAGTGGTGTATGTGTTCGATATGGATTTCAGTAAGATGTTTGGCAAGTTTCTTCATTGTAGACTTGTTAGCAAGGGTAGTTTACATGAAAATCAGGAAGAACTAGCAATTTGGACACAGAATTGACTTGAATGTGGAAAACAGAGGGTGGTTGTGGAGGCCTACCTTTCAGACTGGAGACCTGTGATCAGTAGTGTGCCACCAGGATCAGTGCTGAGTTCACTGCTTTTCCTTATTTTTATAAATGATTTGAATGTGAACATAAAACGTTTGCAGATGACGCCAAAATTAGCAGTGTAGTGGACAGCAAAGAAGGTTCCCTCAGATTACAACAGGATCATGATCAGGTGGGCCACTGGGCCGACCAGTGGAAGATGGAGTTTAATTCAGATAAATTTGAGGTGCTTCATTTTAGAAAGGCACATCAAGGCAGGGATTATACACTTAATGCTAAGGTCCTGGGGAGTAATGCTAAACAAAGAGACCATGGAGTGCATGTTCATAGTTCCTTGAAAGTGGAGTCGCCGGTCGATAGGATAATGTTGCAGCTGTATAGCCAATTGGTTCAGCCGCTTTGGAATATTGTGTGCAATTCTGGTCTCCTTCCTATTGGAAGGATGTTGTGAAACTTGAAACATTCAGAAAAGATTCGTAAGATTGTTACCAGGGTTGGAGTGTTTGAGCAAAAGGGAGAGGCTGAAGAGGCTGAACCTGTTTTCCCTGGAGTGTTGGAGGCTGGGAGGTGACCTTATAGAGGTTTATAAAATCAGGAGGGTCACTGTAATTGTAAAAAAATTGTAATTCCTCCGTGATATTTAACACTTGATTTGAAAATTTCTCTCTGGAAATTGAATCAATGTGTGTCTAATTCAATCTATTCTATAACAATGGAAAGGATGATCTTCAGTCTGACAGCAGTAACATACCTGCTGTTTTTTCGAAGGAACTGATCACACTTGGCTTTGTACTGAGCACATATTACAGTGTCTTGGTCCTTCAAGTAATTGTCTGGAGGAAGACAGAAGAGACATCGTTTGTAAATCAACATTAAGTCAATCGAATAATTTAATAATAATTAGGCTGTTTTTTGTCTTCAAGACAGCAATTCTAACAGGACCACAGGCTGATCCTCTTCTTGGCCTGAGCTGCTCTTTGGTGATTATATTTTTTAAAAAGTACCAATTCACTGAGAACCACATATTAACCAATACCTCTACAAACACCTCTGGCATCTGGATAATAAAGTTTGTCTGGATATGAAAGTTTCCTTATCTATCCATACCTGTCAGTTCCTGCTCAGTAAATGTGTGAAGATAATTATCAAGATGTACCTGTTAAATGCTGCTCTGTGAATATCTGAGTGTAGTTTATCAAACTGTAATTATCAATCTGTATAATCAGTGCAAATATGTGAGTGAATGCAGTATTCAATCTGTCCCGGTCACTCTCTGGTAAATATATTTACATTTTCTCATCACAGAGACAAATAGGGACAGACTAATAACTGCACTCATACATTCACATACCATAAACCGACAGGTGCAGATTGGTAACTGAACTCCTGTGGCCACATAAAGGAAACTGCCAGGGACTGGTTGATAAATACATTTCAAACATTTTAAATAAATAGGATCAGTCCCTAGTGTTTCTCTGATGTGGATATGCAAGTTTAGTTATCAATATATATATACCTGTCAGTTTCTGCCCTGCAAATGTGCATGTTTGCTTTGCCAATCTGTCCCTAAAAGTTTCTGCTGTGTACCTGCGAGTGTAGTTATCAACCTGAACCTGTCAGTTTCAGTTTTGAGAATGCGAGTTTCGATATTAATCTCTACCTGTCACTTTCTGCTGTATGAATATTAAATGCAGTCATCAATTTGTACCTAACAGTTTATTCTGTGAGAATGTAGATATTGATCTCTACCTGTACGTTTAAGCTATATCAGTATGGGAGAGCAATTATCAAACAATATCTGTCAGGTTTTGCTATTTGACACCAGAGTGTTACTGTTTCTACTATGTCAATATGACGGTGCAGATACCAATCTGTCCCTGTCAGATTCTTCCCTGTCAATATGTGAATACAGTTATTGAGCAGTACCCATCAGCTTCTGCTCTGTGAATGTGGGTGTATTAATCAAACTGTAGCTGTCAGCTTCAGTGATGTGAATGTGGGAATAGAGTTATCGTTCTCTACCTGTCATTTTCTTCTTTGTCAAAGTGAGTGGAACTGTCAATCTGTATCTTTCAGACTCTGTTGTGTGAATACATAAATATAGATGTCAATCTGTAGCTGTCAGTTTCTGCTTGGTGAATATGTTTGTGTAATAGCCAATCTTTCCAATTTCTACTATGTGAATGTGTGAACTGAGTTTTCACCTGTCACTATCCATTTCTGCTTTGTGAATGTGAGAGTTTAGTTATCACTCTTTCCCTGTCAGGCTCTGTAATATCAATGTTTTGAGTGTATTTACTCATCGTTTCCTGTCAGTTTGTGTGACTGTAGTTATCAACTGGTACCTCTTAGATTCTGCTATGTGAATATGTGAGTGTAATTATCCGTTTCATTTGATCTGACTTATTATTCTCACACACACTGACATACAATGAAAAGTATTGTTTTGTGTACTTAACAGGCAAATAATATCAGACAAAATGCATCAGGGTAATAGAACAGAATCTGTAATACAGTATTAAAGCTGCAAAGAGAGAGAGATTAACATTAAAATTTGAGCAAGATTAGAGTGGTGCTGGAAAAGCACAGCAGGTCAGGCAGCATCTGAGGAGCAGGAAACAAAATCGACATTTCAGGCAAAAGCCTTTCATCAGGAATGCCCGAAACGTCAATTTTCCTGCTCCTCGGATGCTGCCTGACCGAAACGTCGATTCTCCTGTTCCCTGGATGCTGCCTGACCTGCTGCGCTTTTCCAGCAACACATTTTCTGCTCTGATCTCCAGCATCTGTTGCATTTGAAGTGACATGCAACAGCAAGCTCAGGGTCTTTTTGTCTGGATAGAATGTAGGCGTTCTGAAAAGTGGACACCCATTCTGCGTTCAGTTTCCCCAACATAGAGGAGACCACATTGTGTGCATTTTCCTTGCCACTGTCAGTTCTGAGGACCAGTCACTGGACCTGAAATGCTGCCAGACCTGTGAATTTTCCACCAATTTTTGTTTTGTTATCAATCTCTCGCTGGGAGTTTCTTCTCTGTGAATATCGTTATCAAAGTGTACACATCAACTTATGTGATTTGAAATTGGGAGCATAATCAATCTATTCCTGTCAGTTTCTGCTTTGTGAATATGAGAGTGTAGTTATCAATCTTTCTCTGAAATTTACTGCCACCTGCATGTGAGTTATTTACCAACCTGTCCCTGTCAGATTCTGCTCTGTGCATCTGAGAGTGCAGTTAATAAACTGTATCTGTCAGCTTCTTATTTATAAATGTGCAATTTAATTTATCATCCTGTACCTGTCAGGTTTTGCTGTGCAAATCTGTTAGTCTAGTTATTAACCTGTACCTGTCATGTGTGTGTGCATGATTATTGTTCTCTCCCTTTCAGTTTCTGCAATATGAATATGTGAGAACAGATATCAATCGATGTCTGTCAGTTTTGGTTGTGTCCATACGAGAGTTTAGGACTTGATGTATAAATGTCAATTTCTGCTGTGTCCATGTGTGAATTTAGGAATTGATCTATACATGCCAGTTTCTGCTGTATCACTGAGAGTGAAGTTCTCAATGAGTTCCAGTCACTTTCAACTCTTCTATCAAATTTGCTCAATTCTCTGGCAACCAATAATATTCTAGAATCTATTGTTGATTGCCAGAAAAATTCATCTGATTCACTAATGCGCTTGAAGGAAGGAAACTGCCATCCTTACCTTGTCTGGCCTACATGTGACTGCAGACACACATCAATGTGGTTAACTCCTAAGTACTGCATGGGTAGTTAGGGTTGGGCAATAAATGCTGGCCTAGCCACTGAGGCCCCCATCCCATGACTGAATTAGAAAAAAAAAGTTCTCTGTGACTGTGATTCAATCCGTGATAGCAGTTCTTATGGTGTTGTGATTGTGCCTTAAACACTTAGGCATTTTGTGATTTATGACTCAATCACAGAATTGGTACAGCCATTCAGTGTGTTGTGTCTGTGCTGGGACATTCTATTCTTGATCTGTTCTCCATACTAGTTTCCAATAACTGTTTGGGATTCTGAACTTCATCCACTCACTACCAGTGTCTCGGTGTAAATGGCAATTTGAGATTAGTTCTGCAGTTATCAGCCTTTTAAAACCTATAGTACCAGTTTTGCTCTGTGTGCAGTGACGAGTTGAATATTTGAATGCCATTCTCTTTCTATGTTCAGTTGTGTTTTTTCAGTCAGGGTGTAGGATAAACCAGTTCAATGTTCGCTAAATCTGGTGATTGATGGATTAATATTGGTTCAGTACTTATCTTTGAATCAGTTTTAATTTTACATTTTGTGTGTGCACTAGTTTTTGGCAGTTACTGCTGGGCACTGCAATAATGTAACATCTAAAACTAACATCTTCTGAAGCATTTAATAATTTGGTCAGTCAATTTATGACTGTCCATATCTGGAAGTAGTTGTGGGCCTAAATTGCATTTTTCTCCCTTTTAACCATTAACTGGCTTGATGTGAGTGAGTTTTCTGTTGTTCTGCCAATCTGTATCACTTTGAAGAATGGTACTGGTCTATATCACACTGACATTGTCGGTATGTCTCCTTGTGTTTCCAGTCCTGATCCACTTTCAGATGGGTTTAAAGTCTTATCAATCAGTGTTTCACACATTTAAAAATTGTGGAAATGCTTCTGTATTACTCAGGCCCTCAATAAGAATGGGAGTGTGGATAAAGTGTATTTTCATCAACACCAGGCTGAGAGACAGGCAGACAGAGACAGATGTGTATGCACATGTGTGAATGAGCTTGAAGCATCCTCTCGGGAAGCATCCTCTGTAGATCAGGCTTGACCAAGAGGGTCATCTGGAATTTACATTGTTTGATTATTGTCTTTATCCAGGACAACTATTTATCAAAAGAATAAATTTGTACTGGTCAGTTACTCAATGTCCAACTTTGCTTCTCTATCTGCACTCAATATCAACTTCATATATACTTGTTATAACAATATAACAGCATGATTGATTATTGATTATAACTTTAAAAATGCCTTTTCTACATATGGATTTAATGCAGCTCAAATGTATATTTATTACAAGCATACAGTCTAACCTGCTTCTAATCTTATGAATGATAATTGGCTTTGAATAGTGGAATTTACCATCACTGAGGTGGTATGCATTCAGAACAGGGTGAAATATAGATTTATATATCATCTGTTGCGTTTAACTCTTGGATTGAATGTGTACTTCTGGAAATGGAGCTCAATGTGCGTCTGACTTAATCCACTCAGACAGTGGAAAGGACATTCTCCACTCTGTCAGTGGTAACATACCTGCTGATTGTGAGAAGCAGCTGGTCGCTCTTGGATTGGTCCATCAAATATTTGCCTGGAGAAAGACAAAAGAGAGAGCTCCTGTACATCACTAGCAGCTGAGTAGGAAGACATTAAATAATCAATGCAATATTCAGGTTATGATCATTATAATTCTTTGTTTTTGAACAAGGTCAGGTGAACAGAGCAGATCCTGGTTCCACTCGAACCCAGAGCACCTTCCAGTCTTTTTCTATTTTCGAAATTCTAAAACATTTTACTAAGATAAAAATAAACTAACCAAAATACGCACAGCTCCACAAATGTAATGATTAGACAGTTCAATATCCAACTCCCAATACACCACCTGTTGAAAGACGAACACTGGGCCCGATTTCACATACTTTGAGACGTTCCCGGTGCCTGCTATATTTACCCTTCACAGGATTATTACACTTGTTTCTACTGTCCTTTATTTCAATGTCTATTCGCAACAAATAGCGGGAAACAGAAGCCAAACAATGAATTTCCATCAGAGTGTAGGTAATTAAAAAACACAAGAATATCCCACAGCAGCTTCTTCCCCCTCTGCCTCCCTCAGCAGGCCCACACACAGCCCGAGAAAGGCCTCTCTCTTCCCCCCAGCCCGCTCACTCCAAGTTCCGGGACCAGTTCCTGCTCCGCTCGGCCTCTTACAAACAGCCCCCGGTTCTCCCTGAACTCACCCCGAATCAATCCCGGTCTCGGAGCCCCCTCTGTGTCCCAGGCTCCCATCCCGATGTGCTGCTGGAAGGAGCCTGCTGTTCCCTCGCTTCCCTGGGCGCTGATCTCTCCATTGCGGTCTGTTTCAAACAAACCTCTTGCACTCACTGAGTCAATGCTCCTCAATGGCAGCGCTGGGGGTGGGCCTCACGCATGCGCTCCACTCGTCAGGACCAATCTGCATTGGGGGTGGGGCAGCATCGCGCATGTGCCGGTTTTCCCGATGACTCACAGAAACAAACATCAATTGGTCATTTCCCCAATTCCCTTTTCTCCCAGTTTGACCAAAGCAACTGGGACTGTGGGGGAAAGGGCAGAGAAGGTTTCAAGCTGGGAATTGCCCCTTTATGAAGCTCCAATGGTGCTCATTCCCGGGCCATGTTAATAACTCCTCCCTCTCCCCTTCACTGTTTTGATCACACAGCATTGCCCTTTGATGTGAAGGGCAGTTCTTGTCACTGGCCACTCGGGTGTTTTCCTATCTTCCTGGTGGTGGAAATTGAATAAAGATTCGTACACCTTGTGTCTCTCACTGTGTCTCACACCGACGCACACACACCATGGGTGCTGGGGAAAAAATAAGCACTACCGCGGTTAGGCGGTAGTGTGGGGGTTAATAGCAAAATAAAAAAAAATAAACTGGAAATTTCACACAGCATTGCCCCTGAAAAGGGCAGTGCTTGTCACGGCCACTCGGGTGTTTTCAAAAGAAAAAAAATAACTCCTCCCTCCGGCTCTCTCACAATCTGATCAAGGAGCGGGGAAGCTGGCGGCCACTCGGCCCATCCTCTGTGCTCCCCCATTCAATAACATCACGTCTGATCGAATGTTAACTGTGGTATTTAATCCTGCTGATCCCTCATCCAGAAATATTAACTTCTTGCCCAAAGTAACATACAGAGAGATGGAATAAGTGGAACATTCTTATGAAGGCAGAAAATAACTGATGGAGAGAGTCTTGCGTCACAGTGTCAGAGCTTATTTCTGGGTCAGGAGGCCCAGGCAAAAGTCAGACCAGGTGTGCAATAACATCTCTGGGACTCGATTTAGTTTGGAGTGGATGACAGATTTTAGTGTCAGGTATGCCGCAGAAAGAAAATTGTGATGCATTGTATGCCATAACGAGAGACCCCAGCTGTTTTTATTTATTCACTCCTGGAACGTGGATGTCGCTGGCTGAGCCTAGCATTTATTCTCCATCACTTTGAGAAGGCGGTGGTGAGCCACCTTCTGGAACCGCTGTTGTGCATGTACTGCCCACAATGCCATGAACATGGAGTTCCAGGGTCTTGATCCGGTGACAGTGAAAGAAAACGGTCTTATTTCCAAGTCAGGATCGTGAGTGTCTTTGGACGGGAGCTTGTCCAATGTCAAGGTGATGTTCCCCTACATCAGCTGCCTTCATCATTTTGGAAGGTCCTCCTTTTACAAATTACAAAACTCGAATCTCTTTGTCAGCAGCCTGGACAAACGTCTGTCCGGCTGAGGAGAAATCAGAATAGTGTGTTGCCTCCCTGGTGACAGGATCAAGGATATCTCGGAGAGAGTGCATGATATTCAGAAAAGCAAGAGGGACCAGCCAGTGTAAACATTGGAACTAACTACATAGGAAGGGGAAAGGATGGGATTCTGAAGGAAGAATAAGGAAGAGAGGCGAGAATTTAGAAAGGCGGTCCTTTCTGATTGTAATATGTAGACTACTCCCGCTGCTCCGAGCAAGTGAGGGTAGGAATAGGATGATAGAGTAAGGGGATGCCCAACTCAGGAGCTGGTGCATGGGAAAAGGGTTCACGTTTTTGGATCATTGGAATCTCTTTGGAGGATTGCACCTGAATTGGAAGGGATCTAATATACTGGCAGGGACATTTCCTTGAGCTGCTGGCGAGAGATTAAACTAGTAAGGTGTGGGGGCAGGAACCAAGGATATAGTGAGGAAAGACAGCGATCTAAGACTGGTATCGTTGGCAAATCAAACAGTCAGGGCAGCCAGGAACATAGCAGAGAATGAGGTAGGATTCATAAATTAAACTGCATTTATTTCAATGCAAGAGGCCTAACAGGGAAGGAGGATGAACTCAGGACATGGTTAGGAAAATGGGATTGGTGTTGGGATATCATAGCAATTACAGAGATTTGGTTCGGGGATGACACAACTGCAGCATAATGTTCCAGGAATCAAAGGATGGGGGGAGGGGAAGTGGGGGGAGGGGGGGGCGGGGGGGCAGGGGGGGCAGCCAGAGAAAATGGGGAGTGACGTGTTTGGTAAGAGATAACAACATTACAGCTGTATTTAAGGAGGATTTTCCTGGGATTACATCCATGGAAATTATTTGGGTGGAACTGAGAAATAAGAAAGGGTTTGATCACCTTATTGGGATTGGACTGTAGACACCACAACAGTCATCAGGAAATTTAGAAACAAATTTGTAAGGAGATCTTCGATCTTCAGGAATACTGGTGTGGTTATGGTGAGGGATTTTACTATTCCAAACACAGATTGGGGCTGCCATATTGTTAATGATTTCGACAGAGAGGAATTTCTTAAGTGTGTACAGAAAAAAATTCTGATTCAGTATGTGAATATATCTTCTAGACAAGGTCCAAAACTTGATCTACTCTTGGGATATAATGATGTGTCAGTGGGGGAGCATTTTGGGGCCAGCGACCATAATTCAATTAGTTTTAAAACTGTTACGCAAAAGGATATAACAGATCTCAAAGTTAAATTTCTAATTTGTACAAAGGCCAGTTTTGAGAGTATTATGCAAGAACTTTCAAAAGTTGACTGAGGGCAGATGTTCACATGCAAAGGGATGGATGGAACATGGGAAGCCTTCAAAAATGAGAAAAGGAGGGTCCAGAGACAGGATGTTTGTGTTAGAGTGAAAGGCATGATCGGTAGGTGTAGGAAATGCTGTATGAGAAAACAAGTTGAAATTTTAGTCCGAATAAGAAGGAAACATGTGTTAGGTATATACAGCCGAGATTGAGTGAATCCTTCAAAGAGTATAAAGGCATTAGGGATATACTTAAAAAGGAAATCAGGAGGGCAAACAATGGACATAACATAGATTTGGCAAAAAGTGTTAATGAGAATTCAAATGTATTTTATAAGTACATAAAGGACAAAAGGGTAACCAGGGAAAGATTAGGGCCCAGCAAAGATTAGCAAGGCAACCTATGTGTGGAACAACAGGAAATATGGGAGATACTAAGCGAGTGCTTACCAAGGAGAAGGAAATGTAAGATATAGAATGTGGGGAAACAAATGGTGACATCTTGAAAAATGTCCATAATACAGAGGAGGTGCTGCTGGATGTTTTTAAACAGAAACGGTGGTTAAAGTACGAGCACCTGATCAAGTGCACCTTGGAACACGGTGATAAGCTAGGGAAGTGATTGTTGGGCCTCTTGCTGAGATACCTGTATTATCGATAGTCACAGGTGAAGTGCAAAAAGACTGGAGGTTGGCTAACGTAGTGCCACTATTTAAGAAAGGTGGTAAGGAAAAGCCAGGGAACTATTGAACAGTGAGTGTAACATCAACAGTAGTCAAACAGTTGAGTGATGATTTGGAGATTCCGGTGTTGGACTGGGGTGTACAAAGTTAAAAATCACACAACACCAGGTTATAGTCCAACAGGTTTAATTGGAAGCACACTAGCTTTTGGAGCGATGCTCCTTCATCAGGTGATCAAAAGGGGATTGTGAAAGGCAGGATTTACATCTTTTTGAAAGGCCAGGATTGATTGGAGTAGTCAACATGGCTTTCTGTGTGGTAGATGTGATTTATATGGCATTCAGTAAGGGGTTTGATTGTGTTCCCCATAGGAAATTGGTTAGCAAGATTACATCATATGGAATACAGGGAGAACTCACCAATTGGAAACAGAATTTGTTTGAAAGTAGAAGACAGAGGGTGGTGGTGGAGGGATGCTTTTCAGACTGGAAGCCTGTGACAAGTGATGTGCTACAAGGATCACTGCTGGGTCCACTGCTTTTCATCATTTATATAAATGATTTTAGTTTAAAAAATGAAACAACACCAGGTTATATTCCAACAGTTTTATTTGGAAGTATAAACTTTCAGAGTGCTGCTCCTCCATCAGGTGTCTATGCTCTGAATGCTTGTACTTCCAAATAAACCTGTTGGACTATAACCTGGTGTTGTCATTTTTAACTTTGCACACCCCAGTCCAACACCAGCACCACCACATTATTATGAATGATTTGATTAGATTAGATTAGATTAGATTACAGTGTGGAAACAGGCCCTTCGGCCCAACAAGTCCACACCGACCCGCCGAAGCGAAACCCACCCATACCCCTACATTTACCCCTTACCTAACACTACGGGCAATTTAGCATGGCCAATTCACCTGACCCTGCACATCTTTGTGACTGTGGGAGGAAACCGGAGCACCCGGAGGAAACCCACGCAGACACGGGGAGCACGTGCAAACTCCACACAGTTAGTCGCCTGAAGGGGGAATTGAACCCGGGTCTCTGGCGCTGTAAGGCAGCAGTGCTAACCACTGTGCCACCGTGCCGCCCACGATGGGCGGCACGGTTTGGATGTGAGGTTGCAGGTAAGTTGGTTAGTAAGTTTGCAGATTACACAGAAATTGGAGGTGTAGTGGACTGCAAAGAAGGCTACCTCAGATCTCGATCAGATGGGCCACTGGACCCAGGAGTGGCATACTGAGTTCAATTTAAATCAATATGATATGCTGCAATTTGGAAAGGAAAATCAGGGCAGGACCTACACACTTTATATTAAGGTCCTGTGGAATGTTGCTGAACAAAGAGACCTTGGAATGCAGAGTCATTGTTCCTTGAAAGTGGAGTTATAGTTAGATAGGATAGCAAGAAGGCTTTTGATATGTTTTCTTTTACTGGTCAGAACTTTGAGTATGTGACTTAAGAGAACATGTTGTGGGTGTACAGAATATTGGTTATGCCACTTTTGGTATATTATGCGCAATTCTGGTCTCTCTCCTATAAAAAGGATGTTGTGAAACTTGAAACGGCTATTTAAGATAGTTTTTGGTCCAAAGAAAAGGCCTACAATTTGGGAAGAAATATAGCGGGACAGGAAGGCTGCAAACAGATCAAAATTCAGCAAATGACAGCGAAAAGGGATTTAACTAACAAAGAACAAATGAAGAAAAGAGTAATATTGCAGAAACCATAAAAAAACTGCTAAAACACCAATACATGTGTAAAGAGGGAAGTGAACTTAAATAGGTTGGTAAAGAGGACCACATGTCACTTACAACATTAAAATCGGAAACGAAAACATCTCAAAAATCACTAACATGCTGTTGTTCTCTGTTCACAAATATTAATAGAACTAACACAGTAGAAATGTTGGGGAGTTTGTTGAGAGGGTAAAACTGAACCAAATCAGTATTATTTGGGAAATAATGTTGGGACAATGGATTGGATTGAAGGTTGTGAAACACCAGACCTTGATCATCTGCGTCCCAGACTATTTAATGTAGTGGGCTGAGCAACAGTGGATGCTCCAAGATTCTATAGGTTCTGCAATAATTTACACAGATTAGGAGCTAGCTAGTGTAAGCAATCCAATGGAGAAGGGAGGTAGGTATAAAATTGGGAACTATAGACCAGTCAGCCTGCAGGGAAAATCAAAATGAAAGCTTCAATTGCGAAGCATTTGACAAAACAGTATTCAGGATTTGCTAGACTCAGCGTGGACTTGAAGGGCCTGTTCCAGTGCATACTGTTCTGTCTTCTAAGCTTGGCAAACCGACTGGCCATCTTTGATGATGTAAACAGTAGAGCTGATGAGAGTGTAACAGTTACTGAGGAGAAACAAAACTGTAAGTAACTCCCAGGACAACGCAGGAAAAGTTGAAAGGTGATATTTCTGGCGTGTGACTGTGAATGTGAATATTGTGGTCAGAGAGACTGTAGGAAAAGGGCGGACGGTTCGTCTACCGTAATTGTGTTTGTGTATCCGCTAATATTATGATATTTCCAAGTTTCTCTTATTTAACTCAAAAATATTTTGAATTCAAGTTATCGCCCTGCTCCCCTTCTAAACCCTCAAGGTCGATTTGAAGGCAATATATTTATTAGTTTCAAGATTTCGGTCTAAAAGGTTCAGCTCAGAAAGCGCGATTAGCGCAGCAGCAAAATGCGTTTGAATTTTCTTCGGCCGTAAAGCTTCCCTTGTCAGGGTGAGGAGCGATCGAGCCTGGCTCTCCGGTGATGCGGAATTTCAGAGGAATCGGAGAGTTTAGGCCGTTAGAGAAACACAGAGAGGCAGCAGGAGCAGGCAGCAGATTGTCCCTGCGCCGTCGGCTCGCTGCCTTGAAGTTGCTCAGTGCCGCCCCCAGCAGCTTCATTGCTGACCTAGTTCAGACTGACCCAGAGAGAGATTCAGCGCAGAGTTCTCAAAATGAGCGACAATGCAGCCGCCGAAACGGCTCCTCCAGCCGCCGCTCCCACCAAAGCCAAGGCTCCCAAGAAGAAGGTGGCAGCTCCCAGGAAAAGAACACCCGGTCCCGGGTTGGGAGAGCTGATTCTGAAGGTTGTCGGGGATATCAAGGATCGCAAAGGGGCGTTTCTGTCCGCTATAAAGAAGGGGCTGGAGAGAAGCGGGATCGATGTGGGAAAGCGAAAGGCACAGATCAGGGTGAGTATCAAAAGGTGCCTGGCGAACGGCTCCCTTGTTCTGGTCAAGGGCCAGGGCGTCTCCGGCTCCTTCAAACTCCCGAAGAATCCAGTCAAGGCAAAAGCGGGAAAGAAGGCGGGAACATCAGCGGCCGTCAAGAAACCGGCCGTGAAGAAATCACCGTCCAAGAAGGCGACAGCCAAGAAATCCCAGGCCAAGAAAGCGACAGCCAAGAAATCACCAGCCAAGAAAGCGAGCGGCAAGAAGCTGGCACCGCCAAAGAAAGCGGTGAGCAAAGCAGCGACAAAGAAACGGACTCTCGTGAAGAAGGTGAAAAAGTCCAAGGGCCCTAAAACCCCCAAACCCCTCAGCAAACCGGCTAAAAGCAAGGCCAAGCCCAAAGCAAAAGTGACCAAGACAGCAGCAAATAAATCGGTGTAATATATAAACATCTGAACCCAAAGGCTCTAATCAGAACCACCCACATCTCTCAGGAAAGAGCTGAGCCCGGATCCAGTGTTCCCTGTCCCGGCGCCGGGCGCACACCTACAGATATTAATTGATCTGAATAAATCAAATAAACACTTGCCATGGTTTACGAGAGCGGAGACCTATGAATGGGAATGAATCTCCATCTGGTTATTTCACTTCGCTACTTATAACTCTACCGAGTCACCAATGTGACATATTGTAGTATTTGTATTTCATTGACCCATTCAGGGACGTTACTTTGTTTGGGACACTGCACATGTTTTCATGCCGTGTTCCTTGCATCTACCTGTTACAGACAGTTCAGGCAGCAATTCCACATTTTGTTCGGGCTAATTACAATCTGAGGGTAATTCTGTCCTTTTATCGGTGTACACTGCATTAGCTTTTAAGATGTTTAAATTGGCGGGGTTGTTTAGATTGATTCACGGCCGGCACAAGTTCGGTTGTTCAGTTTGTCTGGGCTGTTTTAAACCCCGCCTTTCCTCCTGCCTATTACAGTCAAATCAGACAATGATCCCGCCTCGTGTCCGCGCTGACAGCTAACTAGATTTTAAAGAAATACTATAAAGTATTAAATGTTATCTTAGTTGCAGACGGATGGTGTTTTGCGTTTTAATGGTTAATTTAATCTCAGGGTTTGTCAGAGTGAGTTCGGCGGGCATTTTCAAACTAACCAACCGTCATTTCACGTTAGCAAACCAGCCTCCAACAAATCTTTTCCTGCCTTTACTGTCCCTTCCGGAGCTGTTTCTCTGTTGGTTGAGGGACGGGGCTGCATCCAATCCCAGCTCTAGGGCGGGCTCTCCGTTCCCTTAAATAGGCAGCACCGCAGCAGCCTCAGCATTGACAGTAGCAGCCTGTGTGTGTTACAGAGAGTTGAAGAAAATGGCTAGGACCAAGCAGACAGCGCGCAAATCCACCGGAGGGAAAGCTCCCCGCAAGCAGCTGGCAACCAAAGCGGCCCGCAAGAGTGCTCCGGCCACGGGCGGAGTGAAGAAGCCTCATCGCTACAGGCCCGGCACGGTGGCTCTGCGGGAGATCCGCCGCTACCAGAAATCCACCGAGCTGCTGATCCGCAAACTGCCCTTCCAGCGCCTGGTGCGAGAGATCGCTCAGGACTTCAAGACCGACCTGCGCTTCCAGAGCTCGGCGGTGATGGCCCTGCAGGAGGCCAGCGAGGCTTACCTGGTGGGACTGTTTGAGGACACCAACCTGTGTGCCATCCACGCCAAGCGGGTCACCATCATGCCCAAAGACATCCAGCTGGCCCGCCGGATCCGTGGGGAGCGCGCCTAAACGGAGCATAGCCGGCCCTGCACATTCACCCCGAGAGAGAGAGTAAAACACAACGGCTCTTTTCAGAGCCACTAAACCATCCAGAGAGAGCGGGAAGCGATCGGGGACCTGAGAGCACGACATTAATTTGTTCTCCGCCCGAAGTAAATTCTGTTATTAAATTTATTTTGAATCTAGCCGGGAGGGGAGTTATTTGTAAGACACGGCTTTCTGCGGCACTGATTAGTACATTGCCATGAATGTTATGCAATTATTACACTACATATTAGGTCGGGGAATGTTTATTCCGGATGAAATCCCCTCTGTCCTCATTGTCTCCCTTGGTGTTCCCACCAGCTGTAACTATATGGTCATTGCTGAGGAAGCTGGCGGGAAAACATGGCGCCAAATCATCAACCGTTTTCTTTCCAATTTGAAAATCCCGCCACGACGTATGTCAGAGAAGGCTGTTTCACAGGAAAAAAAATGTCTTCATACTTAGTCGTTAATTTGCTTTTCGATTATAAAAGTACAATTCAAACAACCTTTCTTTCGGGTAATGAGTCCAGAAGCTATTTAAAGGATTCGAGATCCTCTTCGGAGGGGAGGTTCAGACTCGATGGGCCGAATGCCCTCATTCAGCCCTGTCAGGATTTCATGAACGTTCTTTGCCATGAGCGCATTGATAACGAACACCGCTCTTAGATATTATTTTAATACCGTGCTCCCTTGTCGCAGAAGCTCCACATTAACTATTCCAGTCCGGCAACTTCTGGTTCTGGTTTGATTTCGTTCATTTTGAAAGCTTCGAGCCGACAGCAGAAAGCCTCATTTAAAACGTGCAATCATCATTCCCACCCAACAGAACCCGCGCGGAGTTCTGGAAATTGAAAAATCAGTGTGTATCTACCCGTGGGTCTGTAAGAAAAGGGGCACTTTTTTTTCCCCAGTGGTGACATTCAGGGCACACATCCCAACCGGGGCTTGCACGTCCTGGAATAATCAAATATTAGAGAATAACTTGAGCAAATAATAGCAAACAGAAAAAAAATTCTCTGGTGTTTAATATGCTTGTAAGAGATAAGGAGAAGAGTGGGCACGTTCTCTTCTCTTGAAGCCAGAACCAAATCATCAACAACTTTCTCTCCCATTTGAAAGGCCCGCCGATTTGCGAGCAACAGAGTGTGTTTTGCATTGAAAAAGAGGACGTTGTTCAGAGGATGATTCATCAATACTTGTCAATTCGGGAGAGGCTGATTAGGCTGGGGCTTTTTTCCCTGAAGCATTGGAGGTTGAGGGGTGACCTTTATAGAGGTTTATAAAATCATGAGGGGCATGGATAGGATAAATAGACAAAGTCTTTTCCCTGTGGTCGGGGAGTCCAGAACGAGAGGGTATAGGTTTAGGATGAGAGGGGAAAAGATATAATAGAGACCTAAGTTTCAATGTTTTCACGCAGAGGGTGGTACGTGTATGGAATAAGCTGTCAGAGGAAGTGGTGGAGGCTGGTATAATTGCAACATTTAAAAGCCATTTGGATGGGTATATGAATAGGACGGGTTTGGAGGAATATGGACCGTGTGCTGGCAGTTGGGATGAGATTGGCTTGAGATATCTGATCAGCATGGGTGGGTTATATCGAATGGTCTGTTTCCATGCTATATATCTCTATGACTCCATGTTAGCAAATGAGATTTGATTAGCTTAAGGTATCTGGTCAGTGTGGACTAGTTGGATCAAAAGCTGTATGACTCTACAATCTGAAAGTTACAGGTTGATAACTAGACTCTCATATATACACTGCAAAAAACTTGACAGGTGGCATATGATGAATGCAATTATATCGTCAGAAATCAGAGACTGACAGGTACAAATAAACAACTGTACCCTGAGATACACATAGCAAAAGCTGACATGGATATACTCATACAGCATAGAAAAGCCCTTCAGGCATCATGTCTGCACCCAAAATAACTACTACTGAAGGTTTGCTAATTTCCTGCACTTGTCCCATATCCTTAAATAGTATGACATTTCAAGTGCTCATCCAAATACTTTTTCAAGGTTAAGGTTTCTGGCCTCCACTGCCTTCCCAGGCAGTATCTTCCAGATTTCCACCACTTGCTGAGTGGAAGAGATTTTTTTTCTGAAATTCGCTCCATATATTTAACCCTTACCCTACACCACAGTGAGAATCCTTATCCTTACCATATCCTAACCCAATCACCACTTGTGATTGATCGCTCAAACAAGGGAAACAGTTTCTCTATATTCACCCTGTCCATTAGCCTCAATCTTTCACACCACAATCATGTGTCACCGCAGTCATCCAGGAAAAAAAACAATCCAATCTTATTTAGTCTCTCCTTTTTTTGGAAGTAATATTTGTGCTTTGATCCTAATCCCTAATACTGGGTCTGGGTTTAGCACTGCTGCTGTCACTGTCGGTTTATTGTGAATGATTTGTTCTGGCAACCTGAAGCAGCGCATGCGCGGTGCTGCCCCTTTCCCAAAGCTGTTTCCCGAGTAGAGGAGCGCATGCGTGAGGCCCTCCCCCAGCGCTGCCATTGAGGAGCATTTACTCAGTGAGTGCAAGAGGTTTGTTTGAAACAGACCGCGATGGAGAGATCAGCGCCCAGGGAAGCGAGGGAACAGCAGGCTCCTTCCAGCAGCACATCGGGATGGGAGCCTGGGACACAGAGATCGGGATTGATTCGGGGTGAGTTCAGGGAGAACCGGGGGCTGTTTGTAAGAGGCCGAGCGGAGCAGGAACTGGTCCCGGAACTTGGTGTGAGCGGGCTGGGGGGAAGAGAGAAGCCTTTCTCGGGCTGTGTGTGGGCCTGCTGAGGGAGGCAGAGCGGGAAGAAGCTGCTGTGGGACATTCTTGTGGTTTTTAAAACACTGATGGAAATTCATTGTTTGGCTTCTGTTTCACGCTGTTTGTTGATATTGGGCAGTGAAGAATGGAAGCACAGACCATAATTTTGTGACAGTCGTATAAAGGATACGTATTAGAGTGAACAGATTTCAAATTTTGAGTTAAACATTAGACATAGCGTCCCTTGTTCTTTCCTTCAACAGTTAGTGTATTGGCAGCTTGTTAATGATATATGTCAGCATTGCAGCTGCTTCAGGAATTCCCATTCATGGAGGTGTACAAATGTTAGTTCTGGATCTCACCCAATTGTTGCAAAGATGCAAATAAAAGAAAAGGAGACCAGGAGCAACTCAGGGAAAGAGTGGAATTGAAACCTGGTTCTGTTTGAATTGCGAGGTTTAAAAATACCCTAATTATTATTAACTGACTACCACACTGATCAATTTAATCTTGCCTAATTTGACTCATGTTATGATTTGGAGATGCCTGTGTTGGACTGGGGTGTACAAAGTTAAGCATCACACAACACCAGGTTATAGTCCAACAGGTTTAATTGGAAGCACACTAGCTTTCGGAGTGACGCTTTCGGACCACCTGATGAAGTAAATTTGCCTAAATGATTTAAATCTTCTCCACTGTATGACAAAAATACAAGTCTTTTCGCTTTCCTCATTGGCACCATAGAGCATCAGGAGAGTACTGCTAATGGCTTGCACCATCACTCCACAGAGCAAGATTATGTAATACTCACAATACAATAATGAAGTGAACGAGCGAGTTCTCTTTCATGTAGCAGGAACATTGTGGTCAGTCGGCTACAATACAATTTATTCGTTTGTTCCCCTTTCCTTTTGACACTACCAAAGGAATGTAACACCTATCCATTTTTCAACATTATTCACAAAAGTATGTAGCTATGCATTGAGAAAAAACTGATGACATCCTGAAGAACAGCCCATGGTATCATTCCTGCCAGTTTGAGTCTGCACTATAGGAGTTGGAAAACTCTTAATTTTCCATTGCACAATCCATGACACAAATCAAATGCACTGAGCAGAAACTAACAGATACATACTGATAAGTGCATTCACATAGCTGCAATTGACAGGCAAAGATTAATATCTAAATTCAGAGTCACAAAGCAGAAGCTGGCATGTACAGTTTGATGACTCTACTTATACATTTACAGAGCAGTCAGATTGGTAATTATATTCTGATGTTCAAATTGCAGAAAAGGTCATGTACAGATTGCTAACTGCACACTGTAACACATATAGGAGAAATCGGCAAGGAGAAATTGAGGACGATATTTACATATCGGAACTGGCAGGTACAAATTGGTAAGCACATTCACATATTCGCAACACAGAAGCTGATAGGATAAATGCACTCGCACATTCACATGGCAGACACTGAAAGTTACAGATTAATAACTGCACACTTAAATATACAGAGCTGAAACTGATAGGAACAAATTAGTAAATACACCCTGACATTCGTATTGTAGTTACTGACAGAGAAAATTTGATAACAAATGTTTCATATCCACAAAGCAGAAACTGACAGGAACAGATTAGCAATAACACTCAGTTTCATATTGCATAAAGCACAGCAGAATCTGACAAGTATAGATCGATAACAATACTCAGTTTGACAAACAAAGCCTGACAACGACACTCTCATACTCAACTCATATTCACATGGCAGAAACAGTTGCAGGTTGATATTTACTCTCACCCATTCACATTACAGAAACTGACTGGGACAGATTGATGATGACACTCACACCTTCATATGATAGAAACTAACAGGTTCAGCTCCATAACTAACATCACAAATAGATGTTGGAGAAGCTGACAGCTAGAGACTGATAATTATACTCTCATTCACATTGCAGAAACTGAGATGGGTAACTGCACCCACATATTCACATAGAAACTGACAGGTACAGATTTATGACCACAGTCTCACATTCCTATTGCAATAACTGACAGGGATAGATTGACCCTCCCTATGAGATATTCTAAAAAAAGTAAGAAAACAATATTATTTATTGAAATTACCAATACAGCTTTCTACAACATCAAGGGATATACTTGATCAGGTCTGAGAGTTTGATACACCTTTATGTTTTTTTTTAACATCTCTAACACTTCCACTTTGGCATATGGACTGATATCAAATATTTTTCAAGATATCAATATATATTTCCCCAAGTTTCCTAGCCTCCACTCCTATGTCTCCAGGCATAGAGCAGTAACTGTACTCCCATATTCGTATTACAAAAAATAGATTCAGATGGATAAATGCATTCATACATTATCAAATCAGAAACTGATGAGAGATTAATAACTTATCAATTTATATTTTATAATTCATCTTGCTGAAACGTTCAGGTATGGTCTTTTAGTTAAAATTAGAATCCATACAGTTTCAAAACAGGACGTTCAGCCTGACCCTCTGAAGTTTATCTCAACCAGAGCCATTCCCTTTACATTTACCCCTGAGTAATGTACCTAACCCACACATCCCTGAACACTATGGGCAATTTAGCATGGCCAATTCACCTAAACTGTTCTTTGGACTGTGGGAGGAAACCGGGGCACCCAGAGGAAACCCACACAGACACGGGGAGAATGTGCAAACTCTGTGCAGACAGTCACCCGGGGCTGGAATCGAATCCAAGTCCCTGGCGCTGTGAGGCAACAGAGCGAACCACTGTGCCGAACAATGTGCCGCATTATACAAGAATATTCATACTGCAGAAACTGACTGGTACAGATTGATTATTGTATGTTCACAGGACAGAAACTGACAGTTACAGATTGATAACTACATTTTCATTTTCACTTTGCAGAAAATGACAGGGATGATTTAATGAATATATTTGCATTTTTACAAGCAGAAACATTCAGGGATATATTAATAACTGCATTCATACATTCACATATCTGAAACTGACAGGTACAGATCAAAGATTTAACTTGCTTATTGATGTAGCAGAAACTAAGACACACAGATTGATACTTGCTCTCATACATTCACGTAGCAGAAACTAACAGGCACAGATGGATAACTAAACTCACTTGAAGGAAACTGACAAGAACTTTCCCATAACATAACCGAACAGGTAAAAATTTATTACTACACTTCCAAGTTCACAGAGGGATAAACACACTGTCATGTACAGTTTGATAACGATATTCAAACATAACAGATCAGAATCTCATAGGTATATATTAGGAACTACACTCTCTCATTCACCTTGCAGAAATTGACAGATGCAGACTGTTAACTACACTGACACATTCACAGCACAAACTGACAGGAACAGGTGGACAACTACCCTCATTCATTTATGAAGCTGAAACTAACAGGTACAGATGATAACCACCACACAGAACAGAAAGTTACAGTTGTAAATTGACTACTGGACTGACACATTCACATCACAGAAACTGACATACATTTTGATAAAGGCATTCGAACGTTACCAAGCCAGAAACTTACAGCTACATGTTCAAGTCAACACTCTCATAGACAGACAGCAGAAACTCTCAGGGGTAGGTTAGGAAATACACATACGCATTCACATAGTGGAAACTGACATGTCCATATTAATGACTATGTTTGGATGTTCACAAAGCAAAGACAGATTGATAACTGCACCATAGTCACAGAGCAGAATCTGACAGGTATATTTCCATATGTACATGTCTGAAACTGACAGGTTTACAAATTGACAACCTCATTCACATATTCACAACACAGATACTAACAAGGAATGATTGTTATATGCACTCACATATTCACCAAGCAGAAACTGACCGGTACAGATTGATAACTAAATTCGCATGTTGAAATAACAGAAACTGAAAGGTACAGACTGATAACAACACTCTCATTTTCATAACTCACACTGTCAGATATTGGTTGAGATGTACACTCTCATTCACACAGCAAAAACTGGCAGGTATAATTTAATTACTTGCACAGATATATGGAGGAGACACTGACAGGGACAGATTAGTAATTACACTCTTCTAATCACATAACAGAAAATCACAGGTACAATTTGATAACAACACTTCCACTTTCACTTAACATAAACTCTCAGATACAGTTTGATAAGTACACTCAATTTCACACAGAATCTGACAGATAGAGATTGAAAACTGCACTCTCATATTGACTTGGCAGAAACAGATAGGCATAGATTCAAACCTGTGCTCACACATTCACATTGACGAAACTGACTGCTAAACTTCTGTGTTTGCAGAGAAAATTTTCTGACAAGTATAATTTGATAAAGACACTCAAATATTCATAGGGCAGAATGTATTGATCCCAACACTATCTCACCGAGCAGGAACTGTCAGGGAAATATTGATAAATACACTCACATATTCACATTGCAGAGACTGACAGGAAGCATTGCTTCCGAATTTCTCATATTTACACAGTGGAATTGGTCAGGGATAGACTGACAATTTCACACACATATTCAGCCAGAAAAACTGACAGGTATGGATTAGTAACTACATTTACAGATTCTGACAGGGACAGATTAAACTAAACTCTCAGAAAAACTCAAAGCAGAATCTGATAGGTAGAATGATAAATGCATCTACACATTCACAAAGCCAAAAACTGACAGTTACTCATTGATAATTAAACACTGATTCAGAGAACAGAAACTAATGAGGAAAGATTGATCAATTTACTTTCACGTTGCAAACACTGACAGCAATAGATTGATAAATACATCCACAGACACAGAGCAGAAACTGTTAGGTACAGATTGATAACTACACGCCTGTATGCATATAGCAGAAAGTGACGTGGACAGATTGATAACTATAGTCACACATTCTCATTGCAGCATCTGACAGCAATACATTGATTGACAATCTCTTGTTCACATGACAGAATTGACAGTGACTGAAAATGACAGTCACATTCACACAGCAAAATCTGACAGGTACAGTTTGATAACAGCACTCACATGCACACTGACTGAAACTGGCAGGTATATGTTGATAACTGCATTCACCTATTAACAAACCAGAAACAGACAGGTACAGGTTATTACTGACGCTCTCAGATTAACAGAACAGAAACTGACAGGGACAGGCTGCTCAATAAACTCACACATTGTAGAGAGTGACAAATATGTATTTATAACTGTATTTTGACATTTACAAGTAGAGATGGATAACTCCATTCAAATATTCATACAGGAAGAATGGACAGGTCCAAATTGATAGCTATATTGACATATCTATGAAACAGAGACTGTCAGGAACAAATTGAAAACTAAATTCAGATTGCAGAAATAGGCAGTGCTCTCAGCTGCAGGGTTATGGGCTGTTAGCAGGATCATGGGATTAAATGGCCATCTGGTGTGTTTGTGTTGGAATGGACAAGATAGGCCAAATGGTCCTCTTATGTGCAATGACATTTCAATGGATCTATAGTTCTATATCAATCTGTCACTGTGAGTCACTACTTTTGAATACATAAGTAATTTAAGCAAGGCTTAGAAGGACAGAATATGAGAGTGTGGTTGTTATTCACAAAGTAGGAATTGACATGAATAGTTCAATAACTAAACTCATATTCACAGCCCCACTTGCATTGGATAGTCCCATTCATGGAGCTGTACAGTTATTGGTTCGTTTCTGGACCTAAGTCAATTGGTATTGAATTAACAAAAAGAAAAATCACCAGACATGGAGCAAGAGTAGAATCAGACATGTTGTTCTGTTTGAATTCCTGGCTTTAAATACAATATCCTCATGATTATTAACAGAATGTTGCGTTGTTCAGTTAAAGATAGTCAAACTTGGCTGATGGTGATTCCCAGGAGATTTCACTTCTGTCTCCCTCCAGGCAAATACTTGAAGGACCAAGACAATGTAATTTTCCCTCGCCATGAAGCCAAGTGTGACCAGCTGCTTCTAACAAACAGCCGGTATGTTACTGCTGTCAAAGCGAAGAACATTCTTTCCACTGTCAGAGCGAATTGAGTCAGCTACACATTGAGCTCAGTTTGAGAGAGATGTTCAAACAATTGAGAAGATATCAGTTTGTTTCTTTCTCACAGTTCACAATGCACATATGTCCAGTTTGAACAAATTCACCATTCACAGCTCATTGATATTTGCACAATTTTGAAACTGGAAAGGCTGAATTCTTGTCCAAAATATGCACTCATGAACTGAAACAGATCTGCCTACAATCACCCTCATAACAAGTATCACATAACAAATCACACCCTCACAGAGAATATTAGTGGCTGCCAGAGAGATACATCCCTTTACCAAATAGAAACTGACAGGCATGCATTGATACCTTTGTTCACTCGTTCATTTTGCAGAAACAAGCAAAAACGCATTGATGACGACACATATTAACAGGGCAGTTACACATACACACACACACACCCCTTTTGCAGGCACTGTCATGGATAGATTCATAACACTCAGATGTTCACATGACAGAAAGTGACACACACTCTCTTATTTTCATTGCACATACCAACAGGAATGGGTTGACAACAACACTTTCATATTCAGATATCAGAAAGTAACCCACACAGATGAATAACTGTGCTCAAATGTTCACCTATCAGAAGATAGCATTACAGATCAATAACCAAACTTAACTGCTGTCAGGTAGAGTGAAGGTGAGACTGAAAGTGACACTCTCATTGCCAAAGATAAAAGAAAAACTCTCAGGTACTTTAGGATAGCTAAAATTACATTCAGATGTCGGAAACTGAGACGGACAGATAGGTCAGTACACTCTCACTTTACACAATAGTAACTGTCCTAGAAAGATTAATAAGTGCACTCCCATATTCACAATGCAGAAACTGACAGGTACAAGTTGATAACACTCCCATTTCACAGAACATGAACTGACAGGTACAGTTTGATAACTAAACTCTCATTCACACAGCAGAAACTGAGAGGGTAGATTTATAACAATAGTCATACACTTGAATTGCAATAACTGACAGGGACACATTAATGAGAACATTTGCATGTTCGTGTGACAAGAATGGACAGGTACAGGTCGATAAATGAATTTTCATATCCACAATGCAGGAAATGAGAGATTGAGACTGTGGCTTTAACGGGTTTTTGTCTTTTTGTTCTTGAAGAGCAAATTTAAGGCAGAGCCACCGAGCCACGAGAGCAACAGTTTGAGACCTATCGGGCATCTTTACAGAAAGCTGAAGACTCATCAACAGAAATACTTCATGTTTGAGAAGGACACCTTGAGTTTATTGTTTTTGGAGAAATTTAAGAACAAAAATTATAGACGTTTAGATGAAGCTTACTATCGCAGCCATTCAATTTGCAAATTACATACATTGCAGGGCGAGAGAACCTAATTGCCAAGGTGTTGTTGTGACTTTGATGAAAAAAGATGGAAGCGTTACATAGCAGGAAAAAGTGGGCTGTCGTAGTGAGTGTTTGCATGCTTAGAGTCAATGAAGTGTGTACGTATTGTTTACTAATAATGTAAGGCGAAGGAATTTTTAAAAATTGGGCCATCTCTGTATATTGATCAGTTCTTTTTAAGAGGGGTGGAAGGTTTGCTGGTATTGTGGCTTGAAGATATTTATTTTGTTCTTTCTTTCTTGTTGAAGAGAGGTTTTATGGCAGAAGTGTCAAGAAGTCTGCACTAGAGTAAACAGTTTGAGGCTTCTTTTAAAGTTGGAACAGAAACAGCCTGAATGGATATATACTTTATTGAATTTATCTTTTGCCAAGGATGTTTATGGGATATTACTGTATTGGAACAGTTAATTAGCAAGTGATACTGTATCCATTATTCTGTTAAGTATTCCAGTAGAGTTAAGTTATTCCAATTTCTTCTTTATTGCTTTGTATATTAACTACTATGGACAGGACAAAATGCACCTTTTAAAGCCACACAATCATTCTAACTGATAGCTGCCCTCATATTCACGTAATAGAAACAGACTGGTACAGATAGATAACTACATTGCCATATGCACACCAGAGAAATATTCAGAAACAGATTAAGCCAAAATTAGATATTCATAAAGCAGAAGCTGACAGGTACAAATTGATAACCAAACTCTCATATTCACAAACCAGAAAATGTCAGGTAAAGATTGATGACCATGTTTACAACACAGAAACTGATAAGGTGAGACTGATAAAAGCATTCACACAGACTCGTTGCAGACACTGATAGGGATAGACTGTTCATTGCACAGACATATTTACTGAGCAGAAACTGACAGGTACCGATTGGTAATGCCAGTCAAACATTCACATAACAAAAATGAACCTAAAGACATGGATAGCAAAACCCCCATTTACATAGCAGTAATTGTCAGGGACCAATTAGTAAATACACTCTCACATTCAAAGAGCAAACACTGACAGCGACAGATTGACAACTACAATTACACATTCTCACAGCAGAGACCTAAAGGATAGACTGATAATTACACAAACATAATGACTGTGGAAGAACAGACAGGTACAGATTGATGACTAGACTGCCATATTCGCACATCACAACCTGTGTGGAAAAGTTTAACTAAACTGAGATACTCACAAAACAGAAGCTGACAGGGACATGTTGATAACCACACTGACATATTCCCAACAGAGAAATGGACGAGGTAATTCTGATAAAAGCACTCCCACATTTACATAGCAGAGACTGATATTGGAACACTGAAAATTACACAGACAAATTCATTGAGTAGAAAGAAACGGGTACAGATTGATAAAGCCAGTCAAACAGTCTCATAGTAAAGACTGATAGGCACTGCAATGGTAAATACCCTTACACATTCTCACATCAGACATTCTGGGATTGGGATTGTGATAGTTACACTAACATAATCACTGTGGAAGAATGGACAGGTACAGACTGATGACTACACTCACACATTCAGATGGCAGAAACTGACAGGGACAGATTGTGAGAGAGTAATAATTATTCACCTCCCGAAAGCTCACATAGGTTGATCAAAAACCGCACTCCCGTTTTACACAGCCAATAACGAGAGGTAAACTAACCCTTAACCAACCTGAAATTCTGAACAACACTATCTCACAGTGTTAACAGGGAATCACAGTGATAAAACAAATAACACAAAATAGTCACCATTAAAATTCAAACAAGTACAATGTTCAAAATAATCTTTAAATAACAGTGACCAGTTCAGAGTGGGTACAAATGACTTGTGACCAAATAAAGTTCAGAGAAATCCACCTAGCAAAGTTCATAATGAAAAAAAATTCTGCTAGAAACTGAAATGCACCAAATAATATCTATTCTAATGTAGTGCAAAGTAAGATTTCAGGAACTGAAAGATTGGCAGGAGGCGGCTGACACTGACTGAGGAGCCAAACAGTCAAGGAGTAAAATTCATGTTGTCAACAGAAAGCAAAAGGCACAGGTCACAGTACGTCAGTTCCCTTTAGTTATTGAGGTAATCAGAGTAGATCTGACAATCATACACACACTGGCAGCTATTCTGAATAATGTATGAATACTTTGGCTGATACTGATTGGAGATTTGAAGAAGAATAGGGGAAAAGATAACTGAAGGGAGTTTACAGAGTAGATGATAGTAGAATGTCCTTCATAAGACCATAAGACATAGGAGTGGAGGTAAGGCCATTAAGCCCATCGAGTCCACTCCGCCATTCAATCATGGCTGATGTGCATTTCAACTCCACTTAACGGCATTCTCCCCGTAGCCCTTAATTCCTTGTGACATCAAGAATTTATCAATCTCTGCCTTGAAGATATTTAGCGTCCCAGCCTCCACTGCACTCTGCGGCAATGAATTCCACAGGCCCACCACTCTGTGGCTGAAGAAATGTCTCTGCATTTCTGTTCTGAATTTACCCCCTCTAATTCTAAGGCTGTGTCCACGGGTCCTAGTCTCCTTGCCTAATGGAAACAATTTCTTAGCGTCCGCCCTTTCCAAGCCATGTATTATGTTGTAAGTTTCTATTAGATCTCCCCTTAATCTTCTAAACTCCAATGAATACAATCCCAGGATCCTCAGCCGTTCCTCGTATGTTAGACCTACCATTCCAGGGATCATCCGTGTGAATCTCCGCTGGTCATGCTCCAGTGCCAGTATGTCCTTCCTGAGGTGTGGGGACCAAAACTAGACACAGTACTCCAAATGGGGCCTAACCAGAGCTTTGTAAAGTCTCAGTAGCACAACAGTGCTTTTATATTCCAACCCTCTTGAGATAAATGACAACATTGCATTCGCTTTCTTAATCACGGACTCAACCTGCATGTTTACCTTTAGAGAATCCTTGACTAGCACTCCCAAATCCCTTTGTACTTTGGCTTTATGAATTTTCTCACTGTTTTGAAAGTAGTCCAAGCTTGTATTCTTTTTTCCAAAGTGCAAGACCTCACATTTGCTCACATTGAATTCCATCAGCCATTTCCTGGACCACTCTCCCAAACTGTCTAGATCCTTCTGCAGCCTCCACACTTCCTCAGTACTACCTGCCTGTCCACCTAACTTCGTATCATTGGCAAACTTCGCTAGAATGCCCCCAGTCCCTTCATCCAGATCATTAATATATAACGTGAACAGCTGCGGCCCCAACACTGAACCCTGCGGGACACCACTTGTCACGGGCTGCCATTCCGAAAAAGAACCTTTTATCCCAACTCTCTGCTTTCTGTCAGACAGCCAATCCTCAATCCATACCAGTAGCTCACCTCGAACACCATGGGCCCTCACCTTACTCAGCAGCCTCCCGTGTGGCACCATATCAAAGGCGTTTTGGAAGTCTAGATAGACCACATCCACTGGGTTTCCCTGGTCTCACCTACTTGTCACCTCTTCAAAGAATTCCAACAGGTTTGACAGGCACGACCTCCCCTTACTAAATCCATGTTGACTTGTTCGAATCCGACCCTGCTCTTCCAAGAATTTAGAAACCTCATCCTTAATGATGGATTCTAGAATTTTACCAACAACCGAGGTGAGGCGAATTGGCCTATAATTTTCCATCTTTTGTCTTGATCCTTTCTTGAACAAGGGGGTTACAACAGCAATCTTCCAATCATCCGGGACTTTCCCTGACTCCAGTGACTTATGAAAGATCTCAACCAAAGCCTCCGCTATTTCCTCAGTGACCTCCCTCAGAACTCTAGGATGTAGCCCATCGGGGCCAGGAGATTTATCAATTTTAAGACCTTTTAGCTTTTCTCTTTTGAAATGGCAACCATACTCAATTCAGCCCCCTGACTCCCTTTAATTGTTGGGATATTACTCATGTCTTCCACTGTGTAGACTGACGCAAAGTACTTATTAAGTTCTCCAGCTATTTCCTTATCTCCCATCACTAGGCTTCCAGCATCAGTTTGAAGTGGCCCAATGTCTACTTTTGCCTGTCGTTTGTTTCTTATGCATTGAAAGAAACTTTTATTATCATTTCTAAAATTACTGGCTAGCCTTCCTTCATATTTGATCCTCTCCTTCCTTATTTCTCTCTTTGTTATCCTCTGTTTGTTTTTGTAGCCTTCCCAATCTTCTGATTTCCCAGTGCTCTTGGCCACTTTATTGGATCTCTCTTTTTCTTTAATACATTTCCTGACTTCTTTTGTCAGCCATGGCTGTCTCATCCCTCCCCGGATAATCTTTCTTTTCTTGGGGATGAACCTCTGTACAGTGTCCTCAATTATAGCCACAAACTCCTGCCATTTTTGTTCTACTGTCTTCCCCGCTAGGCTCTGCTTTCAGTCTACTTTTGTCAGTTCCTCTCTCATGCCCTCATAATTACTTTTATTGAACTGTAACACCATTACATCCGATTTTGCCTTCTCTCTTTCAAACTGCAGACTGAACTCTACCATGTTATGATCGCTGCTTCCTAAGTGTTCCCTTACTTTAAGATTTTTTATAAAGTCTGGTTCGTTACATAGCACTAGGTCCAGAACAGCCTGCTCCCTTGTGGGCTCCATGACACGCTGTTCCAAAAAGCCATCCTGTAAGCATTCCATGAATTCCCTTTCTTTGGATCCACTGGCAACATTATTTAACCAGTCCATCTGCATATTGAAGTATCCCATGATCACCATGACCTTGCCTTTTTGACATGCCTTCTCCATATCCCAGTAAATGGTGCGCCCCTGGTCCTGACCACTGTTAGGAGGTCTGTACATAACTCCCATTATGTTTTTTTTTGCCTTTGTGGTTCCTCAGTTCCACCCACACAGACTCCACATCATCCAACGCTATGTCATTCAGTGCCATGGATTTAATTTTGTTCTTAACTAACAAGGCAACCCCATCCCCTCTGCCCGCCTCCCTGTCTTTTCGATAAGTTGAAAATCCTTGGATGTTTAACTGCCAGTCCTGACCCCCCTGCAACCATGTCTCTCTGATGCCTACCACATCATAATCATTCATGATGATCTGTGCCATTAGTTCATCTGCTTTGTTATGAATGCAACGAGCAGTCAGCTAAAATGCCTTAATGCTAACTTTCTTATCATTAGAGATATTGGAAGTCATAAGATGTCCTAAGTTATCCTTCCTTTTTGCTGCATTCCCAGTCTGCCTCAAGTTTAAATCCGTCTGCACACATGCTATCCTGTTGCTTATCTTTCCATTTAACTCCATATTCCCTGTCGCTTTCACTTTCCCTCCCCCCCCCCCACCCAACTCAGAAGTTTAACGTCCTACTGACCATTCTATTTATCATCTTCGCTAGAAGATTGGTACCTGATCGGTTCAGGTGGATACTGTCCCAACGGTACAGATCCCCCCGGTTCCAAAACTGATGCCAATGCCCCATGAAGTGGAATCCCTCTTTCTCACACCAATCCCTTAGCCACGTGTTTACTTCCCTAATTTTCTTATCCCTATGCCAATTGGCACGTGGCTCGGGCAGTAATCTGGAGATTATGACACTTGAGGACCTGTACTTCAATTTCCTTCCTAGTGCTTGATAATCCCCAAACAGGTCCTCCACTCTAGCTTTGCCTATGTTGTTAGTCCCAACGTGGACCACAACAACTGGATCCTCCCCCTCCCGCTCTAATATCCTTTCAAGCTAGTCGGATCACCCTGGCACCGGGCAGGCAACACACCATGCGAGACTCCCGATTTGGCTTGCAACGGATACTATCTATCCCCCTAATTATAGAATCCCCTATAACAACTACTTGTCTTTTTGCTCCCCCCTCTTGAATGGCCTTCTGCATCATGGTGCCGTGGTCAACTGGCTCATCCTGTCCAGAGCCCTTTTCCTCATCCATACAGGGAGCAAGAATCTCATACCTGTTGGACAAGGTCAAGGGCTGAGGCTCCTGCATTCCTGAACTCAGGTTCCCCCGACCTTCCTCACTTACAGTCACACTCTGATGGCACTGATTACTAACTGAATGTGAATTACTTAATCTCCCAGGTGTGACTGCCTCCTGAAACAAAGCATCCAGGTAACTCCCCCCCCCCCCCCCCTCCCGAATGTGCTGCAGTGTTTGAAGCTCAGATTCTAGATTATCAACTCTGATCAGGAGTTCTTCCAGCATCCAACATTTGCTGCAGATGTGGTCACTGCCATTCACAATGGGATCAGCCAGCTCCCACATCATACAGCTACAGCAGAGAGTGTAGAGCAAGAAACACAAGCAAAAGAGAACATTCCTTAACTCCCATTTTCCTCCAACACAATGCACTTGTCAAGTAGTTCCGTCATTTCCAGGAGTAAAACATACACCCTGTCAGATTGCAGTGCATTTTCTCACTTGACAATAACTGTGATGCCATTTTAAAATGGAAAAGAAAACCATTATCAAAAGATGCAGAATACGTTACAATTAGAATCTCACACTTTAGAACAAGCTTGGAATTTGATCCCTTCACAAAATTTCGGTTTGTGTTTCCGATGATATTGCAGAGCCTGACAGATCCACATTGATTCCCAGACTAACCAATCAGAGTGAGGTTACCATGCCTCCAAAGTAGCCAATCAGAAGACAGGCGTTCCTCCATCCCTCATTAGCATGAATGACGCCGTCAGTCTATAACGTCCGAGCTCCGAGTCCGCTTTCCCTTATTCTGCATCTGAGAGTGAGCGGCGCTATGGCTGAGGAAAAGAAGGGTCAAGTTGCCAAGAAGGGCGCGAAGAAAGCGGTGAAGAGGGCGCCAGCGAAGGGTGGCAAGAAGAGGAAAAGGACCAGGAAAGAAAGTTACTCCATCTACATCTACAAAGTGATGAAGCAGGTTCACCCCGACACCGGCATCTCCTCCAAGGCCATGAACATCATGAACTCGTTCGTCAAAGATATTTTCGAGCGCATCGCGGGGGAGGCTTCCCGCCTGGCCCATTACAACAAGCGCAGCACCATCAGCTCCCGGGAGATCCAGACCGCCGTGCGGCTGCTGCTGCCCGGGGAGCTGGCCAAGCACGCCGTGTCGGAGGGCACAAAGGCGGTGACCAAGTACACCAGCTCCAAGTGAGGGACCGCATTGTACTGAAACACACACATCCACAACCCAAAGGCTCTTTTAAGAGCCACCTACAATTTCTCTGAAATAGCTGGACCATTATGTTTCTGGGTTTGTACCATTGATGTCATTGCGAGGTTTTTATGTTGTAAATGTTATAGAAAGTGACAGCTGACCCGGTGCGCGCCGAACTCTCAGATGCGATCAAGTATATCCTGTAGTCCCTGCCTGGGGAGAGAGATCATCTTAAACGCCACTGAGACATTTTTCAGCTGATTTTATGTGTCCGTGTTCCTCTGTTATTCGATCAGTTCAGGAGTTACAAGCCCCGATGGGGCACGAACCTTGAGTTTCACCCCCGGAAAACAAAGTGCCCCGAGTACCAGCCGACTAGCAAAATAAACAGGTTCCCTCGGAGTGCGATTTTACTTTGTTTACTTTTCATTTCCAAATCTCCGCACTGGTATTGTCAGGATGTATTCGAACAGCTGCAGGAGTGGCAGAGTAAATGTGGAGTTTTTATCGGTGTGCTGTTGAAATGTGAAATAAATGATTAGTTGCAGAGGCAGGGTTTGGCGCCTTTTTTGTTTCCGCTTGTGTTTAATGTTCAGAAGATTCCATTCAGGATCAGAAATGGACAGATTCCAGGAGGCAAGGTAAAGGGTACACTTTTAACGTAGAAGTAAATTAAATCTAGTATTCGTGCATTCTTCTGTGTTTAAACTCTCTACTTTTCGGTACATATTGGCGGGCTTTTCAAGTTGTAAAAATGTGGTTGATGATTTGGCGCCGGTACTTTCCGCCCTCCTCCCCGTGCCCTCTCCGGATTGGGGAATGAGGCAGATATCTGATTGGGAATTGAAACAACATTAGGAGGGGCTGGACAATGGGACCATTCCGAAATCGCCGCCCCACCATTCCTCCCGAAGGTATAAGAGGCCGCGATGTGGGCGGAGTGCAGCATTCTCTGTGAAAGTGCTTGTGACCATGTCCGGAAGAGGAAAGGGCGGTGGGAAAGGTCGCGCCAAGGCGAAGTCTCGGTCGTCCCGGGCTGGCCTGCAGTTCCCGGTGGGCCGTGTTCACAGGCTCCTGAGAAAGGGTAACTATGCTGAGCGTGTGGGTGCCGGAGCGCCGGTCTATCTGGCTGCGGTGCTGGAGTATCTGACGGCTGAAATCCTGGAGCTGGCCGGCAACGCGGCCCGGGACAACAAGAAGACCCGCATCATCCCCAGGCACCTGCAGCTGGCCGTGCGCAACGACGAGGAGCTCAACAAGCTGCTGGGAGGGGTGACCATCGCTCAGGGCGGGGTGCTGCCTAATATCCAGGCCGTGCTGTTGCCCAAGAAAACTTCCGCTGCGGGATCTGCTAAAAAATGAAGAGACCATCCTTGAATCTGACAAGCCAAAGGCTCTTTTAAGAGCCACTCACAGCATTTGTGAAAGGAGCTGAATCGTCTGTCGGATTTAATTACTTTCCTTTTAATGTGTAAAGCCCTGGCTGTTGTACTTAACATCGCTACATATCTATCTC
Organism: Chiloscyllium plagiosum; assembly: GCF_037043375.1. Taxonomy (NCBI): domain Eukaryota; kingdom Metazoa; phylum Chordata; class Chondrichthyes; order Orectolobiformes; family Hemiscylliidae; genus Chiloscyllium; species Chiloscyllium plagiosum. Next base: position 10,981,455 of record NW_028270187.1, read on the forward strand.
ATTTTTATTGGATATTTTTACTGCCTGTGGCAGCAGAGGAAGATTATTTCCTAGAATACGATTCTAACGGTGTCCGGACATACATTATATCTCATTACACGGTCACTGCCTGAGTGACCAATGTTCTATGAGTTTAGAATAGTGTCACGGGTGTTCCCGATCGGGTTTGGCTTCACATTTCCTTTAACTGCATCAGTAAGAGCTGAATCCTCCCACTGTCTCTGTAGCATATACCTCTGCAATATATTCTCTGCTCGGTTCATATCCACTTTTTTTCCGCCGGCCTCGAAAGAGCGTGTTCAAAAGCAGTCAGTCATGTTTCAGCTGTAAAAGGAGGGAATGCGATAAAGTGATGGTGGGCATTTTCAAATTTGAAAATAAGCCGTTGATCTCTTGGCGCAATTTTTTCCCTTTTCTCTCCTGCCTCCACCTCACCACAAGCCATGTTAACGCAAAGGGAGTCAGTCAATGAGGAGATGGGTTTTTTCCTGAAATATCTAACCCAATACCAAAATTTGATGTGAACATCACTCATCTAATTACTATATTTCCGCAATCTCTGAATGAAGATCTCATTAGTTGCAAATTCACTGCCGCTGCCTTTTGTCTTTAACTGAATTCCAAGAGAAATACTGTACTAATGTCCCCTATCGCTTCCTGCGCTCCCTGGATGAGCAACCGAACTTGTATCCGCCGTGAATCAATCGAAAAACCGCCGATGTAAACATCTTAAAAACCAAAATAGTGTACACCGGTAAAATTACAGAACCACACTATCAATAATTTTTATTTCATCCAAATTATTACTTGCCCGAAGACAATTTGTTATCGCTGCCTGAGCGGGCAGGTGGGAAGAACGCGCCACATAACACATCTGCAGGCTCCCAGTAACAAAACTGAGCTGAGTGTTATGCCTGGGAAATATAAATACTCTAATATGGAACATTAACGTCTGGGTTCCACAATAAATAAAAACAAATTATCATTTATGGCATGGACAGCCAAGTACACAATGATATCATTCCTGAGATGGACAGGTATTCACGAAAATAAGGATCGAAGGTTACGGGAAATTTGAGAAATATCAGCCATGATGGAATAGCAGAACAAGCTGGACGGGCAGAATGGCCTCATGCTGCTGCTACATCCTACTATTACAAAGTTACGATGTTATTCTTTAGATGGAATAACCAGGTTGCACAACAGTAATTATCGATTGGCCGAATAGCCTCTTATCTACACTGTAAAAATACTTGCAATTTTAAAATCATTCGCCACGGTAAACAGTAACAAAGTGAATCGTCCACTCCGAATGCTCTCTGCCGTACGGCAGAACACGGTATTGGTACATTTTTGAAACTGAAGATTAGATTACATTACAGTGTGGAAACAGGCCCTTCGGCCCAACAAGTCCACACCGACCCGCCGAAGCGAAACCCACCCATACCCCTACATTTACCCCTTACCTAACACTATGGGCCATTTAGCATGGCCAATTCACCTGACCCTGCACATCTTTGGACTGTGGGAGGAAACCGGAGCACCCGGAGGAAACCCACGCAGACACGGGGAGAACGTGCAAACTCCACACAGCCAGTCGCCTGAGGCGGGAATTGAACGCGGGTCTCAGGCGCTGTGAGGCAGCAGTGCTAACCACTGTGCCACCGTGCCGCCCACAAAGTAGTTGTAAAAGTCGGGATAAACGCGAAATAACCGGCTACAGTAACATGCCCCTCAGTATGCGCTGCCTTCCCCGTCCTCATGTCTCCGCTCTCTATCGGAGGGTTTGGGTGGCTCTGAAAAGAGCCTTTGGGTTCACTGGAAAAGGGTCGCTTCATCCTCAGCCGCCGAAACCATAGAGAGTGCGGCCCTGGCGTTTCAGAGCGTACACCACATCCATGGCGGTGACTGTTTTGCGCTTGGCGTGCTCAGTGTAGGTGACCGCATCCCTGATCACATTCTCCAGGAAAACCTTCAGCACTCCGCGGGTCTCCTCGTAGATCAAGCCCGAGATGCGCTTGACCCCGCCACGGCGAGCCAGGCGCCGGATGGCTGGTTTGGTGATGCCCTGGATGTTATCACGGAGCACTTTCCGGTGCCGCTTCGCTCCGCCTTTTCCCAGGCCTTTGCCTCCTTTACCTCTTCCAGACATCACGCTTCTTCACTCCAACCGCTGCCGAATGAGAGCCGAGCTGCAGCCCCTTCCTTTTTTATACAGCCCGGTCCGACCTGACTGAGAAAGAGCTGACAGAGAGTGAGAGGCGGGTCCGGAGAGGAAACTGAGTGACAGACAGAGCAGGAAAATGGCTTTGATCATCAAGCTCCGCCTCCAGCTCACTCCCGCCCCAACTGTGTCTGGGACCGAACCTTTTCTCCCCAAAGCTGACTATTCCTGAGCAGAGGAGCGCATCCGTGAGGCCCTCTCCCAGCGGTGCCATTGAGGAGCATTTACTCAGTGAGTGCAAGAGGTTTGTTTGAAACAGACCGCAATGGAGAGATCAGCGCCCAGGGAAGCGAGGGAACAGCAGGCTCCTTCCAGCAGCACATCGGGATGGGAGCCTGGGACACAGAGGGGGCTCCGAGACCGGGATTGATTCGGGGTGAGTTCAGGGAGAACCGGGGGCTGTTTGTAAGAGGCCGAGCGGAGCAGGAACTGGTCCCGGAACTTGGAGTGAGCGGGCTGGGGGGAAGAGAGAGGCCTTTCTCGGGCTGTGTGCGGGCCTGCTGAGGGAGGCAGAGCGGGAAGAAACTGCTGTGGGACATTCTTGTGGTTTACAATCCTCTGAACCCAGTTTTATTTTCGATCTGTTTCCCGCTCTTTCTTCAGGTAGTGTGGACCAACTGTAGGAATGGGATACTTTTGTAAAAGGACATACACTAGGGTCTTGGTAAAAACATTAGAAATAGTGCCGTTTTTCCTATTTCTAACAGGTAGTTGGGGAGTTGGATGTTGAACTGTGGAAGAATCCTGGTGGTTGAGTACTCCCATTCATGGTGCTGTGCAGTTGTTGCTCAGTTTCTGGATCTCACTCAACTGATATCAAGGTAAAAATCACACAACACCAGGTTTTCGTTCAACAATTTTTTTGGAAGCACTTGATGTGTAACATTGTACACCCCAGTCCAACACCAACATCTCCAAATCAACTGGTGTCGAATCACATGAAAAACAAACAATCCCCAGACAAGGAGCAGCTCAGGGCAACAATGGAATCAGATCCGTGGTTCTGGTTAAGTTGTTGGAGTTAAAGAAAAAAAACAACATACATCCTAATGAAGATGCAATGAATGTGACAATGATCAGTTCAATATTGCCAGACTAGCCTCATGTTGATTTACAGGTGGTGTTCCTGTGTCTTCCTCCAGATAAACACCTGAGGGACTAAGACACTGTAATACTTCCTCAGTTCAAAGCGAAGAGTGACCAGCTGCCTCTAACAAACAGAGGGTATGTAGCCCATTGACGTTTACACACCAGTGTTGAAGATAGATAAACTGAATCCTCATCCAAAATAGACATTCAGGAACAACATTAAAATTTGCAATTATTAAGAGCATTTTCAAAGTTACAATGAAGATAGACAAGTAGGCCACATTGTTGCATTGTTTCAACAACCATCCGTGAAGGAGGGGTTAAGTTTTGAGATGGAGGGAAACTGTGCTTACTGACAGGACAAGAGTTAACGAAGAGTCGTCGAGTCATAGAGACTTATAGCGTGGAAACAGACCCTTCGGTCTGCTATAACTCAGTTAATTTACCTGAGCTAAAGATGTCTGCTTTTTCATCACTGTTCCTGGTTTGTCTCAACTATCTATCCAACAGGGTCTCTGCTAATTTCTCTTCAACTTTCTTATCTGTACTCTTTGATCTTTACTGTTTCAACTGGTGACTTTGTGACCTCGTTACCACACATTCAGGAAACATCCCAGGATGTGTGTCCTGCAGTAGTCCAGTTGCCTGAATTTCCATTGGCTTTTCAACCACAATCAGCACTCCCACCAGTGAATCAGCAACATCATTATCAAGGATAAATTGTATTCCCGGAGCTGAAAGTTTGTCCAGTACTCCTACTATGACTTCTCCCCTCTTCACTCTAACCTCACTTCTTACAATTGAGCATTTCTTATTTCAATGTGAATTCCAGTTACTCATATCTTTTCTGGCAATAGTCCTTTAGAGGTACATATATCTTCATATTTTAGCATCACAGATTGAGAGGATCCTTATATCTCTGAATATTGCTACCTCTTTACCTGTTGCTCCTGGCCGATGCGAGTAAACTTTACCTTCATGGTGTATGGTTTAAGAAGATCTGGCACTTCCTCCATAAACAACCTCCAACCAGCTTGTACATTCTGGTGCAGCTTTCTAGTCTCCACAGTGCTCTCTGTTACCACTTCAACAAAATTCACTGGCTTATCCTGTTTTCCTACATCTGGCTTCTCAGTGTTTTTCCTAACCAGCTCATACTGATTCCATGGCCTACTTTATTGAAAACACCAGAGCTTTTTCACATGTCTTTCCCCTTCAAGGGTTTCCTTTTTACCCTGTGGTAAATTATCCTTATGATCTTCACAGAGATCTAATTTTTACTTTCCATGTAAGAATTTCTCTTATCCACAATTATTATCCCTCATGGATTGAAATTGATTTTGGCAGCCCAATTTTGATTGATTGATCAACTCAATCATCAGCCATTTCTGATGTCAGTCTTACTGTTTTAACTCTCTCCTCTTACATGTGAGTTCTCATTACATCAGGAAGTTAATTTTTGAATTCCTGTCGAAGTGTCAATTACCAAAGTTCAAACTCCCTCTTTATTCCTTTCCTCTCTCTCCTTTTCTCTCTTCTCCCTCTCTTCTGTTTTTAATCGTAATTCAAACTGTTTCGTTTCTGTTGCCCTTTCCTTGACTTTTGCCTCTGACTCGAGTTGTTTCATTATCATTGTTCCCTAGCTGCTGCCTGACCTGCTGCGCTTTTCCAGCAACACATTTCCATCTCTGATCTCCAGCATCTGCAGACCTCACTTTCTCATCATTGTTTCATTATCAATTAAATGTTAGCCATCCCTAAAGATTCTGATGGCATTTCCAGCAAATTTAAATGGTGAGCTATAAGTGGATGATAGCTGTATGCTTCAAAACTATACAGACGGTTTGGTGGCGTGTGCAAGAACGTGGCAGATGGAGTTCAGCTCTGATAAGTGTCAGGGAATGCATTTTGGGAAGTCAGACGGTAAATGAGAATCGACAATAAATGGGAATATACTGAGGGGGACAGGTGAAGTGAGAGATCTTAGTGTGCAAAAGATAGAAGGGGCTGTAAAGAAGGCACATGGAATGCTCTCCTTCATTGGCAGAGGGTTGAATACAAAAATAAGGAAATAACACTGGTGGCTACAACAGGAATATTGTGTGCAGTCGGGTCACCACATTACGTCATTGCTGTGGAGAGAGTGCAGAGGAGATTTACTAGAATGTTGCCGGAGCTGGTGAATTGTAACTATCAGGAGAGATTGGAGAGTTTGGGATGGTATTCCTTGGAACAGTGGTGCCATGATTAAGGAATACAGGGCGACACTCATATCCGCAGGTCCGGTTATCGCGGTTTCACGTACCCATGGTTTACAGTGGTCTGAGCATATAAAAGGAAATGTTCCAGAACCAGGGACCAGGAGACTGCCGGAAGGTATATTTCCCATTTAAATGAATGGTTTTGCACCTATCTGCGATTTTGCGTTTCCGCTGTAGGTCCTGGAACATATACCCCATGGGTACTGGGGTCTACAGTACTAAATAGTGAGCTACCTGATGAAGAAGCTGCACTCTGAAAGCGTGCACTTCCATATAAACCTATTGAACTATAACCTAGTGTTTTGTGATTTTTTAACTAACTGGAGTTAAAAATCTAGTCCTGGAGCGAGGACTGCAGATGCTGGAGATCAGAGCTGAAAATGTGTTGCTGGAAAAGCGCTTCAAAACTATACAGGATGGGCTCATGCCCGAAACGTCGATTCTCCTGCTCCTTGGATGCTGCCTGACCTGCTGCGCTTTTCCAGCAACACATTTTCAGAGGGAGACATGAGACAGGAGGAACCTGTTTCCTTTAGCAGAGAGTTCAAAAACCAATGATCACGGATTCAAGTTAAGTAGCTGTAGGATTAGACTTTATGAGCAAAAATTATTTTTTTATGCAGAGAGTGGAGGGTATCTGGAATTCGGTGCCTGATTTGGTGGTGCAGGCAAAGACCTTACATATTTTTAAACAAATTCCCTGGTACTGAGCCTCAAGTGTTCTAAACTGCAAGGTTACAGGCGGTACCAGGATGGTGGGATGAGAAAGGGCATGTAGGCATGGACAAGATGGGCTGAATGCCCCACCCCCCACCCCAAAGCTGTATTATTTTTATAATTCTCCAGTTATCAATGAGACCAGACCAGTCAATGCTGTGTGAATATGTAAATATATTTACCCTATACAGAAAGTTTCAGTTTGATAACTACACCCACACATTCACCAAACAGGAACTGACAGGCATAGATCAATAACTAAACTCACATATACCCACTTGCATCAGGTGGCCCCATTCATGGAGCTGTATGGGTGTTGTTTAGTTTCTGAATCTCACTCAACTGGTATTAGAATTTTAAGAAAAAATGGACAAGGAGCAGCTCAGCAGGAGTGGAATCAGACCCGTGATTCTGTTTAAATTGCTGGCTTTAAACAAAACCAAAAAAACACATTCAGTGATGATTAACTGAATGTTACATTGTTGTTGCCAGTCACAACTGATGTTGATTTACTGGAGCTCTCCCTTCTATATTCCTCCACGCAAGTACTCAAAGGACCAAGACAATGTAATATTCCCTCGGTACAGAGCCAAGTATGACCAGCTGCTTCGAACAAACAGCTGCTTCGTGTTTACTATAGGCCCCCCAATAGCAGCAGAGATGTGGAGAAACAGATTGGGAAACAGATTTTGGAAAGGTGCAGAAACCACAGGGTCGTAGTCATGGGCGACTTCAACTTCCCAAATATTGATTAGAAGCTCTTTAGATCAAGTAGATTGGATGGGACGGTGTTTGTGCAGTGTGTCCAGGAAGCTTTTCTAACGCAGTATGTAGATTGTCCAACCAGAGGGGAGGCCATATTGGATTTGGTACTCGGTAATGAACCGGGACAAGTGGCGGGCTTGTTAGTGGGTGAACATTTTGGTGATGGTGACCACAATTCTGTGACTTTCACCTTGGTTATGGAGAGAGATAGGTGCTCACAGCAAGGTAGATTTTATAATTGGGGGAAGGGAAATTACGATGCTGTAAGGCAGGATTTGAGGAGCATACATTGGGAGCATAGGCTGTCAGGGAAGGATGTGGTGGAAATGTGGAACTTTTTCAAAGAGCAGATACGACGTGTCCATGATATGTATGTACCTATCAGGCAGGAAAGAAATGGTCGTGTGAGGGAGCCTTGGTTGACGAGAGAGGTTGAATGTCTGGTAAAGAGGAAGAAGGAGGCTTACATAAGGTTGAGGAAACAGGATTCAGACAGAGCAGTGGAGGGATACAGGATAGCCAGAAGGGACCTGAAGAAAGGGATTAGGAGAGCTAAGAGAGGGCATGAAAAATCGTTGGCAGATAGGATCAAGGATAACCCCAAGGCATTTTATGCGTATGTGAGAAACCTGAGAATGACGAGAACGAGGGTAGGTCCGATCAAGGACAGTAGTGGGAGACTGTGTATTGAGTCGGAAGAGATAGGAGAGGTCTTGAACAAGTACTTCTCTTCAGTATTTACGAACGAGAGGGACCGTATTGTAGAAGAGGAGAGTGTTAGGAAGGAAGATGTGTTGGACATTTTGAACAACTTGAGGATAGACAAGTCCCCCGGGCCTGACGGGATATATCCTAGGATTATGTGGGAAGCAAGAGAGGAAATTGCAGTACCGTTCGCAATGATCTTCTCGTCTTCACTGGCAACGGGGGTGGTACCAGGGGACTGGAGAGTAGCGAATGTTGTGCCCCTGTTCAAAAAAGGGAATAGGGATAACCCCGGGAATTACAGGCCTGTTAGTCTTACTTCTGTGGTAGGCAAAGTAATGGAAAGGGTACTGAGGGATAGGATTTATGAGTATCTGGAAAGACACTGCTTGATTAGGGACAGCCAGCACGGATTTGTGAAGGGTAGGTCTTGCCTTACAAGTCTTATTGAATTCTTCGAGGAGGTGACCAAGCATGTGGATGAGGGTAGAGCAGTGAATGTAGTGTACATGGATTTTAGTAAGGCATTTGATAAGGTTCCCCATGGTAGGCTTATGCGGAAAGTCAGGAGGCATGGGATAGAGGGAAATTTGGCCAATTGGATAGAAAACTGGCTAACCGGTCGAAGGCAGAGAGTGGTGGTAGATGGTAAATATTCAGCCTGGAGCCCAGTTACAAGTGGAGTTCTGCAGGGATCAGTTCTGGGTCCTCTGCTGTTTGTAATTTTTATTAATGACTTGGATGAGGGAGTCGAAGGGTGGGTCAGTAAATTTGCAGATGATACGAAGATAGGTGGAGTTGTGGACAGTGAGGAGGGCTGTTGTCAGCTGCAGAGGGACTTAGATATGATGCAGAGCTGGGCTGAGGAGTGGCAGATGGAGTTCAACCCTGCCAAGTGTGAGGTTGTCCATTTTGGAAGAACAAATAAGAATGCGGAATACAGGGTTAATGGTAGGGTTCTTAGTCAGGTGGAGGAACAGAGGGATCTTGGGGTCTATGTACATAGATCTTTGAAGGTTGCCACTCAGGTGGATAGAGTTTGTAAGAAGGCCTATGGCGTATTATCGTTCATTAGCAGAGGGATTGAATTCAAGAGTCGTGAAGTGATGTTGCAGCTGTACAGGACTTTGGTTAGGCCACAGTTGGAGTACTGTGTGCAGTTCTGGTCGCCTCACTTTAGGAAAGATGTGGAAGCTTTGGAGAGGGTGCAGAGAAGATTTACCAGGATGTTGCCTGGAATGGAGAGGAAGTCATACGAGGATAGGTTGAGAGTTCTCGGCCTTTTCTCGTTGGAACGGCGAAGGATGAGGGGTGACTTGATAGAGGTTTATAAGATGATCAGAGGAATAGATAGAGTAGACAGTCAGAAACTTTTTCCCCGGGTACAACAGAGTGTTACAAGGGGACATAAATTTAAGGTGAAGGGTGGAAGGTATAGGGGAGATGTCAGGGGTGGGTTCTTTACCCAGAGAGTGGTGGGGGCATGGAATGCGCTGCCCGTGGGAGTGGTAGAGTCGGAATCATTGGCGACCTTTAAGCGGCATTTGGATAGTTACGTGGATGGGTACTTAATCTAGGTTAGAAGTTCGGCACAACATCGTGGGCCGAAGGGCCTGTTCTGTGCTGTATTGTTCTATGTTCTATGTAACAGCAGGTATGTTACTGCTGTCAGAGCGAAGAACATCCTTTCAATAGACAATAGGTGCAGGAGTAGGCCATTCTGCCCTTCGAGCCAGCACCACCATTCATTATGATCATGGCTGGTCATCCTCAATCAGTATCCTGTTCCTGCCTTATCCCCATAACCCTTGATTCCACTATCCTTAAGAGCTCTATCCAACTTTCTTGCAAGTATCCAGAGACTTGGCCTCCACAGACTTCTGGGGCAGAGCATTCCATACACTAGGGTGAGGTGGGGGAAGGGGAAATGAGGAAACTGTTGAAGTCCACATTGATGCCCTGTGGTTGAAGTGTTCCGAGGCGGAAGATGAGGTGTTCTTCCTCCAGGCGTCTGTTGGTGAGGGAGCAGCGGTGAAGGAGGCCCAGGACCTCCATGTCCTCAGCAGAGTGGGAGGGGGAATTGAAAAATTGGGCCACGGGGTGGTGTGGTTGATGTGTGCAGGTGTCCCGGAGATGTTCCCTACAGCTCTCTGCTAGGAGGCATCCAGTCTCCCCAATGTAGAGGAGACCACATTGGGAACCCTTCCCTCACCCTAGTTCTAAACTTCCAGCTCAGCACTGTCCCCACGACTTGTCCTACCTGCCTATCTTCTTTTCCACCTATCCATTCCACCCTCCTCCTTGACTTATCACCTTCATCCTCTCCCCCACTCACCTATTGTGCTCTATGCTACTTTCTCCCCACCCCCACCCTCACCCTCCTCTAGTTTATGTCTCCACCCTTCAGGCTCTCTGCCTTTATTCCTGATGAAGGGCTTTTGCCCGAAATGTCGATTTTACTGCTTCTCGGATGCTGTCTGAACTGCTGTGCTCTTCCAGCACCACTAATCCAGAATCTGGTTTCCAGCATCTGCAGTCATTGTTTTTACAAGATTGTTATTGTACCCACTTCTGCCACTTCCTCTGGCAGCTCATTCCAAAAAACATACCACCCTCTGTGTGATAAAGTTATCCCTCAGGTCGCTTTTAAATCTTTCCCCTCTCACCTTAAACCAATGTCCTCTAGTTTTGGACTCCCTGCCCCGGAGAAAAGACCTTGACTATTCACCTTATCCAAGCCCCTATTTCTGCAGCAATATACATATGAAACATCAAAGACCACTTCATGTGAGTCTAGCCTTGGACTGCAAGTGCACATCTAAATCGTCCTTCAATATGATGAGGATTTCTGCCTCTCACACCCTGACAGGCAGTGAGTTCCAGATCCCCACCACCCTTTGAGTAAAAATGTTTTCCCTCACATCCCCCTTGAAACCTCCTACCCCTTGCTTTAAATCTATGCCCCTCCCCCAGTCATTAATCCCTCCTTCAAGGGGGTGGGGGAGGTTTCTTCCTGTCCACCCTATCTATGCCCCTCATCACTTTTTACATCTCCATCACGTCCCACACTCAATCTGCTCTGCTCTAAAGAAAACAACCCCCGTCTGTCCAATCTCTCTCCATCACTGAAACTCTCCAGCCCCCAAGGCAATAACCTGGTAAATCTGTAGGACCCTATGGCCGAAACAATCTTTCAGATGAAGCAACATTTCAACTGTACCTCCTCCAATATTAAGTATTGAACTTGCTGCACCCAATGTGGACTACACTACATTGGCGAAACCAAACACAGACAAGATGGACACTTTACAGAACACTTCCAGTGTGTGCACAAACAGGACCCCAACTTTTTTGGCAGCCAGTCATTTTAACACAGGTCACATGCCCATGTGTCCTTCCTCGGCATGTTGCAGTGTTCCAGTGAATCACAGTACAAACTGAAGGAACAACGTCTTTTCTTCAGATTAGGCACTTTGCAATGGTTTGGAATTAATGTTGAATTGTGAACCCATTCCCTCCCATTCTCTTAGCTTGTTACATTCTGTTATAATGCCACCTCTCCCCTCACACCCCCTCACGCTGCCGCCTCCCCACCTCCCCCCCCCCCCCCCCCCCACCCCCCCACCCCCGCCATTTCAATATGGATTTTCTGTCCTTTCAAGTCTGGCAGGAGTGTTATGGACCAGTCCGGTCTCCTAAACATATTTCAAAAAGTTGCCCAGACTCTTACTTAGTTAAATGTTTTAAGCAGGTGTATGGCAGACATTCCAAGAGTGTTTGAGCTGATCAAACCTCTTAGTTTTAAACAAAACAGAATTTATTAACAAGATTATTGAATGAAACACAAGGTTTCCGAACTGAATGATACTGTTCCAAATAATTGCAACAATTTCCATAAATGCCCCTTGGCACAAATGGTAAAATCAAACACAGGTTCTCCGAGTAGAGATGTCAGTCCATGGGAGGATCAGCATGGCCCTGCTTTTTTGGATGCAGCAGCTTCACAATGACTGCTTGCTAACACCAAACCAAACCAGAGAAAACTGAGCTGGGAGAACTGACCGCTCTCCTTCCATTGTACAAATATTCTTATTTAAAAACTTGAAAGTCTTTTTCATGAGGCAGTATCCGTTAGCTTGAATCAAATTGACCCTAAAACCCTTCAAACCTAGACTTACCTGGAATCGCTGCCTTTGAAACATCTCTGAAAAAAAATGCCAAGAACAGCATCGTCAAATGAGACATACCAATCCTGATGAAGAGCTTATGCTCAAAACGTTGACTCTCCTGCTGTGTGTCTCTAGCACCACACTCTTCAACATACCATTGTTCAGCCATTTTCACATTTGAATTACTTAATCTGAACTACGAACGTATATTCTCCAATAGCACTTTATACCCGGTACCCCCATAGTGTCCCCTTCCAAACCATAACATAAATGCTGAGCCCGCCACACATCTCCAGCTCTGATGAACAGTCATCTTGACTACTTTTTCTCTCTCCATGGATGCTGCCTGACCCATTGTGATTTCTTGTATTGGCTGTTTTCAGTGCTAACATTCTTTCTGTGTGTGTGTATGTGGAAGAGAGAGAGAGAGAAAGACAGAGAAAGAAGATGATCAACCTCAATTCAGATACTTTAGCATTCTCTGCACACTCCCACATATACACACGTACATGCACACACATGCGTACATACACGCACATGCGTGTGCACACACACACATGCGTACACACACACACATGTCCTCACATAGACACATGTGCACACACAAAAAGTTGATAGAATTCATTTTGGAATGCCATGCTTCTAGGAATTCTTGTGCATGTCCCTGTTTAGCCTGGCCTAGGATGGATGAGTTGTCCCAGTCGAAGTGGTGTCCTTCCTCATCCGTATGTTAGGATACGAGTGAGAGTAGATCATGTCGTTTTGTGGCTAGTTGATGTTCATGTATCCTATCAACAAACACATTGACTTGGATCCCATTGACCACCCACTGAGAGAAAGAATAGGAAATGATATCACCAGAGGAAATGATGTCTCCACAGGCAATTACAGCACCAACCCAAGGAAACTCAGACGTATAAATTGATAGTGGGCTACACGAACAGTGCTTCATCCAGAGGCTCAGTGACGATATTACCTAGTCTGGTGATGAACAGTCTGAAAACGAACCTTCCAGCTCAGTGAGCAAACCTACATCCAAAACCTCAACCTGAGGTACGAATCTTCTCAAAACCAGTTAAATTTTAATTTCACAATTATATTCATTCAAAACTTTTTTTAATGGATTTTGTTCATTTTTGTTGGAGGGACGGCACGGTGGCGCACTGGTTTGCACTGCTACCTGACAGCGCGTCAGGCAACGGTGTGGAGTTTCCACGTTCGTCTCTGAGTGCGTTTCCTCCGGATGCTCCGGTTTCCTCCCACAGTCCAAAGATGTGCAGGTCAGGTGAATTGGCCATGCTAAATTGCTCGTAGTGTTAGGTGCATTAGTCAGGGGTGAGTGGAGTGGAATGTGTCTGGGTGGGTTGCTCTTCAGAGGGCCGGTGTGGACTTGTTGGGCCGAAGGGCCTGATTCCACACTGTAGGGAATCTAATCTAATCTCATAAGGAGTCGATAGGTAGAGAGAGGGCAAACACTGAGATTTTCCGATATTACCAGATTCACAACAGGATGGTCCAATTTCCTTCCATTTTAGTTAATCGTTCTTCTCCCATTGTTAGCTTCACAGGCCCGAACGGAAGTAATTGAAAACATAACGGCAATTTACTCCTGTACTACATCGCAGTTGTAAACTGAACTTGATTGTTGTCACAGAGTCCTATAGCATGGAGACAACCCCTTTGGCCCAAACTAGTCCATGCCGTCCACAATGTCCGGCCATGCTAACGTCATTTCCCTGCACTTCGCCCATATCCTTCTGTGCTTTCCTATCCTTATCTTGTGTTGACAATGCTGCATCAACTGTCCTCTGTCTGAAACGGTAAATCAGATATGTAAGACAAATTTCTGAGAGAAACAGATATAATGTGAATTAGAACCATAATTTTCAATCGTCAGGTCGGGAAACTGGGGAGAAGATGTGTGTGTGTGTGAGAAAGAGAGAGAGAGAGATTCAGCGAGAGAGAGTCTGTGAGAGAGAGAGATAGAGGGCGAGGGAGAGAGTTAAACAAACAGTGAAAGGCAGAAAAAGGGGAATGAGACAGTGCGAGATGGGCCACCGTATGAAACATGGCATGAATTTATTGAGTAACAGGAGATGGTGCAATATCTGTGATGGTCAGACTGAATTTCGAAATGTAAGATGTTTTTATTGCTTATGAGTTTGAAGCAATATTGAATTTCACAGGCTGAATATTTTTAGAAACAAATCAAACATGATACAAATTAACCACAAAACAGACCGGGCGGGCTTAATGGCACTGACATTTGTTATCTGATACTACATTTCAATGGATATAAAAAAAAACGCATGACCCTAATGTAACAGGTCCCCACACAGCACTAAAAGTAGAGAATCGAACCACTGAGATGATGCATGAGCAAGTTCTATTAAGGAGAGAGTATCTTCTGTTGTTTTCTGAAGTTTACTGTCAGGCTCTTTAGATATTTGAGGGCACTCTTCAACTCTGCCCTGAATTTACTCTGAGTTCCAGCATAAATAAATGGTTTGATACAAGAACTCAAAAGCTGAAGCATGATTCTGATTTCTTCCAGAATAAAGTTTGATTCGCTGGAATTGTTTCCGGAAAAATAACTGACTCTAGCAAACCTGACGTACAGGAAAGTTATGAGAACCCAAATCCATAAGAGTATGAAGTTCCCTGAGATGGCGAAGAGTAAAACAATAGACTTTCTGTGGTTCTCCATCTCAAGGTCACATTTACCTCTATTGCTCTGGCCGCTAGAATGTGTCTGACAGTCCGAGCATTGAGCAGCAGAATCAGCGTGAAAGCGAGACAAGGCGTTAAAATACGAAGAGTCCTGTCATATGCTACCCAAGCTGATGACGTATTAAATATTATTTTAACGCTGCAAAACCAGGGTGTATTGTTAATTATGTACAAAGGTTCAGATATGAAATACATGAGTGAATCAGATTTATTTTACCTCTTTTTTTATCAATATGTAGTATGTAGTTGTATAAATAAAAGGGACTGAGAAGTATGAAAGAACAGATGGGAGGGAAAACAATTAGTACATATATATATTTCCGGTGGCCAATAATCTTCAGAGGTCAAACGACCCCAGTGGAGAAACGCTGGTGGAGAACTGGCAGTGGCTAATCATCGGCGTCGAATCTTCCGTGGCGAATCGTCACCAACCAATAATTCATATCAGCATGTCAATTATTAATGAGCATGCATATTGCCAGCAAAGAAACCGTACAGGCTAGGAAAGTGTTAGCTTTCAAATGAGTTTTGGAGATTGATCTTAAAAAAACTACATAAAATCTGATTGTCTTTTGAATAGGTAGGTTTTTCTTTGCTATCCCAACCAGCACTCCTCCTGACCTCTCATCCCCACCATTCCTACCACCAACAAACCACGCAGATACACTTTCCCTCATTTCCTGTACGCTCACCTACGTGTGTATGTTACAGCTAACAAGATGGCTATTGCGGTTCTGTCCCAAGGAAGATGCGGTCTCTCTAGATGTGTCACTCGGTCCCTGATATCGATGGCAGTATCCGATCTTCTTGTCATTTTTGCCGCCGTGATATTAAACAGGATTTGTGGTATTTACTTCCCGGTCAGTTTCCTTTCTATTACACCGTTATGCAGTTTCCGTGCTGTCTTCAACATTGTAGCATTAGGCAGCTCCATCTGGCTAACAGTGTCTTTCACTTTTGATCGATTTATAGCTATTTGTTGCCAGAAGATGATTTTCTGGCCAGGAAAGATTTTTTTTTTGTTCTGAACATTGATTTTTACATGCAAGAAGATGTAACCGAGGTTTGCTTCCGTAACTCCCACTGCTTCGTCGGCCATCAGATGAAATGTTAATTCATGACCTATACTTCCTGTTCACCTCCAAGGAAACGTCCGTCTGATACAATGTTGATACTGATCCTCAATGAATAGCGTCAAATCAGAATATCCAATCAACAACATGGGTTTTGTCTTCTTTGTTTGCAAACTGTTTCTCACGGTTTCCAGCACTATAACAATGATATAATTTCAAGACTGTCTCATTAAAAGCAAAGATCTATGTAGCACCGATAGCTGTGAAAGGTGCAATGTCCTCGCGGCAACTTCTTGTTCTTTCTTCCTCGATTATCATTGCTTACAAAGTAATAGTGTGATACCAGTTTATCAGCGAGTGTTACATCCTTCCCTGCCACAATCTCCACCAATATTCAAATCATTCATTCCACAAATGCTAATCGAACAACTACACTATTCTTTCAAAAATTGGTGGAAAGCAAATACTTGCATAACATTGCACTGCGTTACTGTCAAGTACATTCGATAAAACAGTTTGTTGAATTTGCAGAGAAGAATGATGGGCTTTGAGTTTAATTGCTTTCAAAGAAACACCTTTTGGGAGGCAACATGAAAATCCGGAATCTGCACGCTACCATCAGTGCTTTTTGGGACTGACAGTAAAAGCGAATTCAGATTATTAAACTTGTTGTTTTCTTGGTTCAGTTATTGTTTTTTCCTCAATTGTTTAATGAAATTGTGGGTTCTCAATTTAATTACTGATCAAGACGTCACAAGGCACTGTTGTAAATTATTGTGACAGAAATGCTCAGTTGGAATAGAACCTGTTCAGAAAAAGGCATGAGCCATATCACTCACTCATGTTATGGATCAGGCCAGAACCCGTCAAAACATTTCAAGAAAGTAGCTTAGGCCCTAACTTTGCTCGTTGTTTTAAGCAGGTGTAGAGTGGGTGTTCTAGGAGTGATGCAGCTGGCCAAACCACTTAGTTTTAAATGAATCAGAAGTTATTTGGACATTTATGGAAAGAAATACATACACAAGACTTACTCAACTATTTAAAAACTCAACAGACTATCCCAATTCATTGAAGCTGTTCCAAATTCCTGCAACAATCCCATACGCACAATTTCGCAAGAACGTTTAAAACATACACAGGGTATTACAGGGAAGTGAGATGCCAAAGCAATTTAGCGTGGAACACCTTCCGTGTAGCAGTTTCTTTTGGATTCAAAGCTAACAAGTGACCAACAGTTCTGAACAGTCAGATTGCTAATGAAAAATCAAAGCAATCCAAATCAGGGAAAAGCTGAGCTAGGAGAACTGGCGACTCAACATTCATTGTTTGTTTTGAAGAAGTAACAAAGAAGATTGATGAGGGCATAGCAGTAGATGTGATCTATATGGACTTCAGTAAGGCGTTCGACAAGGTTCCCCTGGGAGACTGAATACAGGGAGAACTAACCATTTGGACACAGAACTGGCTTCAAGGTAGAAGACAGTTGTTGGTGGTGGAGGGTTGTTTTTCAGACTGGAAGCCTGTGACCAGTGGAGTGCCACAAGGATCGGTGCTGGGCCCTTTACTTTTTGTCAATTACATAAATGATTTGGATGTGAGCATAAGAGGTACAGTTAGTAAGTTTGCAGATGACACCAAAATTGGAGGTGTAGTGGATCATGAAGAGGGTTACCTCAGATTACAACAGGATCTGGGCCAGATGAGCCAGTGGGCTGAGAAGTGGCAGATGGAGTTTACTTCAGGTAAATGTGAGGTGCTGCATTTTGGGAAAGCAAATCTTAGCAGGATATATACACTTAATGGTAAGGTCCTAGGGAGTGTTGCTGAACAAAGAGACCTTGGAGTGCAGGTTCTTGCCCCTTGAAAGTGGAGTCGCAGGTAGAAAACATAAAGGTATGCTTTCCTTTATTGGTCAGAGAATTGAGTATAGGAGTTGGGAGGTCATGTTGCGGCTGTACAGGACATTGGTTAGGCCACTGTTGGAATATTGCATGCAATTCTGGTCTCCTTCCTATCGGAAAGATGTTGTGAAACTTGAAAGGGCTCAGAAAAGATTTACAAGAATGTTGCCAGGGTTGGAGGATCTGAGCTACAGGGAGAGGCTGAACAGGCTGGGGCTGTTTTCCCTGGAGCATTGGAGGCTGAGGGATGACCTTATAGAGGTTTACAAAATTATGAAGGGCATGGATAGGATAAATAGACAAAGTCTTTTCCCTGGGGTCGGGGAGTCCAGAACTAGAGGGCATAGGTATAGGGTGAGAGGGGAAAGATATGAAAGAGACCTAAGGGGCAACGTTTTCACGCAGAGGGTGGTACGTGTATGGAATGAGGTGCCAGAGGATGTGGTGGAGGCTGGTACAATTGCAACATTTAAGAGGAATTTGGATGGGTATATGAATAGGAAAGGTTTGGAGGGATATGGGCCGGGTGCTGGCAGGTGGGACTAGATTGGATTGGGATATCTGGTTAGCATGGACGGGTTGGACCGAAGGGTCTGTTTCCATGCTGTACATCTCTATGATTCTATGACTCAAAGTAGACAATCCCAGACATTTCAGAATTTATGCATATACGATCCCTCTTAAAAAAAAGGAAAACGTAAAATTGTCAACATAGCAGCATGGTCACACTGAGAACATCGAGCATTGAACATGCCCGATAAAAGATTAATTGCTCCAACAAGTCATCAAAGCCGAGCAACTTTAGTTTTGAAAACAAAAACAGATTCCCAGAAGAAGACGACATTCCAAACATTTCATAAAATGAGCGTACAAAGAATGGTACAAAAGTGTAACATAATGGATTATGGCTGATGCCTGTTCCAATTAAAGAATTTCTCTATATTATAAAGAAAAAGATGATGTATGCTCCTGGTCGGATAGGGCGGTCCACGTCATTGGATATTATCACACAGTTTCCAGGGGGAATAAAAGTTCAACTGGCTCGAGGAAGTGAACATTACGCATCAAGAAAAAGGAAAACGTGCGCACATTAGAATAACTTACAGACGTGGAGTCCACATGACAAACAAATAAGGATCAGTTGTCATTTTATTTGACATGATAGGTGCCCTGTTGTCATCTTACTGTTACTCATTATAACGATTTTCCCGCTACCAATGCACAGACAAGCGTTCAAAACGTTACATAGTGGACATAGGGATTTACACATAAGTATTAAAATTTGTGATTCCCCTCTGAAATACGAACAAAAAGCTATCACCAATTACTGTGAAGCCCAACTCTGGCTCATGAATGCTCTATAATCAAAGCAACCTGCCATCCTTACATCTTCTGTGTACAAGTGATTGCTGACTAACGTCAATCCTTGGAAGGTAAATATCCACATGAAAAGGCTTAGGGTGGCATTGAGTCAATGGGCAATTAGACATGGGAAATAATACTAACTTTAACAGTGACACCGATATACTGGGGGAAGTGAGGATAAACAGTTAGAGGGAAAGTTAATAAGAAAATGTCCATCATCACAGAAATCATGCTTTGTGTTTTATTTTAATCAGAAACAGCTAATTCAGAGGTAGTGACGTAAATTATTTAACAGCCATTTGAATACTTAATTAATTGTGGATTAGAAACAATAATGTAAAATATCCAGCTAATATGTGCTAAGGATACTAATTTTGTTGAATGTTCAGAAGCAATTAGCCCCTTCCATGACAGTATTCCTGTGAATCCAGTTTACATCATTTTATGTCCCACTTTAATGCAGTTAGATGACGCACAATTACCTAGTCCACTTTTGTTTCCAAATGGGTAATCTGAATGGGCAACTGAAACCACCTTTAACACTTCTCAATATATCCTGCAAGGTTGTCATGTTTACTAACCTCAGGACAAGATTGTGTATTGGGTTGAAAATTGGGTTGAGTGAGACCAAAGGAATATGTCCGTGAGTTTTTCTCTCTGAAAGAGACAGATAAGATGGGAGATTGCGACTTTGTCTTGGATTGCGTCAGTGTGGTGAGACATTGAATTTAATTATCGTGGGAGAGACTGCATGTTGATCTGGAGTGCACTGCTTTTGTCTCCAATAGATACATTTAAAAAAAACCTGTTAATTTGTGGGCTGCGGGTGTCGCTGGTCTGCAGTTCCCACTTTCACGGTCATGACTAACAGTCATTGGATGTCAATCCATCAGGACCGCAACAATTTTCGGCTCTGATTCTGTGAAACGGAGCAAAATATGTTGCTTCCTGTTTCAATACGTTTGCTTCCTGTTTCATAGGACTGGATGAGAGAGCCTAATGTTGCAGCGCACTGAGTGTGGAGCCTGAAACAGTTATATGGCCTGGAAATAGGAATTCACGCCGGGCAGGGCCTGGACACGCGTCTGTGTGTGTCTGAAGCTACTGCCATGGAGAAACCCGAGGAATCCCGGCCCATGGACAAACGTGAAAGTGTGGCAACTTGCTTGTCCAGTCTGCACTGGAGACTTATGGGTGCCATCACACTAGGGAGAGACAGTTCTCCTGCAGCGAATGTGAGAAGGGCTTTACCCAAGCCCCCAAGCCTCCCACTTGCTTTCCCACTGGCAGGTCCACACTGGGACTGGTGGTCCATATGCCCCATGTGCAGGAAGGTTTTTATCTAAGCCTGCTACCTGCTGTCACACCAGCAGGTCCACACTGGGACTGGGTTCGCCTGCCTTGCAACTTGTAGAGGCACCAACAGGGGCACCAGGGCTCCCAGCAATTAGATTCCACCGGTGTCGCTACTGTGGGTCTCTCCAAGGACTGAACCTCCTGCCCATTCACACAGTGGGTGCAGTGCGAGAGTTGGTGGGCATTTCTTTTTGTTTTCTGTAGGACCCCACAGTGCGCAGGGGTGGCACAGTGACTCAGTGGTTGGCACTGCTGTCTCAAGGCGCTAGGGATGCGGGCTCGATTCCACCCTCGGGCCGGATGTCGGTGTGAAGTTTGCATGTTCTCCCTTTGTGTCTGCTTGGCCTTTGTTTGAGTGCTCTGGTTTTCTCCCACAGTCCAAAAATGTACCGGTTAGGGTGAATTGGTCAAGCTAAGTTGCCCACAGTGTTCAGGGATGTGCACGTGTGGTGCATCATTCAGGAGGAAATGTAGGGTAATAGGATAGGAGAATTGGTCTGGGTGGGTTAATCTTCGGACAGATAGTGTGGACTTGTTGGTCTGAAGGGCCTATCTTCACAATGTCAGGATTCTATTATTCTATGCACTTTGCTTCCATTTGGCGTTGCTGCTCAGGACTGCATGTTCCCACTGAAACGATCTGCAGAAACTTGAGACCACAAGACCATAAGAGCAGAAGTTAGGACATTTGGCCCATCGAATCTGCTCGGCCACCATTGGAGATAAAAAGAGAACTGCAGATGTAGGAATCCAAAGTAGGCAGGTGGGAGGCTGGGAGAACACAGTAAGCCAGGCAGCACAAGCAGGTGGAGAAGTCAGAGTTTGCAGCATTAACCCTTTTTCAGCACTGAAGAAGGGTTCTATCCGAAACATTGACTTCTCCATTAGCAAAGCTTTCCCACGATGATGCTGGGGATTGCAGTGTTTGAGCTAGAGGGAGAGGTTGAATAGGTTGGGACGTTTTTTCACTGGAACGTCAGATGCTGAGGGTTGACTTTGTGGAGGTTTATAAATTCATGAGGGGCATGGATAGGGTAAATAGGCAAGGGTAGGGGGCGTCCAGAACTAGAGAGCATAGGCTTCTGGTGAGAGGGATGAGATTTAAAAGAGACTTAGGGTGCAACATTTTCACACAAAGGGTGGTGCATGTATGGAATAAGCTGCCAGAGGAAGTGGTGGACGCTGGTGTAATTACAACATTTAAAAGACATCTGGATGGGTGAATGAATAGGAAGAGTTGGTAGGGATATGGCCAATTGCTGGCAAATGGAACTAAATTAGCTTAAAATGTCTGGTTGGGATTGATGAGTTGGACCAACTCTGTTTCAGTGCTGTTCATCTCCCTGACTCTATGACCCTATCACCTGATAAATGTCTCCACACCACTCTCCTGCTTTTTCCTTGTAACCTTTGATCAGCAATCAAGAAGCTATTGACCTCCATCTTCAATATACTCAATGTGTCTTGCCTTGTCCAGGGCTGGCAGCTGGTTGATTGTTGGCCTTTTGCTCAAAACGTTGATTTTCCTGCACCTCAGATGCTGCCTGACCTGTTGTGCGTTTCCAGTACCACTCTAATCTTGACACTAATCTCTAGCATCTGCAGTACCCACCTCGGCTTGTTGATTTAGTAAGTCGAGAGAAAACTGTTTTTAAGCAGACAGCCACAGAGAATGTTAATTCTCTTTTAAAACAAAGAGAGGAAAACCGCTGCTGACCGCTGCAGACTTTGGAAGCTTTGAAAACCAGTTGTTTGACTCCAGTATTTTTCTATTCAGTTAAAGAATTCTTGTCACTTTCTGGGAATGAGTCCCAGGTTGTAAGAAATAGGTGAATATTCATGGCGTCCATTCACATTCTGCAATGACTACGGAGTTTGTTATAGATCTATGTGCCTGCAAACAACTCATCATCCAAGGATTGCCCAAAGGCATGGCAATCCATTGTTAGAAACTGTTTCATTG
The DNA here is from genome assembly GCF_037043375.1 of Chiloscyllium plagiosum. Lineage (NCBI taxonomy): Eukaryota > Metazoa > Chordata > Chondrichthyes > Orectolobiformes > Hemiscylliidae > Chiloscyllium > Chiloscyllium plagiosum. Next base: position 11,003,773 of record NW_028270187.1, read on the forward strand.
AATGGGTAATTCTTTGTTTTTATTTTCTCTTTTAATTTGCCCCTGAAATCTCTGTCTATGAGACAGTGGGGGACATGATCAAAAGGCTGAGATCATTGCTATGAATTTGGTTTTCTTGTTTAACCTTGCCCTAGTAAAGTTACAGTATTTACATTTGTTAATTTTTGTTCAAATTACAATTTTTGCGTTCTTCATCAAGTCTGGTTCGGAATGGTAGAGAAATTTTGAGGGATATTGCATGTTTTATGATCACTGTGTTGTGAATCCGGAGATAGTGACACTAGTTCGTGTTGGCTTGCTTCCCGTTGGTTGTCATGCCTTTCACCCCAACCACTCACTGTGGTAGTGACACTCAGCACATGCTGAGGTTTCTCATGAAATTCTCAGTACAGACTTGGAAGGGAAAATGATGACCAAGTCAGAAGATACGGTGCTAACAGCAAAACGCCAGGAAGACATGCGACAACGCAAAACTTTGACAATGTGAGACAAATAAGGAACTTCGATAGCAATGAGGGGGTCACAAGTCAGTGTTCAAGATAATGAAAAGGTACTATGTAGACATTGAATGTTATAATTAGGCAAGTGTCTAGATGCTGCAGTTGGTTGAATATGATCAGGTAAGACAAATGAAATAACCAAATCCATCAATTATAATTGAATGTTGGTAACCGTAAAACAAGTGCATTAAATGGATTGGTATATGCAAACTCCTCTTCAATTTACACAGCTGTATATAAAACTGGTATATTTTATTATTTGGGGAGTTTGTTGCCATCTTGTGGAAATGGCTCTGCAAGCTTGAATAAAAGCAGTGTAAGGAGAAGGTGTCCACGTGTCAGTTACAGATTCCAGGCAGTTCTAGAATCCCTGCAGTGTGCAAGCAGGCCATTCAGCCCTTAGAGTTGACACTGACTGACCACACCACCCCGTTATCCTTTCCCTGTAACCCTACATTTCCAACAGCCAATGCACTCTAACCCACACATGTTTTGGATTATGGGAGGAAGACGGAGACCCCGGATAAAACCCATGCAGACAAGGGGGAAGCAGAATACGCAAACACCACACACAGTCACCCGAGGCTGAAATCGAGCCTGAATCGCTGATGCTGTGAGACAGCAGTGCTAACCACAAGGCCACCATCCCATACTGCTCGCTGAAGAAGTGAATTCCAAAGGCTCGAGAACCTCTGAGAGAAAAACAAAACTCTCCTACACTAAATGAGAGGACGCATATTTGTTAACGGTGTCCACTCATTTCTCGTGTCAGGCACAAAGGGATTTATACATTCACATTGTTAAGTCCTTTCGGGATGTTGCACACCTCTATCAGATCATTTGATTCTTCTAAGCTCTAACTGATGCACGCTCAACACGGCACCTCCTTCTCCCCAGTTGTAAGTTGAGTAAATCAGCTCTGAACCACTTTGAATGTATTTACATCCTTTCTTCAGTGAAGAGACCAAGTCTGGTGGTCTCCCCAAAACCACTGACAAATGGAGGAAAACATCCTGACTTTATGTTCCACTCCCTTACCACAAACGACAGTATTTTATTTTCTCCCTTAATCCCTTGCGGGTGCCTTTATGCTAACTTTATCATCTGCCTGAATCCTTCTGTACTTCTGGGATTTTGCAGCCTCTCTCCGTGCTGTTTTTCCATTGCTCCTGCTAGGTTGGACAGGTTTTGATTCATTAAATTCCTACCTATCACGTTCCCAACCTGCTTGACCTCTCAATGACACTTTACAGATTCCTCATGCCCTGTTTGTACTTAGTTTCCTACCCAGTTTTGGGTCATCACCAAATTTAAAACTTTTGCATATGCTTCCTTCATCAAAGCTGTGAACAGACATTGAAAAAAAAACGAAAGCACTTGCATTGTATCCCATTCATCACCTCTTGACAACGCTAAACGTTTTGACGACTTTCTTTCCTGTTCATTCAATAATGCTGTCAATGTTAATTCATCATTAACATTGTTAAATGATCTGAACATGATGAGCACTTATTTGAAATGGTGACCATCAATGTGGCACCATGCCAATAGACTTCTGGAATAGAAGAGCATCCGTAGGTTCCTCTATTCCATAAGAACTAGGAGCAATTGTGTGCGGCCTGGCCCTTCGAGCCAATTTTACCATTCAAATTGTCATGGCTGATCCTTTCATGGCCTCAGCTCCACTTACACACCCTCTCGCCATAACACTTAATTCCATCATTGTTTTAAAACGTATCTTAGCTTCGAAAACATTTACTCAGGAAGCCTCAAGTACTTCACTGGGCACAGAATACCACAGATTCACAACCGTTTGGGCAAAGAAGTTTTTTTTTATCAATTCTGTCATAAACCTGCTCCCCCTAATTTTGAGGCAATGCCCTTTTGTCTCAGTTTCATCCACGAGTGGTATAATCCTCTACGCCTGTCTTATCTATTCCCTTCATAACTTTATATATTTCTATAAGATCCTATCTCATTCTTCTAAATTCCAATGAATATAATCACTGTCTACTCAGACTGTCAAGACCCCTCCCACCCCGGTTATCATCTCTTCCATCGGGCTGAAGATACAGAAGCGTAAACAGATGGACCAACAGATTCAAGAACAACTTTTTCCGTTTTGCTATTGAACTTCAGAATGTACACTTCAAATTTCAAATTTAATATCGATCTCACCCTTTCTGGACCCTCTCTGCAGCCTTAACATTCATTCTTCACTCTGTTCAATTACCCTAATGCATCTTGTGTTACATAACCTGCCTGCACTTTCACTGTACGGAGGTACACGCAACAAGAATAAAGCAAAACAAATCAAATTGAATGATCCACGTTGTTTGTTTTTTTTATCAAAATAAAACTCCCATTAAGTGAGTCCCTTTCGCAAACCTCTGCCTGATTGTAACTAGAGTTTATCAGTGTCACATTTGACTTCCCTCACGACTGATTGCAGCATTTTCCCCCGTGACTGAAGTTAAACCAAGCAGCCTATACATTCCTGCCTTTTTTATCCCTGCTTCCACGAAGAGAGCAATATCCTGCAGTCTGCTGTGGCCATTTTAGAACCTCGGATATTTTGAAAGATTAAAACTCGTGCTCCGGCTACTTCCTTTTTGAAGATGCGATGATAAAGTCTCTTGTAGCATTGCATGACTCACAGAAAGAACATGCACATTTCGGGCAGGTGGATCACCTCACAGTGTGTGACATTCCACTGCAAAGGTTCTTCCTTCACCTCAGTAGTCAGAGTGCAATGTGTGGATACGCAGTCAGCCTCATATCATGTTATAGTCATGTGATGCATCAAAAAGCACAGAACCCACATGTGTGTCAGCCTGAGGTCTTGCAATATTGAGTGTTAATAAACTTCAAGACATCTGTCTCAACAACATCACAGACTGCATGCTATTGGGACAATTCTGCCCCTGTAACAGTGTTATGTTGTCCCTGTTTTGTTTTTTTCAAAAGGGTTTGTAAAGGCAGTGGTGCAGCCTGACTCAACAATCAGGGGAAGCCTTGATGTTTTTTTAACAGTTGGAGAATGAAAGGCGAGTGGCCAGTTCTCTCAGCTCAGGTCTTATTTCAGTTTGATTTAATATTACTAGAATAAAAAAACTGCTGAGGACTTCGAGAAGCAGCTACAATGAAACAAAGTTCTATGCTCTAACAGACGTTTTCTTGATTGACTCTACTCTCTGAAACTACCAATACTGATCAGAATGTGCAGGTTAGGGTGAATTGGCCATGCTAAATTACCCATAGTGCCCAAGGATGTGCTGGTTATGATAGATTGGTTGTGCGAAATAACACATGTGCGGGTTATTGTGGTTTGCCATGCTAAATTACCGATAGTGTCCAGGGATGTGTAGGTTAGGTGCATGAGTAAGGGATAAATGCAGAGGGGTAGGGGGATGCGTCTGGGTGGGTTACCCTCCGGAGGGTCGGTGGGCACTCGTTAGGCCGAGTGACCTGCTTCCATATTGTAGGATTTCTCTGAAAGGAAGAGATTTTTGCAAACTGTACTCTCCTCCTGGTACATTGCAGGGCAACGCAGGCGCAGTGCGGACCAGCCGTCCGGCCGTTCAGAGCAGGCGCAGTGCGGGTTCCGCCATTGACCTGCCCTGACACTCGTCCCACTTTGACGTCAAAACGCGGAAGTGGCTTTGTCAGTTTCAGGGTGAATCTCCCTCCTCTGGGCAAATCCTTGACCTGGGAGGCAGAGAGAGAGAAGGGGTCAATCTCTTCACTTGTAGCAACTGGAGTGAACCCAGGGAGCGAGCAGACTTTGCAAACTCAGGTATGTGTGTTAATTACCCGGATGAGGAGAGACAGAAATTGGGAAGGGGGAGGGGGAGAGATCTTTTCTGTTTTTACTTTTCAAATGCACACGGTCCCCACAACTAAATACAACAGTGTATGCAATATCCCTCATTGCATCTCCAAGCTGGCTGCAACGGTTTTGCATCCTCCGTTCTTCCTCCGCCTTGTTTCCACCACATTTTGCTTTCTTTCCCCATCCCCAACCCCCGCCCCGAGGCGTTGATGCTTCCAATCTGACCCTCTTGAGTACAGGAGAAGTAAGGTTATGTTGAGACTGTGCAGGACATTGGTAAGATCACTGGAATATTGTGTGCAATTCTGGTCTGCCCCCCATAGGAAGAATGAAGAACAAAGAACTAAGAACATTTACATCCCAGGAACATGCCCTTCAGCCCTGCAATCCTGAGCCGATCCAAATCCACTGTCTAAACCTGTCGCCCAATTCCTAAGCATCTCTCGCTCCCCAACTACTCATGCATCTGTCCAGAAGCATCATAAATGAATCTACCGTGCCTGCCTCCAGTACCTCTGCTGAGAACGCGTTCTAGGCATCTGCCACTCTCTGTGTAAAGATCTTGCTGCGTGCACCCTACTTAAACTTTTCACCTCTCACCTTGAAAGCTATCTCTATCTACCCTGTCTATACCCTTCATGATTTTGTTGACCATGATTTTATGATCGGCACGGTGGCACAGTGGTTAGCACTATTGCCTCACAGCGCCAGAGACCCGCGTTCAATTCCCGCCTCAGGTGACTGACTGTGTGGAGTTTGCACATTCTCCCCGTGTCTGCGAGGGTTTCCTCCGGGTGCTCCGGTTTCCTCCCACAGTCTAAAGATGTGTAGGTCAGGTGAATTGGCCATGCTAAATTGCCCGTAGTGTTAGGTAAGGGGTAAATGTAGGGGTATGGGTGGTTTGCGCTTCGGCGGGGTGGTGTGGACTTGTTGGGCCGAAGGGCCTGTTTCCACACTGTAAAGTAATCTAATCTAATCTAATCAATCAGGTTCCCCCCCATCTCCTTTTTTATAATGAAAACAAACCTAACCTAATCAACCTCTCTTCATAGCTAGCACCTTCCATACCAGGCAACATCCTCGTAAACCTTCTCTGCACCCTCTCCAAAGCGTCCACATCCTTTTGGTAATGTTGCGACCAGTACTCTGCACAGCATTCTAAATGCAGCCGAACCAACGTCGTGTACAGTTTTGACATGACCTGCCAGCTCTTAAGCTCAATACCCTGTCCGATGAAGGCAAGCATACCATATGCCTTCTTGACCACTCTACCGACCTGTGCAGCAACATTCAGGGTACAATGGACCTGAACTCCCAGATCTCTCTGTTCATCAACGTTTCCCAAGGCTCTTCCAATTACTATATAATTTGCTCTAGAATTAGACTTCCCAAAATGCATCACCTCACATTTAACTGGATTGAACTCCATCTGCCACTTCTCCACCCAACTCTCTAGTCTATCTATATTCTCCTGTATTCTTTGACAGTCCCCTATGCTTTCTGCTACTCCATCAATCTTCGTTTTATCTGCAAACTTGCTGATCATACCAACAGTGCCCACTTCCAGATCATTTATGTATCACAAACAACAGTGGCCCCAGCACTGATCCCTCTGGAACACCACTGGTCACCTTTCTCCATTTTGAGAAACTCCCTTCAACTACTACTCTGTCTCCTGTTGCTCAACCAGTTCTTTATCCACCTAGCAAGAACACCCTGCACGCTATGTGACTTCACTTTCTCTATTCGTTCATCAAACGCCTTACTAAAGTCCATGTATATGACATCTACAGCCCTTCCTTCATTTATCAACTTGGTCACTCCCTCAAAGAACTCTATTATGTTCGTAAGGCACGATCTCCCCCTTTCAAAACCATGTTGGCTATCACTGATAAGCCCACTTTTTTCCAAATATAAATAGATTTTATCCCTCAGTAGCTTCTCCAGCAACTTTCCCACCATTGACGTCAGGGTCATTGGTCTGTAGTTACCCGGAATATCCCTTCTTGTACAGGGGACAATATGAGCAACCCTCCAGTCCTCCGGCACCTCACTTGTGTTTAAGGATGCTACAAAGATAGCTGTCAGGGCCCCAGCTAGTTCCTCTCTCGCCTCCCTCAGCACCCTGGGATAGATCCAATCCGATCCTGGGGATTTGTCCACCTTAATAACCTCTAGCATACCCAACAGATCTTCCTTATTTATGTCAGTGTCATCCAGAGTTACCAAACTTCTGTCTCTAATCTCAACATTCATCATGTCCCCCTCATTAGTGAACACTGATGCAAAGTAATCATTCAGAATCTCACCCATTCTCTCAGGTTCGACACACAGCCTTCCTTCATGATCCTTTAGTGGACCAATCCTTTCCCTAGTTACCGCTTGCTTCTTATATAAGAATCAAAGGCTTTGGGATTCTGCTCATTTCTGCTCACTATAGCTATTTCATGACCCCTTTTATCCCACTCGATTCCTCTTTTAAGAATGGTCCGAGTCTCCCAATATTCCTCCAGGGCCCGTTCTGTTCTTAGCTGCCTGGACTTTATATACACTTCCCTTTTCATCTTGGCTAGTCATACGATTTCTCCTGTCATCCACAGTTCACGAATCTTGCCTTTCCTATCCTTTGCTTTCAATGGAACATGCCTATCCTGCACTATCTTTAACCTATCTTTGAAAGCCTTCCACATATCAACTATGGCCTTCTATTCAAATAGCTGTTTCCAATCCCCCTTTCCCAGCTCCTGCCTAATTTTGATATAATTGGCCTTGTCCAGTTTAGTAATCTTCCCTTAGGACCCTCTCATCTTTGTTTACAAGTATTCTAAAACTTGCAGAATTGTGGTCACTATTCCAAAAGAAACCCCACACAACGCAACTTCTCCTACTTGGCCTGGCTCATTCCCCAACACCAGATCCAATATGGCCCCTTCCCTCATCGGACTGTTGACAATTTGCTCTAGAAAACTCTCCTGGATGCTTCTTACAAATTCTGCCCCAACCAGTCTACTGACACAAAGTGTATCCCAGTCAATGTTGGGAAAAATTAAATCTCCCATCACCACCAACGTGTTGCCTTTACATCTTTCCATAATCTGTTTACCTATTTGTTCTTCTACCTCACGCTAACAGTTGGGAGGCCTGTAAAACAGCCCCAACAATGTAACTGCACCCTTCTTATTTCTCAGCTCCACCCATAATGCCTCACTACTTAAGCCCTCCATAGTGTCCTCCTCCTTTAGCACAGTGATATCATCCCTGACTGGCAATGCAACTCCTCCCCCGCCCGCCACACACACACACACACACACACACACACACACACGCCTTTTACTTCCCTCCCTGTCCTGAAGCATCTATATCCTGGAACATGTAGTTGCCAATCATGCCCTTCCCTCAAACAAGTTTTTGTGATTGCAATAACACCATACTCCCAGGCACCAATCCAAGCCCGAAGTTCATCTGCCTTACCCACTACACTCCTTGCATTGAAGTATGTGCACTTCAGGCTACCAGTTCTTCTGCGTTCATCTGCTCTCTGCCTACTCTTCCCATTATTAATGCTATCTTCATGATTCTTACAGTTTCCAGTTTCCACCTCGCTGTCTTCTCTTCTGGTTCCCTGCCCCCTGCTACATTAGTTTAAAACCTCCCCAACAGCAGTAGCAAAATCTCCCCCAAGGACATTAGTTCCAGTCTGGTTCAGATGTTGACCGTCCAACCTTCACCAGAACCGGTCCCCAATGTCCAACAAATCTAAACCCCTCCCTCATACACCATCCCTCAAGCCACGTATTCATCTGCCTATTCTTTCATTTTCTACGTTGGCTAACAGTGACACTGGTAGTAATTCCGAGATCACTACTTTTGTGGTCCTCCTTTTTAACTTGACTCTTAGCTCCCTGAATTCTGCTTTCAGGACCTCATCTCGTTTTTTACTTATATTGTTGGTACCTGTATGCACCAAAATAACTGGCTGTTCACCCTCCCCTTTTAGAATGCTCTGCAACCCATCGGTGACATCCCTGACCCGAGCACCTGGGAGACAACATACCATCCAGGAGTCCCATTTTCGGCCACAGAACCGCCTATCTACTCCCCTTACAATTGCATCCCCTTACGAGTCTTTTTCCCTCCACGTGCCATGATCTTGGCAACTGCTGCCCTCCCCTGGTGAGTCATCTCCCTCAACAGTAACCAAGATGGCATACCTGTCTTGGAGGGAGATGACCGCAGGATACACATGCACTGCCTTCCTACTCTTTTTCTGCCTTTTGGTCACCCATTCACTGTCTCCCTCAGCAACTCTAACCTGCTGTGTAACCAGTTCACTGAACATGCTATCCACGACCTCCTCAGCATCGTGCATGCTCCACATTGAGTCCATCCGCAGCTCCAGAGCCATCATGCGGTCAAACAAGAGCTGCAGCTGAACACATTTCTTGCAAGAGTCAAGAACGTCAGCCATTTGCCTGGGCTCCCATTTCAAGCAAGAGGCACATGCCACAGGTCTGAGGTTCCCTGTCATTGTAAGCCTTAGCTTTAAATCAACTAACTAAAACCAAACAATGCACTTCAATATAGGAAAGAAAAGAAAGAGAAAATAAAAGCTGTAACTTAGAGTCTTTTTCTTCTGGTTAGCGGAGGAGGGGTGGTGCGGCAGGGAGATGTAGTATCTCGGGTTTAGCTGCTTCCCAAAATACATACTAAGTCCTTACCTTCCCGGCACCCTCCTGGTCTCCACGTCACCTTCGCTCTGTCTCCTCTGCTCCCGAACAGGAAAAAGGCTGCAGGCTCCAAAAGCAAAAATTTAAAGTGTCCTTACATTCCCTGCACATCCCTGGTCTCACGTCACCTTCGCTCTGTCTCCCATTGCTCCCGGACAGGATATCAAAAAAAGATAGACAAGGAAGTCTCCATGATTTGAGAATTTGGTGGTGAATCTGCTGAGGCTGTTTTCCCTAGTGACTGGAGGCTGAGGAGTGACACGAGAGACATTTAGAGTCATAGAGATGTACAGCATGTAAACAGACCCTTCGGTCCAACTAGTCCATGCTGAACAGTTATCCCAACCTAATCTAGTCCCATTTGCCAGCACTTGGCCCCAAATCCCTCTAAACATTTCCAATTCATATACCCATCCATTGTTGCAATTTTACCAGCCTCCAGCACTTCTTCTGGCAGCTCATTCGATACATTCATCACTCTCTGTGTGAGCATGTTGACCCTTAGGTCCCTTTTATATCATTCCCCACTCACCATAAATCTATGCTCTCTAGTTCTGAACACCCACACCTCAGAGAAAAAAACTTTGCCTACTTATCCTATCCATGCCCCTCATGATTTTATAAACGCCTATGAGGTCACCCCTCAGCCTTCAACTTTCCAGGGAAAATAGCCCCAGCTTTTCAGCCTCTCCCTGTAGCTCAAATCCTCCATCCTGGTGGTGGAGTCCAGAAGTAGAGGGTAATAGGTTTAGGGTGATGGCGGGGGTGGAGTTTTCAAAGTGACCTCAGGGGCAACATTTTCATTCAGAGGGTGGTCTATGTGAAGAATCAGCTGCCAGAGGAAGTGGTGGATGCTGGTACAATTATGACATTTAAAAGGCATCTGGATAGGTATATAAAAAGGAATGGTTTAGAGGGATATGGGCCAATGGGACTAGATTAGATTAGGATATCTCTACGACTTTGGCTTGCCACTAACGTTTGGCACGTTTGTATGTTCAGTTTCTCTCTAGTGTCAGTGTCAATGCATTGATGTCTTATTCACTCACTCCAATCCCATTCCCGGGGATGTTAACTATTTCGTGTACAGTTGTTTCTCAAGAATCTGCATTGCAGATTCATCCTGAATTTGCACACTTTTTTTGCCTCCCAAAATCAGGCCCGCTCAATCTCAGCAGTATCCCATTGTTGTGAAAGATATTGACTTTTCAGGTGGAGTTATCTAAAATTCAAAGAGATACCAGTCTTGACGTTTTTGCTTTTCTGCCCCTGTTAGATCCTGAATTAGCACCTTCAGGAGAATTATTTAGAGTGGAGTGAGAACAGAGCGGGAGAAAGAGCGCATGGAATGGTGCTTTCAATGTTTCAGAATAACAAAAGAAAAGAGTGTTCCACAGAAATTGGAATTGCTTTTTCTGAATTTCTACTTTGAACTGATAGTGATGAGTTTTGTAGTCTCTTCTTGAAGTATTTGAAGATCTAAAGGTGGATGTTTCAAAATGAACAGATGAAAGACTTATGCCTGACTCCCCTCTTCTGTGGATGCTGCCTGAACTGCTGTGCTTTTCCAGCAACGCACTTTTCGACTCTGACTCTCCAGCGTCTGCAGTTCTCACTTTTACTTCAATGTCTGCAAGTTACTCCAATCCATTGGGACCGCAACGATTTTAGACTATGATCCTGTGAGATGGAGCAAAGTATTGTGGTTCCTGTTTCAGTATGTTTTCAGCATCAGTGGGACTGGGTGAGAGAGCCCAGTGTTGCAGTGCACTGAGTGTGGAACCTGAAACATTAATACAGCCTGGAAAGAGGAGTTCATGGTGGCAAGGGGCTCTACATGCGTTTGTGTACAGCTGAAGCTTCAGCCATGGAGGAACCTGAGGAATCCCGGCCCATGCGGAAACCATGGAAGTGTGGCGACTACGGAAAAGGCTTTCGTGTACCGTCTGCACTGGAAAGTCATCGACGCAGTCACACTGGGGAGAGACTGTTTTCCTGCCCTGAGTGTGGGAAGGGCTTTACACATGCGTCTACCCTCTGGGCCCACCGACGGGTCCACAGCGGAGAAAGGCCATTCTCCTGCCCTGAGTGTGGGAAGGGATTTACCCACTCCTCCCAGCTGCTGCCCCACTGGCGGGCCCACTCCAGGGAGAAGCCCTGTAGCTGCCCCGAATGTGGGAAGGCCTTCACCGATTCCTCCGCCCTGCTGAAGCATTAGCGGGTCCACACCGGGGAGAGGCCATTCTTCTGCCCCAGGTGCAGGATGGACTTTACCGCTACTCCAACCTGATGAGGCACCCGGAGCTCCACACCAGGGGGAGGCTGTTCTCCTGCCCAGAGTGTGGCAAGACCTTTAACCGCTCCTCCAGCCTGCTGGCCCACCAGTCAGTCCACTCCAGGGAGAAGCCCTTCAGCAGTCCCGAATACGGGAATATCTTCAACAATTCCTCGGTCCTGCTGGCACACAAGTGGGTCCACACAGGGGAGAGGCCATTCACCTGCTCCATGTGTGGGAAGGGATTCAGTCAGCTGGGCAACCTGCAGAGGCACCAGTGGGTCCACACAGGGGAGCGACCATTCGTATGCTCTCAGTGTGGGAAGGGATTCCTTGATTCTTCCACTCTGAAGACCCACCAGCAGGTCCTTACTGGAGAAAGGCCATTCACCTGCTCCGTGTGTGGGAAAGGATTCAGTCAGGTGGGCAATCTGCGGACGCACCAGCGGGTCCACACCGAGGCAAGGCCATTCACTGCCCAAATGCAGAAAGGGATTCATCGATTGCTGACCTACCAGCGGGTCCACACCGAGGAGAGACCATGCAGCTGCCCGAGTGCGGGAAGGGATTCATTGATTCTTCCGGCCTGTGGATGTACCAATAGGTGCACACCAGGGACAGCTCGCTCACCTGCTCTGGCCTTTATCAACACCTCCCACCTACGGAGGCACAAGTGAGTTAATGTGCCATTGCAGGGGGATTGAAGGAGCTACGGCCTCATGCCATTATCGGCTGGACAATCGACCCAGCTCTAGGGACTTCCAGGTTTGAATCCCGCAGCGGAGGATGGCAGAATTGGGATTCGGTCACAAATCTGCAGTTCAGAATCTAATGATGAAAACAATTTTGGGGAAGAAAAAAGGTCTAATTCACTCTTGCCCTTTTTAGGGAAGGAAACTGCCATTGCAGAATGGATTCACTCAGTCATCCCAGTTGTATACTTTACCCAGTCTGGCCTACATGTCACTCCAGACCCACTGCAGTGTGGTTGACTCTTGACTGCACCCTGCCTTCCCGCCACCCCAAGAAAATGAGGGAGGGGAGAAACTTACTTGGATACAATGTATAGGTTGCAATTGCTGAGCTGACCAATAGTAAAGGAAGTGGGGTGGGGAGTATGTGCACTTTGACCTTGAGCTGTTAAAAAAGTAAAGCTACTTTTTGTACACCTTTTTGCTGGGGAGATCTGAAGCAGTAACAAAGTTGGGTCACAATAAAAGTTACCTAAACTTTCCGTGGTACTCAGACATTGAAATCTCTGAGATCTAACAGGTATTTCTTTTAAAGTTTCCAATGTCATATGTCAGAAGGAGCAACGAATGGGTAGTTAATATAGTTAGAAATTGTAAATTTTTCAGGAGTGCACATACTGCATCATTTCATCAGCATTGTAAAGTTTCCTGGCAGCACCAGGCAGTGTGGGCTGTGTTCACTAGAAATGATATTGAAGATCTCGTGTTGGACTGGGATGGATAAAGTTAAAAATCACACAATGCCAGGTTATAGTCCAATAGGTTTACTTGGGAGCACTACCTTTTGGATTGTTGCTCCTTCATCGGGTAGCTGTGGAGAAGGATCATAAGACACAGAATTTATAGCAAAAGTATATAGTTTCATGCAACTGAACTGATATATTGAACAAACCTAGATTGCTGTTAATTCTTTCATCTTTTAGAATGGAGTGCAGATTTCAGTTCATTAATATGTAATTCCCAGAACTTCCTTCAAGTCACATTCTCAACATAACTTAAGGTTTTTTTAAAAAAGCGACAAGTGACAATGCTTTGAAGGTTTGACAGTGTGATGCTGGAAAAGCATAGCAGGTCAGGCAGCATCCAAGGAGCAAGAAAATTGACGTTTTAGGCTGGCACCCTTCATCCAGAATGAGGCTGGGAGCCTCAGGGATGGAGAGATAAATTGGAGAGGATGGGGCTGGGAGAAGATAGCTGAGAGGACAGGTAGTGCTGGGCTTCCTCCATCACCACTACCTCACCACCCGACGCCTGGAGGAAGAATTCATTATCTTCCTCCTCAGAACCCTTCAACCCCAGGGCATCAATGTGGACTTCACCAGTTTCCTCATTTCCCACATCAGCCCAGTTCCAACCTTCCAGCTCAGTACCATCGTCATGACCTGTCAACCTTCCTTCCCACCTGTCCGCTCCACTCCTCTCTGACATATCACCTTTAGCCCCCCCACCTCTATCCATCTATTGCACTCTCAGCCACCTTCTCCCCAGCTCCACCTCCTCCCATTTATCTCCACACACCCTAGGATCCCAGCCTCATTCCTGATGAAGGGCTTTTGCCCGAAACATCAAATTTCCTGCTCCTTGGATATTGCCTGACCTGCTGTGCTTTTCCAGCAACACACTTTCAACTCTGATCTCCAGCATCTGCAGACCTCATTGTCTCCTAATGCGTTAAAGTTGTCAGGTTTGAGTATATCTGTATCCCAATCTTGAATCAGACTGGTTCTACTTCCACTGTCGAAATACATAAAATATTACATAGATTGACTGCCTGCAGATGTTGCGCTTTGTGAGCAAAATAGAATGTATCTGCAAATACAACTCTAAATGCAAATTCACCACATCGAATTATATGTGTGTGTGCTTGCATGAGTGAGTGTATATTTGCGTCTGTGCATGCTTGGTAAGGTGTGTGCGTGTTGGAGTATAAGACTGTGTGAGGGTGTGGGTGTGAGTATGTGTATGTGTGTTTGAGAGAGAGCATGTGTATGAACGAAGTCTGCATATGGATATGTGCTTGTGCGTGTGTGATTGTGAGTGAGTGTAAAGTGTACTGAGGTCACCTGTGATTCCCTGCAGCGTGGAGCCCTTCAGTGCAACAAGTCCACACTGACCCTCCAAAGAGTAACCCACCCAGACTAATTTCCAGCATTTACCCATGACTAATGCACCCAGCACTAAGGGCATTTTAGCATGGTCAATTCACCTGACCTACACATCTTTTGAAATATGGGAGGAAACTGCAGCACCTGGTGGAAACCCATGCTGACATGGGGAGAACGTGCAGACTTCACACAGTCGGCCGAGGCTGGAATCGAACCCGGGTCGCTGGTGCTAACCACTGAGCCACCGTGCCCCCCCCCACCCCATGAAGTGACATGAACTCAATGTCCCGGTTGAAGCCATCCTCATTGGTTCTGGACTTGGCTAATAGCCTCTGCTTGGCCAATAAAAACGATTAAGCAGTTACAAAACACATATTGCAGAGGGCAGGGTGGGACGTGTCTTTCAATTTGCAGAAGGTGGGAGGCTCTGGATGCTGTAATCCAGGGCAAATGCATACTGGAGGACCTTCGGCGCAGAGAGATGGAGCTGGACGCCAGGCTGCAGATACGTTGGGGGGGAAATGGATAAAGTTGAATGGATGCTTTATTCCAGAAGATGGTCATTCCCCTCCAGACAGAGCCTTTTGATTGGTTCAGTGGACAGTATCAGGAGGGTGTGAGTGCGAGTCAGGCAGGTAAAAGGGATCTGAGAGAGTATTGCAGGGTGGAAGTGCTAACTGGCTGGGTTACGGGAGTAAAAAGAATGTTGGGCGTGGGGGGATGGTAGTAAGGGACAGAAGAGTGACAGGGATTGTCTCTGTTCTCTGTAGTTGGCATCAGGAGGCCAGATGGCATTGGTGTCTGTCTGGCACAAGATTTGGGAACCAATGTACTCAGGTCTAGAAAAGTGGAAAAGGGAGGTTGCTGTGGTGTGGTCCAACAATGTCAGGACGAGGGAGTCTCTGCTGAGGGCACATGAGAAGTTAGAAGCTACAAAGACAAAGCAGAGCCTCAAAGCTCTGAGCGGCATGGTGGCTCACGGGTCAGCATTGCTGCTTGACAGCGCCAGAGACCCGAGTTTGATTCCACCCTGAGGCGATAGTCTGTGTGGGGTTAGCTCTGCGTGCAGTTTAGGGTGTTTCAGCTGTGCTAAAGTGCCCAGGCATGTGCAGTTTAGGGTGTTATGACTGTGCTAAAGTGACCAGGCATGTGCAGGTTAGGGTGGATTAGTCATGGGGAACTGCCGGGCTGTTGGGTAAGCAGGTGGGTCTCGGTGGGATGCTGTTCAGAAGATCGATGTGAATTCGATGGGCCAAAATGCCTGCATGGACTATATGATTCTCTCTTGAAAAATGATTGCCCTAAGTCTGCTGTGACAGGAGTGGATTCCAGTTCATGGGACACTGACACCAGTCCTGAAGAAGGTGGGATTTGTGCTGTCTCTCCCCCCACCCTCTGTCCACCCCCCAACTATTCTGTCTCTCACACTCTGCACACCGCATTCTCTCTCTTCTCCACCATTCTCTTCTCCCCCCACCCCCAGTATTTCTCTTTGCCGTCATCCTCTGTTCTCCTGTCCATTTTCTCTCTTTCTCCACCCTCTGCACTACCCCATTCTCTCTCCTCACACTCTGCACCCCCATTCTCTCTCTCTCCTAAACTGTCTGCCTGCCATTCTCTGTCCCACTCATTCTTTGCCCAAATTATCTTACCCACCACCATCTGTCACCTCAGTGTCTCTCTACATCCACCCTCTGTCCACTTGTCTATTTCCTCTTTCTCTCTCTCCCACCAGCCTCTGACTCTGTCCATTCTCTCTCCCTTCTCCTGCACACACCACCCCACCGTCCTTTTTCATTCCTCAAGCCCTCATTGATCACCGTATCAAGCCCTTCTAAGAAGAGAGAGAGATTGGAATGGTGATGACTCTACCTGGGAGACTGGGGTGCATAAGAAATGGTTGATATTTAAAATTGTGAATACTGAAAATGTATTCAGAAGCATCATTAAAATCTGAAAGCATGTTCAATTCCTTTAAAAAGCTGCTGGCATCTTTCTGAAAATTGTATTGAAATATGCACAGTTAGGCAACAATTAAGGACAGGCTGTAAGGGGTGAATGGCCTATTCCTCGTCTTGTGAAATTGGTTCCTATTAGGTAGGAATAGTGTCATTGGGTTGAGAAGAATGGAAACAAACATTTTGGTCTGTGCCAATCAGATATCCTAAATTAATCTACTCCCATTTGCCTAAATTTGGTCCATATCCCTCTAAGTCTTTCTTATTCAGATATGCATCCTGACGCCTTTTAAATGTTGGAATTGTATCAACCTCCACCACTTCCTCTGGCAGCTCATTCCAAACACCTATCACCCTCTGTGTGAAAAAGTTACCCCTTAGGTTCTTTCTAAAGTTTTCCCCTTTCTTTCTCAATCTATGCCCCAGTTTTAGACTTCCTCTAACTTGGGGAAAAGAGCTACAAACGTTGAGCAAGAGACAAAGTGCAAAATGAACAAAATGTTGACCCACAAGGGGAAACTAATTGTGGGTCCAACCATTCTTTTTCTGCTATTGGCATTTGGACACTTAAATCTGTCAGGAACACTAGCATCGTCACATCACCCTTTCTTTAGCTTTGACAAAGGTTCAGTTAGACTCGAAACGTCAGCTCTTTTCTCTCCTTACAGATGCTGCCGGACCTGCTGAGGCTTTCCAGCATTTTCTCTTTTCGTCACATCACATATTGCGCATGCTCCTCGGTGTCAGGAAGCACTGCGCAAGTTCACCGGTGTCAACAAAATAGTACGCACGCTCGCTCTCAGATGAAACATCCCGAGACCTTCTCTCTCTGGACCAATGGGAAGATTTGGATGACCGGAAGGAATCTGGTCCTCCTGACAATCAGAGACACCCCATAGTACATGAATGCGGAAGTTCGCCATAAGATTGGAAAGTTGCTGCTCCTGTCTCTGAATGAAGATTGAGTTTCAGCAGATTGCAGCTTCCTTCCTCTGTCTAAACATCTGTGAGTACAGCAGTCTATTTTCAATTTATTTCTTTCATTCTGGGGTTCGGTTGTTAACTTGCAGCAACTGAAAGGAAAGAGAGTGAATCCAGGGAGGGAACAGATTGGAAAAGTTGGTCCAGGTCTGTGTCTCAATTGGCAAACACATGGCAATTGAAGTTCCACAGTGTGAACTTGTTTCCTTTGCTGTAGAAAACAAAAGGCAGAACGGAGGTGTATTGTTTAAATGGTGATACATTGGGATGTGGAGAAAGTGAGGACGGCAGATCAGAGTCAAAAAGTGTGGTTCTGGAAAAGCGCAGCATGTCAGGCAGCATCTGAGGAGCAGGTGAGTCAACGTTTCAGGCATGAACATTTCATCAGGAATGATTAGATTACTTACAGTGTGGAAACAGGCCCTTCAGCCCAGCAAGTCCACACCGCCCCGCCGAAGCGCAACCCACCCATACCCCTACATTTACCCCTTACCTAACACTACGGCCAATTTAGCATGGCCAGTTCACCTGGCCTGCACATCTTTGGACTGTGGGAGGAAACCGGAGCACCCGGAGGAAACCCACGCAGACACGGGGAGAAAGTGCAAACACCACACAGTCAGTCGCCTGAGGCGGGTATTGAACCCGGGTCTCTGGCGCTGTGAGGCAGCAGTGCTAACCACTGTGCCACCCATGATGTGTGCCTCAGCATCCTGCTACTCCAGTCAATGTCCGTTGTCAGACAGGTGGAGCAAGCAATGAGCGAGGCAAGTCGTATATTACCAAGAGGAATAGAGTTCAGAAGTGGAGATGTCTTCCTGCAGTTATGGGGTTATTGAATGTATTCAAGGCTGAGTTAATCAGATTTTTGAACAATAACGAAGTGGATGGTTCTAGGGGAAGGCAAGACAATGATTTTAAGACCCGTACAGAATAGTCACACAGTCATATATCACAGAAACAGACAATTTGGTGCAACTTGTCCATGCTGACTATGTTCTCAGGCTAATCTAGTCCGACTTACCAGTGTTTGACCCATATCCCTCCGAGTACTTATCCAATGTATTTTAAATGTTGTAACTGTATCTGCATCCACCACTTCCTCTGGACATTCATTCTACACACAAACCACTTTCTCTGTAAGAAGAAAGAATTGTTGCTTAAAATCTTTCTCCTCTCACCTTCAAAATTTTCTGCCTAATCTTGAAATCCCCACCTAAGGGAAAGGACACCCACTGTTGAACTCACCTATAACCCTCAAAGTTTTATAGACATCTATAAGGTCACCGCTCAACCTCCTATGCTCCAGTGAAAAGAGTCCCAGTGTATTCACCTAAATGTAGGTATATTCATATCCAACTATGATGTGGTCAATGCTGGTGAAGGCTCGAAAGACCAAATGGCCTGTTCCCATTATCCATTTCTAATACTATGACCAGGACAGCAAGAGACCATAAGACATAGGAGCAGAAATTAGGCCATTCAGCCCATTACGTCTGCTCCACCATTCAATCAGAGCAGATACGTTTCTCAACTCCATTCTCTCGATTTCTCCCTATAACCCTCAATTCCCTTGACACTCAAGAACCGGTCTCATCTTAAATATATTCAGTGACTGGCCTCCATAGCCTTTTGTGGTAACGATTTCCATAGATTCACCACTCTTTGGCTGAAGAAGATTCTCCTTGTCTCTGTTCTAAAAGGTCTTCACATTACTCAGAGACTGTGCTCTTTGGTCCTAGTCTTTCCTACTAATGGAACCATTTTCCCAATGTCCATTCTGTCGAGGCCATTCAGTATTCAGTCAGTTTCAATTAGATCCCTCCTGAGAGTGGGCCTGTTAATGAGCATGAACCAGAACCTTCAGGATGAGATACAGCAGGGATTAGGTTCAGCAAGTTGAGAATGGAGGCAGTGTGTGTGTGGGATGGAGATTTTCAGCATTTAGGGAATGATAGAGGATTATATATTAGAATGGATCAGATGGGCTGAGGAATGGCAGATGAGTTTAGTTTAGATAAATATGAGGTATTGCATTTTGGCAAGGCAGGACTTTCCAGTTAATGGGAAATGTTGTAGAACAAAGAAACCTCGCAATGCAGCTTCATAGTTCTTTGAAAGTGGAGTCACTGTTAGGCAGAATGGTGATGAAGGCGATTGGTATGCTTGCCCTTATTGGTTAGTGCATTCAGTACAGGGGTTGGGAGGTCATGTTACGACTGTTCAGGACATTGATTAGGCCACTTTTGGAATACTGCTTTCAGTTCTGGTCTTTCTGATGCAAGAAGGATGTTGCGAAACATTGAAAGGATTCAGAAAGATGTATAAGGCTGTTGCCAGCATTGGAAGCTTTAAGCTGTAGGGAGAGGCTGAATAAGCTGAGACTGCTCTCCTTGGAGTGTCAGAGGCTGAGGGGTGGGGAGCTTATTGAAGTTCATAAGGGGCCACCTTATTGAAGTTCATAAGGGGCAGGGATGGGATGAGTAGCCAAGATCTTTTCCCCAGGTTAGGAGAGTCCAAAACTAGAGGGCACAGGTTTGAGGTGAGAGGGGAATGATTTAAAAGGAACCTGAGGGGCAACTCTTTTATGCAGAGGATGGTGCATGTATGGAATGAGCTGCCAGGGGAAGTGGTGGAGGCTGGTACAATCACAACATTTTAAAAGACATCTGGATATGTGAACAGGAAGGGTTTAGAGGGCCAAATGCTGGCAAATGGGACTAGACTGATTTCGGATATCGTTTTGTCACTGACAAGTTGGACCAAAGGGTCTGTTTCTGTGCTGTCTGACTCTAATTGTCTTCGGTGAAAGAAGTGTCGTTGTGAAGACTGGACTTGCAGAACACCTTTCAAAGATGTTTTGCCCGACTTGGGAGCAGAAAAAGTTACAGTGAAATCTTTCGTTTGTGAGATAGCAACTGAGTGAATGAGTAGATTGGGATTTTGGTGAAAAGTAGGAATTCATTGCACTATAGGGATGAAGTGCTTTCAAGTTTAATGGCAGTACGTGAAGTTTTAGGTGGGTTTTTGTTTTAAACTGCTAATTTCTTTCAGCCTGCGACGTTGTATTTCCAATGCTATGCAGCAGAAGGAGCGGAGAATCAATGACTGGTATTGTTAAAAGCGTTATGATTTTCAATACTGCAGGTATTGCATTGTTTCATCAGCAGCGGGAGGTGTGGGCTGTATTCACTAGAAACGATTAAGCAGTTAGGTAACACAAAAATAAGAGGGCAGGGTGGGATTGTCTTTTGATTTGCAGACGGTGGGAGGTTCTGGATGCTGTGATATGGAGCAAACACAACTGCAGTAAATTATAGAAACCCTACAGTGTGGAATCAGGCCATTCGGCGCATCAAGTCCACACTGACCCCTACAAAGAAAATGCCAAGCCCACCGTCCCCTACTCTATCCAGAAATAACTGTGCAAGACCATTCCAGGACACATGGCCTCAAGGTAAGGGAAAACAGATTTAGGATAGAGATGAGGAGAAACTGCTTTTCTCAGACAGCAGTGAATCTATGGAATTCTCTGCCCAAGGAAGCAATAGAGGCAGCTTCATTAAATATTTTCAAGACACAGTTGGATGGGTTTTTGCATAGTAGGGGAATCAAGGGTAGTCGGGATAAGCTGGTAGGAGCTGAGACTATGGATGGATCAGCCATGATCTTAATGAATGGCCGAGCAGGCTCGACAGGCCAAATGGCCTACTCCTGCTTCGATTACTATGAAACTGTAACCCTGCAATTAGGCTAACCCACCTAACCTGCACATCCCCAGACAGTATTGGCAATTTAGCATGGCCAATCCAATTCAAGGCAGGTGAGCGAGTAGTGATGTGGAAAATAAATGTCAGAGAAAGATGGACAGGGACAAGGAGAATAAATGTACCAGGAATCATAGCTGGATCCAAAAGGTTACAAAAATTGAAATTAAAAGCTGTGGTGTCTGAATATGTGCTGCATTGTAATGCAAGTGAATGAATTGACTGCACCAGTTAAAGAGAATAGTTTTGATCTGAGACTCCTTACAGAGACTTGGCTTCAGGATGACAGGAATTGGATCCTGAATATCGAGTGGGTATGTGACATTCAGGTCGAATGAGAAGCTCCGTTAAGGTAGAGGATTGGCACTAATAATCAAAGCACTGATAACATGGTGGTCTGCTGTTGGTTCAGATTTCAGGTGCTGTTTTCTCTGTCCTCTGTTGATCTGCCTGTTCCCACAAAGTAAGATGGTGTCAGTTCTCAGCTCTGCTGAAGCTTTGACCCCCTTTTATACATTCTGATTCAATAAAACAGTAAATCAGTCGATCAAGGCCCACCCACAATCTCCCAGCCTGTCAAACCATCCAGACAATAGACAATAGGTCCAGGAGTAGGCCATTCTGCCCTTCAAGCCTGCACCACCATTCAATATGATCATGGCTGATCATCCTTAACCAGTATCCTGTTCCTGCCTTGTCTCTATAACCCTTGATTCCACTGCCCTTGAGAGCTCTATCCAACTCTTTCTTAAATGCATCAAGAGACTGGGCCTCCACAGCCCTCTGGGGCAAAGCATTTCACACAGCCACCACTCTCTGGGTGAAGAAGTTTCTCCTCATCTGTGTCCTAAATGGTCTACCCCGTAATTTTAAGCTGTGTCCTCTGGTTTGGCACTCACCCATCAGCGGAAACATGTTTCCTACCTCCAGAGTGTCCAATCCTTTAATAATCTTATATGTCACAATCAGATCCCCTCTCAGTCTTCTAATCTCAAGGGTATACAAGCCCAGTCACTCCTGTCTTTCAGCGTAAGGTAGTCCCGCCATTCCAGGAATTGACCTTGTGAACCTACACTGCATTCCCTCAATAGCCTGAATGTCTTTGCTTAAATTTGGAGACCAAAACTGCACACAATACTCTAGGTGTGGTCTCAGCAGGGCCCTGTACAGCTGCAGAAGAACCTCTTTGCTTCTATACTCAATCCCTCTTGTTATGAAAGCCAGCGTGCTATTAGCCTTCTTCACTACCTGCTGTATCTGCATGCTTACCTTCATTGACTGGTGTACAAGAACACCCAGGTCTCTCTGTACTGCCCCTTTACCTAAATTGATTCCATTTAGGTAGTAATCTGCCTTCCTGTTCTTGCTACCAAAGTGGATAACCATACATTTATCCACATTAAACTGCATCTAACCTGTCCAGGTCATCCTGTAATCTCCTAACATCCTCCCCACATTTCACCCTGCCACCCAGCTTTGTATCATCAGCAAATTTGCTAATGTTATTACTAATACCATCTTCTATATCATTAATATAAATTGTAAAAAGCTGCGGTCCCAGCACTGATCCCTGCGGTACCCCACTGGTATTCTGAAATGGAGCAGTTTATCACTACTTTTTGTTTCCTGTCAGCCAACCAACTTTGAATCCAAGTTAGTACTTTGCCCCCAATACCAGGCGCCCTAATTTTGCTCTCTAACCTCCTATGTGGGACTTTATCAAAAGCTTTCTGAAAGTCCAGGTACACTACATCTACTGGATCTCTCTCATCCATCTTCAGAGTTACATCCTCAAAAAATTCCAGAAGATTCGTCAAGCATGATTTCCTCTTCATAAATCCATGCTGACTCTGACCTATCCTGTTACTACTATCCAGATGTGTCATAATTTCTTCCTTTATAATAGACTCCAGCACCTTTCCCACCACTGAGGTCAGACTAACTGGTCTATAATTTCCTGCTTCCTCTCTCCTATCTTTCTTAAAAAGTGGTACAACATTAGCCACCCTCCAATCCGCAGGAACTGATCCCGAATCTATCGAACTCTGGAAAATAATCACCAATGCATCCACGATTTCTCGAGCCACCTCCTTCAGTCCCCTGGGATATACACCATCAGGCCCCGGGTACTTATCCAACTTCAGACCTAATAGTCTCTCCAACACCAATTCCTGGCAAATATAAATTCCCTTCAGTTCAGGTCCTTCAGCCACTGTTACCTCAGGGAGATTGCTTATGTCTTCCCAGGTGTACACAGATCTGAAGTACCAATTCAATTCTTCTGCTATTTCTTTGTTCCCCGTAATATATTCCCCTGTCTCTGTCTTCAAGGGCCCAATTTTAGTCTTAATCATTTTTTTGCCTTTCACATACCTAAAAAAAGCTTTTACTATCCTCCTTTATATTTTCGGCCAGTTTAGATTAGATTAGATTAGATTACATTACAGTGTGGAAACAGGCCCTTCGGCCCAACAAGTCCACACTGACCCGCCGAAGCGAAACCCACCCATACCCCTACATTTACCCCTTACCTAACACTACGGGCAATTTAGCATGGCCAATTCACCTGACCCTGCACATCTTTTGGACTGTGGGAGGAAACCGGAGCACCCGGAGGAAACCCACGCAGACACGGGGAGAACGTGCAAACTCCACACAGTCAGTCACCTGAGGCGGGAATTGAACCCGGGTCTCAGGCGCTGTGAGGCAGCAGTGCTAACCGCTGTGCCACCGTACCTCATTTTTTCTCTGCCTATTTCCTTCTTAGTAATCCTCTGTTGTTCTTTAAAAGCTTCCCAGTCCTCCGTTTTCCCACTTATCTTTGCTATGTTATACTTTTTCTCTTTTAACTTTATATGTATCTTAACTTCCCTCATCAGCCACAGCCACCCATGCCTCCTCCTAGGATCTTTCTTCCTTTTTGGAATGAACTGATCCTGCATCTTCTGCATTATACGCAAAAATATCTGCCATTGTTCCTCCACTGTTATCCCCGCTAAGGTATTGCACCATTGAACTTTGGTCAGCTCCTCCCTCACAGCTCCATAGTTCCCTTTATTCAACAGAAATATTGTCACTTCCGATTGTACCCTCTCCCTCTCAAACTGCAGATTGAAGTTTATTGTATTATGGTCACTACTTCCCAATGGCTCCTTCACTTCGAGGTCCCTGATCAATTCTGGTTCGTTGCAAAATACCAGATCCAGAATTGTCTTCTCCCTGGTAGGCTCCAGCACCAGCTGTTCTAAGAATCCATCCCGGAGGCACTCCACAAAGTCTCTTTCTTGAGGTCCAATACTATCCTGATTCTCCCAGTCTACCTGCAATTTGAAATCCCCCATAACAACTGTAGTAACATATTTGCGACAGGCCAATTTCAGCTCCTGATTCAACTTATGTCCGACATCCAGACTACTGTTTGGGCGCCTGTAGATAACTCCCAAGAGGGTCTTTTTACCCTTAGAATTTCTCAGCTGTATCCATACTGACTCTACATCCCCTGATTCTAGGTCCCCCGCGAAAGGGACTGAATATCATCCCTTACCAACATGCCCCACCCCCCCCCCCCCCGCATTCTGCCCGTCGGTCTGTCCTTACGATAGCATGTGTAGCCTTGAATATTCATTTCCCAGGCCCTGTCCACTTGTAGCCACGTCTGTTATCCCCACAATATCATATCTGCCAAATTCCAGAAGAGCCTCAAGCTCATCCATCTAATTTTAATGCTTCGTGCATTCATATATAGTCGTTATAAGTTGTAACTGCCCTCACCCTTCCCATCAACTCCTATTTCACTCAACCTTACAGCATGATCCACAGACACAGAATGTCATCATAGCAGGGAATAAAACAAAAGAATTGAGAAAAAAATAAATGCACAGTTAGTGCTTGTAGTTAATGTTTGTTCATTAGAAAGTAAGCCTGAAATAGGGGTCTCCCAGGATTCTTTCCCCTTCTTGAGGAATTCTCTCTCCCTTACATCTAAATATTAGTACCTTGCTCTGATTTGTAACGATACTCTCGTCAACTGAAATAAAGTATCTGTTATCAAATAGACACAGAGATGTACAGCACGGGAAAAAAAAAATCTTTTCGATCCAACACCCCCGTGCTGACAAGATATCCGATGCAAATCTAGTTGCATTTGCCAGCATTTGGCCCATATCGCTCCAACTTCCTATCCATATACCCATCCAGATTCCTTTTAAATGTTGCAATTGCATCAGCCTCCACCACTTTCTCTGGCAGCTCACTCCATACACGCACCACCCACTGCGTGACCCTTAGGTCCCTTTTAAATCTTCCCCTCTCACTCTAAACCTTTTGCACCCCACCCTGGGGAAAATTACTTTCCCATTTTCCCTACCGTGCCCCTCATGATTTTAAAAACCTTTATGATCAGCAGGCATCTGGCAATCTAGCAGAATTGCCACCTATGTTATGTTATGTTTATTTAACTGTATTGACAGTGATCAATCATTTTGTGAATTTATTTTTGCAGGAAGACATGCGGAAAGAAATCTGAAAGCACATGATACATCAACTTCTGACAGAACCACTTGATTCATTGGGACTTGAATATCAGCAGCTATTCAAATCGAGAGGAAATGTTTGCTTTTGTCTGCTTGACAGGTTTTGGACACTGGTATGGCAGGAAGAATACAGAGACATCCGAGTGAGGGAGATTCAGTGCGCTGTCTGTGAAATGTGCTTCAAACCGTTTACTCAGCTTAGGGGATCAAACTGACACCACTCACTGTGGGGAGAAACTGTGTACACATTCTGTTTGTCATTTCAAACTCAGAGTGACGCAAGGAAAGCTCCCCCAATGGGCAAACAGTGGAAATGTGGGGACTATGGGAAAGGATTCCCTTCCCCATCAGTGCTGGAAACCCACAGACACATTCACACTGGGGAGAGACCGTTCACTTGCTCCGTGTGTGGGCGGGCATTCAGTCAGATGGGTCATCTGCAGAAGCACCAGCGGGTCCACACAGGAGAGAAGCTGTTCACTTGCCCCATGTGCGGGAAGGCATTTGCTCAATCATCTGCACTACTGATCCATAACAGTGTCCACACCAGGGAGAGGCCATTCACCCGCTCTCAGTGCGGAAGGGTTTTGTGAATTCTTCCAACCTGCAGACTCACCAGCGGGTCCACACCGGAGAGAGGCCATTCACGTGCTTGGTGTGTGGGAAATGGTTTGCTTATTCATCTGCTCTGCTGATCCACAAGCGGGTCCACACAGGTGAGAGGCCATTCACCTCCTCTCTGTGCGGGAAGGGATTCATTGATTCTTCCAGCCTATGGACCTACCAGCGGGTCCACACGGGAGAGAAGCCGTTCATGTGCCCAGTATGTGGGAGGGGGTTCACGGAGTCATCTAAACTCCTGATCCACCAGCGGGTCCGCACTGGGGAGAAACCTTTCATCTGCTCAGTGTGCAGGAAGAGATTCAGTCAGGTGGGATATCTGCAAAGGCACCAGCGGGTTCAGACAGGAGAAAAGCCATTCATATGCCCCGTGTGCGGGAGGGCGTTCACTGAGTCATCTACAGTGCTGACCCACCAGCGGGTCCACAAGCAAGAGAAGCCTTTCACCTGCTCAGAGTGCGGGAAGGGATTCAGTCAGTTGGGTAACCTGCAGGCACACCAGCGGGTCCGCACCAGGGAGTGGCCATTCACTTGTCCCGAATGCAGGAAGGTATTCCGTAACGCCAGCAACTTGCGGACACACCAGCAGGTCCATACGGGAGAGAAGCCATTCACCTGCCCGAGCGCGGGAAGGGATTAATCGATTCCTCCCAGCTGTGGATGAACGAGCGGGTCCACACTAGGGATAGCCCACTCGGCATCTCAGACGGTGGGTGGGTAGTGTGTGCACTTTGACCTTGAGCTGTTTTTTAAAAACAGCTACATTTTGTACACCTTTTTGTTGGGAGATCTGAAGCAGTAACAAAGCTGGGTCGCAATAAAGGTTACATGAACTCCCCCTCGTACTCGGACCTTGAAATCTATGCAATCTAACAGGCTTTCGTTTCAAAGCTCATTTCTTTCAGCCTCCAGCACTAAGTTTCTGCTGTCATATATCAGAAGAAGCAGTGAATGAGTCGTTAGTATCATCAGAAATTGTAATTTTTTTCAGGAGTGCAGGTATTCCATTGCTTCATTGGCATTGTAAAGTTTACTGGCAGCACCAGAGGAGGTGTCAGCTGTGTTCACTGGAAATTATGTGGAAGAGCCCGTGTTGAACTGGGGTGGACAAAGTTAAAAATCACACAACACCAGGTTATATTCCAACAGGTTTATTTGGAAGCACTATCTCTCGGATCACTGCTCCTTCATCAGGTAGCTATGGAGCAGGATCACAAGAAACAGAATTGATAGTAAAAGATTAATGTCATGCAACTGATGCCATATAATTTACAAACCTAGAATTCTGTTAAGTCTTTCATCTTTTAGAATGGGTTGCAGGTTTTGGTTCATTTAATATGTTAATCCCAGAGCTTCCTTCAAGTAATATTCTTTACATACTTAATTTTTTAAACCTGAAGTTAACATCTCAGCTCAGAAAATGCATGAAAGTTGAGGTTAGAGTCTGTCTATATCTCAATCTTTAGTGAGACTGGTTCTATTTCTAAAGTAGGAATTTATAAAATTTTACATGGATTGACTGCTTGCAGATTTTGCTCAACAAGTGCACAATAGAATGTATCTGCAAATGTAATTTCACAAATGAAAATTCACCCCAAAGACTTGTATGTATTTTTGCGTCCATCAGAGACAGTTTGCACGTGCAAATGTGTGTGTGCATGCTTGGTAAAATGTGTGATGGAGTATAAGCCTTTGAGGGTGGGTGTGTGGGGAGAGTATGTCTGTGTATCTGGGAGAGAGCAAGTGTATGAAAAAGAACGTCTGCATGAGTGTGTGTATATGTGTTTGTATGTGAGTGTACAGTACAGTGGATGTAAACCCAAGGTCCTAGTTGAGGCTATCTGCATGGATACCGAATTTGGCTATCAGTCTCTACTCAGCCACTAGAAATAATTAAGCAGTTACAAAACACACATTGGAGAAGGCTGGGTGGGACTTGTCTTTCAATTTGTTGGGAAGATCTGGATGCTGTGTTTCAGGGCAAACGCATGTTGGAGGAACTTCGGCCCAGAGAGATAGAGCTAGAAGCCAGGCTCCAGACATGTTGGAAGGAAATGGGTAAAGTTAACCGGACATTTTATTACAGGAGATGGTCTTCCCCTCCAGATAGTCTTCCAATTGGATCAGTGGACAGGGTCAGGAAAGTGCGAGTGCGAGTCAGACAGGTAAAGGAGATCTGAGAGGGGGCTGGAGGAGCAAACTGGCTGGGTGGTGGGTGGTGACAGTAATGACAATGCTGGGGAGTGGGAGGTGGTGGTAACGGACAGAATAGTGACAGGCATTGTCTCTGTTCTCTGCAAATGGCAGGAGGCCAGATGGCATCTGTGTTTGTCTGGCAGGAGGATTCAGGAACAGATGTGATCAGGGCTGGAGAGGTGAGAAAGGGAGGTTGCAGCGGGTATGATTCAACAATGTCGGGAAGAGAGATCCACTGCTGCAGGCTCACGAGAAGTTAGAAGCTACAAAGACAAAGCTCTGGGTGGCATGGCTCAGCGGTTAGTACCACTGCCTCATGACCCAGGTTCGATTCCACCCTCAGGGGACTGTCTGTGGACTATGGCACGTTCTCCACCTTGTGTCTGTGTAAGTTACCTCTGGATGCTCAGATTTCCTCCCACAATTCAAAAATTTGCAGTTCAGGGTGGATTGGCCATGCTAAAGTGTCCAGACATGTGCAGGTTAGGGTGTATTAGCAATGGGGAAATGCAGGGCTGTAGGGTAAGTGGGTTGGTCTAGGTTTGGTGCTGTTCAGAAGCTCGTTTGCTGTGGAGGAATGGGTTCCAGTTCGTAGGACACTTGACATCAGTCCTAGCGAAGATGGGATTTGTGCTGTCTCTCCCTCCACCCTCTGTCCCCCTGTCCATTCTCTCCACTCCCACCTCCCCCCCCACCCATTCTCTCTCTCTCCCACACTCATACACCCCCATTCTGTCTCACTCCAAACCCTCTGCTGCCGTTCTCTCTTTCCCTCTCCCCCATTCTCTTACGCACCACTGTCCCCCCAGTCTTTCGCTTTCCCCCACCCTGTTGCCTTCAGTCTCTCTTCAGCCCCACCCTCTATTCCTCTGTCCATTTTCTCTGTCTCTCTTCACCCCCTAACTATTCTCTTTCCTTTCCTACCCCTATCCTTTCTCATGCCTCAAGCCCTCTTTGATCGCTGAATCGAGCTCTTAAAGAACACAGAGAATTGATGGTGATGACTCTATCTGGGAGATGGGAGTGCATGAGAAATGGCTGGCCTTTAAAATTGAGAATAGCTAAAATGATATCTTTAGAAACATCATAAATGTTTGAAAGCATATTCAATATTTTAAAAAAAGCTTCAGAATTCTTTGACAAAATTGCTTGAAATATGCGCAGTTAGGTCACAGCTGAGGACAGGCTGTAAGGGGTGGATAGTCTATTCCAAGTCTTGTGCAATTGGTCCCGACTATGTAGAAATCGAGCCATAGAGTTGTGAGGCATGCAAACAAACCTTTTGATCCACACCGACAAGATATCCTAAATTAATATAGTGACCTATTTGCCAGCATTTGGTCCATATCCCACTCACCCCTTCCCATTCATATACCCATCCAGATGCCTTTTAAATGTTATCATTGTAGCAGCCTCTACCAGTTTCTCTGGCAGCTCATTCAATTCACACACCACCCTTTGCATGAAAAGGTTACCCCTCGGGTCCCTTTTAAATCTTCACCCTCTCACCCTAAAGCTATGCCCCTCTAGATTCGGACAGCATTCTACGCTGGGGAAAACACATCCAAAATTTGAGCTCCCGGACGAAATGGAAACAGAATGAAATAAAATATCGAGCCACAGTAGAAAAAGAAAATTGTGACTGCAGCCCTTTTTCTAAACGATTGGCATTTAGACACTTTAAATTTGTCAGTAGCACCAGCATCTTCACATTGCATACTGCGCATGCTCCTCAGAGTCAGCAAGCACTGTGAATGTTCACCGGTGTCAGCAAAATAATGTGCATGCTCCTTGCTCACCACGGAAATGGCCTGCGACTTTTTTTAGTGGACCAATGAGGAGCCCTGGACAACCGGAAGGTGTGTGGTCCTCCTGCCAGTCACAACCCTCCTTTTGTCTGAATGCGGCCATTGGACCATGAGCTTTGGAAGTTGCTGCTCCTCTCTCTGAATGAAGATTGAGCTTCACTCCAAACTGCAACTTCCTTCCTCTCGCCAACATCTGTGCGTACAGCAGTCTCTTTTCTCACCGTTTTCCATTTCTTTGTTTCATTCTGGGATTCAATTGTTGACTTGCAGGAACTGAAAGGAAAGGGAGTGAATCCAGGGAGGGGACAGACTCTGGAAAAGTCGTCCAGGTCAGGGTCTCAATTGGCAAAAACAAGGCAAATGCAGGACCACAGTATGAAGTTTTAACCTTTGCTGCAAAAAAAAGCAGAAAAGAGGTGTAAGGTTTAAATGGTGATATATTGGGATGTGGAGAAAGTGAGGACTGCAGATGCTGGAGATCAGAGTCTGAAAGTTTGGCGCTGGAAAAGCACAGTAGGTCAGGCAACATCTAAGGAGCAGGAGAAATAATGCATCGGGCTTGAACCTTTCGTCAGGAATGATGCGTGGATGTACAAAGGTGCCTCTGTGTCCTTCAACACCAGTTAATGTCAGTTATCAGATAGGTGCAGCAAACAATGAGATTGGCAAGTGATATATTAGCAAGAGGAATGGAGTTCAGAAGTGGGGATGTCTTCCTGCAGTTAGGGGGTCATTGAATATATTCAAGGCTGAGTTCATCTGACTTTTGAACAACAAAGATGTGGATGGTTCGGGGGAAAGGCAAGAAAATAGTTTTATGACCAGTATAGTACAGGAACAGAGACATACAGCCCAGAAACACTCCCTTCAGTACATCCCGTCCATGCTGACTATGTTCTAAAATTAAACTAGTCCCACTTGCTAGTATTTGGTCCATATCCCTCTGAACCTTTCTGATTCATGAACTTATGCAAATGTCCTCTAAACGTTGTCACAGTACCCGTATCCACCACTTCCTCTGGAAATTCATTCCACATAGAAACTGCTTTCTTAAAAAAAAACGTGATCCTCGTTTTTTTGAAAAAGTCTTTCTCCTTTCACCTTCAACATTTGTTCCCTAATCATTAAACACCCCAGCCTAGGGAAAAGACACTTGCTGTTTTCCTCATCTATACTCCTCATGATTTTATAGTCCTCTACAAGGTCACCTCTCAACCTCCTATGCTCCAGTGAAAAAAGTCCCAACCTATCTGCCTAGATGTATGTACACTTCTATCCAAATGAGAGAGGAAAGAAAATCTGATATAAATTAGAATTGATTGGATGTACTGACGGTTTGAGGCTTGGCAGATGGGTAATTTAAATAAATGCGAGCTGTTGCAAAGAGACCGTGGAGTGCAGGTTTATAGTTTCTTGCAAGTGCAGAGGCCGGTAGAAAGGATAGTGAAGGTGTTTGGTATGCTTTCCTTTATTGGTCAGAGCATTGAGTATAGGTGTTGGGAAGTCATGTTGCAGCCATGCAGGACATTGGTTAGGCCACTTTTGGAATACTGCATTCAGTTCTGGTCTCCCTGATATAGGAAAGATGTTCTGAAACTTTGAAAGGGATTGGAAAAGATTTACATGGCTGTCCTCAGACTTGGAGGGTTTGAGCTTTTGGGAGAGACTGAATAGGCTGGGGCTGTTTTCCCTGGAGCATCGGAGGCTGACAGGTGATCTTACAGAAGTGTATAAGGGGCAGGGAGAGGGTGAATAGGCAAGATCTTTGCCCCAGGGTATAGGAGCCAACAACAAGGGAGAGAGAAAGAAACCTACACTGCTAACTGACACAGCAGTGAATCTGCAATTACAGGACATCAGAGTGAGTGTAGGAAAAATTAACAAACAGCAAGATTCACAGCTACCTTTGGAGGAACCTGTGTGGGAGCGCGAGCAGCACAGGAACAGATAAGTGCATATTTTAACGCGTAACCTTGCTGTATGTCTGCACCAGTGTACAGAGTGGGTTCTTTCTTGATTATATGTTTTATTGAAATCTGTCTCTTGATTAAATGTAAAAAATGTAAACTGTAAGTACTAGGTTAGCCTGGAGCATTGGTTTTTATAGCAAAACAATGGTGCTATTGTCTGGTTCTGTAGATTGTGGAGGAAATATGGCTTTTCTTAGAGTAATATGCTCTTCCTGTCGGATGTGGGAGTTTTGGGAGAGTTTCAATGTTACTGTTGATTACGTCTGCAGTAAGTGTTTGGTTGTGAATCCTACCGGATCACATGGATCAGCTGGAGCGACAGTCGAGGAATGAGGAAGTTACAAGAGGAATATTACAATGAGGAATACATCCAGGAAAGTTATTTGGGTGGAACTGAGAAATAAAGAGATAATCACCTTATTGCGATTGTACTACCACTGAATAATCAATCGAAAATAGAGAAACAAATTTGTAACGAGATTTCAGTTATCGGTAAGAACAATGGGTGGTTATGGTTAGGGATTTTAACTTTCCAAACACAGAAGGTGGTGTGACTGATGGCAGTTATCAGATGGGAGAAAAACCGCAAACAGGTAGATGGGTTAGCTCCAGGAAAGGTAGGAGGGATAGGCAGGTAGTGCAGGAGTCTTCTGTGGTTACCCCCATTTCAAACAAGTATGCTGTTTGGAAAATGTAGGGGGTGATGGACTGTCAGGGGAATGTAGCACAAACAGCCACATTACTGGTACCCAGGCAGGTTCTAATGCAATGAGGGTTAAGTTGGGATCCAAGCGATCGATTGTGATAGGGACTCTCCAGTCAGAGGCAGAAACAAGTTTATGTAGTCAGCAGCAAAAAATAAGAATGGTGTGTCACCTCCCTGTGCCAGAATCAAGGATGTCTCCGAGATGGTGCAGAATGATCTCAAAGGGGAGAGGGACCAGCAGGACGTCATTGTATACATTGGAACCAACGGCAGAGGAAGGGAAAAGAATGAGATTCCGAAGGGAAAGTATAGAAAGTTAGGCAGGAAATTAAAAAGGTGGACCTTGAAGGTAGTCATATCTGGATGACTCCCAGTGCTGTGAGCTAATGAGTATAGGAATAGGAGGATAGAGCAGATGAATGTGTGGCTGAGGAACTGGTGCATGGGAGATGGGTTGACATTTTTGGATCTTTGGAAATCTTCTGGGGTAGAAGTGACTTGTACAGGAAGGATGGATTGCACCTGAATTGAAAGGAGACCAATATTCTGGCAGGGAGATTTGCTAGAGCTGCTCAGGAGGGTTTTAACTAATAATGTGGGAAATAGTGAAGACAGAAATCAATCTGAGAGTGGTACAGTTGGGAAAGGGAACAAGTAAAACAGTCAGGGCAGGAAGGAACAAAGCAGAGAACAAGGTCGGACTGATAAATTAAACTGCATTTACTTCAACGCAAGAGGCCTAACAAGGAAGGCAGATGTCCTCAGGTCATGGTTAGAGACATGGTACTGAGATATCATGGCAATTACAGAAATGTAGCTCAGATGGTCAGGACTGGCATCTTCTCCTCCAGGATATAAATGCTATTGCAAGGATTAAAAAGAGGGCAAAAGAGGATTGGGAGTGATGTTTTTATAAGGGATGGTATTACTGCTGCACTTCGGGAGGAATACAACCAGGGAAGTTATTTGGGGGGAACAGAGAAATAAAAAAAGGGATGAGCCCTTGTTTGGATTGTATTATAGACCACCAAATTGTCAGCTGGAAATTAAGAAACAAATTTGTAAGCAACTTTCAGTTATTTGTAAGAATAATAGTGTGGTTGTGGAAGGGAATTGTAACTTTCCGAACATAGACTGAGACAGCCATAGTTTAAGGGTTTGAGTACTGTGGATGCTGGAGATTAGAGTAGAGAGCGTGGTGCTGGAAAAGCATAGCATTCGAGGAGCAGGAAAATCGACGAAGGGCTTTTGCCGCAAACGTTGATTTTCCTGCTTCTTGGATGCTGCCTGACCTGCCATGCTTTTCCAGCACCAAAGTCTCAGATCTAAAAGTTGAAGTTCTAAATTGGAGCAAGGCTAATTTTGACTGTATTAGGCTGGAACTTTCAAAAGCTCATTGATCACAGATGTTCGCAGTCCAAGCAATGGCAGGAAAATGTGAAGCCTTCAAAAATTAGATCATGAGAGTCCAGAGACAGTATATTTCTGTTCAGGTGAAAGTAAAGGCTGGTAGGTAAAAGGAATGATGGGTGACTAGAAAAATTGAGATTTTCGTTCAAAAAAAGGACAGAAGCATACGACAGGGACAGACAGAAGAGATTGAGTGAATCCTTCGAGTATAAAGTTAGTAGGAGTATATACTTAAGAAGGAAATCAGGAAGGCAAAAAGGGGACAGGACATAGCTTTGGTAAATAGGGTGAAGGAGTATCTGAAGGGTTTTTATAAATACATTAAGGACAAAAGGGTAACTAGGGAGAGAATAGGGCCCCTCAAAGAATAGCAAGGCAGCCTATGTATGGAACTGCTGGAGATGGGGGAGATACTAAACAAATATTTTGCATCAGTGCTTACTTTGGAGAAGGGCATGGAATTTCAAAAATATGGGGAAATAGATGGTGACATTTGAAAAATGTCCATATTAGAGAGGTGGTGGTGCTGGATGGCTTTAAACGCACAAAGGTAGATAAATCATCAGAACCTGATCAGGTGTACCTTAGAACTCTGTGGGAAGCTAGAGAAGTGATTGCTGGGCCCCTTGCTGATCTATATGGACTTCAGTGAGGGGTTTGATAAGGTTCCTCATGGGAGCAACATGTGGATCATTTCAGAGAATATCTCTAGGATACTTGCACCCAGCAACCCCATTGTCATGTGGCTGAACACTTTAACTCCCCTCCCATACTTGCAAGGATACGTAGGTCCTTGGCCTCGTCCATCACTGAACCTTAACTGAGAAAGTCTATAGCCTTCAAACTTGTCTTTAAACATTTAGACTAAAATGTAATGTTGAATTATAGAACACATTTACTGAACTAGAAAATAGACAGGCAGGAAGGCTCAGAAAAAGAGGAGATCTCAGGGAATGCAGAAGATAGCGACATCTGGGCTCACCAAATGATAACAGGATGCTGTAAGGCAATTAAGAACATTTGCCTTAGCATCAGTGAATCTGTGTGAACAGGACACCAAGTGATAACATTCACAGCCGTTCCCTTGTGAAATTAATGACAGTGTTTGACTTTGATCCTGAAACAAAACTCGGTACTATCAAAAGCTTTGTAATTAATGGTCAGATGCTGCCAATTATAACGGACTCTTATTACCCCTTGCAAGCAGGGCAGAGATAGAGAGAAAAAAAATCTTTGCTGACTTGAGAGTTCAAAAGGACACTAAGGGGAGAGACCATTTTAGTGGTGAGGCTATTGGAGCCTGTAGAAAATTAACTTAGTGCTTATCTGCTATGCACTGAATTTTACTGGATTTTGGGACTTTATGATGATATTGAGTAGCCATTACCAGGTAATATTAATGAAGCTTTCACTTACTTGCTGTTCTTGCAGGCCACTCTACAGACCTTACAGACTGCCCCAACTGTCAATTCTAACTAGTCAGATCTTATGTCTTATTTGAATTTGAATCACAAACTTGAAAAGAAAGCATGTTTAATTCGAGACTAATTAATCATTTTACATACAATGGTGCAGTAACATTTCAGCGTCAGGTACAGAATGATTCTGTGCTTTAGATAAAAAGCAGGAATCTGCTCCCAGCTGAAAATTATTCTAAACCTAACATCGAAGAGATTCTGATAAAATGGCTTCCTGACAGATTGTGTGGTCAAACATTTGTCCTCCTTGTTTTACGAAATGGCTTCTTAGCAATGATATCAGCTGTGCAAGGTTACCTTATGACATCTCCCACTTAATTTAGACTGGTACTTCTTTATAGGAAATTATCTCGTGAGCAGATGCTTTTTAGATTAGATTACATTACAGTGTGGAAACAGTTCCTTCGGCCCAACAAGTCCATCCGACCCGCAGAAGCGCAACCCACACATACCCCTACATTTACCCCTTACCTAACACTACAGACAATTTAGCATGGCCAATTCACCTGACCTGCACATCTTTGGACTGTGGGAGGAAACCGGAGCACCCGGAGGAAACCCACGCAGACACGGGGAGAACGTGCAAACTCCACACAGTCAGTCACCTGAGGCGGGAATTGAACCCGGGTCTCAGGCACTGTGAGGCAGCAGTGCTAACCACTGTGCCACCGTACCTCATTTTTTCTCTGCCTATTTCCTTCTTAGTAATCCTCTGTTGTTCTTTAAAAGCTTCCCAGTCCTCCGTTTTCCCACTTATCTTTGCTATGTTATACTTTTTCTCTTTTAACTTTATATGTATCTTAACTTCCCTCATCAGCCACAGCCACCCATGCCTCCTCCTAGGATCTTTCTTCCTTTTTGGAATGAACTGATCCTGCATCTTCTGCATTATACGCAAAAATATCTGCCATTGTTCCTCCACTGTTGTCCCCGCTAAGGTATTGCACCATTGAACTTTGGTCAGCTCCTCCCTCACAGCTCCATAGTTCCCTTTATTCAACAGAAATATTGTCACTTCTGATTGTACCCTCTCCCTCTCAAACTGCAGATTGAAGTTTATTGTATTATGGTCACTACTTCCCAATGGCTCCTTCACTTCGAGGTCCCTGATCAATTCTGGTTCGTTGCAAAATACCAGATCCAGAATTGTCTTCTCCCTGGTAGGCTCCAGCACCAGCTGTTCTAAGAATCCATCCCGGAGGCACTCCACAAAGTCTCTTTCTTGAGGTCCAATACTATCCTGATTCTCCCAGGCTACCTGCATGTTGAAATCCCCCATAACAACTGTAGTAACATATTTGCAACAGGCCAATTTCAGCTCCTGATTCAACTTATGTCCGACATCCAGACTACTGTTTGGGGGCCTGTAGATAACTCCCAAGAGGGTCTTTTTACCCTTAGAATTTCACAGCTGTATCCATACTGACCCTACATCCCCTGATTCTAGGTCCCCCGCGAAAGGGACTGAATATCATCCTTTACCAACATGCCCACCCCCCCCCCCCCCCCCCCCCATTCTGTCCGTCAGTCTGTCCTTAGGATAGCACGTGTAGCCTTGAATATTCATTTCCCAGGCCCTGTCCACTTGAAGCCACGTCTGTTATCCCCACAATATCATATCTGCCAAATTCCAGAAGAGCCTCAAGCTCATTCATCTTATTTCTAATGCTTCGTGCATTCATATATAGTCGTTATAATTTGTAACTGCCCTCACCCTTCCCATCAACTCCTATTTCACTCAACCTTACAGCATGATCCACAGACACAGAATGTCATCATAGCAGGGAATAAAACAAAAGAATTGAGAAAAAAATAAATGCACAGTTGGTGCTTGTAGTTAATGTTTGTTCATTAGAAAGTAAACCTGAAATAGGGGTCTCCCAGGATTCTTTCCCCTTCTTGAGGAATTCTCTCTCCCTTACATCTAAATATTAGTACCTTGCTCTGATTTGTAACGATACTCTCGTCAACTGAAATAAAGTATCTGTTATCAAATAGACACAGAGATGTACAGCACGGGAAACAAAAATCTTTTCGATCCAACACCCCCGTGCTGACAAGATATCCGATGCAAATCTAGTTGCATTTGCCAGCATTTGGCCCATATCGCTCCAACTTCCTATCCATATACCCATCCAGATTCCTTTTAAATGTTGTAATTGCATCAGCCTCCACCACTTTCTCTGGCACCTCACTCCATACACGCACCACCCACTGCGTGACCCTTGGATTCCCTTTTAAATCTTCCCCTCTCACTCTAAACCTTTTGCACCCCACCCTGGGGTAAATTACTTTCCCATTTTCCCTACCGTGCCCCTCATGATTTTAAAAACCTTTATGATCAGCAGGCATCTGGCAATCTAGCAGAATTGCCACCTATGTTATGTGCATTTAACTGTACTAACAGTGATCAATCATTTTGTGAATTTATTTTTGCAGGAAGACATGCGGAAAGAAATCTGAAAGCACATGATACATCAACTTCTGACAGAACCACTTGATTCATTGGGACTTGAATATCAGCAGCTATTCAAATCGAGAGGAAATGTTTGCTTTTGTCTGCTTGACAGGTTTTGGACACTGGTATGGCAGGAGGAATACGGAGACATCTGAGTGAGGGAGATTCAGTGCGCTGTCTGTGAAATGTGCTTCAAACCGTTTACTCAGCTTAGGGGATCAAACTGACACCACTCACTGTGGGGAGAAACTGTGTACACATCCTGTTTGTAATTTCAAACTCAGAGCGACGCAAGGAAAGCTCCCCCAATGGGGAAACAGTGGAAATGTGGGGACTGTGGGAAAGGATTCCCTTCCCCATCAGTGCTGGAAACCCACAGACACATTCACACTGGGGAGAGACCGTTCACTTGCTCCGTGTGTGGGCGGGCATTCAGTCAGATGGGTCATCTGCAGAAGCACCAGCGGGTCCACACGGGAGAGATGCTGTTCACTTGCCCCGTGTGTGGGCGGGCATTCAGTCAGATGGGTCATCTGCAGAAGCACCAGCGGGTCCACACAGGAGAGAAGCTGTTCACTTGCCCCATGTGCGGGAAGGCATTTGCTCAATCATCTGCACTACTGATCCATAACAGGGTCCACACCAGGGAGAGGCCATTCATTCACCCCTCTCAGTGCGGGAAGGGTTTTGTGAATTCTTCCAACCTGCAGACTCACCAGCGGGTCCACACCGGAGAGAGGCCATTCACGTGCTTGGTGTGTGGGAAAT
This sequence comes from Chiloscyllium plagiosum, assembly GCF_037043375.1. NCBI lineage: Eukaryota > Metazoa > Chordata > Chondrichthyes > Orectolobiformes > Hemiscylliidae > Chiloscyllium > Chiloscyllium plagiosum. Next base: position 11,042,617 of record NW_028270187.1, read on the forward strand.
GGTTTGCTTATTCATCTGCACTGCTGAACCACAAGCGGGTCAACACAGGGGAGAGGCCATTCACCTACTCTCTGTGCGGGAAGGAATTCATTGATTCTTCCAGCCTATGGACCTACCAGCGGGTCCACACGGGAGAGAAGCCGTTCATGTGCCCAGTATGTGGGAGGTGGTTCACGGAGTCATCTAAACTCCTGATCCACCAGCGGGTCCACACTGGGGAGAAACCTTTCATCTGCTCAGTGTGCAGGAAGAGATTCAGTCAGGTGGGATATCTGCAAAGGCACCAGCGGGTTCAGACGGGAGAAAAGCCATTCACGTGCCCCGTGTGCGGGAGGGCGTTCACTGAGTCATCTACAGTGCTGACCCACCAGCGGGTCCACAAGCAAGAGAAGCCTTTCACCTGCTCAGAGTGCGGAAAGGGATTCAGTCAGTTGGGTAACCTGCAGTCGCACCAGCAGGTCCGCACCAGGGAGTGGCCATTCACTTGTCCCGAATGCAGGAAGGTATTCCGTAACGCCAGCAACTTGCGGACACACCAGCAGGTCCATACGGGAGAGAAGCCATTCACCTGCCCGAGCGCGGGAAGGGATTAATCGATTCCTCCCAGCTGTGGATGAACGAGTGGGTCCACACTAGGGATAGCCCACTCGGCATCTCAGACGGTGGGTGGGTAGTGTGTGCACTTTGACCTTGAGCTGTTTTTTAAAAACAGCTACATTTTGGACACCTTTTTGTTGGGGAGATCTGAAGCAGTAACAAAGCTGGGTCGCAATAAAGGTTACATGAACTCCCCCTCGTACTCGGACCTTGAAATCTATGCAATCTAACAGGCTTTCGTTTCAAAGCTCATTTATTTCAGCCTCCAGCACTAATTTTATGCTGTCATATATCAGAAGAAGCAGTGAATGAGTCGTTAGTATCATCAGAAATTGTAATTTTTTTCAGGAGTGCAGGTATTCCATTGCTTCATTGGCATTGTAAAGTTTACTGGCAGCACCGGGGGAGGTGTGAGCTGTGTTCACTGGAAATTATGTGGAAGAGCCCGTGTTGAACTGGGGTGGACAAAGTTAAAAATCACACAACACCAGGTTATATTCCAACAGGTTTATTTGGAAGCACTATCTCTCGGATCACTGCTCCTTCATCAGGTAGCTATGGAGCAGGATCACAAGAAACAGAATTAATAGTAAAAGATTAATGTCATGCAACTGATGCCATATAATAAACAAACCTAGAATTCTGTTAAGTCTTTCATCTTTTAGAATGGGTTGCAGGTTTTGGTTCATTTAATATGTTAATCCCAGAGCTTCCTTCAAGTAATATTCTTTACATACTTAATTTTTTAAACCTGAAGTTAACATCTCAGCTCAGAAAATGCATGAAAGTTGAGGTTAGAGTCTGTCTATATCTCAATCTTTAGTGAGACTGGTTCTATTTCTAAAGTAGGAATTTATAAAATTTTACATGGATTGACTGCCTGCAGAATTTGCTCAAAAAGTGCACAATAGAATGTATCTGCAAATGTAATTTCACAAATGAAAATTCACCCCAAAGACTTGTATGTATTTTTGCGTCCATCAGAGACAGTTTGCACGTGCAAATGTGTGTGTGCATGCTTGGTAAAATGTGTGATGGAGTATAAGCCTTTGAGGGTGGGTGTGTGGGGAGAGTATGTCTGTGTATCTGGGAGAGAGCAAGTGTATGAAAAAGAGCGTCTGCATGAGTGTGTGTATATGTGTTTGTGTGTGAGTGTACAGTACAGTGGATGTAAACCCAAGGTCCTAGTTGAGGCTATCCGCATGGATACCGAACTTGGCTATCAGTCTCTACTCGTCCACCAGAAATAATTAAGCAGTTAAAAAACACACATTGGAGAAGGCTGGGTGGGACTTGTCTTTCAATTTGTTGGGAAGATCTGGATGCTGTGTTTCGGGGCAAACGCATGTTGGAGGAACTTCGGCCCAGAGAGATAGAGCTAGAAGCCAGGCTCCAGACATGTTGGAAGGAAATGGGTAAAGTTAACCGGACACTTTATTACAGGAGATGGTCTTCCCCTCCAGATAGTCTTCCAATTGGATCAGTGGACAGGGTCAGGAAAGTGCGAGTGCGAGTCAGACAGGTAAAGGAGATCTGAGAGGGGGCTGGAGGAGCGAACTGGCTGGGTGGTGGGTGGTGACAGTAATGACAATGCTGGGGAGTGGGAGGTGGTGGTAACGGACAGAATAGTGACAGGCATTGTCTCCGTTCTCTGCAAATGGCAGGAGGCCAGATGGCATCTGTGTTTGTCTGGCAGGAGGATTCAGGAACAGATGTGATCAGGGCTGGAGAGGTGAGAAAGGGAGGTTGCAGCGGGTATGATTCAACAATGTCGGGAAGAGAGATCCACTGCTGCAGGCTCACGAGAAGTTAGAAGCTACAAAGACAAAGCTCTGGGTGGCATGGCTCAGCAGTTAGTACCACTGCCTCATGACCCAGGTTCGATTCCACCCTCAGGGGACTGTCTGTGGACTATGGCACGTTCTCCACCTTGTGTCTGTGTGAGTTACCTCTGGATGCTCAGATTTCCTCCCACAATTCAAAAATTTGCAGTTCAGGGTGGATTGGCCATGCTAAAGTGTCCAGACATGTGCAGGTTAGGGTGTATTAGCAATGGGGAAATGCAGGGCTGTAGGGTAAGTGGGTTGGTCTAGGTTTGGTGCTATTCAGAAGCTCGTTTGTTGTGGAGGAATGGGTTCCAGTTCGTAGGACACTTGACATCAGTCCTAGCGAAGATGGGATTTGTGCTGTCTCTCCCTCCACCCTCTGTCCCCCTGTCCATTCTCTCCACTCCCACCTCCCCCCCCACCCATTCTCTCCACTCCCACCTCCCCCCCCCACCCATTCTCTCTCTCTCCCACACTCATACACCCCCATTCTGTCTCACTCCAAACCCTCTGCTGCCGTTCTCTCTTTCCCTCTCCCCCATTCTCTTACGCACCACTGTCCCCCCAGTCTTTCGCTTTCCCCCACCCTGTTGCCTTCAGTCTCTCTTCAGCCACACCCTCTATTCCTCTGTCCATTTTCTCTGTCTCTCTTCACCCCCTAACTATTCTCTTTCCTTTCCTACCCCTATCCTTTCTCATGCCTCAAGCCCTCTTTGATCGCTGAATCGAGCCCTTAAAGAACACAGAGAATTGATGGTGATGACTCTATCTGGGAGATGGGAGTGCATGAGAAATGGCTGGCCTTTAAAATTGAGAATAGCTAAAATGATATCTTTAGAAACATCATAAATGTTTGAAAGCATATTCAATATTTTTAAAAAAGCTTCAGAATTCTTTGACAAAATTGCTTGAAATATGCGCAGTTAGGTCACAGCTGAGGACAGGCTGTAAGGGGTGGATAGTCTATTCCAAGTCTTGTGCAATTGGTCCCGACTATGTAGAAATCGAGCCATAGAGTTGTGAGGCATGCAAACAAACCTTTTGATCCACACCGACAAGATATCCTAAATTAATATAGTGACCTATTTGCCAGCATTTGGTCCATATCCCACTCACCCCTTCCCATTCATATACCCATCCAGATGCCTTTTAAATGTTATCATTGTAGCAGCCTCTACCAGTTTCTCTGGCAGCTCATTCAATTCACACACCACCCTTTGCATGAAAAGGTTACCCCTCCGGTCCCTTTTAAATCTTCACCCTCTCACCCTAAAGCTATGCCCCTCTAGATTCGGACAGCATTCTACGCTGGGGAAAACACATCCAAAATTTGAGCTCCCGGACGAAATGGAAACAGAATGAAATAAAATATCGAGCCACAGTAGAAAAAGAAAATTGTGACTGCAATCCTTTTTCTAAACGATTGGCATTTAGACACTTTAAATTTGTCAGTAGCACCAGCATCTTCACATTGCATACTGCGCATGCTCCTCAGAGTCAGCAAGCACTGTGAATGTTCACCGGTGTCAGCAAAATAATGTGCATGCTCCTTGCTCACCACGGAAATGGCCTGCGACTTTTTTTAGTGGACCAATGAGGAGCCCTGGACAACCGGAAGGTGTGTGGTCCTCCTGCCAGTCACAACCCTCCTTTTGTCTGAATGCGGCCATTGGACCATGAGCTTTGGAAGTTGCTGCTCCTCTCTCTGAATGAAGATTGAGCTTCACCCCAGACTGCAACTTACTCTGGCCAACATCTGTGCGTACAGCAGTCTCTTTTCTCACCGTTTTCCATTTCTTTGTTTCATTCTGGGATTCAATTGTTGACTTGCAGGAACTGAAAGGAAAGGGAGTGAATCCAGGGAGGGGACAGACTCTGGAAAAGTCATCCAGGTCAGGGTCTCAATTGGCAAAAACAAGGCAAATGCAGGACCACAGTATGAAGTTTTAACCTTTGCTGCAAAAAAAAGCAGAAAAGAGGTGTAAGGTTTAAATGGTGATATATTGGGATGTGGAGAAAGTGAGGACTGCAGATGCTGGAGATCAGAATCTGAAAGTTTGGCGTTGGAAAAGCACAGTAGGTCAGGCAACATCTAAGGAGCAGGAGAAATAATGCATCGGGCTTGAACCTTTCGTCAGGAATGATGCGTGGATGTACAAAGGTGCCTCTGTGTCCTTCTACACCAGTCAATGTCGGTTATCAGATAGGTGCAGCAAGCAATGAGATTGGCAAGTGATATATTAGCAAGAGGAATGGAGTTCAGAAGTGGGGATGTCTTCCTGCAGTTAGGGGATCATTGAATATATTCAAGGCTGAGTTCATCTGACTTTTGAACAACAAAGATGTGGATGGTTCGGGGGAAAGGCAAGAAAATAGTTTTATGACCAGTATAGTACAGGAACAGAGACATACAGCCCAGAAACACTCCCTTCAGTACATCCCGTCCATGCTGACTATGTTCTAAAATTAAACTAGTCCCACTTGCTAGTATTTGGCCCATATCCCTCTGAACCTTTCTGATTCATGAACTTATGCAAATGTCCTCTAAACGTTGTCACAGTACCCATATCCACCACTTCCTCTGGAAATTCATTCCACATAGAAACTGCTTTCTTAAAAAAAAACGTGATCCTCGTTTTTTTGAAAAAGTCTTTCTCCTTTCACCTTCAACATTTGTTCCCTAATCATTAAACACCCCAGCCTAGGGAAAAGACACTTGCTGTTTTCCTCATCTATACTCCTCATGATTTTATAGTCCTCTACAAGGTCACCTCTCAACCTCCTATGCTCCAGTGAAAAAAGTCCCAACCTATCTGCCTAGATGTATGTACACTTCTATCCAAATGAGAGAGGAAAGAAAATCTGATATAAATTAGAATTGATTGGATGTACTGACGGTTTGAGGCTTGGCAGATGGGTAATTTAAATAAATGCGAGCTGTTGCAAAGAGACCGTGGAGTGCAGGTTTATAGTTTCTTGCAAGTGCAGAGGCCGGTAGAAAGGATAGTGAAGGTGTTTGGTATGCTTTCCCTTATTGGTCAGAGCATTGAGTATAGGTGTTGGGAAGTCATGTTGCAGCCGTGCAGGACATTGGTTAGGCCACTTTTGGAATACTGCATTCAGTTCTGGTCTCCCTGATATAGGAAAGATGTTCTGAAACTTTGAAAGGGATTGGAAAAGATTTACATGGCTGTCCTCAGACTTGGAGGGTTTGAGCTTTTGGGAGAGACTGAATAGGCTGGGGCTGTTTTCCCTGGAGCATCGGAGGCTGACAGGTGATCTTACAGAAGTGTATAAGGGGCAGGGAGAGGGTGAATAGGCAAGATCTTTGCCCCAGGGTATAGGAGCCAACAACAAGGGAGAGAGAAAGAAACCTACACTGCTAACTGACACAGCAGTGAATCTGCAATTACAGGACATCAGAGTGAGTGTAGGAAAAATTAACAAACAGCAAGATTCACAGCTACCTTTGGAGGAACCTGTGTGGGAGCGCGAGCAGCACAGGAACAGATAAGTGCATATTTTAACGCGTAACCTTGCTGTATGTCTGCACCAGTGTACAGAGTGGGTTCTTTCTTGATTATATGTTTTATTGAAATCTGTCTCTTGATTAAATGTAAAAAATGTAAACTGTAAGTACTAGGTTAGCCTGGAGCACTGGTTTTTATAGCAAAACAATGGTGCTATTGTCTGGTTCTGTAGATTGTGGAGGAAATATGGCTTTTCTTAGAGTAATATGCTCTTCCTGTCGGATGTGGGAGTTTTGGGAGAGTTTCAATGTTACTGTTGATTACGTCTGCAGTAAGTGTTTGGTTGTGAATCCTACCGGATCACATGGATCAGCTGGAGTGACAGTCGAGGAATGAGGAAGTTACAAGAGGAATATTACAATGAGGAATACATCCAGGAAAGTTATTTGGGTGGAACTGAGAAATAAAGAGATAATCACCTTATTGCGATTGTACTACCACTGAATAATCAATCGAAAATAGAGAAACAAATTTGTAACGAGATTTCAGTTATCGGTAAGAACAATGGGTGGTTATGGTTAGGGATTTTAACTTTCCAAACACAGAAGGTGGTGTGACTGATGGCAGTTATCAGATGGGAGAAAAACCGCAAACAGGTAGATGGGTTAGCTCCAGGAAAGGTAGGAGGGATAGGCAGGTAGTGCAGGAGTCTTCTGTGGTTACCCCCATTTCAAACAAGTATGCTGTTTGGAAAATGTAGGGGGTGATGGACTGTCAGGGGAATGTAGCACAAACAGCCACATTACTGGTACCCAGGCAGGTTCTAATGCAATGAGGGTTAAGTTGGGATCCAAGCGATCGATTGTGATAGGGACTCTCCAGTCAGAGGCAGAAACAAGTTTATGTAGTCAGCAGCAAAAAATAAGAATGGTGTGTCACCTCCCTGTGCCAGAATCAAGGATGTCTCCGAGATGGTGCAGAATGATCTCAAAGGGGAGAGGGACCAGCAGGACGTCATTGTATACATTGGAACCAACGGCAGAGGAAGGGAAAAGAATGAGATTCCGAAGGGAAAGTATAGAAAGTTAGGCAGGAAATTAAAAAGGTGGACCTTGAAGGTAGTCATATCTGGATGACTCCCAGTGCTGTGAGCTAATGAGTATAGGAATAGGAGGATAGAGCAGATGAATGTGTGGCTGAGGAACTGGTGCATGGGAGATGGGTTGACATTTTTGGATCTTTGGAAATCTTCTGGGGTAGAAGTGACTTGTACAGGAAGGATGGATTGCACCTGAATTGAAAGGGGACCAATATTCTGGCAGGGAGATTTGCTAGAGCTGCTCAGGAGGGTTTTAACTAATAATGTGGGAAATAGTGAAGACAGAAATCAATCTGAGAGTGGTACAGTTGGGAAAGGGAACAAGTAAAACAGTCAGGGCAGGAAGGAACAAAGCAGAGAACAAGGTCGGACTGATAAATTAAACTGCATTTACTTCAACGCAAGAGGCCTAACAAGGAAGGCAGATGTCCTCAGGTCATGGTTAGAGACATGGTACTGGGATATCATGGCAATTACAGAAATGTAGCTCAGATGGTCAGGACTGGCATCTTCTCCTCCAGGATATAAATGCTATTGCAAGGATTAAAAAGGGGGCAAAAGAGGATTGGGAGTGATGTTTTTATAAGGGATGGTATTACTGCTGCACTTCGGGAGGAATACAACCAGGGAAGTTATTTGGGGGGAACTGTGAAATAACAAAAGGGATGAGCCCTTGATTGGATTGTATTATAGACCACCAAATAGTCAGCTGGAAATTGAGAAACAAATTTGTCAGCAACTTTCAGTTATTTGTAAGAATAATAGGGTGGTTGTGGTAGGGAATTGTAACTTTCTGAACATAGACTGAGACAGCCATAGTTTAAGGGTTTGAGTACTGTGGATGCTGGAGATTAGAGTAGAGAGCGTGGTGCTGGAAAAGCATAGCATTCGAGGAGCAGGAAAATCGACGAAGGGCTTTTGCCGCAAACGTTGATTTTCCTGCTTCTTGGATGCTGCCTGACCTGCCATGCTTTTCCAGCACCAAAGTCTCAGATCTAAAAGTTGAAGTTCTAAATTGGAGCAAGGCTAATTTTGACTGTATTAGGCTGGAACTTTCAAAAGCTCATTGATCACAGATGTTCGCAGTCCAAGCAATGGCAGGAAAATGTGAAGCCTTCAAAAATTAGATCATGAGAGTCCAGAGACAGTATATTTTTGTTCAGGTGAAAGTAAAGGCTGGTAGGTAAAAGGAATGATGGGTGACTAGAAAAATTGAGATTTTCGTTCAAAAAAAGGACAGAAGCATACGACAGGGACAGACAGAAGAGATTGAGTGAATCCTTCGAGTATAAAGTTAGTAGGAGTATATACTTAAGAAGGAAATCAGGAAGGCAAAAAGGGGACAGGACATAGCTTTGGTAAATAGGGTGAAGGAGTATCTGAAGGGTTTTTATAAATACATTAAGGACAAAAGGGTAACTAGGGAGAGAATAGGGCCCCTCAAAGAATAGCAAGGCAGCCTATGTATGGAACTGCTGAGATGGGGGAGATACTAAACAAATATTTTGCATCAGTGCTTACTTTGGAGAAGGGCATGGAATTTCAAAAATGTGGGGAAATAGATGGTGACATTTGAAAAATGTCCATATTAGAGAGGTGGTGGTGCTGGATGGCTTTAAACGCACAAAGGTAGATAAATCATCAGGACCTGATCAGGTGTACCTTAGAACTCTGTGGGAAGCTAGAGAAGTGATTGCTGGGCCCCTTGCTGAGATATTTTCATCATTGATAGGCACAGGTCAGGTGTTGGAAGACTGGAAGTAAGCTACCATGGTGCCAATGTTTAAGAAATGTGGTAAGGAAAAGACCGGGAACTATAGATTGGTAAGCCTGATGTTGATGGGCAAGTTGGAGGGAATCCAAACGGACAGGATTTGCATGTATTTGGAAAGGCAATGATTGATTCCAGATAGTCAGCATAGCTTTATGCTTTGGAAATCATGTCTCACAAATTTGATTGAGTTTTTTGAAGAATTAACAAGGACGATTGATGAGGGAAGATTAGTGGACGTGATCTATATGGACTTCAGTGAGGGGTTTGATAAGGTTCCTCATGGGAGCAACATGTGGATCATTTCAGAGAATATCTCTGGGATACTTGCACCCAGCAACCCCATTGTCATGTGGCTGAACACTTTAACTCCCCTCCCATACTTGCAAGGATACGTAGGTCCTTGGCCTCGTCCATCACTGAACCTTAACTGAGAAAGTCTATAGCCTTCAAACTTGTCTTTAAACATTTAGACTAAAATGTAATGTTGAATTATAGAACACATTTACTGAACTAGAAAATAGACAGGCAGGAAGGCTCAGAAAAAGAGGAGATCTCAGGGAATGCAGAAGATAGCGACATCTGGACTCACCAAATGATAACAGGATGCTGTAAGGCAATTAAGAACATTTGCCTTAGCATCAGTGAATCCGTGTGAACAGGACACCAAGTGATAACATTCACAGCCGTTCTCTTGTGAAATTAATGACAGTGTTTGACTTTGACCCTGAAACAAAACTCGGTACTATCAAAAGCTTTGTAATTAATGGTCAGATGCTGCCAATTATAACGGACTCTTATTACCCCTTGCAAGCAGGGCAGAGATAGAGAGAAAAAAAATCTTTGCTGACTTGAGAGTTCAAAAGGACACTAAGGGGAGAGACCATTTTAGTGGTGAGGCTATTGGAGCCTGTAGAAAATTAACTTAGTGCTTATCTGCTATGCACTGAATTTTACTGGATTTTGGGACTTTATGATGATATTGAGTAGCCATTACCAGGTAATATTAATGAAGCTTTCACTTACTTGCTGTTCTTGCAGGCCACTCTACAGACCTTACAGACTGCCCCAACTGTCAATTCTAACTAGTCAGATCTTATGTCTTATTTGAATTTGAATCACAAACTTGAAAAGAAAGCATGTTTAATTCGAGACTAATTAATCATTTTACATACAATGGTGCAGTAACATTTCAGCGTCAGGTACAGAATGATTCTGTGCTTTAGATAAAAAGCAGGAATCTGCTCCCAGCTGAAAATTATTCTAAACCTAACATCGAAGAGATTCTGATAAAATGGCTTCCTGACAGATTGTGTGGTCAAACATTTGTCCTCCTTGTTTTACGAAATGGCTTCTTAGCAATGATATCAGCTGTGCAAGGTTACCTTATGACATCTCCCACTTAATTTAGACTGGTACTTCTTTATAGGAAATTATCTCGTGAGCAGATGCTTTTTAGATTAGATTACATTACAGTGTGGAAACAGGTCCTTCGGCCCAACAAGTCCATCCGACCCGCAGAAGCGCAACCCACACATACCCCTACATTTACCCCTTACCTAACACTACAGACAATTTAACATGGCCAATTCACCTGACCTGCACATCTTTGGACTGTGGGAGGAAACCGGAGCACCCGGAGGAAACCCACGCAGACACGGGGAGAACGTGCAAACTCCACACAGTCGCCTGAGGCGGGAATTGAACCCGGGTCTCTCAGTGCTGTTTTAAAAAATTCTCAAGGTCAGGTTCGTAGGAGAGTAGTCTGACACAGAACAAACGACCAAGAGGCGAGTCTGCTAGAATATGGGCATTTTATTCCCCGCATCGTCGCCACAACCAGGTCCAAACAACGGGTCTGGCTTATACTCACTCTACATATTACCAAAACTGGGAGCCGTCAGTTCTCGTAGAGCGGTTGCCAACAACCCACGCTCGGCGGTTAAACGTAACCCCGGAGCAGACTCACCGAACTGGAGACTTTTTCAGCTGATATACTCCCTTCCAGATATAAACATTCATGTGAACAGCAGAGCAAGGCTAAAAAACACATTCCATTCTGGTTACATACAGATAAGAAGATTCACACGGGACTAAGCAACACCTCCATTCCGGTTAGATTCACACATGTATTGGGACATAATTTTTAACCGTTTCACCACATTCCACTGCTTGGAATTTTACACCACATTCCACTGCTTGGCCCAATACATGTGTTACATTATGATTCACACATGTATTGGGACATAATTTTACACCACAAGTGCTAACCACTGTGCCACCGTGCCGCCCAAAAGAAAGCATGTTTAATTCAGCTAGGTGTGTTTTTCCTACATGATGGATCATTCAAGGCCTGTAGGAGTGATCAGTCAAGCGCACACAGATCCGTCAGTTAACTCTTCTTCTTTACGAATTATTGTCTTTCACTGTTATCTGTTTAATTAAGAACATGCAATGTTTTTGTAAACTTTTGTATCAAGGAACACTACATCAGAGTAGCCAGCTAGTACTCTACTCCTAGTTAGAGACTAGTTCGTTTAGTTTATAGTATCAGTGTTATGTTGTTACAGTGTTGCTATTAGTGAATGAAGGGGCTGATTAAAATTAAACTAAACAACTGTCTGTAAGAGGTTTTTATTCCAGACTTCCAAAGAGTACAATCTCCGGGATGAACCAAGAGAGAGGCTTTACAGGTCTGAATCCACAAGGGTTTACCTGGGCTGTCTCAAATCTGTACTTTAACAATTTGACGCTGTGAGCAGGGTTCCAACAAGGGCTAAGTTTGAGTGAAACTGGAAAAGAGGAGCTTCACCTAAGGGTTAGACCTGAGACCAATGGGCCCACAACGTAAGATTATACCTTGGTTGCTCTTGGTCTGTATCGTCATGTGTGACTTCCCCCATTTCACTCTCACAGTACCCTGTTGGAACCTGAAATGAGATTGTTGAAATAGGTACTAAAGACAGAAACTGTCAAGTTTTACAATGTCGAGAATGCATTGCAAAATAATTAGTCTTATTGTTGTATAGTCGAGTTGTTATCTTCTAAAATGCTTGTGTGTGCGCGCACGCGGGAGAGAGATTAGATTACTTGCAGTGTGGAAACAGGCCCTTCGGCCCAACAAGTCCACACCGAACCGCCAAAGCTCAACCCATCCAGACCCATTCCCCTACATTTACCCCTTCACCTAATACTAACAATGTCGCATGGCCAATTTACCTAACCTGCACATTTTTGGACTGTGGGGGGAAACCGGAGCACCCGGAGGAAACCCACGCAGGCACTGGGGGAAATGTGCAATCTCCACACAGACAGTCTGCCTGAGGTGAGAATTGAAGCCGGGTCTCCGGCGCTGTGAGGCAGCAGTGCCGTCCACTGTACCGCCCAGAGACAGAGAGAGAGAGAGAGAGAGAGAGAGAGAGACAGGCACACAAAGACTTCGTGCTAACTCTCTGCAGCTTGCAGAAAGTTGAGTGAATATTTGTGTTTTGGGTCTGTGCCCTGTCGTGACTGAGGTTGGTGCCCTGCAGATCAATAGTTCTGTGAAGATTTAAAGTAGGTAGGATAAATATGGGTGTAACTCCAGATAAGATGAAAGACAAACATCCCCTAACGGAAATAATAAGTCTGTATCCTAATTATGAGAAACAATGAAGGGAACAATCGGCTGCAGCTGCTCAACAAAATAAGGATTGGTCTCTGGAAGACACACATGATTTAACTCTACTCATTAAAATTGAACAAGGGATTTGGGAAAAAAGGGAAGTAAGCAGAAAGAAGCCATATGAGTGTGGAAAAAGGTAGTTTGGGAAAAATGGGAAAAATCAATGCAATCATCACGGAGACAAAACTGTATTAAACAGGGAGTTAGTCCATTAACTGAAGAAGGATCTAAATTAGATTGGACAGAACGAAAACGCAAATTTGAAGCATATGATTTAGAAGCAGAATTGCATTTGGCTAGAACAAAAGGAAAGCAAAGATTTAGAACCTAAGCTGAGATGTCAGGAGCCCCAATGAAAAGGAAATAAGAATAAGAACAGGCTGCAGCCATGCAGGACCGGACGAATGACAGAGACTGTTCCTTATACCCCATCCTCTCCTCTCCCAAAGATCGATAAAGAATCCTGATCCATCTGTGGACTGTGGATGAGGAATGGGATTCTGATTTGGAGAAGTAAATATTTTATGTCTCTCCTCCCATCAGCCGACCTCCTCAAGACTCACCCACAGTACGGTCAAGGCGAACAAGCTTCATAAAACAAAGTCACCTGAACCCCCCTCCCTACTCTGAGGACCAATCTGCTGAGACCCATGCCCTTCCCCAACGAATCATTTGTCACCGTCTGTTGGGAGTGTTACAATTGCACAGATGAGTGAACTTAAGACCACTGATTTTGATAAATCTAACTGCTGCTTTTAAAATCAGTTTGTACTCTTTAACCAGAAGGTCAAAGAAAATGATGCACTGCTGAAAGAACCAAACATTGCTAGTTTTTCAAAAAAAAAGGTATTTCAATTTAACTTTAAAGCAACCAGAAGTGCAAGTCAAATTCAAACTAATAAAATTTAAAATTCCACTTGGAAGAATTAGGCCACCGTACAGGTTGACAATTACAACTTTGCCCCCTAAATCAGTATTTACAGACAGCCTGTGGCATTCTACTGGCACCACATTTAAATAATTCAAGATGAAAGTACACATGGCTCCTATATGATTACTTTAAAACTGCACCCAGATTCTCACAACCATCCATACTGTGGGATTGGCTGCTTCTAATATAACTTTGCATCAAAATGTAGACGTCTGTACCACCCATTCTGCAATATCCTCGCTTACCTCTAAACGTCCTCCACTCAGAATCTGCTTGTCTCCTTAAATACTGCTCTCACATTAACCCGGTTACATTCCTACAGGAAGAACGTCTTGAACTGCCTGATCCTCCCCATGATTGTGTTCTCATAAATTACCTTGTTACTAAACCACATCCTGATCTTACTAATCAGGCTCTAGTTAACCCAAACCTTACACTTTATGTCGATGGTTCTTCTTCTATCTCTCCAGAGGGCAAAAGTATGTCAGGATATGCGATTGTCACTTTTTCCCAGACACGAGAAGCTTATTCTGTCGACCCAGCAAGCTGAACTCCTTATTCTCACCTGTGCCTGTATACTTGCTAAATGAAAGTCAGCTAATATCTATACTGATTCCCATTACGCCTTTAGATGCGCCCATAATTTTGTTCAACTTTGACACCAGCGCAGCTTCCTTAGCTCATCAGGAATTCCGACCCTCAATGTTGCCTGTGATGCTAATCTCCTCATTGCTGTTCAATTTCCCTCTCAATTAACAATTATCAAACGTTCTGCTCACTCCTCTGATACTTCCTTTGGCACTAAAAGCAACAATTCTGCTGACTCAGCTGCTAAGAAAGCAGCTCTTGAGCAAAAAGACATGGTTACTCAAATGACGAATAGGAAACCAAAGAGAGACTCTCCTATTTCCTCTTCTGACACCCCAACCATGCCTGACCGAGAGCAAAGACGGACCCATCAGGGGGACGCCTCTGATGAGGAAAGACAAAGACAAAGACAAAGATGGATGAACCATGGTTGTTATGTAAGCAGTTATAACAAGCTTTGGGTTACGCCGGTAAGACAGATACATCTGCCCTACATGCTTATGTTCATATGCATATGCACGTAGGTGTGGAGGGAATGGTAGACAGAATTCTCCAAACTTGGTGGAATTCCCACCTGAAAGAAAAAGCAAAACAAGCAGCTGCAAATTGCCTAATTCGTCAAAAGTATAATCCCGGGAAAGGAATAAAGTATCCACCAGGTGAAACTCCCTTGCCAAGTGCACCTTTTGATATTATCCAGTTAGATTTTATAGTTACCTAGATGCCACGGTTATAAGTATTGCTTAGTGATAATCGATGGATTATCCATTTAGTAATGGATTGACGCATATCCCTGTACTGCATAGCAACAACTCCTTGTAAAATTCTGTTAAGGGAAATCATACCCAGATTTGGAATACTAGTAACGGTCTCTTCTGATAATGGCCCCCAATTCTGTGTGGAGCTCAACAAGGAACTATGTCAGAGCTTGAAAATGAATCAAAAATTCCATTGTGCCAACCATCCCCAAGCAGCGGGAACTGAAGAAAGAGCCAATGGTACCCTAAAAGGTCAGCTAAGCAAATTGTTAGAAGAAGCAGGCCTTAATTGGCTGCAAGTACTTCCAATCGCCCTTTTTAATATGAGACCCATGACACAGACAAAGACAGGATTCTCGGTGGCTGAACTAATATATTGAAAGCCCCTGAGGATTCCCTGGTCTGCATCATTAACTGCCCAACACATTGTTGATGTGCATTTCATGGCAGAATAGATGCACAGGTACCTGATTAAGCTAACCAAAGCACTGCAGTCTTATCATCAACAGGTCAAATAAGCTTATCGGATACCAGGGAAGGAAGAAGAAAGAGCTCCAACATTTAAAGACATTAACCCTGGTGACTGCTTACTATTGAAAGACTTTAATTGTGGAAAATTGGGACCCCCTGGAAAAGTCCTTATCAAGTTCTTCTGACAACTGAAACTGCAGTAAAGGTAGAAGGTAAAGGACATTGCAAGCTTGTAGCCCCCTCACAGTTCTAGTGTTAGCACTGATACAGGCATCCGATGAAAGCCCAACCTAAGTACATGTGCACAAATGTAACCAACCCTTCTGTGATAACTCAAACCAGCTAAAACTCCAATGTGACTGTACGTATGATACCTGTACTAATACCATTGGATGTTATGAATGCAGCTGCCCAGCTGAAACTCATTTAAACTACTCCCATTGCGTATCCAAACATCACTCTCGACCTTATTGTCATCCTTGCAACACTTCTATGCCAGTCATCGTGAGATGGCACAATTCCATAACTTTGTCCGTTCCGTCAACTGAAAATTACTACCTTGAGATGTTCCCTTTTCAAAATGAACCATGCAGATTGCAGTATTGAACACATAGTACAGAAATCACCAAACCCTAAGGCACCTATTGCCATGAGACTGACCATTTATACCTTCTTGATGGAATCCTATCTTATCCAACCTACTGCCACCGACAGAAATACCTTTACACATTTCCTGTATTCAGTAGCTACAGTAATGAACAAAACAAGCTGGAAAGATGAAGAAAGACCAAAAATACTGTGCACTCCCAATCCTCCTCCTGTTACCAATGGTTTCTTTATTCAAGTTAAGCCCCCTGACCCGTGTGTTATCTGCTCACACTTCCATCATTCTAATGCCTTTACCACGTTTCACCCCCACCGTGAGATGCCTGAAGTCGATGATGAATGGAACACCCACCAGCAGGTGAATCAGTATGAAACAACAAGTAGAGGTAAAACAAAACAGGACTTACACAACGTCTTCCATCAACAAACCTGGTGGTCCAGGTTGCTGGGAGGCCTTATTCCTGGCTGGGGTATTGAAATGGCCCTAGATCAGATAAGTGACCTTGCGTATGATATCAAAAAACCTGCCAACTCGACCGCCCATGCTTTGAAACTGGTGAACAAAGAGTTACAGGAGACTCAGATGATGACGATGCAGAATCGATTAGTGCTAGATTTCCCCCTTGCTAAAGGAGGCGACACTTGTTCAGTCATTGGCCCGCAATGTTGCACCTACATCGATGATTTCTTGAACGACATTTTGGATGATACAGATGTTATCAACAAAACGGGTCAAGATGCAGGGAAGGTACCTGCCCCACAGTCATTCAATTCATGTGGATGGAGTTTTAATTGCTGGTTATTGTCGCTGTACGGATGGATCCCGTGGGACTTACTGATAATCCTTGGTCTCATCCTAGGAATATACATTGCCATCCGGTTATGCATGAAATGGATCGTACATTGCTTTTCACCTAAGCCAAAGAGGAATCTGATTAATCGACCCATGTCTCCCCCTCTACTTCCATGCCCGAACTTCCATGTTGAAATCCAGTATTTTTCAGATTCTGCTCCTCCGGATGATGACTCGCCAGAGGAGGCACTTGACTTATTAAGAATATAAATTGACTGAATGGACTAAGTATACTTGTAAAAGCCAAGTAGTTGTCATGAAATGACAAAACAAGGGAATGAGAAAGTCTATAGCCTTAAAACCTCTCTTTAAACATTTAGACAAAAATATAATGCTGAATTATAGAACACATTTACTGCACTAGAAAATAGACAGGCAGGAAGGCTCAGAAAAAGGGGGGATCTCAGGGAATGCAGAAGATAGGGACATCTGGGCCCACCAAATGATAACAGGATGCTAAGGCAAAGTTCTTAATTGCCTTACAGCATCGGTGAATCTGTGTGAATAGGACACCAAGTGATAACATTCACAGTAGCTCCCTTGTGAAATTAATGAGTGTGTTTCTTTCTGACCCTGAAACGGAACTCGGTACTATCAGAAGATTTGTAATTAATGGCAGGATGCTGCCAATTATAATGGATCCTTATTAACCCTTGCAAGCGGGGCAGACAGAGAGAGAGAGAAAAAAATCTTTGTTGACTTGAGAGTTCAAAAGGCCTTTAGAGGGAGAGACCATTTTAGTGCTGAGGCTATTGGAGCCTGTAGAAAATTAACACTTAGTGCTTATCTGCTATGGATTGAATTTAACTGCATTTTGGGACTCTATGATGCTATTGAGTAGCCATTACCAGTTATTAAATCCAAACTCTGCAAGAGGTAATATTAATGAAGTTTTAACTTACTTGCTGTTCTTGCAGACAACTCTACAGAACTTACAGACTGCCCCACAGTCAATTCTAACTAGTCAGATCTTATGTCTTGTTTGAATTTGAATCAAACTTGCAGAGAGTGTTTAATTCGAGACTAATTATTCATTTTAAATACAACCTTGCAGTAACATTTCAGCCTCAGGTACAGAATGATTCTGTGCTTAATATAGAAAGCAGGAATCTGCTCCCAGCTTAAAATTATTCTAAACCTAACATTGAAGAGATTCTGACACAATCTGTCAGGAAGCCATGTTATGGTCAAAAATTTGCCTTCTTTGCTAAGAAGCCATTTCGTAAAACAATGATATCAGATATGCGAGCTGTGCAAGATTACCTTATGACATCTCCCACTTAATTTAGACTGGTACTTCTTTATAGGAACTTATCTCGCGAGCAAATGCTTAACTCAGCTAGGTATGTTTTTCCTACCGGATGGATAGCTCAAGGTCTGTAGGAGTGATCAGTCAAGCGCACACAAATCTGTCAATTAACTTTTCTTCCCTACGAATTATTGTCTTTCACTGTTATCTGTCTAATTAAAAACATGCAATGTTTTTGTAAACTTTTGTATAAAAGAAGTCACTTTGTAGCAGTACACCGGAGTAGCCTGTTAGAGCACTTGAGGAGATGGTACCCCACTCTCCTAGGATATTTAAACTCGTTAGTTTAGCTTATAGGTATCAGTGTGATGTTGTAACAGTGATACTATTATTGAATAAAGGAGATGACTAAAATTAAATTAAACTGTCTGTAAGAGGTTTTTATTGCAGACTTCCAAAGAGTACGATCTCTGGGATGAACCAAGAGACAGGTTTACAGGTCTGAGTCCACAAGGGATTCCCTGGGCTTTCTCAACTCTGTATTTTGACATAACCACCCGAAGCCTGGAGGAAGAACGCCTGATGCTACAGAGATACTGTCAGGGCCCCAGCTATTTCCTCTCTCGCCTCCCCTAGCAACCTGGGATAAATCCCATCCAGTCCTGGGGACTTGTTCATCTTGATAACCTCTAGCCTGCTCAACACATCTTCGAACTTATTTCAACATGATCCAGAGTAATCAAGCTTCTACCTCTAATCTCAATAGTCATCATGTTCCTCTCCTCCGTGAACACTGATGCAAATGTGTGATTCACAATCTCCCCCATTTTCTCAGGTTTGATGTATGGCCTTCCTTCCTTATCCTTTCGTGGACCAATCTTTTCTCTCATTACCCACTTGGTTCTTATATAAGAATAAAAGGCTTTGGAATTCTCCATAATTCTGCTCGCTGAAGCAATGTCATGACCCTTTTTAGCCCGCTTGATTCCTTGTTTAAGACTGGTCCTACTCTGCTGATATTCCTCCAGGGCCTGTTCTGTTCTTACCTGCCTGGACCTTATGTATGCTTCCCTTTTCCTGTTGGCTGGTTGTACAATTTCTCCTGTCATCCATGGTTCACGATTCTTGCCTTCCCTATCCCTTGCTTTCAACGGGACATGCCTACCCTGCATTATCTTCAACCTATCTTTGAAAGCCTCCCACATATCAAATCTGGACTTCCCTTCAAATAGCTGTGTCCAATCCCCATTTCACAGCTCCTACCTAATTTTGATATAATTGGCCTTGGCCCAGTTTAGTATGCTTCCCTTAGGACCACTCTCATCTTTGTCTAAGAGTATACTAAAACTTACAGAATTGTGGTCACTGTTCCCAAATGAATCCCCACTGCAACTTCTACCACCTAGTCTGGCTCATTCCCCAACACCAGGTTCAATATGGTCCCTTCCCTCATCGAACTATTGACAGACTGCTCGAGAAAACTGTCCTGGATGCTTCTTACAAATTCTGCCCCATCCAGACCTGTGGCACTAAATGTATCCCAGTCAATGTTGGGAAAATTAAACACAGGTGAGGTGCCAGAGGACTGCAGGGTTGCTCATGTTGTCCCCCTGTACAAGAAGGGTAGTAGGGATAGTCCGGGTAACTACACACCAGTGAGCCTGATGTCAGTGGTGGGAAAGTTGCTGAAGAAGGTACTGAAGGATAAAATCTATTTATATTTGGAAAAGAATGGGCTGATCGGTGATAGGCAACATGATTTTGTGCAGGAGAGATCATGCCTTACCAACTTAATAGAGTTCTTTGAGGAAGTGACCAAGTTGTTAAATGAAGGAAAAGCGATACATGTCACACACATGGACTTTAGTAAGGCGTTTGATAAGGTTCTCCATGGTAAACTAATGGAGAAAGTGAAGTCACGTGGTGTGCAAGGTGTTCCAGCCAGGCAGATAAAAAACTGGTTGAGCAGCAGGAGACAGAGTAGTAGTTGAAGGTAGTTTCTTGAAAAGGAGAAAGGTTACTAGTGGTGTTCCACAGGGATCAGTGCCGGAGCCACTGTTCGTATGATCAGCAAGTTTGCAGATGACACGAAGATTGGTGGAGTAGCAGAAAGCATAGGGGACTGTCAAAGAATACAGGAGAATATAGATAGACTGGACAGTTGGGTGGCAAAGTGGCAGATGGAGTTCAATCCAGGCAAATGTGAGGTGATGCATTTTGGGATCACTCGTAACATTGTTCTTGCCAATTTCTGCAATGTACAAGATATTTCCCCTTACCAAACGCTGCAGTTATAAATATAAACTTACTTTCAATTCGCAGAAGCTGATATTCAAAGAATATGGGTGTGGAGGGGACGGAGTCCTACCTGAGACTGTCCAAAGTGGTGTGTGGTCACACTCAAAATTGTAGATACTAAATGAGATACATTCTTATGTTAATGACTGACACCTACAGAGTAAAAACAACAGGTTACACTTTAGAAGGTTTGAGTTACAGTCCAGTAACATACTGACATGTAAAGACTGTGAAATAGAGCAAACAAAAATGCTTTACATCCCAGAAATGGATAGGCACAGATTGGAGGAACATTTCCAAGTGGCATGCAAATAGTGTAACGTTTTATCGCTCACATCAGTGTTTGGTGGATACAGAATAAAACCTGTCTTGAAGTAACACTAATTGACTATTACACAGAGGACCAGAGCCTCAGATGTTGAGTTAATGGCAAATATATAAATAAAGACTGGACAGATACAAAATTAAAGTGCCACACATATAGCATGCTAACAGTTGCTGGTTAACAGGCATTTGTATGAGACAGAGAAATGCCCTAAATCCCTTCGTGAAACTGCAATACTCCGAAATAAAAAGTGCAGCAACATGGTCACATAGAACATAGAAGAATACAGCGCAGTACAGGCCCTTTGGCCCTCGATGTTGCGCCGATCCAAGCCCACCTAACCTATACTAACCCACTATCCTCCATATACCTATCCAATGCCCGCTTAAATGCCCATAAAGAGGGAGAGTCCACCACTGCTACTGGCAGGGCATTCCATGAACTTACGACTCGCTGAGTGAAGAACCTACCCCTAACTTCAGTCCTATATCTACCCCCCCTTAATTTAAAGCTATGCCCTCTTGTAATACCCGACTCCATACGCGGGAAAAGGTTCACACTGTCAACCCTATCTAACCCCCTAATCATCTTGTACACCTCAATCAAGTCACCCCTAAACCGTCTTTTCTCTAATGAAAACAGCCCCAAGTGTCTCAGTCTTTCCTCATACGATCTTCCTTCCATACCAGGCAACATCCTGGTAAACCTCCTCTGCACCCGTTCCAGTGCCTCCACATCCTTCCTATAGTATGCCGACCAAAACTGCACACAATATTCCAGATGCGGCCGCACCAGAGTCTTATACAACTGCATCATGACCTCAGGACTCCGGAACTCAATTCCTCTACCAATAAAAGCCAGTACGCCATATGCCTTCCTCACCGCACTATTTACCTGGGTGGCAACTTTCAGAGATCTGTGTACATGGACACCAAGATCCCTCTGCTCATCCACACTACCAAGTATCCGACCATTAGCCCAGTACCCCATCTTTTTGTTATTCTTCCCAAAGTGAATCACCTCACACTTAGCTACATTGAATTCCATTTGCCACCTTTCTGCCCAGCTCTGCAGCTTCTCTATATCCTGCTGTAACCTGCCACATCCTTCCTCACTGTCAACAACTCCTCCGACTTTCGTATCATCCGCAAACTTGCTCACCCAACCTTCTAACCCCTCTTCCAGGTCATTTATAAAAATGACAAACAGCAATGGTCCCAAAACAGATCCTTGCGGAACACCGCTAATGACGGCACTCCATGAAGAAACTTTGCCATCAACTACTACCCTCTGTCTTCTTCCATCCAGCCAATTCCTAATCCAAACCTCCAACTCACCCTCAATGCCATATCTCCGTATTTTCTGCAGTAGCCTACCATGGGGAACCTTATCAAACGCCTTACTAAAATCCATATATACCACATCTACCGCTTTCCCCTCATCAACCTCCTTCGTCACCTTTTCAAAGAATTCAATAAGGTTTGTGAGGCACGACCTGCCCTTCACAAAACCATGCTGACTATCCTTGATCACATTATTCCTATCCAGATGTGCATAAATCCTATCCCTTACAATTCTCTCTAAGACTTTGCCCACAACAGAAGTGAGACTCACCGGCCTATAGTTACTAGGGTTATCCCTACTCCCCTTTTTGAACAAGGGAACCACATTTGCTATCCTCCAGTCTTCTGGCACTACTCCTGTAGACAAAGAGGACATAAAAATCAAGGCCAATGGCTCTGCAATCTCCTCCCTTGCTTCCCAGAGAATCCTAGGATAAATGCCATCAGGCCCAGGGGACTTATCTATTTTCACCTTTTCCAGGATTTCCACCACCTCTTCTCTACATACCTCAAAGCCATCCATTCTACTTATTTGTGACTCAGTATTCGCATCGACGACAATGCCCTGTTCCTGAGTAAATACTGAAGAAAAGTATTCATTCAGTGTCTCCCCAATCTCTTCCGCCTCCACACGCAACTTCCCACTACTATCTTTGACTGGACCTATTCCTACCCTAGTCATTCTTTTATTCCTAACATACCTATAGAAAGCCTTAGGGTTTTCCTTAATCCTACCGACTAAGGACCTTTCATGTCCCCTCCTTGCTGCTCTTAGCTCTCTCTTCAGGTCCTTCCTGGCTACCCTATAACTCTCAATCGCCCGAATTGAACCTTCACGTCTCATCTTGAGATAGGCCGCCCTCTTCCATTTAACAAGGGATTCCAATTCCTTATTAAACCACGGCTCCCTCGCACGACCCTTTCCTCCCTGCCTGACAGGTACATAATTATCAAGGACACTCAATAGTTGCTCCTTGAACAAGCTCCACATATCATTTACACTCTTGCCTTGGAGTCTACTTTTCCAAGCCACACATCCTAAGTCATGCCTCACCGCATCATAATTTCCCTGACCCCAGCTATAACTCTTGCCCTGTAGTACACACTTATCCCTCTCCATCACGAGAGTAAAAATCACCGAATTATGGTCACTATCCCCAAAGTGCTCACCTACCTCTAATTCTAACACCTGGCCTGGTTCGTTACCCAGAACCAAATCCAGTATGGCCTCACCTCTTGTTGGCCTGTCTACATATTGTGTCAGGAAACTCTCCTGCACACATTGAACAAACACTGACCCATCTAACGAACTTGAGCTATAGCTTTCCCAATCAATATCAGGAAAGTTAAAGTCCCCCATAACAACCACCCTATTACTGTCACTCATCTCCTGAATCACCTTCCCTATCCTTTCTTCAATGATTCTAGGACTATTAGGAGGCCTGTAAAAGACTCCTAACAGGGTGACCTCACCTTTCCTATTCCTAACCTCAGCCCAAACTACCTCAGATGGCAAGTCCTCATCCATCGTCCTTTCCACCACTGTAATACTATCTTTGACAAGCAATGCCACACCTCCCCCTCTTTTACCCCCACCTCTGACCCTACTAAAACATTTAAATCCTGGAACCTGCAACAGCCAATCCTGTCCCTGTTCTCGCCATGTCTCCGTAATAGCCACAACATCGAAGTCCCAGGTACCAACCCACGCTGCAAGTTCACCTACCTTATTTCGTATACTTCTTGCATTGAAGTATACACACTTCAAGCCACTTTCCTGTTTACAGGCACCCTCCTTGGAAATTGATGCCATGTTCCTAACCTCCCTACACTCCAGGCCCTGCACCCTGAAGCTACAATCTGGGTTCCCATGCCCCTGCAGAGTTAGTTTAAACCCCCCCCAAGAGCACTAGCAAACCTCCCCCCAAGGATACTGGTGCCCCTCAGGCACTTGCAAAGCACACATTTACAGAACGGTCTCTGGGCCCACAGTTAACAATCAATTTCTCAGAAATATATCAATCCCACGGTCAAGACAGACATTTTCAATCCGAGACACAAAAAAAAAACGCTTTAAATGGGGACTTTTTTCATCTCTCTCCAACTCCGTGCAGTTGAGAACCAGTTCCGTCAACCCAAACCTAGAAAACACTCACATTCTTAGAATGCCTAGTGTAGAATTAGTTGAAACTTTATTGCTGGAACAGCACAGCAGGTCAGGCAGCATCCAGGGAACAGGAGATTCGACGTTTCGGGCACAGGCCCTTCTTCAGGAATGATTCCTGTCTGCACTCCTCTTCCCACTCCCTGTCAATATCTATATAGATATTGACAATCAGTCGATAAAGTTCACATTCCCAACAATTACTGCAGAACTGATGCATAAGAGAATGTCCTAGTATAGGCACAATAGGCTGAATGGTCTGCTTCTGAGATGTACCATATCAGTGATTCAGATTTTGGTGAGAAAGGAGATGACATGCTGTTGTGTTGCATATGGTCTAAAAAATATCATACAGAAATGAACTGACATGCAGAATAAAACTCTTTCACAAAAAAACACCAACAATGTCTGGGTACAAATTAAAACTAAATGTCTCAGTGATACCACAGATTCCAGACTCTCTCCCCAAACAGGAAATGTGTGACCATGATTCAAAATGGTTCTCAGATCAAAGCAATTTCCCTTCTGCCATCACCCTCACTCCCCCATCCACCCCGACAGACTGACAGTCAACTAAAAGAAAATCACAAAGTGCAGAAAAGATTAAGACCCAGTCTCAGCACTCTCATAACAACTATCACAGAATGTATCACACAGACACAGAGAATATTACTAGCTTCCACTTTGACACACAAGAGTAGAAACTGACAAGTGCAGGTTGATAACTACACACTCATTCATGTTGCAGAAACAGACAAACAAAAGATGACGACACAGTTAATGTGATGCAAATGGATGACTATCACTCTCTGTCGGTCAGTTTCTGTTAACTTAAGTCAGTCACACAGTCGCATTGCAGTAACTGTCAGGGACAGATTAATAACTATACTCGAATTCACAAAACTAAAACTGACAGGAACAGAATTATAACTACACTCCCAGTTTCACACAGCGTAAGCTGACAAGTACACTGACAACGACACGCATATTCACAGAGCAGAACCTCACAGGTACATGTTAGTAACTGCAGTGTTCACATTCATTAAAGGGGATCTGATAGGTAGAAATCTATATTTGAATTCACGTATTGACAAGGCAGAGATTGAGGAGCATAGATTGGTAACTGCATTCACATATTGATATAGGAAAAATTGACAAGTACAGATTAATATTGACAGGATCAATTCACAGAAGGAACAGACTGGTAAACACACATTCACATAGGGGAAATGGACAGGTAGAGATTGATAGTTATATGCATATAAAAGGAACTGACAAGTACACATTGATAACTACATTGATTATATAAATGATTAGGAATTGGTGTTGAAGATATAATCTCTAAATTTGCAGTTGATACTACCCAGAGAGATGAATGATTGGGAGGATGATGCTGAGTGACTTCACAGGGAGATTGACAATTTGGCCAAATGATCAGAAATCTGGCAGATGAATTCCAATGCAGAGAAATGTGAGGTAATGCATTTTGCTACCTGAAACACAGAGCAACAATGCAGGGTCAATGGTACGTCTTTGAAGGTAGCACTGGAACAGAGGGACCTCGGGGTTCACGTGTATCGTTCTCTGAAGTTGGCCAGGCAAGCTGAAACCATTGTGAAGAAGGCTGATAGGATCCTAGTGGTTATAAATAAATAGAAGCATCGAGTATAAAACTGAGGAAGTAATGCTACATTTCTACAAATCATTGGTCAGATCACAGCTGTGTTCAGTAATGGGCACTTTATTTAAGGAAGGAACTTCAAGCTCTGGAGAGCATTCACTGAAGATTTACTAGAATGATAGCAGGAATGAAGAATTTTACATAGCAGGAAGGATTAGTGATATCAGGCTCCTTTTCCTTGGAGCACAGAAGATTAAGAGAAGAGCCTTATGGAGGTGTTCAAAATTATGAAGAATTTTGGTAGGGGAAAGAAGAATATTTTGTTACCACTAGTTAGCATGTTCAGTAACTAGGGGTCACAATTTCACGATTGTCAGCAAGAGAGCGAGGAGTGAGTTGAGGAGAAATGTCTTTACTCAGAATTGTTAGGATTTTGGATTGCACAGCCTGGGATCATGATGGAGCTAGATTCCATGTGAGGTATGAAAAGAGAGTTGGATGTGTATTGACAGTCATGAAGTTAGAGGGCAATGAAGATAGGGCAGGAAAGCAAGTTATTTCCACCACAATTTCAAGAAAAGATGGAGAATGCATTCAATTCATTGGCTCCTCTGCCTGGACCCATTTGCCAGGAAATCAAATGGATGCTAAAGTTAGGAGTGAACAGCATAAAACTTAAAATCTCTGCCATCAATAGTTAGATTGTACTACAGTGGGATAAACTGACACATTGAGGGTTGGGAGAGACACAATTATTCAGATGGTTTCTCAAAACAAGTCCATCTTTGGAACTGACATCTTGCTGAGTGAATTGAGACAAAGCCTAGCCTGGTCGCAGAAGTGTGACATTGCTCTGCCTTCTCTTCCTTATTTGCTGGAAGGTAGGATTGTTATTGATCGATTTGTGAAGCTTCACAGACTTCCTTCTGTGCTGTCTCACGATGTCCATGGATGGCTGGCATAAGCATTTCCCGCTTTCTCTTAACCTGGTCCCTCATCCCTCCTGTATCTGTGTGCCTCAAGGCGGCATATGTGATGCAGGGTGGTTGCTGCTCCACTTGATCAGCCTGAAAACAGGTCAACACAGAAACGTAGCAGATAGGAGCAGGACCAAATTTGGTGGCATTGTTATCTAAGGTTATCTAAGAGTACAATGGAAATTTGATCAACTGGGCCAGTGGGTCAAGGAATGGCAGAAGGAGTTTAATTTAGATAAATATGATGTGTTGCATTTTGGTAAGGCAAACCATGGCACGAGTTGTACTGTTAATAGCACAAGTCTGGGCAGTGTTTCCAAACAAAAAGACCTCCAAACAAAAAGTTCCTTGAATGTGCATTGCAGCTAGACACTCTGGTGAAGGTGGGTTTTGGCATGCTTGCCTTCACTGGTCAGAACACTGACGACAGAAGTTGGTGCATCATGTTTCAATTGTACAGGATATAGTGAGGCCACTTTTAGAATACTGCGCACAGTTCTGGTCAACTTGATGTCGAAAGGATGTTCTTAAGCTTGAATGGGTACAGAAAAGATTTACAAAGATGTGACCACAACTACAGGGTTTGAGTTATAAGAAAAAGCTGCATAAGTTGGGAGCTCTTCTCCCCTGGAACATCAGAGGCTGAGAGGTGGCCTTATAGAGGTCACAAAGGGCAAAGAAAAGGTAAATACGTATGGTCTTTTCCCCAAGGTAGGCGTGTCCAAAACTAGTGGGCATAGGTTAAAGGTGAGAGGTGAAAGATTCAAAGAGATCTGAGAGGCAAACCTATCACACAGAGGGCAGTGTGTATATGGAATGAGCTGCCAGAGGAAGTGGTAGAGGCAGGTACAATTACAACATTTCAAAGACATTGGGAAAGGTACATGGATAAGAAAAGTTTAGAGATATATGCGCCAAATGCAGACAAACGGGACTCGTTGCATTTGGGAAAACTAGTCGCCATGGGCGAGTTGGGCTGAAAGGCCTATTTCTGTGCTGTATGATTCTATGAAAATGGATGAGAATAACAAACTTTGTCTGAAAGACAGAGTGTACAGGAGGAACTATAAATATCTGGGGTCATTATACAGACCAATTTCTCTTGGCAAATCACATGATTTGAACAAGCCAAAACTTGACCCTGACAAAGGGTATTTCTCTGTATTTTAAACAGGATGTGGCCATTTCTGCCAAGGTGGGAAGTGGATGCCATACCTAAATGACTGGTTAGCAAGGTTAGATCTCACGGAATACAGGGAGAACTAGCCAATTGGATAAAGAACTGGCTCAAAGGTAGAAAACAGAGAGTGGTGGTGGAGGGTTATTTTTCAGACTGGAGGCCTGTGACCAGTGGAGTGCCACAAGGATCGTTGCTGGGTCCTCTACTTTTTGTCATTTACATAAATGATTTGAATGCGAGCATAAGAGGTCCAGTTAGTAAGTTTGCAGATGACACCAAAATTGAAGGTGTAGTGGACAGCGAAGAAGGTTACCTCAGATTACAATAGGATCTTGACCAGATGGGACAATGAGCTGAGAAGTGGCAGATGGAGGTTAATTCAGATAAATGCGAGGTGCTGCATTTTGGGAAAGCAAATCTTAGCAGGACTTATACATTCAATGGTAAGGTCCTCGTGAGTGTTGCTGAGCAAGGAGACCTTGGAGTGCAGGTTCATAGTTCCTTGAAAGTGGAGTCGCAGACAGACAGGATAGTGAAGAAGACGTTTGGTATGCTTTCCATTATTGGTCAGAGTATTGAGTATAGAAGTTGGGAGGTCATGTTGCAGCTGTCCAGGACATTGATTAGGTCACTGTTGGAATATTGCATGCAATTCTGGTCTCCTTCCTATCAGAAGGATTTGAAAGGGTTCAGAAAAGCTTTACAAGGATGTTGCCAGGGTTGGAGGATTTGTTCAATCGGGAGAGGCTGAACAGGCTGGAGCTGTTTTCCCTGGTGCATATAGAGGATATAGAGGTTTACAAAATTATGAGGGGCATGGATAGGATAAATAGACAAATTCTTTTCCATGGGGTCGGGGAGTCCAGAACTAAAGAGTATAGGTTTAGGGTGAAGGGGGAAAGATATAAAAGAGACCTGAGGGGCAATATTTACACACAGAGGGTAGTACGTGTACGGAATGAGCTGCCAGAGGAAGTGGTGGACCCTGGTACAATAACAACATTGAATGGGTATCTGAATAGGAAGGGTTTGGAGGGATATCGGCTCGCCGTAGGAATAGATTGGGTCGGCGTGGATGGATTGGACCAAAGGGTCTGTTTCCATGCTGTACATCTCTGACTCTGTGACTCAATTGACTCTGGGACCCTGGTGCGGTGAGGCAGCAATGCTAACCACTGAGCCACTGTGTCGCTTATTGTTTTTTTGATTATAGATGACTCCGAAACAGATAGCAGTTTGGTGTACTTAGTTTTCACCATCTCAAAACTAAAATCCAGCCACTTTTGAACATCACATGGAGTGAAGGTCTGTTTCCTGTTCCCCTGACAACACCCGTTCATTTGGAGGATAACCTTCGTGTCTGTAAAGTTCACACCAAACCCTCACCATCGCAGTGACATCACTGTTGCTGTGCAGCCTCTCATTAACAACATCCCACCAATCCAACCCAGAATATTTGATGCTGAACTCAAAAGAGCACTCTGCATCCACACTGTAAATTATTGTCCCTCATTTTCACTGCCTACATATAATTGAGGCAAAGCTTCCGTGTCATCCATCTGTCAGTGGCAACTGGGCCATTCACAGAGAAACATCGAAAATACCATTGGGAGGAGGCCATTCGGCCCCTCCAGCCTGCTCCGCCCATTCAATGGGATCATGGCTGGTCACCCAACTTCATCCTGTGCCTCCCCGCACTCTCCCTTTAGCCCCAAAGAACTCAATCCAATTCTTTCCTGAACAATATTCAGTGTACTGGCCCTGACTGCTTTCTGTGACAGAGAACTCCACAGGCTCCCCACTCTCTGGGTAAAGACATTTCTCCCCATCTCAGTCTTGTCAAGTCTCCTTTAGACAATGTCACCCTGGTTCTGGATTCTCCACCTGGTCACCAGGAACACCCTCCCTGTGTTTACTCTGTCTCGTCCTTGTTCAAATTTAATAGATTTCTGTGAGATTCCACCTTAATTCTTCTCAACTCCAGTGAATATCATCCTAACCAATCCAATCTGTCTCCACCAGTCAGTCCTGCTATCCCAGGAATCACTCTGGGAAACCTTTGCTGCACTCCCTCCATAGGAACAATGTCCTTTCTCAGATAAGTAGACCCCAAACTGCACACACAGTTCTCCACCCTGTCCAATTGTCGCAAGCCATCCCTGCTCCTGGACTTTAATCGTCTCACTGTGAAGGTCTCCCTTATCTGAGCAAGGATGTTACACACACACACTCTCTCTCTCCTCACACAGCTGCTGCCAGACCTACTGAGTTTTTTCAGCCCTTTGTGTTTATAACCTGCAACATTAACTCTGTCTGTCTGTCTCTCTCCCTCTCCCCACAGATGCTGCGAGACGGAGTGTCTGAGGCAATTTTGTTTTAAAGAGTGTTCATGTCAAGTCTTTAGTAGAACCCCAGTGAAGAATGAGCACAGATCATGGATGAAGAATGGATTACCTGGCATCGTGAGGTTGATGAATTTACTGGTCACTTGTTGATCAAGAGACACTTTCCAGTCCCAGCTTTGGTGCTGGGACTGGAAAGATTGAATGGCCAGCTCTGTCCTGTCGGAGCTCGAGTTGTAATTCCCACTGGCATTGTTTAAGGCTTTCTGTTGAAAGTACCGTTGAAAGTAAGGTCCAGTACCTTGGCTCAGTACACACTCTAGAACGAGATGACTGCCAATCAGGATCTCCCTTTTATTGGCTCTGGGGGTAAAGAAATTCCCAGCAACAGGAACTGGAACAAAACAAGACAAAGAAGAAATAAAAGATCAGACGCTGAAATTGTCTCTTTTTTCACAGATGTTGTTATCTTTGATGACAGGATAGTAATTGATGGAAAGGAGAAATAAAACAAGCAAGATTTCACATCATTGCAAGGTCTCCCTATGTTGTAAAATCTATACTTCAAAAGGTTTGTGTTAAGTATGGATGGCCAAATCATCCAACCATTGCCAGTTGATGTTCAATGGTGTTACCGTCACTGTCCCCACCCCCACTATCAACATCCTGAGGGTTACCGTCACTGTCCCCATCCCCAC
Source organism: Chiloscyllium plagiosum (assembly GCF_037043375.1). NCBI lineage: Eukaryota > Metazoa > Chordata > Chondrichthyes > Orectolobiformes > Hemiscylliidae > Chiloscyllium > Chiloscyllium plagiosum. The sequence continues at coordinate 11,073,448 of NW_028270187.1, forward strand.
TATTAACGTCCCGAGGGTTATTGTCACTGTCCCCACCCCCATCTCAATGTCAACATCCTGTGGGTTACCATCACTAACCCCAACCCTACACTACGATGAACATCTTTGGTGTTACCATCAGCCTCCCTAAGCTCCTACCTTTCTCTGATGGATTGCTTAACAAGTAATTGTAGACTCAGGTCTACAGCACAGATCTTCGGCCAACTGAATCCATACCAGTCAAAAGCAACCAATTCTCTAATACAACTTTCCCAGTCATCGGGTCATACAGCATGGAAATAGACCCATCGGCCCAACGCGTCCATGCTGACCAGGCCTCACTGACAAAACTAGTCCCATTTGTTTGCCTTTGGCCCATATCCATCTGAATCTTTCCTATTCGTGTATCTTTCCAAATCTCTTTTAGAGGTTATTATTGTACCCACTCCTACCACTTCCTCTGGCAGCTCATTCCAAACAGGCACCATCTGTGTGAAGAAGTACCCCCTCTGGTCGCTTTTAAATCTTTCCCCTCTCACCTTATACCAACGCCCTCTAGTTTTGGACTCCCCTGTCCTGCAGAAAAAAACCTTGGCTATTCACCATATTCAAGCCCCTATTTCTGCAGGAAAATTCAAGTGAAACTTCAAGGACCACTTAATCTCACTCTAGCATTGGCATCACAAGTGCACATCTAAATCCTTCTTCAATGTGATGAGGATTTCTGCCTCTCTCACCCTTCTAGGCAGTGAGTTCCAGATTCCCCACCACCCTCTGGGTGAAAATGTTTGCCGCCACATCCCTCTCTAAACCTCTTGCCCTTTACTTTCAACGTATGCCCCTCCCCCAGTCATTGATCCCTCCATCAAAGGGGGAAAAGTTTCTTCCTCTCTACCCTATCTACACCCCTCTTCATTTTATACATCTCAGTCATGTCACCACACTCTCAATCTCCTCTGCTCTCAGGAAAACAACTACAGTCTGTCCAATCTCTCTCTCCATCACCGAAACTCTCCAGTTCCCAAGGAAACATCCTGGTAAACTTCCCTCTGCATGCTCCCCCAGTGCTATCACATTCCTCTGATAATGTTGATTTGTATACAAATGCTTAAAAACTCACCGATCACTGAAATGGCGATATATCTGCTGTTCAGGAGAGACCCTGCCTGCTGGTTAGAAACAGCACAGTGCTAATTGCCCTCTTGACTTTTGCTGATGTTGATGATTGTGTGTACGGTTCTGCAGTGGTTGGAGTATTCCCAGTAAATCTCCTCACCATTTTTACAGAAAATATATTGAATTGGGGTCGAACCTAGCGGTTTAACGAGGTGATGTCTCCCTCCATTACCTAATTTCCAGGTGGGCATTCAGCTCTAGGACTGACACAGGGATGCCTGTGATTAAACTAAACTGTTAGGCACTTTTCTAAGGCAGGAACTGTTGTTGTGTTTAACAACAAACGGTACTCCGACTAGAGTCAGGGAGAGACAGAGGGTCATAGAGAGGCAGGGAAAAACAGAGAGAGACAAAGGGACAGAACGTTATAAAGAAACAGTGATAGAGAGTCAGAGAGAAACACAAGATCACAGAGTCATCGACATTAATCAACATCGAGAGTTAAAGCAAGTCATGGACAGTCAAACAGTTACAGAGATAGATGTATAGAGAGAGAGGGAAACGGAAAGAGACCTCACGGTTTGTACAAAGTGCCTCACTGGGACGGGGAATCTCTCCTGTCCCCCTCCACCCCCTAATAACCACCATCCTGACCCTCGGGAACGGGACATGTTGACACAGTCCGCTCTCCCTCGGCGCTTTTCCTTCCCGCGTGGCCCCGGCGCCATTTTAGCTTCAGGCCCCGCGCGAGATGGCGGTTAACGGCCGCCTCGTGCCCCAAGTGACCGTTAGCAGCTGCTTCAGGGGAAAGACTCTTTAAAGGGACAACCCTTTCAGGAGAGAGAAACAACAGGGCCGGCTCCGGGACTCGCCAAACTCAATAATAATGACAAATACACACAGACAGAGAGGTGGGAGTGAACAAGAAATTGTGCGACGGCATATCAAGACCAAAGGCCACTCTCCCGAAGGACGGCTGCCCAGAACTCGAAACGTTGACAGATGCTGCCAGGCCTGAAGCACAAACAAGGTCCTCGGGGGGTGAGTCCGAGTTCAGGATCCTATTAAAGTTTGGTTGGCAGATGGATGACAGTGTGGGAGGGTATGCAATGGGATTAGAAAAGTAGAGGCGGAGACTGTTTCCTAAATGGGGAAAGGTTTCGGAAATCTGAAGCACCAAGGGACTTGGGAGTCCGAGTTCAGGATTCTCTTCAGGTTAACAGGCAGGTTCAGTTGGCAGTTAGGAAGGCAAATGTAATAAAGAACAAAGAAAATTGATAGCCCAATGTGGGATATAGGTGAATTAATGTTATTTCTGCAATTATAAGTTCTGATACAGAGTAAATGAATTCACATTAGTTTGGGATTGTTTCGGACGAGAGCTGATTTAGAAAGAATGAGGAAATATATAATCCGTTTAAAATGATATGTCAGCATGAGACGTGATTACAAAACAATGGTAGAAATACAGGCACTAGATAAAATGCTGTGAAGAGAGGCCTGTATAAACATCTGTTTTCCCACTTGTGTGGGGACACAGGAACAAACCCTAATTAAAGAGGTCATAAAGGTCAGAGTGGACTGCGGAGAGGAATAAATGCTAATAAAGAAAGGATATGCCGAGCGGTGACCTGCAGTGAGATGACGTCAAACAACCTTATGGGGGCCAGAGATAGGCATTTGTCACGGACAAGGCCGGATAAACAGAAATTGTGGGATCAGTCTTGAGGAAATGAGTGACGTAAGCGGAGGAGAGGGCAAACATTGAAATAAGAAAAAAATATGGGGATTCAAATTGTATAAATTTCGAGAGTTTGTTGGATTTGGTGTGTATTTGTCATTGCCTTACCTGGCATTAGACATTGCACCCACTTGCAAGTGTACAAATTGTGAGAAACAAAAGCTCACTCACTTTAATAATTTCAGTCCGAGACAAATATCTGAATCCGCCATTTATTTATACACCTACAGGTGGGTGCTTTGTCTCATTACCAGGTAAGGTAATGACAAAATACACACTAAATCCAACAAACTCTCGAAATTTATACAGTTTGAATCCCCATATTTTTCCTTATTCCATTGTCTGTTCCCTGCTTCGCTTACGTCACTCATTTCCTTAAGACTGATCATAAAACTTCTGTTTATCCTGTCTTGTCCGTGACAAACTCTTATCTCTGACTCCCATAAGGGTGTTTGACGTCAGTCTACCGTAGGTTATTGATTAGGCATATCTTTTCTTCTATCAGCATCTATTTCCATCCAGAGGCCACTTTGACCTCTTTGATTAGGGTTAGTTCCTGTGTCTTGAGGAGGGGAAACAGATGCTTTCCTGTTTGCCCATATATCCACCATTGTTCTGTATTCATGTCTCATGCTTTCTTTTTGCTGAATATGCATTTTCTCATTCCTATTCTGTATCAGAATTTATACTTGCAGAAATAACATTAATTCATTTATATCCCACAATTTCCCCTTTTTTCTTTTCATTACAATCTGTTATCTTCTGCATTTTTGTCTCTTTCTTTTTTTTTTTAACACCGTTCCCAAAATTCGCAAGCATCATTTCAGAGATTTCATCCATCTTAGTCTCACTCATCTCCTTATTATTTAGTTGATAAAGTTCCTCTGTCTGATTCCCCTCAGGGGCATTCGTTTCATCACGGCTGTTTCAATCAGCCTCTGGGTGAGCCTTCGTATACAGGGTATGACACAACAGCCAATGGCCACCAATACCCCGACTACTACTATCAGGGAAGTAAGGATAGAAACCACCACCCCCTTTCTCTGCTAAAATCATATCAAGGGCTATTCTATTTTTCCATGCCATCCTACTTGTCGCATCAAGCTGTTCTGATATTCCTTTAACCGCCTCTCTTGTATAATTTATAAATCGCTGTTGATTATAAAAAATGTAATTTATCCAGTCTACATTTTTATTAATTGTTACCCACCAAAAGAGAGCTGACTCAAAGCCTGCTGCAATCTGGTTACGAGCTTTGAATTCAGGTACTCCCCTAGGGACTCCTACCGAATCAAGATAAATCCTGTCATCAAAAGAAGTATCTAACAGTAATCTCTTACCCCTTCCCTTTTTCCCTACTATCTTTTCCTTCTCAAATTCCAAGGTAAATGGAATTGCCAATTGTACAATTGCACACATCCCTCTCCAATCCGGAGGTAGGGTGGGTCTCAATATTTTCCTCCACAGTACCACCACAGATCCGCTCGGGGAACCTTTAATGCTGAGTAGTTCCCTCCCTTCTCCGTTTCGGTAACATTCTTAATCTCTGTACATACTTTCAGCTCCCCCAAATGTCTCGACCGACTCGTACCTCGCCTGTGCACACATGACGTGTGATTTCCAACTGTGGCGGAAAATGTGGGGGGAACTTTTGCATCTTTCTCCTCCAAGGGAGGGAACATCAGAGATAGGGAGGTACAATTCCTATCATTCCATGCAGTCTCATCCTGGTACAGGGCTATCATACATTTCATGCCCTTCCTGTCTCGCTTCCACCCGAGCGGAAAGGGAACCACCTGGGCCACTGGCCTACCGGAGGCACATGCATAGCAATTGCTTTTGTTCAGACTTTTTACAGTATACTTTACCCATTCAACCCAGGCATTTGCATCCCCTTACCCAGTCTCTATCTCGATGGTCTGTTTCAAATCCTTTACCTCTATAATTTTTACTACTGTAGGATCATTGGGAGGGGTGAAAGGTTGTATCTCATTACCCAGTAATTCTACCCATTTTTCCCTGTCCTTTGCTAATTCGAAAACAACAGCCCAAAAACTCCTTCCCATTTGCTTTCATTTCAATCCCAAATGTTTCATTTAATTGTACCTCATAAGTGCCACCTCCCAAAACTGCTTCGTGCCATGTGGTTTTTCTTATCGTTAAATATATGGGGTTACACTTTTTATCGGGACAATTGGTGCTGGTCGAAAGGGGGCCCGGTGTATTGTGACAAGACCATTATACCAGGTACCATCCCCGAGGCCATCCCCATAGGACTTAAGATGTATCTCTGAGTTGCGGTATTGTCTCTGATTAGCTACATTCCCACAATTTACTAAGCTACATATCAGTGTCTATTACTTGTGGATTATCAGACTCAGGAACCATTAATAATACATATGAAAATGATATGTGACAAAATCCTAATACCAAGAGGGCTAGCATCATTACTCTAAGCATTCCCAGTATTCTGATCATTATGCTAAAACACAAAAAGGCTTAATATACAATTTTACAGAAATAATCCCGCGCTCGCGTCGCCACTGTATAGTCAATTACTCAAAGTCTCTTTAGTCTGAGTTTGAGCGGGTCTTGCATTGATTCGGCCGTCCAGACTTCTTCCTCAACTGGAGGGTCCACTGGCCCTTTGATCCGAGTGTAATGAGTCCAGCCTTTCTCCGCCGTCCTTATTGCCGTTTCGGTAGTCAAAAGAGCCTGATATGGCCCTTCCCAGTCCGGCTGCAATTTAGTCTCTGTCCATGATTTTACTAAAATCCAATCACCCGGCCGGATGGGGTGAACAGCAAATTCAAGGGGCGGAGTCTGTGCCAATAGACACGGTTTTCTGAGGAAAGATAAAGAGGAGGACAAGCCCAGTATATACTTCTTTAAAAACAAATCTTTAGTTTCGGGAATTGGCAATTCTCCCTGCGTTCCCAGATAAGGTAATTCAAATAAGATTTCATAGGGGGATAGTACCAAATCTTTCCTCCGCCAAGGGACAAGCCCAAAAGGCATCCTTTAAATCTATCACACTAAACCATTTGTGATCATGAGGGATCTTACTTAATAACGTGTAGGGGTTTGGCACCACTGGGTGCCTGACCTGTACTATTCGATTTAATGTTCTCAAATCCTGCACCAATCGATAAGTTCCATCAGATTTCCACACTGGTATAATTGGGGTATTATAAGGAGACATACATGGCTCCAACAAACCATCTCTAATCAGTCCCTCAATTACTGGCTGCAGTCCCCGTTTACCTTCTATGGAAATAGGATATTGTCGTTCACAGACAACGTCCCCTTTCCATTTTAAATTTATTAAAAGGGGAGGGATCTGTAGTTTTCCACGATTCCCTTCTCTAGCCCATACTATAGGGTCTATCTTTCTCTCTGCATCCTCTGTCAATATTGCCAGTTGTACAACTAATTCTTTTTCCTGAATTTCAATCTCCAGTCCTAAAAGGATAATTAGGTCTCTCCCCAGTAAGTTACTTCCTATATCAGGGATATACAGCAGTTCCCCTGTAACCCTACCTTTAGGACCTTCTATCATCATAGGTTCAAATACTGGAACAGTAAATCCTTCCCCTTTCACCCCTGAAACAGTAATTGACCGTGTTAACATTTCTACTTTCTTTGGTTTAAAATTCAGCGATGACCGTGCTGCCCCGTATCTACTAGGGAGATTACCTCCTCCCTACAAGGTCCCACCTTCAAGTTTATCAAGGGTTCCTGGTGGGCCCCTGAGGGCAGGAACCCCTGACACCCCTATTCTTCATCATAATTCATAAGCGGAATTGCCTTTTCTTCCCTTTGTAGATCAGGATACTCCCGCTTAAAGTATCTTTCCACAATAATAGCATCCTGCCTGTAGCGACTTCCATCTCTGCCCCTGTCGCTCAAACCCTCTATCAAATGTTCCCCCTTGTCCTCTCCCTCTTTCCAAACACTTTCTGTGCCTCTCTCATCAATTCATCTAACGATTTTTCACTCCATCCTTCTATCTTCTGTATCTTTCTCTGTATGTCTGGCCATGCTCTTGTCACAAAATGTACTTTCAAAAGACCCTGTGCCACTGGGTCCTCAGGGTTCATTCCAGAGTAGTTCCGCATTGAGTCCCTTAATCTTTGCAAGAAAGCTGAGGGAGTCTCCTCTTTCTCCTGTCTAATTTCAAAGGCTTTAATCAAATTCTGTGACTTCGGAACTGCCTCTCTTATTCCTTTTAGAATCAAGTCTTTCAATTCCCTCATTTCTTCTCTATGCTCTGGGTTTTGGTTTTCCCACTGGGGGTCTCTGAGGGGAAACTTCACCTCTCCCTGTCCAGCATCCCCATCTCCAATCGGGTGTTCCCTGTCCCATATTTTAATGGCCGCTCCTCGTACAAGTCCCCTTTCCTCCCCAGTAAATAATATATTCAAAATAGACATTAATTCAGCCCAGGTATACAGACTGGGCCCCAGAAATTGATCAATTTGTTCAGACAACCCCACCGGACCCTCAACCAGGACCTCCATTTCCTTTTTAAATGTTCCGACCTCCCCACTGGTGAGGGGGGCACTTACAAACCCAATCTCTTTGTCCCCTATGGGTACCTCCCAAAGGGGATAAGTCGTTACGTTTTTCCCCTTTTTCTTTTTTTAAAGAAATATTGCAATATTTCTAGCTCCCCATAAATTCAAACACCAATGCATCAATTCATGCTTGACTAACCTTCAAAGCCTGTTCCTAACTTATAAATATATTTATATATATTTACGTTCATTTCTTCAGTATTTAATAGTTAAAATGCAAAATGCATACAGTTCCCAATTTTGCAATTCACTGTAATTACCCAGTTTTAGTCCTTTAATTTAGATCCAGAATTAGTTTTCTTAAATAGTCCTGACCAATCATTGCTCAATTACAATACTATAGGTCGTAAAATAATCTGAGCTTGCCTTAAAAGAATTTGTCTACTCAAGTTTTTAAAAAAAACTTCTAATGCATGAACAATGGCTGAATCCAAGGTCACAGACATTAACCATAGAATTTTGCTTTTACTACAATCTAATGTTGAACTGAAACTTCAACTGTCCTCCATAAATCGTTGTTATGTAAAGATAAAAGAGATTAGTTAGAAACTGATAGTAAGGCAGTCATGATCTGTAAAAAGAACAGAAGTTATCATTCCTTTTTTTTTCTTCATAATCACAATAGAATCCTTAACCTTAAAAGAAATCATGTTAAGTTTCCATAACAAAATCAGATTCAAAACAGTCCTGGAACACAAGCTCCAGGGAATAAAACACAAACATTCAATCACCAACAAACAAATGTTCACTCAAACCAAATCAGAAAGGGTTAAACTTCCTACCAGCTGTACAGCTCTTTTCATTCTCTCTCTCTCTCACACACTCTCTCTCTCTCTCTCTCTCTCTCTCTCTCTCTCGCACATTGACATATAAACTCAGATATTCACAAACCCAGTCTTCGTCCGATCTGTACTTTGGCCAGAAGACAGCGGGACGAAGAATGGAGTCCTTAGTCCATACAAAGCAACAATATTCAATTATCTTTCTCCCTTGTACAAGTATTATTTTGCCAATTTCCACAACATCCTGCCCAAAGGACTTTCCGGAGGAATGTTGTAAGGGACCCCGCCTCCATTTCCATTGTCTTTTCCTTACTTTGTTTCCCCGGAGGCTTTTTTCTTACCCAAAGCGCAAGCCATATTGAGTTCCTTCGTTAGTCCCTTATTAACTACTAAAACTCAATCCCGGCCACCAAGGCAATACTTAAAAGTCAATTTTCTTACCTTGGTCTGTGCAGAGTTGCCTGGCCCCTTTTGTCACCGTATTTTCTATCGAGCTCCTATCACTGTCTGATTCAGATGTCTCTCTTATAGGATTCACATCAGTCACCCAAGGGAGCAGACCAAACCGGGACACGAGACCGTTCCTCAATGGGGAACGGGACGCGTCTTCCCAGTGTCCAAGGCCAGCCACTCCCCCTGGTGATGGAAGAAAATCCCGGACACGAGCCCCCAATTGTGAGAAAAAAAAGCTCACTCACTTTAATAATTTCAGTCCGAGACAAATATCTGAATCCGCCATTTATTTATACACCTATAGGTGGGTGCTTTGTCTCATTACCAGGTAAGGTAATGACAAAATACACACTAAATCCAACAAACTCTCGAAATTTATACAGTTTGAATCCCCATATTTTTCCTTATTCCATTGTCTGTTCCCTGCTTCGCTTACGTCACTCATTTCCTTAAGACTGATCACAAAACTTCTGTTTATCCTGTCTTGTCCGTGACAAACTCTTATCTCTGACTCCCATAAGGGTGTTTGACGTCAGTGTACCGTAGGTTATTGATTAGGCATATCTTTTCTTCTATCAGCATCTATTTCCATCCAGAGGCCACTTTGACCTCTTTGATTAGGGTTAGTTCCTGTGTCTTGAGGAGGGGAAACAGATGCTTTCCTGTTTGCCCATATATCCACCATTGTTCTGTATTCATGTCTCATGCTTTCTTTTTGCTGAATATGTATTTTCTCATTCCTATTCTGTATCAGAATTTATACTTGCAGAAATAACATTAATTCATTTATATCCCACACAAATAAACGGCTCTACTGGTTCAAATTTTTGGTCTCGGACTGAAATTATTGAAGAGAGTGAGCTTTTGTTTCTCACAATTGGGGGCTGTCCGGGATTTTCTTCCACCGCCAGGGGGAGTGACTGGCCTTGGACACTGGGAAGACGCGTCCTGTTCCCCATAGAGGAGCGGTCTCGTGTCCCGGTTTGGTCTGCTCCCTTGGGTGACTGGTGTGAATCCTATAAGAGAGACATCTGAATCAGACAGTGATAGGAGGTTGATAGACAATACGGCAAAAAGGGGCCAGGCAACTCTGTGCACAGACCAAGGTAAGAAAATTGACTTTTAAGTATTGCCTTGGTGGCCGGGATTGAGTTTTAGTAGTTAATAAGGGCCTAACGAAGGAACTCAATATGGATTGTGCTGTGGGTGAGGAAAAAGCCTCTGGGAAAACAAAGTAAGGAAAAGGCAATGGAAATGGAGGCGGGGTCCCTTACAACATACTTCCAGAAAGTCCTTTGGGCAGGATGTTGTGGAATTGGCAAAATAATACTTGTACAAGGAAGAAAGATGATTAAATACTGTTGTTTTGTATGGACTAAGGAATCCATTCTTCGTCCCGCTGTCTTCTGGCCAAAGTACAGATCGGACGAAGACTGGGTTTGTAAATATCTGAATTTATGTCAATGTGCGAGAGAGAGAGAGAGAGAGAGAGAGAGAGAGAGAGAGAGAGAGAGAGAGAGAGAGAGAGAGAGAGAGAGAGAGAGAGAGAGAGAGAGAGAGAGAGAGAATGAAAAGAGCTGTACAGCTGGTAGGAAGTTTAACCCTTTCTGATTTGGTTTGAGTGAACATTTGTTTGTTGGTGATTGAATGTTTGTGTTTAATTCCCTGGAGCTTGAGTTCCAGGACTGTTTTGAATCTGATTTTTATTATGGAAACTTAACATGATTTCTTTTAAGGTTAAGGATTCTATCGAGATTATGAAGAAAAAAAAGAATGATAACTTCTGTTCTTTTTACAGATCATGACTGCCTTACGATCAGTTTCTAACTAATCTCTTTTATCTTTACATAAAAGCGATTTATGGAGGACAGTTGAAGTTTCAGTTCAACATTAGATTGTAGTAAAAACAAAATTCTATGGTTAATATCCGTGACCTTGGATTCAGCCATTGTTCATGCATTAGAAGTTTTTTTTTAAAAAAAACTTGAATAGACAAATTCTTTTAAGGCAGCTCTGATTATTTTACGACCCATAGTATTGTAATTGAGCAATGATTGGTCAGGACTATTTAAGAATACTAATTTTGGATTTAAATTACAGGACTAAAACTGGGTAATTACAGTGAATTTCAAAATTGGGAACTGTATGCATTTTGCATTTTAAATATTAAATACTGAAGAAATGAACGTAAATATATAAATATATTTATAAGTTAGGAACAGGCTTTAAAGGTTAGTCAAGCATGAATTGATGAATTGGTGTTTGAATTTATGGGGAGCTAGAAATATTGCAATATTTCTTTTAAAAGAAAAAGGGGAAGAACGTAACGACTTATCCCCTTCGGGAGGTACCAATAGGGACAAAGAGATTGGGTTTGTAAATGCCTCCCTCACCAGTGGGGAGGTCAGAACATTTAAAAAGGAAATGAAGGTCCTGGTTGAGGATCCGGTGGGGTTGTCTGAACAAATTGATCAATTTCTGGGGCCCAGTCTGTATACCTAGGCTGAGTTAATGTCTATTTTGAATAGACTATTTACTGGGGAGGAAAGGGGACTTATACGAGGAGCTGCCATTAAAATATAGGACAGGGAACACCCGATTGGAGATGGGGATGCTGGACAGGGAGAGGTGAAGTTTCCCCTCAAAGACCCACAGTGGGAAAAACCAAAACCTGGAGTATAGAGAAGAAATGAGGGAATTGAAAGACTTGATTCTAAAAGGAATAAGAGAGGCAGTTCCGAAGTCACAGAATTTGACTAAAGCCTTTGAAGTTAGACAGGAGAACGATCAGACTCCCACAGCTTTCTTGCAAAGATTAAGGGACTCCATGCCGAAATATTCTGGAATGAACCCGGAGGACCCAGTGGCACAAGGTCTTTTGAAAGTACATTTTGTGGCAAAAGCATGGCCAGACATAGAGAGAAAGATAGAGAAGATAGAAGGGTGGAGTGAAAAACCATTAGATGAATTGTTGAGAGAGGCACAGAAAGTGTTTGTAAAGAGGGAGGATGAGAGACAAAAACAGAAGGCGAAAATGATGGTAGCTACGGTTGATGAGGTAGTTAAGAAAAGAATGGAACCAATAGTGAGCAACCGGAGCAGCGGGTGGCAGCATGTCGGACAGAGAGGAAGAGGGACAGGGAGAGGACAAGGGGGAGCATTTGATATAGGGTTTGGGTGACAGGGGCAGAGATGGAAGTCTCCACAGGCAGGATGCTATTATTGCGGAAAGATAGGGCATTTTAAGCGGGAGTGTCCTTATCTACAAAGGGAAGAAAGGGCAATTCCGCTTATGAATTTTGATGAAGAATAGGGTGTCAGGGGTTCCTGCCCTCGGGGGCCCACCAGGAACCCTTGATAAACTTGAAGGTGGGACCCTGTAGGGAAGAGGCAGTCTTCCTAGTAGATACGGGGGCAGCACGGTCATCGCTGAATTTTAAAACAAAGAAGGTAGAAATGTCGACACGGTCAATTACTGTTTCGGGGGTAAAAGGGGAAGGATTTACTGTTCCGGTATTTTAACCTATGATGGTAGAAGGTCCTAAGGATAGGGTCACAGGGGAACTGCTGTATATCCCTGATATAGGAAGTAACTTACTAGGGAGAGACATAATTCTCCTTTTAGGACTGGAGATTGGAATTCAGGAAAAAGGAATTAGTTGTACAACTAGCGATGTTGACAGTGGATGCAGAGAGAGAGATAGACTCTATTGTACGGGCTAGAGAAGGGAATCGTGGAAAACTACAGATCCCTCCCCTTTTAATAAATTTAAAACGGAAAGGGGACGTTGTCTGTGAACAACAATATCCTATTTCCATAGAAGGTAAACGAGGTCTGCAGCCAGTAATTGCAGGACTGATTAGAGATGGGCTGTTGGAGCCATATATGTCTCCTTATAATACCCCAATTATACCAGTGTGGAAATCTGATGGAACTTATCGATTGGTGCAGGATTTGAGAACATTGAGTCGAATAGTACAGATCAGGCACCCAATGGTGCCAAACCCCTACACGTTATTAAGTAAGATCCCTCATGACCACAGGTGGTTTAGTGTGATAGATTGAAAGGATGCCTTTTGGGCTTGTCCCTTGGCGGAGGAAAGATTTGGGACTATCCCCCTATGAAATCTTATTTGGATTACCTTATCTGGGAACGAATGGAGAATTACCAATTCCCGAAACTAAAGATTTGTTTTTAAAGAAGTATATACTGGGCTTGTCCTCCTCTTTGTCTTTCCTCAGGAAACAGGGTCTATTGGCACAGACTCCGACCCTTGAATTCACTGTTCACCCCTCCGGCCGGGTGATTGGATTTTAGTAAAATCATGGACAGAGATTAAATTGCAGTCGGACTGGGAAAGGCCGTACCAGGCTCTTTTGACTACCCTAACGGCAATAAGGACGGCGGAAAAAGGCTGGACTCATTACACTCGGATCAAAGGGCCTGTGGACCCTCCAGTTGAGGAAGAAGTCTGGACGGCCGAATCAACGCAAGACCCGCTAAAACTCAGACTAAAGAGACTTTGAGAAACTGACTATACAGTGGCGGCGCGAGCGCGGGATTATTTCTGTCAGATTGTATACTAAGTCTTTGTGTGCTTCAGCATGATGATTAGAATACTGGGAATGTTTAGAGTTATGATGGTAGCCTTCTTCGTATTGGGATTGTGTCAAATATCATTTTCATATATATTATTAACGGTTCCTGAGTCTGATAATCCACAAGTAATAGACACTTATGCATGCAGTTTAGTAAACTGTGGGGATGTAGCTAATCAAAGACGGTACCGCAGCTCTGAGATACATCTTAAGTCCTATGGGGATGGTACTTGGTATAATGGTCTCGTCACAGTACACCGGGTCCCCTTCCGACCAGCTCGGGATTGTCTCGATAAAAAGTGTAACCCAATGTACTTAACGATAAGGAAAACCACATGGCACGAAGCAATTCTGGGGGGAGGGGGACACTTATGAGATACAATTAAATGAAACATTTGGGATTGAAATGAAAACAATTGGGAAGGATTTCGTGGGCTGTTGTTTTCAAATTAGTGTAGGACAGGGAAAACGGGTAAAAAGACTGGGTAATGAGATACAACTCTTCAACCCTCCCGATGATCCTAAAGTAGTAAAAATTATAGAGATAAAGGACTTGAAACAGACCATCGAAATAGAAACTGGGTACGGGGATGCAAATGCCTGGGTTGAATGGGTAAAGTGTACTGTAAAAAGTCTGAACAAAAGCAATTGCTATGGATGTGCCTCCGGTAGGCCAGTGGCCCAGGTGGTTCCCTTTCCGCTCGGGTGGAACGAGACAGGAAGGGCATGAAATGTATGATAGCTCTGTACCATGATGAGACTGCATGGAATGATAGGAATTGTACCTCCCTATCTCTGATGTTCCCTCCCTTGGAGAAGAAAGATTCATAAGTTCCCCCCACATTTTCCGCCGCAGTTGGAAATCACACGTCGTGTGTGCGCAGGTGAGGTACAAGTCGGTCGAGAGATTTGGGGGAGCTGAAATTATGTACAGAGATGAAGAATGTTACCGAAACGGAGAAGGGAGGGAACTACTCAGCACTAAAGGTTCCCCGAGCGGATCTGTGGTGGTACTGTAGAGGCAAAATATTGAGACCCACTCTACCTCCGGATTGGAGAAGGATATGTGCAATTGTACAACTGGCAATTCCATTTACCTTGGCATTTGAGAAGGAAAAGATCGTAGGGAAAAAGGGAAGGGGTAAGAGGTTACTGTTAGATACTTCTTTTGATGACAGGATTTATCTCGACTCGGTAGGAGTCCCGAGGGGAGTGCCTGATGAATTCAAGGCTCGTAACCAGATTACAGCAAGCTTTGACTCCGCTCTCTTTTGGTGGGTAACAATTAATAAAAATGTAGATTGGATAAATAACATTTTCTATAATCAACAGCGATTTATAAATTATACAAGATATGCGGTTAAAGGAATATCAGAAAAGCTTGATGCGACAAGTAGAATGGCATGGGAAAACAGAATAGCCCTTGATATGATTTTAGTAGAAAAAGGGTGTGTGTGTGTATGATGTTAGGAGGAAGCTGTTGTACCTTTATTCCTAATAATACTGCGCCTGATGGTTCAATTACTCGGGCCTTACGGGAATTAACTACTTTAGCAGAGGAATTGGCTGAGAATTCAGGAGTAGACACATCTCTCACGGGATGGCTTGAATCCTGGTTTGGAAAATGGAAGGGGGTGATGGTTTCTATCCTTACTTCCCTGATAGTAGTAGTCGGGGTATTAGTGGCCATTGGCTGTTGTGTCATACCCTGTATACGAGGGCTCACCCAAAGACCGATTGAAACAGCCTTGATGAAACAGATGCCCCTAAGTGGGAATCAGACAGAGTAACTTTATCGGCTAATAATGAGGAGATGAGTGAAACCAAGATGGATGAAATCTCTGAAATGATGCTTGCGAATTTTGGGAACGATGTTTAAGGAAAAAAAAAGAGACAAGAATGCAGAAGATAACAAATGGTAATCAAAAGAAAAAGGGGAAATTGTGGGATATAGGCAAATTAATGTTATTTCTGCAATTATAAGTTCTGATCCAGAGTAAATGAATTCACATTAGTTTGGGATTGTTTCGGATGAGAGCTGACTTAGCAAGAATGAGGAAATATATAATCCGTTAAAAATGATATATCAGCAATGAGACATGATTACAAAACAAAGGTAGAAATACAGGCACTAGATAAAATGCTGTGAAGAGAGGCCTGTATAAACATCTGTTTTCCCACTTGTATGGGGACACAGGAACAAACCCTAATTAAAGAGGTCATAAAGGTCAGAGTGGCCTCCGGAGAGGAATAAATGCTAATAAAGAAAGGATATGCCTAGCGGTGACCAGCAGTGAGATGATGTCAAACAACCTGATGGGGGCAAGAGATAGGCATTTGTCATGGACAAGGCCGGATAAACAGAACTTGTGGGATCAGTCTTAAGGAAATGAGTGACGTAAGCGGAGGAGAGGGCAAACAATGAAATAAGAAAAAATATGGGGATTCAAATTGTATAAATTTTGAGAGTTTGTTGGATTTGGTGTGTATTTGTCATTGCCTTACCTGGCATTAGACATTGCACCCACTTGCAAGTGTACAAATAAACGGCTCTACTGGTTCAGATTTTTGGTCTCGGTCTGAAATTATTGAAGTGAGTGAGCTTTTGTTTCTCACACCCAGGAACAGGTCCTTTGGCCCTCCAGGCCTGAGCGGATCCAAATCCACTGTCTAAACTTGTCGCCCAATTCCTCAGTGTGAGAAACAAAGCTCACTCACTAAACAATTGCAGTCTGAGACAAAAATCTGAATCAGTAGTGTCCTTTATTTGTACCCTTGTAAGTGGGTGCAATGTCTAATGCCAGACAAGGCAGAGGACAAATACACATCAAATTCAGCAAACTCTCGAAATTTATATAATTTGAGTCCCTACATATTGTTTTCTTATTTCACTGTCCGTCCCCCCCCCCCGCTTACGTCACTCATTTCCCTAAGACTGATCCCACAACTTCTGTTTATCCGGCCTTGTCTGTGACAAATGCCTATCTCTGGCCCCATAAGGTCGTTTGACGTCATCCCACTGCAGGTCATCGCTAGGCATATTCTTTCTTTATCAGTATTTACTCCTTCCATCTGGGCCTCTCCGGAGGCCACTCTGACCTTCATGACCTCTTTAATTAGGGTTTGTTCCTGTGTCTCCGTACAAGTGGGAAACAGATGTTCTTACCTACTGTTATACAAGCGATTGCATTCTCTTGCAACTTCTTATCTATTCACCCATACATCCACCATTGTTTTGTAATCACGTTTCATGGTGACATACCATTTTAACTGATTATATATTTCCTCTATATAGTGTCCATTCTTGTTGACTCAGCTTTTGGCTGAAACAATTACACACTGATGTGAGTTCATTTACTCTGTATCAGAACTTATAATTCAGAAATAACATTAATTCACCTATATCCCACAATTTCCCCTTTTTTCTTTTTAATTACCATTTGTTATCTTCTGCATTTTTAAAAAAAAATCGTTCCCGAAATTCGCAAGCATCATTCCAGAGATTTCATCCATCTTGATTTCACTCATCTCCTCATTATTTAGCCGATAAAGTTCCTCTGTCTGATTCCCTCTTAGGGGCATCTGTTTCATCAAGGCTGTTTCAATCAATCTTTGGGTGAGCCCTCGTATACAGGGTATGATACAACAGCCAATGGCCACCAATACCCCGACTACTCCTATCATGGAAGTAAGGATAGAAACCACCACCCCCTTCCATTTTCCAAACCAGGATTCAAGCCATCCCGTGAGAGATGTGTCTACTCCTGAATTCTCAGCCAATTCCTCTGCTAAGGTCATCAATCCCCGTAAGGCCCGAGTAATTGAACCATCAGGTGCAGTATTATTAGGAATAAAGGTACAACAGCTTCCTCCTAACATCACACACACACACACACACCCTTTTTCTACTAAAATCATGTCAAGGGCTATTCTGTTTTCCCATGCCATTCTACTTGTCGCATCAAGCTGTTCTGATATTCCTTTAACCGCATATCTTGTATTATTTATAAATCGCTGTTGATTATAGAAAATGTTATTTATCCAATCTACATTTTTATTAATTGTTACCCACCAAAAGAGAGCGGAGTCAAAGCCTGCTGTAATCTGGTTACGAGCCTTGAATTCATCAGGCACTCCCCTCGGGACTCCTACTGAGTCGAGATAAATCCTGTCATCAAAAGAAGTATCTGACAGTAATCTCTGACCCCTTCCCTTTTTCCCTACGATCTTTTCCTTCTCAAATGCCAAGGTAAATGGAATTGCCAATTGTACAATTGCACATATCCTTCTCCAATCTGGAGGTAGGGTGGGTCTCAATATTTTGCCTCCACAGTGCCACCACAGATCCGCTCGGGGAACCTTTAATGCTGAGTAGTTCCCTCCCTTCTCCGTTTCGGTAACATTCTTAATCTCTGTACATAATTTCAGCTCCCCCAAATCTCTCGACCGACTTGTACCTTGCCTGCGCACACACGACGTGTGATTTCCAACTGCGGCGGAAAATGTGGGGGGGACTTTTGCATCTTTCTTCTCCAAGGGAGGGAACATCAGAGATAGGGAGGTACAATTCCTATCATTCCATGCAGTCTCATCCTGATACAGGGCTATCATAAATTTCATGCCCTTCCTGTCTTGCTTCCACCCGAGCGGAAAGGGAACCACCTGGGCCACTGGCCTACCGGAGGCACATGCATTGCAATTGCTTTTGGTCAGACTTTTTACAGTATACTTTACCCATTCAACCCAGGCATTTGCATCCCCGTACCCAGTTTGTATTTCGATGGTCTGTTTCAAGTCCTTTATCTCTCTAATTTTTACTACTTTAGGATCATCGGGAGGGGTGAAGGGTTGTATCTTATTACCCAGTAATTCTACCCGTTTTCCCTGTCCTACACTAATTCGAAAACAGCCCACGAAATCCTTCCCATTTGCTTTCATTTCAATCCCAAATGTTTCATTTAATTGTATCTCATAAGTGCCCCCCCCCCCCAGAATTGCTTCGTGCCATGTGGTTTTCTTTATTGTTAGGTATATTGGGTTACACTTTTTATCGAGACAATCCCGAGCTGGTCGGAAGGGGGCCCGGTGTACTGTGACGAGACCATTATACCAAGTACCATCCCCAAGGCTATCCCCATAGGACTTAAGATGTATCTCTGAACTGTGGTACTGTCTTTGATTAGCTACATCCCCACAATTTACCAAGCTGCATGCATCAGTGTCTATTACTTGTGGATTATCAGACTCAGGAACCGTTTATAATACATATGAAAATGATATTTGACAAAATCCCAATACTAAGAGGGCTAGCATCATTACTCTAAACATTCCCAGTATTCTAATCATAATGCTGAAGCACAAAAAGACTTAATATACAATTTTACAGAAATAATCCCGCGCTCGCGTCGCCACTGTATAGTCAGTTAATCAAAGTCTATTTATTCTGAGTTTTAGCGGGCCTTGCGTTGATTCAGCTGTCCAGACTTCTTCCTCAACTGGAGGGTCCACAGGCCCTTTGATCCGAGTGTAATGAGTCCAGCCTTTTTCCGCCGTCCTTATTGCCGTTTGGGTAGTCAAAAGAGCCTGATATGGCCCTTTCCAGTCCGGCTGCAATTTAGTCTCTGTCCATGATTTTACTAAAATCCAATCACCCGGCCGGATGGGGTGAACAGTGAATTCAAGGGGCGGAGTCTGTTCCAATAGACCCTGTTTTCTGAGGAAAGATAAAGAGGAGGACAAGCCCAGTATATACTTCTTTATAAACAAATCTTTAGTTTTGGGAATTGGCAATTCTCCATTCGTTCCCAGATACCGTAATCCAAATGCGATTTTATAGGGGGATAGTCCCAAATCCTTCCTTGGGGCTGTCCGTACTCGCAAGAGAGCTATAGGTAAACATTTGGTCCACGGGAGTCTGGTTTCTATTATCAATTTAGAGAGCTGTCGTTTGAGTGTTTGGTTCATTCTCTCAACTCTTCCTGATGATGGTGGGTGCCATGGAGTATGGAACTCCCAGGAAATTCCCAACCCCTTCATTACCCCCTGTAACACTTTAGAGGTAAAATGAGTTCCCTGGTCGGAATCTATACGGTTCGCTAGCCCATATCGGGGAACTATGTGCTCTAATATTGTTTTAGACACCCCATTTGCAGTGGCAGTAGCTAGGGGGTATGCCTCAACCCAACTAGATAGATGATCTACTATGACCAACATATATTTTGGTCTTCCTACTCTAGGTAGTTCAGTATAACCTACTTGTATACTCTGGAAGGGTCTCAATCCTGGGTCTCTTCCTCCCGGGGCCTGTTTTCTCAAGACTTTTTTATTTACCTTTCTGCATATTATACATCCCTCACATATTTGTTTAGCAATGGTATATATTCCTTTTACATCCATATTCCCTCAGAACTAAATCACACATTGCTTGTACTCCCCAGTGGCTGCCTTGATGTAGGATAGCCATAATCTCCCGCATCATTATTTTGTTTAACATTTCCCTTCCATCAGGTAACCTCCAATGCCCGTCTGCTGTTTTTGTAGCCCCTAAATCTCTCAATTCTTTTTCTTCTCTTTCTGTAAATATAGGAATTTCCCTAGGACCTGGGACAGTAGGTATTAGGGAATGAATCACCACTTCTTGTGGGTTCAGGGCGGCTTCCCTAGCCACTTCATCAGCTAATCTATTTCCCCTAACCTCTGGTTCATTTCCTTTCTGACGACCATTCACGTGCACTGCGGCTGTTTCTCGGGGGAATAATAGAGATTCCAAGACCGGTTTAATCAATTCTTCATGAACCAATTCCTTCCCCCGGCTGTTGATCAGTCCTCTTTCCTGCCATATCTTTCCGAAAGTGTGCACAACACCAAATGCATATTTAGAGTCAGTGTATACTGTTCCTTCTTTATTTTCTAATGCCCTAAGGGCTCTTTCCAATGCATAGAGTTCGCAGGTCTGAGCTGACCACCCATTTGGCAGCCTTCCTGCCTCCACCACACTACCTTTTGTCCCATCTACAACTGCGTACCCATTATGTCTTTTCCCTTCAGTCACCCGGGATGATCCGTCTATAAAAAGTCTAGCCCCTGCATGAAGTGGAATATCTCTCAGGTCCATCTCTCAGTTTGGTATTCAATAATGTCAAGGCAGTCGTGCCCTGGATTCTGAGGAGAGTCTCCTTTCCCTTTCCAAAGAAAGGCAGCTGGATTTAAACAATTGTCAGTGACCAACACTAGATCATCCTTTTCTATCGGTATCGCCTCATATTTCAAAATCCACGAGTCTGTCAACCATCGCCCAGCTTTTTGGTTTAGGATCGTTCTCACTTGGTGTCGGGTGCTTACTATTAGGGCTCCCCCAAATGTAAGCTTTCTGCTTTCCTCCACCAACAGTGCAGTGGCAGCCACAGCCTGCACACACTCAGGCCACCCTCGGGATACTGGATCCAATAGCTTTGAAAGATATGCTACTGGCTGTCTCATCCCTCCCCACCTCTGGGTTAATACTCCCAAAGCCGCTCCCTTATCTACGGTGGCAAAGGGGTGGAAAGGTTTATCTTGCGAAGGTAAGGCTAACACGGGGGCATGAATCAAATGTCTTTTGAGTTTCTCAACTAGTTCTTTTTCCTCATCATCCCAATTTAGACATTTGGCTTCCCCTCAAATAGTTTGAGATATAATTTCCTAGTCTTCTGAGCAGAGGAATCTATCCACAATCTGCAATATCCTGTTAGACCCAAACATTTGCGTAACTCCCGTTTAGTGCTGGGCAGTGGCATCCCCACTATTCCCTCTATCTGTTCCGGGCTTATCTTTCGCTTGCCCTCACTCACGAAATGTCCCAAGTATTTTACTTCTTGCTCCACATATTGTAATTTGTTTTTAGATACTCGCAGTCCTTGCTGGCCCAGGAAATTCAATAATTTGTTAGTGGCTTCTATTACTCCTTCTCTTCTTATTCCTGATACTAAGAGGTCGTCTACATACTGCAACAGCGTAGTCCCCTTGGGGCTGCTAAATTTCTCCAATATTTGTTCTAACATCTGTCCAAATAAATTCGGAGATTCCGTAAACCCCTGGGGGAGCACAGTCCACTGGTATTGCTGTTTCCGTCCTGTCTTAGGGTCTTCCCATTCAAAGGCGAACAAATTCCTACTTTCCTCCACCAAGGGACAAGCCCAAAAGGCATTCTTTAAATCTATCACAATAAACCATTTGTGATCATGAGGGATCTTACTTAATAACGTGCAGGGGTTTGGCACCACTGGGTGCCTGATCTGTACTATTCGATTTAATGTTCTCAAATCCTGCACCAATCGATAAGTTCCATCAGATTTCCGCACTGGTAGAATTGGGGTATTATAAGGAGACATATATGGCTCGAACAGTCCATCTCTAATCAGTCCCTCAATTACTGGCTGCAGTCCTCGTTTACCTTCTATGGAAATAGGATATTGTTGTTCACAGACAACGTCCCCTTTCCGTTTTAAATTTATTAAAAGGGGAGGGATCTGTAGTTTTCCACGATTCCCTTCTCTAGCCGATACAATAGGGTCTACCTCTCTTTCCACAACTTTCCACAGTTGTACAACTAATTCTTTTTCCTGAATTCCAACCTCCAGTCCTAAGAGGATAATTAAGTCTCTCCCCAGTAAGTTACTTCCTATATTAGGGATATACAGCAGTTCCCCTGTGACCCTATCCTTAGGACCTTCTATCATCATAGGTTCAAATACCGGAACAGTATCCTTCCCCTTTTACCCCCGAAACAGTAATTGACCGTGTTGACATTTCTGCCTTCTTTGGTTTAAAATTCAGCGATGACCGTGCCACCCCCGTATCTACTAGGAAGACGACCTCTTCCCTACAGGGTCCCACCTTCAAGTTTATCAAGGGTTCCTGGTGGGCCCCCGAGGGCAGGAACCCCTGACACCCCTATTCTTCATCAAAATTCATAAGCGGAATTGCCCTTTCTTCCCTTTGTAGATCAGGACACTCCCGCTTAAAATGCCCTATCTTTCCGCAATAATAGCATCCTGCCTGTGGAGACTTCCATCTCTGCCCCTGTCACCCAAACCCTATATCAAATGCTCCCCCTTGTCCTCTCCCTGTCCCTCTTCCTCTCTGTCCTACATGCTGCCACCCGCTGCTCCAGTTGCTCACTATTGGTTCCATTCTTTTCTTAACTACCTCATCAACCGTAGCTACCATCATTTTTACCTTCTGTTTTTGTCTTTCATCCTCCCTTTTTACAAACACTTTCTGTGCCTCTCTCAACAATTCATCTAATGGTTTTTCACTCCACCCTTCTATCTTCTGTATCTTTCTCTGTATGCCTGGCCATGCTTTTGTCACAAAATGTACTTTCAAAATACCCTGTGCCACTGGGTCCTCAGGGTTCATTCCAGAATATTTCCGCATTGCAAGAAAGCTGAGGGAGTCTCCTCTTTCTCCTGTCTAACTTCAAAGGCTTTAGTCAAATTCTGTGACTTCGGAACTGCCTCTCTTATTCCTTTTAGAATCAGGTCTTTCAATTCCCTCATTTCTTCTCTGTGCTCCGGGTTTTGGTTCTCCCACTGGGGGTCTTTGAGGGGAAACTTCACCTCTCCCTGTCCAGCATCCCCATCTCCAATCGGGTGTTCCCTGTCCCATATTTTAATGGCAGCTCCTCGCATAAGTCCCCTTTCTTCCCCAGTAAATAGTATATTCAAAATAGACATTAACTCAGCCCAGGTATACAGACTGGGCCCCAGAAATTGATCAATTTGTTCAGACAACCCCACCGGATCCTCAACCAGGACCTTCATTTCCTTTTTAAATGTTCTGACCTCCCCACTGGTGAGGGGGGCACTTACAAACCCAATCTCTTTGTCCCCTATGGGTACCTCCCGAAGGGGATTAGTCGTTACGTTCTTCCCCTTTTTCTTTTGTTTTCCCCCCTTAGGCTTTGATTTAGATCCTCCGGAGGCCTCCTCTACATCTACTGTAGCTTCCCTTTCTTTTGCTGAGGATTGAGGGTCAGGAACAACAACATCCCTGTCCAGAGCCCCCTCATCCTCCTCTTGTGAATCATCTGTTCCCTGTCCCTGTCTGTCTGTCTCTCCTCCTTCCCCATGTTCACCTAACCTGTTTTTATGGTACGGGGGGGCAAACAGCCAAGAGGATCCCAGGGACTAGGTGGGGCAGAGGGGGAATCCTTTGTCTTTACTAACATCAATCCCAAACTGCCCTTCCAACAGGATGCATAGACCGCCTCCTCTTCACTAAAAGATTGTTTTCCATTCACATACAAACCTAAATACTGACAGACCCAATCCTCGTCCGATCCATACTTTGGCCAGAAGACAGACAGACGAAGGATTGGTTCTTTGGTCCATACTAAACAACAATATTTAATCATTTTCTTTTTATCTTTTGCCCTTGTACAAGTATTACTTGTCCAATCCCGCAACATCCTCCCCAACGGACTTGCAGGAGGAATGTTACCAGGGACTCTTTCTTCCTTTACTCCGTGACAGCTACTCTGCCTACCCTCCATTTCCCGGGGCCCTCGCTAGTCCCTCAGGGAGTAAATACCTCTTTTCCCGGCCACCAAGGCAATACTTAAAAGTCAGGTTTCTTACCTTGGTCTGTGCACAGAGTTGCCTGGCCCCTTTTTCGCCGTATCTGTTATCGAACTCCTGTCACTGTCTGATTCAGATGTCTCTCTTGTGGGATTCACACCAGTCGCCCAAGGGAGCAGACCAAACCGGGACACGAGACCACTCCTCATTGGGGAACAGGACGCGTCTTCCCAGTATCCAAGGCCAGCCACTCCCCTCGGTGATGGAAGAAAATCCCGGACAGCCCCCAATTGTAAGAAACAACGCTCACTCACTAAACAATTGCAGTCTGAGACAAAAATCTGAATCAGTAGTGTCCTTTATTTGTACACTTGCAAGTGGGTGCAATGTCTAATGCCAGACAAGGCAGAGGACAAATACACATCAAATTCAACAAACTCTCGAAATTTGTACAATTTGAGTCCCTCCATATTTTTTTTCTTATTTCATTGTTTGCCGCCCCCCCCGCTTATGTCACTCATTTCCCTAAGACTGATCCCACAACTTCTGTTTATCCGGCCTTGTCCGTGACAAATGCCTATCTCTGGCCCCATAAGATCGTTTGACGTCATCCCACTGCAGGTCATCGCTAGGCATATTCTTTCTTTATCAGTATTTACTCCTTCCATCTGGGCCTCTCCGGAGGCCACTCTGACCTTCATGACCTCTTTAATTAGGGTTTGTTCCTGTGTCAACGTACAAGTGGCAAACAGATGTTCTTTCCTACTGTTATGCAAGCGATTGCATTCTCTTGCAACTTCTTATCTATTCACCCATACATCCACTATTGTTTTGTAATCACGTTTCATGGTGACATACCATTTTAACTGATTATATATTTCCTGTATATAGTGTCCATTCTTGTTGACTCAGCTTTTGGCTGAAACAATTACACACTGATGTGAGTTCATTTACTCTGTATCAGAACTTATAATTGCAGAAATAACATTAATTCACCTATATCCCACACTCAGCATCTGTATCCCTCTGCTCCCCACCTACTCATGCACCTGTCCAGAGGCATCTTAAATGAATCTACCTGCCTGCCTCTACTGACAATGCGTTTTAGGCACCTACCACCCTCTGTATAGAGTAATTGTCGCGTATATACCCCTTAAACTTTTCACCTCTCTACTTGAATGTGGGAAAAAGCTTATCTGTATCTACCCTGTCTATACCCTTCATGATTTTGTAACCTCAATCAGGTCCCACCTCAATCTCCTACTTTCTAATGAAAACAGTCCTAACCGACTCAGCTTCTCTTCATAGTTAGCACTTTCCATACCAGGCCACATCCTCGTAAACTTTCTCTGCACCTTATCCAAAGCGTCCACATCCTTTTGGTAACGTGGCGACCAGAACTGGACACAGAATTCTAAATGCGGCTCAACCAATGTCTTGTAGAATTTTAACATGACTTTCCAGCTCTTACTGTCCGACTCCCAACCGACTCCCACAGCTACCTGGACTACACCTCCTCCCATCCTGCCCCCTGTAAAAACGCCATCCCATTCTCCCAATTCCTTCGTCTCCGCCGCATCTGCTCCCAGGAGGACCAGTTCAAAATACGTACAACACAGATGGCCTCCTTCTTCAAGGAACGCAATTTTCCCCCCGACGTGGTCGATGGTGCCCTCCACCGCATCTCCTCCACTTCCTGCTCCTCCGCCCTTGAGCCCCGCCCCTCCAACCGCCACCAGGACAGAACCCCACTGGTCCTCACCTACCACCCCACCAATCTCCATGTACAGCGTATCATCCGCCGTCACTTCCGCCACCTCCAAACAGACCCCAGCACCAAGGATATATTTCCCTCCCCTCCCCTATCAGCTTTCCGTAGAGACCACTCCCTCCGCGACTCCCTTGTCAGATCCACACCCCCCACCGACCCAACCTCCACTCCCGGCACCTTCCCTTGCAACCGCAGGAGGTGCAACACTTGCGCCCACACCTCCCCCCTCACTTCTCTCCAAGGCCCCAAAGGAAACTTCCATATCCGCCACAGATTCACCTGCACCTCCACCCACATCATCTACTGCATCCGCTGCAGCCGGTGTGGCCTCCTCTATATTGGGGAGACAGGCCGCCTACTTGCGGAGCGATTCAGAGAGCACCTCTGGGCCACCCGGACGAACCAACCCAACCACCCTGTAGCACAGCATTTCAACTCCCCCTCCCAATCCACCGAGGATATGCAGGTCATTGGACTCATCCACCGCCAAACCACAACAACGCGACGGTCGGAGGAGGAGTGTCTTATCTTCCGACTGGGAACCCTCCAACCACAGGGGATGAACTTGGACTTCACCAGTTTCTTCATGCCCCCTCCCCCCACCTTGTCTCAGCCGAATCCCTCCAGCCCGGCACCGCCTTCCTGACCTGCAGTCTTCTTCTTGACCTCTCCGCCTCCATCCTACTCCGACCTATCACCCTCACCTTGACCTCTTTCCACCTATCACATTTCCAACGCCCCTCCTCCAAGTCCCTCCTCCCTACCTTTTATCTTCTCCTGCTGAACACTCTCTGCTCATTCCTGAAGAAGGGCCTGTGCCCGAAACGTCGAATCTCCTGTTCCCTGGATGCTGCCTGACCTGCTGTGCTGTTCCAGCAATAAAGTTTTAACTTTCCAGCTCTTATACTCAACACCCCATCCGATGAAGGCAAGCGTACCGTATGTCTTCTTGACCACTCTACCCACCTGTGCAGCAACCTTCAGGGTACAATGAACCTGAACTCCCAGATCTTTCTGCTCATCAACTTTTCCCAAGGCTCTTACATTTACTGTATAATTTGCTCTCGAATTAGACTTCCCAAAGTGCATCACCTCACATTTGCCTGGATTGAACTCCATCTGCCACTTTTCCACCCAACTCTCCAGTCTATCTGTATTCTTTGACAGTCCCCTATGCTTTCTGCTACTCCACCAGTCTTCATGTCATTTGCCAACTTGCTGATCATACGAACAGTGGCTCCGGCACTGATACCTGTGGAACACCACTGATCACCTTTCTCCTTTACAAGAAACTCCCTTCAACTACTACTCTGTCTCCTGTTGCTCAACCAGTTCTTTATCCACCTGGCTCGAACACTCTGCACACCACATGACTTCACTTTCCCCATTAGTTTACCATGGGGAACCATATCAAACGCCTTACAAAAGTCCATGTGTATGACTTATACAGCCCTTCCTTCATCTAACAATTTGGTCACTTCCTCAAAGAACACTCTGAAGAACACTCTGAAGTTGGTAAGGCATGATATCCCCTGCACAAAATCATGTTGCCTATCGCTGCTCAGCCCATTCTTTTCCAAATATAAATAGATTTTTTCATTCAGTACGTTCTTCAGCAACTTTCCCTCCACTGACATCAGACTCACTGGTTTGTAGTTACCCAGAATTTCTCTACTACCCTTCTTGTACAGGCGGACAATATGAGCAACCCTGCAGTCCTCCAATACCTCACCTGTATTTAATTTTCCCAATGTTTACTGGGATACACTTAGTACCAGAGGCCTGGATGTGGCAGAATTTGTAAGAAGCATCCAGGACAGTATTCTAGAGCAGTATGTCAATAGTTCAACGAGGGGAGGGGCCATATTGAACCTGATGTTGGGGAATGAGCCAGGCGAGGTGGAGAAGTTGCGGTGGGGATTCCTTTGGGAACAGTGACCACAATTCTGTAAATTTTAGTATACTCTTAGACAGACAAAAAAGGTAAGCATACTAAACTGGGCCAAGGCCAATTATATCAAAATTAGGCAGGAGCTGTAAAATGGGTATTGGACACAGCTATTTGAAGGGAAGTCCACAGTTGATATGGGGGAGGCTTTCAAAGATAGGTTGAAGATAGTGCAGGGTAGGCATGTCCCATTGAAAGCAAGGGATAGGGAAGGCAAGAATCATGAACCATGGATGAAGGGAGAAATCTTACAACTAGGCAAGAGGAAAAGGGAAGCGTACATAAGGTCCAGGCTGGTAAGAACAGAACGGGCCCTGGATGAATATCGGGAGAGTAGGACCAGTCTTAAACGAGGAATCAAACAGGCTAAAAAGGGTCATGACATTGCTTCAGCGAGCAGAATTATGGAGAATCCCAAAGCCTTTTATTCTTATATAAGAAGCAAGTGGGTAACGAGAAAAAGGATTGGTCCACTAAAAGATAAGGAAGGAAGGCAGTGTATCGAACCTGAGAAAATGGGAGATTCTGAATCATAACTTTGCATCAGTGTTCACGGAGGAGAGGAACTTGATGATTGTTGCGATTAGAGATAGAAGCTTGATTACTCTGGATCATGTTGACGTTAAGTAGGAAGATGTGTTGGGTAAGCTAGACATTATTCAGGTAGACAAATCCCCAGGATCAGATGGGATTTATCCCAAGTTGCTCGGGGAGGCGAGAGAGGAAATAGCTGGCGCCCTGACAGATATCTTTGTAGCATCAGGTGTTCTTCCTCCAGGCTTCGGGTGGTTATGTCCAAGTACAGTCTTGAGACAGCCCAAGGAATCCCTTGTGGACTCGGACCTGTAAAGCCTGTCTCATGGTTCATCTTGGAGATTGTACTCTTTGGAAGTCTGCAATAAAAACCTCTTATAGACCGTTTAGTTTAATTTTAGTCATCCCCTTTATTCACTAATAGCATCACTGTTACAACATCACACTGATACCTATAAGCTAAACTAATGAGTTTTAATAAACTAGGAGAGTGGGGTACCATCTTTTCAAGTGCCCCAGTAGTCCACTGCGATGTACTGCTACAAAGTGGCTTATTTTATACAAATGTTTACAAAAAAATTGCATGTTCTTAATTAGACAGGTAACAATGAAAGACAATAATTTGTAAGGAATAAAAGTTGATTGACAGATCTGTGTGCACTTGACTGATCACTCCTACAGGCCATGAGATATCCATCAGGTAGGAAAAATATACCCAGATGAGTTAAGCATCTGCTCGCGAGATAAGCTCCTATAAAGAAATACCAGTCTAAATTAAGTGGGAGATGTCATAAGGTAAGCTTGCATGTCTGATATCATTGTTTTACAAAATGGCTTCTTAGCAAAGGTGGCAAACTTTTGACCATAAAATGGCTTCCCGACAGATTGTGTCAGGAATTGTCTCTTCAATGTTAGGTTTAGAATAATTTTAAGCCGGAAGCAGATTCCTGCTTTTTATCTGCAGCACAAAATCATTCTGTATCTGAGGCTGAAATGTTTCTGCACGGTTATATTTAAAATGATTAATTCGTCTTGAATTAAACACTCCTTCTTTTCAAGATTGTGATTCAAATTCAAATAAGACATAAGATCTGACTCGTTAGCATTGATTGTGGGGCAGTCTGTATGGTCTGTAGAGAACAGCAAGTAATTTAAAGCTTCATTAATATTACCTTTTGCAGAGTTTGCATTTAATAACTGGCAATGGCTACTCAATAGCATCATAGAGTCCCAAAATGTGGTTAAATTCAATCCAGAGCAGATAAGCACTAAGTGTTAATTTTCTACAGGCTCCAAAGTGCCTCAGCACTAAAATGGTCTCTCCCTCTAATGGCCTTTTGAACTCTCAAGTCAGCAAAGATTTTTTTTTTAATTAACCCCCACACTACCACCTAAGTGCGGTAGTGCTTATTTTTTTTACCCCAGCACCCATGGTGTGTGTGTATACGTGTGAGACACAGTGAAAGACACACAGTGCACAAATCTTTATTCACTTTCCACCACCAGGAAGATAGGAAAACACCCAAGTGGCCAGTGACAAGCACTGCCTTTATTCCCTGTTTTAAAAAAAAATCTTTGCTTATTTTTTTTTCCCCCAGCACCCATGGTGTGTATGTGTGCAGGTGTGAGACACAGTGCATGAATCTTTATTCAAATACCACCACCATGAAGATACGAAAACACCGGGTGGCCAGTGACAAACACTGCCCTTCACATCAAAGGGCAGTGAGCAAAGATTTTATTCTGTCTCTCTCTGCCCCACTTGCAAGGGTTAATAAGAATTCATTATAATTGGCAGCATCCTGCCATTCATTACAAATGTTTTGATAGTACTGAGTTCCCTTTCAGGGTCAGAGTGAAACACACTCATTAATTTCACAAGGGAATGGCTGTGAATGTTATCACTTGGTGTCCTGTTCACACAGATTCAGCGATGCTAAGGCAAATATTCTTAATTGCCCTACAGCATCCTGTTATCATTTGGTGAGCCCAGATGTCCCTATCTTTGGCATTCCCTGAGATCCCCCCTTTTTCTGAGCCTTCCTGCCTGTCTGATTTCTAGTGCAGTAAATGTGTTCTATAATTCAGCATTATATTTTAGTCTAAATGTTTAAAGACAGGTTTTAAGGCTATAGACTTTCTCATTCCCTTGTTTTGTCATTTCATGACAACTACTTGGCTTAAACAAGTATACTTAGTCCATTCAGTCAATTTGTATTCTTAATAAGTCAAGTGCCTCCTCTGGCAAGTCATCATCCGGAGGAGCAGAATCTGAAAAATACTGGATTTCAACATGGAAGTTCGGGCATGGAGGTAGAGGGGGAGACATGGGTCGATTACTGAGATTCCTCTTTGGCTTAGGTGAAAAGCAATGTACAATCCATTTCATGCATAAGTGGATGGCAATGTATATTCCTAGGATGAGACCAAGGATTATCAGTACATCTCACACGGGATCCATCCATACAGCGACCATAGCCAACAAGTAATACTCCATCCACATGAATCGGATGACTGTGGGGCAGGTACGTTCCCTGCATCATGACCCATTTTGTTGATAACATCTGTATCGTCCAAAATGTCTTTCAAGAAATCAACGATGTGGATGCAACATTGCGGGCTAAGGACTGAACAAGCGTCTCCTTCTTTAGCAAGGAGAAAATCTAGCACTTGTCGATTGAGAAGCATCATCATCTGAGTCTCCTGTAACTCTTTGTTCACTAGTTTCAAAGCATGGGTGGTCGAGTTGGCAAGTGTTTTGATATCATACGCAAGGTTACTTATCTGATCTAGGGCCATCTCAATATCCCAGCCAGGAATAAGGCCTCCCAGAAACCTGGACCACCAGGTTTGTTGATGGAAGAAGTTGTTTAAGTCCCATTTTGTTTTTCCTCTACTTGTGGTTTCATTCTGATTCACCTGTTGGTGGGTGTTCCATTCATGGGTCAGGGTGTTTAGCTTGAATAAAGAAACTATTAGTAACAGGAGGAGGATTGGGAGTGCATAGTATTTTTGGTCTTTCTTCATCTTTCCAGCTTGTCTTGTTAATTACTGTAGCGACTGAATACAGGAAACATGTAAAGATATTTCTGTCAGTGGCAGTAGGTTGGATAGGATAGGATTCCATCAAGAAGCTATAAGTGGTCAGTCTCATAGCAGTAGGTGCCTCAGGGTTTGGTGATTTATGTACTGTGCTCAATACTGCAATCTGTATGGTTCATTTTGAAAAGGGAACAGACGAGCATCTCAAGGTAGCAATTTTCAGTTGACGGAATGGACGAGGTTATGGAATTGTGCCATCTCACGATGACTGGCATAGAAGTGTTGCAAGGATGACAATAAGGTCGAGAGTCATGTTTGGATACGCAATGGGAGTAGTTTAAATGAGTTTCAGCTGGGCAGCTGCATTAAAAGCTTCCAATGGTATTGGTACAGGTATCATACATACAGTCACATTGGAGTTTTAGCTGGTCTGAGTTATCACAGAAGGGTTGGTTACATTTGGGCACATGTACTTGGGTTGGGCTTTCATCGGATGCCTGTATCAGTACTCACACTAGAACTGTGACGGGGGCTACAAGCTTGCAATGGCCTTTGTAGACCCATGTTGAGCATCCTTCTACCTTTACTGCAGTTTCAGTTGTTCGAAGAACTTGATAAGGACTTTTCCAGGGGGTCCCAATTTTCCACAATTAAAGTCTTTCAATAGTATGTAGTCACCAGGGTTAATGTCTTTAAACATTGGAGCTCTTTCTTCCTTCCCTGGTCTCTAATTGGCTTATTTGACCTGTTGATGATAAGACTGCAATGCCTTGGTTATTTAATTCAGGTACCTGTGCATCTATTCTGCCATGAAAGCACATCAACAATGTGTTGGGCAGTTAATGGTGCAGATCAGGGAGTCCTCAGGGGCTTTCCATATATTAGTTCAGCTGCCGAGAATCCTGTCTTTTTCTGTGTCATGGATCTCATATTAAAAAGGGTGATTGGAAGTACTTGCAGCCAATTAAGGCCTGCTTCTTCTACCAATTTGCTTAGCTGACCTTTTAGGGTACCATTGGCTCTTTCTACAATTCCCGCTGCTTGGGGATGGTTGGCACAATGGAATTTTTGATTCATTTTCAAGCTCTTACATAGTTCCTTGTTTAGCTGCACAGAGAAATGGGGGCCATTATCAGAAGAGACCGTTACTAGTATTCCAAATTAGATTAGATTAGATTACATTACAGTGTGGAAACAGGCCCTTCGGCCCAACATGTCCACACCGACCCGCCGAAGCGCAACCCACCCATACCCCTACATTTACCCCTTACCTAACACTACGGGCAATTTACCATGGCCAATTCACCTGACCTGCACATCTTTGGACTGTGGGAGGAAACCGGAGCACCCGGAGGAAACCCACGCAGACACGGGGAGAATGTGCAAACTCCACACAGTCAGTCGCCTGAGGCGGGAATTGAACCCGGGTCTCGGGCGCTGTGAGGCAGCAGTGCTAACCACTGTGCCACCGTGCCGCCCACTTCTGTTAAGGGAAATCTGGGTATGATTTCCCTTAACAGAATTTTACAAGTAGTTGTTGTTGTGCAGTACAGGGATAAGCTTCAATCCATTACTAAATACATCGATTATCACTAAGCAATACTTATAACCGTGGCATCTAGGTAACTATAAAGTCTAACTGGATAGTATCAAAAGGTGCACTTGGCAAGGGAGTTTCACTTGGTGGACACTTTATTCCTTTCCCGGGATTATACTTTTGTTGAATTAGGCAATTTGCAGCTACTTGTTTTGCTTTTTCTTTCAGGTGGGAATTCCACCAAGTTTGGAGAATTCTGTCTACCATTCCCTCCACACCTACGTGCATATGCGTATGAACATAATCAACTAGAATAGGCAAAAGCATGTCGGGCAGATGTCTGTCTTACCAGCATAACCCAAAGCTTGTTATAACTACTTACATAACAACCATGGTTCATCCAACGTTGTCTTTCCTCATTAGAGGCGTCCCCCGATGGGTCCGTACTTGCTCTCGGTCAGGCATGGTCGGGTGTCAGAAGAGGAAATAGGAGAGTCTCTCTTTGGTTTCCTATTCGTCATTTGAGTAACCATGTCTTTTTGCTCAAGAGCTGCTTTCTTAGCAGCTGCTGTCAGCAGAATTGTTGCCTTTAGTGACATTGGATGTATCAGATGAGTGAGCAGAACATTTGATACTTGCCAATTGAGGGCGAAATTGAATAGCAATGAGGAGATGAGCATCACAGGCATTGAGGGTCAGGATTCCTGATGAGCTAAGGAAGCCGCACTGCTGCCAAAGTTGAACAAAATTATGGGCACATCTAAAGGCATAATGGGAATCAGATATTAGCTGACTTTCTTTTAGCAAGTATACAGGCATGGATAAGAGCAAGGAGTTCAGCTTGCTGGGCAGAACAGGGCGGGTGGACAGAATAAGTTTCTAGTGTCTGAGAAAAAGTGACAATCGATATCCTGACATGCATTTGCCCTCTGGAGAGATAGAAGAAGAACCATCGACATAAAGTAAGATCTGGGTTCACTGAAGCTGATCAGTAAGATCAGGATGTGGTTTCGTAACAAATTAATTTATGAGAACACAATCATGGGGAGGATCAAGCAATTCAAGATATTCGTCCTATACGAATGTAACAGGGTTAATGTGAGAGCAGTATTTAAGGAGAGAAGCGGATTCTGAGTGGAGGATGTTTAGAGGTAAGCGAGGATATTGCAGAATGGGAGGTACAGACGTCCACATTTTGATGCAAAGTTATATTAGAGGCAGCCAATCCCACAGCATGGATGGTTGGGAGAATCTGGGTGCAGTTTTAAAGTAATCATGTAGAAGTCATGTGTACTTTCATCTTGAATTATTTAAATATGGTGCCAGTAGAATGCCACAGGCTGTGTGTAAATACTCATTCGGGGGCAGAGTTGTAATTGTCAACTTTATAGTGGCCTAATCCTTCCAAGTGGAATTTTAAATTTTAGTAGTTTGAATTTGACTTGCACTTCTGGTTGTTTTAAAGTTGAACTGAAATACCTTTTTTTCTGAAAAACTAGCAATGTTTGGTTCTTTCAGCAGTGCATCATTTTCTTTGACTATCTGGTTAAAGAGTACAAACTGATTTTAAAAGCAGCAGTTAGATTGATCAAAATCAGTGATCTTAAGTTCACTCATCTGTGCAATTGTAACACTCCTAACACACTATGACAAATGATTAGTTGGGGGAAGGGCATGGGTCTCAGCAGATTGGTCCTCAGAGTAGGGAGGGGGGGTTCAGGTGACTTTGTTTTATGAAGCTTGTTCACCTTGACCGTACTGTGGGTGATGTTTGAGGAGGTCGGCTGATGGGAGGAGAGACATAAAATATTTCCTTCTCCAAATCAGAATCCCATTCCTTATCCACAGATGGATCAGGATTCTTTATGTATCTTTGGGAGAGGGGAGGATGGGGTATAAGGAACAGTCTCTGTCATTCATCTGGTCCTGCATGGCTGCAGCCTGTTCTTATTCTTATTTCCTTTTCATTGGGGCTCCTGACATTTCAGCTTAGGTTCTAAATCTTTGCTTTCCTTTTTTGCGAGCCAATTCCAATTCCAATTCTGCTTCTAAGTCATATGCTTCGAATTTGCATTTTAGTTCTGTCCAATCTAATTCAGACCCTTCCTCAGTTAATGGACTAACTCCCTTTTTAATACAGTTTTGTCTTCATGATGATTGCATTGATTTTTCCCAAACTACCTTTTTCCACACTCATGGCTTCTTCCTGCTCACTTCCCTTTTTTCCCCAAATCCCTTGTTCAATTTTAATGAGTAGAATTAAATCATGTGTGCCTCCTAGAGGCCAATCCTTATTTTGTTGAGCAGCTGCAGCCGATTGTTCCCTTAATTGTTTCTCATAATTAGGATACAGACTTATTATTTCCGTTAGGGGATGTTTGTATTTCATCTTATCTGGAGTTCACAGAACTACTGATCGACAGGGGCACCAACCCCAGTCACGACAGGGCACAGACACAAAACACAAACATTCACTCACCAACAAATAAATGTGCATCCAAAGTGAATCTCAAAGGGTTAAACTTTCTTCAAGCTGCAGAGAGTTAGCATTAAGTCTCTGTGTGCCTGTCTTGCTTTCTCTCTCTCTCTGTGTCTCTCTGGGCGGCATGGTGGCACAGTGATTAGCACTGCTGCATCACAGTGCCAGAGACCCGGGTTCAGGCGACTGTCTGTGTGCAGTTTGCACATTCTCCCATTGTCTGTGTGGGTTTGCTCCGGTTTCCTCCCACAGTCCAAAAATGTGCACGTTAGGTGAATTAGCCATGGTAAATTGCCTATAGTGTTAGGTGAAGGGGTAAATGTAGGGGAATGGGTCTGGGTGGGTTGTGCTTCGGTGAAAATGATGCACTGCTGAAAGAACCAAACGTTGTTAGTTTTTCAAAAAAAGGTGATAGAGGAGACCCAGGACCCACATGTGTGGGAGGGGAGTTAGTGTTCAGCCACATGACAATGGGGTTGCTGGGTGCGGGTATCCCAGAGATATTCTCTGAAATGATCCGCAAGTTTCCAACCTTGCTAGCCAGTCTCCCATGAGGAACCTTATCGAATCCCTCACTGAAGTCCATATAGATCACGTCCACTGCTCTTCCCTCATCAATCCTCCTTGTTAATTCTTCAAAAAACTCAATCAAATTCGTGAGACATGATTTCCCATGCATAAAGTGATGCTGACTATCTGGAATCCGTCATAGCCTTTCCAAATACATGCAAATCCTGACACTTGGGATTCCCTCCAACTTACCCATCATAGTCAGGCTCACCGATCCTGGTCTTTTCCTTACCACATTCCTTAAACAGTAGCACCACGGTAGCTAACTTCCAGTCTTCCAACACCTCACCTGTGCCTGTCAATAATGGAAATATCTCAGCATGGGGCCCGAGCAATCACTTCTCTAGCTTCTCACAGGGTTCTAAGGTACACCTGATCAGGTCCTGATGATTTATCTACTTTTGTGCATTTCAAGACACCCAGCACCACCTCCTCTCTAATATGGACATTTTTCAAATGTCACCATCTATTTCCCCACATTTTTGAAATTCCATGCCCTTCTCCAAAGTAAGCACTGATGCAAAATATTTGTTTAGTATCTCCCCCATCTCCTGCAGTTCCAAACATAGGCTGCCTTGCTATTCTTTGAGGGGCCCTATTCTCTCCCTAGTTACCTTTTTGTCCTTAATGTATTTATAAAAACCCTTCAGATACTCCTTCACCCTATTTATCAAAGCTACGTCCTGTCCCCTTTTTGCCTTCCTGATTTCCCTCTTAAGTATATACTCCTACTAACTTTATACTCGAGGGATTCACTCAATCTCTTCTGTCTACCCCTGTCGTATGCTTCTGTCTTTTTTTTTTGAACGAAAATCTCAATTTTTCTAGTCACCCAGCATTTCTTTTACCTACCAGCCTTTACTTTCACCTGGACAGAAATATACTGTCTCTGGACTCTCATTATCTAATTTTTGAAGGCTTCATATTTTCCTGCCATTGCTTGACCTGCAAACATCTGTCACCAATCAGCTTTTGAAAGTTCTAGCCTAATACCGTCAAAATTAGCCTTGCTCCAATTTAGAGCTTCAACTTTTAGATCCGAGAGTTTGGGGCTGGAAAAGCACGGCAGGTCAGGCAGCATCCGAGAAGCAGGAAAATCAACGTTTCCAGCAATAGTCCTTCATCGATTTTCCTGCTCCTCGGATGCTGCCTGACATGCTATGCTTTTCCAGCACCACACTCTCTACTCTAATCTCCAGCATCTACAGTACTCAAACCCTTAAACTGTGGCAGTCTCAATCTATGTTTGGAAAGTTACAATTCCCTACCATAACCACCCCATTATTCTTACAAATAACTGAAAACTCCTTACAAATTTGTTTCTCAATTTCCGGCTGACTATTTGGTGGTCTATAATACAATCCCAACAAGGGGATCATCCCTTTTTTATTTCTCAGTTCCACCCAAATAATGTCCCTGGTTGTATTCTTCCCTAAGTGCAGCAGTAATACCATCCCTCATCAAAAACATCACTCCCAATCCTCTCTTGCCCCCTTTTCTATCCTTGCTATAGCATTTATATCCTGGAGGGTAAGATCCCACTCCTGTTCATCTCTGAGCTACATTTATGTAATTGCTATGATATCCCAGTACCATGTCTCTCACCATAACCTGAGGACATCTGCCTTCCTTGTTAGGCCTCTTGCGTTGAAGTAAATGCAGTTTAATTTATCAGTCCGACCTTGTTCTCTGCTTTGTTCCTTCCTGCCCTGACTGTTTTACTTGTTCCCTTTCCCAACTGTACCACTCTCAGATTGATTTCTGTCTTCACTATTTCCCACATTATTAGTTAAAAACCCTCTTGAGCAGCTTGAGCAAATCTCCCTGCCAGAATATTGGTCCCCTTTCAATTCAGGTGCAATCCATCCTTCCTGTACAAGTCACTTCTACCCCAGAAGATTTCCAAAGATCCAAAAATGTCAACCCTTCTCCCATGCACCAGTTCCTAAGCCACACATTCATCTGCTCTATCCTCCTATTCCTATACTCACTAGCTCACAGCACGAGGAGTCATCCAGATATGACTACCTTCAAGGTCCACCTTTTTAAATTACTGCCAAACTTTATATATTTTCCCTTCAGAATCACGTCCTTTTCCCTTCCTCTGCCATTGGTTCCAATGTATACAATGACGTCCTCTGGTCACTCTACCCTTTGAGAACATTCTGCGCCATCTCCGAGACATCCTTGATCCTGGCACAGGGAGGTGACATACCATTCTTATTTTTTGCTGCTGACCACAGAAACTTGTTTGTGCCTCTGACTGGAGAGTCCCCATCACAATTGATCACTTGGATCACAACATAACCCTCGTTGCATTAGAACTGGCTATTCCTGCTCACTGAGAGCCCATCACCCCCTACATTTTCCAAACAGCATACTTGTTTGAAATGGGGGTAACCACAGAAGACTCCTGCACTACCTGCCTACCCCTCCTACCTTTCCTGGAGCTAACCCATCTACCTGACTGTTTGCGGTTTTTCTCCCTTCTGATAACTGCCATCCGTCACAACCCCTACTCTGTGTTTGGAAAGTTAAAATCCATAACCATAACCACCCATTGTTCTTACCGATAACTGAAATCTCCTTACAAATTTGTTTCTCGATTTCCGATTGACTATTCAGTGATCTGTAATACAATCGCAATAAGGTGATTATCTCTTTCTTATTTCTCATTTCCACCCAAATAACTTTCCTGGATGTATTCCTTATTGTAATATTCCTCTTGTAAATTCCTCATTCCTCCATCTGATCCATGTGATCCAGTAGGATTCACAACCAAACAAACATACTGCAGACATAATCAACAGTAACATCGAAACTCTCCCGAAATTCCCACATCTGAAGGAAGAGCATATTACACCACGAAAGGCCATATTTCCTCGACAATCTACAGAACCAGACAATAGCACCATTGTTTTGCTATTAAAACCAGTGCTCCAGGCTAACCTCGTACTTACAGTTTACATTTTTTACATTTAATCAAGGGACAGATTTCAATAAAACACATAACCAAGAAAGAACCCACTCTATACACTAGTCCAGACATACAGCAAGGTTACATGTTAAAAACTATGCACTTATCTGTTCCTGTGCTGCGAGCTCTCCCACACAGGTTCCTCCAAAGGTAGCTGTGAATTTTGCTGTTTGTTAATTTTTCCTACACTCACTCTGATGTCCTGTAACAGCTGATTCACTGCTGTGTCAGTTAGCAGTGTAGGTTTCTTTCTCTCTCCTTTTGTTTTGGGCTCCTGTACCCTGGGGCAAAGATCTTGGCTATTCACCCTATCCCTGCCCCTTATACACTTCTGTAAAGTCACCCCTCAGCCTCCGATGCTCCAGGGAAAACAGCCCCAACCTGTTCAGTCTCTCCCAAAACCTCAAACCCTCCAAGTCTGAGAACAGCCGCGTAAATCTTTTCCAATCCCTTTCAAAGTTTCATAACATCTTTCCTATATCAGGGAGACCAGAACTGAATGCAGTATTCCAAAAGTGGCCTAACCAATGTCCTGCATGGCTGCAACATGACTTCCCAACACCTCTTCTCAATGCTCTAACCAATAAAGGAAAGCATACCAAACACCTTCATTATCCTATCTACCGGCCTCTGCACTTGCAAGAAACTATAAACCTGCACTCCACGGTCTCTTTGCAACAGCTCGCATTTATTTAAATTATCCATCTGCTAAGCCTCAGACCATCAGTACATCCAATCAATTCTAATTTATATCAAATTTTCTTTGCTTTCTCATTTGGAAAGAAGTGTACATACATCTAGGCGGATAGACTGGAACTTTTTTCAATGGATCATAGGAGGTTGAGAGGTGACCTTGTAGAGGACTATAAAATCATGAGGGGTATAGATGAGGAAAACGGCAAGTGTCTTTTCCCTAGGCTAGGGGTTTCATGATTAGGGAGCAAATGTTGAAGGTGAAAGGAGAAAGATTTTTTCAAAACAACGAGGATCACTTTTTTTTTAAAGAAAGCAGTTTCTATGTGGAATGAATTTCCAGAGGAAGTGGTGGATACAGGTACTGTGACAACGTTTAAAAGACATTTGCATAAGTTCATGAATCAGAAAGGTTCAGAGGGATATGGGCCAAATACTAGCAACTGGGACTAGTTTAATTTTAGAACATAGTAAGCATGGACGAGATGAACTGCTGGGACTGTTTCTGGGTTCTATGACTCTAACTGTTCTGTACTGGTCATAAAACTATTTTCTTGCCTTTCCCCAGAACCATCCACTTCTTTGTTGTTCAAAAATCAGATGAACTCAGCCTTGAATATATTCAATGACCCCCTAACTGCAGGAAGACATCCCCACTTCTGAACTCCATTCCTCTTGCCAATCTCATTGCTTACTGCACCTATCTGACAACTGACATTGACTGGTGTAGAGGACACATGTCATTCCTGACGAAAGGCTCAAACCCGATCCATCACTTCTCCTGCTCCTTGGATGTTGCCTGTCCTACTGCGCTTTTCCAGTGCCAAACTTTCTGACTCTGATCACCAGCATCTGCAGTCCTCACTTTCTCCACATCCCAATATTATCACCATTAAACCTTACACCTCTTTTCTGCTTTTTTTTTGCAGCAAAGGTTATAACTTCATACTGTGGTCCTGCATTTGCCATGTGTTTGCCAATTGAGACCCAGACCTGGACGACTTTTCCAGAGTCTGTCCCCTCCCTGGATTCACTCCCTTTTCTTTCAGTTCCTGCAAGTCAACAATTGAATCCCAGAATGAAACAAGAATTGGAAAACTGGGTGAGAAAAGAGACTGCTGTACACACAGATGTTGGCCAGAGGAAATTGCAGTCTGGGGTGAAGCTCAATCTTTATTCAGAGAGAGGAGCAGCAACTTCCAAAGCTCATGGTCCAATGGCCGCATTCAGACAAAAGGAGGGTTGTGACTGGCAGGAGGACCACACACCTTCCGGTTGTCCAGGGCTCCTCATTGGTCCATTAAAAAATGTCGCAGGCCATTTCCGCGGTGAGCGAGGAGCATGCACATTATTTTGCTGACACCGGTGAACATTCACAGTGCTTGCTGACTCTGAGGAGCATGCGCAGCATGCAATGTGAAGATGCTGGTGCTACTGACAAATTTAAAGTGTCTAAATGCCAATCGTTTAGAAAAAGGGCTGCAGTCACAATTTTCTTTCCCTACCATGGCTCGATATTTTATTTCATTCTGTTTACATTTTGTCTGGGGGCTCAACCTTTGTATGTGTTTCCCCAGGGTAGAATGCTGTCCAAATCTAGAGGGGCATAGCTTTAGGGTGAGAGGGTGAAGATTTAAAAGGGAGCTGAGGGGTAACCTTTTCATGCAAAGGGTGGTGTGCGAATAGAATAAGCTGCCAGAGGAACTGGTAGAGGCTGCTACAATGATAACATTTAAAAGGCATCTGGATGGGTATATGAATAGGAGGGGTTTAGTGCGATAAGGGCCAAATGCTGGCAAATAGGTCACTATATTAATTTAGGATATCTTGTTGGTGTGAATCAAAAGGTTTGTTTGCATGCCTCACAACTCTATGGCCCGATTTCTACATAGTCGGAACCAATTGCACAAGACTTTGAATAGACCATTCATCCCTTACAGCCTGTCCTCAGCCGTGGCCGAACTGCGCATATTTCAATCCAATTTTTTCAAAGAATTCTGAAGCTTTTTTAAAAAAATTGAACATGCTTTCAGTCTTTTATGATGTTGCTAAAGATATCATTTTAGCTTTCTCAATTTTAAAGGCCAGCCATTTCTCATGCACTCCCATCTCCCAGGTAGAGTCATTACCATCCATTCTCCCTGTGTTCTTGAAAAGGGCTTGATACAGTGATCAAAGAGGGCTTGAAGCATGAGAAAGGATGGGGGTGGGAAGGGTGAGAGAATAGATGGGTGCAGAGGGTGGGGGGGAGACAGAGAAAATGGACAGAGGGATAGAAGGTGGGGCTGAATAGAGATTGGGGACAACAGTGTGGGGGAAAGAGAAAGATTGGGGGAATGCAGGGAGAGAGAAAGAGAGAGAAGAAGAGCAGAGGGTTGGAGTGAGAGAGAGTGGGGGGGATGCAGAGAGTGTGGGAGAGAGAGAGAGAATGGGGGTTGTGTTGTGGGAGTGGAGGGGAGTGGGAGTGGAGAGGATTGGGGCGGGGGGGGGCGCAGAGGGTGGAGGGAGAGACAGCACAAATCTCACCTTCACCAGGACTGATGTCAAGTGTCCTGCGAACTGGAACCCATTCTTCCCACAGCAGACAAGCTTCTGAACAGCATCCAACCTGGACCCACCCACTTACCCTGCAGTTCCCCATTGCTAATACATCCTAACCTGCACATGTGTGAACTGCAAATTTTTGAATTGTGGGAGGGAACCTGAGCATCCAGAGGTAACTCACA
This sequence comes from Chiloscyllium plagiosum, assembly GCF_037043375.1. Lineage (NCBI taxonomy): Eukaryota > Metazoa > Chordata > Chondrichthyes > Orectolobiformes > Hemiscylliidae > Chiloscyllium > Chiloscyllium plagiosum. Next base: position 11,115,532 of record NW_028270187.1, read on the forward strand.
CAGACACAAGGTGGAGAACGTGCCATAGTCCACAGACAGTTCTCTGAGGGTGGAATCGAACCCAGGTGCCTGGGGTCATGAGGCAGTGGTACGATCTGCTGAGCCATGCCACCCAGAGCTTTGAGGTTCTGCTTTGTCTTTGTAGCTTCTAACTTCTCGTGAGCCGACAGCAGAGGATCTCTCCTCCCGACATTGTTGCATCATCTCCAATGCAACCTCCCTTTCCCACCTCTCCAGCCCTGATCACATCTGTTCCTGAATCCTCCTACTAGACAGACACCGATGCCATCTGGAATCCTGCTGCTAGTTGCAGAGAACAGACAATGCCTGTCATTATTCTGTCCGTTACCACCACCATCACCACCACCCACTCCCCAGCATTGTCCTTCGTGTCACCACCCACCACCCAGCCAGTTCACTCCTCTGGCCTGCAGCCCTCTCTCAGATCTCCTTTACCTGTCCACTGACCCAATTGGAAGGCTATCTGGAGGGGAAAACCAACTCCCGGAATAAAGTGTCCAGTTAACTTTACCCATTTTCCTCCCAACATGTCTGCAGCCTGGCTATCAGCTCCATCTCTCTGAGCCGAAGGTCCTCCAACATGTGTTTGCCCTAGAACACAGCATCCAGATCCTCCCAGCAAATTGAAAGACAAGTCCCACCCAGCCTTCTCCAATGTGTGTTGTGTAACTGCTTAATTGTTTCTAGTGGCTGAGCAGAGGCTGATAGCCAGGTTCGGTACCCATGAGGATAGCCACAACCGGGATCTTGGGTTTATATCCACTGTATTGTACACTCACACACAAGCACATATACACACACTCATGCAGACAGACATTCTCTCTCATACACTTGCTCTCTCCCAGATACACAGACATACTCTCCCCACATGCACCCACCCTTGCAAAGGCTTATTTTCCATCACACATTTTATCAAGCATGCACACGCACACACACACACGTGCACGTGCAAACTGCCTCTGATGGATGCACAAATACATACAAATCTTTGGAGTGACTTTTCATTTGCGAAATTACATTCTATTGTGCAATGTTTGAGCAAAATCTGCAGGCAGTCAATCCATATAACATTTTATAAATTCCTACTTTGGAAATTAGAACCAGTCTCACTCAAGATTGGGATATAGAGAAACTCTAACCTCACAACCTTCATGCATTTTCTGAGCTGAGATGTTATCTCGTTTTTTAAAACCTGAAGTTATGTCAAGAATATTACTTGAAGGAAGCTCGAGGGTTAACATATTAAATGAACCAAAATTTGCAACCCATTCTAAAAGATGAAAGACTTAACAGCATTCTAGGTTTGTAAATTATATGGTATCAGTTGCATGACACTAATCTTTCACTATAAATTTGTTTCTTGTGATCCTCCTCCACAGCTACCTGATGAAGGAGCAGTGATCTGAGAGCTAGTGCTTCCAAATAAACCTGTTGGAATATAACCTGGTGTTGTGTGATTAACTTTGTCCACCCCAGTCCAACACGGGCTCTTCCGCATAATTTCCAGTGATCACAGCTCACACCTCCCCCGGTGCTGCCAGTAAACCTTACAATGCCAATGAAGCAATGGAATACCTGCACTCCTGAAAAAAATTACAATTTCTGATGATACTAACTACTCATTCACCGCTTCTTCTGATACAGGACAGCTGAAACTTATTGCTGGAGGCTGAAAGAAATGAGCAGCTTTGGAACAAAAGCCTGTTACATTGCATAGATTTCAAGGTCCGAGTACGATGGCAAGTTCAAGTAACCTTTGTTGCGACCTAGCTTTGCTACTGCTTCAGATCTTCGCAGTAAAAAGGTGTACAAAATATAGCTGTTTTAAAAAACTGCTCAAGGTCAAAGCGCATACACTACCCACCCACCGTCTCAGACAGTGAGTGGGCTGTCCCCAGTGTGGACCTGCTCATTCATCCGCAGGCCGGAGGCATCAATTAATCCCTTCCAGCACTCGGGCAGGTGAATGGCTTCTCTCCTGTGTGGACCCACTGGTGTGTCCGCAAGTTACTGACATGACTGAATGCCTTCCTGCATTCGGGACAAGTGAATGGCCACTCCCTGGTGTGGACCTGCTGGTGCGACTGCAGGTTACCCAACTGCCTGAATCCCTTTCCGCACTCTGAGCAGGTGAAAGGCTTCTCTTGTGTGTGGACCCGCTGGTGGGTCAGCACTGTAGATGACTCAGTGAACCCCCTCCTGTATACGGGGCACGTGAACGGCTTTTCTCCCACGTGAACCCGCTGGTGCCTCTGCAGCTGTCCCATCTGACTGAATCTCTTCCTGCACACTGAGCAGATGGAAGGCTTCTCCCCGGTGTGGACCCGCTGGTGGATCAGGAGTTTAGATGACTCCGTGAACCCCCCTCCCACATACTGGGCACATGAACGGCTTCTCTCCCGTGTGAACCCGCTGGTAGGTCCATAGGCTGGAAGAATCAATGAATCCCTTCCCGCACAGAGAGTAGGTGAATGGCCTCTCACCTGTGTGGACCCGCTTGTGGATCAGCAGAGTAGATGATTAAGCGAACCCTTTCCCACGAACCAAGCACGTGAATGGCCTCTCTCCGGTGTGGACCCGCTGGTGAGTCTGCAGGTTGGAAGAATTCACAAAACCCTTCCCGTACTGAGAGCGGGTGAATGAATGGCCTCTCCCTGGTGTGGACCCTGTTATGGATCAGTAGTGCAGATGATTGAGCAAATGCCTTCCCACACATGGGGCAAGTGAACAGCTTCTCTCCTGTGTGGACCCGCTGGTGCTTCTGCAGATGACCCATCTGACTGAATGCCTGCCCATACACTGAGCAAGTGAACGGTCTCTCCTCAGTGTGAATGTATCTGTGGGTTTCCAGCACTGATGGGGACGGGAATCCTTTCCCACAGTCCCCACATTTCCACAGTTTCCCCATTGGGGGCGCTTTCCTTGTGTCGCTCTGAGTTTGAAATTACAAACAGAATGTGTACACAGTTTCTCCCCACAGTGAGTGGTGTCAGTTTGATCCCCTAAGCTGAGTAAACGGTTTGAAGCACATTTCACAGACAGCGCACTGAATCTCCCTCCCTCGGATGTCTCCGTATTCTTCCTGCCATACCAGTGTCCAAAACCTGTCAAGCAGACAAAAGCAAACATTTCCTCTCGATTTGAATAGCTGCTGATATTCAAGTCCCAATGAATCAAGTGGTTCTGTCACAAATTGATGTATCATGTGCTTTCAGATTTCTTTCCGCATGTCTTCCTGCAAAAATAAATTCACAAAATGATTGATCACTGTTAGTACAGTTAAATGCACATAACATAGGTGGCAATTCTGCTAGATTGCCAGATGCCTGCTGATCACATGTTATCCAGGACATAAACCTGAAAATCCTTATGTAGCCCGATATGGAGGAAAACGTCATTTAGGTGACTAGGACCTGGAACAACCTGCCGACAAAGGTGATGGAGATGAAGCTGAACCAAGGATACGAAAATGAAAGGTCAAGGCTACTTGAGAAAAGAAAGCCAGTACATTTGCTGTCCTATTAAATTAAAAAGACAATAAGAAATACAGGACGTAACTCCATTCGAGGGTGAAAAATAATTGCGAAATAGCTTTGACAGTAAGTAGGGTCTCCAGTAATTTATGCTCTTCTATCTCCACTTCACGACAACCAGGCACAGAAGTGTGTGCTTGTGTGAGTGTTAGATGTGAAAATCATTCTTTGAGATAGAACATTGATGCAGGAAGTATGTTTCAATATGAACAACTAACAAGGGGTTTGTGTAATCGACAGCGAGACTGAGGGGCATTTCATGGACAGATGTGATGACGTCCTTGAGAATATTAAAACAAAGACGTTGCCAGACCCAATAGCAATATCGATGAGATTAAAGATCGAACAACACCAAGCTGCAGTCCAACACGTTTATTTGAAGATTACAAGCTTTCGGAGCTGAGCTCCATCCTCAGGGTTGGAGGAGGGACAAGCGCTCCAAAAGCTTGCAATTAGGAATAAATCTGTTGGACCGTATTCTAGCACAGTTTGATTTTTGACCTTGTCTGCACCAGTCAAACTCCAGCATCTCTATAATACAGATCAGTGCACAGTGTGACAGAGGGATGAGATTTCAGTGTCAGTTCAGAGACGAGCCGTGGAGTATCGACTCACAATTTCTTCTGCAGGTTTGACGCTGGGAGAGTCAAGAGCAGATTAGTGGTATCATTGAGGCTGTAGTTCATAGCTCAAGGTTCAAGTAGCAGATGGGATGATGCAGTGAAGTATATTCTGGAGGGGATGGCTGTTACAATTAGGAATGGTCAGGGTATTTTGTCAGGAATCAGCTCATGGCCAAAGAAATCACCACAGTTGTGATTCGTCTGTCTCAGCATCAGATATTGGCCAGGAATGGTATGGAGTCAGAGCAAGGAAATGGAGATTGTAATCAGAACAAAAGGCTTTTGGTTTCTCCATAACTCTATTTGCCAAAGCTACGTCATGTCCCATTTTTGGCCTCCCGATTTTCCTCATAAGTGCACTCCAACTGTCTTTAGATTCTTCTACGGTTTCACTTTCAATCTGGAATTAAGAGTCTAATGATGATTATGATTCAATTTTCGAATTCAGAAAACCCATCTGGTTCACTAATCTTCTGTGAAGAAGCAAGCTGCCACCCTTACCAGGACTGATTCTGGGTGGGACTCCGGATTCAAAGCAATCCAACTCACCCTTAACTGGCTTCTGGGCTTTTAGGGATGGGCAATGAAGGCTGGTCTAGCCAGCGACACCGTATCCTGTGAATGGATATTGAAGAAAAAACTCGATTCCTACTCTCTCACTGACACATGCTTCCCCCTTATCTGTGACCGGAACCTGAATTTATCTAATCATCCAGCATTCCTAACACCAATTAACATTACCTTTCACCCTAACAGGAACATGCACTTGACATTTTATTTTTTGAAGACTTCACACTTCTCAGCTGGCCCCATATCTGCGAATATTTGTCCCAATCGATTTGTGAAAGTTTTTGATCAATATCATCAAAATTAACCCTCCTCCATGAATGACATCAAGTTAGTCTAAAGATGAAGCAAGTGATTTTGAAAGTAAATGGAATGATGTTGTTTCTTGCAAAGGGTATCGTGTATGATCTTCGGGATGATTTTCTGTATCCATACATGGCGTGGCTGAGACCAAATCTGATGTATTGTATGTGGTTGTAATTCCATGAAGTGAAAAAAAAAGCACTATTGCTTTCGAAACTTTTCAAAGATGTTTATGTTTACTCATTTGTGGGTTGAATACGTTATGCTCTGATAGATTAACAGTTTAGCCCTGAGAATGAGATGTCCTCATTGACCATAGAAGATTTTGTCAACAATATAACTGGGGATTACCTGATAGATATTTTACCGCTATTGGAGAATAAAACTGGGGAAGTCATTAAAGGATGAGACATAATCGTTAAAACAGATACTGCGAAAATATAATTTTTTTTTAATTTTAAAATTGTGCAGGTACATATAAATGTACTTTCAAATCAAGTGGGGTCATTAGTTATGAAATAAATAGCTCCGGGTATGACAGCAGCAATGATGTACTTACATGGAGCAGGGGATGTGATAGAATAATACATACTGGACAATGTTAATGTGACCTTACGTGGTGCAGTTTGGCTTCAGATAACATTGAGTGATTCGACTGAAGAGGGAGACAATGTAATACTCCCGAGAAGGGACGGACTATTGTTCCCTCTCTGTTTCCTTCTTCCTCCTCACAGCAATATGTGTGAGATGAAAAACCCTAAATCAGTTTTACCACTCGTAGAGGGTTCCTGACGAGGATTCATTGGAATCTCCCCACTGCCGAAAGCAGAGCGAATTCAGGCGATTCTAACTGTTTCAGGAAGAAATCCCATCACCAGCAGCTGATAAGAAAAGACTAACTGGATAAGCTGAATAGTGTTTGATGCAATCTTTCAATTTTCCTTGGTCATAATCTCAATTAATATTTGGTCGTACTTTTTAAAATCAATGCTCTGCAGAGACTTTGTTTTTCAGTTTGTCATCAAATGTGTGCATGTGTCAGTATTTTTAGAAGGAGAAGCATTGGTGTACATATTTCCAATTTCCAAACTGTTTGTCATTCTTCTTTCTATCACAATTTGAGTAACTTTGTTTTGGCCTTAAATTTGTTAATTTTAACAAATTAAAAAAACCTACCTGACTTATTCATAACATTGACCGTGACCAGTCTGAGGTCCATGTTATTGGTCTTTTCACCAAACTGGTTCAATTAAACATTTGCTATGACCAATGGAGAAGTGCAACGAGGAAAGAAAGTTATGACCCAAACTATAGACTGGTGATCCTGACAAAAGTAATGGGTAAGCTGTTGGAGAGGATTTGAAAGGATTGGTTTACATGTATTTGCAAATGCAAGGACTGATTAGGCATCATCAACATGGCTTTGTACATGGGAAATCATGTCTCACTATCTTGATTGCGTTTTTTTAAGAGGTGACAAAAAAAAACTGACGAAGGCAGTGAGGCAGACATTGTCCAAATAGACTTCAGCAAGGCGTCCAACAAGATTCCGGATAGCAGGCAAGTTAGTCAGGTTAGGTCATCAATGTATCCAGGCTGAGCTAGCCAATTGACTACAAAATTGGATTGAAGCTCGAAGTCAGATTGTGAGGCGAGAGGATTGCATTTCAGACTGAAGGCCTGTTACCAGCGGTGTGCTACAAGGATCAGTGCTGACCTTACTGATTTTCCTCATATATATGAATCATTTGGATGCGAATATGTGCCTGTAGGTTTGCAGATGACATCAACATTTGTGATGTAGTGCAGAAAATTATCTCAGAGTACAACGGGACCTTCATCAGATGGGCCAATGGGCCGAGGAGCGGCAGATGAAATTTAGTTTTGATAAAAATGTAGTATTGCATTTTGTTAAAGTAAAGCAATGCAAAACTTATGCAATGAATGGGAAAGGGCAGGCTTGGAACTGCTGTTTATCAAAGGGGTGCAGGGCTGTAGTTACGTGAAAGTGGAATCGCAGGTAGACAGGGTGGTGAAGAAGACACTTCATATGCTTGCCTTTATTGGTCAGTGCATTGAGAATGGGAGTTAGGTCATGGACGTTTGTGAGACCACATTTAAAATGCTGCGTTCAACTCGGTTCACTCTGCTATAGGAAGGACGTTGTTAAACGTTCTAGGGTGAAGAAAAGATTTACAAGGATTTTGCCAGGACGGGAGGCTTTGGACTATCGCAAGAGGCTGGACAATTTGGGACTTTTTACTCTGGAATATCGGAGGCTGAGGTAGGACATTATAAAGGTTTATAAAATCATGAGCGGCATGGATAGTATGAATAACCAAGGCATTTTTCCATGCATTGGGGAATTAAAAACTGGAGTGCAAAGTGTTAAGGTGAGAAGGAAAAGTTTTTATACTTACTTTAGGGGCAATATTTTCATGCAGAGGGTGCTGTGTGTATAGAACGAGCTCTCTGAGAAAGTGATGGATTCAGGCTACAATATATTAAAGGCATCCGGTTGTTCATTTTAATAGGAAGGATTTAGAGTGATATGACTCAATTGTTGACAAGTGATATTAGATCAGATTGGGATGTCCGGTCACTGTGGACAAGTGCCGTGCAGTATGACTCAAGAAGAGATACGAGGAAAAATCCTGAACGGGCTTTTCGAGAGGGAGTTCTCTTCCCCAGAAATTTGTGATGCCCCTGTTTACATTTATTCAAACTGAGTTAGTTAACTATATCAGAGAGAAGTGAGTCACAGATAATTGGACACAGACAGAAAAGTGTGGCAGAGACCATAACTTGATCTGCGGCAAACTTAGTGCCTGGTGAAAGTGTCAAGATGCTCAAAGTGTCAAATGACCCGGTCCTCCTCCTCAGTCCTATGTTCTTATGTTTTATTCAGCCCCTCAAACTTGCTACTTAGAAACAGAGAGACCATTCAGCCCCTCAAAGCTCTTACACACGGTTTGGGTTAGTTTGGAAAAAATGCAATTGGAAAAAAAGCCCCTCATCTCTCTTTACAGAGACTCCACATTCTACGACTTTTACTTAATTTGCTGGTCATCTTTTAGATCTACAGTCACTGTGAATATCAACCCGACATCACACCCAGAATTGATTCACAAAATAGTCTGATCTCCCTGACTGCAACATTCCAAAGCAGAATATCCGAGTGAATAACATTGACTAACAGAATGTGAGAACATCAAAGACTTGATCACGTCGATCATCCCACCCACTCCCACCCCGAATCCTGCCTTGCCCTTCACTAAGATCGTGGTTGATCTGCGCGAGATCTCAAATCCACTATTAAGTCCAATTCTCAATAGCCCTCAAATCTCTGACAGGTCAAAAGTCTTCAAAGTTTGTGAGAAGATTTGTAGCTCGGGTGCTCGTTGCTGTGGTTCTGTTCGCCGAGCTGGAAGTTTTTGTTGCAAACGTTTCGTCCCCTGTCAGATGACTAAGGGAAAGACAACGGAACGAGGACATGCCGCAACCCAAAGGACTAGCTACACTACCATACATTAAGAACATCTCTGAACTGACAGCCAGACTACTGCGACCACTAGGACTTATAACAGCACACAAACCAACAGCCACACTCAGACAACAACTCACCAGAACGAAGGACTCGATACCCAGCATGAGCAAAACTAATGTAATGTACAAACTCCCATGCAAGGACTGCACAAAACAATATAAAGGACAAACAGGAAGACAGCTAACGATCCGCATTCATGAACACCAACTAGCCACGAAACGACACGACCAGCTGTCCCTAGTAGCCACACACGCAGACGACAAGCAACATGAATTCAACTGGGACAACACTATAGGGCAAGCCAAACAAAGAACAGCCAGGGAATTCCTAGAAGCATGGCACTCATCCACAAACTCCATCAACAAACACATCGACCTGGACCCAATATACCGGCCACTACAGCGGACAGCTGAAACTGACAACCGGAAGCGGCAGGGACAGGCTACGATAAATGCCGGAGGAAACACCACAGAAGCGCTTCACAGGAGGCTCCCAAGCACTGAGGATGTCACCAAGACAGGGGACAAAACGTTTGCAACAAAAACTTCCAGCTCGGCGAACAGAACCACAGCAGGTCAAAAGTCTATTTACTTTATCTTTAAAGATCTTTAAATTGAAACTTATCAGCTATGATTCAATGGGGGAGCAGACTCAATGGGCAGAATGGATGAATTTATGTCCCATTGTCTTATCTTTAGATTAGATTACTTACAGTGTGGAAACAGGCCCTTCGGCCCACCAATTCATACCGACCCGCCAAAGCGTAACCCACCCATACCCCTACATTTACCCCTTACCTAACACTACGGGCAATTTAGCATGGCCAATTCACCTGATGTGCACATTTTTGGACTGTGGGAGGAAACCGGATCACCCGGAGGAAACTCACGCAGACACGGGGAGAACGCGCAAACTCCACACAGTCAGTCACCTGAGGCGGGAATTGAACCCTGGTCTCTCTGGCGCTGTGAGGCAGCAGTGCTAAACACTGTGCCTTATGGTCTTAAGGCTTTCTTACTTACAGTGATCTAGCTTTTCTACCTTTTTGGAAAAGCGAATTCATGACCTTAACTACTCTTCCTTTGAAGAAACCACCTCCTTCTCCTACACCAAAACTTCACTCATAAGAATCGATTGAGAACTCTCAACTGTTTAGAGTCATTCATAGCACAGGAGATGATGTTTATCTCAGCCGTGGGACATCACTGTACGAGATCCTCAGGGTAGCTTCCTTAGCCCAGGCATCTCCAATTTGTCTTCATAGAATCTCTGTAGCGTGGAAGCAGGCCATTAGCACATTGAATCCACAACCGATCAGAAAGCCTTAAAACTTGTCCATAAATACTTAGTAGAAATGTAATGTTGAATTATAGAACACAAGAAAATAAACAGGGCAGGCAGGGGGGTATCAGGCCACAAAAGGGGGACCTCGGATGTGCAGAAGATAAAGAACATCTGTGATAACAGGATGCTCGAAAGCAATTAAGAACATTTGCTTTTACTTCAATGAATCTGTGTAAAAAGGACACGGAGTGATAACATTCACAGTTGTTAACTTGTGAAATTAATGACAGTGTTTGATTGTGATCTCGGAAACTATGTATCATCTCAGAATCATGTCAAAAGCCTTGTAATAAACGGTCAGGTCCTATCAATTATAATGGATTCTTATTACGTGTGTGTGCGTGTGTGAGAGAGCGAGAGAGATATGAATGTTTTGAATTTATTTGCATTTTGGGACTTTATGATGAGTTTGAGTGGCCATTGCTGTTTCTGAAATGCAAACTCTAAAATGTAATATTGATGAACTTCCTTGGTGTTCTTATACACCATGTCTGCCCCACTGTCAATTCTAACTCGTCAGATCTTATGTCGTCTTTGAATTTAAATCACAACCCTGAAAAGAAAGCGTGTTTAATTTGAGACTAATGAATCATTTAAAATGTAACCTTTCAGCCTCAGGTAGAATGATTTTGTGTTTTAGATAAAAGCAGAAGTCTGCTCCTAGCTTAAAAAATATTCTAAACCTAACATTGAAGAGATTCTGACACAATCTGTCAGGAAGCCATTTTATGATCAAAGCTTGCCCTCCTCACTAAGATGCCATTTTGTGAAACAATGATATCTGACATGCAAGCTGTGCAAGGTTACCTTATGACCTCTCCCACTTAGTTTAGACTGATACCTTTTTATGACAGGGACTTACCACACCAACAGGCAGTGACTCGGCAGGATCTGTTTTCCTTCCGATAGATGGTTGAGGGCCTACAGGAGTGATCAGTTCAGCGCACACAGACCTGTTAATTAACTTCTCTTCCTTACAAATTATGCCTTTCCACTGTCTGTCTAATTAAGAACATGCAGTGTTTTTTGTAAAGTTTTGTAAAAAGGAAGCCTGTTTGAGACAGAAGTGTGGAGTACTCTGCGAGGGCTCTTTAAGGAAGAGCTGGTGTCCGACTTTTCTAAGGTTTTAGAACCTCAGCCAGCCTGGCTTATAGGTGTAAATGTTATGTTGTAACAGTGATACTATTGGTAAATAAAGGGGAAGGCTAAAATTAAACTAAACTGTTTGTTTATTCCAGACTACTAAAGTGTATGATCTCCAGGATGAACCAAGAGAGGCTTATAGGTCTGAATCCACAAGGGATTCCCTCAGCCGTCTCAAATCTGGACTTTAACAATATGAATAGGAAGGGTTTAGAGAGGGATGGGCTAAGTGCTGGCAAATGGGACCAGATTAGTTTAGGATATCTGGTCGACATGGACAAGTTGGACCGAAGGGTCTGTTTCCAAGCTATACATCTCTATGACTTGACAACTCTTCGGTAACTCATGCCCTGTCAGTGAGCACAGTTTCCCTCCATCTCTGTACTTAACCCCTCCTTCACGGATGGTTGTTGAAACGATGCAACAATGTGGCCTAATTGTCTATCTTCATTGTAACTTTGAAAATGCCCTTAATAACTGCAGATTTTAGTGCTGTTCCTGAATGTCTACTTTGGATGAGGATTCAGTTTATCTCTCTCCAATACTGGTGTGTAAACATCAATGGGCTACGTACCTGCTGTTTGTTAGAAGCAGCTGGTCACTCTGCTTTGAACTGAGGAAGTTTTACAGTGTCTTAGTCCCTCAGGTGTTTTTCTGAAGGAAGACACAGGGACACCACCTGTAACTCAACATGAGGCTAGTCTGATAATATTGAACTGATTATTGTCACATTCATTGCACCTTTGTTAGGATGTGTTTTGTCTTTTTCTTTAAAGCCAACAACCTAACCAGAACCACGGATCTGATTCCATTGTTGCCCTGAGCTGCTTCTTGTCTGGGGATTGTGTTTGTTTTTCATGTGATTTGATACCAATTGATTTGGAGATGGTGGTGTTGGATTGGGGTACACAATGTTAAAAATCACACATCAGGAGCTTCCAAAAAAAACTGTTGGACTATAACCTGGTGTTGTGCGATTTTTTACTTGATACCAATTGAGTGAGATCCAGAAACTGAGCAACAACTGCCCAGCACCATGAATGGGGGTACTCAACCACCAGGATGCCTACACAGTTCAATATCCAACTTCCCAACTACTTGTTGGAAAGAGGAAACCGGCGCTATTTCTAATGTTCTTACCAAGACCCCAGTTGTATGTTCTTTTATAACAGTATCACATTTCTACAGTTGGTCCACACAACCTCAAGGGTGAGGTTGCCTCAAACACTTTTACAATTGTATTTTATGATATATTCTTCCTCTGCTCCCACAGACAGTAACAGTATCCAATAAAAAGGAGATGGGAATTCCTCGATGTCAGGTACAAATGCCAGGGCTCTCCACATTAAAAAGAAAATAAGAAATCTGTGAGTGGCTCTTAAAAGAGCCTTTGGGTTGTCAGATTCAAGAACAGTCTTCACTTTTTAAAGGCTCTAGTAGGTACATCCACATACTGAATCAGAAATGTTTCTCGTGCACACTTAAATTCCTCTCCATCTAGACCCTTAACACTATGGCATTCCCAATCTATGTTTGGAAAGTTAAAAAACCCTACCATTACCACCCTATTATTCTTACAGATAGCTGAGGTCTCCTTACAAGTTTGTTTCTCAATTTCCCTCTGACTTTTAGGGGGTCTTTTATACAATCCCAATAAGGTGATCAACCCTTTCTTATTTCTCAGTTCCAACCAAATGACTTCCCCGGATGCATTTCCGGGAATATCTTCCCTAAGTACAGCTGTAATGCTATCCCTTTTCAAAAATGCCACTCCCCCTCCTCTCTCGCCTCCCTTTCTATCCTTCCTGTAGCATTTGTAACCCGGAACATTAAACTGTCAGTCCTGTCCATTCCTGAGTCACGTTTCTGTAGTTTCCTCTGGTGATGTCATTTCCTGTTCTTTTTCTTAGGGGGTGGTAAATGGGATCCAAGTCAATGTGTGTGTTGATGGAGTTCCGGTTGGAATACCATGCTTCTAGGAATTCTCGTTCATGTTTGGCTTGTCCTGGGATGGATGTGTTGTCGCAGTCAAAGTGGTGTCCTTCCTCATCTGTATGTAAGGATACGAGTGAGAGTGGGTCATGTCATTTTGTGGCTAGTTGATATATATGTATCCTGGTGGCTAGTTTTCTGCCTGTTTGTCCAGTGTAGTGGACTCATATCCACAAGTCTCTATAATTGAGATGCATGGTTAAGGTTGATGCTCAGAATCTTTTTCCAGGAGTTGAAATGTCTAAAGCTAAGAGGCATGCATATAAGGTGAGAGGGGGAAAGTTCAAAGGAGACATACGGGGCAGTTTCTTTTAAACATAGAGAGTGGTAGGAGTGGAATGCACTGTCAGGGGTGCAGATGGAATCTGATACGATAATGGTATTGAAAGGACTTTTAGGTAAGCAAATGAATATGCAATAAATGGAGGGTTATGGACCAAGGGCAGGCAGAAGGGATTACTTTCATTTATCGGCATGTTCCGCACAACATCGTGGGCTGAACGACCCAGTTGTGTGCTGTACCAGTCTATGTTGAGATTTAATGCAGTTTATATTTCGGATGAGGATTCATTCAAGTTGATTGAAGCTGGGTAGATTGCATTTAGAATATAGATTAAATAGATAGAAACATTCATTTCATCGGTGGTGTTTGACTTTGAAGATATCTGGAAATGGAACTCAATGTGAGTCTGACTTAATCCACTCTGACTGTGGAAAGGATGTTCTTCACTCTGATCACAGTAACATACCTATTGCTTGTTCGAAGCAGCTGGTCAGATTTGGCTCTGTACCGAGGGAATATTACATTTTCTTGGTCCTTTGAGGACTTGCCTGGAGGAAGACAGAGGAGGTACCTCCTGTAATTCAACATCAGCTATGATTGGTAACATCAATGTACCATTCAGTTAATGATCATTATGATTTTTTATTTAAAGCCAGCAAAGTCAACAGAACCACGGGTCTGATTCCACTCCTGCCCTGAGCTGCTCCTTGTCCATTTTTAATTAAAATTCTAAGACCAATTGAGTGAGATACAGAAACTAAACAACATCCACACAGCTCCGTGAATGGGACTACCTGATGTAAGTGGGTATGTGGATATGTGAGTTCAGTTATTGATGTGTACCTGCCAGTTCCGCCTTGGTGAATGTGAGAGTGTAGCTATCAAACTGTAACATTCATTGTATGGTCAATATGTTTACATATTCACACAGCAGAGACTGGCAGGGTCCAATTAATAATTATCGAATCATAAAAATAATACAACACAGAGGGGGCTATTCAGCCCATCTTGTCCATGCCAACCCAAAAACACCCAGATCCCCTTTCCCAGTCCCACCTTCCTGCCACAGCGCATAGCCTTGCAGTTTACAGAACTTGACGTGCAGTTCCATGGATTTTTGTTTAAAATAGTTTAGGGTCTTTGCCTGCGCCACCAAATCAAAGTTAAAAATCCGTGTGTTTGATTTTACCTTTGTGTGCCAAAGGGTGTTTGTGGGGATTATTGCAAGTGTTGGGAACAATATCGTTAAGTTCATATAATCTGTTGGGTTTTCGGATGGGTTAACTTATTTCGCATTCTGTTCTGTTATGAGACATAGGAGCATTTGTTTGTGTTTCATTTGATAATCTTGTAAATCAATTCTGTTTTGTTTAAAACAACGTGGTTTGACCAGCTACATCACCCCTGGAATATCCGCGTTACACCTGCTTAAAACAACTAGCAAAATTAGGGTCCAGGCTACAAGAAATGTTCTGAGGGGATCTGGCATGGTCTATACTATTTTGGGGGCTCTATGTAGGATTTGTTCTATAGTTCTGATTTGGGATTAGGGTTGTTGGACTCTGAGGCAGCGAGTGGTAGGTGTTAGTGTATTTTGTTCTGGGTTTTGAATTCAGTTGGTTTAAACAGTGTTTGGGAGAGCAATGACTCTTTCAGTCAACAAGAGTTTTCTGTGGGTGGAAGAAGCGATTTTGGGGCTTTTACAAAAGGTGATTAAGGGTAAGCTGCTGGAAATAGCAGACAAGCTGGGATTGAGGCTGTGTCCTTCCATGAGGAAAGGAGAGATAATTACAGGAGTAGATCAGCATTTACATTGGTTGGAAACACCATCAGAATCTTTAGAGATGGCTAACATTCAATGGAAAATTCAGCAACTTGAGTTAGAGGCAAAACACAAGGAAAGGGCGACAGAAATGAAATCTTTTGAATTATGATTAAATAGAGAGAGAGTGAGGAGAGAGAGTAAAGGAGATAAAGGGAAGGAATAAAGAGAGAGAGTTTGAACTTTGGAAATTGGCTTTTCCTTAATTAATGAAAACTCATGTGGAAGAGCAGAGAGCTATAATGGCAAGATTGACAGCTGAAATGGCTGATGGTTATGAGTTGGTCCATAAGTCAAAGTTTGGCTTCCAAAACCAGTTTCAATCCATGAGGGATAGAAGTTGAGGACAAGAAAAATCCTCACATGGAAAGGAATAGATCTCTGTGAAGATTATAAGTATGACTTACCACAGGGTAAAAAGGAAACCTTGAAGGGGAAAGAGAAGTTAAAAAGCTCTGAGGTTTTTGCTGCAAAACAGTAGGCTAAATAAATCAATATTGGTGGGTTATGAAAAACACTGGGAAACCAGATATAGGAAACAGGATAAGCCAGTGAATTTTGTTGGAGTGGTAACAGAAAGCACAATGGAGGCTCAAAAGCTGCACCAGAAATGCACAAGCTGGTTGGAGGTGTGAGGTCTTCTTAAATCATCCACCTTTGAAGGTAAAGCTTACTCGCATAGGCCAGGAGAAGCAGATAAAGTGGTTACAATATTAAGACATACAAAGATCGTCTAAATCTGTGATGGTTAAAGATGAGGAGATACGCACCTCTGAAGGACTATTGCCAGAAAAAGGTTCTAGTAACAGGAATTCATGTTGAGACAAGAAATGCTTAATTGTGAGAAGTGAGGTTAGATTATCCAGTGAAGAGTGGAGAAGTTGTGGTAGGAGTATTGGACAAACTCTCAGCACCGGGAATACAATTTATCCTTGCTAATAATATTGTTGATTCACCGGTAGGAGTGCTGCCTACTGGAGTGAAGTAGCGTGATGTCTGGAAGAGGGAAAGGAGGCAAAGGCCTGGGAAAAGGCGGAGCGAAGCGGCACCGGAAAGTGCTCCGTGATAACATCCAGGGCATCACCAAACCAGCCATCCGGCGCCTGGCTCGCCGTGGCGGGGTCAAGCGCATCTCGGGCTTGATCTACGAGGAGACCCGCGGGGTGCTGAAGGTTTTCCTGGAGAATGTGATCAGGGATGCGGTCACCTACACTGAGCACGCCAAGCGCAAGACAGTCACCGCTATGGATGTGGTGTACGCTCTGAAACGCCAGGGCCGCACTCTCTATGGATTCGGCGGCTGAGGATAAAGCGACCCATTTCCAGCGAACCCAAAGGCTCTTTTCAGAGCCACCCAAACTCTCCGATAGAGAGCGGAGACCTGAGGACGGAGAAGGCAGCACATAGGGAGGGGATAGTGTAACTGTTCTATAACGTGTCATTTTTCCCAGACATGACCCTTTCAGAAACGATACTTACATGAGTTGTGATGCTGGGACACAGCGTATGTTTTCATAGCCTGCTCTGTCCATGTGCCTGTTACAGACCGTTCAGGCGGCCATGAAGTTGTGATTCGGCTGATTATAATCTGGTTGAAATAAAATATCGATTCGGTGAGCTTCTGTTATTTTATCGTGCTACAATTTCAACAGCGGCAGCGTTGTTTAGATTGATTCGCGGTGGGTAGACGTTCGGCTGTTCAGTTTGACTGGGCTGTTTTAAACCCCGCCTTTCCTCCTGCCTGTAACAGACATATCAGGCAATAACCCCCCCTTTTGTCCGGGCTGATAGCTAACTAAGCTTTAATCGATTACTATAAAGCATCTGAGTTGCGAACGAGTGGCGTAATATGTCTTAATATGTTATTTGATTTCAGGGTTTGAGAGGGTGAATTCAGCGGGCATTTTGCAATTGACCAACTGTCATTTCACGTTATCCGATCAGCCTCCAACAATTCTTTTCCTGTCTTTTCTGTGCCTTCGGAGCTGTTTCTCTGTGGGCTGAGGGACAGGGCTATATCCAATCCCAGCTCTAGGGCGGACTCTCCATTCCCTTAAATAGGCAGCACCGCAGCAGCCTCAGCATTGACAGCAGCAGCCTGTGTGTGTGTTACAGAGAGTTAAAGAAAATGGCTAGAACCAAGCAGACAGCGCGCAAATCCACCGGAGGGAAAGCTCCTCGCAAGCAGCTGGCGACCAAAGCGGCCCGCAAGAGCGCTCCGGCCACGGGCGGAGTGAAGAAGCCTCATCGCTACAGGCCCGGCACGGTGGCTCTGCGGGAGATCCGCCGCTACCAGAAATCCACCGAGCTGCTGATCCGCAAACTGCCCTTCCAGCGCCTGGTGCGAGAGATCGCTCAGGACTTCAAGACCGATCTGCGCTTCCAGAGCTCGGCGGTGATGGCCCTGCAGGAGGCCAGCGAGGCTTACCTGGTGGGACTGTTTGAGGACACCAACCTGTGTGCCATCCACGCCAAGCGGGTCACCATCATGCCCAAAGACATCCAGCTGGCCCGCCGGATCCGCGGGGAGCGCGCCTAAAAGGAGCATAGCCGGCCCTGCACATTCACCCGGAGAGTAAGAGAAAAACGCAACGGCTCTTTTCAGAGCCACTAAACCATCCAGAGGGAGCAGGAAACGATGGGTTGTATTAATATTGTAGTTATAAAACCAGGAAGTTAGTACGGAATGAGTTATAAGCGATATTGACGTGGGCAGTGAAGTCCTATCTAATGAGATCTCCCGTGTTCGCAGAATTTATGACAGATTGTGAAAAATAATTTTAACATCACATTGTGGTAGTAGATTATAAATTCCCGCGAATCTCCCTCTCTGTCTCGGTATTCATATGGCTTGTCGTTGGGGGATGGCAAAGATTTGGTGCCAAGAGATCGAATTGTTACTTGCGGACATTTGTGTCGTATTTTAGGAAGTGCACAGGAGCTGAGTAAAGCATTAATGGGGAGTCAGTTAAACAAAGCCGCAGGCAGCGGCAGTCCAGTTCCAACTACTGAGATCTCTGGTGATCGCAGATTTTGCTATAAAAGATTCCAGAATTTAACTAATGGGGGTGGGATAGGATTGACGCCTAAAGATCAACGGCTCATTTTTAAATTTGAAAAGCCCACTAAGATGTAGAACAGAAGTTTTTACAGAGGAAAATGCGTAGGTACTTAGGTGTTGATTTGTGTATCGATTACAAAAGTGTAGTTTATACAATCTAACTTTACCCTCTTCCCTCATTTTACAGCTGATAAAAAAAAAATCACCGACGGGTACTTAGACTGGCTTTCTTCTCTGCCCCCAGAGAGAGAGCATATTATGAACACACTAGTGAACAAAGCTCAGTAGTATTTGCTACATCGACTGTATGCTTAGTGCACTGGGTCAATTCAGCTTTTCCTGATGCAGTTGAAGGGAATGTGAAACCAAAGTCAAACCCGATCGGGACATTTCTCGTCCTGCAAGTACAAATTCAGCATGTGGGTGTGTGTTTTGCCGAGGGGTGGGGGTATGAGTGTGTGTGTGCAAGTGCAAAGAAGTATACGCGTACGTCTGAGAGGGTGCATGCCTGCGTGAGGGACAGTAGTGTGAGCGTATGAGAGATGGATCTCCGTGAGTGTCTGTGTGTACTTCGCTCAAAAGCTGTAAGAATCCAAGTGAGATTCTGTAAATCCATTTTTTTATTAAGATTAGAATCAGTCTGACCACAGTCTCACACAGGGCACCTTAAAGGCATTATCTAGGCCAACGTGACATCAGTTACTCAGGTTCACTTGAGAATGTAACTTTTAGATGTTCTGCGATTTACATTTGCAAAAACTGAAACCAACATGATCATTCTAAAAGATTACAGATTAACCAACAATCCGGGTCTTTGTTAATATGATTTCAGTTACATCACACTCTAAACTTCTGCGAAAAATTGTCTTACGATCTTAGACTACAAACACGTGATGAAAGCTCCGAAAGCTAGTACATAGAAATTAACCTGTTTGACTATAAGCTGGTGTTGCGTGATTTTTAACTTTATACATCACAGTCCAACATCAGCATCTCAAAACCGCAAGTGTTCAATAACAAGGCGATAGTAATTGACTGATCTCAGGCTCAAAGTTCAAGGTTCTCCACAGTAAAATAAATCCGGCAAAGATGACGGCGTAGCCCCTTTCACACATGCTGTGAGTGGCTCTGAAAAGAGCCTTTGGGTTGTCAGATTCAAGAATACTCTTCACTTTTTAGCGGCGCCCCCAGCGGAAGTTTTCTTGGGCAGCAGCACGGCCTGGATATTAGGCAGCACCCCGCCCTGAGCGATGGTCACCCCTCCCAGCAGCTTGTTGAGCTCCTCGTCGTTGCGCACGGCCAGCTGCAGGTGCCTGGGGATGATGCGGGTCTTCTTGTTGTCCCGGGCCGCGTTGCCGGCCAGCTCCAGGATTTCAGCCGTCAGATACTCCAGCACCGCAGCCAGATAGACCGGCGCTCCGGCACCCACACGCTCAGCATAGTTACCCTTTCTCAGGAGCCTGTGAACACGGCCCACCGGGAACTGCAGGCCAGCCCGGGACGACCGAGACTTCGCCTTGGCGCGAGCTTTCCCACCGCCCTTTCCTCTTCCGGACATGGTCACAAACTCACAAGCACTTTCACAGAAAATGCTGCACTCCGCCCACATTGCGGCCTCTTATATCTTCGGGAGGAATGGCGGGTCGGCCATTTCTGATTGGTCCCATTGTCCAGCCCCGCCTAATGTTGTTTCAATTCCCAATCAGATATCTGCCTCATTCCCCAATCCGGAGAGGGCACGGGGAGGAAGGCGGAAAGTACCGGCGCCAAATCATCAACCGCCTTCTTTCCAATTTGAAAATCCCGCCAATTTACAAACAAAGGAGTGTCTTTTATCTTGAAAAATGAAGTACAAAATACGGAGGAAGTTTTTATAAAATACTCGTATCTTAATTTACTTTTAGTTTACAAATGTATACTTCACTCGATCTGTCTCTCCCTCATTTGGCGACCTGTATTCGTCCATTTCTGATCTCGAGTGGGTAATTTTCTAAACCTTAAGAAACTGAAAAGAAACACGCCAAACACTTCAGTCCGCACTTGACTTCTCACTTCACATTTCAATAGCACCCCGGCATGCTGATAAAGCAGCACACAACATTCTTCCGACACAGTATCGATGGCGAACGGTGTTTAGACGATATTCTAAAGCTGTCCTCTCTTATTGCTCTCGCTCTATCAGCAAAATCCAACCCGGCAGCTGTTTTGGCGTTCTCTCGGTTCCCTTTGAAAGCCTCTCACCGACCGCAGAAATTGCTTTGCTTTTTGCATTCTGAAAAATCGGATTAAACCCGCGCATTGCAATTTTAAAAAAAAAAAATCAGATGAAAGATGTGGACAAGTATGTATTGTTTGCTTGGGGAGAAAGTGAGGTCTGCAGATGCTGGAGATCAGAGCTGAAAATGTGTTGCTGGAAAAGCGCAGCAGGTCAGGCAGCATCAAGGGAACAAGAGAATCGACGTTTCGGGCATAAGCCCTTCTTCAGGAATTGTTTGCTTGCCAAGTTTAAAATCACGTAGCACCAGGTCATAGTCCAACCAGCTAATTCGAAAGCACTAACTTTCGGAGTGCTGCTCCTTCATTAGGTAGTATGTAAGTTATGAAAATAAGTATTAACATTTTACCAGGGATTTTAGCAATTTTAAACAAACAAGATGAAAAAATGATTCACTGACTTTTAATCTGCCCACTCTCTACAGACAGGGAAGAAGCTGTTTATGCAATCATCCCCACAACTGTACCTCATTAATTTGCAAACCTTTTATATAAACAAATATAGCACTAGTAAAATTATCCAGCGAAGAATCATATGTAAACTAAAACGAAGGTTCAGCTCTCTCTGGGAAGTTGTGGGTGGCCTTTGAGTTGTGGATGTGTTTGTTTCAATGCGGTGCCCCACTTGGAGCTGGTGTACTTGGTCACCGCCTTTGTGCCCTCCGACACGGCGTGCTTGGCCAGCTCCCCGGGCAGCAGCAGCCGCACGGCTGTCTGGATCTCCCGGGAGCTGATGGTGCTGCGCTTGTTGTAATGGGCCAGGCGGGAAGCCTCCCCCGATGCGCTCGAAAATATCGTTGACGAACGAGTTCATGATGCTCATGGCCTTGGAGGAAGATGCCAGTGTCGGGGTGAACCTGCTTCATCACATTTTAGATGTAGATGGAGTAGCTTTCTTACGTGGACCGCCTCCTCTTCTTGCCGCCCTTCGCTAGCGCCTTCTTAATGATTTTCTTCGCGCCCTTCTTGGAGGCTTGCTGTGCTTTCTTCTCATCAGCCATAGCGCCGCTCACTTTCGGTCGCAGAATAAAGGAAAGCAGACTCGGAGCTCCCTTTTTATAGATAAAAACAATGACTGCAGATGCTGGAAGCCAGATTCTGGATCAGTGGTGCTGGAAGAGCACAGCAATTCAGGCAGCATCCGAGGACAGGCAAAATCGACGTTTCGGGCAAAAACCCTTCATCACCGAAGACGTCATCAATGCTAATAAGGGATGGGAAATCCTGGTTCCTGAATGGGTGGCTCAGACGGTGTCATTCCCAAACACATGTTTCTGTGATTGGTTTGTGTGGGACCCAATGTGGATCTGTCAGAATCGACAAAATGTGAAGTGGATGGTGATTCTGTTCCTGTCAGTCTGACTGAGGGAGATTTGTTTTGTGTCTGGAACACAGAAAGTGACTGTGGTATTGGCTCGGTTTCCTTTTGTTCCTTGTTGTGCTGATGTGGGAGTGGAAGGGTGTGTTTCTAGCTCCGCAGGTCTGTTTCTGGTCCTCTCTCTGGGCTGGAATTAACACTGAGTTTGCCACTTTTCTCAGTGGTTAGCACGACTGCCTCACCGCGCCAGGGACCCTGGTTCGATTCTAGTTTCGGGCGACTGTCTGTGTGGATTTTGCACATTCTCCCCGAGTCTGAGTGGGTTTCCTCCGGGTGCCCAGATTCCCTCTCACAATTCGAAGACGTGCAGGGAGTTGAATTTGCGATGCTAACTGCCCATAATGTTCCGGGATGTGTAGGTTAGTTGCATTAATCAGGGGTAAATGCAGAATTATGGGGAATGGGTCTGGGTGGATTACTCTTCGGAGGGTCGGTGTGGACTTGTTGGGCCGAAGTGCCGAATTCTACACTGTAGCGATTCTAAGACTGTGAATGTTTTCTAGGTTTGGGGTTGATGGAATTCGTTCTCAACTGCACGGAGTTGGAGAGAGATGAAAAAAAAAAGTCCCGATTTAAAAATTTTCTTGAGTCATAGGTTGAAAATGTCTGTCTTGACTGTGGGATTAATATATTTCTGAGAACTTGATTGCTAACTGTGGGCCCAGAGACCGATATATAACTGTTTGCTTTGCAAGTAACGACAGCGTATCAGAACCACGTTGCTACTCTTTTTATTTAGGAGTATTGAACTTTCACGCAGGGATTTAGAGCAATTGTCCTTCTCATATGAATGCCTGTTAACCAGCAACCGTTAGCATGCTATATATGTCTCACTTTAACCTTATATCTATCTTAGACATTTGGCATGAATTCAACATCACCGAGGCTCTGGTCCTCTGTGTAATAGTCAATTAGTGTTACTTCAGGACAGGTTTAATTCTGTATCCATCAAACACTGATGGAAGTGATAAAACTTTACACCATTTGCCTGCCACTTGGAAATGTTCCTCCAATCTGTGCCTATCCATTACTGGGAGGTTTTTGTTTACTCTATTTCACAGTCTTTACATGTCAGTATGTAACTGGACTGTAACTCAAACCTTCTGAAGTGTAACCATATTGTTTCTTACTCTGTAGGTGTCAGTCATTAACATAAGAATGTGTCTCATTTAGTATCTACAATTTTGAGTGTGACCAAACACCACTTTAGACAGTCTCAGGTAGGACTCCCTCCCCTCCACAGCAAATCCTTACAATCAACTTCTGCGATTTGACAGTAAGTTTGTATTTATAACTGCAGCATTTGGCAAGAGGCAATATCTTGTACATTGCAGAAATTGACAATAACAATTTTATTGCTGATGTTACACTGTTTGTCAGTTTCTCACCAATGGACAGTTGCATTGTATCCTAACAATTTAATGCTTTGCAACTGACTCCATATTTCATTCTGTAACTGCCAGTTTGTTGTTTCTAATCTTGTTTTTACTCAGTTTCTGTGGTTTTGTTCGCCGAGCTGGAAATTTTTGTTGCAAACGTTTCGTCCCCTGTCTAGGTGACATCCTCAGTGCTTGGGAGCCTCCTGTGAAGCGCTTCTGTGGTGTTTCCTCCGGCATTTATAGTGGCCTGTTCCTGCCGCTTCCGGTTGTCAGTTCCAGCTGTCTGCTGTAGTGGCCGATATATTGGGTCCAGGTCGATGTGTTTGTTGATGGAGTTTGTGGATGAGTGCCATGCTTCTCGGAATTCCCTGGCTGTTCTCTGTTTGGCTTGCCCTATAATGGTAGTGTTGTCCCAGTCGAATTCATGTTGCTTGTCGTCTGACAGGGGACGAAACGTTTGCAACAAAAATTTCCAGCTCGGCGAACAGAACCACAACAACGAGCACCCGAGCTACAAATCTTCACCCAAATTTGAACTCAGTTTCTGTCAATGAATGGCATGTGAGAGAGCAAATATCTCAACATTTCTAACTTTCAGATGAATGTTTTTTTTTCACTCCATCCCTGTTATATTACGGTGAGTTGTAATTGAATCTGTCAGTGTGTGGTCTGTGAGCACACACAGTAAGTTACAGATAAAGCTAAAGGTGAATGTTGCCTCCCATTTCTGTCATGCAATTGCAGAGTATACACTACAGTTATGAATTTATTTCAGGATTTTGTCAGTTTAAATGTCTCAAAGCAGAGGACAAAAAGAAAAATGAGAATTCTGTGACATTTTTATCTGTCTGTGTGTACTTAGCTCTGAGAATATGTGAGTGCTATCAAAATGTACCTGTCAGTTTTTTTTAATGAATTGTTTTAAACCTTCACCTGTCAGTTTCTGCAATGTGAATGTTTCTGTGCAGTTTTCATTCTGAACCGGAGTTTCAACTACATGAATGAATGAGTACATTTGAAAGTATCTATACCGTTCAGTGTGTGCTCTGTGAATAAATGTGTACTTAGCATATTTGTCTCTGTTTAACATGACACTTGCCAGAAACTGCAGAAGCTCTTTTTATTTCAAATCTCTGTTGCTCAACATGCAAAAGATTTTATCATTTGCCATCAATGTCTGGGTAGCATGGTGGCACACTGGTGCCAG
Source organism: Chiloscyllium plagiosum (assembly GCF_037043375.1). Classification (NCBI taxonomy): domain Eukaryota; kingdom Metazoa; phylum Chordata; class Chondrichthyes; order Orectolobiformes; family Hemiscylliidae; genus Chiloscyllium; species Chiloscyllium plagiosum. Next base: position 11,140,009 of record NW_028270187.1, read on the forward strand.
GGACCCAGTTTCAATTCCAGCCTTGGCTCATTGTGCAAACTGCTCCCCACGTCTGCATTGGTTTTGTTACAACAAACCTCTTTACTAATTTAAAACCAGCAACACAGAAAAGATTTATCCCATGCAGTAATCTGTGAAAATTCAATAGGCCAAGAACACATTAAAGATTAATAGCTTTATTTATTAAAGTATAACAGAGAGTGATTAACTAACAACTACTTACAACTCCTTCCTCGAACCTATCTTCTATAATACTACTCTGATAGAACTCCTGATTAAGATTTACAAAACAAAACTTCATACCTCAAAACCAGGCAACTTTTGGTTCTTTTCTGTATTCCTTTCTTTTGTTCTTCTTGGAGATTGTGCTTCACAGGTCACTGATCGATAAAGGTACCTTTAAGAGAGCTATTTTTCAGGCAGTCTTTTTACATGCTGATGGTTTGGCAATTCTCCTTCTAATAGTTAATTTTTTCCCGGTCTTGTACCTTCAGAGCATCGGACTGTGTCATTGGCTTATAAGATTGTCAATATACTCAATTCATACTGGATTGGAATTTGGTATTTTCGGGATATAATTTAAACCGATTGGTTGAATTCAATTTTGTTTTTGTCTCCAGGCAAGCAGCTACTTGAGTTGTTTGACCAAATGTTACTTTTTTTTTTCAGAACACTTGGTGCTGTCCAGAAGTTCAACTGGCTTAAAGGTAGTTATACTCACGTCTTCATAACAGTTTCCTCTGGGTATTCCAGTATCCTTCCACAGTCCAAACAAGCAGGTTAGCTGGATGGTAAATGGCACTGTTATATTCAGCAATGTTCAGAATACGTGGGTTAACTATGTTTAAGATGTGGTTATGGGGGTAGGCGTCTATATCTGGGTGAGATGTGCTTTGGCAAATTGTTGCAGGCCTGTGGGCCGAATGATCTCTACCTGTACTGGAGGAATTCTGTACTGCAAATTAAAGTGAGACTTGTTATACCATTGTCAGTCTCTGGCACTCTGAAGCAGGTTGGAAAATCTTTACAACTTTTATTCAAAAGGTACTGTTTAGGATTGTAAGTTATTTTCTGGATTGGTCAGTCTCTGGTCTGAATGTGTACTTTGAATTTATTGTTAACATGTTTATAACCACGCCAGTATGAGAGTTTCTTCATTCCATGCCCAATAATTTCTGGGTATCTGTCTGAATGCATACCTTTTCATGTCAATGTTTGATTTTCCTTTGGACTACTTGAAAACAAAGTATTTATTCAGTCATTTTGTCTGAGATTTGTTCTACTTTTTGTGGAAACAAATTAACTTGCAATATTTGTTTCAATCTGATGCTTGGCTGCTATTTAATTCCTCCAGTCTGGATAAAAAGATTCAAGAATTACATCCAGTCAGAGAGTCAGACAGCAAGTTTAAGCCATGGTGAGATAATTGGATGAATAATTAGTCTGAATTTTTATTTACTTCTTTCCCAACTTAAGTGGAATACATTGTGAACATGCAAAACGTTCAGTATTTTCTAATAAACAAGTAGAATTTACTTTTCGATTTAAAAGCTTTAGGAAGTTCACTTGTAAACTGGGACTGACATACTTCACTCTCACACTGTCCTGGATAACTTGTTTAATGAAATGCTAGTTCTCCCAACTGTGACATCTTTGAGGTCATGACTTTTCTATTTTTGCCTATAGACCTACGAACCTGACAGTATTTCTGTATGTTGCAAGTTATTCTGTATCCACTGTGTATTGGCACCATCTTACTCTTTGTTGTGTCCAGAAATTATCTCAGTTTCCTTCAAGTCCTTCATGACACAAAGAAGGACAATAACTGGAGCAATCTGCAACTGTTTGTTCTTCTGCGAGTACAGAACTAATCTTGTTTCTTCCATTTACTTGTACGGTTTGTGTACTCAGAAAGTACTTTCTACCTGTCAGTCTGTGCTATTCAATGGGACTTTGGATACGGTTCATTGTCCTTCAAAACTCAGCTCAGATGTGACAGACGGTCAACAGATTAGAGCAACGTTGTCCAGTGAAAAACTTGGAAACTAAAATTTAATGTTGTCTACTCGGGCTGTTGTGTATACGTACTGATTTTATGTATAAAAAACATTTTTGAACGGAATAGTTGTTATGATACAAGGATGCAAACACTCACTTGATCCTGCGTTGTGTTACTGAGCAGTTTAAATGTTTGCTGTAAAGTGGACAGCCAATTAGCAAAGGAGAGCATTTTCAGTTCATGTTTCCTGAAGTGAATGGTAAAGACTTTATTTTCTTTGACTGTTTGTGTCTGTAAGATTCACTGGTAAGTGAAACCACAACATATTGTCTAGTCCCACTTGCCAGCATTTGACGCGTATCCCTCTAAACTTGTATATATCCAGGTGCCTAGAAAAGGTTGTGATTGTACCCACTACCTCCACTTCCTCTGGTAGCTCATTCCATTCAATTGCCACCCTCTATGTGATAAAGTAACCCCATAAATCCTTTATAAATCTTTTTTCCACAATTCAAACCTGTGCCGTCTATTTTTGCACTCACCCACATTTGGAAAAAGACCTTGGCTATCACCATATCATGCCCCTCATGATTTTCTCAACCTGTACAAAGGTCACACCTCATTCTCTGACAGTCCAGGGATCAAAGCAACAGCCTGTTCAGCCTCTCCCTAAAACTCAAAACCTCCAGTCCTGGCAATGGAAAGTCCTGATGAGAGTAATGCAGTTGACATGGTTTACATGGACTTCTGTAAGGCCTTTGTCGAAGCATAACCCCCCCCCCCCCCGACCAGGGATGAAAGATGAAAGACTCAGCAGGCAGGCAGGCAGCATTCAGGCAAGTGGTCGGTGTTTATTCAAGCAGAAACGGGTTAGTGCAAGGAGAGGGCCAAATGATCTTCTCCCGAGACTGGCCTCAGAACAGAAGTTCATGACGCACTCTGATTTTACAATAAAAAGCAATATTGTTTCTAAATTTTCTGATAACAATCACATACAACTTGATTATGATGTTCCTCCCTCTTAGTTTGCATACCGTAATCAATGAGGCACCTAATCAATGATGGGCATTTCCATGGACAGCTCCAGGATCCCCGACCTCTCAGAGTTTAGAGGACACTGTAATCTCTAGGCCTTGCAGTCTTTCTATGCATCCTATTCATTCACATTCCAAAGTTATTTTCTAGACACCCTCGGGTTTCTCTCAGTCTAGCTTGTCTCTCAGGACTGCTTGAATATTGTTATTCATTGTATTCCATTTTATAAAGTTCAATTGCTCCTCTGATATAATTAGCACAGTGGGGAATATATGAAGAAAAAGACAAAAGGACAGTTTGTTTTGACTTACTTGCCATCGACTTGTAATTTTAATTTCTGTTATAAAAACTCAGTCACAAAATGTAAAGTAATTTAGCTATTCCAACTATTAGCACTTTGTGATTAATGGGCTGTGAGCAATCTATTGTGTTCTGGGTGTAAGAGAAGTCATTATCTAAAGCTAACTAACCTTCACTTCCAGGTTTAAATGCTTCTTTTCCTCTTTATGCTTTAGTATTATGCACCTATATTTTAGGCTGGAAACTACTGAGATGATGCTACGTCTCTTTACGAGAACCTAATTCTTAATATTCTAACTTATTTCAAGAAACTATATACTATAAGATAACTTGAGCTGTTTTAGGGCATTAATGGGCTGTAACTAGCACCTGATGTCTGATCATTAACTGGGAATATTACCCTTTCATTTAATGTGGCTAGAATTACTCATTTATTGGACCTTCGGTCTGCTTGTCAGAACTGTTTCGAATGGGACCAGGCTGGGCCCTTCTTACTGTCCTCGCAGTGGCTTATTGAATGGTATCATTCTGCCTTACTGTGCGAGTAGGCTGCTTGGTGTAGTTTCTGCCTGCCATTGCGTTTCACATCCTGCTGTTTAATTCTTAAAGGCCAGCTTGTGTTAACAGATATGGGACACTCTATTCTGGCCAGGTACAGGCCACCCCTACAGCCTTTGACAAAGTCCCATATAAAAGACTGGTCCAAACCCAGCTCTTGGAGTCTTAAGCAAATTGGAGCTGAAATGAGCTTGCAGCCAGGATGCAAACTATAATGGTGGTGGGTTGTGTTTGTGACTGGAAGCCTGTGACCAGTGGTGTACCACAGGGATCAGTGCTTGGACCCTTGCTGCTTGTTATGTACATATTAACAATTGGATGTGAATGTAGAAAGTATAATTAGTAAGCCTGCAGATGAATTTTTCATGTGGAAATATTACACGTTTCAGTGCAGCCTTGGAGTGCAAAGGGCCTGTTCCTGTGCTGTATTGTTCTTTGCTCTCTGACATGAAAGTTGGTGGTGTTGTTGACAGTGAGGGAGATGGTCTGAGGCTACAATATGAGGACATTGGGGACTGCAATGACAGATGGAATTTAATCCTGATAACTGTGAGGTAATGAATTTTGGGCAGTCTAATAAGGGAAAGAATTACACAATGAAGGATTGGTCCCGAGGGAGTACTGAGGAACAAAGGGACTTTGGTGTACAAGTCTATAGATCACAGAAGGTGTCAGCACAGGCAGACAGGCTGCTGAAGAAGGCATACAGAATGCTTTCCTTCAGTACTGGAGCTGTTGAATATAAGAGCAAGGAAGTCTTATTACAACTTTGTAAAACAGATCAAATACTGTGTGCAGTTCTGATTGCCACACAATTAGAAGGAAGGGATTGGCTGGAGAGGATGCAGTGGGTTGGAAAGTCTCCTGAAAAGGGACGACTGTATGAGCTGGGTTTGGTTTCCTTGGAGCAGAGAAGGTTGATGGAGGATCTGACTGAGATATACTAAATTGTGAAAGATGCCTCACTGTCACATGGCAAAAGTTGAAGTGGAGGGGAAAACAGTTTAGAGGATATCTGAGAAAAATATTTTGACGTAAAGTTTGTAATATGCTGCCTGAGAGTGTGATGGAATACTCTCACAGCATTTAAGCAGCATCTGGATGTGCCCTTAAGAAACCAGGGCATAGTCGGCTATGGGCCAAGTGCCGGTAAATGGCATGAATGCAGTTTGGAGTTTGTTGGACATCATGGACATGGTGGACTGAAGGGTCTGTTTTTCTGCTGTATGACTCTATAACTATAAAATCCTTGTAAATGTTTTCTGCACCATCTCAAGTTTAACAACATTCTTCCTGGAGAAGGGTGATGAGCATTGTACGCAATCTTGCAAAAGTGGCATCACTGACGTCTTGTACAGCCACCACATGGCATGCCAACTCCTACACTCAATGTTCTGACCAATGAAGGCAAGCATGCCCAATGCCTTTTCACCGCCCTGTCTACCTGTGACTCGACTTTCAAGGAAATATGCACCTGCACCCCTCTGTCTCTTTGTTCAGAAACAATCCCCAAGACCCCACCATCAAGCGTAAAGGTCCACTCCTGGTTTGTCTCATCAAAATCTAACACCTCACATGTATCCAAACTAAATTGAATTCTTCTCGCAAAAAGATAAAATGAGCAGCTCGGGGGTGGGGGTATACTTACCAGTGGTAAGCCACAGGATACAGGTCTCTGGCACAGAATCTGTCCCTGCTGCTCAAATGTGAAGCGGGGAGAGGAACATCGCATTAGTCATTGGGTTCTCCATAGTTAAAGGGATAGATAGGATGTTCTGTGGGAAAGAGAGAGACTCATGGTTGGAGTGTTCCCTCCCAGGTGCCAGGGTGCATGATGTCTCAGATAGTGTTTTTGGGATCCTTGAAGAGGAGGGGGAGCTGCCCCAAGTCATGGTCCACCTAGACACTAACAACATTGGTATGACAAGGGATGTGGATTCAAGGCAGAAAGTCAGGGAGCTAGGATGGAAGCTTGGAGCTAGAACAAACAGAGTTGTTATCTCTGGTTTGTTGCCTGTGCTACATGCTAGCGAAGTGAAGAATAGGGAGAGAGAGGAGTTGAACAGTTTTTCACAGCAGAGAGCGGCGCGAGCTGGGCGGAAGTGAGGTTGGAGAGCAGAGCTGGTCGGGAAGGTAAGTGATTGATATTTGAGTGGGTGTGTTCTAGACCCCAGGCCCTACATAGTAGGGCCTCCCTCCCATCCTCCTCCTCTAACCTAATTTTAAAGTCCACAGGTAAGCTACTCAGTGTTCTTGTTTTGGAGACGAGGTGTAGGGTAATGGCAGCGCAGGCAGTGGAATGTTCCTCCTGCAGGATGTTTGAGGTAGGGGTGACCACCGATACTCCTGCCGACTTCATCTGCAGGAAATGCAGTCAGATCCTGCTCCTCACAGAACGAGTTAGGGAACTGGAACTGCAGTTGGATGAACTGAGGATTATTCGAGAGGCTGATAGAAGCGACAGGGACATAGCTACGCCAGAGAACAGAGGTAGCTGGGTAACATTTAGAGGTGGGAAGGGGAGGAAGCAGGCAGTGCAGGGATCCCCTGTGGTCGTTCCCCTAAACAATAAGTATACCGCTTTGGATACTGTTGGGGGGGACGGCCTAGCAGGGGTAAGCTGCAGTGACCGGGTCTGTGGCGCGAGGTCTGTCTCTGAGACCCAGAAGGGAAAGGGGGAGAGGAGGAGAGCACTAGTTATAGGAGGCTCTCTAGTTAGAGGGACGGACAGGTGGTTCTGTGGACATGGGCGAGACTCTCGGATGGTTTGTTGCGCCCCGGGTGCCAGGGTCCGAGACGTCTTGGACCGTGTCTTCTGAATCCTTAAGGGGGAGGGTGTGCAGCCAGAAGTCATGGTGCACGTTGGCATCAATGACATAGGTAGGAAGAGGGGTGGGGAGGTCATTCAAGAGCTCAGGGAGTTAGGCTTGAAGCTAAAAGCTAGGACAGAGAGTCGTCATCTCTGGGTTGTTGCCGGTGCCATGTGACAGTGAGGCAAGGAATAGGGAGAGTATACAGTTGAACACGTGGCTGCAAGGATGGTGTAGGAGGGAGGGCTTCAGGTATTTGGACAATTGGACTGCATTCTGGGGAAGGTGGGACCTGTACAAGCAGGACAGGTTGCACCTGAACCAGAAGGGCACCAATATCCTGGGGGGTAGGTTTGCTAGCACTCTTCAGGGGGGTTTAAACTAATTTGGCAGGGGGATGGGATCCGGACTTGTAGTCCAGCAAGTAGGCTAGCTGTTTGTCAGGATGTCCAAGAATGTAGGGAGGCTGTGAAGAAGGTAGCACTGACAGGGAATACTTGCGGACACAGAGATGGGTTCAAGTGCGTATACTTCAACGCAAGGAGTATCAGAAATAAGGTAGGTGAACTTAAGGCGTGGATCGGTACCTGGGACTACGATGTTGTGGCCATCACGGAAACGTGGATAGAAGAGGGACAGGAATGGTTGTTGGATGTTCCTTGTGACAGATGTTTCAGTAAGATTAGGGAGGGTGGTAAAAAAGGAGGGGAGGTGGCGTTCCTAATTAGAAATGGTATAACGGCTGCAGAAAGGCAGTTCGAGGGGGATCTGCCTTTGGAGGTAGTATGGGCTGAAGTCAGAAATAGGAAAGATACAGTCACCTTGTTGGGTGTTTACTATAGGCCCCCCAATAGCAGCAGAGATGTGGAGAAACAGATTGGGAAACAGATTTTGGAGAGGTGCAGAAGCCACAGGGTAGTCGTCATGGGCGATTTCAACTTCCCAAAGAGAGGAAATTGCAGTACCGTTGGCAATGATCTTTTCGTCTTCACTGTCAACGGGGGTGGTACCAGGGGACTGAAGAGTGGCGAATGTTGTGCCCCTGTTCAAAAAAGGGAATAGGGATAACCCCGGGAATTACAGGCCAGTTAGTCTTACTTCCGTGGTAGGATAAGTAATGGAAAGGGTACTGAGGGATAGGATTTATGAGTATCTGGAAAGACACTGCTTGATTAGGGACAGCCAGCACGGATTTGTGAAGGGTAGGTCTTGCCTTACAAGTCTTATTGAATTCTTTGAGGAGGTGACCAAGCATGTGGATGAGGGTAGAGCAGTGGATGTAGTATACATGGATTTTAGTAAGGCATTTGATGAGGTTCCCCATGGTAGGCTTATGTGGAAAGTCAGGAGGCATGGGATAGAGGGAAATTTGGCCAATTGGATAGAAAACTGGCTAACCGGTCGAAGTCAGAGAGTGGTGGTAGATGGTAAATATTCAGCCTGGAGCCCAGTTACAAGTGGAGTTCCGCAGGGATCAGTTCTGGGTCCTCTGCTGTTTGTAATTTTTATTAATGACTTGGATGAGGGAGTCGAAGGGTAGGTCAGTAAATTTGCAGATGATACGAAGATTGGTGGAGTTGTGGATAGTGAGGAGGGCTGTTGTCGGCTGCAAAGGGACTTAGATATGATGCAGAGCTGGGCTGAGGAGTGGCAGATGGAGTTCAACCCTGCCAAGTGTGAGGTTGTCCATTTTGGAAAGACAAATAAGAATGCAGAATACAGGGTTAACGGTAGGGTTCTTAGTGAGGTGGAGGAACAGAGAGATCTTGGGGTCTATGTTCATAGATCCTTGAAAGTTGCCACTCAGGTGGATAGAGCTTGTAAGAAGGCCTATGGTGTATTAGCGTTCATTAGCAGAGGGATTGAATTCAAGAGTCGTGAAGTGATGTTGCAACTGTACAGGACTTTGGTTAGGCCACATTTGAAGTATTGTGTGCAGTTCTGGTCGCCTCACTTTAGGAAAGATATGGAAGCTTTGGAGAGGGTGCAGAGAAGATTTACCAGGATGTTGCCTGGAAAGGAGAATAGGTCGTACGAGGATAGGTTGAGAGTGCTAGGCCTTTTCTCGTTGGAACGGCGAAGGATGAGGGGTGACTTGATAGAGGTTTATAAGATGATCAGAGGAATAGATAGAGTAGACAGTCAGAAACTTCTTCCCCGGGTACAACAGAGTGTTACAAGGGGACATAAATTTAAGGTGAAGGGTGGAAGGTATAGGGGAGATGTCAGGGGTGGGTTCTTTACCCAGAGAGTGGTGGGGGCATGGAATGCGCTGCCTGTGGGAGTGGAAGAGTCAGAATCTTTGGTGATGTTTAAGCGGCAATTGGATAGGTACATGGATGGGGACTTAAGCTAGGGCAAATGTTCGGCACAACGTTGTGGGCCGAAGGGCCTGTTCTGTGCTGTATTGTTCTATGTTCTATGAACATGTGACTAAAGGGATGGAGTGGGAGGGAGAATTTTGGATACCTGGTTAATTGTGGCTCACTATAGGGTAGGTGGGACTTCTACAAACACGATGGTCTACACCAGAAGCAGAGGGGTACCAATATCCTGGGGGAAGTTTGCTAATGCTCTTTGGGAGGGTTTAAACAAATTCAGTAAGGGAATGGGAACCTAAATTGTAGTTTCTGTGTCCAGAGGTTAAGAGTCGTGAGGTTAGAAATATGGTTTCAATGTCACAGGAGTGCACCGCCAAACAGGAAGGTGGTTTGAAGTGTGTCTACTTCAACACCAGGAGCATCCGGAATAAGTTGGGTGAACTTGCAGCATGGGTTAGTACCTGGGACTTTGATGTTGTGGCCATTTCAGACACATGGATCAAGCAGGGACAGGAATGGTTGTCGTAGGTTCTGGGATTTAGATGTTTCAGTACGAACAGAGAAGATGGTAAAAGAGGGGGAAGGTATGGCAATGACAACATTACAGTGGTGGTAAGGATGTACGAGGACTCGTCTAATGAGGTAGTATGGGCTGAGGTTAGAAACAGGAAAAAAAGAGAGGTCACTCTGTTGGGAGTTTTCTACAGGCCTCAGAATAGTTCCAGAGATGTAGGGGAAAGGATTGTAAAGATGATTCTGGATAAGAGAGAGTGTAACAGGGTAGTTGTTATGGGACACCTATAACTTTTCAAAGTATTAACTGGAAATACTATATTTTGAATACTTCGGATGGACCAGTTTTTGTCCAATGTGTGCAGAAGGGTTTCCTGGCACAGTATGTAGACAGGCCAACCAGGGGAGAGGCAACAATGGATTTGGTACTGGATAATGAACCCGGCCAGGTGTTAGATTTGGAGGTAGGTGAGCACTTCGGTGAGAGTGACCACAATTTGGTTATGTTTACTTTAGCGAAGGAAAGGGAGGTCGGTATACACCGCAGGGCAAGATTTATAACTGGGGGAAACGGCAATTATGGTGCGATTAGGCAAGACTAATGACGCATGGATGGGAAAGGAAACTGCAGGGGATGGCACAATTGAAATGTGGAGCTTATTCAAGGAACAGCTACTGCGTGTCCTTGATTAGCATATACCTGTCAGGCATGGAGGAAGTGGACAAGTGAGGAAGTCTTGGTTTACTAAGGAAGTTGATCGCTTGTCAAGAGGAAGAAGGCGGCTTATATTATAATGAGGCGTGAAGGCGCAGCTAAGGCGCTTGAGAGTTACAAGCTAGCCAGGAAAGACCTAAAGAGAGAACTAAGAAGAGCCAGGAGGGGACAAGAGAAGTCTTTAGCAGATAGGATCAAGGAAAATCCGAAAGCTTTCTATAGCTATTTCAGGAATAAACGAATGACGAGAATAACTTCCGGGCCAATCAAAGACAGGAGTGGAAAGTTGTGTGTGCAGTCCGAAGAGATAGGAGAAGTGCTAAATGAATATTTTTCATTGTCTTTTTCCCCGTGTGAATACCAATGTTGTTGTGGAGAACACGGAGTTACAGGCTACTAGACTAGATGGAATATAGGTTCACAAGGAGGTGGTGTTAGCAATTCTGGGAAGTGTGAAAATAGATAATCCCCTGGGCAGATGGGATTTATCCTAGGATTCTCTGGGAAGCCAGGGAGGAGATTGAAGAGCCTTTGACTTTGATCTTTGTTGTCATTGTCTACAGGAATAGTGCCAGAAGACTGGAAGATAGCAAATGTTGTCCCCTTGTTCAAGAAGGGGAGTAGAGACTACCCTGGTAGTTATAAATCAGTGAGCCTTACTTCGGCTGTGAGTAAAGTGTTGGAAAAGTCTACAAGAGACAGGATTTAGACTCCTCTCGATAGGAATAAGTTGATTAGAAATAGTCAATATGATTTTGTGAAGTACAGGTCATGCCTCAAAAACCTTATTGAGTTCTTTGTGAAGGTGACCAAACAGATGGATGAGGGTAAAGAAGTTGATGTGGTGTATATGGATTTCAGTAAAGTGCTTGATTAGGTGTTTTCAGTAAGGTTCCCAATGGTAGGCTCTTGCACAAAATATGGAGGCATGGGATTGAGGGTGATTTAGCGGTTTGGTTCAGAAATTGGCTAGCTGAAAGAAGACAGAGGGTGGTAGTTGATGGGAAATGTTCATCCTGGAGTTCAGTTACTAGTGGTGTATCGCAAGGATCTGTTTTGGGTCCACTGCTGACCTGGGTAAGAGCACAGAAGGATGGGTTAGTAAATTTGTGGATGACACTAAGGTCAGTGGAGTTGTGGACGGTGCCAAAGGACATTGCAGATTACACAGGCACATGGATAAGCTGCAGAACTGGGCTGAGGTGGCAAATGGAGTTTAATGTGGAAAAGTGTGAGATGATTCACTTTGGAAGGAGCAGTCGGAATAAAGAGTACTGGGATAATGGTAAGGTTCTTGGCAGTGTAGATGAGCAGAGAGACATCCATGTACATGTGCGTAGATCCCTGAAAGTTGCCATCCAGATTGATAGGGTTGTTAAGAAGGCATACAATGTGTTAGCTTTAATTGGGAGAGGGATTGAGTTTTGGAACCATGAGGTCATGCTGCAGCTGCACAAAACTCTGGTGTGGCTGCACTTGGAAAATTGCATCCACTTCTAGTCACTGCATCACAGGAAGGATGTGGAAGTTTTGGAAAGGGTTCAGAGGTGATTTACTGGGATGTCATCTGGTCTGGAGGGAATGTCTTACGAAGAAAGGCTGAGGGGCATCAGGCTCCATTAGAGAGAAGAAGTTTGAGAGGTGACTTAATAGAGACACATAAAATAATTCGAGGGTTAGATAGTGTGGACAGTGAGAGCCTTATTCCTTTGATGGTGATGGCTGGCAAAAGGGGACATTGCTTTAAATTGAGGGATGATAAATATAAGACAAATGTCAGAGTAGTCTCTTTACTCAGTAGTAGTAGAGGCATGGTATGTTCTGCCTGCAACTGTAGTGGACTCGCCAACTTTATGGGCATTTGAATGGTCATTGGATAAATATATGGATGAAAATGGAATAGTATACTGTGCTGTCATGTTTTATGTTCTATTATCTCACTAAATCTTTCCTACTCCATCGTTTCAAATTACAATTATGTGATCGCATTGATTATTTGAGAAAATGGTATTGATTTTCTTGTATTTAATATCAGACTTCATGGGAATGCAGGGCTACTTGTAGAAAATGAAAGTTAATTTGAAACAATGGCACAAGAAACCTTTTTGGTGAAGACAGTCATAAAGAAAATCTGTTCCTGCAAGTTGGAGAAATGGAGAATGACGTTGTGCTAAAGGTGGGGATGGCAGCTCCTCTGCCACCATGATACATTGATGGAAATGGAATGCTGTGGGAGTAGAATTGTTAGCTGGATGTCTCTGACTGCTGCAGACCACAATGACTCCACATGAGAGTGATCATTTCCTGTTGCCTGCAGTGTATATGGAACTCCATAACTGTCAGTCCCTGCTCTGCAGTTATGATGTTTGTATTGTGAACTAATTCTGAATCAGTCAGTTGCTGTGTGCGTGTGCAGTAATTATTTTCCACTGTCAGGAACAACATTAGAAATTCCTGGAGAAACTCAGTTCTGAATAGCAGCCACTAGCCCCAATACATTAACTCTACTTTCTATCAACGGATGCTGCCAGACGTGCTGAATTTTTCCAGCAATTTCTACATTTGTTTCTAGCCCCTAGCATGTTCAGTTTTATTTATCAGGTTTTGGCACACAATGGGTGTTTGGAATTCACATTATTTAATTGTCATGTCTCTGTATGTGACAAAAATTCATTGAACGTTTAACTCTGTCCTGCCCAATCACTAATAAACTTAATAACACTGTTTCATCCAGTAAATTGGTGACTTTTGTCTGGTTTCCTTCTATCTCTGTATTTAACGTCTATGTTATATATGGTTTTCTTTTCCATCTTGATTTTAACTTTAAAAATGTCATATTAAATGTAGATTTAACGCCTATCCCAGGCATCTATTTCAGATAAGAATTCAGTCTAAACCCCTTGAAAAATAGTGTAAAATATCAATGGGCTTGACAATATTAGACAAGAACTTTCAAAAGCTGATTGGCAGCAGATGCTCGCAGGTAGTTGATGGCTGGAAAATAGGAAACCTTCAAAAATGAGATAACAAGGGTCCAGAGACAGTCTGTTCCTGTTAGGGTGACCGGCAAGCCTGGAAGTGTAGGGAATGCTGGATGATGGTGAAATTGAGGTTTTGGTTAAAAGAAAGAAGGAAACATACGTCAGGTATAGACAGGAGAGATCGAGTGAATCCTTAGAAGAGGCAAAGACAGTAGGAGTATAATCAAGAGGGAAATCAGGAGGGCGAAAAGGGGGCACGAGATAGCTTCGGCAAATAGTTTTAAGGAGATTCCCAAGGGATTTTATGAATACATTAAGGACAAAAGGGTAACTAGGGAGAGATTAGGGCCTCTCAAAGATCAGCAAGGTGGCCTTTGTGTGGAGACGCAGAAGATGGGGGAAGATACCAAATGAGTATTTTGCATCAGTGTTTATTGTGGAGAAGGACGCAGAAGATATACAATGGGGGGACATAGATGGTGACATCTTAAAATGTCCATATTACAAAAGTAGTATTACTGGATGTCTTGAAACGCATAAAGGTGGATAATCCCCCAGGACCTGATCAGGCATACTGTATAACTCTGTGGGAGGTTACAGAAGTATTTGGCATGTCCCTTGTCGAGATATTTTTAACATCGCTAGTCACAGGTGAAGTGCCGGAAGACTAGAGGTTGGCTAACATGGTGCTACTATTTAAGAAAGGTGATAAGGAAAAGCCAGGAACTATAGGCTGGTGAGCCTGCCATTGGTGTTGGACAAGATATTGGAGGGAATCTTGAGAGACGGAACTTACACGTATTTCGACAGTCAAGGTCTGATTCGGGACAGTGAACATGGTCTTGTCCAAGGGAAACCATGATACACAAACTTGATTGAGTTTTTTGAAGAAGTAACGAAGAGGATTTCCCCATGCGAGACTGGTTAGCAAAGTTAGATCTCATGGAATACAGGGAGAACTAGCCATTTGGAAACAGAACTGGCTCGAAGGTAGAAGACAGAGGGTGGTAGTGGAGGGTTGTTTTTAAGACTGGAGGACTGTGAACAGTGGACTGTCACAAGGATCGGTGCTGGGTCCACTACTTTTTTGTCATTTGTATAAATGATTTGGATGTGAGCACAGGAGGTATAGTAAGTAAGTGTGCAGATGACACCAAAATTGGAAGTGTAGTGGACAACGAAGGAGGTTACCTCAGATTAAAATGGGATCTTGATCAGATGGGCCAATGGGCTGAGGAGTGGCAGATGGAGTTTAATTCGGATAAACGCGAGGTGCTGTATTTTGGGAAAGCACATCTCAGCAGGACTTATACACTTAATGGTAAGGTACGAGGGAGTTTTGCTGAACAAAGAGACCTTGAAGTGCAGGTACATAGTTCCTTCAAAGTAGAGTCGCACATAGATAGGATAGTAAAGGCGGCATTTGGTATGCTTTCCTTTATTGATCAGAATAGAGTGCATGTTGAGGCCATACTGGACATTGGTTAGGCCACTTTTGGAATATTTCATACAATTCTGGTCTCCTTCCTATCAGGAGGATGTTGTGAAACTTGAAAGGATTCAGTAAAGATTTACAAGGATGTTGCCAGGGTTGGTGGATTTCAGCGAGAAGGAAAGGTTGAATAGGCTGGGGCTGTTTTCCATGCAGCATCGGAGGCTGAGGGGTGAACTTATTGAGGGTTATAAAATCATGAGGGCATGGATAGGATAAATAGACAAGGTATGTTCTCTGGGAGGGGGGAAGTCCAGAACTAGAGGGCATAGGTTTACGGGGAGATGGAAAAGAAATAAAAAGACCCAAGTGGCAAGTTTTTCATGTAGAGGGTGGTACATAAATGGAATGAACTGCCAGAAGAAGTGGTGGAGGCTGGTACAATTCCAACTTTTAAAAAGCACCTGAATGCATATATGAATAGGAAGGGTTTGGGGGGATATGGGCCGGATGCTGGCAGGTGGAAATAGATTGGGTTGGTTTATCTGGTCTGCATGGACAAATTGGACTGAAGGGTCTGTTTCTGTGCTGTACATCTCTTTGACTCCATGATTGTTGAGGGTAGAGCGGTGGACGTGATCTATAAGGACTTCAGTAAGATGTTTGACAGGTTTCTTCATTGTAGACTGGTTAGCAAAGTTAGATCACATGAAAATCGCAGAGAACTAGCAATTTGGACACAGAATTAACTTAAACATGGAAGACAGAGGGTGGCGGCGGAGGGTTACCTTTCAGACTGGAGACCTGTGATCAGTCATGAGCCACAAGGATCAGTGCTGGGTTCACTGCTTTTCGTCATTTATATAAATGATTTGAATGTGAACATAAAAGGTTTGCAGATGACACCAAAATTGGCAGTGTAGTGGATAGCAAAGAAGGTTCCCACCGAGTACAAAAGGATCATAATCAGATGGGCCAATGGGCTGAGCAGTGGCAGGTAGAGTTATTTCAGATAAATGCTAGGTGCTGCACTTTGGAAAGGCAAATCAAGGCAGGAGTTATATACTTAATGGTAAGGTCCTGGGGAGTATTAATAAACAAAGAGACCATAGAGTGCAGGCTCGTAGGTCCTTGAAAGTGGAGTCGCTGGACGATAGGATAATGAAGACGACATTTAGTATGCTGTTCTTTATCAGTCCGAGCACAGAGTTTCGGGGTTCGGACGTCATGTTGATGCTGTGCAGGTAATTGGTTCAGCCGCTTTTGGAATATTGTGTGCAATTTTGGTCTCCTTCCTATCGGAAGGATGTTGTGAAACATGAAACATTCAGAAAAGATTTACAAGATTGTTTCCAGGGTTGGAGTGTTTGAACGAAAGGGACAGGCTGAAGAGGCTGGGGTGTTTTCCCTGGAGTGTTAGAGGCTGAGAGGGGACCTTATAGTATTTTATACCCTTTATAAAATTCTGACCTTTATAAAATCAGGAGGATTATGGATAGACTAAATAGACAAGGCATTTTCCCTGAGGTGGGGGAGTCCAGAACTAGAGGGCACAGGTTTCAAGTGAAAGGGGAAAGTTTTAAAAGGGACCTAAGGGGCAACCTTTTCATGCAGAAGGTGGTGTGTGTGTGTGTGTGTGTGTGTGGAATGAGTTGCGAGATGAAGTGGTGGAGGCTGGAACAATTCCAACATTTAAAAGGCATGTGGATGCGACATGAATAGGAACAATTTCGAGGGATGTGGGCCAAGTGCTGGCAAACGGCATCTGTGTTGGCTAATGGGATTTGATTAGTTTCGAATATCTGGTTGGCATAGGTGGGTCAGACCGAATGGTCTGTTTCTGTGCTCAACATCTCTATAACTCTCTGGCTGTGATTTATTACAATTATTGGCAAATGGGGTGATGTACGTAAAGAATGGAGAGAAAAAGAAAAAAATTAATTCCTCCGAGGGAATTGACTCTTGATTTGAAAATTTCTCTCTGGAAATTGAGTCAATGTGTGTCTAATTCAATCTGCTCTGTGACTGTGGAAAGGATGTTCTTCAGTCTGATTGTAGTAACATAACTGCTGTTTGTTAGAAGGAACTGATCACACTTTGTTTTGTACTGAGGACATATTACACTGTCATTGTCCTTCAAGTAATTGTCTGGAGGGAGACAGAAAATCAACATTAAGTCAATGGAATAATTTAATAATCATTTGGCTGTTCTTCCTTCAAGACAGCAATTCCAACAGGACCACAGGGCTGATTCTATTATTGCCTGAGCTGCTCTTTGGTGACTGTATCAAAAAAATCTGTACCAATTCGCTGAGAACCAGATACTAACCAACTCCTCTACAAATGGGATGGGATAATCTAATGCAAGTGCGTGTCTGGATATGAAAGTTTCCTTATCTATCCATACCTGTCAGTTCCTGCTCAGTAAATGTGTGAAGACAATTATCAAGATGAACCTGTTAAATGCTGCTCTGTGAACATCTGAGTGTAATTATCAAACTGTAATTATCAATCCATATAATCTGTGCAAATATGCGAGTGAATACAGTTATCAATCTGTCCCTGTCACTCTCTGGTAAATATATTTACATTTTCTCACCACAGAGACAAATAGGGACAGACTGATAACTACACTCATACATTCATATAGCATAAACTGACAGGTGCAGATTGGTAACTGAACTTGCGTATACACATAGGAGAAACTGCCAGGGACTGGTTCATAAATACATTTAACACATTTTAAATAAATACGATCAGTCTCTGTGTGTTTGTCTGATGTGGATATGTGAGCTTAGTTATCCTGTCAGTTTCTGCCCTGCGAACGTGTGTGTTTGCTTAACCAATCTGTCCCTAATAGTTTCTCCTGTGTGTCTGAGAATGTAGTTATCAACCTGAACATGTAAGTTTCAGCTATGAGAACGTGTCAGTTTCTGTTGTATGAATATTAAATGCAGTCATCAATTTGAACCAATCAGTTTAATCTGTGAAAATGCAGATATTCACCTCTACCTGTTAGTTTAAGCCATATCAACATGTGAGTGCAATTATCAAACAGTCCGGGTCAGGTTTTGCTATTTGACACCAGAGTATCATTGTCAATCTGTTCCTACTACGTCAATATGACAGTGTAGATACTAATGGGTTCCCGTCAGTTTCTTCCCTGTCAATATGTGAATACAGTTATTGAGCGGTACCCATCAGCTTCTGCTCTGAGAGTGTGGCTGTATTAATCAAACTGTAGCAGTTAGTTCAGTGATGTGAATGTGGGAATACAGTTATCATTCTCTTCCTGTCATTTTCTTCTTTGTCAAAGTGAGTGTAACTGTCAATCTGTATCTTTCAGACTCTGCTGTGTAAATACATAAATATTGTTGTCAATCTGTAGCTGTCAGTTTCTGCTTGGTGAATATGTTTCTGTACTTGTCAATCCTTCAGTTTCTACTGAGTTTTCACCTGTCGATATCAGTCTCTGCTTTGTGAATGTGAGAGTTTAATTATCAATCTTTCCCTGTCAGGCTCTGTAATATCAGTGTTTGAGTGTATTTATTCATCTTTTCCTGTCAGTTTGTCTGACTGTAATTATCAAACTGTACCTCTCAGCTTCTGCTGTATGAATATGTGAGTGTAATTATCCATTTGATTTGATTTGATTTACTTTTTGTCACATGCACTGAGATACAATGGAAAGTATTGCTTTGTGTGCTTTACAGGCAGATAATATCATACAAAATGCATCAGGGTAATAGAACAGAATCTGCAATACAGTTTTGAAGCTGCAAAGAGAGAGAGATTAACGTTAAAATTTGAGCCAGATTAGAGTGGTGCTGGAAAAGAACAGCAGGTCAGGCAGCATCTGAGGAGCAGGAAAATCGATGTTTCGGGCAAAAGCCTTTCATCAGGAATGTCCGAAACATCAATTTTCCTGCTCCTCGGATGCTGCCTGACCTGCTGTGCTTTTCCAGCACCACTCTAATCTGGACACTAATCTCCAGCATCTGCAGTACTCACTTTCGCCTTAAAATTTGAGCAGTCCATTCAAAAGTCTGATGACAGCAAAGAAGCTGTTCTTGAGTTTGTTGGGTGGTGTATTCAAACTTCTGTATTTTCTGGTGGTTGGTAGGAAAATATTAGTTTTTATACAGAAGATAGGCTGGGTGGAAGGGTGACGAGTAAAAGATAGATGGAGATAGAGTCCAAAGAAAGAGAAGAACAGTTGGACAGACAGAGGAGTGGGGTGACATGGTGTCACAGCATCGGGGACCCGGGTTCAATTCCCACCTCGGGCAATTGTCTGTGTGGAGGTTGCACATTCTCCCCGTATCTGCATGGGTTTCCTCCGGGTGCTCCGGTTTCCTCCCACAGTCCAAAAATGTGGTTAGATGAATTGGCCATGCTAAATTGCCCGTAGTGTTAAGTTAAAGGGTAAATGTAGGGGAATGGACCTGGGTGGGTTTCTCTTCAGAGGGTCGGTGTGGACTTGTTGGTCCGAAGGGCCTGTTTCCACACTGCAAGTAATCTAATCTGTCAGACTAAGTGGGTGAAAAGTTTATTAATAGGGCCTGTTAGTGGCTAACAATTGGCAGCATATAATAGCAGACTAAATGTTAACAAGGCCGGATATGTGGGTTTTTGGGTAATGACATGGGAGAGCTCAAGCCCTGTAGTTATTGAACTCAATATTGAGTCCAGAAGGCTGTCGAGATCCCAAGCAGAAAATGAGATGCTGTTCTTCCAGCTTGCACTGAGCATCACTGGAGCACTACAGCAAGCCTGAGACAGAGATCTTGGCCAGGGAACAGGGTGGTGTGTTGAAGTGGCAGGCAACTGGAAGCTCAGGGTCTTTTTGTCTGGGCAGAATGTAGGTGCTCTGCACTGTGGACATCCAATCTGCTCTCAGTTTCCCTAACATAGAGGAGACCACATTGTGTGCATTTTCCTTGTCACCATCAGTTCTGAGGACCGGTCACTAGATCTGAAACATTGCCAGACCTGTGAATTTTCCACTAATTTTTGTTTTGTTATCAATCTCTGCCTGTCAGTTTCTTCTCTGTGAATATGTGAGAGTCGTTATAAAAGTGTACACGTCAATTTATGTGATTTGATATTGGGAGAATAATCAATTTATTCCTGTCAGTTTCTGCTTTATGAATATGAGAGTGTAGTTATCAGTGTTTCTCTGAGATTTACTGCCAACTACATGAGAGTGTTATTTACCAACCTGTCCCTGTCAGATTCTGCTCTGTGCAAATGAGAGTGCAGTTATTAATCTGTATCTATCAGCTTCTTGTTTATAAATGTGCAAATTCATTTATCATACTGTACCTGTCAGGTTTTGCTATGCGAATGTGTTAGTCTAGTTATCAACCTGGACCTGTCATATGTGTGTGTGTGGGATTATTGTTCTCTCCCTTTTAGTTGCCACAGTGTGAATATTGTGAGAGCAGATATCCAATCAATGTCTGTCAGTTTTGGTTGTGTCCATACGAGAGTTTAGGACTTGATGAAAACATGTCAATTTCTGCTGTGTCCATGTAAGAATTTAGGAATTGATCTATACATGCCAGTTTCTGCTGTGTGACTGTGAGAGTGAAGTTCTCAATGAGTTCCAGTCATGTTCAACTCTTATATACCAAAGTTGCTCAATTCTCTGGCAGCCAATAATATTCTAAGAGTCTAATGACATCCATGAATCTATTGTTGATTGCCAGAAAAACTCATCTGGTTCAGTAAAGTCCTTGAATGAAGGAAACTGCCATCCTTACCTTGTATGGCCTGCATGTGACTCCAGACCCACATCAATGTGGCTGCATGGGTAGTTTGGGATAGGCAATAAATGCTGGCTGAGTCAGTGATGCCCTCATCCCATGAATGAATTAGAGAAAAGAAAATCTGTGACTGAGATTCAGTCCAACAATAGTGTTTAGGGTGTTGAGATTGGGCCTTAATCTCTTATACATTTTGTGATTTATGACTCAATCACAGAATTGGTACAACCATTCAGCCGGTTGTCTCTGCACTTAGACATTCTATTCTTTATCTGTTCTCCATACTAGTTTCCACTAATTGTTGGGATTCTAATCTTCATTCACTCACTGCCAGTGTCTCAGTGTAAATGCCAATTTGAGATGAGTTCTGCAGTTATTAAACTTTTGAATACCTTGAGTGCCAGTTTTGCTCTGTGTGCAACAGTGACAAGTCAAGTATATGGATGCCATTCTCTATGTTCAGTTGTGTTTTTTCAGCAGGGTGTAGGATAAACCCGTTCAATATTTGATAAACCTGTGTGATTGAGGCATTAATGTTCGTTCCATACTTATGTTTGCCAAGAATCTGAATTTTATTGTATTCAATCTCAGCTTTCTTTTTACATTTTGTGCGTGCAGTCGTCTTTGGCAGTTGCAGCTGGGCACTGCAATAATGTGAACATCTAATATGAACATCTTCTGAAGTGATTAATAATGTGGACAGTCAATTTATGACTGTCCATATCTGGAAGTAGTTGTGGACCTAAATTGCATTTTTTTTCCCCCTTTTACCATTAACTGGCTGAGTGAGAGTGAGTTTTGTGTTGTGCTGCCAATATGTATCACTTTAAAGAGTGGTACTGGTCAAGATCACACCAACATTGTCTGTATGCCTCTGTGTGATTCCAGTTCTGAAAACTACGTCATAAAGTGTATAAGGTCTTACCAATCAGTGTTTCATACATTAAAAAAGTATGGAAATGCTTCTGCATTACTGAGGCCCTCAACCAGAATGGGAGCGTGCATAAAGTGTGCTTTCATCAACACTCGGCTGAGAGTGAGAATGAGAGAGACAGAGACAGACACAGATGTGTATGTACGGATGTGAATGAAAAGAATAATTTTGTCCTGCTCAGTTACTCATACATGTCCAACATTGCTTCTATATCTGCACTCAAATATACACTTCATATTTATATTTGTTATAACCATGTAACACCATGATCGGTTTGTTCTGATTGATTGTAACTTTAAAAATGCCAAATCTACATATGAATTTAATGCAGCTCAAAAATGTATATTTACTATAAGCATACAGTCTAACCTGCTTCTAACCTTATGAATGGTAATTGGCTTTGAGTAATGGAATTTACTGTCACAGAGGTGGAAAATACTGAGAACAGGTCAAAATAATGTAGATTTATATATCGTCAGTTGTGTTTAACTCTTGGATTGAATGTATACTTCTGGAAATGGAGTTCAATGTGTATCTGACTCAATCCACTCAGACAGTGGAAAGGACCTTCTCCTCTCTGACAGTGGTAACATACCTGCTGGGTGAGAGAAGCAGTTGGTCACTCTTGGATTGGTCCATCAAATATTTGCCTGGAGAAAGACAAAAGAGAAAGCTCCTGTACATCACTAGCAGCTGAGTAGGAAGATATCAAATGATCAATACAATATTCAGGTCATGATCATTACAATTCTTTGTTTTTGAACAGGGCAAGGTGAACAGTGCAGATCCTGGTTCCACTCGAGCCCTGAGCTCTTTCCAGTCTTTTTCTGTTTCCCAAATTCGAAAACATTTCACTTCGATAAAATATACTCACCAACATATGGACATCTCCACAAATGGAATGATTGTGCAGTTCAATGTCCAGCTCCCAATACATTTAACTGTTGAAAAACAAATATTGGGCAGGATTTCACATACCTGGAGATGTTTATCCGGTGCCTGCTATATTTATCTTGCACAGGATTATTACATTTGTTTCTACTGTCCTTTATTTCAAAGTCTATTCGCAATAAAGAGCGTGAAACAGAAGCCAAACAATGAATTCCCATCAGTGTTTAGGGGATTACAAACCCCAAAAATGCCTCCCTCAGCAGGCCCACACACAGCCCGAGAAAGGCCTCTCTCTTCCCCCCAGCCCGCTCACTCCAAGTTCCGGGACCAGTTCCTGCTCCGCTCGGCCTCTTACAGACAGCCCCCGGTTCTCCCTGAACTCACCCCGAATCAATCCCGGTCTCCGAGCCCCCCCTGTGTCCCAGGCTCCCATCCCGATATGCTGCTGGAAGAAGCCTGCTGTTCCCTCGCTTACCTGGCGCTGATCTCTCCATTGCGGTCTGTTTCAAACAAACCTCTTGCACTCACTGAGTAAATGCTCCTCAATGGCAGCGCTGGGGGAGGGCCTCACGCATGCGCTCCTCTGCTCAGGAACAATCATCGCGCATGCGCTGCTTTTCCTAATGCTTCCCAGAAACAAACATCAATTGGTCATTTCCCCAATTCCCTTTTCTCCCAGTTTGACCAAAGGAACTGAGGCCGTGGGGGAAAGGGCAGAGAAGGTTTCAAGCTGGGAATTGCCTCTTTATGAAGCTCCAATGGAGTTCATTCCCGGGTCATGTTAATAACTCCTCCCTCCGGCTCTCTCACAATCTGATCAGGGGGCGGAGAAGCTGGCGGCCACTCGGCCCATCCGCTGTGCTCCCCCATTCAATAACATTACGTCTGATCGAATGTTAACTGTGGTATTTAATCCTGCTGACCCCTCATCCAGAAATATTAACTTCTTGCCCAAAGTAACATACAGAGAGATGGAATAAGTGGAACATTCTTACGAAGGCAGAAAATAACTGATGGAGTGAGTCTTGCATCACAGTGTCTGAGCTTATTTCTGGGTCAGGAGGCATGTGCAAAAGTCAGACCAGGTGTGCAACAACATTTCTGGAACTCGATTTAGTTTGTCGTGGATGACAGATTTTAGTGGCATGTATGCTGCAGACAGAAACCTTGTGATGTGTTGTATGGCACAACGAGAGACCCCAGCTGTTTTTGTTTATTCACTCCTGGAACGTGGATTTCGCTGGCTGAGCCTAGCATTTATTCTCCATCCCTTTGCGAAGGCGGTGTTGAGCCACCTTCTGGAACAGCTGTTGTCCATGTGCTGCCCACAATGCCATGAACACGGAGTTCCAGGGTCTTGATCCAGTGACAGTGAAAGAAAGTGGTTTTATTTCCAAGTCAGCATTGTGAGTGCCTTCGAGGGGAACTTGTCCGACTTCAAGGCGGTGTTCCCTGACATCAGCTGCCTTTATCGTTTTAGATGGAGGTAGTCGCGATTTGGAAGGTCCTCCTTTTACAAATTACAAAACTCGAATCTCTTTGTCAGCAGCATGACCGATAGAGTGAAGTCAGAATAGTGTGTTGCCTCCCTGGTGTCAGGATCAAGGATATCACGGAGAGAGTGCAGGCTATTCACAAAGGGGCTTACACATTGGAACTAACTACACAGGAAGGGAAAGAGATGAGATTCCGAAGGAAAAATAAGGAAGAGAGGCAAGAATTTAGAAAGGAGGACCTCTCCGGTAGTAATATCTAGATTACTCCCGCTGTTACAAGCGACTGAGGGTAGGAATAGGATGATACAGCAGAGGAATGCCCAACTCAGGAGCTTGTGCAGGGGAGAGGTGTTCAAATTTTTGGATCATTGGAATCTCTTCTGGGGAAAACGTGACTTGTAAATAAAGGATGGAATCCACCTGAATTGAAAGGGATCTACTATATTGGCAGGGTCACTTCCTTGAGGTACTGGGGAGGGGTTAAACTAGTAAGGTGTGGGTATGGGGTGAGGTCAGTGGGAACCGGGGAGATAGTGAACAAAGATATCAATCTGAGGCTGGTAGTCGGTAAGTCAAACACCCAGGGCAGACAGGAACATAGAAGAGAATGAGGTTGGATTGATAACTTAAACAGCATTTATTTCAATGCAAGAGGCCTAACGGGGGAGGAGGATGAACTCAGGACATGGTTAGGAAAATGGGATTGGAATTGGGATATCATAGCAACTCCAACATGGAGACATGGTTTGGTGATGACACAACTGGCAGCTTAATGTTCCAGGAATCAATTGTTATAGGAAGAATGGGGGGAGGGGTCAGCAAGAGAAAATGGGGCGTGATATGTTTGGTAAGAGATAAGATCACACCTTTACTGGGGGAGGATATTCCTGGGCTTAGGTCCATGGAAATTATTTGGATGGGGAAATGAGAAATAAGAAAGGGTTTGATCATCTTATTGGGATTGGACTGTAGACACCCTAACAGTCAGCAGGAAATTGAGAAACAAATTTGTCAGGAGATCTTAGATCTGCAAGAATAATGGTGTGGTTATGGTGAGGGGTTTTAACATTCCAAACATAGATCATGGCTGCCATATTGTTAATGGTTTAGACAGAAAGGAATTTCTGAAGTGTGTACAAAAAAAGTTTCTGATTCAGTATGTGAATGCATCGTCTAGACAAGGTGCAAATCTTGACCTACTCTTGTGATATAATGATGTGTCAGTGGGGGAGCACTTTGGGGCCAACAACTATAATTTTATTAGTTTTAAAACTCTGATGGAAAAGGATCGACCAGATCTAAAAGTTAAATTTCTAATTTGGAGGAAGGCCAATTTTGAGAGTATTGTGCAAAAACTTTCAAAAGTTGACCGAGGGCAGATGTTCACAGGCAAAGTGATGGCTGAAAAATGGAAAGCCTTCAAAAATGAGAAAATGAGGGTACAGAGACAGTATGTTCCTGTTCATGTGAAAGGTATGACTGGTAGGTGTAGGAAATGCTGCATGAGAAAAGAAGTTGAGGTTTTGGTCCAAATAAGAAGGAAGCATATATTAGTTAAATACAGGAGAGGTTGAGTGAATCCTTCGAAGAGTATAAAGGCAGTAGCGATATACTTAAGGAGGAAATGAGGAGGGCAAAAAAGGGACATAACATAGCTTTGGCAAATAGTGTTAAGGAGAATTCAAATAGATTTTATAAATACATGAAGGTCAAAATGGTAACCAGGGAAAGAAGAGGGCCCAGCAAAGATTAGCAAGGCAGCCTATGTGTAGAAGAATAGGAAAAGTGGGAGATACTAAGCGAGTACTTACGGAGGAGAATGAAATGGAAGATATAGAACATGGGGAAACAAATAGTGACATCTTAAAAAATGTCCATAATACAGAGGAGGTGCTGCTGGATGATTTTAAACAGAAAAGGTGGATAAAGCAAGAGCACCCGATCAGGCGGACCTGGAACATGATGATAAGCTAGGGAAGTGATTGTTGGGCCCTTTGCTGAGATATTCGTATCTCAGCAAAGTCACAGTCACAGGTGAAGTGCAAAAAGACTGGAGGCTGGCTAATGTGGTGCCACTATTTAAGAAGAGGGGCAAGGAAAAGTCAGGGAACTATTGAACAGTGAGCATAACATCAACAGTAGACAAACAGTTGAGGGAATTGTGAGAGACAGGATTACATCTTTCTGAAAGGACAGGATTGATGAGGGGTAGTCAACATGGCTTTCTGCGTGGGAAGTCATGTATCACTAACTCAACTGAGTTTTTTTGAATTGGTAAGGAAGAGGACTGATGAGGGCAAAGTGGTGGATGTGATCTAAATGGCCTTCAGTAAGGCGTTTGACAAAGCTCCCCATGGGAAATTGATTAGCAAGATTGGATCACATGGAATACAGGGAGAACTAGCCATTTGGATACAGAACTTGTTTGAAGGTAGAAGACAGAGGATGGTGGTGGAGGGATGCTTTTCAGAGTGGAGGCCTGTGACAAGTGATGTGTTACAAGGATCACTGCTGAGTCCACTGCTTTTCATCATTTATATAAATGATTTTAGTTAATAAATGACAGAACACCAGGTTATATTCCAACAGGAGAGAGTGAGGACTTCAGGAAGAAGGGCTTATGCCCGAAACGTCGATTCCCCTGTTCCTTGGATGCTGCCTGACCTGCTGCGCTTTTCCAGCAACACATTTTGAGCTATATTCCAACAGGTTCATTTAGAAATACAAACTTTCAGACTGCTGCTCCTCCATCAGGAGTCTGTATTTAGAAAGCTTGTACTTCCAAATAAACCTGTTGGACTATAACCTGATGTTGTCATTTTTAACTTTGCACACCGCAGTCCAGCACCAGCACCTCCACATTATTATGAATGATTTGGATATGAGGTTCCAGTTATTGTTAGTAAGTTTGCAGATTACACAAAATTTGTAGGTGTACTAAACAGCAAAGAAGGCTACCTCAGAATACAGCAGGATCTCGATCAGATGGGCCACTGGACTCAGGAGTGGCATATTGAGTTCAATTTAAATTAATATGAGGTGCTGCAATTTGGAAAGGCAAATCAGGGCAGGACTTACACACTTAATATTAAGGTCCTGTGGAGTGTTGCTGAACAAACAGATGTTGGAATGCGGGTTCATTGTTGCTTGAACATGGAGTTATAGTTAGATAGGATAGCAAAGAAGGCATTTATGTTTTCCTTTACTGGTCAGAGCTTTGAGTATGTGACTTAAGAGAACATGTTATGGGTGTACAGAACATTGATAATGCCACTTTTGGAATATTATGTGCAATTCTGGTCTCTCTCCTATAAAAAAGAATGTTGTGAAACTTGAAATGACTATTTAAGATAGTTTATTGTCCAAAGAAAAGGCCTACAATTTGGGAATATAGCGAGACGAGAAGGCTGCAAACAGATCCAGAATTAACAAATGACTGCTAATAGGGATTTAACTAACAAAGAACAAATGAAGAAAAGAGCAATGTTGTGGAAACCATTTAAAATACTGCTAAAGCACTAATAAATGTGTAAAGAGAGAAATGAACATAAATAGGTTGGCAAAGAGGACCACATGCCACTTACAACATTAAAGAGGGGAGTTCAAAATGGGGAATGAAAATGTCTCAAAAATCGCAAACATACTATTGTTCTCTGTTCACAAATATTCACACAACTAACACAGTAGTGGTATTGGAGAGTTTAGTGAGAGGGAAGAACTGAACCAAATCAGTATTATTTGGGAAATGAGTTGGGACAGTGGATAGGATTGAAGGTTGGGAAACACCAGGCCTTGATCATCTACGTCCCAGATGTAATGGGCTGAGTAATACTGGATGCAGGGATGGTCATGTTCCAAGATTCTACAAGCTCTGCAATAATTTACACAGATTGGGGGCTAGCTTGTGTAAGCAATCCAATCGAAAAGGGTGGTAAATATAAAATTATGAACTATAGGCCAGTCAGCCTCAGGGAAAAAATATCAAAATGAAAGCTTCAATTGCGAAGCATTTGACAAAACAGTATTCAGGATCTGCTAGAATCAGCATGAACATGAAGGGCCTCTTCCAGTGCACACTGTTCTGTCTTCTAAGCTTGGCAAACTGACTGGCCATCTTTGAGGATGTAAACAATAGAGCTGATGAGAGTGTAACAGCTACTGAGGAGAAAAACTACAACTAACTCCCTGGACACCGCAGCAAAGGCTGAAAGGAGGAGACATTCTATCCTTCCACACTTACATTTGGTGATATTTCTGGCGTGTGACTGTGTGAATGTGAATACTGTGTCAGAGAGGCTGTCGGAAAAGGGCGGACGGTAAGTCGAACGTAACTGTGTTTGTGTGTCCGCGAATATTATGATATTTCTGGGTCTCTTTTGTGAAAATCAAAAACATTTTCAATTCAACTTATTCCCCGGCTCCCCCAATAGACCCCAAAGGTAGAATTTAAGACAATGTATTTGTTGATTTCAAGATTTTAGTCTAAAAGTACCGACAATGTCAGCGCTCAGCTCAAAAAGCTCGATCTGTGCGGCAGCAAAATGAGTTTAACTCGACAGCGGAGCCCTCTATTCGAGTGAAAACTTTTCAGTCGCAAACTTCACCGTGTCAGGGTCAGGAGCGATCGAGCCTGGCTCTCTGAAAATGCGGAATTTCAGAGGAATCGGAGAGTTTAGGCCGTTAGAGAAACACAGAGAGGCAGCAGGAGCAGGGAGCTGACGGCAGGTTGTCCCTGCGCCGTCCGCTCGCTGCCTTGAAGTGGCTCAGTGCCGCCCCCAGTAGCTTCATTGCTGACCGAGTTCAGACTGTCCCAGAGAAAGTTTCAGCGCAGAGTTCTCAACATGAGCGACAGTGCAGCCGCCGAAACGGCTCCTCCAGCCGCCGCTCCAACCAAAGCCAAGGCTCCCAAGAAGAAGGCGGCGGCTCCCAGGAAGAAAACACCCGGTCCCGGGTTGGGAGAGCTGATTCTGAAGGGTGTCGGGGATATCAAGGATCGCAGAGGGGCGTCTCTGTCCGCTATAAAGAAGGCGCTGGAGAGAAGCGGGATCGATGTGGGAAAGCGAAACGCACAGATCAAGATGAGTATCAGGAGGTGCGTGGCGAACGGCTCCCTTGTTCTGGTCAAGGGCCAGGGCGTCTCCGGCTCCTTCAAACTCCCTAAGAATCCAGTCAAGGCAAAAGCGGGAAAGAAGGCGGGAACATCAGCAGCCGCCAAGAAACCGGCCGTGAAGAAATCACCGTCCAAGAAGGCGACAGCAAAGAAATCCCAGACCAAGAAGGCGACAGCCAAGAAATCCCCAGCCAAGAGAGCGACAACCAAGAAGTCCCCAGCCAAGAAAGCGAGCGGCAAGAAGACGGCACCGCCAAAGAAAGCGGTGAGCAAAGCAGCGACAAAGAAACGGACTCCCGTGAAGAAGGTGAAAAAGGCCAAGAGCCCTAAAGCCCCCAAACCCCTCAGCAAACCGGCTAAAAGCAAGGCCAAGCCCAAAGCAAAAGTGACCAAGACAGCAGCAAAAAAATGAACCCGTCAGTGTAATATGTAACCGTCTGAACCCAAAGGCTCTTATCAGAGCCACCCACATCTCTCAGGAAAGAGCTGAGCCCGGATCAAATGTTCCGTGTCCCGGCGCCGAGCGCAGACCTACCTTAGATATTATTTGATCTGAATAACTCAAATACACACACATGCCATGCTTTACGAGAGCTGAGACCTGTGAATGGGGAAGGTATCATATAGGGAGGGTTTATTGATCTCCATCTGGTTGTTTCACTTCGCGTCACGAATCTTTATTTCATTGACCCGTTCAGGAATGTTACTAGGTTCAGTTTTGATTCTGAGACCCTGCGGATGTTTTCATTGCGTGTTCCTTCCATCTGCCTGTTCCAGACAGTTCAGGTAGCAATTCCACATTGTCTTCGGGCTAATTACAATCTGGGGGTAACAAAAACATTTCCGGGGGTAGCACGGTAGCTCAGAGGTTAGCACTGCTGCCTCACAGCGCCAAGGACGTCTGTGTGGAGTTTCCACATTCTCCCCGTGCCTGCGTGGATTTCCTCTGGGTGCTCCGGTTTCCTCCCACAGTCCAAAGATGTGCAGGTTAGGTGAATTGGCTGTGCTAAATTGCCTGTAGTGTTAGGTGGATTAGTCAGGGGTAAATGTAGGGGAATGGGTCTATGTGGATTTATTGGGCCGAAGGGCCTGTCTCCACGCTGTGGGTAATCTCATCATAAAGTGAGATTCTGTCCTTTTATCGGTGTATACTGCATTAGCTTTTAAGATGTTTAAATTGGGGTTATTTCGATTCATTCACGGCGGGTAAACGTTCGGTTGTTCAGTTTGTCTGGCTGTTTTAAACCCCGCCTTTTCCTCCTGCCTGTTACGGACAGATCAGGCAATGATCACGCCTCCTGTCCAAGCTGACTGCTAACGAGGTTTTAAGGAGTTGCTATAAAATAGTACATTTTATCTTAGTTGCGGACGGATGGCGTTTTTGCGTTTTAATAGTTACTTTAATCTCAAGGTTTGTGAGCGTGAATTCAGCGGGCATTTGGAAACTGACCAACTGTCGTTTCCAGTGAACCAATCAGACTCCAACAATTCTTTTCCTGCCTGTTCTTTTCCATCCGGAGCTGTTTCTCTGTGGGTTGAGGGACAGGGCTGTATCCAATCCCAGCTCTAGGGCGGGCTCTCCGTTCCCTTAAACAGGGAGCACCGCAGCAGCCTCAGCATTGACAGCAGCAGCCTGTGTCTGTGTGTAATTGCGAGTTGAGGAGAATGGCTCGGACCAAGCAGACAGCGCGCAAATCCACCGGAGGGAAAGCTCCCCGCAAGCAGCTGGCGACCAAAGCGGCCCGCAAGAGCGCTCCGGCCACGGGCGGAGTGAAGAAGCCTCATCGCTACAGGCCCGGCACGGTGGCTCTGCGGGAGATCCGCCGCTACCAGAAATCCACCGAGCTGCTCATCCGCAAACTGCCCTTCCAGCGCCTGGTGCGAGAGATCGCTCAGGACTTCAAGACCGACCTGCGCTTCCAGAGCTCGGCGGTGATGGCCCTGCAGGAGGCCAGCGAGGCTTACCTGGTGGGACTGTTTGAGGACACCAACCTGTGTGCCATCCACGCCAAGCGGGTCACCATCATGCCCAAAGACATCCAGTTGGCCCGCCGGATCCGCGGGGAGCGCGCCTAAACGGAGCATAGTCGGCCCTGCACATTCACCCCGAAAGAGAGAGTAAATCACAACGGCTCTTTTCAGAGCCACTAAACCATCCAGAGAGAGCGGGAAGCGATCGCAGACGTTGGAAAATGGCTTTGAATAATATTAAAGTGGGGGGGGGCGTGACGTCAGTAATACATTCCATGGGATTTGGTTGAAGACAGTTCGCAGGAGCAGCAGTGACTAGAATATACGCTGCTGTGAATGTTATGTAATTTTCATATAGTAGTGCAGTATTAATTCCGGATTACATCCCCTTTATCCTCACTGTCTCCCTTGGTGTTCCCACCAGTTACAGCTGGTATGATCATTGCTGAGAAAGCTGGCGGGAAAACATGGCGCCAAATCATCAACCATTTTCTTTCAAATTTGAAAATCCTGCCGAAATGTAGATCAGAGAAGGGAGCTTTACGCAAAACAATGCATTCGTATTTAGTCATTAATTTGCAATTTTTCTTTCGGGTAATGAGTCTCGAACCTATTTGAAGCATTCGAGATTGTCTTCGGAGAGAACCAACACTCTCATTCAGCCCTGTGAGGATTTCATGAACGTTCTTCGGCGTGAACGCATTAATAACGAACGCCGCCTTTAGGTATTATTTTAATACCGTGCTCCGTTATAGCAAAAGCTCCACATTAACAATTCCAGTCCGGCGACTGTTCTGGTTTGATCCCGGTTCGTTTTGAAAGCTTCTAAATCGCTGCTGTCAGTCAGTTTAATGAGAATAATTTATTCCTGCATCCTTAGGCGCATGCGCGATACTGCCCTTCCTCCAAAGCAGAAATGTTCTTGAGCAGAGGAGCGCATGCATGAGTCCGTCCCCCAGCGCTGCCATTGAGGAGCATTTACTCAGTGAGTGCAAGAGGTTTGTTTGAAACAGACCGCAATGGAGAGATCAGCGCCCAGGGAAGCGAGGGAACAGCAGGCTCCTTCCAGCAGCACATCGGGATGGGAGCCTGGGCCACAGAGGGGGCTCCGAGACCGGGATTGATTCGGGGTGAGTTCAGGGAGAATCGGGGGCTGTTTGTAAGAGGAGAAAGTGAGGTCTGCAGATGCTGGAGATCAGAGCTGAAAATATGTTGCTGGAAAAGCGCAGCAGGTCAGGCAGCATCTGGGGAACAGGAGAATCGACGTTTCGGGCACAGGCCCTTCTTCAGGAAAGAGGCCGTAAGAGGCCGAGCGGAGCAGGAACTGGTCCCGGAACTTGGAGTGAGCGGGCTGGGGGGAAGAGAGAGGCCTTTCTCGGGCTGTGTGTGGGCCTGCTGAGAGAGGCAGAGCGGGAAGAAGCTGCTGTGGGACATTCTTGTGGTTTACAATCCCCTAAACTCTGATGGGAATTCATTGTTTAGCATCTATTTCATGCTGTTTGTTGCGAAAAGACATTGAATAGTATGTCATTAAAGGACAGTATATCTAAATGTGAGAGCCTGTTGTTCTTCCTTCAACAGTTAATGTATTGGGAGCTGAATATTGAACTTGCAGATGTTGGTTAGTTTTTGTACCTTAGTAAATTTTTTTAGAATTTCGCAAACAGAAAAACAAAGACTGGAAGGGGCTCAGAGCTAGAGTGTAACCAGTCCTTGCTCTGTTCACCTTGCCCTGTTTAAAAACAAAGAATTATCACGATCATGACCTGACCTGAATATTTCATTGATCAGTTGATGTCTTTCTATTTAGCTGATGGTGATTTACAGAAAATATCCCTCTTGTCTTCCTCCAGGCAAATGATTGATGGACCAAGACAATGTAATATTCCCTCAGTGCAAAGCCAAGTGTGACCATCTGCTTCTACCAACCAGCAGGTATGTTACTGTTGTCAGATTGGAGAACATCCTTTCCACAGTCAGACTGGATTGAGTCAGATACACAGTGAGCTCAATTTCCAGAGGTACACATTCAATCCAAGAGTCAAACACAAATGATGCAATATATTTTTTTTTGATTTCGCCCTATACTCAATGTACAACAGCTCAGTTCCAATAAATGCCACGATACTTAGTCAATTATCATTTGCAACATCAGAAGAGGGATAGATTGTATCTTCTTATGAAATATACATTAGGAACTGTATTAACTCCACATGTAATGAAGGCCATTTTAAAGGTGAACAAACAAATCATTCTGTTACATTGTTACAGCGAGGATTTCTGAAGATATAGAAGGAAACTTTGGCATTATCAGTAACTGAGACGGACAAAATTAATCTTTTGATAAATAGAAGTCCTATGTGAAAGGCACAACAACTAAACAGTGTAAATTCCAAATAAACCTCTGAGCACAGATGCTTTTCTGCTGCAATGTGTTGCATGTACATTTGTCCATGGATCCTACAGGCACTAAAGCTAAAGAACACTGGCTGTGGACATTATTGAACTACATGTGCAGTGCCAGAGATTAACAGATATACAAACACATCCACTTTCACTGACAGGAGCTGACTCCAGTGGCAATGGATAGTACCTCATTCATGTCAAGTAGCAGAAGTTTGAACACCTGAAGTACAGTAGCAGTTACTAAAAGTGACATGTTTCAATTTGGATGACACTAGCACAGTGAAACACAATAACCAAGAATAAGGAGCACATTGATATCTAGTATCAGAGAGTGAATGAATCTCATTCTCACACTGAGCCTGGTGCTGATGAACACACATTTTCTCCACACTCTCACATTCTGGTTGAGGGCCTGAGTAATGCAGAAGCATTTCCATACTTTTTTAATATATGAAACACTGATTTATAAGGCATTAAACCCACCTCATAAGGTGTATCAGATCATGACATGCAGAACGGGAAACACAAGGCAACATAAAAAAAGTGTCAGTATGATATAGACTAGTGCCACTCCTTTGAAGTGATACAGATTGGCAGCACAACAGAAAACTCACTCACACACAGCCAGTTAATGCTGAAAGGGGAAAAAAAAATGAAATTTATGCCCAGATATTTCCAAATATGGACAGTTATAAATTGATTCACCAAATCATTAATCGCTTCAGTTAGTATCAGATGTTATATCTTAGTGTCCAGCCGCAACTGATAAAGATTACTGCATACATAAAATATTTTTTAAAAGTCTGAATGCAATAAAATTCAGATTCATGGCAAAGATAACATTAATCCGGCAACACAATAGGTTAGTGAATATTGATCAAGTTTATCCTAAACTCAGACCAAAAAAACACAACTGAACATGGAAAGAAAATGAGATCCACATACTCTACCTGATGCTATTGCCCACAGAACAAAACTGGCACTATAGTTATCAAAGACAGGTAAGTGCAGAAATAATCTCAAATTAGCATTTAGATAGAGATACTGTCAATGAGTGGATAAAGTTCAGAATCCCAACAGTTAATGGAAACTAGTATGGAGAACGGGTGAAGAACAGAATGTCCCAGTCTGGACACAAATTGGCCGAATGGCTGGATCAATTCTGTGACTCTACCATAAATGACATAATTCAGAAGAGTTTAAGTCTCAATCACAACACCCTAAAATCTATCACAGAATCAATCACAGTCACAGAGAATTATTTTTCCTAATTTCATTCACGGGATGAGAGAATCACTGGCGAGGCCAGCATTTATTGCCCATCTCTAACTCCCAGGGGATAGTTATGTGTCAGCCACATTGCTGTGGGTCTGGAGACACATGTAGGCCAGACCAAGTAAGGATGGCAGCTCCTTTTCTTAAAGGACATTAGTGAACCAGATGGCAAACAAGAATAGATTCCTTGTCATCACTGGACTCATAGAATATTATTGGCTGTCAGTGAATTAAGCAACTTTTGATACATGAGAGTTGAAAGTGACTGGTACTGATAGAGCACTTGATGTTCGGTCACACAGCACAAACTGACAAGGTTAGCTCAATTCGTGAATTCTCATGTGGACACAACAAAAACTGTTGTGGTTCTGTTCGCCGAGCTGGAAATTTGTGTTGCAGACGTTTCATCCCCTGTCTAGGTGACATCCTTAGTGCTTGGGGGCCTCCTGTGAAGCGCTTCTATGATGTTTCCTCCGGCATTTATAGTGATTTGTACCTGCCGCTTCCGGTTGTCAGTTCCAGCTGTCCGCTGCACCCAATATACCGGCCACTGCAGCGGAAAGCTGGAACTGACAACCGGAAGCGGCAGGTACAAATCACTATAAATGCCGGAGGAAACATCACAGAAGCACTTCACAGGAGGCTCCCAAGCACTGAGGATGTCACCTAGACCGGGGACGAAACGTCTGCAACATAAATTCCCAGCTCGGCGATCAGAACCACAGCAACGAGCACCCGAGCTACAAATATTCTCCCCCAACTTTGAACAACAAAAATTGACAGGCGGAGATTGATGGCTCCT
Source organism: Chiloscyllium plagiosum (assembly GCF_037043375.1). Classification (NCBI taxonomy): domain Eukaryota; kingdom Metazoa; phylum Chordata; class Chondrichthyes; order Orectolobiformes; family Hemiscylliidae; genus Chiloscyllium; species Chiloscyllium plagiosum. Next base: position 11,175,326 of record NW_028270187.1, read on the forward strand.
CTCACACATTCACTCTGCAGAAACTGAACGGGAGAGCATGATACTTAAACACACACCCCCAAACCACCACACACACTTCAAAAACACTGGCAGGTACAATCTGATAAATGCATTTGCACATGTATAAACGAAACGTTGACAAATACAGATTCACACCTACATCCTGAGTTACACCGAGCAGAATATAACAGGGACAGATTGGTCAATCACACTCAAATGCACGTGGCAGGACATTTCAGAGGAAGATATTCTCATTCACAAAGCAGAAACTTATTTGAACAGATTGATAACACTTTCAAATTACTTAAATTGACATGTACGGTTTGATAATGACTTTCTCATATTCACAGGAGAAACTGACAGGTAGAGATTGATAACAGAAGAAATCAGAGTTACATTTGAGGTCTAGTGACCCTTCCTCAGAACTGAGTGTGTGCATTTTCCTAGCTGCTACATGGTCTTCTCTATTCTGGGGAAACTGAGTGTAGATTGGGTGTCCACTTTGCCAAACACCGACATTCTGTCCAGAAAACAAGACCCTGAGCTTCCACTTGCCTGCCACTTCAACACCACCACTCCCCTGATGAACATCTCTGCCTCAGGCTTGCTGCAGAGCTCCAGCTAAAGCTCAGTGCAAGCTGGAAGAATAGTACCTCATTTTCTGGTTGGGAACACAACAGCCTTCTGGACCCAATACTGACTTCTACAACTTTAGGGCGAGAGCTTTCCCATGTCATTACCCAGAACCTCTCACACCGGCCTTGTTATCACAAGGTCTGCTATTATACACCAACAGTCACGAACAGTCCCTGTTAATAGTGAGTCACCTTCCTTGTCTGACCATGATCTTTGGATTCTATATCCATCTACCAGTTACTGCTGACCCTTCAACATACCCTACCTTCGGCAGAAAAACTAATCATTTCCTGGCTACCATCAGTTCTCAGGAAGGGTTACTGGACTGGAAATTTTAACTTTGATTTCTGTCCACAGACTCTGTCAGACCTGCTGAGCTTTTCCAGCAAGTTGATTTTGTTTCTGATTTCCAGCATCTGCAGTTCTTTTGGTTTTCATTTAGAGATTAATAACTACGTTTTCATATTCACAGAGCAGAAACTACCAGGGAAAATTGATAACCACATTCACATGTTCACAAAATAAAATTTGTCAGGCAAACATTGATAAATACACTCACATTTACAATTCGGACCCTGATTGGGAAGGATTCTTAATTAAACTTAACTAAACTTTCACAAAGCAAAACCTGACAGGGACTGTTAAAAACTAACTTCTCCTATTCACATAGCAGAAACTGGCAGGCTTAGATTGACAATTACCCAAACATATTCACCAAGAAGATATCCTCAGGAGGCTAAGGAAATTCACTGTGTCTATAAAGACGCTGCAAATTTTTATCGATGCACCACCTATCTGGATGTGTCACAGTGTGGTATGGCCACTGTTCTGCCCAAGAGCACAAGCAATTACAGTCAGTTGTGAACAAAGCCCAACCCATCACTGAAAGCAGCCTTCCATTCAAAGGCTCCATTTATACTTCCTCCTGTGTTGGGAAAGCAACCAACTTAATCAAAGACCCATCTGACCCCGGTTCTGTGCTCCTCCACCCTGATCTGTCAGGTAGAAAATACCGAAGTTTGAATATACCGTCCAACAGTTTCAAGAATTGATTCTGTGCTGTTATTAGACTTTTGAATGGACCTCTCAAATTTTAATGTTATTCTCTCTCTCTGTACCATTAACACTGTGTCCAGATTCTGTTCTATTGCTCGAATGCACTTTGTATGATATAATCTGCCTGTAAGGCACTCAAAACAATACTTTTCATTGTATCTCTGTACATGTGACAATAATAAATCAGATCAAATCAAGTAGATAACTACGCTCACATGTCACAGAATCTGAGAGGTACAGGTTGATAGCTACAGTCACATAACCTGACAGGAAAAGATGAATAAACATTCAAACCCTGACATTACAGCACCTGGCAGGAAGGATTGATAACTAAACTCTCTTCTTCACAAAGCAGAAATTGATAGTGACAGATGAAAGCTCAGCTCACACATACACATAGCATAAAATGGCAGGAATTGACAATTACACAGACATATTCACCGAGCAGAAACTGACAGCTATAGATTGATAACTATATTTATGTATTCACACAGCAGAGTCTGAAAGGTACAGATTGATAATTACACTCTCACTTTGACAAAGAAGAAATTGTCAGATAGAGAATGATAACTGTACTAGTCACATATTGACAGGGACAGATTGGTATTGACTCTCTCAAACTGATGTAGTAAAAACAGATTGACAATGACACTCTGGTGTCAAATAGCAAAACCTGACAGGTACTGTTTGAGAATTGCACTGAGAAATTGATTATAGCTGAAACTGACAGGTGGAGATCAATATCTCCATTCACACAGAAGATATTGACAGGTACAAATTGATAACTGCATTTAATATTCATACAGCAGAAACTGGCAGGGAGATACTGAGAATGACACACCCATTCTCAAAGCTGAAACTGACAGGTTCAGGTTGATAACTACACTGTCAGATACACAGCAGAAACTGTTAGGGAAAGATTGTTAAGTAAATTCACACATTCACAACGACAGAAACTGACAGGTATATTGATAAGTAAACTCGCACATCCCCATCAGTGAAGCACATAGGGACTGATCCTATTTATTTAAAATGTATTATCAATCAGTCTCTGCCAGTTTCTACTATGTGGATATGAGTTCAGTTATCAATCTATACCTGTCAGTTTATACTATGTGAATGTATGAATGTAGTTATCAATCTGTCCCTGTCACTCTCTCGTAAAATACATTTTGGACATTGCAGAGAGTGACAGGGAGAGATTGATAACTATATTAACTCTCACATTTGCACGGCCTATACTGACAGGTATAGGTTGACAGCCGTACTCCCACGTTCACCTCGCAGGAACTGACAGGTATGGATTGATAAGGAAACTCTCAAGTCCCTATACAAACTTGTATTGGGTAGCCCCATTGTGGAGCTGTAGAGATATTGGTTAGTAGCTGGTTCTCAGTGAATTGGTATAGATTTCTTTTGTTACAATCACCAGACAAAGAGCAACTCATGTCAGACCTGTAGTTCTTTTTGAAATGCTGACTTGAAAGAAACACAGCCTCATGATTATAAAATGAATATTACATTGAAAGGTTTGATACTGTCAAACTCACTTAATGTTGACTTACAGGGGATGTCTCTTCTCTCTTCTTCCAGACAATTACATTAAGGAGCAAGACAATGTAACATCCCCTCGGTACGAAGCCAAGTGTGATCAGTTCCTTCTAACAAACAGCAGGTATGTTATCGCTGTCAGACTGAAAAACATACTTTCCACAGTCACAGAGCAGTTGAATTAGATACACATGGAACTCAATTTCTAGAGAAAGGTTTTCACAAGAATAGTCAAATACCACCAAGTAATTATAACTTTTTTTATCCCTCTCCATTCTCAATTCACATCACCTGATTTCCAAGAAATGTTATCATTCACAGCCATTGAGTCATCGAGACGTACAGCACTGAAGCAGACTCTTTGGTCCTACTCATCCATGCCAACCAGATGTCAGAAACTAATCTAGTCCCATTTGCCAGCACTTGACCCATATCCCTTTGAACCTTCCTATTCATGGACCCATCCAGATGCCTTTTAAATGTTGTAATTGTACCAGCTTCCTCCACTTCCTCTGGCAGCTCATTCCTTACTCATACCATCTTATGCGTGAAAAAGTTGCCGCTTAGATCCATTTAAAATTTTTCCCCATTTACCTTAAACCTATGCCTCTAGTTTTGTACTCCCCCAACTCAGGGAAGAGACATTGTCCCTCATGATTTTATAAACCTCTCTGTGTTCAGCCTCACTCTAAAGCTCAAATCGTCCAACCCTGACAAATTCCTTGTAAATCTTTTCTGAACCCTTCAACATTTCACAATATCCTTCCAATACGAAAGAGACCAGTATTGCATGCACTATTCCAAAACTAGCCTCAGCAATTACCTGCACAGCCACAACATGACCTCCCAACTCCTATACTCGATGCACTTACCAATGATTGTTGAAACTTTATTGCTGGAACAGCACAGCAGGTCAGGCAGCATCCAGGGAACAGGAGATTCGACGTTTCGGGCACAGGCCATTCTTCAGGAATGAGCAGAGAGTGTTCAGCAGGAGAAGATAAAAGGTAGGGAGGAGGGACTTGGAGGAGGGGCGTTGGAAATGTGATAGGTGGAAAGAGGTCAAGGTGAGGGTGATAGGTCGGAGTAGGATGGAGGCGGAGAGGTCAAGAAGAAGACTGCAGGTCAGGAAGGCGGTGCCGGGCTGGAGGGATTCGGCTGAGACAAGGTGGGGGGAGGGGGGATGAAGAAACTGGTGAAGTCCAAGTTCATCCCCTGTGGTTGGAGGGTTCCCAGTCGGAAGATAAGACGCTCCTCCTCCGACCGTCGCGTTGTTGTGGTTTGGAGGTGGATGAGTCCAATGACCTGCATATCCTCGGTGGAGTGGGAGGGGGAGTTGAAATGCTGTGCTACAGGGTGGTTGGGTTGGTTCGTCCGGGTGGCCCAGAGGTGCTCTCTGAATCGCTCCGCAAGTAGGCGGCCTGTCTCCCCAATCTCGAGGAGGCCACACCGGCTGCAGCGGATGCAGTAGATGATGTGGGTGGAGGTGCAGGTGAATCTGTGGCGGATATGGAAGTTTCCTTTGGGGCCTTGGAGAGAAGTGAGGGGGGAGGTGTGGGCGCAAGTGTTGCACCTCCTGCGGTTGCAAGGGAAGGTGCCGGGAGTGGAGGTTGGGTCGGTGGGGGGTGTGGATCTGACAAGGGAGTCGCGGAGGGAGTGGTCTCTACGGAAAGCTGATAGGGGAGGGGAGGGAAATATATCCTTGGTGCTGGGGTCTGTTTGGAGGTGGCGGAAGTGACGGCGGATGATGCGCTGTACATGGAGATTGGTGGGGTGGTAGGTGAGGACCAGTGGGGTTCTGTCCTGGTGGCGGTTGGAGGGGCGGGGCTCAAGGGCGGAGGAGCGGGAAGTGGAGGAGATGCGGTGGAGGGCACCGTCGACCACGTCGGGGGGGAAATTGCGTTCCTTGAAGAAGGAGGCCATCTGTGTTGTACGTATTTTGAACTGGTCCTCCTGGGAGCAGATGCGGCGGAGACGAAGGAATTGGGAGAATGGGATGGCGTTTTTACAGGGGGCAGGATGGGAGGAGGTGTAGTCCAGGTAGCTGTGGGAGTCGGTTGGTTTGTCGCCTGAGATAGAAACAGAAAGGTCTAGGAAGGGGAGGGAGGAGTCCGAGACTGAATTTGAGGTCGGGGTGGAAGGTGTTAGTGTAGTGGATGAACTGTTCAACCTCCTCGTGGGAGCACGAGGTAGCGCCGATACAGTCATCTATGTAGCGAAGGAAAAGATGGGGGGTGGGGCCAGTGTAGTTGCGGAAGATGGATTGTTCCACACACCCTACGAAGAGGCAGGCATAGCTGGGGCCCATGCGGGTGCCCATGGCTACTCCTTTTGTTTGGAAAAAGTGGGAGGATTGGAAAGAAAAGTTGTTCAGGGTGAGGACCAGTTCGGTCAGTCGAAGGAGGGTGTCGGTGGAAGGGTACTGGGTGGTACCCAGTTGACCGAATCAACACTTACCAATGAAGAAAACGTACAAAATGCCTTCTTCACTGTCCTATCTACTTGTGACTCCACTTTCAAAGAGCTATGAACCTGCATTCCAAGGTCTCTTTGTTCAGCAACACTCCCCACGATCTTACCATTAAGTGTACAAGTCCTGCCCTGATTTGCCTTTCCAAAATATAGCACCCCAGATTTATTTGAATAAAACTCCATCTCCCACTCCTCAGCCCATTGGCCCATCTGATCAAGACCTTGTTGTACTTTGAAGGAACCTTCTTTGCTGTCCAATTTTGGTGTCATCTGCAAACTTATTAACTATACCTGCTATGTTCAAATCCAAATCATTCACATAAATGATGAAAAGTAGTGGATCCAACACTGATACTGGTGGCACACCACTGGTCACAGCCCTCCAGTCTGAAAAGCAGCTCTCCTCCACCACCACCCCCATCTTCTACCATCGAGCAAGTACCATGAAATCTAACCTTGGTACACAATCTCCCATGATGAACCTCTTCGAACACCTTACTGAAGGCCATATAGGTCACAGCCACCACTCTGACCTCATCAGTCCTTTGTTACTTCTTCAAAACAACTCATTCAAATTCATGACATGTTTTCCGATGCACAAAGCCATGCTGACTATCCCAAAGCAGTCCTTGCCTTACCAAATGCATGTCAATCCTGTCTCTCAGGATTTTCTCCAACATTTTGCCCACCACCAATATCAGACTCACTGGTCTACAGTTCCCTGGCTTTTCCTTACCACCTTTCTTAAATAGTGACACCACGTTAACAATCTTCCAGTCATCCAGCACCTCACCTGCGACTATCAATGATAAAAATATCTCAGCAAGGTGCCCAGCAATCACTTCCCTACCTTCCTACAGAATCCGAGGGTGCATCTGATCAGGTCTTGAGGATTTATCCACTTTTATGCATTTCAAGACATCCGGCACTTTCTCCTCTGTAATATGGACATTTTTCAACATGTCGCTATCTATTTTCCCACATTCTATTATCTTCCATGTCCTCCTTCACAGTGAACACTGATGCAAAATACTCATTTAGTATCTTCCCCATCTCCTACGGCTCCACGCATCAGGTGCCTTGCTGATCTTTGAGAGGCCCTATTCTCTCCCGAGTGACTGTTTTGTCCTTAATCTATTTCTAAAAACTCTTTGCATTCTCCTTTCTTCTATTTGCCAAAGCTATCTCATGTCCCCTTTTTGCCCTCAGGATTTCTCTCTTAAGGATACTCCTATGATCTTTATACTCTGAGGATTCACTCAATTTCTTCTGTCTATACCTGACATATGCTTCATTTTTTCTTAACCAAAACCTCAATTTCTCTCGTCATCCCACATTCCCTACACCTACCAGCCTTTCCTTTCACCCAAACAGGAATATACTAACTCTGGACTCTTGTTATCGCAGTTTGAAGGCTTCCCATTTCCCAGCGTTCACTTTACCTCCAAACATCTGCCCCCATTCAGCTTTTGAAAGTTCTTGTCTAATGCTGTCAAAATTAGCCTTCCTCCAATTTCGAACTTCAGCTTTTAGATCCGGTCTGTCATTTTCCATCACTATTTAAAAACAAACAGATTTATGGTTGCTGGCTCCAAACTGCTCCCCCACAGACACCTCAATCACCTGCTTTGCCTTATTTCCCAGGACGAGGTCAAATTTTGCATCTTCTCTAGCAGGAACATCCACATACTAAATCAGAAACTTTCCTTGTACACACTTAATAAATTCCTCTCCTTCTAAACCCTTAACACTACAGCAGTCCCTGTCTACATTTGGAATGTTAAAATCCCCTACCATAACCACCGTATTATTCTTACAGAGAACTGAAATCTCCTTACAAATTTGTTTCTGAATTTCTTGATGACTATCAGAGAGACTATAATGCAATCCCAATAAGATGACCATCCCTTTCTTATTTCTCAGTACCATCCAAATAACTTCCTGGATATATTCCCAGGAATATCGTCCCTAAGTACAGTAGTAATGCTATCCCTTATCAAAACTGCCACTCCCCTCCTCTCTCGCCCCCACTTTCTAAGCTTCCTGTAGCATTTGTATCCTGGAACATGAAGCTCCTTCTCTCAGAACATTTACATGTTGATTAAGAAATTTTCTTCGAATTTTAAAAGTCTCTTCCCCATCCAAGACTTTAACACAATGGTACTTCCAGACAATGTTTGTAAAAACCGACTATTACAGCCTTTATATTCTTACATATATCTGAAATCTGTGTATATTTGTTCCTCAGTTTCCTTCCGACTGTTGGGCCTATAGTACAGTCCCATCATGGTGATTATCCCCTTCTTATTTTAACCCAGATATTTTCACTGGATGGTCTTTCTCAGAAATATTTTCTCTAGTTAGAGCAGCAATGTTTTCCTTAATCAAAAACACCACTCCACCTTCTCTTTTAACTGCCTTTCTATCCTTCCTATATCCCCCTCGTACTTCTATAATCTACTGAATACAGACCCAGAGTTATCCTCAATTGCTGTTTTTCAGACAAGTCCATCATCCTGAGGTCTTTCTTGTAAATATATGCTGGGCTCCCTCCAACACAAGTACACCCTTCCCGAGATAACGGGCCCAAAGCTGCTCACAATATTCCAAATGCAGTCTGACCAGAGCTGATAGAGCCTCAGCAGTACATCTCTGCTCTTGTATTGTAACCTCCTTGAAATAAATGTTAAAATGGCATTTGCCTTCCAAACTGCCTTCTGAACCTGCCAGTTTACCTTAAGAGAATTCCTGAACTAGGACTCCCAAGGTCCCTTGCTTTTGAGATTTCTGATGCCTTTCCCTGTTCAGAATGTTATCAACATCTTTATTCCTTCTACCAGAGTGCAGAACCTCACAATTTCCCACATTGTATTCCATCTGTCACTTCTTTGTCCACTCTTGCAGCCTGTCCAAATCCTTCTACACCCTCCGCACCTCCTCAGCACTACCTGCCCCTCCACCAACATCTGTCCCATGTGCAAACGTGTAAGAATATCCTCAGTTCCTTCGTCCAGATTATTAAGGCATAACATGAGTAGTTGTGGTCCCAACACTGACCCCTGTGGAAGTCCATGAGTCACCGGCTGCCATTCTGTAAAAGACCCTTTTATCCTGACTCTCTGCCTTCTGCCAAGCAGCCAATTCTCTGCCTTTACCTTGTTTAGCAGCCTGCTGTGTGGTACCTTATCAAAGGCCTTCTGGAAATGCAAATCGATTACACCCACTGGCTCTGTGTTGTCTAACTTGCTTGTTACTTCCTCAAAGAATTTGAACAGATTTATCAGGGAAGATCGCTCCTTAACAAAGCCGTGCTGACTCTGCCCTATTTTACTATGCACTTTCAAGTACTCTGCAGCCTCATTCTAAACAAGGGATTCTCAAACCTTAGGAATGACTACATTCTAGCTACGTAGCCTATAGTTTCCTGCCTCTGCCTCCCTTTCTTAAACACGTGTTGCATTAGCCATTTTCCAGTCATCTGGGACCCTGCCTGACTCCAGTGCTTTCTGAAAGATCATCACCAATGCCTCTCCAATCTACTCCGCTGTCTCCTTCAGTTATCTGGAGTGTAGTCCATCCGGTCTTGGTGATTTATCCGCCTTCGACTTTGCGTCTTCCCCTTACCAATGGCCAATGCACTCACTTCTGTCCCCAAGATCCCCTTGAAGTTCTGGTCGGTTTCTGGTGTCTTCCACTGTTAAAAACTGATGGAAAGTACCTCTTCAGATCCTCTGCCATGCTGTGGTTCCCCATTACTACTTTTCCAGCATTGTTTTCAAGCTGTCCAATGTCCACTCTTGTCTCTTCGTAACCGCTTAGATATCCAAGAAAATTGCCTGCAGCCCTCTTCTGTATTTGTAGCGCGCTTACTCTCATATTTCACCTCTTTCCCCGTCCCCACCTTTTCTTAAAGTTATTTATGTTTTTCAAAGATTTCCCAATCTTCTGGCTTCCACTAATCTTTACCACACTATATGCTGCTTGTGTTGCCTTTATGCTCTCCCGGACTTCCCCTGTCAACCAGGGTTGTCTCATCCTCCCCTTAGTATTTTTCTTCTTCCTTGGGATGAATTTCTGCAATGTCTCCTGAATTAACCCAGAAACTCCTGCCATCGCTGATCCACTGTCTTCACTGGTTGGCTCTCCCTTCCAATCAACTCTGTCCAGCCCCACCCACATGTCTTTGTAGTTACCTTTAGCAAATTGTCATCCTGTTACCTCTGATTCAATCTTCTCCCTCTCAAGCTGCAGGGTGAACTCTATTATGTTATGGCCACTGCCTCCTAGGAGTTCCTTCACTTTGAGCTCCCTAATCAAGTCTCCCTCGTTACACCTTACTAAATCCAGAATCGCCTGTTCCTGAGTGTGCTCTTCCACAAACTGCTCCAAACAAAACATTTCTGAGATAATTCCACGTTTGCTTGAGAACCGCTACCAACCTGTCTTTCCCAGTCCACCTGCATATTGAAGTCCCCAATGATTATTGCAACAGTTCCTTACATGTTTTTATAGTCTCCTGATGTATTTTCTCCCCCACATCCTGACAATGGCTAATGGCTTGTACGCAAGTTCCTTCGGGGTCTTTTTCCCTTTGAGGGTCTTGATCTCTACACTATGGATTCTACACCTTCTGACTCTATTTTGCTTCTTGCTGTCAATTTAATTTTATTTCTTGCTAACAAGGCAACCCCTCTGACTCTGCCCATTGCCTTTTCGATAGCTTGGATAATTAGTTACCAGTCCTGAACCCCCTGCAACCTTTTCTCTGATACCTACAACATTGTGAATGCCAAGTTCAGTCTGGCGTAGCAGCTGATTTACCTTGTTCTGTAGACCGTGTGTATTTAGTTACAAGTCCCTCAGCCCTGCATTAATTGTCCCTCTTCTCATAGGTGTCCCCTTATCTGCTGATTCCTGATCCTGTCCGTACTTTCTGTCCTATTTCTTGTTGTGGAAACTTTAACCTGTGCTGAGCACTTCCCCATTTTGACTTTTCCACAATTTTCCACGCAGCTGAAAAACAACCACCATGTTTTAGTTTAAAGTCCAATATGTAGGCCCTGGTTATGCCATTCTCCAGGACTCTGATCCCAGCATCATTCACATGTAGCCTGTCCCATCGGAACAGTTCCATCCTTCCCCAGTACTGTCTCCAATCTCCAGTGAATTCAAACCTCCCCTTTCTCCTACACCAGTCGTTCAGCCCCACATATCTTACTGTTATAATCTTGCTGACGTTGTGGCTCGAGTAGTAATCTAGAGATTTTTTATTCTGTTTTTTAATTTATCCCTTCAGCAGACCTTCTTCCCTCCTTCTGTCTATATCGACAACTGGATCGTTCCTCTGCAGCCCAGATGACTATTGTGAAGCCAGGCACCAGGCAGGCAAATCTGCCTTCGGGACTCTCGATTCTGGCAACAGGGAAGAGTCTCTATTCCCCTGACTACACTGTTTCCGATTACACTTGCATTTCTCTTTTCTCCTTCCTCTTGAATCGCTCCCTCTCCCACAGTGCTGTGGTCAGTTTGCTCATTCTCCCTACAGACCCCACTCTCATCCACAAAGGGAGCAAGAATCTCAAACCTGATCGACAAGCTGATGGGCTGAGGCTCATTTAGCACTACCCTCTGCTTCCTTCTGCCTGCCTCACTATAGTCACACCCTTCTGTCCCTGACCACTGATCGATTTGAGGTAGTTAATCTAATGCCTCCTGAAACAGAGCATCCAGGTAACTCCGATCCCTCCCTGGTGTGTGGAAGTGTTCGGAACTCAGACTTCAGCTCAACAATCTGAGCTGGAATCCCTCAACCAACACTTGTTATGGTTGCAGTAGCTATGAACCACTATTGGGTCCACCAGCTCTGACATCATGCAGTTACAACACCTCGCCTGGTCTGGCCCCCTCCATTTCAATGACTTGGTGCTGAACTTGATTTTTAAACATTTCATGCTGAAAGAACATCCACTGTTGTTGGGGAGATTAATTGACCATGCTCAAGAAGCCAAAATTAAGTAAGTGCAGATATCTTGAAAGATTGCGTGGCTGGCAGAGATGAGAGATGGAAATGAGCACTATCATAGAAGGATTTGAAAAAAAAGGACAAGAAATTTGTTAAAATGTTGCTTTTCCTCAACTTGCGACCTCTTCAGGTCAGTGAGCTCAGGGTGAGGGGAACAAAACCCAGTGTGAGCGAATACATGGGCAGCGGGGTGTTGGATGAGCTCAAGATTACAGGGAGGTTGAAAGTGGGAGGTGGATCAGGAGTGTGTTAGGGTCATTCAGTCTCGAGGTTGCAAAGGACTGGATGAGATTTTCAGCACCTGGAGCTGAAACTGTGTTGGAGTCAGGCCACGTTACTGAAATGGAAATAGAATGTCACGGTGAGGATGTGGGTCTGTGGTTCAAAGCTAATCTCCAAGTGCAATATTCCCTTAATGTTGGGAAGAGCCTGGTCCAGATAGTTACCTGAGGGGGCGATACAGTTGGAGTTTGGAAGTTTTGTAACAGGGACTGAAGCCAGCAGCTTTCAGTGAACAAAGGATCAGAAGTAGGCCTTTCAGGTGTTCTACTATTGAATGAACTCATGGCTGCTGCGTGGAGTTCAGCCTTTGGCCCATATCCCTGACTACCTTTATTGAACAAAGGTTTATCTGTCTCAGACTGAAAACTAACAACCTTTTCCACTCTTTTCATGTTGAAGTCATTCCTCACATCTCTCTCGAACAGACTCTGCTCCCAAGTTCTTGATTAAGTTGGAGGCAATGTCTATTCATCCAGCACTGGATGTTGGGACGTTGTGCGAGTTGGAGGGATCTCCAAGGGAGTGCTGGTCACATACACATGCTCCCCGGTCCTTCATGGTGGTGAAAGTGGCTGGTTGTGCTCAAGGTATGGTTGATAAAACTCCTCTCATTCTAGTCCTTCCAGAGCTGTGGCATATAATGTGGGAAAATATATGCATTTTGGCAGGAAGACGAGGAGAGGTGAATATTATTTAACAAGGGGAAAACTGCAGCACAGAACTGTGGGTCCTTCTGCTTGAAAGATGAAAAACTAGCATTCAGGTTCAGTGGGTATTCAGGAAGGGAAATAGTCAAGTTGGCTTTTATTTAAAGGGAATGGGTAGAAAAATGGAAGTTTTGCTAAAACTGTACAAGACACGAGTGAGATCACATTTGGAATCCTGTCAATAGCTTTTGTCCCTTGTTTTGGGAAAGGCAGTCCATAGATTAGACAGTCAGTAGATTAATCCTGGATATGGGAGGAATTTCTCAGGAGATGAGTTTGAGCAGACTGCTTCTGTACTCATTGAAGTTCAGAAGAATGAGACAAGACCTTATGGAAAGATTCTGAGGAGCTTGATATTGTAGATTCTGGTAGATTGTTACTACTTATTTGAGAATTGAGGACTTGAGGACATAATCTCAGAGTAAGGAATCACCTATTAAAAACAGATGTGGAGGAATTCCTTCTCTTTGGGTACTGAATACTGCAGTGGCCTGTAAAGGCTGTGCTGCTCAGTGTGTCCAAGGCTGAGATAAATAGATTTTCAATTAGTAAGGAATTCAAGGGTGGGGGCATAAGGCAGGAAAATTGAGCTGAAGATTATTGGATCAGCTCTGATCTCACTGAATGGTGACAGCAGACTTGCTGGGTTGAGTTGCATCTGATGGTGTTAAACATCTTCTTTTTCTGGGTTCTCACTTGATTTGCCTTTTGTTTTCAATGAATTTCACAGGGTATTGGAAGAAGATGATTTGCAATGAGGAGACTTAAAACCAGGCATCACTTCCCAATCTGACCAAGCTGCCGAGTTTATTGTCGTCTGAATATCATTGGGTTTTGCATTAAAAAAGCACCGTTCACAGTGGGGGAGAAACCGTACGTGTGTTGTACATGTGGACAAGTCTTCAGCAGATCATCTGCCCTGTCTGGGAAAGGATTCACTCGATCATCCACCTTGCTGAAACCCCAGCAAGTTCACAAAGAAAACAGACCTTTGAAATGCTTAGAATGTAGGAGGTGCTTTAAAAACTCTGGGGCACTGATATCCCAACAACATCCTCACTGTGACGAAAGACCCTTCATGTACTCTCACTGTGGGTGTGGTTTCAAGCCGTCGTCCAACCTCATTAAACACCAGCAGATCCACACTGGGGAGAGATCATTCACCTGCTCACACAACAGGAAAGGATTGTCTCATAAATCCAACCTGTTAAAACACTGGCGATTTCTCTGAAGTTAGAGGCTGTACTGACTGTGGGAAGAGATTCATTGTGAAATCCAAGCTGCTGAAACACCAGCGTATTCATGAGAAATGACAGTGCCTGGTTTTTACTGTGAACATCTCCCTGCTTCATAGTCTCAGCCAGAACATTTTGTTTCAAGTCCCACCTGATATGGAGCTATGTCAAAGAACTTAATTATTTTTGTAGTTGATAACTGAATGATGTCATCTGTGGCAGGTTTCTACTGAAGTTAATGAACTCCAGCTCAGTTAAAGGGATGACTCTTCTGGATGACAATGAAATAAATGCACTTTGTGTTAAACACACAGTTCAAAGTCTGTGAGAAGATTTGTAGCTCGGGTGCTCGTTGCTGTGGTTCTGTTCACCGAGCTGGGAATTTGTGTTGCAGACGTTTCGTCCCCTGTCTAGGTGACATCCTCAGTGCTTGGGAGCCTCCTGTGAAGCGCTTCTGTGATCTTTCCTCCTGCATTTGTAGGGGTTTGAATCTGCCGCTTCCGGTTGTCAGTTCCAGCTGTCCGCTGCAGTGGTCGGTATATTGGGTCCAGGTCGATGTGCTTATTGATTGAATTTGTGGATGAGTGCCATGCCTCTAGGAATACCCTGGCTGTTCTCTGTTTGGCTTGTCCTATAATAGTAGTGTTGTCCCAGTCGAATTCATGTTGCTTGTCATCTGCGTGTGTGGCTACTAAGGATAGCTGGTCGTGTCGTTTCGTGGCTAGTTGGTGTTCATGGATGCGGATCATTAGCTGTCTTCCTGTTTGTCCTATGTGGTGTTGTTCTTCCCGGGCTTATTGGATAACATTAGCATAGCCAATCATGCTGGCTCGCTTTATCTTTCTAAACTAATCACCGTCTGCCACACTGGTTCCCTGTATCATACGTAACCTATCAGATTATAACCTCATTGTCTTCAGCATAAACTCATGAACCAGTGATTCAGCTAACCTATCACAATACACTATCATTATCTGTTACTGGAGCCCTGTAATATGATCCCGAGCATGCATCAGTTAACTACATAACTGCCAAAGTAACTTCCATAAGTGAAGGAGTTGGAATTTGCTGTTGATCACATCCAGCATCCAATTTGATTCATTGCAGTCTTTTTCAATTGACCTTGTGAAAATTCTAGCTTGGTTACAGGTGTTTATTAAAGGTCAATTATATCAAATTTGTGGGAAACACCCAGTTTGCTAACGCTTTCTAATGTCCTTTGCACTTCCTTTTGAAAAGTTTCCCTTTCTCTCTCTTCCATCTTGTACAGAGCTCACGGAGCTTCTTTGTCATTCAGATTGAGATAATCTGAGCAGCTGTCTCTTCCATGTCCCTCCTTTCTCTGAAACTGTCTCTGAAGTTCCACCTTGTCTGCGTCCTTAATATTCAACTTCCTCCAGCTCCTCTCCTACCTTGGGAGCTCCTCCTGTCCATGAGAACCAACTTCTCATCTCTTGACCATTTTTCCACTTCCTGGACAAACATCCAACCTCCTCCCATTCCCTGATATTGTTACCAGTTCTTGCTCTCATCTGGTAAGGTCCCTGTCACTTTAATTCCACCATCATCATCCAGTGAAAACCAACATGGCCTTGTTTCCAAACTCCCTTTCCTTTCAAAAAACCTAGAACTTGGTAACCCCCAAGGGAGGAGCCTATCCCTGGATCCTGCTGTTCTCAACCACACGACACCATGAGGTGAGCTCATCCAAAGGCATGGTATTCGTTTTCACACCTCTGCTGACATTACCCAATTCTACCTCATCAGACAACTCAATGTCTCCGTTATTCCACTGTTGCTAAATTATCAGACTGTGTATTCTACAGCACTGGATGTTTTACTGACTTATTAAGTCACAGGATGTGGGCATCACTCGCTCATCCAGGGCAGTTAAGTGCCAACCACATTGCTGTGGATCTAGAATCACGTACAGCAGACTGGGTATGGACAGGGTTTCTTTCTTTTAAAGGACTTCAGTGTACCAGGTGGGATTTTCCAACACTCAACCAGGTCATTGTTAGCCTTTTAATTCCAGATTTTTATTGAATTCAAATTCCATCATCTGTCATAGTGGATATCAAAACCAGATCCCCCCCAAACATTACCTGGATCCCTAGTTTAATAGTATTCAGATAATATCACTAAGCTACTGCCTCCATGAGCAGAAATTTGCTCCAGTTAAAAATTGCAAACGTCCCTCTTGATCACTGATATCCAGTCCATAACTCTGTGATATCTGCATATTGGGCTGTGTTGCTCCCTGCCTCTGTTGCCTGCACTTCCTCACTCTGAGGTACCTGCATTCCACTCATTCTGCCCTCTTTAGCATCTCTGATTGTCAATACTCCATTATAATCTTGCCTGAGCAGGGCGTTCTGATATTCCATCCTTCAACCAGTCTGCCTCTCTCCTTGTGAATATTTGTTCAAAACTTAAGACCATAAGACATAGGAGTGGAAGTAAGGCCATTCGGCCCATTGAGTCCACTCCACCATTCAATCATGGCTGATGGGCATTTCAACTCCACTTACCCACATTCTCCCCGTAGCCCTTAATTCCTTGTGACATCAAGAATTTATCAATCTCTGCCTTGAAGACATTTAGCATCCCGGCCTCCACTGCACTCCACGGCAATGAATTCCACAGGCCCACCACTCTTTGGCTGAAGAAATGTCTTCGCATTTCTGTTCTGAATTTACCCCCTCTAATTCTAAGGCTGTGTCCATGGGTCCTAGTCTCCTCGCCTAAGGAAACAATTTCCTACCATCCACCCTTTCCAAGCCATGTATTATCTTTGTAAGTTTCTATTAGATCTCCCCTTAATCTTCTAAACTCCAATGAATACAATCCCAGGATCCTCAGCTATTCCTCATATGTGAAACTTGCCCTACAATCAAAATTTTCATCATTCAAGAGAATACCATTCAATGTGTCGGTGCCCAATGTTTATTTTGCAAACTCTGCTGAAGGATCTTAAGATGTCCTGTTACACAAAACGTGTTCCATGTGACTGATCTTCTTTTACAGTGTTAAGACAGAGATTGCTTGTGTGCCTGAGGAGTCTCAAATGGTGCTACATATTGTGTAATCAGAGTACCAACTTGGACTTTCATTCAAACGTAAAGTCATCGAGGCAGCTCAGAGCGATTGGGCCAAGGGTACTAACCTGAGAAACTCCTGCAGTGATGTTCTAGGTTTGGGGTGATTGACCAGTAAGAATTACAAACATTAGAACCCGGAGTAAGAGTCGGTCATCTGGCCCTTTCAGCCCGCTCCGCCATTCAATAAGATCATGGCTGATCTTTTCCCAGCCTCAGCTCTACTTACCCAGCCTCTCACCATAACCCTGAATTCCTTTACTCTTTAAAAACATTATCTTAGCTTTAAAAGCATTCAGTGAGGAAACCTCAACTACTGCAGGGAATTCTACAAATTCACAACCCTCTGGGTGAAGAAATTCCTTCTCACTTCAGTCCCCCTAATTTTGAAGCAATACCCTCTTGTTCTAGTTCCACTCGCCAGTGGAAACATTCTCCCTGCTTCAATCTCATCTATTCCCTTTATGATTTTATATATTACTGTAAGATTTCTCCCCTCCCCCCCCCCCCCATTCTTCTAAATTCTAACAAATATAATCCCAGTCTACTCAGTCTCTCCTCAGAAAGCAATCCCCTCAACTCAGGAACCTAGTGAACCTTCCCTTTAGTGCCAGTATCTCCTTTCTCAAGTAAAAAGACCAAAACTGCACGCAGTACTCTCGGTGTGACCTCACCAGCACCCTACATAGCCGTAACATATCCTCTCCACTTTTAAACTCGATCCCTCTACCAATAAAGGACAATATACCATTTTTTAAGATTAGATTAGATTCCCTATGGTGTGGAAATAGGCCCTTTGGCCAAACCAGTCCACACCGACCCTCCAAAGAGTAACCCACCCTGACCCCTTTCCCTCTGACTAATGCACCGAACACTGTGGGCAATTTAGCATAGCCAATTCACCTGCCCTGTGGGAGGAAACCCACACAGACACGTGAGAATGTGCAAACTCCACACAGACAGTTGCCCGAGGCTGGAATTGAACCTGGGACCCTGGTGCTGTGAGGCAGCAGTGCTAGCCACTGAGCAACTGTGCTGCCCATTGCCTTAGTATTTACCTGTTGCACCCGCAGACCAGCCTTCTGCAATTTATGCACAAGGACACCAAAGTGTCTCTGCACAGCAATTTATTGCAAATTTTACCATTCAAATAACAGTCCTTTTTACTATTATTGCTACTAAAATGGATGACTTCACATTTCCCAACATTTTACTCCATCTGCCAGAACTTCACACACTCACTTGAACGATCTATATGCCCGTAAACATTTGTTATCTGCAAACTTTAAAACACTACATGTGGTCCTCAACTCCACACCATCTGAGCAAATTGTAAACAATTGTGGTCCCAACACTGGTCCAATAGGCTGAAGAGTGGCAGATGGGGTTTAACTTAGATAAATGCTGCATTTTGGGAAAGCAAATCTTAGCAGGACTTATACACTTAATGTTCTGATCCGAGGGAGTACTGCTGAACAAAGAGACCTTGGAGTGCAGGTTCATAGCTCCTTGAAAGCAGAGTCACAGGTAGATAGGATAGTGAAGAAGGTATTTGATATGCTTTCCTTTATTGTTCAGAGTATTGAGTACAGGAGTTGGGAGGTCATATTGCGACTGTACAGGACATTGGTGAGGCCACTTTTGGAATATGGCATGCAATTCTGGTCTCCTTCCTATCGGAAAGATGTTCTGAAACTTGAAAGGGTTCACGAAAGATTTACAAGGATGTTGCCAAGGTTGGAGGATTTGAGCTATAGGGAGAGGATGAATAAGCTAGGACTATTTTTCCCTGAAGCATTGGAGGCTGAGGAGTGACCTTGTAGAGGTCTAGAAAATCATGAGGGGCATTGATAGGGTAAATAGACAAGGTCTTTTCCCTGAGGTGGGGGAGGTCAGAACTAGAGGGCATAGGTTTAGGGTGAGAGTGGAAAGACATGAAGAGACCTAGGGGCAATCTTTTCACACAGAGGGTGGTGCATGTGTCGAATGAGCTGCCAGAGGAAGTGGTGGAGGCTAGTACAATTGCAACATTTTAAAGGCATCTGGATGGGTGCATGAATAGGAAGGATTTGTAGGGATATGGGCTGGGTGCTGGCAGGTTGAACTAGTTTGGGTTGGGATATCTGGTCAGCATGGATGAGTTGGACTGAAGGATCTGTTTCCTTGCTGTACATCTCTATGACTCAATGATCCCTGAGGCACACCACTATCATCGATTGCCAACCAGAAAAGCATTCAATTATCCCCATTCTTTGCTTTCTGTTCATTAACCAATCCTCTATTCATGCTAGTGGATTGCCTGTAACACCTTCATCTTATGCAGCAGCCTTTTGCTTGACACCTTGTTGAATGCCTTTTGGAAATCTAGATATATCACATCTACTGGGTCCACATTATTCAGTGCAATTATAATGGCTTCATGGAATTCCAAAAGATTAATTAAGCATGACCTGTTGTGCCTGCCAAATGGGACAATTTCTATCGAGATGCTTTGCTATTTCTTCTTGACAGTAGACTCGAGCATCTTGCCCACTACATATGTTAACCTAACTGTCCTATAATTCCTCATTTTTTCTCTACCTCGCTTCTTAAACAGTGGTACCACATTTGCTGTTTTCCAATCTGCTGGAACTGCCCCAGAGTCCAGCTAAGTTTAGAAAATTACCAAGAGTGCCATTTCTTTTAGTCCCCTCGGATGCAATCCGTTAGGGCCAGGAGACTGGTCTGCCCTTATATCCGTTAGTTTGTCCAACATTGACCTTTTTTGTGATAATTATTTCTGGGTCCTCACTGCAACAGGCTGGAGGAGAAATTGCGGGGGGACCTGGCTGATAATTTTGCATCATTGTTAGCCATGGGTGAGGTCAGAGAAGAGTGGAGGGTGACAAATGTTATTGTGTTAGTGTTCACAGTACAAGATACCAGTACCATGCCAGTAACTGACAAGGAGACAAAGGGAGATGTTATAGAGTCCTACAGCATAGAGGCAGGCCCTTTAGCCCAAACTGTTCTATGCCAACAAAAATGTCCATCCAATCCCATTTCCCTGTAATTGGCCAATTATTATTCAACAATGGCTGCAAAGAAAAACCTGGGAAATACAGATCAGTAAGATTTAATCTGTGGTAGGTAAACTACTTGAAAATTCTGAGAGATATGATTTACATGCATTTGGAAAGATAGGGTTTGATATGGAATAGTCAGCATACCTTTGTGTGTGTGTGTGAGGTCTTGTATTTTGGAAAGACAAATCAAGGTCGGAGT
This sequence comes from Chiloscyllium plagiosum, assembly GCF_037043375.1. Classification (NCBI taxonomy): domain Eukaryota; kingdom Metazoa; phylum Chordata; class Chondrichthyes; order Orectolobiformes; family Hemiscylliidae; genus Chiloscyllium; species Chiloscyllium plagiosum. Next base: position 11,195,649 of record NW_028270187.1, read on the forward strand.
TTCATGGTGAATCATAAAGCCTTAAGGAGTGTAGTGGAACAGAGGGAACTTGGAGTTCAAGTTCACAGTTCTGTCAAAGTGGAGTAATAGGTAGACAGCAGTGAAGAAGGCTTTTGGCATACTGGCCTTCATTAGTCAGGGCATTGAGTATCGAAGTTGGGAAGTTATGTTGCAGTTGCACAGGACATTGGTGAGGCCGCACTTGGAGTAGTCTGTTCAGTTTTGGTCACCTTGTTATAGAAAGAATGTTCCTAAACTGGAAAGAGTGCAGAAGAAATTTACAATGATGCTGCCAGGACTCAGTGGTCTGAGTTATACGTAGACAAACTAGGACTTCACTCTTTAGAGCATAGGAGACTGAGGGGGGATTTTATAGAACTGTATAAGATTATGAGAGGAACAGGTTGGGTGAATGCACTGAGTCTTTTTCCCAAGGTTGGGGAATGGAGGATCAGAGGGCATCAGAGGAGAAAGAATAAAAGGGAACTGGAGGAGCAATGTTTTTGTACAGAGGGTGGTATGCACATGGAATGAGATGACAGCAGAAGTGGTTGAGGAAGATACATTAGCAATATTTAAAAGGCGTTTAGACAAGTACATGGACAGGAAATGATTAGAAGGATATGGGCCAATTACAGGGAAATGTGATTGGATGGACCTTTTTGTTGGCATTGAAGAACTTGGGCTAAAAGGCCTGTCGCTGTGCTGTAGGACTCCATGACACCTCCCTTCGTCTCCTTGTCAAATACTGGTATGGTAGTTGTATCTTGCACTGAGAATATTAACACAAAATACCTGTTCAATGCTTCGGCCAATTCCTCATTATCTCAATGTGAAATCCCCCTTCTTACCCTCTAAAAGACCAATGTTAACCTTAGCTAGTCTTCTTCACTTTATATATTTGAAGAAATTTTTGCTGTCTGTTTTTATATTCTGAGCTACTTTAATCTCATACTCTATCTTACTTTCTTTATAGTTTTTTTGTGCTTTTCTGATGACCTTTAAAGTTTTCCCAATCCTCTAGCTTCCCACTGCTCTTTGCCACTTTGTGTGCCTTCTCTTGTAACTTGAGAGCCTCACTTACTTCCTTAGTCACCCATGACAGATTAACCTCGTTTTCAGTGGTGTATACTGTTGTGGAGCACCTTGGAAAATTCCTTTGAAAGTCCTCCACTGTTCAGCAATTGCCCCACTATAAAGTCTGCTAACTCCTCCGTCATCCTATTGTAGTCTCCCTTGTTTGAGCACAGGACTCTGGTATTGGATTTTTATCTTTCTTTCCATCTGTATTCTAAATTCAACCATACTGTGATCACTCCTTCCAATAGGATCTTTAACTATGACATCTTTAATTAATCCCGTCTTATTACACAGGACCAGATCTAGAGTAGTTTAGTCCCTCGTCAGTTCCATTACATACTGTTCAAGAAAACCATTGTGGATACATTCAATGAACTCCTCCTCAAGACTCTATTCACCAACGTGGTTTCACCAATTGACATGTAGTTTAAAGTCCCCCATGATAATTACCAAACCATTTTTACAGGAATTAGTTATTTCTATGTTCACTTCCCTCCCCAGTGTGATGTTATTTGGTGCCGTATAGACTTCGCCACATAGTGACTTATTTTTCTTTGCGTTTCTATTTGTCACTCAAATGGATGAAACCTTATTCTTCATGGAACCTATTTCACCATAGCTCTAATATCATCCTTAAATATCAGAGTTACACCACCCCCTTCCCTTTCTGTCTGTCCTTCCAAACAGTCTGATAAGCCCTGGATATTTGACTCCCAGACCTGACCATCTTGCGATCCTGTTCCATAATAGCTTCTAAATCATACTAATTCACAATGAACTGATCTACCTTGTTTTGAATGCCACGAGCATTTAGGTAAAGTGCCTTTATGCTCATTTTTTACACCTTTTTGAATTCTACTAATTTCCACTAATACCTCCTGACTTGTCCTTCCTTTTAACGTCTTTCATAGTCTTGGATGTAGTTAAACCTTTCTGCACACACGCTAATCTGCTGCTTTCCTTTCTATTTACCATGATACTTCCTGTCGCTCCCCCCCCCCACAACCCACCCTCCATCACTAAAGTCCTAGTGATCACCTCATTTCTCCTTTTCACGAGAACACTGGTTCCAGATCATTTCAGGTGGAGACCGTCCCAATAGTACAGATCCCTCCTGTTCCAAAACTGATGCCAATGCCCCAAGAAACGGAGCCCCTCGTTCCCACACTACTCTTTTAGGAATGTGTTTAATTCCCTAATTTTCTTTTACCTAAACCAATTTGCACATGGCTCATGTAGTAATCTGGAGATTATAACCCTTGAGGACCTGTTCCTTAAGTTTGTTCCCCGTACTTAATAATCCCCAAACAGGTCATTCGTCCTCACTTTGCCTATGAAGTTTATATAAATGTGAACCAGACTAATTGGATCCTTGTTCTCCCACTTAAATATCCTTTCAAGGTGGCCCGAGATTTGCTCACCCTGGTATGGGGAAGGCAATACACTGTGCAGTACTCTCAATCCTGCTTACAAAGGATGCTGTCAATACTCCCAGTTAAAGAGTCCCCTACAACTACCACTTGCCTTTTTGCTCTCCCCTCTTGAATGACCTCCAGGAAAGTGGTTATTAAAATGCAGATCAGACTGAAGAGTTTTGAACTGAGGCACTGCTTGTGCACAATCAACTACAGTAGGCAGATCACATCAATTGCACGTCTGACACAGCAAGCAGTGTTCAGTATGACTCCACATTTTCTCTTAAAAACAAAAATGTAATGCCCCCAAACATGCAATTTGGCAAAGAAGTATCATTGAAGAAGACAACAATTTTGAGTATCTGAAATATCCCCAGATGGAAAACAAAGGTTATCACTGGAAGAATCATGTGAAAATGTACCCATCACACCCACACTGGCTTCAGCAAATATCATCTGCCCCACATGGGCAGTACTTGCGGATTCAGCATTAAACGACTCAATAGTCCCAGGACGCATAGAAAAAGAATCATCCTTGATGCACAGTCACTGCTCAAGAAGAATAATATGGTTTTATAAGTACAGGCTGGACATTCCAAACACATTATTCTACATGGTCTGAATACACTTCCCAGTCTATGTATATTAATCACTATATCCCGCATATTCCCTCATTGTCTAAGTTTGGACTGCTAATTCATCTGACGATCTCTTTGCTATTAGCCCAAATCTCCTTCCCTGAAGATGCTTCTGGTATTCACTGTCACAGTCACCTATTTCGCTGCTCCCCCAAAAGCTGCCACCCAGCTCTCGAAGTCCTCATAAAAGCCGCCAAAAATGCGGCCGGTGTAAATGAGAAACAAAAACAGGAATTGTTAGAAAAGCTCAGCAAGTCTGGCAGCATCTGTGAACAGAAAGCAGAATTAACGTTTCAGGACTCCTGTTCCCACCAGGTTCCGACCCATACTTTTCATCCAATTCCCGGAAACAGGGCACCAGTAGCTTCATGGGGACTACAACTCCCACAATCCATGTTGCTGCTGGTCATGTGACAGGTTCCCGCTCTGACACGACAAAGCGTTTACTGAGCATTTGCATAAACAACTTTGGGGCGGGGACAGCTCCTTCAATGTCATTGGTCAGTTATCATCGCAGCCTCTTGTCTCCTGGCAAAAAGCACACAAACGATGCTGTCGCTCGTGCTTCCGTCTTCCCTCCTAGCGCCATCAAAAGCGCCAAAGTGACCAATGGAAAGCACTGGAGAACCGGAAGCAATCTGGACCTCCGACCAATCAGAGCGCCCTATTGTCTGAGCGCGAACATGCAACCATGAGTTTGGAAAGCTGCTCCGTCCTACCCAGCAAAAGCTGGTGTTGGTGTTTGTCTTTGTCTGAATGAAGATGGAGCTTTACTCAGACTGACAATTCCTCCTTGCTCCCATATCTGTGAGTAAACCTTTTCACCCAGTTTCTTCTTTTTAAAGTTCTAGTCTGAAATGATCTATTTGCAGCAACTGAAAGAGAAAGGAAATGAACCCAGGGAGGGACAGAATCTGTCCAGGCCAAGAAATGATGATCACTCAGATTTGATTGTTCTGAATTTCGAACCGAATAGTGACGACTTTTATAACTTTCTTTCAGGATGTTAGAAAGGGAAGAATTTCAGACAGCAATCTCAAAACAACCAACACTTGAAGATCTTATAGGTTCACTGAAATAACTGGCATTTAAATATCATTGACTGTAAACCATAGATCAAGAATGTCTGTCTCTCTGGTTCAAAAGATTTGAAACAACAATTTGGCTGGAAAAGAACTGAGACATACTTACCAACTGCGAGTCTTCCATTGAATTGATAAACCTTCAAAAAGTCTCAAACCCGAAAGAAACATCACATCATTCATAGCAGGAACTTACAGAGACACAAGGCCACCCTTAATATGGAGAAACCATGGAAATGTGATGACTGTGGGAATGGATTCCAATCCCTGTCAACTCTGGAGTTTCATCGAAGTGGTCACTACAGGGAGAGGCCGTTCACCTGCACCGAATGTGGGAAGGGATTCCTTGATTCGTCTGCCTTGCGGATACACCAGCGTGATGCCACTACAAAGAGACCATTCACCTGCTCTGAGTGTGACAAGACGTTCTGTGAGTATTTCACCCTGTTGACTCACCAGCAAGTTCACACAGGGAAGAGGCCACCTACCTGCTTGGAGTGTGGGAAAGTATTCACGCAGGTATCCAGCCTGCGCATGCACCAACGAGTTCACACTGGGGAGAGGCCATTTCCCTGCTCTGATTGTGGAAAAGAATTCACTGTGTCATCAGCCCTTGTGAGACACCAATGTAACCACACAGGGGAAAAGCCATTCAAATGCTCCAAGTGTGGGAAGCGATTCAGATATTCATCTATCCGACAGGCACACAAATTCGGTCATACTAGGAAGAAGTCATTCATATGTTCTGAGTGTGGGAAAGAATTCACTCAGTATTCCAGTCTGTGGAGGCACAAGAAAGTTCACAAATGATCAGAGGATTTGGATATGCTGTTAATCTGTATTATTAAATCTTTTCGACAACACATTTCAAACCCACACCTTCACCATCTAGAAGAATAAGAGCAGTAGTTACCCGGGAACATTACCACCTGCAAGCTCCCCTCCATGTCACTCGCCATTCTCATTAACAGGCTGTTAGAAAGGGAGGGTTTGCAGACAGAAATCTCAAAACGACTAGTACAGGAAGATCTTATGGAGTCACTGAAATGACTGGGACTTGAACATCATAAATCTCCAATCAGTCTCGCTTGCTTGATCATCCCCCCCCAATGCTGAGGCCCATCACACCTACGTTGTCTGAGGCAGAAGCAGGACCAGAACTCATTTTCAGAGCCACTCCGAAGTTTGGATACATCACACCTATGTTGTCCTTGGGAATCACTGGGTCAGGAAATCTTCTGCATTATGATTCCCAGGATTAGGGCATTAGCATTTGCATTATCTCCGAGGATGATCTCATCCTACCATAGTACCTGGGGTAATATGTGGCTGTGAGGCTGGGGGTTGTCTTCAGTGGCATGTGACTATGGGGAGTGGCCAGAGTATCTGTAAACATTGTCAACTGACCTGTAGAGAGGAAATGTATTTTCTTTGTTTGGGGTCTCTCTTCTGACTCGACTTTTCACGCCTGGAAAGAGTATCAGAGGAGTCACCTAACTTGTACAAACTCTATTAAACTTTTACTGTTTGCACACGTTGGTGTGTGTGAATTGCATCTCATGTGTGAAACCTCAAGAAAAGAACCAAGCAATCTTTTTTTACTCCATCCCTGGTATGTCATGGTCATTTGAAATTGAACCTGTCAGTGTGTGATCTGTGAACACATACATATCAGTACGTTACAGATAAAGTGGAAGGTGAATGATGTCTCCTATTTCTGCCATGCTGTTGTAAGGTATACACGAGAGTTATTAATTTCTTTCAGGCTTGAGTCAGTTTAAATGTCTCAAAGCAGAAGACCATAAGGAAAATGAAATGTTTGTGGCATTTTTATTTGCCTGTGTTCTGTCATAAGAAAAGAATCACAATTGTTTTTAACCCCATTTTTATGTTTATTGTCCATAACCAAAGACTCCCTTATGTATCGTGAAAGATATATAGCTACCTGAGTTGAAGTTAAGCTGATAAACCAACCCAATCTGCTCCCTGTGGAATAGAACAAGGGCAGAATGTTTTACATTTTCATATTAGACAGAAGGCTTCCTGTTCAAACTGCCTCATTACCCCGGATTCTCTAATGAGCAGTGACGTTCACCCACCATCTACATACTTTGTCAACTCCTTTTAGATCATTTTCTCTTCTACTAAAAGGTTACACATTGTTCTTCAAAACTCCAATGAGAATATGCCCAAATGTTTATACTTACAGTTTCTGTGATGTGAAGATGACTGTCCAATTATCTATCTGCCCCTGTCAGATTCTGCTGTGTGAATATGAGTGTCATTATCCGTCTCTACCTGTCAGCTTTTGCTATATCAATGTGATTTTAGTTATCAATCTGCCCCATTAGGTGAATGTAAGAATGTAGTTATCAGTGTATACCTGTGAGATTCTGCTCCGAGAATGTGTGTGTTATCAAAACGTACCTGTCTGTTTCTGTAATGTGGATGTGTTTGTGCAATTATCAGTCTATCCCTGACAGCTTCGACTATATGAATGGATGAGTGCATCTGTATGTGAAAGAATATGTACCTGTCAGTTTGTGTTCCATGAATAAATAACTCATCTGTCACTCTCATAATTAGTTTTTCTTTTCTCAGTGCACAGTGATATAATTATTTGAAGACTGTTGAAGTAAAGGTAATGTATTGTGTGCTCTGTATTGTGATAGTGCTCATCATCATAATTGGGCCACTTGTGTAGCTCAATTGGGGAGGTGGAAGGAAGGCAAAAGGACTTTGATTTTCTCTCATGCAGTGGAGGAAATTGGAATGGTCAAAGTAGGTGTACAGAGAACATAGAACAATACAGCACAGAACAGGCCCTTCGGCCCATGATGTTGTGCCGAACATTTGTCCTAGCTGAAGCACCCATCCATGTACCTATCCAATTGCCGCTTAAAGGTCACCAAAGATTCTGATTCTACCACTCCCACAGGCAGCACATTCCATGCCCCCACCACTCCTGACATCTCCCCTATACCTTCCACCCTTCACCTTATATTTATGTCCCCTTGTAACACTCTGTTGTTCCCGGGAAAAAAGTTTCTGACTGTCTACTCTATCTATTCCTCTGATCATCTTATAAACCTCTATCAAGTCACCCCTCATCCTTCACCGTTCCAACGAGAAAAGGCCTAGCACTCTCAACCTATCCTCGTACGTCCTATTCTCCATTCCAGGCAACATCCTGGTAAATCTTCTCTGCACCCTCTCCAAAGCTTCCACATCTTTCCTAAAGTGAGGCGACCAGAACTGCACACAGTACTCCAAATGTGGCCTAACCAAAGTCCTGTAGATGTATTGAAGAATGAAACTGTTCAACTTTTCTCACAAAAAGAAAATTGAATAGCTTTACTAATCTACCTGATCGCACTAAATCTTCCCTACTCCACTGCTTCAAAATATTATGTGATCACATTGAGTATCTGAGAAAATGGCATCAAGTTTTCTTGTGTTTTATATCAGAATTCATCAAGAGGATCAAGAAGAACACAGTAGAAAATTTAAGTTAATTTGAAACAAAGGCACAAGACGTCTTGTTGATGAAGATAGAGTTAAAGAGAAAATCTGTCCCCGCAAGTTGGAGAAATGCAGAAGGATTTTGTGATAAAGGTGGCAACGATTATAACTAACAAAACCTTCGGTGACTGCAGAATTTATTATAATAGGCGCGACACGGTGGCTCAGTCTTAGCACTGCTGCCTCCTAGTGCCAGGGACCCGCCAATTCCTGTCTCAGGCAACTGTCTGTGTGGAGTTTGCACATTCTCCCCGAGTCTGCGTGGATTTCCTCCAGGTTCTCCGGTTTCCTCCCACAGTCCAAAGATGTGCAGTTTCGGTAAATTGGTCATGCCTGTAGTGTTCGGTACATTAGTCAGGAATGAATGTAGGGGAATGGGTCTGGGTGGGTTGCTCTTCGGAGGGTTGGTGTGGACTTGTTGGGTCGAAGTGCCTGTTTCCACAATGTAGGGAATCTAATCTAGTCAGGATATTATACAATATAATTTTAACATATTGTGGTACTGGATTTGAAATTCTGGGAAACACTACTCATTCTCTCTGTTGGTGTTAATATAGCTGTCACTGGGAAAGGAGAAAGAATTGGCACCAAGTGATCAACTGCTTTTTAAAAAAAATTGAAAAGCCAGTGAACACGTAGAAAAGAGCAGATAGTTTGAGGAGAGTGCATGAGTCCATACTCGTTCATTTGTTTTTCTATTACAAAAGGATAGTTAACACAATCCCACTTTACCCCATTCCCTCCTTTACAGCTGAGGACGGACTCACTATTGTCTAATATGCTCTCTCTCTGAAATCAGTGAATAATGTGCAGAGGGTCAGGGACCGTTCGTTATCGTATGCTGCATCGACTGACTACTTATTGCACTGGGGATTAATTCAGCCTTTCTTAATGCATTTAAAGGAAATGTGAAACCAATGTGAAGTCAAACACGATCAGGGACGCTCATGTCGCCATTCTACATGTATCGGACATTTACGAAGGGCTGAGAACACTCAGGCAATGAACGTGCAATAAGAAATAATGTCCTTACAGACACTGTTACAATTGTATTTTATGTTTTTTTTTCCTCTGCTCTCGCAGCCAGTGACAGTAGAGTATCTAATAACAAGGAGATCAGGATTGACCGATGCCAGATTGAAAGTCCAGGGCTCTCCACATTAAAAGGAAAATAAATCAATCTGACAGTGAGTGTAATTGTCAATCAACAGTAGCCATACCACGCTGTGACACATCTAGATAGGATACATCCAGAAAAATTTGCAAGTGACTTTATGGACATGCTGGATTTACTTAGCCTCCTGAGGAAACCTGCATGGTGAATGTGCTTGGGTAATTGTCAATACAAGCCTGTCAGTTTCTGCTATGTGAATGTGAGAATTTAGTTTTTAACAGTCCCTGTCAATTTTTGCTTTGTGAATGTTTGGTTAAGAATCCTTCTCTGTCGGGTTCTGTCATGTGAATGTGAGTGTATTCATCACTGTTTGCCTGACAGTTATTCTTTTGTGAACATGTGACTGTGATTCATTCTGTGATAGCAGTTTTTAGGGTGTTGTAATTGGGCCTTAATCTCTTCTGCATTTTGTGCTTTATGACAGAGTCACAGAATTGGTACAGCCATTCAGCCCATTGTGTCCCGACTGGGACATTCTGTTCTTCACCTGTTCTCCATACTAGTTTCCATTAACTGTTGGAATTCTGAACTTTATCCACTCACTGCCAGTATCCTTATGTAAATGCTAATTTGAGATTATTTCTACAGTTATGTGTCTTTGAATAACTATGGAGCCAGTTTTGCTTGTATGCAACAGCATTTGGTAGAGTATGTGCATCTCATTCTCTTTCCATGTTCAGTTGTGTTTTCTTTTGGTCGAAGTGTTGGATAAACTCAATCAATATTCACTAACCCTTTCTGATTGAGGGACTAATGTTGGTTAAATGTTTATCTTGGCCTGAATCTGAATTTTTATTGCATTCAGACTCCTTTTTTTAACGTTTTGCGCATGCAGTAGTCTTTTCAGTTGCTGCTGGACACTGTAAGATGTAACATTTAATACTAACTGAAGTGACTGATAATATGGTGAGTCAATTTATAACTGTCTATATTTGGAAATACCTGGGCCAAAATTTCAGGTTTTCTTTCCTTTCGCCATTAACTGGCTGAGTATCTGAGAGTTTTCTGTTGTGCTGCCAATCTGTATCATTTTGAAGAGTGATACCGGTCTATATCACACTGACATTTTCTGTATGTCTCCTTATATTTCCAGTCCTGCATGTCATGATTGGATATACTTTGTGAGATGGGTTTAAAATGGATGTAGGTTTGCTCGCTGAGCTGGAAGGTTCATTTCCAGACGTTTCGTTGCCCTACCAGGTAACATTTTCAGATGGCCTCCAGGTGAAGCACTGCCGGTTTCTCAGCAACAAACCCAAACAAGAAGTCAAAACACGTCCAGAAACCCTAGCCACTCTCCCCTACATCAAAGACATCTCAGAAATAACTGCCAGATTACTCAGACCCCTGCCCATAAACTCACCAACACACTAAAACAGCAGCTAATGAACTTGAAAGACCCTATACACACAATAAGCAAAACTAATGTCATTTACAAAATACCATGCAAGGACTGGGCAAACAGGCAAAAAACTAGGAGACATGAACATCAATCAGCCACAAAACGACATTACCCTCTCTCACTAGTATCCGTACATACAGATAAGGAAGGACACCACTTCGATAGGGAGAAAACATCCATCCTAGGACAAGCCAAAAAGAGACACGCAAGAAAACTCCTAGAAACATGGCATTCCAATCGAAACTCTATCAACAAACACATTGAGTTTGACTCCACCTACCACCTCCCTGTGAAAATGAACAGAAAATGACATCACCGCAGGAAATGACAACACCAGCCCAAAGAAACCCAAACATATAAATAGAAAGCAGGAATCAGGAGCAGTGCTTCTCCTGGAGGCCCACTGAAGATGTTACCTAGTAGGCTGATGAAACACCTGGAAATGTACCTTCCAGCGAGCAAACCTACACCCAGAACCTCAACCTGAGCTTCAAATCTTCTCAAACCTTGCTAATGGGTTTAACATTTCATAAATCAGTATTCCATATTTTGTTCATGCATGGAAATGCTTCTGCATTACTCAGGCCCTCAACCAGAATGTGAGTGTGAATAGGATGTGTTTTCAACAGCACAAAGCTGAGAGTGAGAATGGGATTCATTCACTCTATTATACTAGATATCAATGTGCTCCTTATTCTCGGTTAGTGTGTTTCCCAGTGCTTCAGTGTCATCTAGATTGAAACACGTCACTTTTAGTAACTGCAAGTGTACTTCATTGTCAAACTTCTGCTACTTGACATGAATGAGGTATTATCCATTGCCACTGGAGTCAGCTCCTGTCAGTAAAAGTGAATGTGCTAAATAGATATACAATCTCTGGGACGGTTCATGAAGTTGGATAACATCCACAGCCTATGTTCTTTAATTTTAGTGCCTATAGGGTCCATGGACAGGTGAACATCGAACTCATTGCAGCAGAAAAGCATCTGTGTTTTTCTTTAGAATCAAGGAGAGAAAGTCAATGGACTTTTGATAACCCCTATAGTGCAGAGTCTAACCAGGAACAATGGGCATAGCATCCTGAAAACCAGACCTTGATATCAATTTTTGCATAGTGACATATTTTACCAATGAATTAATAATCAGTATTAACTGAACCCATTTGCAACTAAGTGAACACATCAACTGCATTGCAGTTGACTGATCATAGTGTTCCTTGTACAGGAAAGAGAATTGGCCAATTCTATTTTATTTACCAATTTGGACAGGATCTGGTGCAAGCCTCTTATGTTGCTCTATGGTAAGGAGGGGGAAAGCAAAATGACTTCTATTTCCACCATTCAGTGAAGCATATTTAAATTATCAAATTCAATGTATTGAACTATCAACTCTTGTTTGGAAAAAAGAATGAAGAGCTTGACAAATCTACCAATTTTGGCTTTTGCTTTCATTCTGCACTGTTTCAAATAGGAACAATCCGATTCCACGGACTCCTTGACAAACTATATCCTGATTCCTTCCTTTTCCATATTGCAACGAAGGCAGAGTCAAGAGGAACACAAGGTTCTTTATAGATTTTTGAAAGAAATTTCAAAAGACATACAGAATAATGAAAAAAACTTTCTTGTTGAACAGGAAAAGAAATGAAACCTACAAAATGATGAAGTGGAGAATGTCATTACAATACAGGTGGGGATGACAGCTTCTCTGCTGCCATGATATTTTTTTTAATGCTGGTTGAAAGGGATGAGAGTTGTTAGCTCGGACAACCATTATGATGTTATAAACAGTTTTTGATCAGTGCAGACTTAATAAATTGTAGAGACTTATTCTGTGCTGGAGATCTCTTTGACTTGAGATCTGAGATTAGAAATCAGTTTGATGTAATGTTTTGTGACAGTTGCAGTTTATATCGATTTTCATTGTTGTCAGATGTTGTAATGGGTATTTCAGCATGATGTACAAATTTGCAACTATTGTAAATCAGTCAGTAGCTGTGTGAGAGCTGGAATGTGTGTGTGTGTGTGTGTGTGTGTGTGTGTGTGTGTGTGTGTGTGTGTGTGTGTGTGTGTGTGTGTGTGTGTGTGTGTGTGTGTGTGTGTGTGTGTGTGTGTGTGTGTGTGTGTGTGTGTGTGTGTGTGTGTGTGTGTATATGGTGGGTGTGTGCGTGTGTGCAGTAAGCATTCTCTCTACGTCAGGCTTTGGCCCAAAGGTTCATTTGAAATTTACATTGTTTAATTGTGTTTTTGTACAGGACAAATATTTATCAAAAGAATAATTTTGACCTTCTCAGTTACTGATAATGTCAAGGTTTTCTTCCTTGTGTACTCAATATCTCCTTCATATATCCTCGTAACAATGTAACAGCAGGATCTGTTTATTCACGATGATTGTAACTTTAAAATTGCCTTTACTACATGGAGTTCATACAGTTCCTGAATGTATATTTCTTATGAGAATAAAGTCTATCTCTCTTCTGATGTTGCAAATGATAATTGGCTATGCATAATGGAATTTCTTGAAACTGAGCTGTTGTGCATTGACCAGAGGGAGAAATTTAAAAAAAAATCATCAGTTATGTTTGACTCTTCTACTTCTAGAAATTGAGCTCAATGTGTGTTTGACACAATCCATTCTATAATTAGGGAAATGATGTTCTCCACTCACAGCAGTAGCATACCTGGCTACGGACTTGGCTTTGTACAGACAAAATATTACATTTTCTTGGTTCATCAAACATTTGCCTTGAGGACGACGAGAGATATCTTGTCTATAATTACCAGGGTTGTTTCTACTCTCCTTCTTGAATGAGGGAACAACATTTGCTATCTCCAGTCTACCCCTACCATTCCTGTAGACAATGATGTCATAAAGATCAAAGCCAAACTTTCTGCAGTCTCCTTCATGGCTTCCCAGAGAATCCTGGGATGAATCCCACCTGGCCCAGGGGATTTATCTATTTTCACACTTTCCAGAATATCTAACACCTCCTTGTAAACCTGAATCCCAACTAGTCTCGTAGCTGTTTCTCAGTATTCTCCTTGACAACATTGTCTTTTCCCAGTGTGAATACTGATGAAAAATATTCATTTAGTACTTCTTCTATCTCCTGTGACTCCATGCACAACTTCCCACTACTGTCCTTGATTAACACTAAACTTAGTCAAGTTATTATTTTATCCCTTATATACCAATAGAAGGCTTTAGCGTTTTCCCTGATCCTATCCACCAATTTCTCTTGCCTCCTCCTCACTCGTCTTAGCTCACTTTAGGTCTTTCCTGGCTACCTTGTAACGTTCAATCGCCCTAACTGAACCTTCACATCCCATCATAACATAAGCATTCTTCTTCCTCTTGACAAGCGATTTAACTTCTTCAGTAAACCATGGCTCCTGTGCTCGACAACTTCCTGCCTGCCTGACAGTTACATACTTCTCACGAACACAGTGTAGCTGTTATAGAGTCATAGAGATGTAGAGCATGGAAATAGACCCGTCAGTGCAACTCGTCCATGCCGACCAGATATTCCAACACAATTTAGTCCTACCTGCCAGCACCCGGCCCTTATCCCTGCAAACCCTTCCTATTCATTTACCCAGTCAGATGCCCTTTAAGTATCGCAAATGTACTAGCCCCCACCACTTCATCTGGCAGCTCATTCCATACCGATGCCACCCTCTGAGTGGAAAAAGTTGCCACTTAGATCTCTCATATATCTTTCCCCTGTCACCCAAAACTTATGCCCTCTCGTTCTGGACTCGCCCACCCCAGGGAAAAGACTTTGATTATAATTCCATGTCCCTCATAATTTTACAAACCTCTATAAGGTCACCCCTCAGCCTTTGACGCTCCAGGGAAAACAGCCCCAGCCTATTCAGCCTCTCCATCTAGTCCAAATCCTCCAACCCTGCCAGCATCCTTGTACAGGTTTGCTGAACTCTTTCCAAGTTCACAACATCGTTCCAAGAGGAAGGAGAACAAAACTGTATGCAATATTCCAAAAGTGGTCGAACCAATGTCCTGTACAGCTGCAATATGACCTCCCAACTCCTGTATTCAATACTCTGACCAATCAATGAAAGCATACCAAACACCTTCTTCAGTATCCTATCCACCTGCGACTCCACTTTCAAGGAGCAATGAACCTGCAATCCAATGTCTCTTTGTTCAGCAACTCTCCCTCGGACCTTACCATTAAGCATACAAGTCCTGCTAAGTCCTCTCAAAATGCAGTACCTCGCATTTATCTAAATTCAACTCCATCTGCCACTTCTCCCATTCGGCCCTTGAAGACACTCCACATTTCTATTGTGCCCATCGCCTGCAGTTTCCTTCCCCATCCTATTCATCCTTAGTCTTGTGTAACCGTATCATGATTGCTTTGTCCCCAACTGTAGCTTTTGCCCTCTGGTGTATACCTATCCCTTTCCAGTAATAAAGTAAACATAATTGATTTGTGATCACTATCACCAAAGTGGTCACCTACCTCCAAATCTAACACTTGGACAGGATCATTACCGAGTACCAAATCCAGTGTGGCCTCACCCCTTGTTGACCTGTCTACATACTGTGGCAGAAAACCCTCCTGCACACAATGGACAAAAACTGACCCATCTAAAGTACTTGAACTATAGTATTCCCAGTCAATATTTGGGAAGTTGAAGTCTCCCATAACAACTACCCTGTCACTCTCATTCCTGTCGAGAATCATCTTTGCTATCCTTTTCCTCTAAATCTCTGGAACTATTCAGGGCCTATAGAAAACTGTCTCCTTTCCTATTTCTAATCTCAGCCTATACTACCTCAGTTGATGAGTCCTCAACCTTTCTGCAGCCGTAATACTGCACCTCTTTATTACCATTGTCTCTGTTCTTCCCGAAACATCTAAATGGTGGAACCTGCAACAACCATTTGTGTCTCTGCTCCACCCAGGTCTCTGAAATGGCCAGAACATCAAAATCCCAGGTACCAACCTATGCTGCAAGTTCACCTACCTTATTCCGGATGCTCATGGTTTTGAATTAGACACACTTCAAACCAACTACTTCCTGACTGGAATGCTCTTCTGACCCGGAAACCTTAGTTTGGACCCACCTAATCGCAACCTCATCTATATGCGAACTACAACCAAGGATCCTGAAAACACGATCAGAGACATCATGAACCTGGCACCTGGGAAGCAACACACCAACCATAAGTCTCTCTCATTTCCACAAAACTCCTATCTGTCCCCTTAACTATGGAGTCCCCAATGACTAATGCTCTGCTTCTCTTCCCCCTTCCTTTCTGAGCAACACGGACATACTCTATGCCAGAGACCTGTGCCCCATTGCTTATCCCCGGTAAGTCGTTTCTTACACCGCGCCCCCCCCCCCCCGCCCCCCCAACCCCAACAGTATGTCAGTTCTAAAGGGACATCCCTTCACACTGAAACTGTGCTTTTGAGTCCTCATCTCTCCTACTCATAGAAACATCTTCTCCATGTCCACTCTATCCATGCCTCTCAATATTCTCTAACTTTCAATCAGTTTCTCCCTCACCCTTCTAATTAAGAACCAGAATCCTCAATGTTGTCTCATATCACACGTTCTTCATCCCTGGGATCTTTCTTGTAAACGCCCTCTGGACCCCTTCCAAGTTCAGCATATCCTTTCTTAGATAGGGGACCCAAAACAGCTCACAATGTTCCAAATATGGTCTGACCAGAGCCTTATATTTGGAATGAGCTGCCAGAGGAAGTGGTGGAAGTGGGTACAATAACAGCCTCTAAAAGAGATTTGGAAAGATACGTGGATAGGAAAGGTTTCAACTGATTTGGGCCAAACGTAAACAAATGGGGCTAGTTTCGTGAGTGAAGCTTGGTCAGCATGGACGCGCTGGGCCGACAGGCCTATTTCCATGCTGTGTGACCCTCTGACTGGGAAAATGGTATTAAAGAGCAGAGTTGGCTGCTTTTGACTGACATGGATTCAGTCGGCTGAAGGTCCCGTTTCTGCGCTGTAGATCTCTGACTCTACAATTCCTTGTTAAACAATTCATCAGAGAAAGGTAGAAGCTGAGACAATACAAGATGAAGGAGGCTGAAGTTAATACCAAAGATGTTCATACTAGGGTGGGGTTGGCCACAATGGTGGTAACCCCCAGGATATTGATAGTGAGGTGGGAGAGGGAACAGTGACAGTAACCCTGAGGATGTTGATAGTGCAGCGGGGTGGGGACAGTGACGATAACCCCCAGTATGTTGATAGTAGGCTGGGATGTAGACAGTAACGCCCAAGGATGTTGATAGTGCAGCGGGGTGGGGACAGTGATGGTAACACCATTGAACATCCAGAGGCAATGGTTGGATGATATACCATTTCGCCATCCATAGTTTACACAAATCTTTCAAAGTGTAGATTGTACAACACAGGGAGACTTTGCAATGATGTGAAATCTCGCTTGTTTTATGTCTCCTTTCCATCAATTATCATCGTTTCATCGATGATAACATCCATGAAAAACAGAGACAATTTCAACATCCAATCTTTTATTTCCTCTTTGTCTTATTTTGTTCCAGTTCCTGTTGCTGGGGTTTTTCTCACTCCCAGAGCCACTAAAGCTGAGGTTCTGATTGGGAGTTGTCTCATTCCAGAGTGTGTAATGAGCGGAGGTACTGGACCCTACTTTCAACAGAAAGCCTTAAACAATGCCAGCGGGAATTACAACTCTAGCTCAGACAGGACAGACCTGGCCACTGAATGTTTCCAGTCCCAGCACCATCTGTTGTGATCAAGAGGGGTCCCAGAGGAACAATACTTAATGTGACCAGTTATTCCGACCACACAGTGCCAGGTAATCCATTCTTCATCCGTGATCAGTTCTCGTTCTGCACTGGGGTCCGGCTGAAAACTTGACATAAACACTCTTTAAAAACTTGCTTCAGAAACTCAGCAGGTCTGCAGCATCTGTGGAGAGAGAGAGAGAGAGTTAATGTTACAGGTTACAAACACAAAGTGCTGGAAAAACCCAGAATGGCAGCAGCTATGCAGGTTGGGGGGGGAGCGAAGAGGAGAGTAACATCCTTTCTCAGATAAGGGAGGCCTTCATAGCGAGAGGATTCAAGTCCAGGAGCAGGGGTGGCTGGCTAACCTGGAGAACTGTGTGCGCAGTTTGGGATCTCATGAGGTTGTACAGCAAAGGTTTCCATGAGTGATTCCTGGGATGGCAGGACTGACACATGGAGAGAGACTGGATTGGTTAGGATGATATTCACTGGAGTTTGGAAGAATTAATGGGAAATCCCATAGAAACCTCTCAATTTGAACAAGGACAAGACAGAATGAACACAGGAAGGGTGTACCCAGTGACCGGGTAGAGAGTCCAGAACAACGGGGTGACAGTCTCAAGGAAACTGGGCAGGACTGAGATGGGGAGAAATGTCTTCATGCAGAGAGTGGAGAGCCTGTGGAATTCTCTGCCACAGAAAGCAGTCAGGGCCAGAATACTGCATGTTATTCAGGAAGGAGTTGATAGAGTTCTTAGGGGCTAAAGATATAGCGCAGGGAGATACAGGATCAAGTTGGGTGATCAGCCATGATCTCATTGAATGGGCGGAGCAGGCTGGAGGGGCGAAAAGGCCTCCTCACGATCATATTTTCGATGTTTCTCTGTGAATGGCCCAATTGCTGCTGACAGGTGGAGGACAAAGGGAAGTTTTGCCTCAATATATGTAGGCTGTGGAAATGAATGTCAGTAATTTCTATTCGACAATTTCGAGAGATGTGAGTGCAGAGTGATCTTTTGAGTTTAGCATGGAATAGTTTGGGTTGGATTGGTGGGATGTTGTTAATGAGACAGGCTGCACAGAAACAGTGATGTCACTGCAATGGTGAGGATATGGAGTGAGGATATGGGGTTTCCCTCCAAATGGATGGGTGTTGGCAGGGGGTAAGAGCAACAGGGAACAGGAAACACTGGGGTTGGTGTTTGCTGAAGCAATGATGTTATTGACAGGAAATCCCTCTCTGAATCCAGCACAGGAACACAGCGTTGAAATAGCAGTACTCATTGTCTCACTGTTAGGTGATCCTTTCTCTAGTCACATTACTTCCCATTAAACTCCAGATCAGGAAACAATGTGGGTGAGACACTCTGGCAGGTATCGCTAGTGATTGTTCTCCAATTGGGACTCAGCATGGGTTTCAAATTAATGTTGATCACACAGAGCGTATGAGGGTGTGTGTATGAAAGAGTATGAGTGCAAGTGTGTTTGAGTGAGAGTATGAAGGTGTGCATGTGTGTCAGAGAGAAACACAGACATTCTCATTGATACACACACACACTTTCATGTGCACGCACGTAGACACTCACTCACTTCTGCAATGCACCTTGTAGACAACACTTGAGAAGCCAAACACCATCCAGAGACAACACAGCCCCTGCTTGATTGGCATCACATCCACTCTCTCCACCATCCATGTTCAGTAGCAGTGTGTACCATCTGTGAGATCCACTGCAGAAGTTCCTCAGACAGCACCTTCCAAACCCATAACCACTTCCATCTAGAAGGGCAAGGACAGCAGGTACATGAGAATACCACCTCCTGCAAGTTTCCCCCTGAGCCACTCACCATCCAACTTGGTAATATATCAGCTGTTCGTTTATAGTGTTGCTGGGTCAAAATCCTGGAATTCCCTCTCTAATGGTATTGTGGGTCTACCAACAGCACAGGGACGGCAATAGTTCAAGAAGGCAGCTCACTACCTCATTCTCAAGGGGTCAACTTGGGATGGATAATAAATTCACGGCCCAGCCAGTGATTTCCACAACCCACCAGTGAACTTAAAACAAACCATGGTGTGGAACGTGCTTTGTGAGGATGAGGGCAGGCTGAACAAGTGGCAGATGAAATTACTTTTTATGTCTCCCCAAGTAATGTGTTGTGTTCAGAAGAATGGTCAGCACAGTTATAAACGAAAGATTACAATTGGAATAATTGTTGCTTGCGCATCAGTCAAGGAATCCAGATTCATTTGCTAGCAGGTGAAGCTGAATATTTACAGTAAAACATGTTCTTTCTCCCTTACTTTCTCCAGCTGATTCTTCCAGCTATTCCCGGTGGCAGAGGTAAGTTAGTGAGGTAGTTAACAACTTGTAACAGCATTCAAACACTGTCCGAATGGGCTGAAAAATCACTCTGGGGTGCAAAGCCAACATTTTTACATTTATTAGACAAATTGGAGCAAATGGATCGTGGTGTCTGACTCGTTTGCAAATCTAAAGCATAACAGTTCAAATCGAGGACACTCTCTTAATTTCCTTTAGACTCTGAACTGAGAGTTGGTCAGTCCCATCAGTGGTGAGGTTATCCATTGCAGTTGGAAGAATTGAAGAAGGCAAGTTATCATCTGAACAGGAGAGAAAGTTCAAAATGTCAGTGCAAAGGGAACTGGATGTCCGTGGGGATGAATCTCAAAGCAGTGTATAGGCTACAGCAAGTCACAAGGAAGGCATTTAATGTGAAAGGAATGGAGTATTGAAGTAGGTAATTGTTACTGCAACTGTACAAGGGATTGGGGTTTCCACATCCGGAGTACTGTGAAAAGTTTTGGTCCCCTTCCTTGAGGAGGGATGAAGTTGAATTGGAGGGAGTTTAAAGGATATCACTGAATTGATTGCCAAGATGAAAAGGTTAGTCTTATGAGAACAGACTGGTACAATTTTGATCTCTTTACTTGAGGACAGATGCAGTTCAGAAGAGATTCACCCAATCATTTCCAGTGATGAAGGGTTTGCCTTAGATGAGAGATTGAGCGGTTTCTCTGGAGTATAGAGAGGAGAACTAACTATAAGATGCGAATGGGGGTATTGACAGAGGAGATGAAGAGAGGATGTTTGCTCTTGTGGGAGAATCTTGAGCGAGAGGTTGTCGGTTCAGGATGAGGGGCTGGGCAGATTGAAAACAGAGCGAAGGAGGAATGAAATCTCTGAAATGAGGAAGGGGTTGTAAATCTGTAGGATCACTCCCCACCCCCCAGGACACTGCATAAATTGGAGGAGGAGACAGACGGATTGTTAATCAGTGATGGGTCAAAGAGAGTGCTTGCAGAAAAGTGGGGTTGAGGCTGAGATGGGATCGAGACTGAGATGGGATCAGCTGCGATCATATGGAATAGCAGAGCAGGTTTCTCAGGGGCGAAATTGACTCAACTTTATCCTACACTGTATGTTCTTGTGGAGTTATACTGTTCGTTTGTAGCAAAACAACTAGGATGGAGAAAATGAAGTTTGATTTAACAAAATAGGTTTTAATTCATGAACATCCAAAAATAAAGACAAAATTGATTCAACACAAATTTGGGGAATGACGTTGGTTCAAAGAAACGGAAAGACAATAGATTTGGGGGGAGGGTAAAAAAACTAAAGCAGGTGTAGGAGCAGAGGGAGCCTGGGGGTATATGTCCACAGATCAGTGAAGGCGACATAACAAAGGGAGAGCAGTTAATAAAACACACAACGTCCTCGGCTTTATTAACAGGGATATAGAGACTGAGAACAAGGAGGTGATGTTGAAGTTATACAGACACTGGTGGACCTCAGCTGGAGTTTCAGAGAGGGAGAGAGAGAGAGAGAGAGAGAAATTTAAATCCACGCTGTCAATCTTACTCCACATTTCAGCCAATTGAGCTAACCCAACACAAAGCAGAGGGCAGAAAAGAAATTAATTCCGGTGACAGCACAAGCATTGAATGGAGAATATTAGATCGCATTGGAGATAAGCCTTTGATCTGATGGGTATTTCTTTGTAAGTGTATAACACCTCACCGACACAGGCTACAGAAGCTGAATTTAGAAATACATTTGATAAAGGGAGTTGGCCTTCTCTTAGCTGATTTTGTTCTGTTCTGGATACCTTATTTAAGGAAGGCTGTTCAAACCTGACAGTGTGAAGGAGATGGTATCCTTTTCATACAACAATGAGGGATTTTAGATGGAGTGGTGACCTTATTGAGGCGTTGAAAATTTGAACAATTCTGATGGGAAAACAAGTTATTGTTTCCCACTCATTTGTTTATTCGTAACTGGCTGGCTAGAATTTCAAGATTGTCAGTGCAAGTGTGAGATGTGGAGAAACTTATTGGGTTGTTGGGTTTGGAATGTGCTGCTTGGGAGGCGGATTCCATAGGAGGTTCGAAAAGAGAGCTGGATATAAATTTGATGATGTTAGTGGGCTACAGAGATAGGGCTGGAAAGTGGGACTAGCTGGGTAGCTCTTTCAAGAGCTGGTACAGACACGAATGGCCTCCTTCCGTATAGTAAAATACTATGATTCTATGAACATAGAAGTTCTGAACCAGATTCCGGACAATTCCAGGAGGTCATTCCTTGGGACCTTGGCTCAGTGACCTTGTTGCCAGGGATTTTTGCACGCAAACAGCAGCAAATTGTTGTCACGAGTGGGATTGGGACTCGGTTGGGTAATGGTCTGGAAATATTTCATTCCAAGGGAGGTGATGGGAAATCGACAGACCTGCAAGAAATTTTGAATATGCAGGAATCTGGTCAAGTCTATTGAATGGTGAGTGTGAATCTGTGAGCTGCTGATCCGACATCATCATGTCTTGGTCAGTGTTCATGCTGGTATTCATCTGATTGGGAAGATCAACAAAAACAAATCTCTGGCAGCGTTGGAAGGAAGTTTGCGTTGTTTCCTGAACAACAGAGAAGGTTGATGGTGGAGCGGTCATGATAGAGGTCTGTAAGATTGGTAGTGTTGTACAGCAGAGAGACCTACGGGTTCAGGTATATAATTCTTTGAGGTTTGTGTCACAGGTAGACAGGGTGTTTGAGAAGGTGTTTAGAACACTTGACTTCATTGCTCAGACCACTGAGTGTTGGGGTTCGGGAACCTGTTGTGGTTGTGCAGGACACTGGTGAAACCTGTTCTGGTGTATTGTGTCTGGTTCTGGTTGCCCTGTTAGAGGAAAGACATTTTTAAGCTGGAGAGGGTTCAGAAAGATATATCAGTATGTTGTTGGGAATGGAGCGTTTCAGTTATAAGGAGAGGCCGGATGGGCTGGGACTATTATCACTGGAGTGTAGAAGTTTGAGGGGTATAGAGGTTTATGAAATCATGATGGGCATAGATCAGGTGAATGGCAGGTGTCTTTTCCCAAGGGTTGGGGGGGGGGGGCGTTAAGACCAGGGGACAAAGTTTTCAGGTGAGAGGAGAAACATTTTTAAAAATGACATGATGGGTAACTGTTTTTTTATAGCTAGCAGTACACGTGTGGATTTAACTCCCAGACGAAGTGGCGGATAAAAGGACAGTTATAATGTTTAAAAGATATTTTGATAAGTACAAGAATAGGAAAGGTTTGGAGAGATATGGGCCAAATGCAAACAAGTGGGACGAGTTTAGGTTGAGATTATGATCGGCATGGACGAGTTGGACTGATGGGTCTGTTTCATTGCCATATGACTCTATGATGCTATTATGAGGGACATGGACAGGGTGACACCAAGCTGATGTTTCCCTTAGTCGAAGGGTCAGTAACAAGGGGGGGGACATCATTTTAAAGTGAAGGGTAAGAGGTTTAGAGAGGGATTTGAGGATTGTTTCACCCACATGATGGTGGGGATCTGGAACATGTGAAAATAAAATATTTGGACTTTCAGTTTCTATTTTAAATCACTAATTGCTCCGGTGTGTGGAAATGCCACTTTGTAACTGCAGGGGATTCCATGATTTATTAATGTGGAATATTTGTGTAAAGGAGCAGGAGGAAGCCATTCAGCCCCTTGATCCTGTTCCACCATTCAATGGCAGATCTGTGTCCTGACTCTATAGACCTGCTCGTGCCCCTATCCCCTTTAATAACTTTGTTCAACAAAAAAAAATTCTCTCTCAGATTTAAAATTAACAACTGATCCATCAATGCCTGCTGTTTGTGGAAGAGAGTTCCAAACCTCTCCCAGCCTTTGTGCGTAGTAGTACTTCCTAACATCTCTCTTGAACAGTCTGGCCCTAATTCTCCAGCAATGCCCTGCCTAGTTCAAGGATCCCCAACCAGTGGAAACACTTTCAATTTCTATACCGTTTTCTCCTGTTAATATCTTCGATCAGATCATCCCTAAACCCTGTAAATTCTGGACAGAACAGGCTTACTTTATGTAATCTCTCCTCATAACCTGAAGCCTAGGTATCAATCTTGTAAACTCATGCTGTACTCCCAGGCCAATCTATCCTTCCTCAGATGTGGTGCCCAGATCTGCTCCAAGTGGGGTCGAACCAGGGTTTTGTATAACTGCAGCATCCCTTCTGCATTCCTGCACTCCAGTCCTCTCAATATGAAGGCCAGCATTCGATTAGCTTTCATCAGGCAATGAATGTCAGAAATGAAAATAAATACAGAAATTGTTGGAGAAACTCAGCAGGGACAGATACTATTTGGCACCTGGGGACTGTCTGACTAATCATTTTGTTTACAAACCTCGAGATTCTCGAACAAGAGGCGTACTTTGAGAATTATTACTAAACGGCAGAAAATCAAAGGCTTTCAGTATATCTGAGGGAGCCTGTGTGTAATGGGTGTGACTCAACCTGGAGTTTGTAGCGTAGACCCTGGGATCCATCTGAAGAAGATAGAACAATATTGATTCTTCATGATTTTATTCCTTTATTTCTTAGAGGGATATGTATGGTCAGAGTCTTCCCTGATTGATCCATTCCAAGTATCTCAGTCTCAAGTCAGGAGTGTGATGGAATGCTCCCCACTTGCCTGGATGGTTGCAGCTCCAACAATATTCGAAAAGCTCAACATCATCGAGGGAAAAAGCAGTCTCCACTTCCTGGGAACCACATCCACAAGCATCCACTCCCTCTACTACCAATGCTCACTAGCAGCAGTACCAAGACATACTGCGAAAATACACCAGAGATCCTCAGGCAACATCTTCAAAACCCATGACCACTTCCATGTAGAAGGGCAAGTGCAGCAGATACGTGGAACACCCACCCTCTACAAGTTCTCCTTTGGGCCATGCAGTGTTCTGACTTTGGAATATAACACTATTCCTTCAGTGTCATTGGGTTAAAATCCTGGAATTCCCTCCCTCAGGGCAATGCATTTCTATCCATAGCACATGGACTGCAGCAGTTCAAGAAAGCAGCTTATCCCTACCTTCTTAAGTAGGCAACTAGGGATGAGTTGGGCAATAAACACAGGGTCCAGTGGGTGTTGTCCATGTGTCAAGAGTGATTAATAATAAAAAAAGTTGTCAATTATCCCAGTGCCTCCACCTTCCCTATGTGAGCTTGTTCTGGGAGGGTAGGCGCAAACTTTATAGTGAATGTCAATGTTATTGAGTCACCTGGTTCGTGAACTGCTTTGAAAATGTTTCTATATCGCCAAGAGCTGAAGTTTATATTACTGTTGGGTTGGGGCTGTGACCTTAATTATCACTCCATATTTAATTTTGAGGCATTGTTTTCTGTTATTTTAACATTCTGATCTTTAATCTTTTGGTTCACTTTGCTGATTGTTGTTTGATTATAGATAACTCCAAAACAGATAGCAGTTTGGTGTACTCAGTTTCCACCATCTCAAACCAAGAAAGGCTGGTAAAGAATATAATATATATATATATACTTTATAACATTTCTGGTTCAGTGAAAGTGGAGATTTTCTCTGGTTTAACTTAACCCTCAGAAACCCAGCCACATTTAAACATCGCTGGTGTTTCTCTTGCTTATAGCATGGAGCGAAGGTCTGCCCAAGCTTTTCGAATCTTTTGACATTTGACTTTATTAATCATCGATAGTGTTTGCAATCATCTAAATCATAGAGATGTTCCATCTCTCTCAACTAAATTAACAACAAGGCAGTGTGAATTGGAAGAGGGAACTGATGGCTAATTGCTTTATCTTTCATCTTGTTTTCAGGGAATACCTACTTTTTAGACCCTGGGACATCAATCTGTTGATTGCCTCAGTCCAACAGTGGTCCCTTCTGGCCTTGGTCTTTGGGGGCAAGGAGCCATTCACTCTAGGTCGAGCAGCAGACACGAGGAGCAGGGCCATTTCATTGTCCTGAGTGTTTCTTTGATGACACAAAGATAGCTAGAAGGATAGGTAGTATTGAGGAAGGGGTGAGGCTGCAGAAGGATTTGGCTAGGAGAGTGTGCCACAAAATGGCAGAAGGGGATGGAACAGATTGAAACAGGAGATGTTGAGAAATGGGAACATGGGAAGTTATGTACTTTAGTAGGAAGAATAGAGGCGTTGACTCTTCTAAACTGTGAAAAGGTTCAAAAATCTGCAGCACAAATGGACTTCAGAGTCCAGGTTCAGGATTCTCTTCAGGTTGACGGGCAGTTTCAGTTGGCAGTTAAGCAAATGGAATGTCAGCATTCATTTCAAGAGGTGTAGAATATAAATGCAGGGATGTATTGCTGAGGCTGTATCAAGCTCTGGTCAGACCATATTTGAAACATTATGAGCAGTTTTGGGCCCCCTATCTAAGGAAGGATGTGCTGAATGTGGAAGGAGTGCAGAGGGTATTTACAAGAACAATCCCAGGGATGAAGAGCTTGTAATATGAGGAGACATTGAGGAATAGGAGTCTGGACTTGATTGTGTTTCGAAGGGTGAGGGAGAATCTGGTTGAAACTTGGAGAATACTGAGAGGCCTGGGTAGAGTGGACATGGAGAAGATGTTTCCACGAGTAGGAGAGACTACTACCCGAAGGCACAGCCTCCGCGTGAAGGGGACTCCTTTTAAAACTGAGATGAGGAGGAATTTCTTCAGCCAGACAGTGGGGAATCTGTGGAACTCATTACTGCAGACGGCTGTCATTATGTCTTTAAGACAGATATAGGTTGTTGATCAAGAGGACGATTAATCGTTACAGAGAGAAGGAAGGAAAATAGGGTTAATAAACATATCAGCCATGATGGAATGGCAGAGCAGACTTGATGGGCCGAATGGCTGCTATATCTTCTGGTCTTGGTTTCGAAGAGACTAATGGATTGTGATGCATCACACAGTTTAGGCCCTCAGATTCAGAGCTTTCTGAGCATGTGCTATGAGCCAGCCACACTAAAAAGTGTTTAGGCAGCTGGACGATCAACACAACATGCGGGCTAGGAGCCCTGGGGACCCTGCTTCCCCCATTCTATGCAGCTGCGGTTGATCTCATCCCAGCCTCACTGCAAATTCCTGCCCCCTCCCTTTAACCCCTCACTGATTAACAATCTGTCTGTCCCCTCCTTCAATTTATTCAGTGTCCCGACATGCCCCCACATACTGGGAAGTGAATTCCCAGAGATTCCCACCCCATCTACCTTGGAGAGAAGCCATTTCTCAACATCTCCTGTTTCAATCTGTTCCATCCCCTTCTCCTGAAACAATGACCCTCTCGTTCTAAATTGTCACACCTGAGGAAACATCCTCTCTGTCTCCTTTGTCAATCCCATCTCCTTTACCACCCTATATCCCTCAGCTGGATCTCCCTTATTCCTCTAAACTCCAGGACATATTGGTCTTAACTGCTGAATCTCTCTTTCAACGACAAACCCCTCATCTCTGAACGTGAAATGTACGAAATCACGCGAGATAGTATCTTGGATGTAGAATACACATCTCAAAGTGAGTTAGTCATAATTTCTGAGAAATCTGCAGACCAGAAAAAGGCCAGAGTCTGTGCTGGTCAGAAACAACCATCTCGATATTCTCTTATCCCATTTCCCCAGCACTTGGCATCACGAGTGCACATTTAAATCCTCCTTCAATCTGATGAGAGCTTCTGAATCTTCCATCCTTACAGGCAGTGACTTACAGATTGCACACTACCCTCTGGATGAACAAGATTTTCCTCACATTCCCTTGAAACCTCCTGGTCCATACATTCAATCTGTACCCCTCCCCCACCTCTGTTAAGCGGGGAAAGTTTCTTCCTGCCTCCCCTATCTTCATCCCTCATCATTTTATACATCCCTCTCTTTCAATCTACTCTGCTGTAAGGACAACAACCCCAGTCTGTCCAACCTCTCTCAATCACAAACTCTCCAGCCACCAAGGCAATATGCTGGTAATTCTCCCTGTGCACCCTCTCCCACTTCATTTAGATATGTACCATTGGTAAAGTGTCTTCACTTTTATTTTCAGCTCACTCCAATAGTGCATCAGGGAGGAAAAATACAAGTTATTTTGTAGTGAAAAAGAGGGCAGTTAATTTTTAATCAGCAAAGTTATGTTTTTAGCAGGTGATTAATGTAAAGTCACTATTGTCTCATTAGTGAGAGGGAGAAAGAGGTGTGGGGGAGAAAAGGCAAACAACTGTTTTATAGTTTAAACTGCGGCACACCACATCTAAAGCACAGGGAATGATCACTCACAGCAATCTCTACCAGACCAGCAATTGAACGCATGCTGTCAATATGACTGTACATTGTAAGTCAACAATAGAATCAACTGAGCTAACCAACCCCTGCATGGCCAGCGGCAAAAACATTGGGTGGCACAGTGGTTACCATTGTTGCCTCACAGCGCCAGGGTCCCAGGAACAATTCCAGCCCTGGGTGACTGTTTATTGGGAGTTTGCACATTCTCCCCTTCTCTGCATGGGTTTTCTCCAGATGCTCCGGTTTCCTCCCACAGTCCAAAGATGTGCAGTTTAGATGGATTGGCCTTGCTAAGTTGCCCATAGTGTGAGAGTTATGCACGCTAAAAGGTACAGTCATGGGAAATGCAGGGTTACAGGAGAGGTGGTGAGTCTGGGTCGGATGCTATTCAGAGGGTCAGTATATGGTCCTGACAGGCCAAAAGGCCTGCTTCCATGCTGTAGGATTCTATGATGTGCAGGTTCGAGGGATTGGCCATGGTTAATGCAGGGTTACAGGGGTCGGGTAGGGGTCTGGGTGGGATCCTCTTCACTGGCTTAGGACGGACTGGATGGGCTGAATGGTCTCTTTGCACACTGTATGTATTCTGTCGACATCAATGTTTAGCTCAGTGGTGTGCGGCAACTTGTTCTGGTCTCAATTTTGATGAGATTCACTTTCCGTTTCTGAAATAATGGGGAAGCAAAATCCTATATTTTCAGCTCCCCAGGGTATGTCCTGCAGATGTAAATTTGAATCTTGCTTTGGCAGTTGGTGGATTTAGAATGCGATTTTAAACAAAAACAGATCTGGAGTTAAGACTGTAATGATGACTGTTGTCAGGAAGAAACAACCATCTGGTTCAAAATTGAAGACTGAGGTGAGGAGGGGTTTCTTCTTTCAGAGGGTTGAGAGTCGTTGGAACTCCTTGCCACAGAGAGCGGTGTGTGGAAACAGGAGCAGGAGATTCTTGATCAGTCAGGGAATTGAGGGTAACATGTTAAGTGCAGGAAAATGAGCGTGAGGAATGGGGCATCAGCCACAATGCTATTCAATGGATGAGCAATTCGAAGGGCCGAATGGCCTTCTCCTGTTCCTGTCTGCGATGGTCCTTAAAGGAGTGAAATCTGACCTCCCTACCCGCTCTGCTCTGCACATGATTCCTAACCCTTTGCAAACTCTTCACTGCCTTCTGGCTGAGCAAGTCGATTGGTTCAAGGACATTTCGGAATTGCATCCACTTCCCACCTTGGCAAAGATGGCCACATCCTGTTCAGAGTACACAGAAATATATTTGTCACGGTCAGTTTTTGATTTGTTCCAATCATGTGTTTTGCCAAAAGAAATTGGTCTGTATAATGACCCCACATATTCACAGCTCCTCCTGTACATTCAGGCAAAGTTTGTTATTCTCATCCATTTTCATAGAGTCATGCAGCACAGAAACAGGCCCTTCAGCCCAACTCACCCATGCTGACAACGTTGCCCAAACTCAACTAGTCCCATTTATCTGCATTTGACACATATTTCTCTGAACCTTTCTTATCCATGTTCCTTTACAAATGTCTCTTCCATGTAATCGTACCTGCCTCTACCACTTCCTCTGGCAGCTCTTTCCATATTCTCGTTGCCTTCTGTGTGATACATTTGCCTGCCAGGTCCCTTTTTAATCTTTCCACTCTCACCTTAAACCTATGTCCACTAGTTTGGGACACCCCGACATTGGGGAAACAACTATACCTATTTACCTTTTCTGTGCCCCTTGTGATTTTATAACCTCTATAAGGTCACCCCCTCAGCCTCCAACGCTCCAGGGGAGAAAAGCTCCGAGCTTATGAAGCTTCTGCTTATAACTCAAACCCTGCAACCTTGGTAACATCTTTGTAAATCTTTTCTGTAACCTTTTGAGCTTAACGACGTCCTTTCTACAGCAGGTTGACCAAAACTGTACACAGTATTCTAAAAATGGTCTCACCAACATCCTGTACAGCTATGACATGATGCCCCAACTCCTGTCGTCAGTGCTCTGACCAGTGAAGGTAAGCATGCCAAATGCTTACTTCACCACAGTGTCAAGCCGCAATGCCACATTTAAGGAACTGCCTTCCTACACCCCGTAGGTCTGTTTGTTCAGAAACACTCCCCAGACGATAACATCAATAAAGATGTATCTAGACAGATGCATGAATGGACCTCTCGATATTCTGTAAGTTTAAATCAGGTTCTCTCTCATCTTTCTAAACTCCATCGAGTTAAGAACCAGAGTCCTAAACCTCTCCTCATATGAGAAGTGCTTCATCCCTGGGATTTTTCTTGTAAACCCCCTCCTGACGCCCTCCAAGTTCAGCACATCCTTCCTGAGATAGGGGGCCCAAAACTGCTCACAATGATCCAAATGTGGTCTGACCAGAGCCTTTTCCAGCCTCAGCAGTACATCCCTGCTCTTGTATTCTCACCCTCCCAAGATGAATGCTAACATTACATTTGCCTTCCTAAGCGCCAACTGAACCTGCCTGTTAACCTGAAGAGAATCCTGAACTCGGACTCCCAAGTCCCTTTGTGCTTCAGATTTCCGAAACCTTTCCCCATTTAGGGTTGTCCCTTTAAAGAGCCTTTCCCCTGAAGCAGCTGCTAACGGTCACTTGGGGCACGAGGCGGCCGTTAACCGCCATCTCGCGCGGGGCCTGAAGCTAAAATGGCGCCGGGGCCACGCGGGAAGAAAAAGCGCCGAGGGAGAGCGGACTGTGTCAACATGTCCCGTTCCCGAGGGTCAGGATGGTGGTTATTGGGGGGTGGAGGGGGACAGGAGAGATTCCCCCCCCGGTGAGGTATATTGTACAGACCGCGAGGTCTCTATCTCTCTCTGTTGGACTGTCTATGACTTGCTTTAACACTATGTCGATTAATCTCGATGATCTTGTGCCTCTTTCTGACTCTGACTATGTTTCTATATAACTCCATATGCCTGTGTGTGTCTATGTCTCTCTCTGTTTCTCCCTGCCTCTCTGACTTTCTCAGTGACTCTGTAACTCTCTCTGACTGTATGGTGGGAGTACTGTTTGTTGTTGAACACCACAACAACTCGTGCCTAACAGTTTGGTTTAATCACAGGCATCCCTGTGTCAGTCCTAGAGCTGAGTGTCCACACTGGAAATGAGGTAGTGGAGGGAGACAGCACCTCGTTAAACCAGTCGTTTCGACCCCAATTCAATGTATTTTCTACGAGGATGGTGAGGAGGTTGACTGGGAATACTCCAACCACTGCAGAACCGTACACACAACCATCAACATCAGCAAACGTCAAGAGGGCAATTAGCACTGTGCTGTTTCTAACCAGCAGGCAGGGTCTCCTGAATAGCAAATTTATCGCCATTCCAGTGAGCTTTTAAGCAAATCTATACAAATCGACATTATCAGAGCAGTGTGATAGCACTGGGGAAGCATGCAGAGAGAGATTTACCAGGTTATTGCCTTGGGGGCTAGAGAGTTTCAGTGATGGAGAGAGATTGGACAGACTGGGTTTGTTTTCCTTAGAGCAGAGCAGATTGAGTGTGGGACCTGATGGAGATGTATAAAGTGATGAGGGGCATAGATGGGGTAGACAGGAAGAAACCTCCCCCGCCCCCTTGAAGGAGGGATCAATGACTGGGGGAGGGGCATAGATTTAAAGCAAGGGGTAGGAGGTTTCAAGGGGGATGTGAGGGAAAACATTTTCACTCAAAGGGTGGTGGGGATCTGGAACTCACTGCCTGTCAGGGTGTGAGAGGCAGAAATCCTCATCATATTGAAGGACGATTTAGATGTGCACTTGCAGTCCAAGGCTAGACTCACATTAAATGGTCTTTGATGTTTCATATGTATATTGCTGCAGAAATAGGGACTTGGATAAGGTGAATAGTCAAGGTCTTTTCTCCGGGGCAGGGAGTCCAAAACTAGAGGACATTGGTTTCAGGTGAGAGGGGAAAGATTTAAAAGCGACCTGAGGGATAACTTTATCACACAGAGATATGTTTTTTGGTGGTATGTTTTTTGGAATGAGCTGCCAGAGGAAGTGGCAGAAGTGGGTACAATAACAACCTTGTAAAAACAATGACTGCAGATGCTGGAAACCAGATTCTGGATTAGTGGTGCTGGAAGAGCACAGCAGTTCAGACAGCATCCGAGAAGCAGTAAAATCGACGTTTCGGGCAAAAGCCCTTCATCAGGAATAAAGGCAGAGAGCCTGAAGGGTGGAGACATAAACTAGAGGAGGGTGAGGGTGGGGGTGGGGAGAAAGTAGCATAGAGTATACCAGGTGAGTTGGGGAGGGGATGAAGGTGATAAGTCAAGGAGGAGGGTGGAATGGATAGGTGGAAAAGAAGATAGGCAGGTAGGACAAGACATGGGGACAGTGCTGAGCTGGAAGTTTAGAACGAGGGTGAGGTCGGGGTAGGGCTCCCAATGTGGTCTCCTCTACATTGGGGAGACTGGACGCCTCCTCGCAGAAAGCTTTAGGGAACATCTCCGGGACAGCTGCACACATCAACCACACCACCCCGTGGCTCAACGTTTCAATTCCCCCTCCCACTCTGCCGAGGACATGGAGGTCCTGGGCCTCCTTCACCGCTGCTCCCTCACCAACAGACGCCTGGAGGAAGAACACCTCATCTTCCGCCTCGGAACACTTCAACCACAGGGCATCAATGTGGACTTCAACAGTTTCCTCATTTCCCCTTCTCCCACCTCAACCTCGT
The DNA here is from genome assembly GCF_037043375.1 of Chiloscyllium plagiosum. Lineage (NCBI taxonomy): Eukaryota > Metazoa > Chordata > Chondrichthyes > Orectolobiformes > Hemiscylliidae > Chiloscyllium > Chiloscyllium plagiosum. The sequence continues at coordinate 11,228,060 of NW_028270187.1, forward strand.
GTATGGAATGCTCTGCCCCAGAAGTCTGTGGAGGCCAAGTCTCTGGATACTTTCAAGAAAGTTGGATAGAGCTCTGAAGGATAGTGGAATCAAGGGTTATGGGGATAAGGCAGGAACAGGATACTGATTGAGGATGACCAGCCATGATCATAATGAATTGTGGTGCTGGCTCGAAGGGCAGAATGGCCTACTCCTGCACCTATTGTCTATTGAAAGGATGTTCTTCGCTCTGACAGCAGTAACATACCTGCTGTTTGTTGGAAGCAGCTGGTCACACTTGGCTCTGTACCGAGGGAATATTACATTGTCTTGGTCCTTTGAGTACTTGCGTGGAGGAATATAGAAGAGAGAGCTCCAGTAAATCAACATCAGTTGTGACTGGCAACATCAATGTAACATTCAGTTAATCATCACTAGGATGTTTTTGTTTAAAGCCAGCAATTTAAACAGAACCACGGGTCTGATTCCACTCCTGCTGAGCTGCTCCCTTGTCCATTTTTTCTTAAAATTCTAATACCAGTTGAGTGAGATTCAGAAACTAAACAACACCCATACAGCTCCACGAATGGAGCCATCTGATGCAAGTGGGTATGTGAATATGTGAGTTTAGTTGTTGATCTATGCCTGTCAGTTCCGGTTTGGAGAATGTGTGGGTGTAGTTATCAAACTGTAACTTTCTGTATATGGTAAATATATTTACATATTCACACAGCATTGACTGGTCTGATCTCATTGATAACTGGAGAATTATAAAAATAATACAGCTTTGGGGTGGGGGGTGGGGCATTCAGCCCATCTTGTCCATGCCTACATGCCCTTTCTCATCCCACCATCCTGGCACCGCCTGTAACCTTGCAGTGTGGAACACTTGAGGCTCAGTACCAGGGCATTTGTTTAAAAATATGTAAGGTCTTTGCCTGCACCACCAAATCAGGCACCGAATTCCAGATACCCACCACTCTCTGCATAAAAAATAATTTTTGCTCATAAATTCTAATCCTACAGCCACTTAACTTGAATCCGTGATCCCTGGTTTTTGAACTCTCTGCTAAAGGAAACAGGTTTCTCCTGTCTAATGTCTCCCTCTGAAAATGTGTTGCTGGAAAAGCGCAGCAGGTCAGGCAGCATCCAAGGAGCAGGAGAATCGATGTTTCGGGCATGAGCCCTTCCTGAAGAAGGGCTCATGCCCGAAACGTTGATTCTCCTGCTCCTTGGATGCTACCTGACCTGCTGCGCTTTTCCAACAACACATTTTCAGCTCTGATCTCCAGCATCTGCAGTCCTCACTCCAGGACTAGATTTTTAACTCTAGTTAGTTAAAAATCACAAAACACCAGGTTATACTTCAATAGGTTTATATGGAAGTGCACAATTTCAAACTGCTGCTTCTTCATCAGGTAGCTCACTATTTAGTACTGTAGACCCCAGTACCCATGGGGTATATGTTCCAAGACCTACAGCGGAAACGCAAAATCACAGATAGGTGCAAAACCATTCATTTAAATGGGAAATATACCTTCCGGCAGTCTCCTGGTCCCTAGTTCTGGAACATTTCCTTTTATATGCTCAGACCACTGTAAACCACGGGTACGTGAAACCGCGATAACTGGACCTGCAGATATGAGTGTCGCCCTGTATTCCTTAATCATGGCACCACTGTTCCAAGGAATACCATTCCAAACTCTCCAATCTCTCCTGATAGTCACAATTCACCAGCCCTGGCAACATTCTAGTAATTCTCCTCTGCACTCTCTCCACAGCAATGACGTCCTTCCTGTAATGTGGTGACCCGACTGCACACAATATTCCTGTTGTAGCCACCAGTGCCTCACACAGTTTCATTGTTATTTCCTTATTTTTGTATTCAACCCTCTGCCAATGAAGGAGAGCATTCCATGTGCCTTCTTTACAGCCCCTTCTATCTTTAGGGACCTGAGCATTTGCACACTAAGATCTCTCACTTCACCTGTCCCCCTCAGTATATTCCCATTTATTGTCGATTCCCATTTACCGTCTGACTTCCCAAAATGCATTCCCTGGCACTTATCAGAGCTGAACTCCATCTGCCACGTTCTTGCACACTCCACCAAACCGTCTGTATAGTTTTGGAGCATACAGCTATCCTCCACACTATCCACTACACGGTCAATTTTTGTGTCAACTGCAAATTTCACAAATTTGCCCAACATACGCAACTCCAAATCATTAATGGATAAAACAAACAGCAGAGGGCCCAACACTGAGCTATGCAGAGCAACACTTGTAACAGCTTTCCATTCACAAGGGCCACCATTGACCATTATCCTTTCTTTCCTGTGACTGAGCCAACTTTGGATCCAATTCAACACATTATCCTGACTCCCTCAGGGTATTACTTCTTGGAGCAGTCTGTTGTGATGCTGCAAAAGACACAGGTTCTGAAAAGTCGGAGTTGATGGGTTTTAAGGCCATTCTGATTTTGGTAATGCCTCAGGCTTCCACGTTTTTAAGAAGAACACTTGTACAATGAAAGGGGAGTGGCCCAGTTTTCCCAGCTCAGCTTTTCTCTGGCTTGATTTGGTTTTTGGCTGTCTGGCTATTGAAAGCAGTCTGGCAGTTGAAAAGGTTGCTGAACTCAAAGAAGCAGGTCCATGATGGTACTCTCTCTCTGACATCTCTCCTGTAAGACCCTGTGTTTGACTTTACCTTTTGTGGCAAGGGGTATTTATGGGGATTGTTTTAAATGTTGGGAACACCATCATTAAGTTGGTATAGTCTGTTGGGTTTTTGGATTTTTAAGTTATTTAGTATTCTGCTCTCTTTTGTTTGTGTATCATTCAGTAAATGTGTAAATCAAACTGTTTTGTTTAAAACTACTGGTTTGACCCGCTGCATCCCTCCTGGAATATCTTCATTACACCCGCTTAAAACAATTAGCAAAGTTAGGGTCTGGGTTACTTTCTTGAAATGTTTGGAGGGGATCTGGCCTTTTCCATAACAGATTGGGGGCTGTTTGCAGAATTTATTTTGTAGTTCTGATTTGGGATTTGATTTGTTGGATTCGAAGGCAGCAAGTGGTAAGTCTTAGCGTCTTTTGTTCCGGGTGTTGGAATTCAATTGGTTTAAACAGCGCTTGGAGAAAGTGAGGACTGCAGATGCTGGAAATCAGTGACGAGTGTGTGTTACTGGAAAACCAAGCAGATCAGGCAGCATCTGGGGAGTAGGCGAATCATGTTTGGGCATCAGCCCTTCATCAGGAAACAGTGTTTGGGATAGCAATGGCTCTTTGAGTCATCAAGAGTTTTCTGGCGGTGGAAGGAGTGGCGTCAGATTTTTGCAAAAAGTGATTAATAACAAGCTGCTGGAATTAGCAGACAAGCTGGAGGTCAACTGCCTCCTTCCATGAGGAAAAGGGGGAAAATTACAGTCATAGCTCACCATTTAAATTTGCTGGAAATGCCATCAGAATCTTTAGGGATGGCTAACATTTAATTGATAATGAAACAATTCGAGTCAGAGGCAAAAGTCAAGGAAAGGGCAACAGAAACGAAACAGTTTGAATTACGATTAAAAACAGAAGAGAGGTAGAAGAGAGAAAAGGAGAGAGAGGAAAGGAATAAAGAGGGAGTTTGAATTTTGGTAATTGACGCTTCGACAGGAATTCAAAAATTCACTTCCTGATGTAATGAGAACTCACATGTAAGAGCAGACAGTTAAAACAGTAAGACTGACATCAGAAATGGCTGATGATTGAGTTGATCAATCAATCAAAATTGGGCTGCCAAAATCAATTTCAATCCATGAGGGATAATAATTGTGGATAAGAGAAATTCTCACATGGAAAGTAAAAAATAGATCTCTGTGAAGATCATAAGAATAATTTACCACAGGGTAAAAAGGAAACCCTTGAAGGGGAAAGACATGTGAAAAAGCTTTGGTGTTTTCAATGAAGTAGGCCATGGAATCAGTATTAGCTGGTTAGGAAAAGCACTGAGAAACCAGATGTAGGAAAACAGGATAAGCCAGTGAATTTTGTTGGAGTGGTAACAGAGAGCACTGTGGAGACTAGAAAGCTGCACCAGAATGTACAAGCTGGTTGGAGGTTGTTTATGGAGGAAGTGCCAGATCTTCTTAAACCATACACCGTGAAGGTACAGTTTACTCGCATAGGCCAGGAGCAACAGGAAAAGAGGTAGCAATATTCAGAGATATAAGGATCCTCTCAATCTGTGATGCTAAAATATGAAGATATATGTACCTCTAAAGGACTATTGCCAGAAAAGGTATGAGTTACTGGAATTCACATTGAAATAAGAAATGCTCAATTGTAAGAAGTGAGGTTAGAGTGAAGAGGGGAGAAGTCATAGTAGGAGTACTGGACAAACTTTCAGCTCCGGGAATACAATTTGTCCTTGATAATGATGTTGCTGATTCACTGGTGGGAGTGATGATTGTGGTTGAAAAGCCAATGGAAATTCAGGCAACTGGACTACTGCAGGACACACATCCTGGGATTTTTCCTGAATGTGTGGTAACGACGTCACAAATTCACCAGTTGAAACAGGAAAGATCAAAGAGTACAGATAAGAATGTTGAAGGGAAATTAGCAGAGACCCTGTTTGATAGATAGTTGAGACAAACCAGGAACAGAGATGACAAAGCAGACATCTTTAGCTCAGGTAAATTAACTGAGTTACAGCAAAAAGATGAAAATTTAAAGCATTGTATCAAAAGGCATACACAAAATGAATCCAAATGTATCCCTGATTGTTATTATCTTAAAAATTTTGTCTTAATGAGGAAATGGAGAACATCATATTCAGGCAGATGAGAAGTGGGCAGACGTTTATCAAGTTGTATTGCCAGTGGGTTATAGAAAGGACGTGTTGTGAGTAAAGCACACGAGCTACCTGTATAGATTGTCTGTTTGAAATTCATGTTATTTAATTGTCATCTCGGTATGTGACAAGTATTCAGTCAAGGGTTAATTCTGTCCTTTTCAGTCACCCAAACTCCATGTAAATATACTTCACCCCGGTTGGAGAATTTGAGCTGTAGTCAGAGGCTGAACAGGCTGGAACTGTTTTCCCTGGAGAGTGACCTTATAGAAATTTATAAAATCATAAGGCACATGGAGAAGTGGTGGAGCCTGGTACAATTATAACATTTAAATGGCATCTGAGCGAGTATAATGAGAAAGCCTTAAAGCTTGCCCTTAAATACTTAGACTAAATGTAATGTTGAATTATAGAACACAAGAAAATAAACAGGGCAGGCAGGGAGGCATCAGGCCACAAAAGGGGGAACCTAGGATGTGCAGAAGATAAAAAAAATCTGTTCTCACCAAGTGATAACAGGATGCTCTAAAGCAATTAAGAACATTTGCCTTAACATCAATTAATCTATGTAAAAAAAAAGACACAGAGTGATAACATTCAAAGTTGGTAACTTATGAATTTAATGACAGTATTTGATTGTGATCTCGGAAACTTTGTATCATCTCAGAAGCATGTCAAAAGCCTTGTAATAAACGGTCAGGTCCTATCAATTATAATGGATTCTTATTGTGTGTGTGAGTGAGTGAGTGACAGTGTGTGAGTGCGTGTGAGAGAGAGATGAATGTTTGGAATTTATTTGCATTTTGGCACTTTATGCTGATTTTGAGTAGCCATCACTGATTATGAAATACAAACTCTAAAATGTAATATTGAGAAGCACTTGTTGGGCCGAAGGGCCTGTTTCCATGCTGTAAATAATCTAATCTAATCTTTAATTTACTTGGTGTTCCTACACACCACGACTGACCCTCTGTCAATTCTAACTCGTCAGATCTTCTGTCTTCTTTGAATTTGAAACACAACCCTGAAAAGAAAGCATGTTTAATTTGAGACTAATGAATCATTTCAAATGTAACCTTTCAGCCTCAGTTACAGAATGATTTTGTGCTAAAGATAAAAAGCAGGAGTCTGCTCCTAGCTTAAAAATTATTCTAAACCTAACATTGAAGAGATTCTGACACAATCTATCAGGAAGCCATTTAATGGTCAAAGTTTGCCCTCCTCTCTAAGATGCCATTTTAGAAAACAGTGATATCTGACATGCAAGCTGTGTAAGGTTACCTTATGACCTCTCCCATTTAGTTTAGACTGATACCTCTTTATGACAGGGACCAATCTCACCAACAGGCACTGACTCGGCTGGATCTGTTTTTCCCCCTGATGGATGGCTAAGGGCCTACAGGAGTGATCAGTTAAGCGAATACAGACCTTTTTTGTAAAGTTTTGTAAAAAGGAAGCCTGTTTGAGACAGAAGAGTGGAGCAGCCTGCAAGGGCTCTTAAAGGAAGAGCTGGTATCCTACTTTTCTAAGGTTTTAGAACCTCAGCTAGCCTGGCTTATCGGTGTAAATGTTATGGTGTAACACTGATACTATTGGTAAATAAAGGGGAAGGCTAAAATTAAACTAAACTGTTTGTAAGAGGTTTTTATTCCAGTCTACCAAAGTGTATGATCTCCAGGACGAACCAAGAGAGGCTTATAGATCTGAGTCCACAAGGGACTCCCTGGGCTGTCTCAAATCTATACTTGAACAATATGAACAGGAAGAGTTTAGAGAGAGGTGGGTTAAGTGCTGGCAAATGGGACCAGATTAGATTAGAATATCTGGTCGGCATGGACAAGTTGGACCGAAGGGTCTGTTTCCACGCTATACGTCTCTATGGCTCGACGACTCTTCGGTAACTCTTGTCCTGTCAGTGAGCACAGTTTCCCTCCATCTCTATACTTAACCCCTCCTTCACGGATGGTTGTTGAAACAATGCAACAATGTGGCCTACTTGTCTATCTTCATTGTAACTTTGAAAATGCTCTTAATAATTACAGATTTTAATGTTGTTCCTGAATGTCTATTTTGGATGAGGATTCAGTTTATCTATCTTCAACACTGGTGTGTAAACGTCAATGGGCTACATACCCTCTGTTTGTTAGAGGCAGCTGGTCACTCTTTGCTTTGAACTGAGGAAGTATTACAGTGTCTTAGTCCCTCAGGTATTTTTCTGGAGGAAGACACAGGAACACCACCTGTAAATCAACATGAGGCTAGTCTGGCAATATTGAACTGATCATTGTCACATTCATTGCATCTTCATTAGGATGTGTGTTGTTTTTTTCTTTAACTCCAACAACTTAACCAGAACCACGGATCTGATTCCATTGTTGCCCTGAGCTGCTCCTTTTCTGGGGATTGTTTGTTTTTCATGTGATTCGACACCAGTTGATTTGGAGATGTTGGTGTTGGACTGGGGTGTACAATGTTACACATCAAGTGCTTCCAAAAAAATTGTTGAACGAAAACCTGGTGTTGTGTGATTTTTACCTTGATATCAGTTGAGTGAGATCCAGAAACTGAGCAACAACTGCCCAGCACCATGAGTGGGAGTACTCAACCACCAGGATGCTTACACAGTTCAACATCCAACTCCCCAACTACCTGTTAGAAATAGGAAAAACGGCACTATTTCTAATGTTTTTATCAAGACCCCAGTGTATGTCCTTTTACAAAAGTATCCCATTCCTACAGTTGGTCCACACTACCTCAAGAAAGAGCGGAAAACAGATTCAAAATAAAACCGGGTTCAGAGGATTGTAAACCACAAGAATGTCCCACAGCAGGCACACACACAGCCCGAGAAAGGCCTCTCTCTTCCCCCCAGCCCGCTCACTCCAAGTTCCGGGACCAGTTCCTGCTCCGCTCGGCCTCTTACAAACAGCCCCCGGTTCTCCCCAAATCAATCCCGGTCTCGGAGCCCCCTCTGTGTCCCAGGCTCCCATCCCGATGTGCTGCTGGAAGGAGCCTGCTGTTCCCTCGCTTCCCTGGGCGCTGATCTCTACATTGCGGTCTGTTTCAAACAAACCTCTTGCACTCACTGAGTAAATGCTCCTCAATGGCAGCGCTGGGAGAGGGCCTCACGGATGCGCTCCTCTGCTCAGGAATAGTCAGCTTTGGGGAGAAAAGGTTCGGTCCCAGACACAGTTGGGGCGGGAGTGAGCTGGAGGCGAAGCTGGATGATCAAAGCCATTTCCCTGCTCTGTCTGTCACTCAGTTTCCTCTCCGGACCCGCCTCTCACTCTCTGTCAGCTCTTTCTCAGCCAGGTCGGACCGGGCTGTATAAAAAAGGAAGGGGAGGCAGCTCGGCTCTCATTCGGCAGCGGTTGGAGTGAAGTAGCGTGATGTCTGGAAGAGGTAAAGGAGGCAAAGGCCTGGGAAAAGGCGGAGCGAAGCGTCACCGCAAAGTGCTTCGTGATAACATCCAGGGCATCACCAAACCAGCCATCCGGCGCCTGGCTCGCCGTGGCGGGGTCAAGCGCATCTCGGGCTTGATCTACGAGGAGACCCGCGGAGTGCTGAAGGTTTTCCTGGAGAATGTGATCAGGGATGCGGTCACCTACACTGAGCACGCCAAGCGCAAGACAGTCACCGCCATGGATGTGGTGTACGCTCTGAAACGCCAGGGCCGCACTCTCTATGGATTCGGCGGCTGAGGATAAAGCGACCCATTTCCAGCGAACCCAAAGGCTCTTTTCAGAGCCACCCAAACTCTCCGATAGAGAGCGGAGACCTGAGGACGGGGAAGGCAGCGCATGCTGAGGGCAATGTTACTGTAGCCGGTTATTTCACATTTATCCCGACTTTTACAACTTCTTCAGTTCCAAAAATGTACTAATGCCGTGTTCTGCGGTACGGCAGAGAGCATTCGGAGTGGACGGTTCACTTTGTTGCTGTTTACCGTGGCGAATGATTTTAAAATTGCAAGTATTTCTACAGTGCACATAAGAGGCTATTCGGCCAATCGATACTCTACTTTTGTGCAATCTGGTTATTCCATGGAAAGAATCACATCGTAACTTTGTAATAGTAGGATGTAGTAGCAGCATTAGGCCATTCTGCCCGTCCAGCTTGTTCTGCTATTCGATCATGGCTGATATTTCTCCAATTTCCCGTAACCTTCGATCCTCTTATTTTCGTGAATACCTGTCCATCTCAGTAATGATATCATTGTGTACTTGGCATAAATGATAATTTGTTTTTATTTATTGTGGAACCCAGACGTTAATGTTACATATTAGAATATTTATATTTCCCAGGCATAACACTCAGCTCAGTTTTTTTACTGGGAGCCTGCAGATGTGTTACGTGGCGCGTTCTTTCCACCTGCCCGCTCAGGCAGCGATAACAAATTGTCTTCGGGCAAGTAATAATTTGGATGAAATAAAAAAATATTGATAGTGTGGTTCTGTAATTTTACCGGTGTACACTGTTTTAGTTTTTAAGATGTTTACATCGGCGGTTTTTCGATTGATTCACGGCGGATACAAGTTCGGTTGCTCATCCAGGGAGCGCAGGAAGCGATAGGGGACATTAGTACAGTATTTCTCTTGGAATTCAGTTAAAGACAGAAGGCAGCGGCAGTGAATTTGCCACTAATGAGATCTTCATTCAGAGATTGCGGAAATATAGTAATTAGATGAGTGATGTTCACATCAAATTTTGGTATTGGGTTAGATATTTCAGGAAAAACCCCATCTCATTGACTCCCTTTGCGTTAACATGGCTTGTGGTGAGGTGGAGGCAGGAGAGAAAAGGGAAAAAATTGCGCCAAGAGATCAACGGCTTATTTTCAAATTTGAAAATGCCCACCATCACGTATAAAAAAGCAGGAGGATGCACGACTACGTACACGTTGATTGGTTTTTCGATTACGAAACTAAACTTCACACAATCTCACTTTACCTCATTCCCTCCTTTTACAGCTGAAAAATGACTGACTGCTTTTGAACACTCTCTCGAGGCCGGCGAAAAAAAAGAGTGGATATGAACCGAGCAGAGAATAAATTGCAAAGGTATATGCTATAGAGACAGTGGGAGGATTCAACTCTTACTGATGCAGTTAAAGCAAATGTGAAGCCAAACCCGATCGGGAACACCCGTGACACTATTCTAAACTCATAGAACATTGGTCACTCAGGCAGTGACCGTGAAATGAGAAATAATGTATTTCCGGACACCCTTACAATCGTATTCTGTGATAATCTTCCTCTGCTGCCACAGGCAGTAACAAGATCCAATAAAAAGGAGATAGAAATGTAGCGATGTTAAGTACAACAGCCAGGGCTTTACACATTAAAAGGAAAGTAATTAAATCCGACAAACGATTCAGCTCCTTTCACAAATGCTGTGAGTGGCTCTTAAAAGAGCCTTTGGGCTGTCAGATTCAAGGATGGGCTCTTCATTTCTTAGCAGATCCAGCAGCGGAAGTTTTCTTGGGCAGCAGCACGGCCTGGATATTAGGCAGCACCCCGCCCTGAGCGATGGTCACCCCTCCCAGCAGCTTGTTGAGCTCCTCGTCGTTGCGCACGGCCAGCTGCAGGTGCCTGGGGATGATGCGGGTCTTCTTGTTGTCCCGGGCCGCGTTGCCGGCCAGCTCCAGGATTTCAGCCGTCAGATACTCCAGCACCGCAGCCAGATAGACCGGCGCTCCGGCACCCACACGCTCAGCATAGTTACCCTTTCTCAGGAGCCTGTGAACACGGCCCACCGGGAACTGCAGGCCAGCCCGGGACGACCGAGACTTCGCCTTGGCGCGAGCTTTCCCACCGCCCTTTCCTCTTCCGGACATGGTCAAAATCTCACAAGCACTTTCACAGAGAATGCTGCACTCCGCCCACATTGCGGCCTCTTATACCTTCGGGAGGAATGGTGGGGCGGCCATTTCGGAATGGTCCCATTGTCCAGCCCCTCCTAATGTTGTTTCAATTCCCAATCAGATATCTGCCTCATTCCCCAATCCGGAGAGGGCACGGGGAGGAAGGCGGAATGTACCAGCGCCAAATCATCAACCACATTTTTACAACTTGAAAAGCCCGCCAATATGTACCGAAAAGTTGAGAGTTTAAACACAGAAGAATGCACGAATACTAGATTTAATTTACTTCTACGTTAAAAGTGTACCCTTTACCTTGCCTCCTGGAATCTGCCCATTTCTGATCCTGAATGGAATCTTCTGAACATTAAACACAAGCGGAAACAAACTCTGCAACTAATCATTTATTTCACATTTCAACAGCACCCCGATATACTGATAAAACATGATTACGTTCTCCCGAGTCAGTGCATTAATAGTGAACACGATCGTTCGAGAATATTTTAAACTTTCCTTCCCTATTGCACACGATCATAGATCGATAAAAACTCCACATTTACTCTGCCACTCCTGCAGCTGTTCGAGTACATCCTGACAATACCAGTGCGGAGATTTGGAAATGAAAAGTAAACAAAGTAAAATCGCACTCCGAGGGAACCTGTTTATTTTGCTAGTCGGCTGGTACTCGGGGCACTTTGTTTTCCGGGGGTGAAACTCAAGATTCGTGCCCCATCGGGGCTTGTAACTCCTGAACTGATCGAATAACAGAGGAACACGGACACATAAAATCAGCTGAAAACTGGGTCAGTGGCGTTTAAGATGATCTCTCTCCCCAGGCAGGGACTACAGGATATACTTGATCGCATCTGAGAGTAAGGCGCGCACCGGGTCAGCTGTCACTTTATAGAACATTTACAACATACAAACCTCGCAATGACATTAATGGTACAAACCCAGAAACATAATGGTCCAGCTATTTCAGAGAAATTGTAGGTGGCTCTTAAAAGAGCCTTTGGGTTGTGGATGTGTGTTTGTTTCAATGCAATGCGGTCCCTCACTTGGAGCTGGTGTACTTGGTCACCGCCTTTGTACCCTCCGACACGGCGTGCTTGGCCAGCTCCCCGGGCAGCAGCAGCCGCACGGCGGTCTGGATCTCCCGGGAGCTGATGGTGCTGCGCTTGTTGTAATGGGCCAGGCGGGAAGCCTCCCCCGCGATGCGCTCGAAAATATCTTTGACGAACGAGTTCATGATGCTCATGGCCTTGGAGGAGATGCCGGTGTCGGGGTGAACCTGCTTCATCACTTTGTAGATGTAGATGGCGTAACTTTCTTTCCTGGTCCTTTTCCTCTTCTTGCCGCCCTTCGCTGGCGCCCTCTTCACCGCTTTCTTCGCGCCCTTCTTGGCAACTTGACCCTTCTTTTCCTCAGCCATAGCGCCGCTCACTCTCAGATACAGAATAAGGGAAAGCGGACTCGGAGCTCGCACGTTATAGACTGACGGCGTCATTCATGCTAATGAGGGATGGAGGAACGAACAGTCTTCTGATTGGCTACTTTGGAGGCATGGTAACCTCACTCTGATTGGTTAGTTTGAGACTCAATGTGGACCTGTCAGGATCTGCAATATCATCGGAAACACAAACCGAAATTTTGTGAAGGGATCAAATTCCAAGCTTATTCTAAAGTGTGAGATTCTAATTGTAACGTATTCTGCATCTTTTGATAATGGTTTTCTTTTCCATTTTAAAATGGCATCACAGTTATTGTCAAGTGGGAAAATGCACTGCAATCTGACAGGGTGTATGTTTTACTCCTGGAAATGATGGAACTACTTGACAAGTGCATTGTGTTGGAGGAAAATGGGAGTTAAGGAATGTTCTCTTTTGCTTGTGTTTCTTGCTCTACACTCTCTGCTGTAGCTGTATGATGTGGGAGCTGGCTGATCCCATTGTGAATGGCAGTGACCACATCTGCAGCAAATGTTGGATGTTGGAAGAACTCCTGATCAGAGTTGATAATCTAGAATCTGAGCTTCAAACACTGCAGCACATCCGGGAGGGGGAGAGTTACCTGGATGCTTTGTTTCAGGAGGCAGTCACACCTGGGAGATTAAGTAATTCACATTCAGTTAGTAATCAGTGCCATCAGAGTGTGACTGTAAGTGAGGCAGGTAGGGGGAACCTGAGTTCAGGAATGCAGGAGCCTCAGCCCTTGACCTTGTCCAACAGGTATGAGATTCTTGCTCCCTGTACGGATGAGGAAAAGGGCTCTGGACAGGATGAGCCAGTTGACCACGGCACCATGATGCAGAAGGCCATTCAAGAGGGGGGAGCAAAAAGACAAGTAGTTGTTATAGGGGATTCTATAATTAAGGGGACAGATAGTATCCTTTGCAAGCCGAATCGGGAGTCTCGCATGGTGTGTTGCCTGCCTGGTGCCAGGGTGCGGGACATCTCCGACCAGCTTGAAAGGATATTAGAGCGGGAGGTGGAGGATCCAGTTGTTGTGGTCCACGTTGGGACTAACAACATAGGCAAAGCTAGGGTGGAGGACCTGTTTGGGGATTATCAAGCACTAGGAAGGAAATTGAAGTACAGGTCCTCAAGGGTCATAATCTCCAGATTACTGCCTGAGCCACGTGCCAATTGGCATAGGGATAATAAAATTAGGGAAGTAAACATGTGGCTAAGGGATTGGTGTGGGAAAGAGGGATTCCACTTCATGGGGCATTGGCATCTGTTTTGGAACTGGGGGGATCTGTACCGTTGGGACGGTCTCCACCTGAACCGATCAGGTACCAATCTTCTAGCGAAGATGATAAATAGATTGGTCAGTAGGACTTCAAACTTCTGAGTTGGGGGGGGGGGAGGGAAAGTGAAAGCGACAGGGTGTATGGAGTTAAATGGAAAGATAAGCAACAGGATAGCATGTGTGCAGGCGGATTTAAACTTGAGGCAGACTGGGAATGCAGCAAAAAGGAAGGATAACTTAGGACATCTTATGACTTCCAATATCTCATATGATAAGAAAGTTAGCATTAAGGTACTTTAGCTGACTGCTCGTAGCATTCATAACAAAGCAGATGAACTAATGGCACAGATCATCATGAATGATTATGATGTGGTAGGCATCAGAGAGACATTGTTGCAGGGGGGTCAGGACTGGCAGTTAAACATCCAAGGATTTTCAACTTATCGAAAAGACTGGAAGGCGGGCAGAGGGGATGGAGTTGCCTTGTTAGTTAAGAACAAAATTAAATCCATGGCACTGAATGACATAGCGTTGGATGATGTGGAGTCTGTGTGGGTGGAATTGAGGAACTACAAAGGCAAAAAAAAAATGGGAGTTATGTACAGACCTCCTAACAGTGGTCAGGACCAGGGGCGCAACATTTACCGGGAAATAGAGAAGGCATGTCAAAAAGGCAAGGTCATGGTGATCATGGGATACTTCAATGTGCAGGTGGACTGGGTAAATAATGTTGCCGGTGGATCCAAAGAAAGGGAAATCATGGAATGCTTACAGGATGGCTTTTTGGAACAGCTTGTCATGAAGCCCACAAGGGAGCAGGCTATTCTGGACCTAGTGCTATGTAACGAACCAGACTTTATAAAAAATCTTAAAGTAAGGGAACACTTAGGAAGCAGCGATCATAACATAGTAGAGTTCAGTCTGCAGTTTGAGAGAGAGAAGGCAAAATCGGATGTAATGGTGTTACAGTTAAATAAAGGTAATTATGAGGGCATGAGAGAAGAACTGACAAAAGGAGACTGGAAGCAGAGGCTAACCGGGAAGACAGTAGAGCAAAAATGGCAGGAGTTTGTGGCTATAATTGAGGACACTGTACAGAGGTTCATCCCCAAGAAAACAAAGATTATCTGGGGAGGGATGAGACAGCCATGGCTGACAAAAGAAGTCAGGAAATGTATTAAAGAAAAAGAGAGATCCTATAAAGTGGCCAAGAGCACTGGGAAATCAGAAGATTGGGAAGGCTACAAAAACAAACAGAGGATAACAAAGAGAGAAATAAGGAAGGAGAGGATCAAATATGAAGGAAGGCTAGCCAGTAATTTTAGAAATGATAATAAAAGTTTCTTTCAATGCATAAGAAACAAACGACAGGCAAAAGTAGACATTGGGCCACTTCAAACTGATGCTGGAAGCCTAGTGATGGGAGATAAGGAAATAACTGGAGAAGTTAATAAGTACTTTGCGTCAGTCTTCACAGTGGAAGACATGAGTAATATCCCAACAATTAAAGGGAGTCATGGTGCTGAGTTGAGTATGGTTGCCATTACAAAAGAGAAAGTGCTAGAAAAGCTAAAAGGTCTTAAAATTGATAAATCTCCTGGCCCTGATGGGCTACATCTTAGAGTTCTGAGGGAGGTCACTGAGGAAATAGCGGAGGCGTTGGTTGAGATCCTTCAAAAGTCACTGGAGTCAGGGAAAGTCCCGGATGATTGGAAGATCGCTGTTGTAACCCCCTTGTTCAAGAAAGGATCAAGACAAAAGGTGGAAAATAATAGGCCAATTAGCCTAACCTCGGTTGTTGGTAAAATTCTAGAATTCATCATTGAGGATGAGGTTTCTAAATTTTTGGAAGAACAGGGTCAGATTAGAACAAGTCAACATAGATTTAGTAAGGGGATGTCGTGCCTGACAAACCTGTTGGAATTCTTTGAAGAGGTGACAAGTAGGTGAGACCAGGGAAACCCAGTGGATGTGGTCTATCTAGACTTCCAAAAGGCCTTTGATAAGGTGCCACACGGGAGGCTGCTGAGCAAGGTGAGGGCCGATGGTGTTCGAGGTGAGCTACTGGTACGGATTGAGGATTGGCTGTCTGACAGAAGGCAGGGAGTTGGGGTAAAAGGTTCTTTTTCGGAATGGCAGCCGGTGACAAGTGGTGTCCCGCAGGGTTCAGTGTTGGGGCCGCAGCTGTTCACGATATATATTAATGATCTGGATGAAGGGACTGGGGGCATTCTAGCGAAGTTTGCCAATGATACGAAGTTAGGTGGACAGGCAGGTAGTTTTGAGGAAGTGGGGAGGCTGCAGAAGGATCTAGACAGTTTGGGAGAGTGGTCCAGGAAATGGCTGATGGAATTCAATGTGAGCAAATGTGAGGTCTTGCACTTTGGAAAAAAGAATACAAGCATGGACTACTTTCAAAACAGTGAGAAAATTCATAAAGCCAAAGTACAAAGGGATCTGGGAGTGCTAGTCAAGGATTCTCTAAAGGTAAACATGCAGGCTGAGTCCATGATTAAGAAAGCGAATGCAATGTTGTCATTTATCTCAAGAGGATTGGAATATAAAAGCACCATTGTGCTACTGAGACTTTACAAAGCTCTGGTTAGGCCCCATTTGGAGTACTGTGTCCAGTTTTGGTCCCCACACCTCAGGAAGGACATACTGGCACTGGAGCATGTCCAGCGGAGATTCACACAGATGATCCCTGGAATGGTAGGTCTAACATACGAGGAACGGCTGAGGATCCTGGGATTGTATTCATTGGAGTTTAGAAGATTAAGGGGAGATCTAATAGAAACTTACAACATAATACATGGCTTGGAAAGGGTGGACGCTAGGAAATTGTTTCCGTTAGGCGAGGAGACTAGGACCCGTGGACACAGCCTTAGAATTAGAGGGGGTAAATTCAGAACAGAAATGCAGAAACATTTCTTCAGCCACGGAATGGTGGGCCTGTGGAATTCATTGCCGCATAGTGCAGTGGAGGCCAGGAAGCTAAATGTCTTCAAGGCAGAGATTGATAAATTCTTGGCTGTCACAAGGAATTAAGGGCTACGTGGAGAATGCGGTTAAGTGGAGTTGAAATGCCCATCAGCCATGATTGAATGGCAGAGTGGACTCGATGGGCCGAATGGCCTTACTTCCATTCCTATGTCTTATGGTCTTATGAAGGACATTCTACTATCATCTACTCTGAAAACTCCCTTCAGTTATCTTTTCCCCTATTCTTCTTCAAATCTCAAATCAGTATCAGCCAAAGTATTCATACATTATTCAGAATAGCTGCCAGTGTGTGTATGATTGTCAGATCTCCTCTGATTGCCTCAATGACTAAAGGGAACTAACGTACTGTGACCTGTGCCTTTTGCTTTCTGTTGACAACATGAATTTTACTCCTTGACTGTTTGGCTCCTCAGTCAGTGTCAGCAGCCTCCTGCCAATATTTCAGTTCCTGAAATCTTACTTTGCACCACATTAGAATAGATATTATTTGGTGCATTTCAGTTTCTAGCAGAATCTTTTTTCACTAGGAAGTTTGGTATGTGGATTTTCTCTGAACTTTATTTGGTCACAAGTCATTTGTACCCACTCTGAACTGGTCACTGTTATTTAAAGATTATTTTGAACATTGTACTTGTATGAATTTTAATTGTGACTATTTCGTGTTATTTGTTTTATCACTGTGATTCCCTGTTTACACTGTGAGATAGTGTTGTTCAGAATTTCAGGTTGGTTAAGGGTTAGTTTACCTCTCGTTGTTGGCTGTGTAAAACGGGAGTGCAGTTTTTGATCAGCCTATGTGAGCTTTCGGGAGGTGAATAATTATTACTCTCTCACAATCTATCCCTGTCAATTTCTGCCATCTGAATGTGTGAGTGTCGTCATCAGTCTGTACCTGTCCATTCCTCCACAGTTATTATGTTAGTGTAACTATCACAATCCCAATCCCAGAATGTCTGATGTGAGAATGTGTAAGGGTATTTACCATTGCAGTGCCTATCAGTCTTTACTATGAGACTGTTTGACTGGCTTTATCAATCTGTACCCGTTTCTTTCTACTCAATGAATTTGTCTGTGTAATTTTCAGTGTTACAATATCAGTCTCTGCTATGTGAATGTGGGAGTGCTTTTATCAGAATTACCTCGTCCATTTCTCTGTTGGGAATATGTCAGTGTGGTTATCAACATGTACCTGTCAGCTTCTGTTTTGTGAGTATCTCAATTTAGTTAAGCTTTTCCACACAGGTTGTGATGTGCGAATATGGCAGTCCAGTCATCAATCTGTCCCTGTCTGTTCTTCCACAGTCATTATGTTTGTGTAATTATCAGTCTATCCTTTAGGTCTCTGCTGTGAGAATGTGTAATTGTAGTTGTCAATCTGTCCCTGTCAGTGTTTGCTCTTTGAATGTGAGAGTGTATTTACTAATTGGTCCCTGACAATTTCTGCTGTGTAAATGGGGGTTTTGCTATCCATGTCTTTATGTTCATTTCTGTTATGTGAATGTTTGACTGGCATTACCAATCAGTACCTGTCAGTTTCTGCTCAGTAAATATGTCTGTGCAATGAACAGTCTATCCCTATCAGTGTCTGCTACAAGTCTGTGTGAATGCTTTTATCAGTCTCACTTTGTCAGGTTCTGTGTTGTAAACATGGTCATCAATCTTGACCTGACATTTTCTGGTTTGTGAATATGAGACTTTGGTTATTAATCTGTACCTGTCAGCTTCTGCTTTATGAATATCTAATTTTGGCTTAATCTGTTCCTGAATGTTTCTCTGGTGTGCATATGGCAATGTAGTTATCTATCTGTACCAGTCTGTTTCTATTACGTGAATATGAGGGCAGCTATTAGTTCGAATGATTGTGTGGCTTTAAAAAGTGCATTTTGTCCTGTCCATAGTAGTTAATATACAAAGCAATAAAGAAGAAATTGGAATAACTTAACTCTACTGGAATACTTAACAGAATAATGGGTACAGAATGGGTACACTTCCTAATTAACTGTTCCAATACAGTAATATCCCATAAACATCCTTGGCAAAAGATAAATTCAATAAAGTATATAGTCTCACATCCGACTCCAGTAGCAGAAGAGAATCTGCAGCTTCTGACTGTAACTGAGAGGAAAAAACTAGCTTTCCTGTCTCCAAGACACCGACAGTTTTGCTGAAAGCCAAAACTAAAAATGTCATTCTGTGAGAGCTTGGCCACATCCATCCAGGCTGCTTCTGTTCCAACTTTAAAAGAAGCCTCAAACTGTTTACTCTAGTGCAGACTTCTTGACACTTCTGCCATAAAACCTCTCTTCAACAAGAAAGAAAGAACTAAATAAATATCTTCAAGCCACAATATCATCAAACCTTCCACCCCTCTTAAAAAAGAACTGATCAATATACAGAGATGGCCCAATTATAAAAAAATCCTTAGCTTTACATTATTCGTAAACAATACGTACACACTTCATTGACGCTCAGCATGCAAACACTCACTACGACAGTCCACTTTTTCCTGCTATGTAACGCTTCCATCTTTTTTCATCAAAGTCACAACGACACCTTGGCAATTAGGTTCCCTCGCCCTGCAATGTATGTAATTTGCAAATTGAATGGCTGCGATAGTAAGCTTCATCTAAACAGTCTGTAATTTTTGTACTTAAATTTCTCCAAAAACAATATACTCAAGGTGTCCTTCTCAAACATGAAGTATTTCTGTTGATGAGTCTTCAGCTTTCTGTAAAGATGCCCGAAAGGCCTCAAACTGTTGCTCTCGTGGCTCGGTGGCTCTGCCTTAAATTTGCTCTTCAAGAACAAAAAGACAAAAACCCGTTAAAGCCACAGTCTCAATCTCTCATTTCCTGCAATTGTGGATATGAAAATTCATTTATCGACCTGTACCTGTCCATTCTTGTCACACGAACATGCAAATGTTGTCATTAATGTGTACCTGTCAGTTATTGCAATTCAAGTGTATGACTATTGTTATAAATCTACCCTCTCAGTTTCTGCTGTGTGAATGTGAGTTTAGTTATCAAACTGTACCTGTCAGTTCATGTTCTGTGAAATGGGAGTGTTATCAACTTGTACCTGTCAGTTTCTGCATTGTGAATATGGGAGTGCACTTATTAATCTTTCTAGGACAGTTCCTATTGTGTAAAAGTGTGAGTGTACTTACCTATCTGTCCGTCTCAGTTTCCGACATCTGAATGTAATTTTAGCTATCCTAAAGTACCTGAGAGTTTTTCTTTTATCTTTGGCAATGAAAGTGTCACTTTCAGTCTCACCTTCACTCCACCTGACAGCAGTTGAGTTTGGTTATTGATCTGTAATGCCACCTTCTGATAGGTGAACATTTGAGCAAAGTTATTCATCTGTGCGGGTTACTTTCTAATATCTGAATATGAAAGTGTAGTTGTCAACCCATTCCTGTTGGTATGTGCAATGAAAATAAGAGAGTGTGTGTCACTTTCTGTCATGTGAACATCTGAGTGTTATGAATCTATCCATGACAGTGCCTGCAAAAGGGGTGTGTGTGTGTGTGTGTATGTGTAACTGCCCTGTTAATATGTGTCGTCATCAATGCGTTTTTGCTTCTTTCTGCAAAATGAACGAGTGAACAAAGGTATCAATGCATGCCTGTCAGTTTCTATTTGGTAAAGGGATGTATCTCTCTGGCAGCCACTAATATTCTCTGTGAGGGTGTGATTTGTTATGTGATACTTGTTATGAGGGTGATTGTAGGCAGATCTGTTTCAGTTCATGAGTGCATATTTTGGACTAGAATTCAAACTTTCCAGTTTCAAAATTGTGCAAATATCAATGAGCTGTGAATGGTGAATTTGTTCAAACTGGACATATGTGCATTGTGAACTGTGAGAAAGAAACAAACTGATATCTTCTCAATTGTTTGAACATCTCTCTCAAACTGAGCTCAATGTGTAGCTAACTCAATTCACTCCGACAGTGGAAAGAATGTTCTTCGCTTTGACAGCAGTAACATACCTGCTGTTTGTTAAAAGCAGCTGGACATACTTGGCTTCATGGCGAGGGAAAATTACATTGTCTTGATCCTTCAAGTATTTGCCTGGAGGAAGACAGAAGTGAAATCTCCTGGGAATCACCATCAGCCAAGTTTGACCATCTTTAACTGAACAACGCAACATTCTGTTAATAATCATGAGGATATTGTATTTAAAGCCAGGAATTCAAACAGAACAACATGTCTGATTCTACTCTTGCTCCATGTCTGGTGATTTTTCTTTTTGTTAATTCAATACCAATTGACTTAGGTCCAGAAACGAACCAATAACTGTACAGCTCCATGAATGGGACTATCCAATGCAAGTGGGGCTGTGAATATGAGTTTAGTTATTGAACTATTCATGTCAATTCCTACTTTGTGAATAACAACCACACTCTCACATTCTGTCCTTCTTAGCCTTGCTTAAATTACTTATGTATTCAAATAGTAGTGACTCACAGTGACAGATTGATATAGAACTATAGATCCATTGAAATGTCATTGCACATAAGAGGACCATTTGGCCTATCTTGTCCATTCCAACACAAACACACCAGATGGCCATTTAATCCCATGTTCCTGCTAACAGCCCATAACCCTGCAGCTGAGAGCACTGCCTATTTCTGCAATCTGAATTTAGTTTTCAATTTGTTCCTGCCAGTCTCTGTTTCATAGATATGTCAATATAGCTATCAATTTGGACCTGTCCATTCTTCCTGTATGAATATTTGAATGGAGTTATCCATCTCTACTTGTATACAGTTATAAATACATATTTGTCACTCTCTACAATGTGTGAGTTTAATGAGCAGCCTGTCCCTGTCAGTTTCTGTTCTGTTAATCTGAGAGCATCAGTAATAACCTGTACCTGTCTGGTTCTGGTTTGTTAATAGGTGAATGCAGTTATCAACAAATACCTGCCAGTTTCAGTCAGTGTGCATGTGAGTGCTGTTATCAAACTGTACCTGTCAGATTTTGCTGTGTGAATGTGACTGTCATTTTCAGTCTCTGTCAATTCTGTCATGTGAACAAGAGATTGTCAATCAATGTATTGCTGTCAGATGCTGCAATGAGAATGTGTGACTATAGTTATCAATCTGTCCACGTCACTTTCTGCTATATGCATACAGGCGTGTAGTTATCAATCTGTACCAAACAGTTTCTGCTCTGTGTCTGTGGATGTATTTATTAATCTATTGCTGTCAGTGTTTGCAACGTGAAAGTAAATTGATCAATCTTTCCTCATTAGTTTCTGTTCTCTGAATCAGTGTTTAATTATCAATGAGTAACTGTCAGTTTTTGGCTTTGTGAATGTGTAGATGCATTTATCATTCTACCTATCAGATTCTGCTTTGAGTTTTTCTGAGAGTTTAGTTTAATCTGTCCCTGTCAGAATCTGTAAATGTAGTTACTAATCCATACCTGTCAGTTTTTCTGGCTGAATATGTGTGTGAAATTGTCAGTCTATCCCTGAGCAATTCCACTGTGTAAATATGAGAAATTCGGAAGCAATGCTTCCTGTCAGTCTCTGCAATGTGAATATGTGAGTGTATTTATCAATATTTCCCTGACAGTTTCTGCTTGGTGAGATAGTGTTGGGATCAATACATTCTGCCCTATGAATATTTGAGTGTCTTTATCAAATTATACTTGTCAGAAAATTTTCTCTGCAAATACAGGAGGCTTACCTGGTGGGACTGTTTGAGGACACCAACCTGTGTGCCATCCACGCCAAGCGGGTCACCATCATGCCCAAAGACATCCAGCTGGCCCGCCGGATCCGCGGGGAGCGCGCCTAAACAGAGCTTGGCCGCCCGGCACATTCACCCCGAGAAAGAGAGAGAAAAGCACAACGGCTCTTTTCAGAGCCACGAAACCATCCAGAGGGAGCGGGAAGCGAAAGGGGACCTGAGAGCACGACATTAATTTGTTCCCTCCGCACGAAGTCAATTCTGTTGTTCTTCAATATATTTTGAATCTGGCCGAGCCGGGAGGGGAGTTAGTTGGAAGACACGGCTTTCTGCGGCACCGATTAGTACATTGCCATGAATGTTATGCAATTATTACATTATATATTAAGTCGGAGAATGTTTATTCCGGATGAAATCTCCTCTGTCCTCACTGTCTCCCTTGGTATTCCCACCAGCTGTAACTATATGGTCACATTGGGGAGACTGGACGCCTCCTAGCAGAGCGCTTTAGGGAACATCTCCGAGACAAACTCTCGTCCAAAGACACTCACGATCCTGACTTGGAAATAAGACCGTTTTCTTTCACTGTCACTGGATCAAGACCCTGGAACTCCGTGTTCCTGGCATTGTGGGCAGTACATGCACAACAGCGGTTCCAGAAGGTGGCTCACCACCGCCTTCTCAAAGCGATGGAGAATAAATGCTAGGCTCAGCCAGCGACATCCACGTTCCAGGAGTGAAAAAATAAAAACAGCTGGGGTCTCTCGTTGTGGCATACAATGCATCACAATTTTCTTTCTGCGGCATACCTGACACTAAAATCTGTCATCCACTACAAACTAAATCGAGTCCCAGAGATGTTATTGCACAGCTGGTCTGACTTTTGCATGGGCCTCCTGACCCAGAAATAAGGTCTGACACTGTGACGCAAGACTCTCTCCATCAGTTATTTTCTGCCTTCACTTATTCCATCTCTCTGTATGTTACTTTGGGCAAGAAGTTAATATTTTTGGATGAGGGGTCAGCAGGATTAAATATCACAGGTAACATTCGATCAGACGAGATGTTATTGAATGGGGGAGCACAGAGGATGGGCCGAGTGGCCGCCAGCTTCTCCGCTCCCTGATCAGATTGTGAGAGAGCCGGAGGGAGGAGTTATTATTTTTTCTTCTTTTTTAAAGGGAAAACACCCGAGTGGCCAGTGACAAGCACTGCCCTTCTCAGAGGGCAATGCTGTGTTAAATATCCAGGTTATTTTTTTTCTTTTTTTTCTTTTGCTATTAACCCCCACACTACCGCCTAACCGCGGTAGTGCTTATGTTTTCCCCAGCACCCATGTGTGCGTAGGTGTGAGACACAGTGAGAGACACAAGGTATACGAATCTTTATTCAATTTCCACCATCAGGAAGATAGGAAAACACCGAGTGGCCAGTGACAAGCACTGCCCTTCACATCAAAGGGCAATGCTGTGTGATCAAAACAGTGAAGGGGAGAGGGAGGAGTTATTAACATGGCCCGGGAATGAGCACCATTGGAGCTTCATAAAGGGGCAATTCCCAGCTTGAAACCTTCTCTGCCCTTTCCCCCAAAGTCCCAGTTGCTTTGGTCAAACTGGGAGAAAAGGGAATTGGGGAAATGACCAATTGATGTTTGTTTCTGTGAGTCATCGGGAAAACCGGCACATGCGCGATGCTGCCCCTCCCCCAATGCAGATTGGTCCTGACGAGTGGAGCGCATGCGTGAGGCTCCCCCAGCGCTGCCATTGAGGAGCATTTCCTCAGTGAGTGCAAGAGGTTTGTTCGAAACAGACCGCAATGGAGAGATCAGCGCCCAGGGAAGCGAGGGAACAGCAGGCTCCTTCCAGCAGCACATCGGGATGGGAGCCTGGGACACAGAGGGGGCTCCGAGACCGGGATTGATTCGGGGTGAGTTCAGGGAGAACCGGGGGCTGTTTGTAAGAGGCCGAGCGGAGCAGGAACTGGTCCCGGAACTTGGAGTGAGCGGGCTGGGGGGAAGAGAGTGGCCTTTCTCGGGCTGTGTGTGGGCCTGCTGAGGGAGGCAGAGGGGGAAGAAGCTGCTGTGGGACATTCTTGGGGTTTATAATCCCCTAAACACTGATGGAAATTCATTGTTTGGCTTCTGTTTCTCGCTATTTGTTGCGAATAGACATTGAAAGAACGGACAGTAGAAACAAGTGTAATAATCCTGTGAAGGGTAAATATAGCAGGCACCGGGAAACGTCTCAAAGTATGTGAAATCGGGCCCAGTGTTCGACTTTCCACAGTTGGTGTATTGGAAGTTGGTTATTGAACTGTGTAATCATTACATTTGTGGAGCTGTGCATATTTTGGTTAGTTTATTTTTATCTTAGTAAAATGTTTTTGAATTTCGAAAATAGAAAAAGACTGGAAGGTGCTCTGGGTTCGAGTGGAACCAGGATCTGCTCTGTTCACCTGACCTTGTTCAAAAACAAAGAATTATAATGATCATAACCTGAATATTGCATTGATTATTTAATGTCTTCCTACTCAGCTGCTAGTGATGTACAGGAGCTCTCTCTTTTGTCTTTCTCCAGGCAAATATTTGATGGACCAATCCGAGAGCGACCAGCTGCTTCTCACAATCAGCAGGTATGTTACCACTGACAGAGTGGAGAATGTCCTTTCCACTGTCTGAGTGGATGAAGTCAGACGCACATTGAGCTCCATTTCCAGAAGTACACATTCAATCCAAGAGTTAAACACAACGGATGATATATAAATCCATATTTCACCCTGTTCAGAATGCATACCACCTCAGTGACGGTAAATTCCATTATTAAAAGCCAATTATCATTCATAAGATTAGAAACAGGTTAGACTGTATGCTTGTAATAAATATACATTTGAGCTGCATTAAATCCATATGTAGAAAAGGCATTTTTAAAGTGATAATCAATAATCAATCATGCTGTTATATTGTTATAACAAGTATATATGAAGTTGATATTGAGTGCAGATATAGAAGCAAAGTTGGACATTGAGTAACTGACCAGGACAAATTTATTCTTTTGATAAATAGTTGTCCTGGATAAAGAGAATAATCAAACAATGTAAATTCCAGGTGAACTTCTTGGTCAATTCTGATCTACAGAGGATGCTTCCAGAGAGGATGCTTCAAGCTCATTCACACATGTGCATACACATCTGTCTCTGTCTGCCTGTCTCTCAGTCTGGTGTTGATGAAAATACACTTTATCCACACTCCCATTCTTGTTGAGGGCCTGAGTAATGCAGAAGCATTTCCACAGTTTTTAAATGTGTGAAACACTGATTGATAAGACTTTAAACCCATCTCAAAGTGGATCAGATCATGACATGCAGGACTGGAAACACAAGGAGACATACATACAATGTCAGTGTGATGTAGACCAGTACCACTCTTCAAAGTGATACAGATTGGCAGAACAACAGAAAACTCACTCACATGCAGCCAGTTAATGGTTAAAAGGGATAAAAATGCAATTTAGGCCCACAACTACTTCCAGATATGGACAGTCATAAATTGACTGACCAAATTATTAAATGCTTCAGAAGATGTTAGTTTTAGATGTTACTTTATTGCGGTGCCCAGCAGCAACTGCCAAAGACTAGTGCATACACAAAATGTAAAATCAAAACTGATTCAAAGATAAGTATTGAACCAACATTAATCCCTCAATCACCAGATTTAGCGAACATTGGACTGGTTTATCCTACACCCTGACTGAAAAAACACAACTGAACATAGAAAGAGAATAGCATACAAATATTCGACTTGTCACTGCACACAGAGCAAAACTGGTACTATAGGTATTCAAAGGCTGATAACTGCAGAACTAATCTCAAATTGCCATTTACACCGAGACACTGATAGTGAGTGGATGAAGTTCAGAATCCCAAACAGTTAATGGAAACTAGTATGGAGAACAGATGAAGAATAGACACAACACGCTGAATGGCTGTACCAATTCTGTGATTGAGTCATAAATCACAAAATGCCTAAGAGTTTAAGGCACAATCACAACACCTTAAGACCTGCTATCACAGATTGGATCACAGTCACAGAGAACTTTTTTTTTCCCGAATTCAGTCATGGGATGGGGGCATCAGTGGCTCGGCCAGCATTTATTGCCCAACCCTAACTACCCATGCAGTACTTAGGAGTCGACCACATTGATGTGTGTCTGCAGTCACATGTAGGCCAGACAAGGTAAGGATGGCAGTTTCCTTCCTTCAAGCGCATTCGTGAATCAGATGAATTTTTCTGGTAATCAACAATAGATTCTAGAATATTATTGGTTGCCAGAGAATTGAGCAAATTTGATATAAGAGTTGAAAGTGACTGGAACTCATTGAGAACTTCACTCTCAGTGACACAGCAGAAACTGGCATGTATAGATCAATTCCCAAATTCACACATGGACACAGCAGAAATTGACATTTATACATCAAGTCCTAAACTCTCGTATGGACACAACCAAAACTGACAGACATCGATTGATATGTGCTCTCACGTATTCACATTGCAGAAACTGAAAGGGAGAGAACAATAATCATGCACACACACATGACAGGTACAGGTTAATAACGAGACTAACAAATTTGCACAACAAAACCTGACAGGTACAGGATGATAAATGAATTTGCATATTTATAAATAAGAAGCTGATGGATACAGTTTATTAACTGCACTCTCAGATGCACAGAGCAGAATCTGACAGGGACAGGTTGGTAAATAACTCACATGCAGGTGGCAGTAAATTTCAGAGAAAGATTGATAACTACGCTCTCATATTCACAAAGCAGAAACTGACAGGAATAGATTGATTATGCTCCCAATTTCAAATCACATAAGTTGATGTGTTCACTTTGATAACGATATTCACAGAGAACAAACTCCCAGCAAGAGATTGATTACAAAACAAAAATTGGTGGAAAATTCACAGGTCTGGCAGCATTTCAGGGCCAGTGACTGGTCCTCAGAACTGACAGTGGCAAGGAAAATGCACACAATGTGGTCTCCTCTATGTTGGAGAAACTGAACGCAGAATGGGTGTCCACTTTTCAGAACGCCTACATTCTATCCAGACAAAAAGACCCTGAGCTTCCTGTTGCATGTCACTTCAACACACCACCCTGTACCCTGGCCAACATCTCGGTCTCAGGCTTGCTGCAGTGCTCGAGTGAAGCTCAGTACACGCTTGAAGAACAGCACCTTATTTGCTGCTTGGGAACTCGACAGTCTTCTGGACTCAGTATTGTGTTCTACAACTTTAGGACTTGAGCTCTCCATGTCATTACCCAAAACCCCACACCCCTTGTTAACAGACAGTCTGCTGCTGTACACCACCAATTGTGAGCCACAAACAGATCTTATTAAATAGCTATCCACCCTCTTAGTCTGACAGTTATCCACTCATTTGTCTGTCCTAGTGTTCTTCTCTTTCTTTGGATTCTATCTCCATCTGTCTTTTTCTTGGCACACTTCCACCCACCCTATCTTTTGTATATAAACTAATATTTTCCTAGCTACCACCAGAAAATGCAGAAGTTTGAATACACCACCCAATTAACTCAAGAACAGCTTCTCTGCTGTTATCAAACTTTTGAATGTACTGCTCAAATTTTAAGGCGAAAGTGGGTACTGCAGATGCTGGAGCTTAAAGTCAAGATGAGGGTGGTGCTGGAAAAGCACAGCCGGTCAGGCAGCATCCGAGGAGCAGGAAAATTGATGTTTCGGGCATTCCTGATGAAAGGCTTTTGCCTGAAATGTCGATTTTGTTTCCTGCTCCTCGGATGCTGCCTGACCTGCTGTGCTTTTCCAGCACCACTCTAATCTCGCTCAAATTTTAATGTTAATCTCTCTCTCTTTGCAGCTTTAATACTGTATTACAGATTCTGTTCTATTATCCTGATGCATTTTGTCTGATATTATTTGCCTGTTAAGTACACAAAACAATACTTTTCATTGTATGTCAGTGCGTGTGAGAATAATAAATCAGATCAAATGAAACGGATAACTACACTCATATTCACTTCGCAGAATCTAAGAGGTACCAGTTGATAACTACAGTCACACAAACTGACAGGAAACGATGAGTAAATACACTCAAAACACTGATATTACAGATCCTGACAGGGAAAGAGTGATAATTAAACTCTCACATTCACAAAGCAGAAACGGATAGTGACAGGTGAAAACTCAGTTCACACATTCACATAGTAGAAATTGGAAAGATTGGCTATTACACAAACATATTCACCAAGCAGAAACTGACAGCTACAGATTGACATCTATATTTATGTATTCACACAGCAGAGTCTGAAAGATACAGATTGACAGTTACACTCACTTTGACAGAGAAGAAAATGACAGGTAGAGAAAGATAACACTATTCCCACATTCACATCACTGAAGCTGACAGCTACAGTTTGATTAATATACCCACATTCACTGAGCAGAAGCTGATGGGTACTGCTCAATAACTGTATTCACATATTGATAGGGAAGAATCTGACAAGGACAGATTGGTATCTACACTGTCATATTGACATAGTAGAAACAGATTTACAATGACACTCTGGTGTCAAATAGCAAAAGCTGACAGATATTGTTTGATAATTACTCTCCCATACTGATATAGCTTAAACTTACAGGTAGAGATCAATATCTACATTCTCACAGAATAAACTGTTAGGTACAAATTGATGACTGCATTTAATATTCATACAGCAGAAACTGACAGGTAGAGACTAATATCGAAACTCGCATTCTCAAAACTGAAACTGACAGGTTCAGGTTGATAACTACACTCTCAGGCACACAGCAGAAACTGTTAGGGACAGATTGGCAAAGCAAACACGCACATTTGCAGGGCAGAAACTGACAGGTATATGTATATTGATAACTAAACTTGCATATCCACATCAGAGAAACACTAGGGACTGATCCTATTTATTTAAAATGTATGAAATGTATTTATCAACCAGTCCCTGGCAGTTTCCTTTATGTGGATACTGTGATGAGAAAATGTAAATATATTTACCAGAGAGTGACAGGGACAGATTGAATACTGCATTCACTCACATATTTGCACAGATTATACAGATAGATAATTACAGTTTGATAAACTACACTCAGATATTCACAGAGCAGCATTTAACAGGTACATCTTGATAATTGTCTTCACACATTTACTGAGCAGGAACTGACAGGTATGGATAGATAAGGAAGCTTTCATATCCAGACAAACTTTAATATCCAGATGCCAGATTAACCATTTGTAGAGGTGTTGGTTAATATGTGGTTCTCAGTGAATTGGTACTTTTTTTTTATATAATCACCAAAGAGCAGCTCAGGCCAAGATGAGGATCAGCCTGTGGTCCTGTTGGAATTGATGTCTTGAAGAAAAAAAACCAGCCTAATTATTATTAAATTATTAGATTGACTTAATGTTGATTTCCAAACGATGTCTCTTCTGTCTTCCTCCAGACAATTACTTGAAGGACCAAGACACTGTAATATGTGCTCAGTACAAAGCCAAGTGTGATCAGTTCCTTCGAAAAAACAGCAGGTATGTTACTACTGTCAGACTGAAGATCATCCTTTCCATTGTTATAGAGTAGATTGAATTAGCCACACTTTGATTCAATTTCCAGAGAGAAATTTTCAAATCAAGAGTTAAATATCACGGAGGAATTACAATTTTTTTACAATTACAGTGACCCTCTTGATTTTATAAACCTCTATAAGGTCACCTCCCAGCCTCCAACACTCCAGGGAAAACAGGTTTAGCCTCTTCAGCCTCTCCCTTTTGCTCAAACACTCCAACCCTGGTAACAATCTTAGGAATCTTTTCTGAATGTTTCAAGTTTCACAACATCCTTCCAATAGGAAGGAGACCAGAATTGCACACAATATTCCAAAGCGGCTGAACCAATTAGCTATACAGCTGCAACATTATCCTATCGACCGGCGACTCCACTTTCAAGGAACTATGAACATGCACTCCATGGTCTCTTTGTTTAGCATTACTCCCCAGGACCTTAGCATTAAGTGTATAATCCCTGCCTTGATGTGCCTTTCCAAAATGAAGCACCTCAAATTTATCTGAACTAAACTCCATCTGCCACTGGTCAGCCCAGTGGCCCATCTGATCATGATCCTGTTGTAATCTGAGGGAACCTTCTTTGCTGTCCACTACACTGCTAATTTTGGCGTCATCTGCAAATGTTTTATGTTCACATTCAAATCATTTATAAAAATAAGGAAAAGCAGTGAACCCAGCACTGATCCTGGTGGCACACTACTGATCACAGGTCTCCAGTCTGAAAGGTAGCCCTCCACAACCACCCTCTGTTTTCCACGTTCAAGTCAATTCTGTGTCCAAATTGCTAGTTCTTCCTGATTTTCATGTAAACTACCCTTGCTAACAAGTCTACAATGAAGAAACTTGTCAAACATCTTACTGAAGTCCATATCAAACACATATACTACTCTTCCCTCATCCATCTTCGAGTCAAAGAGATGTACAGCACAGAAACAGACCCTTCAGTCCAACTCGTCCAAGCCAACCAGATATCCCAACCCAATCTAGTCCCACCTGCCAGCAGCGGCCCACATCCCTTCAAACCCTTCCTATTCATATACGCATTCAGAAGCTTTTTTAAAAGTTGCAATTTTACTGGCCTCCACCACTTCCTCTGTCAGTTAATTCCATACATGTACCACCCTCTGTGTGAAAATCTTGCCACTTAGGTCTCTTATATAACTTTTCCATCTCACCCTAAACCTATGCCTTCTCGTTCTGGACTCCCCCAACCCAGGGAACATAAAACTTGTCTATTGATCCTATGCATGCTCCTCATAATTTTATAAACCATTGTAAGGGCACCCGTCAGTCTCCGATGCTCCAGGGAAAACAGCCCCTGCCTATTCAACGTGTCCCTATAGCTCAAATCCTCCAACCCTGGGAACATCCATGCAAATCCTTTCTGAACCCTTTCAAGTTTCACAACATCCTTCTGATAAGAAGGAGACCAGAATTGTATACAATATTCCAATAGCGGTCTAACCAATGTCCTGTACAGCTGCAACATGTACTCAATACTCTGACCAATAAAGGAAAGCATATGGAACGCCGTCTTCAATATCCCATCTACCTGTGACTTTACTTTCAAGCAACTATGGACGTGCACGCCAAAGTCTCTTTGTTCAGTAACACTCCCTCGGACCTTACCATTAAGTGTATAAATCCTGCTAAGATTTTCTTTCCCAAAATGCAGCACATCGCATTTATCTGAATTAATTTTCATCTGTCACTCTTCAGCCCATTGACCCATCTGATCAAGATCCTGTTTGTAATCTGAGGTAACCTTTTTCGCTGTCCACTACACTTCCAATTTTGGTGTCTTACCTCCATTGCTCACATCCAAATCATTTATGTAAATGAAGAAAAGTAGTGGACCCAGCACCGATCCTTGTGGCACTCCACTGGTCCCATGCCTCGAGTCTTAAAAACAACCCTCTACGACTGCTTTCTGTCTTCTACCTTTTGAGCCAGTTCTGTATCCAAATGGCTAGTTATTCTGTATTCCATGAGGTCTAACCTTGCTTACCAGTCTCCCATGGGGAAATCCTCTTCGTTCCTACTTCCAAAAATTCAGTGGAGTTTGAGAGTCATGGTTTCCCATGCACAAAACTATGTTCATTGTCCCGAATCAATCCTTGCCTTTCAAAATACGTGTAAATTCTGTCCCTCAGAATTCCCTCCAACATCTTGCCCAACACTGATGGCAGGCTTACCAGCCTAAAGGTCCCTGACTTTTCCTTACCACCTTTCTTAAATAGTAGCACCACGTTAGCCAAACTCTAGTCTTCCAGCGCCTCACCTGTAACTATCTATAATAAAAATATCTCAGCAAGGGACACAGCAATCACTTCCGTAACCTCCCACAGAGTTCTAGAGTACCTCTGATCAGGGTCTGTGGATTTATCCACTTTTATGCGTTTCAAGACATCCAGGACTACTTTTGTGTGTAATATGGACATCTTTCAAGATGACACCATCTATTTCCCCACATTCTGTAACCTCCATGTCCTTCTCCACATTAAACAGTGATGCAAAATACTCATTGAGTGTCTCCCCCATCTTCTGTGGCTCGACACAAAGGCCTTCTTGCTGACCTTTGAGGGACCCTAATCTCTCCCTAGTTACCCTTTTGTCCTTAAATGTATTCTTAAAATCCCTTGGGATTCTCCTCAACCGTATTTACCAAAGCTAACTCATGCCCCCTTTTTGCCCTCCTGATTTCCCTCTAGAGTATACTCCTACTGCCTTTTCCTCTTCTAAGGATTCACTCAATCTCTGCTGTATATACCTGACATACGTTTCCTTCTTTCTCTGGACCAAAACCATAATTTCTCCATCATCCAGCATTCCCTACACTTTCCAGACCTGCCGTTCATCCTAATAGGAACAGACTGTCACTGGACTCTCGTTATCTCATGTTGAAGGTTTCCCATTTTCCAGCCATCACTTTACCTGTGAACATCTGCCATTAATCAGCTTTTGGAAGTTCTTACCTAATATTGTCAAGCCCATTGACATTTACACCATTTTTCAAGAGGTTTAGACTGAATTCTTATCTGAAATATATGCCCAAGAAGGCATTAAATTTACATTTAATGTGACTTTTTGGAGTTAAAGTCAAGATGGAAAAGAAAATCCGACTGTAGCATCATTTCAAAAACCATATATAACATAGATGTTAAATACAGAGATAGAAGGAAACCAGACAAAAGTCACCAATTTATAGGATGAAATAGTGTTATTAATTTATTAGTGATTGGGCAGGACAGAGTTAACCCTTTAATGAATAGTTGTCACATACAGTCACATGACAATTAAATAATGTGAATTCCAAACACCCATTCTGTGCCAAAACCTGACAATTAAATCTGCAGATGCTCCAGGCTGGAAACAAAAGGAGCAGTTGCTGAAAAAGAACTCAGCATGTCAAGCAGCATGTGTGGAGAGAAAGCAGAGTTAATGTTTTGGGATCAGTAACTGTTATTCAGAACTGCGTTTCTCTAGGAATTTCTGTTTTTATTCCTGACAATATAGAATAAATACTGCAGGCACACACAGACACATAAACACACACACAAAGCGACTGACGTAATTCAGAATTAGTTCAAAATACAAACACCATAACTGCAGAGCAGGACTAACAGTTATGGAGTTCCATATATCCTTCAGGCAACAGAAAATGATACAATCAAGATGAATATCACTCTCTCATGGAGTCATTGTGGTCTGCAGCAGTCAGAGACATCCAGTTTACAATTCTACTCCCACTCAGACAGCATTCCATCTCCATAAATGTATCATGGTGGCAGAGGAGCTGCCATTCCCACCTTTATCATAACATCATTCTCCATTTCTCCAACTTGCAGGAACAGATTTTTTTTATGCCTCTATCTTCATCAAAAAGGCAACTGTTGTAGACTCGCCAACTTTAAGGGCATTTAAATGGTCATTGGATAAACATATGGATGAAAATGCAATAGTATACTGCACTGTCATGTTCTATGTTCTATTATCTCACTAAATCTTTCCTACCCCATTGTTTCAAAGTAACTTTAATTTTCTACAAATAGCCCTGCATTTCTATGAAGTCTGATATAAGACACACAAAAACTCAATCCCATTTTCTCAAGTACTCAATGTGATCACATAATCATAATTTGAAACAATGGAGTAGGAAAGATTTAGAGAGATAATAGAACATAGAACATGACAGTGCAGTATACTATTGCATTTTCATCCATATGTTTATCCAATGACCATTCAAACACCCTTAAAGTTGGCGAGTCTACTACAGTTGCAGGCAGAACTTTTCATGCCCCTACCACTGAGTAAAGAAACTACCTCTGACATCTGTCTTATATTTATTGTCCCTCAATTTAAAGCGATGTCCACTGGTGCTAGCCAACACCATCAGAGGAATAAGGCTCTCAACACACACTTTCTAACCCTCTGATTATTTTAAGTGTCTCTTATTAAGTCACCTCTCAACCTTCTTCTCTCTAATGGAGTCTGAAGTCCCTCAGTCTTTCCTCATAAGACATTCCCTCCAGACTAAACAACAGCCCAGTAAATCACCTATGAACCCTTTCCAAAGCTTCCACATCCTTACTATGATGTGGGGACTGGAACTGGATGCAATTTTCCAAGTGCGGCCACACCAGAATTTTATAGAGCTGCACCATGACCTCATGGTTCCAAACCTCAATCCCTCTCCCAATAAAAGCTAACTACCGTATGCCTTCTGAACAACCCCATCAACCTGGGATCAATGTACATGTACACTGAGATCTCTCTGCTCATCTACGCTACCAAGAACCTTACCATTAGACGAGTACTCCTTCCAAAGTGAATTATCTCACACTTTTCCACACTAAACTCCATTTGCCACCTCTCAGCCTAACTCTACAGCTTATCTATGTACCTGTGTAACCTGTAACATCCTTCAGCACTGTCCACAACTCCACTCTAATTATGGAGAACCCAATAACGAACCCAATTCCTCTCTACCCCCCCTCCCCCACCAAGTAACAGGGACAGACTCTTTGCCAGAGACCTGTACCCTGTGGCTTACTGCTGGTAAGTTTTCTCCCTCCGCCCATCAATAGTACCCAAAACAGTATATTTGTTATTCAGGGGAATGGCCACAGGGGCTCCTTCCCCTTCAGTCCCCTGACTGTAACCCATTGGCCATTTTTCTTGTACCTGAGGTGTGACTATGTCTTGGTAACTCCCCACAAGATAACGTAGATTACTAAAGCTGCTCATTTTTCTTTTTACAAGAAGAATTCAAAAGTTTGATTCTTCAAAAAGTTTAGTTTGGCTGTTCCAATTTGCACCACTGCATGAGAGAAAATCATTGCTTCCTCCTGCCCTCTGTAGAGCCACACAAGTGCCCCAATCATGGTGAGCACCATCACAATACAGTGCAGGGTAATTAACACCTACCTTTACTTCAACAGTCTTCAAGTGCACTGAAAAACAAATACTAATTATGACCTTTGTCGGGTGGGCCAAGAAGTGACAGATTCAGTTTCATTTAGATACATGTGAGGTGTTAGATTTTGATTCAGGCAAACCAGGGCAGGACTTATACACTTAATGGTGGGGCCTTGGCAAGTGTTGCTGAACAAAGATACTGAGGGGTGCAGCTGCATATTTTCTTGAAAGTAGAGTTGTAGGTAGGCAGGGCAGTGTAGAAAGCATTTGGCATGCTTTTCTTCATGGTCAGAACATTGAGTGTAGGAGTTGGGATGTCATCTGGGGGCTGTACAGGATATTAGTGATGCCACTTGAGATTGCGTACAACGCTCATCACCCTTCTCCAGGAAGGATGATGTTAAACTTTAGATGCTGTAGAAAAGATTTACAAGGATGTTATAGCGATATAGAGTCATACAGCATAGAAACAGATCCTTCAGCCCAACATGTCCATGATGTCCAACAAACACCAAATTGCATTCATCCTATTTATCTGCACTTGGCCCACAGCTGACTATGCCCTGGTTTCTTAAGGGCATATCCAGATGCTGCTTAAATTCTGAGAGAGTATTCCATCACACTCTCAGGCAGCACAATCCAAACTTTACCCACCATCAACATCAAACTATTTTTCTCAGATATTCTCTAAACTGCTTTCCCCACAACTTCAACTTTTGCCCTCTGGTCTCAGACACGTCTGCCAAGGGGAGAAGGATTCTCACAATCTACTCCATCTGCATCATTCACAATTTAGTATATCTCTGTCAGATCCTCCCTCAACCTCCTCTGCTCCAAGGAAAGCAAACCCAGCTCAAACGGTCTCCCTTTTTAATGGAGACTTTCCAACCCACTGCATCCTCTCCAGCCAATCCCATCCTTCTAATTGTGTGGCAATCAGAACTGCACACAGTATTTGATCTGTTTTATAAAGTTGGAATAAGACTTCCTTGCTCTTATATTCCACAGCTCCAGAAAACATTCTTTATGCCGCCTTCAGCTGCCTGTCTGCCTATGCTGACACCTTCTGGGATCTATAGACTTGTACACGAAGGTCCCTTTGTTCCTCAGTACTCCTCGGGACCAATCCTTCATTGTGTAATTCTTTCCCTTGTTAGAACTCCCAGAATGCATTACCTCATATTTATCAGGATTTAAATTCTATCTGCCATTGCTCTGCCCAATGTACTCATACTGTAGCCTGAGACCATCCCCCTCACTGTCAATAATGCCACCAATTTTCATGTCATAGAACAAAGAACAATACAACACAGAAACAGGTCCTTTGCACACCAAGATTGCACTGAAATATTTAATACTTCCACACGAAAAATTCATTTGCAGGCTTACTGATTATATTTTCTATATTCACATCCAATTGTTAATATGTACTTAACAAGCAGCAAGGGTCCCAGCACTGATCCCTGTGGTTCACTGCTGGTCACAGGCTTCCAGTCACAAATGCATTATAGTTTTCACCCTGTCTGCAAGCTAATTTCAGCTCCAGTGCACTTAAGACTCCAAGACCCAAGCTTGGACCAGTCTTTTATATGGGACTTTGGCCTTGTCAAAGGCTATTGGGGTGGCCTGTATCTGGCCAGAAGTGAGTGGCTCATGTCTGTTAACACAAACTGGCTGAGAAGTGGAAAGTAAAATTAAGCAGCAGACTGTGAAACAGAATGGCAGAAACTAAGGCGTACAGCCTACTCACTCAGGCAGAATGATACCATTGAACAAGTCACTCCAAGGACCCAGCCAGTTCCCATTCAAAACAGTTCTGACAAGCAGACCAAAGGTCTGATAAATGAGTAATTCCAGCCACATTAAATGAAAGGGTAATTGTCCCAGTTCATGAACAATCACCAGGTGCTAGTAACAGCCCATTAACGCCCTACAACAGCCGAGGGTGCAACAGCTAAAGTTATCTTATAGTACTCAGTTTCTTGAATTAAGGAAAAGGTTCTCGTAAAGAGTCTTACCATCATCACCGTAGTTTTCAGCATTAAAAAAAGGTGCATAATACTAAAGCATAAAGAGGAAAAGAAGCATTTAAACCTGGAAGTGAAGGTTAGCTAGCTTGAAGTAATGCTTTCTCTTATGCCAGTACAAAATAGATTGCTCACAGCCTATTAATCAGAGTGCTAACAATTGGGGCAAATAAATTTACACTTTGTAGCTAACTTTGTATAACAAAAATTAAAATTACAAGTCGATGGCAAGTAAGTCAAAACAAACTGTCCTTTGATTTTTCTTCATATGTTTCCCACTGCCCTAATTATATCAGAGGAGCAATTGAACTTGATAAAATGGAATACAATGAATAACAACATTCAAGCTGTCCTGAGAGACAAGCTAGCCTGAGAGAAACCCAAAGGTGTATCGCAAATAACTTTGGAATGTGAATGAATAGAAAGATCGCAAGACCTTGAGATTAGTTTCCATGAAACTGAGAGGTCAGGGATCCTGGGATTGTCCAAAGAAATGCCCACCATTGATTAGGTGTCTCATTGAATAGGGTATGCAAGGTAAGATCATTGTAATCAAGTTTATGATTATAAATTTTCTGATAACAAAAAAATATTGCTTTTTATTGTAAAATCAGAGTGTGTCATGGACCTCTGTTCTGAGGCCAGTCTTAGAGGACAATCCTTTGGCCCTCTGCCTGCGCTAACCAGGTTCTGGTTGAATAAACACCGACCACTTGCTTGAATCCTGCCTGCCTGCCGAGTCTTTCATCCCCAGTCGGAGGTTATGCTCTGACAAAGGCCTTACAGAAGTCCGTGTAAACCACATCAACTGCACTACTCTCATCAGTATGTTTCATTGCCAGGATTGGAGGATTTGAGTTATAGAGTCATAGAGATGTACAGCATGGAAACAGACCCTTTGTTCCAACCAGTCCATGCTGACAAGATATCCCAACCCAATCTCTTCCCACCTGCCAGCACCCGGCCCATATCCCTCCAAACCCGTCCTATTCATAAACCCATCCTGATGCCTCTTAAATGTTGCAATTGTACCAGCCTCCACCAATTCCTCTGGCAGCTCATTCCATACCCGTACCACCCTCTGTGTGAAAATTTAGATTAGATTACATTACAGTATGGAAACAGGCCCTTCTGCCCAACAAGTCCACACCGACCCGCCGAAGCGCAACCCACCCATACCCCTACATTTACCCCACACCTAACACTATGGGCCATTTAGCATGGCCAATTCACCTGACCTGCACATCTTTGGACTGTGGGAGGAAACCGGAGCACACGGAGGAAACCCACGCAGACACTGGGAGAACATGCAAACTCCACACAGTCAGTCGCCTGAGGTGGGAATTGAACCCGGGTCTCTGGCGCTGTGAGGCAACAGTGCTAGCCACTGTGCCACCGTGCCGCCTACCTAAGGTTGCCCCTTAGGTCTCTCATATCTTTCCCCTCTCACCCTAAAACTATGCTCTCTAGTTCTGGACTCCCCAACCCCAGGGAAAAGACTTTGCCTATTTACCCTATCCATGCCCCTCATAATTTTGTAAACCCCTGTAAGGTCACCCCTCAGCCTCCGACACTCCAGGGAAAACAGCCCCAACCTGTTCAGCCTCTCCCTATAGCTCAATTCCTCCAAACCTGGAAACATCTTTGTAAATCTTTTCTGAACCCTTTCAAGTTTCACAACATCAGAATGCAGAGACCAGAATTGCACGAAATATTCCAACAGTGGTCTAACCAACGTCCTGTACAGCCACAACATGACCTCCCAACTCCTGTACTCAGTACTTTGACCAATAAAAGAAAGCATACCAAACGCCGCCTTCACTATCCTATCTACCTGCGAATCCACTTTCAAGGAGATATGAACCTGCATTCCAAGGTCTCTTTGTTCAACAACACTCCCTAGGACCTTACCATGAAGTGTATAAGTCCTGCGAAGGTTTGCTTTCCCAAAATGCAGCACCTTGCATTTATCTGATTTAAATTCCACCCGACACTTCTCAGTCCTTTGAGTTATAGGGAGAGGCTGAACAGGTTGTTGCTTTGTTGCCTGGACTGTCGGAGAATGAGGTGTGGCCTTTGTACTGATTGAAAAAATCATGAGGGGCATGATAGGGTGATAGTGAAGGTCTTTTTCTGAATGTGGGTGCATGCAAAAATAGGGGGCACAGTTTAAATTGTGGAAAAAAGATTCAAAAAGGACCTGAGGGGTTACTTTATCACAGAGGATGGTGCTTGCATGGAATGAGCTACCAGAGGAAGTGGAGGTGATGGGTACAACTACAGCATTTTATAGGCACCTGGATAAATGTAAGAATAGGAACAGTTTAGAGGGTTATTTGCCAAATGGGACTAGCCATGATGTGGAGGTACCAGCGTTGGACTGGGGTGGACAAAGTTAAGAATCACACAACACCATTTTATCGTACAGGTGGTTTATTTGGAAGCACGAGCTTTCAGTGCACTGCTCCTTCATCGCTCTGAAAACTCGTGCTTCCACGTAAACCTGTCGTAGAATGACCTGGTGTTGAAATTTTTAACTTAAATGGGACTAGGTCAGATTAGGATCTCTGCTCAGCACTAACAACTTGGACCAAAGGATCTGTTTCTGTGCTGTATAACTGTATGACACTGAAGGCCACACCTTGATATCATTACTCCCAGTTAGACTCTGCACTATCAGAGTTGACTCTGAAGAACAGCACAGAACCTTTCTGTGACAATGTGTTGTGGTTTCACTTGCCTGTGAATCTTACAGACACAAACAGTCAAAGAAAATAAGGTCTTTCCCATTCACTTCAGGAAACATGAACTGAAAACTCTCTCCTTTGCTAACTGGCTGTCCACTTCACAGCAAGCATTTAAACTGCTCAGTAACACAATGCAGGAAGATTGAAGCAGGATCAATCAAGTGTGGGCATCCTTCCTATATCCTGTTTCTTTCAAAAATGTTTTTTCTACATAAAATCAGTGCATGTACACAACAGCCTGCGTAGTCAAGTTTAAATTTTCGTTTCCAAGTTTTTCACTAGACAGCATGGCTCTAATCTGTTCACAGTCTGTCACATCTGAGCAGAGTTTTAAAGGACAATAAGCCAA
The DNA here is from genome assembly GCF_037043375.1 of Chiloscyllium plagiosum. NCBI lineage: Eukaryota > Metazoa > Chordata > Chondrichthyes > Orectolobiformes > Hemiscylliidae > Chiloscyllium > Chiloscyllium plagiosum. The sequence goes on from NW_028270187.1 coordinate 11,268,369, forward strand.
ATCCATAGTCCCATTGAATAGCACAGACTGACAGGTAAATAGTAATTTCTAAGCACACAAACCTTACAAGTAAATGGAAGAAACAAGATGAGTTCTGCACTCACAAAAGAACAAACAGTTGCAGACTGCACCAGTTATTGTGCTTATTCATGTCATGAAGGACTTGAAGGAAACTGATAATTTCTGGACAGAACAAAGAGTGAGATGGTGCCAATACACAGTGGGTACAAAATTACTTGCAACATACAGAAATACTGTCAGGTTAATAGGTCTATAGGTAAAAATAGAAAAGTCATGACCCCAAAGATGTCACAGGTGGGAGAACTAGCATTTCATTAAACAAGTTATCCAGGACAGGGTGACAGTGAGATATGTCAGTCCCAGTGTACAAGTCAACTTCCTATAGAATTAAAATACATGGTATCACCTTGGTCAAGAAGTAAATTTTACTTGTTTCTTAGAAAATACTGAACCTATTGCTTGTTCACAATGTGTTCCACTTAAGTAGGGAAAAAATAAAAATTCAGACTAATTATTCATTCAATTACCTCACCATGGTTTAAACTTGCTATCTGACTCTCTGACTATATGCAATTCATGTATCAATTCTTTTTGTCCAAACTGGAGGAACTAAATAGCAGGCCAAGTGCCAGATTGAAACAAATATTGCAATTTAATTTGTTTCCAAAAGGAGAAAACAGAACACATCTCAGACAAAATGACTGAATAAATACTTTGTTTTCAAGTGGTCCAAAGGAAAATCAAACATGAAAAGGTACACATTTAAACAGATACACAGAGATTATTGGACACTGAATGAAAAAACTTTCATATTCAAAGTACACATTCAGACCAGAAACTGACCAATCCAGAAAATAGCTTACAATCAAACCGGGCCATCGAATAAAAGTTGTGGAAATTATCCAAACTGCTTGAGAGTGTCAGAGACTGACAATGGTCTAAAAAGTCTCACTTTCATTTACAGTACATAGAATTTCTCCAGTGCAGATAGAGGTCATTTGGTCCATCTGCCTGCAACAACTCGTCAAAACGTATCCCACCCGGATATAGACCCCACCCTAATCCCCATATCCACATATTTACCATAGTTAACCCAGCTAGTCTGAATATTACAGGGCAATTTACCATCACTAATCCAGCTAAGCTGTACATGTTTGGACTGTGGAAGGAAACTAGAGCACCCAGACGAAACTGTTTTGAAGATGTGGGTGTACTGTACCTTTAAGAAAGTTATCAGCCAGTGGAACTACCAGACATCACCAAGTGTTCTGAAAACAAAAAGTAACATTTGGTCGAACGGAAGTAGCTGTTTGCCTGGAGACAAAAACATTTGAATCAACCAATCAGTTTAAATTAAATCCTGAAAATATCAAATTCCAATCCAGTTCGAATTGAGTACATTGACAATCTTAAAAGCCAATGACACCGTCCGATGCTCTGGAGGTATAAAACCAGGGAAAATTGAACAGTTGGAAAGAGAATTGCCAAGCCACCAGCATGTAAAAAGACTGCCTGAAAAATAGCTCTCTTAAAGGTCCATTCATCATTAAGTAACCTGTGAAGCAGAATCCCCAAGAAGAACAAAAGACAGGAATACAGAAAAGAACCGAAAGCTGCCTGGTTTTGAGAAAAGAAGTTTTGTTTTGTAAATCTTAATCAGGAGTTCTATCGGACTAGTATTATAGAAGATAGGTTAGAAGAAGGAGTTGTAAATAGATTTTAGTTAATCACTCTCTGCTATACTTGAAGAAATAAAGTTGTTAATCTTTACTTTACCTCGTTCTTGGCTTATCATTTTTCCACAGATAACTGCATGGGATAAACCTTTTCTATGTTGCTGGTTTTAAATTAGTTTACCCTGTGCCATAACAAAACCAATGCAGAGGTGGGGAGCATGTCTGAGTGCAGTTTGCACAAGGAGCCAAGGCTAGTACTGAAACTGGGTGCCTGGCAACATAGAGTCAGAGAGATGTACAGCACGGAAACAGACCCTTCGGTCCAACTCATCCATGCCAACCAGATATCCCAACCCAATCTAGTCCCAGCTGCCAGCACCCGGCCCATATCCCTCCAAACCCTTCCTATTCATATACCCATCCCGATGCCTTTTAAATGTTGCAATTGTACCAACCTTCACCACTTCCTCTGGCAGCTGACTGCATACATTGTAAATATATGACTTACTTATAAATATATGGCTGGCTGCGAGTGTAAATATACTTGGCATTCGGAAGCCTTTGGGGATGCTCCGTTATGCGCGCGCGCAAAACAAGGTCACGCAATGCTCGGTTTCACGCGCCGGAGGCATGCAGGGAGGTCACGTGATGCTCTGTTTCACACGCCGGAGGCATGCAGGGAGGTCACGTGATGCTCTGTTTCACGCGCTGGAGGCGTGGAAGGGCAAAACAGGGTCACGTGGTACTCCGTTTCGCGGGCAAAACAAGGTCACGTGGGGTCGGGCATCCGGGAACGCAAGGAGGCGGAGAATGGAGTCAGATCAACAGCCAATCAGAAGACAATCCCACCTCAGTGACTGCATGACGTTTTTTATTATATAAAAAGACTGGGTCAGGGACAGAAAGGTGTGGGATTTTCTGAACTGACACACTATATAGTTTGTCAGGGACAGAAAGGTCTAGACCCAGAGCTCTGCATGCTTTATCCACTTACTGCTAAAATAAACTAAAAGTGTGAGACCAAATATCTTCTGCTATTGCTTCATTTAAAGAACATGCAGGACTTGGCTCACACATAGAAGAAAATAAGTTGGTAGATTGAGCCAAAGTCCAACAATTTGGTGACCCCAACGTGATGAAGATGGAGAAGTGACAGAAAAATAGAAACAATGGACAACTGACGTCTGATGACAACAACAAGCGGCGCTGCATAAAAAAAAGTGAGCAGACACCTGTTTATATCGAAGTTCTGCAATTGGAAATACTAAATTGATTGTTGTCATTACACTGCAAGTGTCCTAGTAATAGTAAGTGGATAAAGTATTGATATAGTACGTACGGGTTTAAAGTCCCTTGGGGTTAGAGTCCCCATAAAAGCAACAAGGTACGTATGGGTTTAAAGTCCCTTGGGGTTAGAGTCCCCATAAAAGCCACAAAGTTTGATACGTACAGGTTTAAAGTCCTGTGGGGTTAGAGTCCCCATAAAAGCAATAAAGTATGATACGTACAGGTTTAAAGTCCCTTGGGGTTAGAGTCCCCATAAAAGCAACACGGTACGTACGGGTTTAAAGTCTCATGGGGTTAGAGTCCCCATAAAAGCAACAAAGTTTAATACGTACAGGTTTAAAGCCCCTTGGGGTTAGAGTCCCCATAAAAGCAACAAAGTTTAATACGTACAGGTTTAAAGTCCTGTGGGATTAGAGTCCCCATAAAAGCAACAAGGTACGTAAGTGTGAGGAGGTTTAAAGTCCATTGAGCAGGATCTCACAAAAGCAACGCTCACAAATTGTGGTGTATGATTGTGTGGTATGTTTTAAAGCTTATATTGGGGAATGTACGGAGGGTGGCAGAAAAGCCAGTAGTGTCTTGAAGACAGGGACGGTGGTGTCTCAGCGAGAGAGAGTTGGCAGTGGAAACCTAACGGTGACAACAACGACACTGCTGATAAATCTCGCTGAAAGGGTCAGTTGCTCGGGTGTACTCCATACAAACTGACTGGCCATCAGATTTGTCTCTGATTGGGGTAGTTGCTCAGTTATATTTTATCCAAACCAATTGACTGCTAGACGGGAGGATTAAAACAAAAATACGTAAAATGGAAGGGGAATTTGATAAAGAGTGTGAGGAATACGGAGGATGTTCTTTCGACTTAATGTTGCCCGTAAAACAGCAGTGAGGTAAAGCTAGAAGTCAGTTAGTTACTGGGCTTGCAAAGGACAAACAAAAAACAATGATGGAGAAATATGATAAGATTTGGGAAGAATTACAACAACAGGGCAAAGTCCCTAAAGATGAGGAGAGGGAGAAATTGTCACCGTTTTTAGGAAAAGCAGAAGAGCAAGCTAAATTAGAAGTTGAAGAGCACATGAAGGGAAAGAAAGGGTCAATATTAGTTAGAAGAAAGTGGACAAAAGAAGGCGAGGAGAAAGAAGAGAGGAGGATTCATTTGCACAACATGACGTTAGCCTGTATGGCGGTAGAAACATTACAACAGAGGGTGGGTGGTGCCTCTAAGACAAAACTGGCAAAGGAGACAGAAAAGGCAGGACTATCCGCGCCATTATATTCTAAATCGACTGGGGTACAATCACCGCCCCCACATCCTGTATCACAAATGCCACTTATGTATGTTCAAGAAGGGGTGTTAGATGTGCAAGAAGTAGGAACGAGAGAGTATGAAGCAGTAAAAGAGAGACTGGCGGAAGCAGTAGAAGAAAGCATCAGAAAGGTAGAAAAACTAACACTAGAAGCTGAACGGAGAGTTAAAGAAGTGGAGGAGGCGAGCAGGGTAATAATGACGCACAGCAGAAACAAAGAACAGCCGAAACAAGGGAGACATTCATTATTGGAAGAGCCAGATGCTCACTCGACACCGTATTGTGTTGAGAGCGGAAGGAGGGGAAGATTACATAGCTCAGCTCAGTTACTAGATGACGGGTTCTCAGACAGGAGAAGGAGAGATTTGAGGGCGGCACGGTGGCACAGTGGTTAGCACTGCTGCCTCCCAGCGCCTGAGACCCGGGTTCAATTCCCGACTCAGGCGACTGGCTGTGTGGAGTTTGCACGTTCTCCCCGTGTCCGCGTGGGTTTCCTCCGGGTGCTCCGGTTTCGTCCCACAGTTCAAAGATGTGCAGGGTCAGGTGAATTGGCCGTGCTAAATTGCCCGTAGTGTTAGGTAAGGGGTAAATGTAGGGGTATGGGTGGGTTTCGCTTCGGCGGGTCGGTGTGGACTTGTTGGGCCGAAGGGCCTGTTTCCACACTGTAAGTAATCTAATCTAATCTAATCTAATCTTGAGGGACGAGCGAGATAGAGACAAATTGGATGGGGGGGTGGGGAGAGTCTGAAAATAGTACAGATATTGAGGACGAAGAATCCCTGACAGAGGATGACCCACACACTTACCCCGTCACTTTGAAAGGCTCACTCACAATGCATACCGAACATGGCCCTCCAATGAAGCCCCTACCTGAACCAAGTTACAGCCTGCGTCACAGAGACACATTACGACAACCCGTACAGTATCAGCACCACCAAATGCCATTAATTTACAGAGGATCTTATTTGGGAGATGTTTATCAGCCCTTCACATTTACTGACATGAACTGCATCCTGGATAAAATGCCCCCACCCATGGAGGGAGGTGGGCCTTGGATGACTAAATTTTGCCAATATACACTAGGGTACAAGTTAGCTATGGGCGATTGGAGAGCATTGTTGGGCAAGCAATTGAATATGTGGGAAATACAGCAGATTCAAGCGTCTGTGGGGACCACCTTACTACCTGATTCGGAACCGTTTGTGCAGCATGCCACCTGTGTGGGAAGGGCAATGAGGGATTGATTTCCGATTCCACCGGGAGCAATGCACTCGCTCACCTTCACAATGAAGGAGGGTGAGGATATGCCTGCCTTTTTGGCTAGGTGTAAGGGCACGTGGACAGATACTGCGGGGAGCCATCCAGGGTCGGGTCAGCTACAGACCACATTATTTAGGAATGCCGTTATGGCAGGGATGCCTAAGGAGGTAAAAGAGGCAATGGAGAGTAATCCTGATATCCCAGGTTGTTCTACAGAACAGTGAGAGATACACTTGACGCACCACATGAAGCGTTACAGGACAAAACAGGATGAAGATAAACAGAGCAACGAGTCAGCTCAAGTGCAGTTGCTGAAGTTACAGCTCGATGAGGCTAGAAGGGAGGACAGGAATTGATCCGAGGACAGTATGTCCGCTCAAGTCAGCCTCTTTTTCAACAGGCTGCTCAGCCTTACCAAGCCACAAATGCAGCTGCAGCCCCGTGCAAGGAGAGTACCCCCAGACTATGCCGGATGGGCAGGGGTATGAATATTGACGGGGCCCGAGAATCCAGGGGCATGTGGCGTTGGCAGACCCCTATATGCAAATGAGGATAATGGATAAGAATCTGTCTTTTTTGGTTGACATGGGTTGAACTGACTGCAGAACAGTTGGAATGGTATGAGATGCCTGAAGAAGCTATACCTCATCTCACATTGGCCGTGCATGCTAACTATCAGGCCAAGGATCTGGGACCTATGTCCAAACGTATGATGGCGCTAACTGATTGGGTTTGGACTCAGCTTCCCGGTTTACAATATTCACATCAGAGGAAGCCTACAGCATTTTGTATCGGACAACTGACAAGGTACTGCTGGAACATAGGCAGACTGAAAGGTTTTGTGGCAGGGAGAAAACAGACCATCCACAGGCTGCAGCGATGCTTGACACTCTACGAGACATCTTGTGGTCAGCAGGTTCAACGGACGTTGGTCACTGCAAACACGTCACACCGATCACATTCGATTTAATTGACCACACTCCAATTTGGCAGAGAGAATATTCACACAAACCAGAGGCTGAATCCGGTGCTGACACAATTGAAGGATTGTTAGCAGCAGGGGTGCGAGAACCCTCCCAGTCAGCCTGGAACACTCCTATTTTACCTGTAGAGAAGCAGAATACCGGTAAATATCGGATGGCGCATGATCTTAGACGGATTAATAACGTCGTTTCTACTCCAACAGTTCCAGTTCCAAACCCCTACATCGCAATGTCTGTCCTGACCCCTGACCATAAGTGGTTCTCGTGCATTGATCTGGCCAACGCGTTCTTCTGTTTGCCCTTAGCTGATCATTTGAGGGACATTTTTTCGTTCACCTGTAAAGGCCATCAACTATGTTATACAAGGGTCCCTCAAGGGTTCATTTTGTCGCCGGGGGTGTTTAATCAGGTACTGAAACAGCAGCTGAAGGATCTGACACTCCAAAAGGGGGTGATATTGATCCAGTATGTGGATGACATTCTTTTGGCGGCACCCGACCATGTTTCTTGTCTGGCAGCCACAAAGACGTTGCTGCTTCGTATGTATAAAGTAGTTTCAAAGTCTCACGGGCTAAATTATAATGTTGCAGACAAACGGTGTATTTTTTGGGTAGAGTGATTTCCATTAAGGGGACAGATGTCTCTACATCCCATAGATCCTCCATTCTGCATCATACCGAACCAGTCACTGTAAGAGACATGCTCTCATTTCTTGGGTTGGCAGGATACAGCAGACGATTCGTTGCATCATATGGGGAGCTCACTTTCCCTCTCAGAGCCATGGTCAATGAGCAAGGCATGAGAAATTTGTCGGCCCATTTGCAGTGGACCACGGAGACAGACGAAAGTTTCATATCTCTTAAACAGGCCCTAACGCGGGCTGCTGATTTAGCGGTCCCGGATTACAAAGAGTCATTTTTTCTCGATATTTCTGAAACATTACACACAGTAAATGGTGTTCTTTTTCAGAAAAAAGGGGGAGGCAGGCAGGTGCTGATGTATGTAAGTGTTATCCTTGACCCAATAGAGGACAAACACCCTCCATGTACAAGAGGAGAGGTAGCAAAAATTCTCCAAAAGGTAGCACATGTAGTCATGGGTCATTCACTAACAGTACTGACGACAAATAGTATAGTGGCCTATGTGAACTCAACAGCCTTTACAATGATGTCACTGCGGCAAACCAGGTTAGAGAAAATCCTGAATGCACCACATATAGGAATTAACATGGCTGACAACATGGGAGAAGGAGAGCCACACATGTGTGAGGAAAGGATACAGAGAGACGTCAAAGTTAGGGCAGACTTACAGGCAATTACGCCAGTAGACCCAGAAGAAGTGCTGTTCACAGATGGTTGCTGTTACAGACATCCAACTGAAGATCTTAAAGTGAGGGATTTGAGGAAGTGTTGACAGGAAAAGTGACAGGCAAAGAATCAGCCCAGTTGGCTGAACTACAGGCAATGATTGCTGCGTTAGAATGGTCAGAGGGAAAAAGAGTAAATATCTACACCGACTCTGCATATGTGGCAGGGGCTATACAGGTAGAACTCAGTCAATGGATTAGAGCAGGATTCTTAGCAGCAGCAAAAACCCCAATTAAACATGAAAAAGATATGAAAACATTAGCGGAGGCCCTAATGAAACCTGCGGAAGTGGCGGTGGTCAAGTGTAGAGGACATGATAAAGCAGATACAGTAGTAGCGAAGGGCAATCAAGAAGCTGACTCAGCAGCAAAGAAAGCAGCAGGGTATACAGCACAGTATATAATGGTGCAAACAGAGAGAACAGTGTATGACCTGCTGCCTGCCTGTGATGCAAATGTGTTAATCAAAGAGCAGCAGAAAGCCTCTCCTCTTGAACTGACAGTTTGGAGAGAGAGAGGGGCCACAGAGTTAGAAGGGATTTGGAGGTCACTGTACGGTAGACCAGTCCTACCCCCAGGTTTGATAGCTTCCATGCTCCAGGATGGTCATGGGTTGATACATTGTGGAAAAACACAGATGCAGAGGTATCTGACACATTGGCGGCATCCGTTCCTGCCAGCAATGATTGAAAATTACATCAGAGAATGTACAACGTGTACAGAATACAATGTGAGAACAACAGTGAAACCACACGAGGGAAAATTCCCTCTCCCAAGAATGCCAGGTCAGGAAATAGTGATTGAGTACACTGACATGATAGAGAGAGTAAACAGATACCGGTACCTTTTGGTTGCAGTGGATGCATACACTGGTTGGCCAGAAGCGATACTTGCGAAAAAGGAAGACGCAAAAACAGTGATCAAATTTTGGATAAACCAATACATTCCAACGCATGGGTTTCCAAAGAGAGTCAGGTCAGATAATGGCACACATTTCAAGAACAAAGACCTGTAAGAAGTTGAAGCAGTTTTAGGACTGAAACATGCGTTTGGAACAGTGTACCATCCTCAGTCACAAGGAAAAGTGGAAAGAATAAATCAGTCCATAAAAGGAAAAATAGGAAAAGTGTGTGCCCAAACAAAGTAAAGTTGGGTGGAGGCCCTACCCTTTGCTTTACTGTCCATTAGAAGTTCAGTAAACTCCATCATAGGGTTTACCCCGTACGAGCTAACAACAGGGCAGCAGTTCCTGGGACCAGGAGCTGGAATACAGATGTTAGAGGGAGGAGGAGCCTCTCTAAGGTACAAACCTTACTATGATCAACTAACAGCTTTGGTGTCAGCTTTCTCCAAACATTTTGGATTGGAAAAGGGGGACCGACAGAGCCAGGTGCCACCTACCACGGCGGACTGGGTCCTGCTGAAGGTGATCATACGGAAGTGGTCAGAGCCAAGGTGCACATGACCTAAAAGGGTGGTGGAGGGGACACCCCATGCAGTCAGACTGCAGGGGGTAATCATCACAGCAATTGAAGGGAAGGCTCCCCCGCCCTACCAGATGGAGATGGAAACCATAGCTCCGGCAAGAAGGGAAAACTATGTATCGGAGAGCCAATGTGATGTATAAAACTGGTTTGTTGGTCTCATTTTCATGAGACCAAAAGGGGGACTTGTAAATATATGACTTACTTATAAATATATGGCTGGCTGCGAGTGTAAATATACTCGACGTTCGAAAGCCTTTGGGGATGCTCCGTTATGCGCGCGCGCAAAACAAGGTCACGTGATGCTCTGTTTCACGCGCCGGAGGCATGCAGGGAGGTCACGTGATGCTCTGTTTCACGTGCCGGAGGCGTGTAAGGAGGTCACGTGGTCCTCCGTTTCACGGGAAAAACAGGGTCAAGAGGTCCTCCGTTTCGCGGGCAAAACAGGGTCACGTGGTACTCCGTTTCGCGGGCAAAACAAGGTCACATGGGGTCGGACATCCGGGAACGCAAGGAGGCGGAGAATGGAGTCAGATCAACAGCCAATCAGAAGACAATCCCACCTCAGTGATTGCATGACGTTTTTTATTAAATAAATAGCCAATTCACCTTCCTGCATGTCTTTGAATTGTGAGAGGGAAACTGAGCACCCGAAGGAAACCCACTCAGACACGGGGAGAATGTGCAAAATCCACACAGACAGCCGCCTGAAACTGGAATCGAAGCAGGGTCCCTGGCATAGTGAGGCAGCAGTGCTAACCACTGAGAAAAGTGGCAAGCTCAGTTAATTCCAGCCCAGAGAGAGGACCAGAAACAGACATGCGGAGCTAGAAACACACTCTTCTATTCCCATATCTTCACAACAACGAGCAAAAGGAAAGCGAACCAATTCCACAGTCACTTTCTGTGTCACAGACAAAAAAAACAAATCTTCCTCAGTCAGGCTGATGGGAACAGAATCACCATCCACTTCATATTTCGTTGCAGATTCTGACAGCTCCACATTGGGTCCCACTCTAACCAATCACAGAAGGTGAGTGTTTGGGAATGACTCCGTGTTAACTACCCAATCAGGAACCAGACTTTCCTCCATCCCTTATTAACATTGATGACGCTGTCAGTCTATAAAAAGGGAGCTCCGAGCCAACTTTCTCTTATTCTGTGTTTGAAAGTGAGCGGCATCATGGCTGATGAGAAGAAAGCACAGCAAACCTCCAAGAAGGGCGCGAAGAAAATCATCAAGAAGACGTCAGCGAAGGGCGGCAAGAAGAGGAAAAGGACCAGGAAAGAAAGTTACTCCATCTACATCTACAAAGTGATGAAGCAGGTCCACCCCGACACCGGCATCTCCTCCAAGGCCATGAGCATTATGAATTCGTTCGTCAACGACATTTTCGAGCGCATCGCGGGGGAGGCTTCCCGCCTGGCCCATTACAACAAGCGCAGCACCATCAGCTCCCGGGAGATCCAGACCGCCGTGCGGCTGCTGCTGCCCGGGGAGCTGGCCAAGCACGCCGTGTCGGAGGGCACAAAGGCGGTGACCAAGTACACCAGCTCCAAGTGAAGGATCGCATTGTACTGAAACACACACATCCACAACCCAAAGGCTCTTTTAAGAGCCACCCACAAACTTCCTGAGACAGCAGAACCATTTATTTAAACATTTTGTTTTAGTTTAAGTGTGATTTTATTTTTACTTTTCGTTTTTATAATTGCTTTGCAATTTGTGATACGGGAATGAAGGGGGGGGTCGGGTAAGAAACAGCCTCAAACATCACATACAGCCTCTTCCCTTCTCAGTCGAGAGACAGCAGCTTAAGCACCAGTGAGTCATTTTTAAGATTGATGAGTTCTGGTCTGCATGTGATTTCTTGAGCAGGTATTTCTAGTCACATACTATATTTGATTTTATAAGTGAGTTGCAAATTGACGAGGTGGGGAGAGTGATTTCATAAACAGTTCAAGTTGCTGAAAGCCCCGTTGGAAGTGCCCACAGCTTTCAGTCCCACTGATGTATTTTCATCTTTGGTGCTACATTGCCAATGCGCAGATTTAATCCGACTTTTCAGAATGTAAACAGCAATACACTTTCAGCTGTCGGTGAGAGGCTTTCAAAGTGAACCGAGAGAACACCAAAACAGCTGCCGGACTGAAATGTGGCGATCATTGCTGATTCTGTTCGAGACCGATAAGGGAGGACAACTTTAAAATGTCGTCGTAAACGGTGTTCGCCATCGATAGTGAGCCAGAAGAATGTGTGCTGCTTCATTAGCATGCCGGCGTGTGACTTAAATATGAAGTGAGAAGACAGGTTGCAGACGGCAGTGTTTGGCCCGTTTTGTTTCAGCCTCTTTTCAAGGTTTAAAAAATAACCCACCCAAGATCAGAAATGGACAGATACAGGTGAGCAAATGAGGGAGAGGAAGACTGTGAAGTACACATTTGTAAACTAAAAGTAAATTAACATGAGTTTTTTTTTAAACAAACAGTCAGTTTTTTGCCCTTCATTTTTTAGTGTAAAACACACTTTGTTTGGAAATTGGCGGGCTTTTCAAGTTGTAAAAAAGCGGTTGATGATTTGGCGCTGGTACTTTCCGCCTTCCTCCCCGTGCCCTCCCCCGATTGGGGAATGAGGCAGATATCTGATTGGGAATTGAAACAACGTTAGGCGGGGGTGGACAATGGGACCAATCAGAAATGGCTGCCTCAATGCTGTATTATTGTCATGATTCTCTAGTTATCAATCAGACTTTGCCATCTCTGCTGTGTAAATATGTAAATATATTTACCATATACTGAAAGTTACAGTTTGATAACTACACCCACACATTCACCAAGCCGGAACTGACAGGTATAAACTCTCATATCCACATGGACACTTGCAATAGGCGCGGTCGGGAAAGACCACTGTGTAACTTTTGCCTGCCGAAGTACAGGGGTCTGACGCAGTAGGGGGGCTCTGCTGACCCCCAGCTAAATATGTAGATAGTAATCGTACAGACCTGTATATATGAATGATTACTTTGTCTCTGTATGCCAAGAAATTGAATGTTTACGTATGTATGGCAAGACCAATTGTACAGATCATAAAATATTTTATGAATAAAGTATATTTTTGAAATAAAAATATCAGGTGGCCCCATTCATGAAGCTGTATGGGTATTGTTTAGTTTCTGAATCTCACTCAACTGGTGTTAGAATTTTAAGAAAAAAAATGGACAAGGAGCAGCTCAGAGCAGGAATGGAATCAGACCTGTGGTTCTGTTTAAATTGCTGGTGTTGAACAAAAAATCCTAATTATTAACTGAATGGTATATTGATGCCAGTCACAACTGATGTTGATTTACAGGAGGTATCTCTTCTATCTTCCTCCAGGCAAGTACTCAAAGGACCGATACAATGTAATATTCTCTCAGTACAGAGCCAAGTGTGACCAGCTGCTTCGAACAAACAACAGGTGTGTTACCACTGTCACAGTGAAGAACATCCTTTCCATGATCAGAGTGAATTGAGTTAGGTTCACATTGAACTCCATTTCCAGAGAGATATGTTCAAACCAAGAACTAACCACTACCAAGGAAATAGAAGTTTATATTTTTTAATCTATATTCTCAATGCATGCAACCATTTCCAATCAACTTGAATGAATTCTCAGCTGAAATATACACTGCATTAAATCTGAACATCGAATGGTACAGCACAGGAAAGGGTCCTTCAGCCCACGATGTTGTGGCGAACATGACACCGAATGAAATTAATCCCTTCTGCCTGCCCTTGGTCCATATCCCTCTATTTCTTGAATATTAATTTGCTTATTTTAAAGTTCCTTCAATACCTGTATCGTATCTGCCTCCATCACCACCCCTAGCAGTGCATTCTACTCCTACTACTCTCTACTTTAAATAAAAACTTCACCTTAGGTCTCCTTTGAACTTTCCCTCTCTCACCTTATATGTATGCCTCTTAGTTTTAGACATTTCAAGTCTTCGAAAAAGATTCTAACCATCAACCGTAACCATGCATCTCAATTTGAGAGACTTCTGGATATAGGTTTGTTTGCTGAACTGGAAGGTTTGTTTTAGACGTTTTCTACCATTCTAGGTTAAATCATCAATGAGCCTCTGGCTGAAGCACTGATGGTATGGCCTGCTTTCTATTTATGTGTTTAGGTTTCCGTGGGTTGTGAGTGTGAGTACATATGCAAATGTGTGTGTTTGTGTGTAAGAGTGTGATGGTGTATAAGCCTGTGAGAGGGTGTGGGCACGGGTGTGTGTGTGTGAGAGAGTGTATAGTGTGACAGGAACCCAAGGTCCCGACTGAGGCTGTCCTCGTGGGTTCTGAACTTTAGAAAATATAATTTTCACGTTACAATAGAGGTGAACAAATAGACGATGCTGTTAGTTTGAACAACCATAATAAGTAGATAGTGAGTACAGATATTGAAGGAAACATTTCCGCTATCAGTAACAAAGAAGGACAGAATTAATCTTCTATCACAAAACTAAGCATGACCTAACCAAAGTCTTATAAAGCTGCAATATGACATCCTGACTCTTGTACTCAATTCCCTGACCAATAAGGCAAGCATGCCACATGCCGCCTTTCAGATACCACCCTGAATACTTGCATGGCCCCTTTCAGGGAGCAATGGACTTGAACACCAAGATCCTTTTGTATGTCAATGATGTTCAGGGTCCAGCCATTTACTGTATACCTTTCCTTAACATGTGATCTCCCAAAGTCCATCCTCTGAAACCATGCCGGATTAAACTCAATCTATCATTTTTCCGCCCATATCTACAAGTGATCTATATCTTGGGTATCCTTTGACAAGCTTATACATCACCCACAAATCCACTAATGTTTATATTGTCTGCATTTATTCACGATAGCTTTAATGTTAAAATCAAGGGGAACAAATAGCTGACGCAATTACTTTGAACAACCATGTGTAAAGTGGATCAAGTACAAATTGTTCTCGAAGGAAACATTTCAACTATCAGTAACCGAGAACGACAAGTAATCTTTTGTCACGTACATAGACACAGAAATCAAATAATATAAATTCCAAGTGCACATTCTATGTCAAAGCCTGACATAGAAGTACGTAACCAAATGTTTCCCCTCTCTGCCCCCACCCCTAACACACAGTGTCTCTCTCTCTGACTTATGATGACTTTCAAAAACATCCACCATCCTGACACACATTACAATGTCTAACAGCTATACTGTTCTATTGACATTGCAAAATGTTACATTCAAAATGATTTCTACCCACAAATCCCTGGTCAGAGAGGCCTACAGCACAGAATCAGGCCCTAGAAAACTTTTGAGTCTGCATGATCAGAAACAACCAGCTAACAATTTTCATCCTGAGCATGCAGCATCCAATTGCATAAATGTATCATGGTAGCAGAGGAGCTACCATCCCCATCTTTATCACATCATTATTCTCCACTTCTTCATATTGCAGTAGAAGACTTTGTTTTGTCTGGTTCAGTCCAAGCAGAAACTTTTTGTTTTTAGATAATTATGTATTCTTTCAAAATTGGTTGCAATTTTCGACAAAGAGCTCTGCACTCCTCTTCCCCCTCCCTGGAACGTATCTCAGAAAAAGCATGACATCTATCTGCAATTTACAAAATGTATCAGTGGAATCTAATAACCACCCTTCAAAGCAGTGGAGAAAGGGAAAAGAAAAGGCAAAAATTAGTAGGTTTGTAGAACTACTCATTTTATTTTCAAGCAGAGTTGAACAGTGTTGATTGTTCAATAAATTGAATTTGGCAGTTTACATATTGTGCACTGCATACCAAAAAAAAACTCCTTTTCTTTTCCTCCTTCCTACTATAGAGTAACCCAAAGAGTTGGGCCGAAGGGCCTGTTTCCACACTGTAAGTAATCTAATCTAATCTAATCTACTGTTAATGGTGTGTCATCACACGACAGAGCAGGGTAATGTTCTGTCTCCATCAGAAAATAGAAGTGAATGAATCAATTGTCTTTTCTGTACAAGGAACATTATGGTCAGTCAGCTCCAATGCAATTGAATTGTTTGTCACCTTTTCACTTAGTTGCAAATGAATTCAGTTTACACTGATTGTTAGTTCAGCAGTGTTCAGAAAAGTACATCAATATGCACTGAAACAAAAACTAATGGCATTCTGAAGACGGACATTTTAATATCATTACTGCCCGTTAGATTCCACACTATACAAGATACAAAAGGTTTATTGTGTTTCCGACCTTGACTCTGAAGAACAGCACGGAATCCTCTCTGTTGCACTGTGTTACTTTTTCACTTGCACATGATTCCTACTGGCACAAACAATTAAAGAACTTTGGCTGTTTTCCATTCACTGCAGGAGACGTGAACTGAGTTACAGAGTGGCAGCACAAGAGTAAACTCACTCTCACTCAGCCGCTGGATGCTGAAAGGTAAAGAATAAAATTTGACCTCAATTATTTCCAGATATGAATTGACTCAACATCATTTATCACAACTGAGGATATACAGTGCCCAGCAGCGCATGATAAAGGCTCATGTACAGGCAAGTGCACACACAATCTAACAATAATCTGAGACTGAAATGCAATACAATTAAGCTTCATTCAAAAGAGTTTATTTACAGAGTTTATGCTACACACAGACACAAACACACAACTGAACATAAATGAATGAGATCAAGTAAATCTCCAATGACCCTCTCTAGAGCTCGAGAATCCTCCCTTAAAAAGAGCGCCCAGAACTGAACACAAATGTGATCTTAAAATGATCTGTGATCGAGATTGTGGGAAATATCAAAACTAGCACTATAGTTATTAAAAGAAAGATGACAGCAGAACTGATGTCAAATTGTCAGTATCTATATAGATATTGACAATCAGTCGATAAAGTTCACATTCCCAACAATTACTGCAGAACTGATGCATAAGAGAATGTCCTAGTACAGGCACAATAGGCTGAATGGTCTGCTTCTGAGATGTACCATATCAGTGATTCAGATTTTGGTGAGAAAGGAGATGACATGTTGCATATGGTCTAAAAAATACCATACAAAAATGAACTGACATGCAGAATAAAACTCTTTCACAAAAAAAACACCAACAATGTCTGGGTACAAATTAAAACTAAATGTCTCAGTGATACCACAGATCCCAGACTCTCTACCCAAACAGGAAATGTGTGACCATGATTCAAAATGGTTCTCAGATCAAAGCAATTTCCCTTCTGCCATCACCCTCTCTCCCCCATCCACCCCGACAGACTGACAGTCAACTAAAAGAAAATCACAAAGTGCAGAAAAGATTAAGACCCAGTCTCAGCACTCTCATAACAACTATCACAGAATGTATCACATAGACACAGAGAATATTACTAGCTTCCACTTTGACACACAAGAGTAGAAACTGACAAGTACAGGTTGATAACTACACACTCATTCATGTTGCAGAAACAGACAAACAAAAGATGACGACACAGTTAATGTGATGCAAATGGACGACTATCACTCTCTGTCGGTCAGTTTCTGTTAACTTAAGTCAGTCACAACTGGGTAGTCACACAGTCGCATTGCAGTAACTGTCAGGGACAGATTAATAACTATACTCTAATTCACAAAACTAAAACTGACAGGAACAGAATTATAACTACACTCCCAGTTTCACACAGCGTAAGCTGACAAGTACACTGACAACGACACGCATATTCACAGAGCAGAACCTCACAGGTACATGTTAGTAACTGCACTGTTCACATTCATTAACGGGGATCTGATAGGTAGAAATCTATATTTGAATTCACGTATTGACAAGGCAGAGATTGAGGAGCATAGATTGGTAACTGCATTCACATATTGACATAGGAAAAATTGACAAGTACAGATTAATATTGACAGGATCAACTCACAGAAGGAACAGACTGGTAAACACACATTCACATAGGGGAAATGGACAGGTAGAGATTGATAGTTATATGCATATAAAAGGAACTGACAAGTACACATTGATAACTACATTGATTATATAAATGATTAGGATTTGGTGTTGAAGATATAATCTCTAAATTTGCAGTTGATACTACCCAGAGAGATGAATGATTGGGAGGATGATGCTGAGTGACTTCACAGGGAGATTGACAATTTGGCCAAATGATCAGAAATCTGGCAGATGAATTCCAATGCAGAGAAATGTGAGGTAATGCATTTTGCTAACTGAAACACAGCAACAATGCAGGGTCAATGGTACGTCTTTGAAGGTAGCACTGGAACAGAGGGACCTCGGGGTTCACGTGTATCGTTCTCTGAAGTTGGCCAGGCAAGCTGAAACCATTGTGAAGAAGGCTGATAGGATCCTAGTGGTTATAAATAAATAGAAGCATTGAGTATAAAACTGAGGAAGTAATGCTACATCTCTACAAATCATTGGTCAGATCACAGCTGTGTTCAGTAATGGGCACTTTATTTAAGGAAGGAACTTCAAGCTCTGGAGAGCATTCACTGAAGATTTACTAGAATGATAGCAGGAATGAAGAATTTTACATAGCAGGAAGGATTAGTGATATCAGGCTCCTTTTCCTTGGAGCACAGAAGATTAAGAGAAGAGCCTTATGGAGGTGTTCAAAATTATGAAGAAATTTGGTAGGGGAAAGAAGAATATTTTGTTACCACTAGTTAGCATGTTCAGTAACTAGGGGTCACAATTTCAAGATTGTCAGCAAGAGAGCAAGGAGTGAGTTGAGGAGAAATGTCTTTACTCAGAATTGTTAGGATTTTGGATTGCACAGCCTGGGATCGTGATGGAGCTAGATTCCATGTGAGGTATGAAAAGAGAGTTGGATGTGTATTGACAGTGATGAAGTTAGAGGGCAATGAAGATAGGGCAGGAAAGCAAGTTATTTCCACCACAATTTCAAGAAAACATGGAGAATACTGCAACATGTATGAGGTGAGGGATGCCATCGACGTCCCTGCCGATTACACTTGCAGGAAGTGCACCCATCTCCAGCTCCTCCAAGATCGTGTTAGGGAACTGGAGCTGGAGTTGGATGAACTTCGGATCATTCGGGAGGCAGAGGGGGTCATAGATCAGAGTTATAGGGAAGTAGTAACTCCAAAGATGGCAGATAGATGGGTGACGGTGAGGGGGACTGGGGGGAAGCAGCCAGTGCAGGGACCCCCTGCGGCCGTTCCCCTCAAGAACAAGTATACCGTTTTGGATACTTGTGGGGGGATGACTTACCAGGGGTAAGTAACGGGGCTCAGGTCTCTGGCACGGAGCCTGTCCCCGTTACTCAGAAGGGAAGGGTGAAGAAGAGCAGAGCAGTAGTAATTGGGGACTCGATAGTTCGGGGCACAGATAGGCGGTTTTATGGGAACGAGAGAGACTCACGTTTGGTATGTTGCCTCCCAGGTGCAAGGGTACGTGATGTCTCTGATCGTGTTTTCCGGGTCCTGGAGGGGGAGGGGGAGCAGCCCGAAGTCGTGGTCCATATTGGCACCAACGACATAGGTAGGAGGAGTGCCGAGGATGTTAGACAGGCTTTCAGGGAGCTAGGTTGGAAGCTCAGAGTTAGAACGAACAGAGTTGCTGTCTCTGGTTTGTTACCCGTGCCACGTGATAGAGATTCGAGGAATAGGGAAAGAGAACACTTAAATGCGTGGCTACAGGGATGGTGCAGGAGGGAGGGATTCCGGTTTTTGGATAACTGGGGTTCTTTCTGGGGACGGTGGGACCTCTATAAACAGGATGGTCTACACCTGAACCTGAGGGGCACCAGTATCCTTGGGGGGAGGTTTGCTAGTGCTCTTGGGGGGGGTTTAAACTAACTCTGCAGGGGCATGGGAACCCAGATTGTAGCTTCAGGTGCAGGGCCTGGAGTGTAGGGAGGTTAGGAACATGGCATCAATTTCAAAGGAGGGTGCCTGCAAACAGGAAAGTGGCTTGAAGTGTGTATACTTCAATGCAAGAAGTATACGAAATAAGGTAGGTGAACTTGCAGCGTGGGTTGGTACCTGGGACTTCGATGTTGTGGCTATTACGGAGACATGGCTAGAACAGGGACAGGATTGGCTGTTGCAGATTCCAGGATTTAAATGTTTTAGTAGGGTCAGAGGTGGGGGTAAAAGAGGGGGAGGTGTGGCATTGCTTGTCAAAGATAGTATTACAGTGGTGGAAAGGACGATGGAGAAAGTGAGGTCTGCAGACGCTGGAGATCAAAGCTGAAACTTTATTGCTGGAACAGCACAGCAGGTCAGGCAGCATCTAGGGAACAGAAGATTCGACGTTTCGGGCACATGCCCTTCTTCAGGAATGAGGAAAGGACGATGGATGAGGACTTGCCATCTGAGGTAGTTTGGGCTGAGGTTAGGAATAGGAAAGGTGAGGTCACCCTGTTAGGAGTCTTTTACAGGCCTCCTAATAGTCCTAGAATCATTGAAGAAAGGATAGGGAAGGTGATTCAGGAGATGAGTGACAGTAATAGGGTGGTTGTTATGGGGGACTTTAACTTTCCTGATATTGATTGGGAAAGCTATAGCTCAAGTTCGTTAGATGGGTCAGTGTTTGTTCAATGTGTGCAGGAGAGTTTCCTGACACAATATGTAGACAGGCCAACAAGAGGTGAGGCCATACTGGATTTGGTTCTGGGTAACGAACCAGGCCAGGTGTTAGAATTAGAGGTAGGTGAGCACTTTGGGGATAGTGACCATAATTCGGTGATTTTTACTCTCGTGATGGAGAGGGATAAGTGTGTACTACAGGGCAAGAGTTATGATGCGGTGAGGCATGACTTAGGATGTGTGGCTTGGAAAAGTAGACTCCAAGGCAAGAGTGTAAATGATATGTGGAGCTTGTTCAAGGAGCAACTATTGAGTGTCCTTGATAATTATGTACCTGTCAGGCAGGGAGGAAAAGGTCGTGCGAGGGAGCCGTGGTTTAATAAGGAATTGGAATCCCTTGTTAAATGGAAGAGGGCGGCCTATCTCAAGATGAGACGTGAAGGTTCAATTGGGGCGATTGAGAGTTATAGGGTAGCCAGAAAGGACCTGAAGAGAGAGCTAAGAGCAGCAAGGAGGGGACATGAAAGGTCCTTAGTCGGTAGGATTAGGGAAAACCCTAAGGCTTTCTATAGGTATGTTAGGAATAAAAGAATGACTAGGGTAGGAATAGGTCCAGTCAAGGATAGTAGTGGGAAGTTGCGTGTGGAGGCGGAAGAGATTGGGGAGACACTGAATGAATACTTTTCTTCAGTATTTACTCAGGAACAGGGCATTGTCGTCGATGTGAATACTGAGTCACAAATAAGTAGAATGGATGGCTTTGAGGTATGTAGAGAAGAGGTGTTGGAAATCCTGGAAAAGGTGAAAATAGATAAGTCCCCTGGGCCTGATGGCATTTATCCTAGGATTCTCTGGGAAGCAAGGGAGGAGATTGCAGAGCCATTGGCCTTGATTTTTATGTCCTCTTTGTCTCCAGGAGTAGTGCCAGAAGACTGGAGGATAGCAAATGTGGTTCCCTTGTTCAAAAAGGGGAGTAGGGATAACCCTAGTAACTATAGGCCGGTGAGTCTCACTTCTGTTGTGGGCAAAGTCTTAGAGAGAATTGTAAGGGATAGGATTTATGAACATCTGGATAGGAATAATGTGATCAAGGATAGTCAGCATGGTTTTGTGAAGGGCAGGTCGTGCCTCACAAACCTTATTGAATTCTTTGAAAAGGTGACGAAGGAGATTGATGAGGGGAAAGCGGTAGATGTGTTATATATGGATTTTAGTAAGGCGTTTGATAAGGTTCCCCACGGTAGGCTACTACAGAAAATACGGAGATATGGCATTGAGGGCGAGTTGGAGGTTTGGATTAGGAATTGGCTGGATGGAAGAAGACAGAGGGTAGTAGTTGATGGCAAAGTTTCTTCATGGAGTGCCGTCACTAGCGGTGTTCCGCAAGGATCTGTTTTGGGACCATTGCTGTTTGTCATTTTTATAAATGACCTGGAAGAGGGGTTAGAAGGTTGGGTGAGCAAGTTTGCGGATGATACGAAAGTCGGAGGAGTTGTTGACAGTGAGGAAGGATGTGGCAGGTTACAGCAGGATATAGAGAAGCTGCAGAGCTGGGCAGAAAGGTGGCAAATGGAATTCAATGTAGCTAAGTGTGAGGTGATTCACTTTGGGAAGAATAACAAAAAGATGGGGTACTGGGCTAATGGTCGGATACTTGGTAGTGTGGATGAGCAGAGGGATCTTGGTGTCCATGTACACAGATCTCTGAAAGTTGCCACCCAGGTAAATAGTGCGGTGAGGAAGGCATATGGCGTACTGGCTTTTATTGGTAGAGGAATTGAGTTCCGGAGTCCTGAGGTCATGATGCAGTTGAATAAGACTCTGGTGCGGCCGCATCTGGAATATTGTGTGCAGTTTTGGTCGGCATACTATAGGAAGGATGTGGAGGCACTGGAACGGGTGCAGAGGAGGTTTACCAGGATGTTGCCTGGTATGGAAGGAAGATCGTATGAGGAAAGACTGAGACACTTGGGGCTGTTTTCATTAGAGAAAAGAAGGTTTAGGGGTGACTTGATTGAGGTGTACAAGATGATTAGGGGGTTAGATAGGGTTGACAGTGTGAACCTTTTCCCGCGTATGGAGTCAAGTAGTACAAGGGGGCATAGCTTTAAATTAAGGGGGGGTAGATATAGGACTGAAGTTAGGGGTAGGTTCTTCACTCAGCGAGTCGTAAGTTCATGGAATGCCCTGCCAGTAGCAGTGGTGGACTCTCCCTCTTTATGGGCATTTAAACGGGCATTGGATAGGTATATGGAGGATAGTGGGTTAGTATAGGTTAGGTGGGCTTGGATCGGCGCAACATCGAGGGCCAAAGGGCCTGTACTGCGCTGTATTCTTCTATGTTCTATGTTCTAATACATTCAATTCATTGGCTCCTCTGCCTGGACCCATTTGCCAGGAAATCAAATGGTTGCTAAAGTTAGGAGTGAACAGCATAAAACTTAAAATCTCTGCCATCAATAGTTAGATTGTACTACAGTGGGATAAACTGACACATTGAGGGTTGGGAGAGACACAATTATTCAGATGGTTTCTCAAAACAAGTCCATCTTTGGAACTGACATCTTGCTGAGTGAATTGAGACAAAGCCTAGCCTGGTCGCAGAAGTGTGACATTGCTCTGCCTTCTCTTCCTTATTTGCTGGAAGGTAGGATTGTTATTGATCGATTTGTGAAGCTTCACAGACTTCCTTCTGTGCTGTCTCACGATGTCCATGGATGGCTGGCATAAGCATTTCCCACTTTCTCTTAACCTGGTCCCTCATCCCTCCTGTATCTGTGTGCCTCAAGGCGGCATATGTGATGCAGGGTGGTTGCTGCTCCACTTGATCAGCCTGAAAAAAGGTCAACACAGAAACGTAGCAGATAGGAGCAGGACCAAATTTGGTGGCATTGTTATCTAAGGTTATCTAAGAGTACAATGGAAGTTTGATCAACTGGGCCAGTGGGTCAAGGAATGGCAGAAGAAGTTTAATTTAGATAAATATGATGTGTTGCATTTTGGTAAGGCAAACCATGGCACGAGTTGTACTGTTAATAGCACAAGTCTGGGCAGTGTTTCCAAACAAAAAGACCTCCAAACAAAAAGTTCCTTGAATGTGCATTGCAGCTAGACACTCTGGTGAAGGTGGGTTTTGGCATGCTTGCCTTCAGTGGTCAGAAAACTGACGACAGAAGTTGGTGCATCATGTTTCAATTGTACAGGATATAGTGAGGCCACTTTTAGAATACTGCGCACAGTTCTGGTCAACTTGCTGTCGAAAGGATGTTCTTAAGCTTGAATGGGTACAGAAAAGATTTACAAAGATGTGACCACAACTACAAGGTTTGAGTTATAAGAAAAAGCTGCATAAGTTGGGAGCTCTTCTCCCCTGGAACGTCAGAGGCTGAGGGGTGACCTTATAGAGGTTATAAAATCACGAAGGGCAAAGAAAAGGTAAATACGTATGGTCTTTTCCCCAAGGTAGGCGTGTCCAAAACTAGTGGGCATAGGTTAAAGGTGGGAGGTGAAAGATTCAAAGGGATCTGAGAGGCAAACTTATCACACAGAGGGCAGTGTGTATATGGAATGAGCTGCCAGAGGAAGTGGTAGAGGCAGGTACAATTACAACATTTCAAAGACATTTGGAAAGGTACATGGATAAGAAAAGTTTAGAGAGATATGCGCCAAATGCAGACAAACGGGACTCGTTGTATTTGGGAAAACTAGTCGCCATCGGCGAGTTGGGCTGAAAAGCCTATTTCTGTGATGTATGATTCTATGAAAATTGATGAGAATAACAAACTTTGTCTGAAAGACAGAGTGTACAGGAGGAACTATAAATATCTGGGGTCATTATACAGACCAATTTCTCTTGGCAAATCACATGATTTGAACAAGCCAAAACTTGACCCTGACAAAGGGTATTTCTCTGTATTTTAAACAGGATGTGGCCATTTCTGCCAAGGTGGGAAGTGGATGCCATACCGAAATGACTAGTTAGCAAGGTTAGATCTCACGGAATACAGGGAGAACTAGCCAATTGGATACAGAACTGGCTCAAAGATAGAAAACAGAGAGTGGTGGTGGAGGGTTATTTTTCAGACTGGAGGCCTGTGACCAGTGGAGTGCCACAAGGATCGTTGCTGGGTCCTCTACTTTTTGTCATTTACATAAATGATTTGGATGCGAGCATAAGAGGTCCAGTTAGTAAGTTTGCAGATGACACCAAAATTGAAGGTGTAGTGGACAGCGAAGAAGGTTACCTCAGATTACAACAGGATCTTGACCAGATGGGACAATGAGCTGAGAAGTGGCAGATGGAGGTTAATTCAGATAAATGCGAGGTGCTGCATTTTGGGAAAGCAAATCTTAGCAGGACTTATACATTCAATGGTAAGGTCCTAGTGAGTGTTGCTGAGCAAGGAGACCTTGGAGTGCAGGTTCATAGTTCCTTGAAAGTGGAGTCGCAGACAGACAGGATAGTGAAGACGACGTTTGGTATGCTTTCCATTATTGGTCAGAGTATTGAGTACAGAAGTTGGGAGGTTATGTTGCAGCTGTCCAGGACATTGATTAGGTCACTGTTGGAATATTGCATGCAATTCTGGTCTCCTTCCTATCAGAAGGATTTGAAAGGGTTCAGAAAAGCTTTACAAGGATGTTGCCAGGGTTGGAGGATTTGTTCAATCAGGAGAGGCTGAACAGGCTGGAGCTGTTTTCCCTGGTGCATATAGAGGTTATAGAGGTTTACAAAATTATGAGGGGCATGGATAGGATAAATAGACAAATTCTTTTCCATGGGGTCGGGGAGTCCAGAACTAAAGGGTATAGGTTTAGGGTGAAGGGGGAAAGATATAAAAGAGACCTGAGGGGCAATATTTACACACAGAGGGTAGTACGTGTACGGAATGAGCTGCCAGAGGAAGTGGTGGACGCTGGTACAATAACAACATTGAATGGGTATATGAATAGGAAGGGTTTGGAGGGATATCGGCTCGCCGTAGGAATAGATTGGGTTGGGATATCTGGTCGGCGTGGATGGGTTGGACCAAAGGGTCTGTTTCCATGCTGTACATCTCTGACTCTGTGACTCAATTGACTCTGGGACCCTGGTGCGGTGAGGCAGCAATGCTAACCACTGAGCCACTGTGTCGCTTATTGTTTTTTGATTATAGATGACTCCGAAACAGATAGCAGTTTGGTGTACTTAGTTTTCACCATCTCAAAACTAAAATCCAGCCACTTTTGAACATCACATGGAGTGAAGGTCTGTTTCCTGTTCCCCTGACCCCCTGCCAACACCCGTCCATTTGGAGGATAACCTTCGTGTCTGTAAAGTTCACACCAAACCCTCACCATCGCAGTGACATCACTGTTGCTGTGCAGCCTCTCATTAACAACATCCCACCAATCCAACCCAGAATATTTGATGCTGAACTCAAAAGAGCACTCTGCATCCACACTGGAAATTATTGTCCCTCATTTTCACTGCCTACATATAATTGAGGCAAAGCTTCCGTGTCATCCATCTGTCAGTGGTAACTGGGCCATTCACAGAGAAACATCGAAAATACCATTGGGAGGAGGCCATTCGGCCCCTCCAGCCTGCTCCGCCCATTCAATGGGATCATGGCTGATCACCCAACTTCATCCTGTGCCTCCCCGCACTCTCCCTTTAGCCCCAAAGAACTCAATCCAATTCTTTCCTGAACAATATTCAGTGTTCTGGCCCTGACTGCTTTCTGTGACAGAGAATTCCACAGGCTCCCCACTCTCTGGGTAAAGACATTTCTCCCCATCTCAGTCTTGTCAAGTCTCCTTTAGACAATGACACCCTGGTTCTGGATTCTCCACCTGGTCACCAGGAACACCCTCCCTGTGTTTACTCTGTCTCGTCCTTGTTCAAATTTAATAGATTTCTGAGATTCCACCTTAATTCTTCTCAACTCCAGTGAATATCGTCCTAACCAATCCAATCTGTCTCCACCAGTCAGTCCTGCTATCCCAGGAATCACTCTGGGAAACCTTTGCTGCACTCCCTCCATAGGAACAATGTCCTTTCTCAGATAAGGAGACCCCAAACTGCACACACAGTTCTTCACCCTGTCCAATTGTCGCAAGTCATCCCTGCTCCTGGACTTTAATCGTCTCACTGTGAAGGTCTCCCTTATCTGAGCAAGGATGTTACACACACACACTCTCTCTCCCCACACAGCTGCTGCCAGACCTGCTGAGTTTTTTCAGCCCTTTGTGTTTATAACCTGCAACATTAACTCTGTCTGTCTGTCTCTCTCCCTCTCCCCACAGATGCTGCGAGACGGAGTGCCTGAGGCAATTTTGTTTTAAAGAGTGTTCATGTCAAGTCTTCAGTAGAACCCCAGTGAAGAATGAGCACAGATCATGGATGAAGAATGGATTACCTGGCATCGTGAGGTCGATGAATTTACTGGTCACTTGTTGATCAAGAGACACTTTCCAGTCCCAGCCATGGTGCTGGGACTGGAAAGAGAGAGACAGAGGGACAGAACGTTATAAAGAAACAGTGATAGAGAGTTAGAGAGAAACACAAGATCACAGAGTCATCGACATTAATCAACATAGAGAGTTAAAGCAAGTCATGGACAGTCAAACAGTTGCAGAGATAGATGGAGAGAGAGAGGGAAACGGAAAGAGACCTCGCGGTCTGTACAATATACCTCACCGGGTGGGGGGGATCTCTCCTGTCCCCCTCCACCCCCAATAACCACCATCCTGACCCTCGGGAACGGGACATGTTGACACAGTCCGCTCTCCCTCGGCGCTTTTCCTTCCCGCGTGGCCCCGGCGCCATTTTAGCTTCAGGCCCCGCGCGAGATGGCGGTTAACGGCCGCCTCGTGCCCCAAGTGACCGTTAGCAGCTGCTTCAGGGGAAAGGCTCTTTAAAGGGACAACCCTTTCAGGAGAGAGAAACAACAGGGCCGGCTCCGGGACTCGCCAAACTCAATAATAATGACAAATACACACAGACAGAGAGGTGGGAGTGAACAAGAAATTGTGCGACGGCATATCAAGACCAAAGGCCACTCTCCCGAAGGACGGCTGCCCCGGACTCGAAAGATTGACAGATGCTGCCAGGCCTGAAGCACAAACAAGGTCCTCGAGGGTGAGTCCGAGTTCAGGATCCTATTAAAGTTTGGTTGGCAGATGGATGACAGTGTGGGAGGGTATGCAATGGGATGAGAAAAGTAGAGGCGGAGACTGTTTCCTAAAGGGGAAAGGTTTCGGAAATCTGAAGCACCAAGGGACTTGGGAGTCCGAGTTCAGGATTCTCTTCAGGTTAACAGGCAGGTTCACGTGGCGGTTAGGAAGGCAAATGTAATAAAGAACAAAGAAAATTGATAGCCCAATGTGGGATATAGGTGAATTAATGTTATTTCTGCAATTATAAGTTCTGATACAGAGTAAATGAATTCACATTAGTTTGGGATTGTTTTGGACGAGAGCTGATTTAGAAAGAATGAGGAAATATATAATCCGTTTAAAATGATATGTCAGCATGAGACGTGATTACAAAACAATGGTAGAAATACAGGCACTAGATAAAATGCTGTGAAGAGAGGCCTGTATAAACATCTGTTTTCCCACTTCTGTGGGGACACAGGAACAAACTCTAATTAAAGAGGTCATAAAGGTCAGAGTGGACTCCGGAGAGGAATAAATGCTAATAAAGAAAGGATATGCCTAGCGGTGACCTGCAGTGAGATGACGTCAAACAACCTTATGGGGGCCAGAGATAGGCATTTGTCACGGACAAGGCCGGATAAACAGAAATTGTGGGATCAGTCTTAAGGAAATGAGTGACGTAAGCGGAGGAGGGGGCAAACAATGAATTAAGAAAAATATGGGGATTCACATTGTATAAATTTTGAGAGTTTGTTGGATTTGGTGTATATTTGTCATTGCCTTACCTGGCATTAGACATTGCACCCACTTGCAAGTGTACAAATAAACGGCTCTACTGGTTCAAATTTTTGGTCTCGGACTGAAATTATTGAAGAGAGTGAGCTTTTGTTTCTCACAATTGGGGGCTGTCCGGGATTTTCTTCCACCGCCAGGGGGAGTGGCTGGCCTTGGACACTGGGAAGACGCGTCCTGTTCCCCATTGAGGAGCAGTCTCGTGTCCCGGTTTGGTCTGCTCCCTTGGGTGACTGGTGTGAATCCTATAAGAGAGACATCTGAATCAGACAGTGATAGGAGGTTGATAGACAATACGGCAAAAAGGGGCCAGGCAACTCTGTGCACAGACCAAGGTAAGAAAATTGACTTTTAAGTATTGCCTTGGTGGCCGGGATTGAGTTTTAGTAGTTAATAAGGGCCTAACGAAGGAACTCAATATGGATTGTGCTGTGGGTGAGGAAAAAGCCTCTGGGAAAACAAAGTAAGGAAAAGGCAATGGAAATGGAGGCGGGGTCCCTTACAACATACCTTCAGAAAGTCCTTTGGGCAGGATGTTGTGGAATTGGCAAAATAATACTTGTACAAGGAAGAAAGATGATTAAATACTGTTGTTTTGTATGGACTAAGGAATCCATTCTTCGTCCCGCTGTCTTCCGGCCAAAGTACAGATTGGACGAAGACTGGGTTTGTAAATATCTGAATTTATATGTCAATGTGCGAGAGAGAGAGAGAATGAAAAGAGCTTTACAGCTGGTAAGAAGTTTAACCCTTTGTGATTTGGTTTGAGTGAACATTTGTTTGTTGGTGATTGAATGTTTGTGTTTAATTCCCTGGAGCTTGAGTTCCAGGACTGTTTTGAATCTGATTTTTATTATGGAAACTTAACATGATTTCTTTTAAGGTTAAGGATTCTATCGAGATTATGAAGAAAAAAAAGAATGATAACTTCTGTTCTTTTTACAGATCATGACTGCCTTACGATCAGTTTCTAACTAATCTCTTTTATCTTTACATAAAAGCGATTTATGGAGGACAGTTGAAGTTTCAGTTCAACATTAGATTGTAGTAAAAACAAAATTCTATGGTTAATATCCGTGACCTTGGATTCAGCCATGTTCATGCATTAGAAGTTTTTTAAAAAAAAACTTGAATAGACAAATTATTTTAAGGCAGCTCTGATTATTTTACGACCCATAATATTGTAATTGAGCAATGATTGGTCAGGACTATTTAAGAAAACTAATTTTGGATTTAAATTACAGGACTAAAACTGGGTAAATACAGTGAATTTCAAAATTGGGAACTGTATGCATTTTGCATTTTAAATATTAAATACTGAAGAAATGAACGTAAATATATAAATATATTTATAAGTTAGGAACAGGCTTTAAAGGTTAGTCAAGCATGAATTGATGAATTGGTGTTTGAATTTATGGGGAGCTAGAAATATTGCAATATTTCTTTTAAAAGAAAAAGGGGAAGAACGTAATGACTTATCCCCTTCGGGAGGTACCAATAGGGGACAAAGAGATTGGGTTTGTAAGTGCCCCCCTCACCAGTGGGGAGGTCAGATCATTTAAAAAGGAAATGAAGGTCCTGGTTGAGGATCCGGTGGGGTTGTCTGAACAAATTGATCAATTTCTGGGGCCCAGTCTGTGCACGTGGGCTGAGTTAATGTCTATTTTGCATATACTATTTACTGGGGAGGAAAGGGGACTTATACGAGGAGCTGCCATTAAAATATAGGACAGGGAACACCCGATTGGAGATGGAGATGCTGGACAGGGAGAGGTGAAGTTTCCCCTCAAAGACCCTCAGTGGGAAAACCAAAACCTGGAGTATAGAGAAGAAATGAGGGAATTGAAAGACTTGATTCTAAAAGGAATAAGAGAGGCAGTTCTGAAGTCACAGAATTTGACTAAAGCCTTTGAAGTTAGACAGGAGAACAATGAGACTCCCTCAGCTTTCTTGCAAAGATTAAGAGACTCCATGCCGAAATATTCTGGAATGAACCCGGAGGACCCAGTGGCACAAGGTCTTTTGAAAGTACATTTTGTGGCAAAAGCATGGCCAGACATAGAGAGAAAGATAGAGAAGATAGAAGGGTGGAGTGAAAAACCATGAGATGAATTGTTGAGAGAGGCACAGAAAGTGTTTGTAAAGAGGGAGGATGAGACACAAAAACAGAAGGCGAAAATGATGGTAGCTACGGTTGATGAGGTAGTTAAGAAAAGAATGGAACCAATAGTGAGCAACTGGAGCAGCGGGTGGCAGCATGTCGGACAGAGAGGGAGAGGGAGAGGACAAGGGGGAGCATTTGATATAGGGTTTGGGCGACAGGGGCAGAAATGCAAGTCTCCACAGGCAGGATGCTATTATTGCGGAAAGATAGGGCATTTTAAGCGGGAGTGTCCTGATCTACAAAGGGAAGAAAGGGCAATTCCGCTTATGAATTTTGATGAAGAATAGGGTGTCAGGGGTTCCTGCCCTCGGGGGCCCACCAGGAACCCTTGATAAACTTGAAGGTGGGACCCTGTAGGGAAGAGGCAGTCTTCCTAGTAGATACGGGGGCAGCACGGTCATCGCTGAATTTTAAAACAAAGAAGGTAGAAATGTCGACACGGTCAATTATTATTTCGGGGGTAAAAGGGGAAGGATTTACTGTTCCAGTATTTTAACCTATGATGATAGAAGGTCCTAAGGATAGGGTCACAGGGGAACTGCTGTACATCCCTGATATAGGAAGTAACTTACTAGGGAGAGACATAATTCTCCTTTTAGGACTGGAGATTGGAATTCAGGAAAAAGGAATTAGTTGTACAACTAGCGATGTTGACAGAGGATGCAAAGAGAGAGATAGACTCGATTGCATGGGCTAGAGAAGGGAATCGTGGAAAACTACAGATCCGTCCCCTTTTAATAAATTTAAAACGGAAAGGGGACGTTGTCTGTGAACGACAATACCCTATTTCCATAAAGGTAAATGAGGACTGCAGCCAGTAATTACAGGACTGATTAGAGATGGGCTGTTGGAGCCATGTATGTCTCCTTATAATACCCCAATTCTACCAGTGTGGAAATCTGATGGAACTTATCGATTGGTGCAGGATTTGAGAACATTGAATCGAATAGTACAGATCAGGCACCCAATGGTGCCAAACCCCTACACGTTATTAAGTAAGATCCCACATGACCACAGATGGTTTAGTGTGATAGATTTAAAGGATGCCTTTTGGGCTTGTCCCTTGGCGGAGGAAAGATTTGGGACTATCCCCCTATGAAATCTTATTTGGATAACCTTACCTGGGAACGAATGGAGAATTACCAATTCCCGAAACTAAAGATTTGTTTTTAAAGAAGTATATGCTGGGCTTGTCCTCCTCATTGTCTTTCCTCAGGAAACAGGGTTTATTCGCACAGACTCCGACCCTTGAATTCACTGTTCACCCCTCCGGCCGGGTGATTGGATCTTAGTAAAATCATGGACAGAGACTAAATTGCAGTTGGACTGGGAAAGGCTGGACCAGGCGAGCGCGGGATTATTTCTGTCAGATTGTATATTAAGTCTTTTTGTGCTTCAGCATGATGATTAGAATACTGGGAATGTTTAGAGTTATGATGCTTGCCTTCTTAGTATTGGGATTGTGTCAAATATCATTTTCATATATATTATTAACGGTTCCTGAGTCTGATAATCCACAAATAATAGACACTGATGCATGCAGTTTAGTAAACTGTGGGGATGTAGCTAATCAAAGACGGTACCACAGCTCTGAGATACATCTTAAGTCCTATGGGGATGGTACTTGGTATAATGGTCTCGTCACAGTACACCGGGCCCCCTTCCGACCAGCTCGGGATTGTCTCGATAAAAAGTGTAACCCAATGTACTTAACGAAAAGGAAAACCACATGGCACGAAGCAATTCTGGGGGGGGACGACACTTATGAGATACAATTAAATGAAACATTTGGGATTGAAATGAAAACAATTGGGAAGGATTTCGTGGGCTGTTGTTTTCAAATTAGTGTAGGACAGGGAAAATGGGTAAAATGACTGGGTAATGAGATACAACTCTTCAACCCTCCCGATGATCCTAAAGTAGTAAAAATTATGGAGATAAAGGACTTGAAACAGACCATCGAAATAGAAACTGGGTACGGGGATGCAAATGTCTGGGTTGAATGGGTAAAGTGTGCTGTAAAAAGTCTGAACAAAAGCAATTGCTATGGATGTGCCTCCGGTAGGCCAGTGGCCCAGGTGGTTCCCTTTCCGCTCGGGTGGAACGAGACAGGAAGGGCATGAAATGTATGATAGCTCTGTACCATGATGAGACTGCATGGAATGATAGGAATTGTACCTCCCTATCTCTGATGTTCCCTCCCTTGGAGAAGAAAGATGCATAAGTTCCCCCCACATTTTCCGCCGCAGTTGGAAATCACACGTCGTGTGTGCGCAGGCGAGGTACAAGTCGGTCGAGAGATTTGGGGGAGCTGAAATTATGTACAGAGATGAAGAATGTTACCGAAACGGAGAAGGGAGGGAACTACTCAGCACTAAAGGTTCCCCGAGCGGATCTGTGGTGGTACTGTAGAGGCAAAATATTGAGACCCACTCTACCTCCGGATTGGAGAAGGATATGTGCAATTGTACAACTGGCAATTCCATTTACCTTGGCATTTGAGAAGGAAAAGATCGTAGGGAAAAAGGGAAGGGGTAAGAGATTACTGTTAGATACTTCTTTTGATGACAGGATTTATCTCGACTCGGTAGGAGTCCCGAGGGGAGTGCCTGTTGAATTCAAGGCTCGTAACCAGATTTCAGCAAGCTTTGACTCCGCTCTCTTTTGGTGGGTAACAATTAATAAAAATGTAGATTGGATAAATAACATTTTCCATAATCAACAGCGATTTATAAATTATACAAGATATGCGGTTAAAGGAATATCAGAAAAGCTTGATGCGACAAGTAGAATGGCATGGGAAAACAGAATAGCCCTTGATATGATTTTAGTAGAAAATTTTGGGAACGATGTTTAAAGAAAAAAAAAGAGACAAGAATGCAGAAGATAACAAATGGCAATCAAAAGAAAAAGGGGAAATTGTGGGATATAGGCAAATTAATGTTATTTCTGCAATTATAAGTTCTGATCCAGAGTAAATGAATTCACATTAGTTTGGGATTGTTTCGGATGAGAGCTGACTTAGCAAGAATGAGGAAATATATAATCCGTTAAAAATGATATATCAGCAATGAGACATGATTACAAAACAATGGTAGAAATACAGGCACTAGATAAAATGCTGTGAAGAGAGGCCTGTATAAACATCTGTTTTCCCACTTGTATGGGGACACAGGAACAAACCCTAATTAAAGAGGTCATAAAGGTCAGAGTGGCCTCCGGAGAGGAATAAATGCTAATAAAGAAAGGATATGCCTAGCGGTGACCAGCAGTGAGATGATGTCAAACAACCCGATGGGGCCAGAGATAGGCATTTGTCACGGACAAGGCCGGATAAACAGAAGTTGTGGGATCAGTCTTAAGGAAATGAGTGACGTAAGCGGAGGAGAGGGCAAACAATGAAATAAGAAAAAATATGGGGATTCAAATTGTGTAAATTTCGAGAGTTTGTTGGATTTGGTGTGTACTTGTCATTGCCTTACCTGGCATTAGACATTGCACCCACTTGCAAGTGTACAAATAAACGGCTCTACTGGTTCAGATTTTTGGTCTCGGACTGAAATTATTGAAGTGAGTGAGCTTTTGTTTCTCACACCCAGGAACAGGTCCTTTGGCCCTCCAGGCCTGAGCGGATCCAAATCCACTGTCTAAACTTGTCGCCCAATTCCTCAGTGTGAGAAACAAAGCTCACTCACTAAACAATTGCAGTCTGAGACAAAAATCTGAATTAGTAGTGTCCTTTATTTGTACCCTTGTAAGTGGGTGCAATGTCTAATGCCAGACAAGGCAGAGGACAAATACACATCAAATTCAGCAAACTCTCGAAATTTATATAATTTGAGTCCCTACATATTGTTTTCTTATTTCATTCCCCCCCCCGCCCCCAGCTTACGTCACTCATTTCCCTAAGACTGATCCCACAACTTCTGTTTATCCGGCCTTGTCTGTGACAAATGCCTATCTCTGGCCCCATAAGGTTGTTTGACGTCATCCCACTGCAGGTCATCACTAGGCATATTCTTTCTTTATCAGTATTTACTCCTTCCATCTGGGCCTCTCCGGAGGCCACTCTGACTTTCATGACCTCTTTAATTAGGGTTTGTTCCTGTGTCTCCGTACAAGTGGGAAACAGATGTCCTTACCTACTGTTATACAAGCGATTGCATTCTCTTGCAACTTCTTATCTATTCACCCATACATCCACCATTGTTTTGTAATCTCGTTTCATGGTGACATACCATTTTAACTGATTATATATTTCCTCTATATAGTGTCCATTCTTGTTGACTCAGCTTTTGGCTGAAACAATTACACACTGATGTGAGTTCATTTACTCTGTATCAGAACTTATAACTGCAGAAATAACATTAATTCACCTATATCCCACAATTTCCCCTTTTTTCTTTTTAATTACCATTTGTTATCTTCTGCATTTTTAAAAAAAAATCGTTTCCGAAATTCGCAAGCATCATTCCAGAGATTTCATCCATCTTGATTTCACTCATTTCCTCATTATTTAGCCGATAAAGTTCCTCTGTCTGATTCCCTCTTAGGGGCATCTGTTTCATCAAGGCTGTTTCAATCAATCTTTGGGTGAGCCCTCGTATACAGGATATGATACAACAGCCAATGGCCACCAATACCCCGACTACTACTATCAGGGAAGTAAGGATAGAAACCACCACCCCCTTCCATTTTCCAAACCAGGTTTCAAGCCATCCCGTGAGAGATGTGTATACTCCTGAATTCTCAGCCGATTCCTCTGCTAAGGTCGTCAATCCCCGTAAGGCCCGAGTAATTGAACCATCAGATGCAGTATTATTAGGAATAAAGGTACAACAGCTTCCTCCTAACATCACACACACACACACCCTTTTTCTACTAAAATCATATCAAGGGCTATTCTGTTTTCCCATGCCATTCTACTTGTCGCATCAAGCTGTTCTGATATTCCTTTAACCGCATATCTTGTATTATTTATAAATCACTGTTGATTATAGAAAATGTAATTTATCCAATCTACATTTTTACTAATTGTTACCCACCAAAAGAGAGCGGAGTCAAAGCTTGCTGCAATCTGGTTACGACCCTTGAATTCATCAGGCACTCCCCTAGGGACTCCTACCGAGTCGAGGTAAATCCTGTCATCAAAAGAAGTATCTAACAGTAATCTCTTACCCCTTGCCTTTTTCCCTACGATCTTTTCCTTCTCAAATGCCAAGGTAAATGGAATTGCCAATTGTACAATTGCACATATCCCTCTCCAATCTGGAGGTAGGGTGGGTCTCAATATTTTGCCTCCACAGTACCACCACAGATCCGCTCGGGGAACCTTTAATGCTGAGTAGTTCCCTCCCTTCTCCGTTTCGGTAACATTCTTAATCTCTGTACATAATTTCAGCTCCCTCAAATCTCTCGACCGACTTGTACCTTGCCTGCGCACACACGACGTGTGATTTCCAACCGCGGCGGAAAATGTGGGGGGGACTTTTGCATCTTTCTTCTCCAAGGGAGGGAACATCAGAGATAGGGAGGTACAATTCCTATCATTCCATGCAGTCTCATCCTGATACAGGGCTATCATAAATTTCATGCCCTTCCTGTCTTGCTTCCACCCGAGCGGAAAGGGAACCACCTGGGCCACTGGCCTACCGGAGGCACATGCATTGCAATTGCTTTTGTTCAGACTTTTTACAGTATACTTTACCCATTCAACCCAGGCATTTGCATCCCCGTACCCAGTTTCTATTTCGATGGTCTGTATCAAGTCCTTTATCTCTATAATTTTTTCTACTTTAGGATCATCGGGAGGGGTGAAGGGTTGTATCTTATTTCCCAGTAATTCTACCCGTTTTCCCTGTCCTACACTAATTCGAAAACAACAGCCCACGAAATCCTTCCCATTTGCTTTCATTTCAATCCCAAATGTTTCATTTAATTGTATCTCATTAGTGCCCCCCCCCCCCCCCCCAGAATTGCTTCGTGCCATGTGATTTTCTTTATTGTTAGGTATATTGGGTTACACTTTTTATTGAGACAATCGCGAGCTGGTCGGAAGGGGGCCCGGTGTACTGTGACGAGACCATTATACCAAGTACCATCCCCAAGGCTATCCCCATAGGACTTAAGATGTATCTCTGAACTGCGGTACTGTCTTTGATTAGCTACATCCCCACAATTTACCAAGCTGCATGCATCAGTGTCTATTACTTGTGGATTATCAGACTCAGGAACCGTTTATAATACATATGAAAATGATATTTGACAAAATCCCAATACTAAGAGGGCTAGCATCATAACTCTAAACATTCCCAGTATTTTAATTATCATGCTGAAGCACAAAGACTTAATATACAATCTTACAGAAATAATCCCGCGCTCGCGTCGCCACTGTATCGTCAGTTAATCAAAGTCTCTTTATTCTGAGTTTTCGCAGGCCTTGCGTTGATTCGGCCGTCAAGACTTCTTCCTCAACTGGAGGGTCCACAGGCCCTTTGATCCGAGTGTAATGAGTCCAGCCTTTCTCCGCCGTCCTTATTGCCGTTTCGGTAGTCAAAAGAGCCTGATATGGCCCTTTCCAGTCCGACTGCGATTTAGTCTCTATCCATGATTTTACTAAAATCCAATCATCCGGCCGGATGGGGTGAACAGTGAATTCAAGGGGCGGAGTCTGTGCCAATAGACCCTGTTTTCTGAGGAAAGATAAAGAGGAGGACAAGCCCAGTATATACTTCTTTAAAAACAAATCTTTAGTTTTGGGAATTGGCAATTCTCCATTCGTTCCCAGATACCATAATCCAAATAAGATTTTATAGGGGGATAGTCCCAAATCCTTCCTTGGGGCTGTCCGTACTCACAAGAGAGCTATAGGTAAACATTTGGTCCAAGGGAGTCTGGTTTCTATTATCAATTTAGAGAGCTGTCGTTTGAGTGTTTGGTTCATTCTCTCAACTCTTCCTGATGATGGTGGGTGCCATGGAGTATGGAACTCCCAGGAAATTCCCAACCCCTTCATTACCCCCTGTAACACTTTCGAGGTAAAATGAGTTCCCTGGTCGGAATCTGTACGGTTCACTAGCCCATATCGGGGAACTATGTGCTCTAATATTGTTTTAGACACCCCATTTGCAGTGGCCGTAGCTAGGGGGTATGCCTCAACCCAACCAGATAGATGATCTACTATGACCAACATATATTTTGGTCTTCCTACTCTAGGTAGTTCAGTATAACCTACTTGTATACTCTGGAAGGGTCTCAATCCTGGGTCTCTTCCACCCGGGGCCTGTTTTCTCAAGACTTTTTTATTTACCTTTCTGCATATTATACATCCCTCACATATTTGTTTAGCAATGGTATATATTCCTTTACATCCATATTCCCTAAGAACTAAATCACACATTGCTTGTACTCCCCAGTGGCTGCCTTGATGTAGGATAGCCATAATCTCCCGCATCATTATTTTGTTTAACATTTCCCTTCCATCAGGTAACCTCCAATGCCCGTCTGCTGTTTTTGTAGCCCCTAAATCTCTCAATTCTTTTTCTTCTCTTTCTGTAAATATAGGAATTTCCCTAGGACCTGGGACAGTAGGTGTTAGGGAATGAATCACCACTTCTTGTGGGTTCAGGGCGGCTTCCCTAGCCACTTCATCAGCTAATCTATTTCCCCTAACCTCTGGTTCATTTCCTTTCTGACAACCATTCACGTGCACTGCGGCTGTTTCTCGGGGGAATAATAGAGATTCCAAGACCCGTTTAATCAATTCTTCATGAACCAATTCCTTACCCGGGCTGTTGATCAGTCCTCTTTCCTGCCATATCTTTCCGAAAGTGTGCACAACACCAAATGCATATTTAGAATCAGTGTATACTGTTCCTTCTTTATTTTCTAATGCCCTAAGAGCTCTTTCCAATGCATAGAGTTCGCAGGTCTGAGCTGACCACCCATTTGGCAGCCTTCCTGCCTCCACCACACTACCTTTTGTCCCATCTACAACTGCGTACCCATTATGTCTTTTCCCTTCAGTCACCCGGGATGATCCGTCTATAAAAAGTCTAGCCCCTGCATGAAGTGGAATATCTCTCAGGTCCATCTCTCAGTTTGGTATTCAATAATGTCAAGGCAGTCGTGCCCTGGATTATGAGGAGAGTCTCCTTTCCCTTTCCAAAGAAAGGCAGCTGGATTTAAACAATTGTCAGTGACCAACACTAGATCATCCTTTTCTATCGGTATCGCCTCATATTTCAAAATCCACGAGTCTGTCAACCATCGCCCAGCTTTTTGGTTTAGGATCGTTCTCACTTGGTGTGGGGTGCTTACTATTAGGGCTCCCCCAAACGTAAGCTTTCTGCTTTCCTCCACCAACAGTGCAGTGGCAGCCACAGCCTGCACACACTCAGGCCACCCTCGGGATACTGGATCCAATAGCTTTGAAAGATATGCTACTGGCTGTCTCATCCCTCCCCACCTCTGGGTTAATACTCCCAAAGCCGCTCCCTTATCGACGGTGGCAAAGCGGTGGAAAGGTTTATCTTGCGAAGGTAAGGCTAACACGGGGGCATGAATCAAATGTCTTTTGAGTTTCTCAACTAGTTCTTTTTCCTCATCATCCCAATTTAGACATTTTGGCTCCCCCTCAAATAGTTTGAGATATAATTTCCTAGTCTTCTGAGCATAGGAATCTATCCACAATCTGCAATATCCTGTTAGACCCAAAAATTTGCGTAACTCCCGTTTAGTGCTGGGCAGTGGCATCCCCACTATTCCCTCTATCTGTTCGGGGCTTATCTTTTGCTTGCCCTCACTCACGAAATGTCCCAAGTATTTTACTTCTTGCTCCACATATTGTAATTTGTTTTTAGATACTCGCAGTCCTTGCTGGCCCAGGAAATTCAATAATTTGTTAGTGGCTTCTATTACTCCTTCTCTTCTTATTCCTGATACGAAGAGGTCGTCTACATACTGCAACAGCTTAGTCCCCTTGGGGCTGCTAAATTTCTCCAATATTTGTTCTAACATCTGTCCAAATAAATTCGGAGATTCCGTAAACCCCTGGGGGAGCACAGTCCACTGGTATTGCTGTTTCCGTCCTGTCTTGGGGTCTTCCCATTCAAAGGCGAACAAATTCCTACTTTCCTCCACCAAGGGACAAGCCCAAAAGGCATCCTTTAAATCTATCACACTAAACCATTTGTGATCATGAGGGATCTTACTTAATAACGTGTAGGAGTTTGGCACCACTGGGTGCCTGATCTGTACTATTCGATTTAATGTTCTCAAATCCTGCACCAATCGATAAGTTCCATCAGATTTCCGCACTGGTAGAATTGGGCTATTATAAGGAGACATACATGGCTCCAACAATCCATCTCTAATCAGTCCCTCAATTACTGGCTGCAGTCCTCGTTTACCTTCTATGGAAATAGGATATTGTTGTTCACAGACAACGTCCCCTTTCCGTTTTAAATTTATTAAAAGGGGAAGGATCTGTAGTTTTCCACGATTCCCTTCTCTAGCCGATACAATAGGGTCTACCTTTCTTTCCACATCCTCTGTCAACATTGCCAGTTGTACAACTAATTATTTTTCCTGAATTCCAATCTCCAGTCCTAAGAGGATAATTAAGTCTCTCCCCAGTAAGTTACTTCCTATATTAGGGATATACAGCAGTTCCCCTGTGACCCTCTCCTTAGGACCTTCTATCATCATAGGTTCAAATACCGGAACAGTAAATCCTTCCCCTTTTACCCCCGAAACAGTAATTGACCGTGTTGATATTTCTGCCTTCTTTGGTTTAAAATTCAGCGATGACCGTGCCACCCCCGTATCTACTAAGAAGACTACCTCTTCCCTACAGGGTCCCACCTTCAAGTTTATCAAGGGTTCCTGGTGGGCCCCCGAGGGCAGGATCCCCTGACACCCCTGTTCTTCATCAAAATTCATAAACGGAATTGCCCTTTCTTCGCTTTGTGGATCAGGATACTCCCGCTTAAAATACCCTATCTTTCCGCAATAATAGCATCCTGCCTGTGGAGACTTCCATCTCTGCCCCTGTCACCCAAACCCTATATCAAATGCTCCCCCTTGTCCTCTCCCTGTCCCTCTTCCTCTCTGTCCTACATGCTGCCACCCGCTGCTCCGGTTGCTCACTATTGGTTCCATTCTTTTCTTAACTACCTCATCAACCGTAGCTACTATCATTTTTACCTTCTGTTTTTGTCTTTCATCCTCCCTCTTTACAAACACTTTCTGTGCCTCTCTCAACAATTCATCTAATGGTTTTTCACTCCACCCTTCTATCTTCTGAATCTTTCTCTGTATGTCTGGCTATGCTTTTGTCACAAAATGTACTTTCATAAAGACCCTGTGCCACTGGGTCCTCAGGGTTCATTCCAGAATATTTCCGCATTGCAAGAAAGCTGAGGGAGTCTCATCTTTCTCCTGTCTAACTTCAAAGGCTTTAGTCAAATTCTGTGACTTCGGAACTGCCTCTCTTATTCCTTTTAGAATCAGGTCTTTCAATTCCCTCATTTCTTCTCTGTTCTCCGAGTTTTGGTTTTCCCACTGGAGGTCTTTGAGGGGAAACTTCACCTCTCCCTGTCCAGCATCCCCATCTCCAATCGGGTGTTCCCTGTCCCATATTTTAATGGCAGCTCCTCGTATAAGTCCCCTTTCTTCCCCAGTAAATAGTATATTCAAAATAGACATTAACTCAGCCCAGGTATACAGACTGGGCCCCAGAAATTGATCAATTTGTTCAAACAACCCCACCGGATCCTCAACCAGGACCTTCATTTCCTTTTTAAATGTTCTGACCTCCCCACTGGTGAGGGGGGCACTTACAAACCCAATCTCTTTGTCCCCTATGGGTACCTCCCGAAGGGGATTAGTTGTTACGTTCTTCCCCTTTTTCTTTTGTTTTCCCCCCTTAGGCTTTGATTTAGGTCCTCCGGAGGCCTCCTCTACATCTACTGTAGCTTCCCTTTCTTTTGCTGAGGATTGAGGGTCAGGAACAACAACATCCCTGTCCACAGCCCCCTCATCCTCCTCTTGTGAATCATCTGTTCCCTGTCCCTGTCTGTCTGTCTCTCCTCCTTCCCCATGTTCACCTAACCTGTTTTTATGGTACGGTGGGGCAAACAGCCAAGAGGATCGCAGAGACTAGGTGGGGCAGAGGGGGAATCCTTTGTCTTTACTAACATCAATCCCAAACTGCCCTTCCAACAGGATGCATAGACCGCCTCCTCTTCACTAAAAGATTGTTTTCCATTCACATACAAACCTAAATACTGACAGACTCAATCCTCGTCCGATCCATACTTTGGCCAGAAGACAGACAGACGAAGGATTGGTTCTTTGGTCCATACTAAACAACAATATTTAATCATTTTCTTTTTATCTTTTGCCCTTGTACAAGTATTACTTGTCCAATCCCGCAACATCCTCCCCAACGGACTTGCAGGAGGAATGTTACCAGGGACTCTTTCTTCCTTTACTCCGTGACAGCAACTCTGCCTACCCCCCATTTCCCGGGGCCCTCGCTAGTCCCTCAGGGAGTAAATACCTATTTCCCAGCCACAAAGGCAATACTTAAAAGTCAGGTTTCTTACCTTGGTCTGTGCACAGAGTTGCCTGGCCCCTTTTTCGCTGTATCTGCTATCGAGCTCCTATCACTGTCTGATTCAGGTGTCTCTCTTGTGGGATTCACACCAGTCGCCCAAGGGAGCAGACCAAACCGGGAGACGAGACCGCTCCTCAATGGGGAACAGGACGCATCTTCCCAGTATCCAAGGCCAGCCACTCCCCTCGGTGATGGAAGAAAATCCCGGACAGCCCCCCATTGTAAGAAACAAAGCTCACTCACTAAACAATTGCAGTCCGAGACAAAACTCTGAATCAGTAGTGTCCTTTATTTGTACACTTGCAAGTGGGTGCAATGTCTAATGCCAGACAAGGCAGAGGACAAATCCACATCAAATTCAACAAACTCTCGAAATTTATACAATTTGAGTCCCTCCATATTTTTTTCTTATTTCATTGTTTGCCCCCCGTCCCCCGGCTTATGTCACTCATTTCCCTAAGACTGATCCCACAACTTCTGTTTATCCGGCCTTGTCCGTGACAAATGCCTATCTCTGGCCCCATAAGGTCGTTTGACGTCATCCCACTGCAGGTCATCGCTAGGCGTATTCTTTCTTTATCAGTATTTACTCCTTCCATCTGGGCCTCTCCGGAGGCCACTCTGACCTTCATGACCTCTTTAATTAGGGTTTGTTCCTGTGTCTCCGTACAAGTGGGAAACAGATGTTCTTACCTACTGTTATACAAGCGATTGCGTTCTCTTACAACTTCTTATCTATTAACCCATACATCCACCATTGTTTTGTAATCACCTATCATGCTGACATACCATTTTAACTGATTATATATTTCCTCTATATAGTGTCCATTCTTGTTGACTCAGCTTTTGGCTGAAACAATTACACACTGATGTGAGTTCATTTACTCTGTATCAGAACTTATAATTGCAGAAATAACATTAATTCACCAATATTCCACACTCAGCATCTGTATCCCTCTGCTCCCCACCTACTCATGCACCTGTCCAGAGGCATCTTAAATGAATCTACCTGCCTGCCTCTACTGACAATGCGTTTTAGGCATTTACCACCCTCTGTATAGAGTAATTGTCGTGTATATACCCCTTAAACTTTTCACCTCTCTACTTGAATGTGGGAAAAAGCTTCTCTGTATCTACCCTGTCTATACCCTTCATGATTTTGTAACCTCAATCAGGTCCCACCTCAATCTCCTACTTTCTAATGAAAACAGTCCTAACTGACTCAGCTTCTCTTCATAGTTAGCACTTTCCATACCAGGCCACATCCTCGTAAACTTTCTCTGCACCTTATCCAAAGCGTCCACATCCTTTTGGTAACGTGGCGACCAGAACTGGACGCAGAATTCTAAATGCGGCTGAAACAATGTCTTGTAGAATTTTAACATGACTTTCCAGCTCTTATACTCAACACCCCATCCGATGAAGGCAAGCGTACCGTATGTCTTCTTGACCACTCTACCCACCTGTGCAGCAACCTTCAGGGTACAATGAACCTGAACTCCCAGATCTCTCTGCTCATCAACTTTTCCCAAGGCTCTTACATTTACTGTATAATTCGCTCTCGAATTAGACTTCCCAAAGCACATCACCTCACATTTGCCTGGATTGAACTCCATCTGCCACTTTTCCACCCAACTCTCCAGTCTATCTGTATTCTTTGACAGTCCCCTATGCTTTCTGCTACTCCACCAGTCTTCATGTCATTTGCGAACTTGCTGATCATACGAACAGTGGCTCTGGCACTGATACCTGTGGAACACCACTGATCACCTTTCTCCTTTACAAGAAACTCCCTTCAACTACTACTCTGTCTCCTGTTGCTCAACCAGTTCTTTATCCACCTGGCTCGAACACTCTGCACACCACATGACTTCACTTTCCCCATTAGTTTACCATGGGGAACCATATCAAACGCCTTACAAAAGTCCATGTGTATGACATATACAGCCCTTCCTTCATCTAACAATTTGGTCACTTCCTCAAAGAACACTCTTAAGTTGGTAAGGCATGATATCCCCTGCACAAAATCATGTTGCCTATCACTGCTCAGCCCATTCTTTTCCAAATATAAATAGATTTTTTCATTCAGTACGTTCTTCAGCAACTTTCCCACCACTGACATCAGACTCACTGGTTTGTAGTTACCCAGAATTTCTCTACTACC
Organism: Chiloscyllium plagiosum; assembly: GCF_037043375.1. Classification (NCBI taxonomy): domain Eukaryota; kingdom Metazoa; phylum Chordata; class Chondrichthyes; order Orectolobiformes; family Hemiscylliidae; genus Chiloscyllium; species Chiloscyllium plagiosum. The sequence continues at coordinate 11,312,198 of NW_028270187.1, forward strand.
CTTCTTGTACAGGCGGACAATATGAGCAACCCTGCAGTCCTCCAATACCTCACATGTATTTAATTTTCCCAATGTTTACTGGGATACACTTAATACCAGAGCCCTGGATGTGGCAGAATTTGTAAGAAGCATCCAGGACAGTATTCTCGAGCAGTATGTCAATAGTTCAACGAGGGGAGGGGCCATATTGAACCTGATGTTGGGGAATGAGCCAGGCTAGGTGGAGAAGTTGCGGTGGGGATTCCTTTGGGAACAGTGACCACAATTCTGTAAATTTTAGTATACTCTTAGACAGACAAAAAAGGGAAGCATACTAAACTGGGCCAAGGCCAATTATATCAAAATTAGGCAGGAGCTGTAAAATGGGGATTGGACACAGCTGTTTGAAGGGAAGTCCACAGTTGATATGGGGGAGGCTTTCAAAGATAGGTTGAAGATAGTGCAGGATAGGCATGTCCCATTGAAAGCAAGGGATAGGGAAGGCAAGAATCATGAACCATGGATGAAGGGAGAAATCTTACAACTAGGCAAGAGGAAAAGGGAAGCGTACATAAGGTCCAGGCTGGTAAGAACAGAACGAGCCCTGGATGAATATCGGGAGAGTAGGACCAGTGTTAAACGAGGAATCAAACAGGCTAAAAAGGGTCATGACATTGCTTCAGCGAGCAGAATTATGGAGAATCCCAAAGCCTTTTATTCTTGTATAAGAAGCAAGTGGGTAACTAGAAAAAGGATTGGTCCACTAAAGGATAAGGAAGGAAGGCAGTGTATCGAACCTGAGAAAATGGGAGATTCTGAATCATAACTTTGCATCAGTGTTCACGGAGGAGAGGAACTTGATGACTGTTGCGATTAGAGATAGAAGCTTGATTACTCTGGATCATGTTGACGTTAAGTAGGAAGATGTGTTGGGTAAGCTAGACGTTATTCAGGTAGACAAATCCCCAGGATCAGATGGGATTTATCCCAAGTTGCTCGGGGAGGCGAGAGAGGAAATAGCTGGCGCCCTGACAGATATCTTTGTAGCATCAGGTGTTCTTCCTCCAGGCTTCGGGTGGTTATGTCCAAGTACAGTCTTGAGACAGCCCAGGGAATCCCTTGTGGACTCGGACCTGTAAAGCCTTCTCTTGGTTCATCTTGGAGATTGTACTCTTTGGAAGTCTGCAATAAAAACCTCTTACAGACCGTTTAGTTTAATTTTAGTCATCCCCTTTATTCACTAATAGCATCACTGTTACAACATCACACTGATACCTATAAGCTAAACTAATGAGTTTTAATAAACTAGGAGAGTGGGGTACCATCTTTTCAAGTGCCCCAGTAGTCCACTGCGATGCACTGCTACAAAGTGGCTTATTTTATACAAATGTTTACAAAAAAATTGCATGTTCTTAATTAGACAGATAACAATGAAAGACAATAATTTGTAAGGAATAAAAGTTGATTGACAGATCTGTGTGCACTTGACTGATCACTCCTACAGGCCATGAGATATCCATCAGATAGGAAAAACATACCCAGATGAGTTAAGCATCTGCTCGCGAGATAAGCTCCTATAAAGAAATACCAGTCTAAATTAAGTGGGAGATGTCATAAGGTAAGCTTGCATGTCTGATATCATTGTTTTACAAAATGGCTTCTTAGCAAAGGTGGCAAACTTTTGACCATAAAATGGCTTCCCGACAGATTGTGTCAGGAATTGTCTCTTCAATGTTAGGTTTAGAATAATTTTAAGCCGGGAGCAGATTCCTGTTTTTTATCTGCAGCACAAAATCATTCTGTATCTGAGGCTGAAATGTTTCTGCACGGTTATATTTAAAATGATTAATTAGTCTTGAATTAAACACTCCTTCTTTTCAAGATTGTGATTCAAATTCAAATAAGACATAAGATCTGACTCGTTAGCATTGACTGTGGGGCAGTCTGTATGGTCTGTAGAGAACAGCAAGTAAGTTAAAGCTTCATTAATATTACCTTTTGCAGAGTTTGCATTTAATAACTGGCAATGGCTACTCAATAGCATCATAGAGTCCCAAAATGTGGTTAAATTCAATCCATAGCAGATAAGCACTAAGTGTTAATTTTCTACAGGCTCCAATAGCCTCAGCACTAAAATGGTCTCTCCCTCTAATGGCCTTTTGAACTCTCAAGTCAGCAAAGATTTTTTTTTTAATTAACCCCCACACTACCACCTAAGTGCGGTAGTGCTTATTTTTTTTACCCCAGCACCCATGGTGTGTGTGTATACGTGTGAGACACAGTGAAAGACACACAGTGCACAAATCTTTATTCACTTTCCACCACCAGGAAGATAGGAAAACACCCAAGTGGCCAGTGACAAGCACTGCCTTTATTCCCTGTTTTAAAAAAAAAATTCTTTTTTTTTGCTTATTATTTTTTTTCCCCCAGCACCCATGGTGTGTGTGTGTGCAGGTGTGAGACACAGTGAGAGACACAGTGCACGAATCTTTATTCAAATACCACCACCATGAAGATACGAAAACACCCGGGTGGCCAGTGACAAACACTGCCCTTCACATCAAAGGGCAGTGAGCAAAGATTTTATTCTGTCTCTCTCCGCCCCACTTGCAAGGGTTAATAAGAATTCATTATAATTGGCAGCATCCTGCCATTCATTACAAATGTTTTGATAGTACTGAGTTCCCTTTCAGGGTCAGAGTGAAACACACTCATTAATTTCACAAGGGAATGGCTGTGAATGTTATCACTTGGTGTCCTGTTCACACAGTTTCACTGATGCTAAGGCAAATGTTCTTAATTGTCCTACAGCATCCTGTTATCATTTGGTGAGCCCAGATGTCCCTATCTTTGGCATTCCCTGAGATCCCCCATTTTTCTGAGCCTTCCTGTCTGTCTAATTTCTAGTGCAGTAAATGTGTTCTATAATTCAGCATTATATTTTAGTCTAAATGCTTAAAGACAGGTCTTAAGGCTATAGACTTTCTCATTCCCTTGTTTTGTCATTTCATGACAACTACTTGGCTTAAACAAGTATACTTAGTCCATTCAGTCAATTTGTATTCTTAATAAGTCAAGTGCCTCCTCTGGCAAGTCATCATCCGGAGGAGCAGAATCTGAAAAATACTGGATTTCAACATGGAAGTTCGGGCATGGAGGTAGAGGGGGAGACATGGGTCGATTACTGAGATTCCTCTTTGGCTTAGGTGAAAAGCAATGTACAATCCATTTCATGCATAAGTGGATGGCAATGTATATTCCTAGGATGAGACCAAGGATTATCAGGACATCTCACACGGGATCCATCCATACAGCGACCATAGCCAACAAGTAATACTCCATCCACATGAATCGGATGACTGTGGGCCAGGTACGTTCCCTGCATCATGACCCATTTTGTTGATAACATCTGTATCGTCCAAAATGTCTTTCAAGAAATCAACGATGTGGATGCAACATTGCGGGCCAAGGACTGAACAAGCGTCTCCTTCTTTAGCAAGGAGAAAATCTAGCACTAGTCGATTGAGAAGCATCATCATCTGAGTCTCCTGTAACTCTTTGTTCACTAGTTTCAAAGCATGGGTGGTCAAGTTGGCAAGTGTTTTGATATCATACGCAAGGTCACTTATCTGATCTAGGGCCATCTCAATATCCCAGCCAGGAATAAGGCCTCCCAGAAACCTGGACCACCAGGTTTGTTGATGGAAGAAGTTGTGTAAGTCCCATTTTGTTTTTCCTCTACTTGTGGTTTCATACTGATTCACCTGCTGGTGGGTGTTCCATTCATGGGTCAGGGTGTTTAGCTTGAATAAAGAAACTATTAGTAACAGGAGGAAGATTGGGAGTGCATAGTATTTTTGGTCTTTCTTCATCTTTCCAGCTTGTCTTGATAATTACTGTAGCGACTGAATCCAGGAAACATGTAAAGATATTTCTGTCAGTGGCAGTAGGTTGGATAGGATAGGATTCCATCAAGAAGGTATAAGTGGTCAGTCTCATAGCAGTAGGTGCCTTCGGGTTTGGTGATTTATGTACTATGTGCTCAATACTGCAATCTGTATGGTTCATTTTGAAAAGGGAACAGACGAGCATCTCAAGGTAGCAATTTTCAGTTGACGGAATGGACGAGGTTATGGAATTGTGCCATCTCACGATGACTGGCATAGAAGTGTTGCAAGGATGACAATAAGATCGAGAGTCATGTTTGGATACGCAATGGGAGTAGTTTAAATGAGTTTCAGCTGGGCAGCTGCATTAAAAGCTTCCAATGGTATTGGTACAGCTATCATACATACAGTCACATTGGAGTTTTAGCTGGTCTGAGTTATCACAGAAGGGTTGGTTACATTTGGGCACATGTACTTGGGTTGGGCTTTCATCGGATGCCTGTATCAGTACTAACACTAGAACTGTGACGGGGGCTACAAGCTTGCAATGGCCTTTGTAGACCCATGTTGAGCATCCTTCTACCTTTACTGCAGTTTCAGTTGTTAGAAGAACTTGATAAGGACTTTTCCAGGGGGTCCCAATTTTCCACAATTAAAGTCTTTCAATAGTATGTAATCACCAGGGTTAATGTCTTTAAACATTGGAGCTCTTTCTTCCTTCCCTGGTATCTAATAGGCTTATTTGACCTGTTGATGATAAGACTGCAATGCCTTGGTTAGTTTATTCAGGTACCTGTGCATCTATTCTGCCATGAAAGCACATCAACAATGTGTTGGGCAGTTAATGGTGCAGATCAGGGAGTCCTCAGGGGCTTTCCATATATTAGTTCAGCTGCCGAGAATCCTGTCTTTTTCTGTGTCATGGATCTCATATTAAAAAGGGTGATTGGAAGTACTTGCAGCCAATTAAGGCCTGCTTCTTCTACCAATTTGCTCAGCTGGCCTTTTAGGGTACCATTGGCTCTTTCTACAATTCCCGCTGCTTGGGGATGGTTGGCACAATGGAATTTTTGATACATTTTCAAGCTCTTACATCGTTCCTTGTTTCGCTACACAGAGAAATGGGGGCCATTATCAGAAGAGACCGTTACTAGTATTCCAAATCTGGGTATGATTTCCCTTAACAGAATTTTACAAGTAGTTGTTGTTATGCAGTACAGGGATAAGCTTCAATCCATTACTAAATACATTGATAATCACTAAGCAATACTTATAACCGTGGCATCTAGGTAACTATAAAGTCTAACTGGATAGTATCAAAAGGTGCACTTGGCAAGGGAGTTTCACTTGGTGGACACTTTATTCCTTTCCCGGGATTATACTTTTGTTGAATTAGGCAATTTGAAGCTACTTGTTTTGCTTTTTCTTTCAGGTGGGAATTCCACCAAGTTTGGAGAATTCTGTCTACCATTCCCTCCACACCTACGTGCATATGCGTATGAACATAATCAACTAGAATAGGCAAAAGCATGTCGGGCAGATGTCTGTCTTACCAGCATAACCCAAAGCTTGTTATAACTACTTACATAACAACCATGGTTCATCCATCTTTATCTTTCCTCATCAAAGGCGTCCCCCGATGGGTCCGTACTTGCTCTCGGTCAGGCATGGTCGGGTGTCAGAAGAGGAAATAGGAGAGTCTCTCTTTGGTTTCCTATTCGTCATTTGAGTAACCATGTCTTTTTGCTCAAGAGCTGCTTTCTTAGCAGCTGCTGTCAGCAGAATTGTTGCCTTTAGTGACATTGGATGTATCAGAGGAGTGAGCAGAACATTTGATCCTTGCCAATTGAGGGCGAAATTGAATAGCAATGAGGAGATTAGCATCACAGGCATTGAGGGTCAGGATTCCTGATGAGCTAAGGAAGCCGCACTGCTGCCAAAGTTGAACAAAATTATGGGCACATCTAAAGGCATAATGGGAATCAGATATTAGCTGACTTTCTTTTAGCAAGTATACAGGCATGGGTGAGAACAAGGAGTTCAGCTTGCTGGGCAGAACAGGGTGGGTGGACAGAATAAGTTTAGTGTCTGAGAAAAAGTGACAATCGATATCCTGACATGCATTTGCCCTCTGGAGAGATAGAAGAAGAACCATCGACATAAAGTAAGATCTGGGTTAACTGGAGCCGATCAGTAAGATCAGGATGTGGTTTCTTAACAAATTAATTTATGAGAACACAATCATGGGGAGGATCAAGCAATTCAAGATATTCGTCCTGTACGAATGTAACAGGGTTAATGTGAGAGCAGTATTTAAGGAGAGAAGCGGATTCTGAGTGGAGGATGTTTAGAGGTAAGCGAGGATATTGCAGAATGGGAGGTACAGACGTCTACATTTTGATGCAAAGTTATATTAGAGGCAGCCAATCCCACAGCATGGATGTTTGGGAGAATCTGGGTGCAGTTTTAAAGTAATCATGTAGAAGTCATGTGTACTTTCATCTTGAATTATTTAAATATGGTGCCAGTAGAATGCCACAGGCTGTGTGTAAATACTAATTAGGGGGCCGAGTTGTAATTGTCAACTTTATAGTGGCCTAATCCTTCCAAGTGGAATTTTAAATTTTAGTAGTTTGAATTTGACTTGCACTTCTGGTTGTTTTAAAGTTGAACTGAAATACCTTTTTTTTGAAAAACTAGCAATGTTTGGTTCTTTCAGCAGTGCATCATTTTCTTTGACTATCTGGTTAAAGAGTACAAACTGATTTTAAAAGCAGCAGTTAGATTGATCAAAATCAGTGATCTTAAGTTCACTCATCTGTGCAATTGTAATACTCCTAACACACTATGACGAATGATTAGTTGGGGGAAGGGCATGGATCTCAGCAGATTGGTCCTCAGAGTAGGGAGGGGGGTTCAGGTGACTTTGTTTTATGAAGCTTGTTCGCCTTGACCGTACTGTGGGTGATTTTTGAGGAGGTCGGCTGATGGGAGGAGAGACATAAAATATTTCCTTCTCCAGATCAGAATCCCATTCCTTATCCACAGATGGATCAGGATTCTTTATGGATCTTTGGGAGAGGGGAGGATGGGGTATAAGGAACAGTCTCTGTCATTCATCTGGTCCTGCATGGCTGCAGCCTGTTCTTATTCTTATTTCCTTTTCATTGGGGCTCTTGACATTTCAGCTTAGGTTCTAAATCTTTGCTTTCCTTTTTTGCTAGCCAATTCCAATTCTGCTTCTAAGTCATATGCTTCGAATTTGCATTTTAGTTCTGTCCAATCTAATTCAGACCCTTCCTCAGTTAATGGACTAACTCCCTTTTTAATAGAGTTTTGTCTTCATGATGATTGCATTGATTTTTCCCAAACTACCTTTTTCCACACTCATGGCTTCTTCCTGCTCACTTCCCTTTTTTCCCCAAATCCCTTGTTCAATTTTAATGAGTAGAGTTAAATCATGTGTGCCTCCTAGAGGCCAATCCTTATTTTGTTGAGCAGCTGCAGCCGATTGTTCCCTTAATTGTTTCTCATAATTAGGATACAGACTTATTATTTCCGTTGGGGGATGTTTGTCTTTCATCTTATCTGGAGTTCACAGAACTACTGATCGACAGGGGCACCAACCCCAGTCACGACAGGGCACAGACACAAAACACAAACATTCACTCACCAACAAATAAATGTGCATCCAAAGTGAATCTCAAAGGGTTAAACTTTCTTCAAGCTGCAGAGAGTTAGCATTAAGTCTCTGTGTGCCTGTCTTGCTTTCTCTCTCTCTCTGTCTCTCTGGGCGGCATGGTGGCACAGTGATTAGCACTGCTGCCTCAGAGTGCCAGAGACCCGGGTTCAGGTGACTGTCTGTGTGCAGTTTGCACATTCTCCCATTGTCTGCGTGGGTTTGCTCCGGGTGCACCGGTTTCCTCCCACAGTCCAAAAATGTGCACGTTAGGTGAATTGGCCATGGTAAATTGCCTATAGTGTTAGGTGAAGGGGTAAATGTGGGGGAATGGGTCTGGGTGGGTTGTGCTTTGGTGAAAATGATGCACTGCTGAAAGAACCAAACGTTGTTAGTTTTTCAAAAAAAGGTGATAGAGGAGACCCAGGACCTACATGTGTGGGAGGGGAGTTAGTGTTCAGCCACATGACAATGGGGTTGCTGGGTGCGGGTATCCCAGAGATATTCTCTGAAATGATCCCGCAAGTTTCCAACCTTGCTAGCCAGTCTCCCATGAGGAACCTTATCGAACCCCTCACTGAAGTCCATATAGATCACGTCCACTGCTCTTCCCTCATCAATCTTCCTTGTTAATTCTTCAAAAAACTCAATCAAATTCGTGAGACATGATTTCCCATGCATAAAGTGATGCTGACTATCTGGAATCCGTCATAGCCTTTCCAAATACATGCAAATCCTGTCCCTTGGAATTTCCTCCAACTTACCCATCATAGTCAGGCTCACCGATCCTGATCTTTTCCTTACCACATTCCTTAAACAGTAGCACCACGGTAGCTAACTTCCAGTCTTCCAACACCTCACCTGTGCCTATCAATAATGGAAATATCTCAGCATGGGGCCCGAGCAATCACTTCTCTAGCTTCTCACAGGGTTCTAAGTTACACCTGATCAGGTCCTGATGATTCATCTACTTTTGTGCATTTCAAGACATCCAGCACCACCTCCTCTCTAATATGTACATTTTTCAAATGTCACCGTCTATTTCCCCACATTTTTGAAATTCCATGCCCTCCTCCAAAGTAAGCACTGATGCAAAATATTTGTTTAGTATCTTCCCCCATCTCCTGCAGTTCCAAATATAGGCTGCCTTGCTATTCTTTGAGGGGCTCTATTCTCTCCCTAGTTACCTTTTTGTCCTTAATGTATTTATAAAAACCCTTCAGACACTCCTTCACCCTATTTATCAAAGCTACGTCCTGTCCCCTTTTTGCCTTCCTGATTTCCCTCTTAAGTATATACTCCTACTAATTTTATACTCGAGGGATTCACTCAATCTCTTCTGTCTACCCCTGTCGTATGCTTCTGTCTTTTTTTTTGAATGAAAATCTCAATTTTTCTAGTCACCCAGCATTTCTTTTACCTACCAGCCTTTACTTTCACCTGGACAGAAATATACTGTCTCTGGACTCTCGTTATCTAATTTTTGAAGGCTTCACATTTTCCTGCCATTGCTTGACCTGCAAACATCTGTCACCAATCAGCTTTTGAAAGTTCTAGCCTAATACCGTCAAAATTAGCCTTGCTCCAATTTAGAGCTTCAACTTTTAGATCCGAGAGTTTGGGGCTGGAAAAGCACGACAGGTCAGGCAGCATCCGAGAAGCAGGAAAATCAACGTTTCCAGCAATAGTCCTTCATCGATTTTCCTGCTCCTCGGATGCTGCCTGACATGCTATGCTTTTCCAGCACCACACTCTCTACTCTAATCTCCAGCATCCACAGTACTCAAACCCTTAAACTATGGCTGTCTCAGTCGATGTTTGGAAAGTTACAATTCCCTACCATAACCACCCCATTATTCTTACAAATAACTGAAAACTCCTTACAAATTTGTTTCTCAATTTCCGGCTGACTATTTGGTGGTCTATAATACAATCCCAACAAGGTGATCATCCCTTTTTTATTTCTCAGTTCCACCCAAATAACGTCCCTGGTTGTATTCTTCCCTAAGTGCAGCAGTAATACCATCCCTCATCAAAAACATCACTCCCAATCCTCTCTTGCCCCCTTTTCTATCCTTGCTATAGCATTTATATCCTGGAGGGTAAGATCCCACTCCTGTTCATCTCTGAGCTACATTTCTGTAATTGCTATGATATCTCAGTACCATGTCTCTAACCATAACCTGAGGACATCTGCCTTCCTTGTTAGGCCTCTTGCGTTGAAGTAAATGCAGTTTAATTTATCAGTCCGACCTTGTTCTCTGCTTTGTTCCTTCCTGCCCTGAATGTTTTACTTGTTCCCTTTCCCAACTGTACCACTCTCAGATTGATTTCTGTCTTCATTATTTCCCACATTATTAGTTAAAAACCCTCTTGAGCAGCTCGAGCAAATCTCCTTGCCAGAATATTGGTCCCCTTTCAATTCAGGTGCAATCCATCCTTCCTGTCCAAGTCACTTCTACCCCAGAAGATTTCCAAAGATCCAAAAATGTCAACCCTTCTCCCATGCACCAGTTCCTAAGCCACACATTCATCTACTCTATCCTCCTATTCCTATACTCACGAGCTCACAGCACGAGGAGTCATCCAGATATGACTACCTTCAAGGTCCACCTTTTTAAATTACTGCCAAACTTTCTATATTTTCCCTTCCTCTGCCATTGGTTCCAATGTATACAATGACGTCCTCTGGTCACTCTACCCTTTGAGAACATTCTGCACCATCTCCGAGACATCCTTGATCCTGGCACAGGGAGGTGACACACCATTTTTATTTTTTGCTGCTGACCACAGAAACTTGTTTGTGCCTCTGACTGGAGAGTCCCCATCACAGTTGATCACTTGGATCCCAACATAACCCTCGTTGCATTAGAACTGGCTTTTCCTGCTCCCTGAGAGCCCATCACCCCCTACATTTTCCAAACAGCATACTTGTTTGAAATGGGGGTAACCACAGAAGACTCCTGCACCACCTGCCTACCCCTCCTACCTTTCCTGGAGCTAACCCATCTACCTGACTGTTTGCGGTTTTTCTCCCTTCTGATAACTGCCATCCGTCACAACCCCTACTGTGTTTGGAAAGTTAAAATCCATAACCATAACCACCCATTGTTCTTACCGATAACTGAAATCTCCTTACAAATTTGTTTCTCGATTTCCGATTGACTATTCAGTGATCTGTAATACAATCGCAATAAGGTGATTATCTCTTTCTTATTTCTCATTTCCACCCAAATAACTTTCCTGGATGTATTCCTTATTGTAATATTCCTCTTGTAAATTCCTCATTCCTCCATCTGATCCATGTGATCCAGTAGGATTCACAACCAAACAAACATACTGCAGACATAATCAACAGTAACATCGAAACTCTCCCGAAATTCCCACATCTGGCAGGAAGAGCATATTACACTACGAAAGGCCATATTTCCTCGACAATCTACAGAACAAGACAATAGCACCATTGTTTTGCTATAAAAACCAATGCTCCAGGCTAACCTCGTACTTACAGTTTACATTTTTTACATTTAATCAAGGGACAGATTTCAATAAAACGCATAACCAAGAAAGAATCCACTCTGTACACTAATCCAGACATACAGCAAGGTTACATGTTAAAAACTATGCACTTATCTGTTCCTGTGCTGCGAGCTCTCCCACACAGGTTCCTCCAAAGGTAGCTGTGAATTTTGCTGTTTGTTAATTTTTCCTACACTCACTCTGATGTCCTGTAACAGCTGATTCACTGCTGTGTCAGTTAGCAGTGTAGGTTTCTTTCTCTCTCCTTTTGTTTTGGGCTCCTGTACCCTGGGGCAAAGATCTTGGCTATTCACCCTATCCTTGCCCCTTATACACTTCTGTAAAGTCACCCCTCAGCCTCCGATGCTCCAGGGAAAACAGCCCCAACCTGTTCAGTCTCTCCAAAAACCTCAAACCCTCCAAGTCTGAGAACAGCCGCGTAAATCTTTTCCAATCCCTTTCAAAGTTTTATAACATCTTTCCTATATCAGGGAGACCAGAACTGAATGCAGTATTCCAAAAGTGGCCTAACCAATGTCCTGCATGGCTGCAACATGACTTCCCAACACCTCTTCTCAATGCTCGAACCAATAAAGGAAAGCATACCAAACACCTTCACTATCCTATCTACTGGCCTCTGCACTTGCAAGAAACTATAAACCTGCACTCCAAGGTCTCTTTGCAACAGCTCACATTTATTTAAATTATCCATCTGCTAAGCCTCAGACCATCAGTACATCCAATCAATTCTAATTTATATCAAATTTCCTTTGCTTTCTCATTTGGATAGAAGTGTACATACATCTAGGCGGATAGACTGGGACTTTTTTCACTGGATCATAGGAGGTTGAGAGGTGACCTTGTAGAGGACTATAAAATCATGAGGGGTATAGATGAGGAAAACGGCAAGTGTCTTTTCCCTAGGCTAGGGGTTTCATGATTAGGGAGCAAATGTTGAAGGTGAAAGGAGAAAGATTTATTCAAAACAACGAGGATCACTTTTTTTTTAAAGAAAGCAGTTTCTATGTGGAATGAATGTCCAGAGGAAGTGGTGGATACGGGTACTGTGACAACGTTTAAAAGACATTTGCATAAGTTCATGAATCAGAAAGGTTCAGAGGGATATGGGCCAAATACGAGCAACTGGGACTAGTTTAATTTTAGAACATAGTAAGCATGGACGAGATGAACTGCTGGGACTGTTTCTGGGTTGTATGACTCTAACTGTTCTGTACTGGTCATAAAACTATTTTCTTGCCTTTCCCCAGAACCATCCACTTCTTTGTTGTTCAAAAATCAGATGAACTCAGCCTTGAATATATTCAATGACCCCCTAACTGCAGGAAGACATCCCCACTTCTGAACTCCATTCCTCTTGCCAATCTCATTGCTTGCTGCACCTATCTGACAACTGACATTGACTGGTGTAGAAGGACACATGTCATTCCTGACGAAAGGCTCAAACCCGATCCATCACTTCTCCTGCTCCTTGGATGTTGCCTGTCCTACTGCGCTTTTCTAGTGCCAAACTTTCTGACTCTGATCACCAGCATCTGCAGTCCTCACTTTCTCCACATCCCAATGTATCACCATTTAAACCTTAAACCTCTTTTCTGCTTTTTTTTTGCAGCAAAGGTTATAACTTCATACTGTGGTCCTGCATTTGCCATGTGTTTGCCAATTGAGACCCAGACCTGGACGACTTTTCCAGAGTCTGTCCCCTCCCTGGATTCACTCCCTTTTCTTTCAGTTCCTGCAAGTCAACAATTGAATCCCAGAATGAAACAAGAATTGGAAAACTGGGTGAGAAAAGAGACTGCTGTACACACAGATGTTGGCCAGAGGAAGTTGCAGTCTGGGGTGAAGCTCAATCTTCATTCAGAGAGAGGAGCAGCAACTTCCAAAGCTCATGGTCCAATGGCCGCATTCAGACAAAAGGAGGGTTGTGACTGGCAGGAGGACCACACACCTTCCGGTTGTCCAGGGCTCCTCACTGGTCCATTAAAAAATGTCGCAGGCCATTTCCGCGGTGAGCGAGGAGCATGCACATTATTTTGCTGACACCGGTGAACATTCACAGTGCTTGCTGACTCTGAGGAGCATGCAATGTGAAGATGCTGGTGCTACTGACAAATTTAAAGTGTCTAAATGCCAATCGTTTAGAAAAAGGGCTGCAGTCACAATTTTCTTTCCCTACCATGGCTCGATATTTTATTTCATTCTGTTTACATTTTGTCTGGGGGCTCAACCTTTGTATGTGTTTCCCCAGGGTAGAATGCTGTCCAAATCTAGAGGGCATAGCTTTAGGGTGAGAGGGTGAAGATTTAAAAGGGAGTTGAGGTGTAACCTTTTCATGCAAAGGGTGGTGTGCGAATAGAATAAGCTGCCAGAGGAACTGGTAGAGGCTGCTACAATGATAACATTTAAAAGTCAGCTGGATGGGTATATGAATAGGAAGGGTTTAGTGCGATAAGGGCCAAATGCTGGCAAATAGGTCACTATATTAATTTAGGATATCTTGTTGGTGTGAATCAAAAGGTTTGTTTGCATGCCTCACAACTCTATGGCCCGATTTCTACATAGTCGGAACCAATTGCACAAGACTTTGAATAGACCATTCATCCCTTACAGCCTGTCCTCAGCCGTGGCCTAACTGCGCATATTTCAAGCAATTTTTTCAAAGAATTCTGAAGCTTTTTTAAAAAAATTGAACATGCTTTCAGTCTTTTATGATGTTGCTAAAGATATCATTTTAGCTATTCTCAATTTTAAAGGCCAGCCATTTCTCATGCACTCCCATCTCCCAGGTAGAGTCATTACCATCCATTCTCCCTGTGTTCTTGAAAAGGGCTTGATACAATGATCAAAGAGGGCTTGAAGCATGAGAAAGGATGGGGGTGGGAAGGGTGAGAGAATAGATGGGTGCAGAGGTTGGGGGTAGACAGAGAAAATGGACAGAGGGATAGAAGGTGGGGCTGAATAGAGATTGGGGACAACAGTGTGGGGGAAAGAGAAAGATTGGGGGAATGCAGGGAGAGAGAAAGAGAGAGAAGGGGAGCAGAGGGTTGGAGTGAGAGAGAGTGGGGGGGATGCAGAGAGTGTGGGAGAGAGAGAGAGAATGGGGTTTGTGTTGTGAGGGTGGAGGGGAGTGGGAGTGGAGAGGATTTGGGGGGGGGGGGGGGGGGGTGCAGAGGGTGGAGGGAGAGACAGCACAAATCTCACCTTCACCAGGACTGATGTCAAGTGTCCTGCGAACTGGAACCCATTCTTCCCACAGCAGACAAGCTTCTGAACAGCATCCAACCTAGACCCACCCACTTACCCTGCAGTTCCCCATTGCTAATACATCCTAACCTGCACATGTCTGAACTGCAAATTTTTGAATTGTGGGAGGTAACTCACATAGACACAAGGTGGAGAACGTGCCATAGTCCACAGACAGTTCTCTGAGGGTGGAATCGAACCCAGGTGCCTGGGGTCATGAGGCAGTGGTACTATCTGCTGAGCCATGCCACCCAGAGCTTTGAGGTTCTGCTTTGTCTTTGTAGCTTCTAACTTCTCGTGAGCCGACAGCAGAGGATCTCTCCTCCCGACATTGTTGCATCATCTCCAATGCAACCTCCCTTTCCCACCTCTCCAGCCCTGATCACATCTGTTCCTGAATCCTCCTACTAGACAGACACCGATGCCATCTGGCATCCTGCTGCTAGTTGCAGAGAACAGACAATGCCTGTCATTATTCTGTCCGTTACCACCACCACCACCCACTCCCCAGCATTGTCCTTCGTGTCACCACCCACCACCCAGCCAGTTCACTCCTCTGGCCTGCAGCCCTCTCTCAGATCTCCTTTACCTGTCCACTGACCCAATTAGAAGGCTATCTGGAGGGGAAAACCAACTCCCGGAATAAAGTGTCCAGTTAACTTTACCCATTTTCCTCCCAACATGTCTGCAGCCTGGCTATCAGCTCCATCTCTCTGAGCCGAAGGTCCTCCAACATGTGTTTGCCCTAGAACACAGCATCCAGATCCTCCCAGCAAATTGAAAGACAAGTCCCACCCAGCCTTCTCCAATGTGTGTTGTGTAACTGCTTAATTGTTTCTAGTGGCTGAGCAGAGGCTGATAGCCAGGTTCGGTACCCATGAGGATAGCCACAACCGGGATCTTGGGTTTATATCCACTGTATTGTACACTCATCCACAAGCACATATACACACACTCATGCAGACAGACATTCTCTCTCATACACTTGCTCTCTCCCAGATACACAGACGTACTCTCCACACATGCACCCACCCTTGCAAAGGCTCATTTTCCATCACACATTTTATCAAGCATGCACACGCACACACACACACACACACATGTGCACGTGCAAACTGCCTCTGATGGATGCACAAATACATACAAGTCTTTGGAGTGACTTTTCATTTGCAAAATTACATTTGCAGATACATTCTATTGTGCAATGTTTGAGCAAAATCTGCAGGCAGTCAATCCATATAACATTTTATAAATTCCTACTTTGGAAATTAGAGCCAGTCTCACTCAAGATTGGGATATAGAGAAACTCTAACCTCACAACCTTCATGCATTTTCTGAGCTGAGATGTTAACTTCAGGTTTTAAAAAACGAGATATGTCAAGAATATGACTTGAAGGAAGCTCGAGGATTAACATATTAAATGAACCAAAATTTGCAACCCATTCTAAAAGATGGAAGACTTAACAGCATTCTAGGTTTGTAAATTATATGGTATCAGTTGCATGACACTAATCTTTCACTATAAATTTGTTTCTTGTGATCCTCCTCCACAGCTACCTGATGAAGGAGCAGTGATCTGAGAGCTAGTGCTTCCAAATAAACCTGTTGGAATATAACCTGGTGTTGTGTGATTAACTTTGTCCACCCCAGTCCAACACGAGCTCTTCCGCATAATTTCCAGTGATCACAGCTCACACCTCCCCCGGTGCTGCCAGTAAACCTTACAATGCCAATGAAGCAATGGAGTACCTGCACTCCTGAAAAAAATTACAATTTCTGATGATACGAACTACTCATTCACCGCTTCTTCTGATACAGGACAGCAGAAACTTATTGCTGGAGGCTGAAAGAAATGAGCAGCTTTGAAACAAAAGCCTGTTAGATTGCATAGATTTCAAGGTCCGAGTACGATGGCAAGTTCAAGTAACCTTTGTTGCGACCTAGCTTTGCTACTGCTTCAGATCTTCGCAGTAAAAAGGTGTACAAAATATAGCTTTTTAAAAAAACTGCTCAAGGTCAAAGCGCATACACTACCCACCCACCGTCTCAGACGGTGAGTGGGCTGTCCCCAGTGTGGACCTGCTCATTCATCCGCAGGCCGGAAGCATCAATTAATCCCTTCCAGCACTCGGGCAGGTGAATGGCTTCTCTCCCGTGTGGACCCACTGGTGTGTCCGCAAGTTACTGACATGACTGAATGCCTTCCTGCATTCGGGACAAGTGAATGGCCACTCCCTGGTGTGGACCTGCTGGTGCGACTGCAGGTTACCCAACTGACTGAATCCCTTTCCGCACTCTGAGCAGGTGAAAGGCTTCTCTTGTGTGTGGACCCGCTGGTGGGTCAGCACTGTAGATGACTCAGTGAACCCCCTCCTGTACACGGGGCACGTGAAAGGCTTTTCTCCCACGTGAACCCGCTGGTGCCTCTGCAGCTGTCCCATCTGACTAAATCTCTTCCTGCACACTGAGCAGATGGAAGGCTTCTCCCCGGTGTGGACCCGCTGGTAGGTCCATAGGCTGGAAGAATCAATGAATCCCTTCCCGCACAGAGAGTAGGTGAATGGCCTCTCACCTGTGTGGACCCGCTTGTGGATCAGCAGAGCAGATGATTAAGCGAACCCTTTCCCACGAACCAAGCACATGAATGGCCTCTCTCCGGTGTGGACCCGCTGGTGAGTCTGCAGGTTGGAAGAATTCACAAAACCCTTCCCGCACTGAGAGCGGGTGAATGAATGGCCTCTCCCTGGTGTGGACCCTGTTATGGATCAGTAGTGCAGATGATTGAGCAAATGCCTTCCCACACATGGGGCAAGTGAACGGCTTCTCTCCTGTGTGGACCCGCTGGTGCTTCTGCAGATGACCCATCTGACTGAATGCCTGCCCATACACTGAGCAAGTGAACGGTCTCTCCTCAGTGTGAATGTGTCTGTGGGTTTCCACCACTGATGGGGACGGGAATCCTTTCCCACAGTCCCCACATTTCCACTGTTTCCCCATTGGGGGCGCTTTCCTTGTGTCGCTCTGAGTTTGAAATTACAAACAGGATGTGTACACAGTTTCTCCCCACAGTGAGTGGTGTCAGTTTGATCCCCTAAGCTGAGTAAACGGTTTGAAGCACATTTCACAGACAGCGCACTGAATCTCCCTCACTCGGATGTCTCCGTATTCTTCCTGTCATACCAGTGTCCAAAACTTGTCAAGCAGACAAAAGCAAACATTTCCTCTCGATTTGAATAGCTGCTGATATTCAAGTCCCAATGAATCAAGTGGTTCTGTCACAAGTTGATGTATCATGTGCTTTCAGATTTCTTTCCGCATGTCTTCCTGCAAAAATAAATTCACAAAATGATTGATCACTGTTAGTACAGTTAAATGCACATAACATAGGTGGCAATTCTGCTAGATTGCCAGATGCTTGCTGATCAAATGTTATCCAGGACATAAACCTGAAAATCCTTATGTAGCTAGATATGGAGGAAAACGTCATTTAGGTGACTAGGACCTGGAACAACCTGCCTACAAAGGTGATGGAAATGAAGCTGAACCAAGGATACGAAAATGAAAGGTCAAGGCTACTTGAGAAAAGAAAGCCAGTACATTTGCTGTCCTATTAAATTAAAAAGACAATAAGAAATACAGGACGTAACTCCATTAGAGGGTGAAAAATAATTGCGAAATAGCTTTGACAGTAAGTGGGGTCTCCAGTAATTTATGCTCTTCTATCTCCACTTCACGACAACCAGGCACAGAAGTGTGTGCTTGTGTGAGTGTTAGATGTGAAAATCATTCTTTGAGATAGAACATTGATGCAGGATGTATGTTTCAATATGAACAACTAACAAGGGGTTTGTGTAATCGACAGCGAGACGGAGGGGCATTTCATGGACAGATGTGATGACGTCCTTGAGAATATTAAAACAAAGACGTTGCCAGACCCAATAGCAATATCGATGAGATTAAAGATCGAACAACACCAAGCTGCAGTCCAACACGTTTATTTGAAGATTACAAGCTTTCGGAGCTGAGCTCCATCCTCAGGGTTGGAGGAGGGACAAGCGCTCCAAAAGCTTGCAATTAGGAATAAATCTGTTGGACCGTATTCTAGCACAGTTTGATTTTTGACCTTGTCTGCACCAGTCAAACTCCAGCATCTCTATAATACAGATCAGTGCACAGTGTGACAGAGGGATGAGATTTAAGTGTCAGTTCAGAGACGAGCCGTGGAGTATCGACTCACAATTTCTTCAGCAGGTTTGACGCTGGGAGAGTCAAGAGCAGATTAGTGGTATCATTGAGGCTGTAGTTCATAGCTCAAGGTTCAAGTAGCAGATGGGATGATGCAGTGAAGTATATTCTGGAGGGGATGGCTGTTACAATTAGGAATGGTCAGGGTATTTTGTCAGGAATCAGCTCATGGCCAAAGAAATCACCACAGTTGTGATTCGTCTGTCTCAGCATCAGATATTGGCCAGGAATGGTATGGAGTCAGAGCAAGGAAATGGAGATTGTAATCAGAACAAAAGGCTTTTGGTTTCTCCATAACTCTATTTGCCAAAGCTACGTCATGTCCCATTTTTGTCCTCCCGATTTTCCTCATAAGTGCACTCCAACTGTCTTTAGATTCTTCTACGGTTTCACTTTCAATCTGGAATTAAGAGTCTAATGATGATTATGATTCAATTTTCGAATTCAGAAAACCCATCTGGTTCACTAATCTTCTGTGAAGAAGCAAGCTGCCACCCTTACCAGGACTGGTTCTGGGTGTGACTCCGGATTCAAAGCAATCCAACTCACCCTTAACTGGCTTCTGGGTTTTTAGGGATGGGCAATGAAGGCTGGTCTAGCCAGCGACACCGTCATCCCGTGAATGGATATTGAAGAAAAAACTTGATTCCTACTCTCTCACTGACACATGCTTCCCCCTTATCTGTGACCGGAACCTGAATTTATCTAATCATCCAGCATTCCTAACACCAATTAACATTACCTTTCACCCTAACAGGAACATGCTATGTCTTGGCACTTGACATTTTATTTTTTGAAGACTTCACACTTCTCAGCTGGCCCCATATCTGCGAATATTTGTCCCAATCGATTTGTGAAAGTTTTTGATCAATATCATCAAAATTAACCCTCCTCCATGAATGACATCAAGTTAGTCTAAAGATGAAGCAAGTGATTTTGAAAGTAAATGGAATGATGTTGTTTCTTGCAAAGGGTATCGTGTATGATCTTCGGGATGATTTTCTGTATCCATACATGGCGTGGCTGAGACCAAATCTGATGTATTGTATGTGGTTGTAATTCCATGAAGTGAAAAAAAAAGCACTATTGCTTTCGAAACTTTTCAAAGATGTTTATGTTTACTCATTTGTGGGTTGAATACGTTATGCTCTGATAGATTAACAGTTTAGCCCTGAGAATGAGATGTCCTCATTGACCATAGAAGACTTTGTCAACAATATAACTGGGGACTACCTGATAGATATTTTACCGCTATTGGAGAATAAAACTGGGGAAGTCATTAAAGGATGAGACATAATCGTTAAAACAGATACTGCAAAAATATATATTTTTTTTATTTTAAAATTGTGCAGGTACATATAAATGTACTTTCAAATCAAGTGGGGTCATTAGTTATGAAATAAATAGCTCCGGGTATGACAGCAGCAATGATGTACTTACATGGAGCAGGGGATGTGATAGAATAATACATACTGGACAATGTTAATGTGACCTGACGTGGTGCAGTTTGGCTTCAGATAACATTGAGTGATTCGACTGAAGAGGGAGACAATGTAATACTCCCGAGAAGGAACGGCCTATTGTTCCCTCTCTGTTTCCTTCTTCCTCCTCACAGCAATATGTGTGAGATGAAAAACCCTAAATCAGTTTTACCACTCGTAGAGGGTTCCTGACGAGGATTCATTGGAATCTCCCCACTGCCGAAAGCAGAGCGAATTCAGGCGATTCTAACTGTTTCAGGAAGAAATCCCATCACCAGCAGCTGATAAGAAAAGACTAACTGGATAAGCTGAATAGTGTTTGATGCAATCTTTCAATTTTCCTTGGTCATAATCTCAATTAATATTTGGTCGTACTTTTTAAAATCAATGCTCTGCAGAGACTTTGTTTTTCAGTTTGTCATCAAATGTGTGCATATGTCAGTATTTTTAGAACGAGAAGCATTGGTGTACATATTTCCAATTTCCAAACTGTTTGTCATTCTTCTTTCTATCACAATTTCAGTAACTTTGTTTTGGCCATAAATTTGTTAATTTTAACAGATTAAAAAAACCTACCTGACTTGTTCATAACATTGACCATGACCAGTCTGAGGTCCATGTTATTGGTCTTATCACCAAACTGGTTTAATTAAACATTTGCTATGATCAGTGGAGAAGTGCAACGAGGAAAGAAAGTTATGACCCGAACTATAGACTGGTGATCCTGACAAAAGTAATGGGTAAGCTGTTGGAGAGGATTTGAAAGGATTGGTTTACATGTATTTGCAAATGCAAGGACTGATTAGGCATCATCAACATGGCTTTGTACATTGGAAATCATGTCTCACTATCTTGATTGTGTTTTTTTAAGAGGTGACAAAAAAAAACTGACGAAGGCAGTGAGGCAGACGTTGTCCAAATAGACTTCAGCAAGGCGTCCAACAAGATTCCGGATAGCAGGCAAGTTAGTCAGGTTAGGTCATCAATGTATCCAAGCTGAGCTAGCCAATTGACTACAAAATTGGATTGAAGCTCGAAGTCAGATTGTGAGGCGAGAGGATTGCATTTCAGACTGAAGGCCTGTTACCAGCGGTGTGCCACAAGGATCAGTGCTGACCTTACTGATTTTCCTCATATATATGAATCATTTGGATGTGAATATGTGCCTGTAGGTTTGCAGATGACATCAACATTTGTGATGTAGTGCAGAAAATTATCTCAGAGTACAACGGGACCTTCATCAGATGGGCCAATGGGCCGAGGAGCGGCAGATGAAATTTAGTTTTGATAAAAATGTAGCATTGCATTTTGTTAAAGTAAAGCAATGCAAAACTTATGCAATGAATGGGAAAGGGCAGGCTTGGAACTGCTGTTTATCAAAGGGGTGCAGGGCTGTAGTTACTTGAAAGTGGAATCGCAGGTAGACAGGGTGGTGAAGAAGACACTTCATATGCTTGCCTTTATTGGTCAGTGCATCGAGAATGGGAGTTAGGAGGTCATGGACGTTTGTGAGACCACATTTAAAATACTGCGTTCAACTCGGTTCACTCTGCTATAGGAAGGACGTTGTTAAACGTTCTAGGGTGAAGAAAAGATTTACGAGGATTTTGCCAGGACGGGAGGCTTTGGACTATCGCAAGAGGCTGGACAATTTGGGACTTTTTACTCTGGAATATCGGAGGCTGAGGTAGGACATTATAAAGGTTTATAAAATCATGAGCGGCATGGATAGTATGAATAACCAAGGCATTTTTCCATGCATTGGGGAATCAAAAACTGGAGTGCAAAGTGTTAAGGTGAGAGGGAAAAGTTTTTATACTTACTTTAGGGGCAATATTTTCATGCAGAGGGTGCTGTGTGTATAGAACGAGCTCTCTGAGAAAGTAATGGATTCAGGCTACGATATATTAAAGGCATCCAGTTGTTCATTTTAATAGGAAGGATTTAGAGTGATATGACTCAATTGTTGACAAGTGATATTAGATCAGATTGGGATGTCCGGTCACTGTGGACAAGTGCCGTGCAGTATGACTCAATGAGAGATATGAGGAAAAATCCTGAACGGGCTTTTCGAGAGGGAGTTCTCTTCCCCAGAAATTTGTGGTGCCCCTGTTTACATTTATTCAAACTGAGTTAGTTAACTATATCAGAGAGAAGTGAGTCACAGATAATTGGACACAGACAGAAAAGTGTGGCAGAGACCATAACTTGATCTGCGGCAAACTTAGTGCCTGGTGAAAGTGTCAAGATGCTCAAAGTGTCTAATGACCCGGTCCTGCTCCTCAGTCCTATGTTCTTATGTTTTATTCAGCCCCTCAAACTTGCTACTTAGAAACAGAGGAGACCATTCAGCCCCTCAAAGCTCTTACACACGGTTTGGGTTAGTTTGGAAAAAATGCAATTGGAAAAAAAGCCCCTCATCTCTCTTTACAGAGACTCCACATTCTACGACTTTTACTTAATTTGCTGGTCATCTTTTAGATCTACAGTCACTGTGAATATCAACCCGACATCACACCCAGAATTGATTCACAAAATAGTCTGATCTCCCTGACTGCAACATTCTAAAGCAGAACATCCGAGTAAATAACATTGACTAACAGAATGTGAGAACATCAAAGACTTGATCACGTCGATCATCCCACCCACTCCCACCCTGAATCCTGCCTTGCCCTTCACTAAGATCGTGGTTGATCTGCGCGAGATCTCAAATCCACTATGAAGTCCAATTCTCAATAGCCCTCAAATCTCTGACAGGTCAAAAGTCTTCAAAGTTTGTGAGAAGATTTGTAGCTCGGGTGCTCGTTGCTGTGGTTCTGTTCGCCGAGCTGGAAGTTTTTGTTGCAAACGTTTCGTCCCCTGTCAGATGACTAAGGGAAAGACAACGGAACGAGGACATGCCGCAACCCAAAGGACTAGCTACACTACCATACATTAAGAACATCTCTGAACTGACAGCCAGACTACTGCGACCACTAGGACTTATTACAGCACGCAAACCAACAGCCACACTCAGACAACAACTCACCAGAACGAAGGACTCGATACCCAGCATGAGCAAAACTAATGTAATGTACAAACTCCCATGCAAGGACTGCACAAAACAATATAAAGGACAAACAGGAAGACAGCTAACGATCCGCATTCATGAACACCAACTAGCCACGAAACGACACGACCAGCTGTCCCTAGTAGCCACACACGCAGACAACAAGCAACATGAATTCAACTGGGACAACACTATAGGGCAAGCCAAACAAAGAACAGCCAGGGAATTCCTAGAAGCATGGCACTCATCCACAAACTCCATCAACAAACACATCGACCTGGACCCAATATACCGGCCACTACAGCGGACAGCTGAAACTGACAACCGGAAGCGGCAGGGACAGGCTACGATAAATGCCGGAGGAAACACCACAGAAGCGCTTCACAGGAGGCTCCCAAGCACTGAGGATGTCACCAAGACAGGGGACGAAACGTTTGCAACAAAAACTTCCAGCTCGGCGAACAGAACCACAGCAGGTCAAAAGTCTATTTACTTTATCTTTAAAGATCTTTAAATTGAAACTTATCAGCTATGATTCAATGGAGGAGCAGACTCAATGGGCAGAATGGATGAATTTATGTCCCTTTGTCTTATCTTTAGATTAGACTACTTACAGTGTGGAAACAGGCCCTTCGGCCCACCAATTCATACCGGCCCGCCAAAGCGTAACCCACCCATACCCCTACATTTACCCCTTACCTAACACTACGGGCAATTTAGCATGGCCAATTCACCTGATGTGCACATTTTTGGACGGTGGGAGGAAACCGGATCACCCGGAGGAAACCCACGCAGACACAGGGAGAACGCGCAAACTCCACACAGTCAGTCACCTGAGGCGGGAATTGAACCCTGGTCTCTCTGGCGCTGTGAGGCAGCAGTGCTAACCACTGTGCCTTATGGTCTTAAGGCTTTCTTACTTACAGTGATCTAGCTTTTCTACCTTTTTGGAAAAGCGAATTCATGACCTTAACTACTCTTCCTTTGAAGAAACCACCTCCTTCTCCTACACCAAAATTTCACTCATAAGAATCGATTGTGAACTCTCGACTGTTTAGAGTCATTCATAGCACAGGAGATGATGTTTATCTCAGCCGTGGGACATCACTGTACGAGATCCTCAGGGTAGCTTCCTTAGCCCAGGCATCTCCAATTTGTCTTCATAGAATCTCTGTAGCGTGGAAGCAGGCCATCAGCACATTGAATCCACAACCGATCAGAAAGCCTTAAAACTTGTCCATAAATACTTAGTAGAAGTGTAATGTTGAATTATAGAAAATAAACAGGGCAGGCAGGGGGGTATCAGGCCACAAAAGGGGGACCTCGGATGTGCAGAAGATAAAGAACATCTGTGATAACAGGATGCTCGAAAGCAATTAAGAACATTTGCTTTTACTTCAATGAATCTGTGTAAAAAGGACACGGAGTGATAACATTCACAGTTGTTAACTTGTGAAATTAATGACAGTGTTTGATTGTGATCTCGGAAACTATGTATCATCTCAGAATCATGTCAAAAGCCTTGTAATAAACGGTCAGGTCCTATCAATTATAATGGATTCTTATTACGTGTGTGTGTGCGTGTGTGAGAGCGCGAGAGAGATATGAATGTTTTGAATTTATTTGCATTTTGGGACTTTATGATGAGTTTGAGTGGCCATTGCTGTTTCTGAAATGCAAACTCTAAAATGTAATATTGATTAACTTACTTGGTGTTCTTATACACCATGACTGCCCCACTGTCAATTCTAACTCGTCAGATCTTATGTCGTCGTTGAATTTAAATCACAACCCTGAAAAGAAAGCGTGTTTAATTTGAGACTAATGAATCATTTAAAATGTAACCTTTCAGCCTCAGGTAGAATGATTTTGTGTTTAAGATAAAAGCAGAAGTCTGCTCCGAGCTTAAAAATTATTCTAAACCTAACATTGAAGAGATTCTGACACAATCTGTCAGGAAGCCATTTTATGATCAAAGCTTGCCCTCCTCACTAAGATGCCATTTTGTGAAACAATGATATCTGACATGCAAGCTGTGCAAGGTTACCTTATGACCTCTCCCACTTAGTTTAGACTGATACCTTTTTATGACAGGGACTTACCACACCAACAGGCAGTGACTCAGCAGGATCTGTTTTCCTTCCGATAGATGGTCGAGGGCCTACAGGAGTGATCAGTTCAGCGCACACAGACCTGTTAATTAACTTCTCTTCCTTACAAATTATGCCTTTCCACTGTCTGTCTAATTAAGAACATGCAGTGTTTTTTGTAAAGTTTTGTAAAAAGGAAGCCTGTTTGAGACAGAAGCGTGGAGTACTCTGCGAGGGCTCTTAAAGGAAGAGCTGGTGTCCTACTTTTCTAAGGTTTTAGAACCTCAGCCAGCCTGGCTTATAGGTGTAAATGTTATGTTGTAACAGTGATACTATTGGTAAATAAAGGGGAAGGCTAAAATTAAACTAAACTGTTTGTTTATTCCAGACTACTAAAGTGTATGATCTCCAGGATGAACCAAGAGAGGCTTATAGATCTGAATCCACAAGGGATTCCCTCAGCCGTCTCAAATCTGGACTTTAACAATATGAATAGGAAGGGTTTAGAGAGAGATGGGCTAAGTGCTGGCAAATGGGACCAGATTAGTTTAGGATATCTGGTCGACATGGACAAGTTGGACCGAAGGGTCTGTTTCCAAGCTATACATCTCTATGACTTGACAACTCTTCAGTAACTCATGCCCTGTCGGTGAGCACAGTTTCCCTCCATCTCTGTACTTAACCCCTCCTTCACGGATGGTTGTTGAAACGATGCAACAATGTGGCCTAATTGTCTATCTTCATTGTAACTTTGAAAATGCCCTTAATAACTGCAGATTTTAGTGCTGTTCCTGAATGTCTACTTTGGATGAGGATTCAGTTTATCTCTCTCCAACACTGGTGTGTAAACATCAATGGGCTACGTACCTGCTGTTTGTTAGAAGCAGCTGGTCACTCTGCTTTGAACTGAGGAAGTTTTACAGTGTCTTAGTCTCTCAGGTGTTTTTCTGAAGGAAGACACAGGGACACCACCTGTAACTCAACATGAGGCTAGTCTGATAATATTGAACTGATTATTGTCACATTCATTGCACCTTTGTTAGGATGTGTTTTGTCTTTTTCTTTAAAGCCAACAGCCTGACCAGAACCACGGATCTGATTCCATTGTTGCCCTGAGCTGCTTCTTGTCTGGGGATTGTGTTTGTTTTTCATGTGATTTGATACCAATTGATTTGGAGATGGTGGTGTTGGATTGGGGTACACAATGTTAAAAATCACACATCAGGAGCTTCCAAAAAAAACTGTTGGACTATAACCTGGTGTTGTGCGATTTTTAACTTGATACCAATTGAGTGAGATCCAGAAACTGAGCAACAACTGCGCAGCACCATGAATGGGAGTACTCAACCACCAGGATGCCTACACAGTTCAATATCCAACTTCCCAACTACTTGTTGGAAAGAGGAAACCGGCGCTATTTCTAATGTTCTTACCAAGACCCCAGTTGTATGTTCTTTTATAACAGTATCACATTTCTACAGTTGGTCCACACAACCTCAAGGGTGAGGTTGCCTCAAACACTTTTACAATTGTATTTTATGATATATTCTTCCTCTGCTCCCACAGACAGTAACAGTATCCAATAAAAAGGAGATGGGAATTCCTCGATGTCAGGTACAAATGCCAGGGCTCTCCACATTAAAAAGAAAATAAGAAATCTGTGAGTGGCTCTTAAAAGAGTCTTTGGGTTGTCAGATTCAAGAACAGTCTTCACTTTTTAAAGGCTCTAGTAGGTACATCCACATACTGAATCAGAAATGTTTCTCGTGCACACTTAAATTCCTCTCCATCTAGACCCTTAACACTATGGCATTCCCAATCTATGTTTGGAAAGTTAAAAAACCCTACCATTACCACCCTATTATTCTTACAGATAGCTGAGGTCTCCTTACAAGTTTGTTTCTCAATTTCCCTCTGACTTTTAGGGGGTCTTTTATACAATCCCAATAAGGTGATCAACCCTTTCTTATTTCTCAGTTCCACCCAAATGACTTCCCTGGATGCATTTCCGGGAATATCTTCCCTAAGTACAGCTGTAATGCTATCCCTTATCAAAAATGCCACTCCCCCTCCTCTCTCGCCTCCCTTTCTATCCTTCCTGTAGCATTTGTAACCCGGAACATTAAACTGTCAGTCCTGTCCATTCCTGAGTCACGTTTCTGTAGTTTCCTCTGGTGATGTCATTTCCTGTTCTTTTTCTTCGGGGGTGGTAAATGGGAGCCAAGTCAATGTGTTTGTTGATGGAGTTCCGGTTGGAATACCATGCTTCTAGGAATTCTCGTTCATGTTTGGCTTGTCCTGGGATGGATGTGTTGTCGCAGTCCAAGTGGTGTCCTTCCTCATCTGTATGTAAGGATACGAGTGAGAGTGGGTCATGTCATTTTGTGGCTAGTTGATATATATGTATCCTGGTGGCTAGTTTTCTGCCTGTTTGTCCAGTGTAGTGGACTCATATCCACAAGTCTCTATAATTGAGATGCATGATTAAGGTTGATGCTCAGAATCTTTTTCCAGGAGTTGAAATGTCTAAAGCTAAGAGGCATGCATATAAGGTGAGAGGGGGAAAGTTCAAAGGAGACATACGGGGCAGTTTCTTTTAAACATAGAGAGTGGTAGGAGTGGAATGCACTGTCAGGGGTGCAGATG
This sequence comes from Chiloscyllium plagiosum, assembly GCF_037043375.1. Taxonomy (NCBI): domain Eukaryota; kingdom Metazoa; phylum Chordata; class Chondrichthyes; order Orectolobiformes; family Hemiscylliidae; genus Chiloscyllium; species Chiloscyllium plagiosum. The sequence continues at coordinate 11,340,037 of NW_028270187.1, forward strand.
GAGGCTGATACGATAATGGTATTGAAAGGACTTTTAGGTAAGCAAATGAATATGCAATAAATGGAGGGTTATGGACCAAGGGCAGGCAGAAGGGATTACTTTCATTTATCAGCATGTTCCGCACAACATCGTGGGCTGAACGACCCAGTTGTGTGCTGTACCAGTCTATGTTGAGATTTAATGCAGTTTATATTTCGGATGAGGATTCATTCAAGTTGATTGAAGCTGGGTAGATTGCATTTAGAATATAGATTAAATAGATAGAAACATTCATTTCATCGGTGGTGTTTGACTTTGAAGATATCTGGAAATGGAACTCAATGTGAGTCTGACTTAATCCACTCTGACTGTGGAAAGGATGTTCTTCACTCTGATCACAGTAACATACCTATTGCTTGTTCGAAGCAGCTGGTCAGATTTGGCTCTGTACCGAGGGAATATTACATTGTCTTGGTCCTTTGAGTACTTGCCTGGAGGAAGACAGAGGAGGTACCTCCTGTAATTCAACATCAGCTATGATTGGTAACATCAATGTACCATTCAGTTAATGATCATTATGATTTTTTATTTAAAGCCAGCAAAGTAAACAGAACCACGGGTCTGATTCCACTCCTGCCCTGAGCTGCTCCTTGTCCATTTTTAATTAAAATTCTAAGACCAATTGAGTAAGATCCAGAAACTAAACAACATCCACACAGCTCCGTGAATGGGACTACCTGATGTAAGTGGGTATGTGGATATGTGAGTTCAGTTATTGATGTGTACCTGCCAGTTCCGCCTTGGTGAATGTGAGAGTGTAGCTATCAAACTGTAACATTCATTGTATGGTCAATATGTTTACATATTCACACAGCAGAGACTGGCAGGGTCCAATTAATAATTATCGAATCATAAAAATAATACAACACAGAGGGGGCTATTCAGCCCATCTTGTCCATGCCAACCCAAAAACACCCAGATCCCCTTTCCCAATCCCACCTTCCTGCCACAGCGCATAGCCTTGCAGTTTACAGAACTTGACGTGCAGTTCCATGGATTTTTGTTTAAAATAGTTTAGGGTCTTTGCCTGCGCCACCAAATCAAAGTTAAAAATCACACAACACCAGGTTATAGTCCAACAGGTTTACTTGGAAGCACAAGCTTTCAGAGCACTGCTCCTTCATCAGGTGATTGTGGAGTGTAAGATTGTAAGACACAGAATTTATAGCAAAAGTTTCCAGAGTGATGTAACTGAAATTATATATTGAAAAAGACCCAAATTGTTTGTTAAGTCTCTCCTCTTTAAAAATCATGACCACCAAATCAGGCAGCAAATTCCAGATACCCACCACTCTGCATAAAACACATTTTTCCTTACATATCATCTAATTCTATAGCTACTTAGTTTGAATCAATGATCCCTGTTGTTTGAACTCTCTGCCAAAGGAAACAGGTTCCTCTCATCTCTCCCTCTCACTATTTAGTGAAAAATCGTTCAACACCAGGTTATAGTCCAACAGGTTTATTTGGAAGTACGAGCTTTCGGCGTTCTTCTCCTTCATTAGTAGATCGCTATTTAGTATTCCTTTATCATGGCACCTCTGTTCCAAGGAATATAACACCAACCTCTTCAATCTGTCCCGATAGCTACAATTCACCAGCCCTGGCAACATTCTAGTAAATCTCCTCTGCATTCTCTCCACAGCAATGACGTCCTTCCTGTGATGTGGGGACCTGGCTGCACACAATACTCCAGTTGTAGCCACCAGTGCCTTATACAATTATTATATCCCTACTTTTGTATTCCATCCCTCTTCCCATGAAGACATTCCACGTGCCTTCTTTACAACTCCATCTATCTTTAGGGAGCTGTATACTTGCACACCAATATCTCTCACTATATTCCCATTTACTGTTTGACTTCCCAAAATGCATTCCCTCACACTTATCAGAGCTGAACTCCATCTGCCACTTTTCTGCCCACTCCACCAAACCATCGATGATAGATTTGGAGCTTACAGCTATCCTCCACACTATCCAAGATGTGGCCAATTTTTGTGTCACCTGCAAATTTCACAAATTTGTCCACCACATTCAAGTCCAAATCATTAATGTATAAAACAAACGACAGAGGTCCCAACACTGAGCCATGCAGAGCACCACTTGAAACAACTTTTCATTCACAAGAGCAGCAATCAACCATTACCATTTCTTTCCTGTAACTAAGCCAACTTTGCATCCAATTCACCACATTACCATGTATCCCACAGCTTTTACTTTTTGGACCAGTTTGCTGTGATGATGCTGCTCCTTTAACAATCTTGTAAAAGACACAGGCTCCGAAAAGTCTGACTTGATGGGTTTTAGGGCCATTTTGATTATAGCTAACAGATAATGCCTCAGGCAAAAGGCTTCCACATTTTTAAGAAGAACACGTGTACATGAAAGGGGAGTGGCCCAGTTTTCCCAGCTCAGCTTTTCTCTGGTTTTTGGCTGTCTGGCTGTTGACTGAAAGCAGTCAGGCAATTGAAAAAGCTGTTGAACCCAAAGCAGGTCCATGCTGGTACTCTCTCTGTCTCTCTGACATCTCTCCTGTAAGACCGTGTGTTTGATTTTACCTTTGTGTGCCAAAGGGTGTTTGTGGGGATTATTGCAAGTGTTGGGAACAATATCGTTAAGTTCATATAATCTGTTGGGTTTTCGGATGGGTTAACTTATTTCGCATTCTGTTCTGTTATGAGACATAGGAGCATTTGTTTGTGTTTCATTTGATAATCTTGTAAATCAATTCTGTTTTGTTTAAAACAACGTGGTTTGACCAGCTACATCACCCCTGGAATATCCGCGTTACACCTGCTTAAAACAACTAGCAAAATTAGGGTCCAGGCTACAAGAAATGTTCTGAGGGGATCTGGCATGGTCTATACTATTTTGGGGGCTCTATGTAGGATTTGTTCTATAGTTCTGATTTGGGATTAGGGTTGTTGGACTCTGAGGCAGCGAGTGGTAGGTGTTAGTGTATTTTGTTCTGGGTTTTGAATTCAGTTGGTTTAAACAGTGTTTGGGAGAGCAATGACTCTTTCAGTCAACAAGAGTTTTCTGTGGGTGGAAGAAGCGATTTTGGGGCTTTTACAAAAGGTGATTAAGGGTAAGCTGCTGGAAATAGCAGACAAGCTGGGATTGAGGCTGTGTCCTTCCATGAGGAAAGGAGAGATAATTACAGGAGTAGATCAGCATTTACATTGGTTGGAAACACCATCAGAATCTTTAGAGATGGCTAACATTCAATGGAAAATTCAGCAACTTGAGTTAGAGGCAAAACACAAGGAAAGGGCGACAGAAATGAAATCTTTTGAATTATGATTAAATAGAGAGAGAGTGAGGAGAGAGAGTAAAGGAGATAAAGGGAAGGAATAAAGAGAGAGAGTTTGAACTTTGGAAATTGGCTTTTCCTTAATTAATGAAAACTCATGTGGAAGAGCAGAGAGCTATAATGGCAAGATTGACAGCTGAAATGGCTGATGGTTATGAGTTGGTCCATAAGTCAAAGTTTGGCTTCCAAAACCAGTTTCAATCCATGAGGGATAGAAGTTGAGGACAAGAAAAATCCTCACATGGAAAGGAATAGATCTCTGTGAAGATCATAAGTATGACTTACCACAGGGTAAAAAGGAAACCCTTGAAGGGGAAAGAGAAGTTAAAAAGTTCTGAGGTTTTTGCTGCAAAACAGTAGGCTAAATAAATCAATATTGGTGGGTTATGAAAAACACTGGGAAACCAGATATAGGAAACAGGATAAGCCAGTGAATTTTGTTGGAGTGGTAACAGAAAGCACAATGGAGGCTCAAAAGCTGCACTAGAAATGCACAAGCTGGTTGGAGGTGTGAGGTCTTCTTAAATCATCCACCTTTGAAGGTAAAGCTTACTCGCATAGGCCAGGAGAAGCAGATAAAGTGGTTACAATATTAAGACATACAAAGATCGTCTAAATCTGTGATGGTTAAAGATGAGGAGATACGCACCTCTGAAGGACTATTGCCAGAAAAAGGTTCTAGTAACAGGAATTCATGTTGAGACAAGAAATGCTTAATTGTGAGAAGTGAGGTTAGATTATCCAGTGAAGAGTGGAGAAGTTGTGGTAGGAGTATTGGACAAACTCTCAGCACCGGGAATACAATTTATCCTTGCTAATAATATTGTTGATTCACCGGTAGGAGTGCTGCCTACTGTTGTTGCAAAGCCAATGGAAACTCAGGCAACTGAATTATTGCTGGACATATATCCTGGGATTATTCCTCACTGTGTGATGACAAAGTCACAATCACCACTTGAAACAGAAGAGAACAAGGGTACAGATAAGAAAGTTGAAGTGAAATTAGCAGAGACCCTGTTGGATCAGATGGTTGAGACAAACTGGGAACAGACAGATGATAAAGCAGATATGGTTAGCTTAAATCTTAAGCAAATTTAAAGCAATTGTATCAAAAGGCATACACAGAAGAAGAATATGAATCTAACCCTGCATCTTCACATATTCAATTGTATCAAAAGGCATACACAGAAGAAGAATATGAATCTAACCCTGCATCTTCACATATTCAGGCTGATGAGAAATATGCAGAAATTTATCGAGTCGTATTGCCAGTGGGTTGTAGAGGGAGGTGTCGAATAGCGCATGAGCTACCATGAGGTCATTTAGGAGTGAGAAAAACTCAGACTTTTGCAGAGATTGTTTGGAATTCACATTTAATTGTCATCTCTGTGTCTGAGAACTATACGGTAAAGGATTAATTCTGTCCTTCTCAGTCACAGATAAACTCCATGTAAATGTGCTTCCTCCAGGTTGAAGGATTTGAGCAATAGGGAGAGGCTGAATAGGTTGGATCTGTTTTCCCTATCTGGAGAGGGACGTTTTATAGAGGTTCATAAAATCACAAGGGGCATGGAGAAGTGGTGGAGGCTGGTACAATTACAACATTTAAAAGGCATCTGGTTATGGATATGAATAGGAACGGTTTAGTTAGACATGGGCCAAGTGCTGGCAAATGGGACTAGGTTTGGTTAGGATACCTGATCAGCATGGGCGAGTTGGACCGCAAGGTCTGTGTCCATGCTGTACATCTCTATGACTCAATGATTCCTTGTGCTCACCAACAGGACAGGAATTGTGCCGCGCTGCACCTTGTCTGGAGATTGTGTTTGTTTTTTCATATGATTCGATACCAATTGAGTGAAACCTAGAAACTGAGCAACTACTGCACAACTCCATGAATGGGACTACTCACCACCGGGATGCTAATACAGTTCAATATCCAACTCCCAATCTACTACCTGGAGAGAGGAAAAACGAAACGATATCTAATGGTTTTACCAAGACCCACATGTTTGTCCTTTTAGAGGACAGTTGGTCTGCGGTTCCACTATTGATTGCACACTTTCAACAAACAATGGGAAACAGAATGAAATTTCATTAGGTTCAGAGGATTGTAAACCCCAAGAATGTCCCACAGCAGCTTCTTCCCGCTCTGCCTCCCTCAGCAGGCCCACACACAGCCCGAGAAAGGCCTCTCTCTTCCCCCCAGCCCGCTCACTCCAAGTTCCGGGACCAGTTCCTGCTCCGCTCGGCCTCTTACAAACAGCCCCCGGTTCTCCCTGAACTCACCCTGAATCAATCTCGGTCTCGGAGCCCCCCCTGTGTCCCAGGCTCCCATCCCGATGTGCTGCTGGAAGGAGCCTGCTGTTCCCTTGCTTCCCTGGGCGCTGATCTCTCCATTGCGGTCTGTTTCAAACAAACCTCTTGCACTCACTGAGTAAATGCTTCTCAATGGCAGCGTTGGGGAGGGCCTCACGCATGCGCTCCTCTACTCGGGAAAACAGTCAGTTTTGGGGAGAAAAGGTTCGGTCCCAGACACAGTTGGGGTGGGAGTGAGCTGGAGGCGGAGCTTGATGATCAAAGCCATTTCCCTGCTCTGTCTGTCACTCAGTTTCCTCTCCGGACCCGCCTCTCACTCTCTGTCAGCTCTTTCTCAGCCAGGTCGGACCGGGCTGTATAAAAAAGGAAGGGGAGGAAGCTCGGCTCTCATTTGACAGCGATTGGAGTGAAGAAGCGTGATGTCTGGAAGAGGGAAAGGAGGCAAAGGCCTGGGAAAAGGCGGAGCGAAGCGGCACCGCAAAGTGCTCCGTGATAACATCCAGGGCATCACCAAACCAGCCATCCGGCGCCTGGCTCGCCGTGGCGGGGTCAAGCGCATCTCGGGCTTGATCTACGAGGAGACCCGCGGGGTGCTGAAGGTTTTCCTGGAGAATGTGATCAGGGATGCGGTCACCTACACTGAGCACGCCAAGCGCAAGACAGTCACCGCCATGGATGTGGTGTACGCTCTGAAACGCCAGGGCCGCACTCTCTATGGATTCGGCGGCTGAGGATGAAGCGACCCTTTTCCAGTGAACCCAAAGGCTCTTTTCAGAGCCACCCAAACTCTCCGATAGAGAGCGGAGACCTGAGGACGGAGAAGGCAGCACATAGGGAGGGGATAGTGTAACTGTTCTATAACGTGTCATTTTTCCCATACATGACCCTTTCAGAAACGATACTTACATGAGTTGTGATGCTGGGACACAGCGTATGTTTTCATAGCCTGCTCTGTCCATGTGCCTGTTACAGACCGTTCAGGCGGCCATTAAGTTGTGATTCGGCTGATTATAATCTGGTTGAAATAAAATATCGATTCGGTGAGCTTCTGTTATTTTATCGTGGTACAATTTCAACAGCGGCAGCGTTGTTTAGATTGATTCGCGGTGGGGAGACGTTCGGCTGTTCAGTTTGACTGGGCTGTTTTAAACCCCGCCTTTCCTCCTGCCTGTAACAGACATATCAGGCAATAATCCCCCCTTTTGTCCGCGCTGATAGCTAACTAAGCTTTAATCGATTACTATAAAGCATCTGAGTTGCGAACGAGTGGTGTAATATGTCTTAATATGTTATTTGATTTCAGGGTTTGAGAGGGTGAATTCAACGGGCATTTTGCAATTGACCAACTGTCATTTCACGTTATCTGATCAGCCTCCAACAATTCTTTTCTGTGCCTTCCGGAGCTGTTTCTCTGTGGGCTGAGGGACAGGGCTGTATCCAATCCCAGCTCTAGGGCGGGCTCTCCATTCCCTTAAATAGGCAGCACCGCAGCAGCCTCAGCATTGACAGCAGCAGCCTGTGTGTGTGTTCCAGAGAGTTAAAGAAAATGGCTAGAACCAAGCAGACAGCGCGCAAATCCACCGGAGGGAAAGCTCCTCGCAAGCAGCTGGCGACCAAAGCGGCCCGCAAGAGCGCTCCGGCCACGGGCGGAGTGAAGAAGCCTCATCGCTACAGGCCCGGCACGGTGGCTCTGCGGGAGATCCGCCGCTACCAGAAATCCACCGAGCTGCTGATCCGCAAACTGCCCTTCCAGCGCCTGGTGCGAGAGATCGCTCAGGACTTCAAGACCGACCTGCGCTTCCAGAGCTCGGCGGTGATGGCCCTGCAGGAGGCCAGCGAGGCTTACCTGGTGGGACTGTTTGAGGACACCAATCTGTGTGCCATCCACGCCAAGCGGGTCACCATCATGCCCAAAGACATCCAGCTGGCCCGCCGGATCCGCGGGGAGCGCGCCTAAACGGAGCATAGCCGGCCCTGCACATTCACCCCGAGAGTAAGAGAAATGCACAACGGCTCTTTTCAGAGCCACTAAACCATCCAGAGGAAGCAGGAAACGATGGGTTGTATTAATAGTACTTATAAAACCAGGAAGTAAGTACGGAATGAGTTATAAGCGATATTGACGTGGGCAGTGAAGTCCTATCTAATGAGATCTCCCGTGTTCGCAGAATTTATGACAGATTGTGAAATATAATTTTAACATCACATTGGGGTAGTAGATTATAAATTCCCGCGAATCTCCCTCTCTGTCTCGGTATTCATATGGCTTGTCGTTGGGGGATGGCAAAGATTTGGTGCCAAGAGATCGAATTGTTACTTGCGGACATTAGTGTCGTATTTTAGGAAGTGCACAGGAGCTGAGTAAAGCATTAATGGGGAGTCAGTTAAACAAAGCCGCAGGCAGCGGCAGTCCAGTTCCAACTACTGAGATCTCTGGTGATCGCAGATTTTGCTGTAAAAGATTCCAGAATTTAACTAATGGGGGTGGGATAGGATTGACGCCTAAAGATCAATGGCTCATTTTTAAATTTGAAAAGCCCACTAAGATGTAGAACAGAAGTTTTTACAGAGAAGGCATACAGAATGCTTAGTGCACTGGGTCAATTCAGCTCTTCCTGATGCAGTTGAAGGGAATGTGAAACCAAAGTCAAACCCGATCGGGACATTTCTCGTCCTGCAAGTACAAATTCAGCATGTGGGTGTGTGTTTTGCCGAGGGGTGGGGGTATGAGTGTGTGTGTGTGTGTGTGCAAGTGTAAAGAAGTATACGCGTACGTCTGAGAGGGTGCATGCCTGCTTGAGGGACAGTAGTGTGAGCGTATGAGAGATGGATCTCCGTGAGTGTGTGTGTGTACTTCGCTCAAAAGCTGTAAGAATCCAAGTGAGATTCTGTAAATCCATTTTTTTTAAGATTAGAATCAGTCTGACCACCGTCTCACACAGGGCACCTTGCACCTTAAAGGCATTTTCTTGGCCAACGTGACACCAGTTGCTCAGGTTCACTTGAGAATGTAACTTACATTTGCAAAAACTGAAACCAACATGATCATTCTAAAAGATTACAGATTAACCAACAATCCACGTCTTTGTTAATGATTTCAGTTACATCACACTCTAAACTTCTGCGAAAAGTTGTCTTACGATGTTAAGACTACAAACACGTGATGAAAGCTCCGAAATCTAGTGCATAGAAATTAACCTGTTTGACTATAAGCTGGTGTTGCGTGATTTTTAACTTTATACATCATAGTCCAACATCAGCATCTCAAAACCGCAAGTGTTCAATAACAAGGCGATAGTAATTGACTGATCTCAGGCTCAAAGTTCAAGGTTTTCCACAGTAAAATAAATCCGGCAAAGATGACGGCGTAGCCCCTTTCACACATGCTGTGAGTGGCTCTGAAAAGAGCCTTTGGGTTGTCAGATTCAAGAATACTCGCTTCACTTTTTAGCAGATCCAGCAGCGGCGGTTTTCTTTGGCAGCAACACGGCCTGGATATTAGGCAGCACCCCGCCCTGAGCGATGGTCACCCCTCCCAGCAGCTTGTTGAGCTCCTCGTCGTTGCGCACGGCCAGCTGCAGGTGCCTGGGGATGATGCGGGTCTTCTTGTTGTCCCGGGCCGCGTTGCCGGCCAGCTCCAGGATTTCAGCCGTCAGATACTCCAGCACCGCAGCCAGATAGACCGGCGCTCCGGCACCCACACATAGTTACCCTTTCTCAGGAGCCTGTGAACACGGCCCACCGGGAACTGCAGGCCAGCCCGGGACGACCGAGACTTCGCCTTGGCGCGACATTTCCCACCGCTCTTTCCTCTTCCGGACATAGTAACAATCTCACAAGCACTTTCACGGAAAATGCTGCACTCCGCCCACATTGCGGCCTCTTATACCTTCGGGAGGAATGGTGGGGCGGCCATTTCTGATTGGTCCCATTGTCCAGCCCCGACTTATGTTGTTTCAATTCCCAATCAGATATCTGCCTCATTCTCCAAGCCGGGGGGGGCACGGGGAGGAAGGCGGAAAGTACCGGCGCCAAATCATCAACCGCCTTCTTTCCAATTTGAAAATCCCGCCAATTTACAAACAAAGGAGTGTCTTTTATATTGAAAAATGAAGTACAAAATACGGAGGAAGTTTTTATAAAATACTCGTATCTTAATTTACTTTTAGTTTACAAATGTATACTTCACTCGATCTGTCTCTCCCTCATTTGGCGACCTGTATTCGTCCATTTCTGATCTCGAGTGGGTAATTTTCTAAACCTTCAGAAACTGAAAAGAAACATGCCAAACACTTCAGTCCGCACTTGACTTCTCACTTCACATTTCAATAGCACCCCGGCATGCTGATAAAGCAGCACACAACATTCTTCCGGCACAGTATCGATGGCGAACACGGTGTTTAGACGATATTCTAAAGCTGTCCTCCCTTATTGCTCTCGCTCTATCAGCAAAATCATCACATTTCAACCCGTCAGCTGTTTTGGCGTTCTCTCGGTTCCCTTTGAAAGCCTCTCACCGACCGCAGAAATTGCTTTGCTTTTTGCATTCTGAAAAATCGGATTAAACCCGCGCATTGCAATTTTTTTTTAAAAAATCAGATGAAAGATGTGGACAAGTATGTATTGTTTGCTTGGGGAGAAAGTGAGGTCTGCAGATGCTGGAGATCAGAGCTGAAAATGTGTTGCTGGAAAAGCGCAGCAGGTCAGGCAGCATCAAGGGAACAGGAGAATCGACGTTTCGGGCATAAGCCCTTCTTCAGGAATTGTTTGCTTGCCAAGTTTAAAATCACGTAGCATCAGGTCATAGTCCAACCAGCTAATTCGAAAGCACTAACTTTCGGAGTGCTGCTCCTTCATTAGGTAGTATGTAAGTTATGAAAATAAGTATTAACATTTTACCAGGGATTTTAGCAACTTTAAACAAACAAGATGAAAAAATGATTCACTGACTTTTAATCTGCCCACTCTCTGCAGACAGGGAAGAGGCTTTTTATGCAATCATCCCCACAACTGTACCTCATTAATTTGCAAACCTTTTATATAAACAAATATAGCACTAGTAAAATTATCCAGTGAAGAATCATATATAAACTAAAACGATGGTTCAGCTCTCTCTGGGAAGTTGTGGGTGGCCTTTGAGTTGTGGATGTGTTTGTTTCAATGCGGTGCTTCACTTGGAGCTGGTGAACTTGGTCACCGTCTTTGTGCCCTCCGACACGGCGTGCTTGGCCAGCTCCCCGGGCAGTAGCAGCCGCACGGCGGTCTGGATCTCCAGGGAGCTGATGGTGCTGCGCTTGTTGTAATGGGCCGAAAATATCGTTGACGAAAGAGTTCATGATGCTCATGGCCTTGGAGGAAGATGCCAGTGTCGGGGTGAACCTGCTTCATCACATTTTAGATGTAGATGTAGATGGAGTAGCTTTCTTACGTGGACCGCCTCCTCTTCTTGCCGCCCTTCGCTAGCGCCTTCTTAATGATTTTCTTCGCGCCCTTCTTGGAGGCTTGCTGTGCTTTCTTCTCATCAGCCATAGCGCCACTCACTTTCGGTCACAGAATAAAGGAAAGCAGACTCGGAGCTCCCTTTTTATAGGTAAAAACAATGACTGCAGATGCTGGAAACCAGATTCTGGATCAGTGGTGCTGGAAGAACACAGCAATTCAGGCAGCATCCGAGGACAGGCAAAATCGACCTTTCGGGCAAAAACCCTTCATCACCGAAGACGTCATCAATGCTAATGAGGGATGGGGAATCCTGGTTCCTGAATGGGTGGCTCAGACGGTGTCATTCCCAAACACATGTTTCTGTGATTGGTTTGTGTGGGACCCAATGTGGATCTGTCAGAATCGACAAAATGTGAAGTGGATGGTGATTCTGTTCCTGTCAGTCTGACTGAGGGAGATTTGTTTTGTGTCTGGAACACAGAAAGTGACTGTGGTATTGGCTCGGTTTCCTTTTGTTCCTTGTTGTGCTGATGTGGGAGTGGAAGGGTGTGTTTCTAGCTCCGCAGGTCTGTTTCTGGTCCTCTCTCTGGGCTGGAATTAAGAGAGTTTGCCACTTTTCTCAGTGGTTAGCACGACTGCCTCACCGCGCCAGGGACCCTGGTTCGATTCTAGTTTCGGGCGACTGTCTGTGTGGATTTTGCACATTCTCCCCGAGTCTGAGTGGGTTTCCTCCGGGTGCCCAGATTCCCTCTCACAATTCGAAGACGTGCAGGGAGTTGAATTTGCGATGCTAACTGCCCATAATGTTCCGGGATGTGTAGGTTAGTTGCATTAATCAGGGGTAAATGCAGAATTATGGGGAATGGGTCTGGGTGGATTACTCTTCGGAGGGTCGGTGTGGACTTGTTGGGCCGAAGTGCCTAATTCTACACTGTAGCGATTCTAAGACTGTGAATGTTTTCTAGGTTTGGGGTTGATGGAATTCGTTCTCAACTGCACGGAGTTGGAGAGAGATGAAAAAAAAGTCCCTATGTAAAACTTTTCTTGAGTCATAGGTTGAAAATGTCTGTCTTGACTGTGGGATTAATATATTTCTGAGAACTTGATTGCTAACTGTGGGCCCAGAGACCGATATATAACTGTTTGCTTTGCAAGTAACGACAGCGTAGCAGAACCACGTTGCTACTCTTTTTATTTAGGAGTATTGAACTTTCACGCAGGGATTTAGAACAATTGTCCTTCTCATATGAATGCCTGTTAACCAGCAACCGTTAGCATGCTATATATGTCTCACTTTAACCTTATATCTATCTTAGACATTTGGCATGAATTCAACACCACCGAGGCTCTGGTCCTCTGTGTAATAGTCAATTCGTGTTACTTCAGGACAGGTTTAATTCTGTATCCATGAAACACTAATGGAAGCGATAAAACTTTACACCATTTGCCTGCCACTTGGAAATGTTCCTCCAATCTGTGCCTATCCATTGCTGGGAGGTTTTTGTTTACTCTATTTCACAGTTTTTACATGTCAGTATGTAACTGGACTGTAACTCAAACCTTCTGAAGTGTAACCTGTTGTTTCTTACTCTGTAGGTGTCAGTCATTAACATAAGAATGTGTCTCATTTAGTATCTACAATTTTGAGTGTGACCAAACACCACTTTAGACAGTCTCAGGTAGGACTCCCTCCCCTCCACAGCAAATCCTTACAATCAACTTCTGCGATTTGACAGTAAGTTTGAATTTATAACTGCAGCATTTGGCAAGAGGCAATATCTTGTACATTGCAGAAATTGACAATAACAATTTTATTGCTGATGTTACACTGTTTGTCAGTTTCTCACCAATGGATAGTTGCATTGTATCCTAACAATTTAATGCTTTGCAACTGACTCCATATTTCATTCTGTAACTGCCAGTTTGTTGTTTCTAATCTTGTTTTTACTCAGTTTCTGTGGTTTTGTTCGCCGAGCTGGAAATTTTTGTTGCAAACGTTTCGTCCCCTGTCTAGGTGACATCCTCAGTGCTTGGGAGCCTCCTGTGAAGCGCTTCTGTGGTGTTTCCTCCGGCATTTATAGTGGCCTGTCCCTGCCGCTTCCGGTTGTCAGTTCCAGCTGTCTGCTGTAGTGGCCGATATATTGGGTCCAGGTCGATGTGTTTGTTGATGGAGTTTGTGGATGAGTGCCATGCTTCTCGGAATTCCCTGGCTGTTCTCTGTTTGGCTTGCCCTATAATGGTAGTCTTGTCCCAGTCGAACTCATGTTGCTTGTCGTCTGACAGGGGACGAAACGTTTGCAACAAAAATTTCCAGCTCGGCGAACAGAACCACAACAACGAGCACCCGAGCTACAAATCTTCACCCAAATTTGAACTCAGTTTCTGTCAATGAATGGCATGTGAGAGAGCAAATATCTCAACATTTCTAACTTTCAGATGAATGTTTTTTTTTCACTCCATCCCTGTTATATTACGGTGACTTGTAATTGAATCTGTCAGTGTGTGGTCTGTGAGCACACACAGTAAGTTACAGATAAAGCTAAAGGTGAATGTTGCCTCCCATTTCTGTCATGCAATTGCAGAGTATACACTACAGTTATGAATTTATTTCAGGATTTTGTCAGTTTAAATGTCTCAAAGCAGAGGACAAAAAGAAAAATGAGAATTCTGTGACATTTTTATCTGTCTGTGTGCACTTAGCTCTGAGAATATGTGAGTGCTATCAAAATGTACCTGTCAGTTTTTTTTAATGAATTGTTTTAAACCTTCACCTGTCAGTTTCTGCAATGTGAATGTTTATGTGCAGTTTTCATTCTGTACCGGAGTTTCAACTACATGAATGAATGAGTACATTTGAAAGTATCTATACCTTTCAGTGTGTGCTCTGTGAATAAATGTGTACTTACAATATTTGTCTCTGTTTAACATGACACTTGCCAGAAACTGCAGAAGCTCTTTTTATTTCAAATCTCTGTTGCTCAACATGCAAAAGATTTTATCATTTGCCATCAATGTCTGGGTAGCATGGTGGCACACTGGTGCCAGGGACCCAGTTTCAATTCCAGCCTTTGCTCATTGTGCAAACTGCTCCCCACGTCTGCATTGGTTTTGTTACAACAAACCTCTTTACTAATTTAAACCCAGCAACACAGAAAAGATTTATCCCATGCAGTAATCTGTGAAAATTCAATAGGCCAAGAACACATTAAAGATTAATAGCTTTATTTATTAAAGTATAATAGAGAGTGATTAACTAACAACTACTTACAACTCCTTCCTCGAACCTATCAGAGTAGTATTATAGAAGATAGAACTCCTGATTAAGATTTACAAAACAAAACTTCATACCTCAAAACCAGGCAACTTTTGGTTCTTTTCTGTATTCCTTTCTTTTGTTCTTCTTGGAGATTGTGCTTCACAGGTCACTGATCGATAAAGGTACCTTTAAGAGAGCTATTTTTCAGGCAGTCTTTTTACATGCTGGTGGTTTGGCAATTCTCCTTCTAATAGTTAATTTTTTCCCGGTCTTGTAACTCCAGAGCATCGGACTGTGTCATTGGCTTATTAGATTGTCAATATACTCAATTCATACTGGATTGGAATTTGGTATTTTCGGGATATAATTTAAACCGATTGGTTGAATTCAATTTTGTTTTTGTCTCCAGGCAAGCAGCTACTTGAGTTGTTTGACCAAATGTTACTTTTTTTTTCAGAACACTTGGTGCTGTCCAGAAGTTCAACTGGCTTAAAGGTTGTTATACTCACGTCTTCATAACAGTTTCCTCTGGGTATTCCAGTATCCTTCCACAGTCCAAACAAGCAGGTTAGCTGGATGGTAAATGGCACTGTAATATTCAGCAATGTTCAGAATAGGTGGGTTAACTATGTTTAAGATGTGGTTATGGGGTAGGCGTCTATATCTGGGTGAGATGTGCTTTGGTAAGTTGTTGCAGGCCTGTGGGCTGAATGATCTCTACCTGTACTGGAGGAACTCTGTACTGCAAATTAAAGTGAGACTTTTTATACCATTGTCAGTCTCTGGCACTCTGAAGCAGGTTGGAAAATTTTTACAACTTTTATTCAAAAGGTACTGTTTAGGATTGTAAGTTATTTTCTGGATTGGTCAGTCTCTGGTCTGAATGTGTACTTTGAATTTATTGTTCACATGTTTATAACAAGGCCAGTATGAGAGTTTCTTCATTCCGTGCCCAATAATTTCTGGGTATCTGTCTGAATGCATACCTTTTCATGTCAATGTTTGATTTTCCTTTGGACTACTTGAAAACAAAGTATTTATTCAGTCATTTTGTCTGAGATTTGTTCTACTTTTTGTGGAAACAAATTAACTTGCAATATTTGTTTCAATCTGATGCTTGGCTGCTATTTAATTCCTCCAGTCTGGATAAAAAGATTCAAGAATTACATCCAGTCAGAGAGTCAGACAGCAAGTTTAAGCCATGGTGAGATAATTGGATGAATAATTAGTCTGAATTTTTATTTACTTCTTTCCCAACTTAAGTGGAATACATTGTGAACATGCAATAGGTTCAGTATTTTCTAATAAACAAGTAGAATTTACTTTTCGATTTAAAAGCTTTAGGAAGTTCACTTGTAAACTGGGACTGACATACTTCACTCTCACACTGTCCTGGATAACTTGTTTAATGAAATGCTAGTTCTCCCAACTGTGACATCTTTGAGGTCATGACTTTTCTATTTTTGCCTATAGACCTACGAACCTGACAGTATTTCTGTATGTTGCAAGTTATTCTGTATCCACTGTGTATTGGCACCATCTTACTCTTTGTTTTGTCCAGAAATTATCTCAGTTTCCTTCAAGTCCTTCATGACACAAATAAGGACAATAACTGGAGCAATCTGCAACTGTTTGTTCTTCTGTGAGTACAGAACTAATCTTGTTTCTTCCATTTACTTGTACGGTTTGTGTACTCAGAAAGTACTTTCTACCTGTCAGTCTGTGCTATTCAATGGGACTTTGGATACGGTTCATTGTCCTTCAAAACTCAGCTCAGATGTGACAGACGGTCAACAGATTAGAGCAACGTTGTCCAGTGAAAAACTTGGAAACTAAAATTTAATGTTGTCTACTCGGGCTGTTGTGTATACGTACTGATTTTATGTATAAAAAACATTTTTGAACGGAATAGTTGTTATGATACAAGGATGCCAACACTCACTTGATCCTGCGTTGTGTTACTGAGCAGTTTAAATGTTTGCTGTAAAGTGGACAGCCAATTAGCAAAGGAGAGCATTTTCAGTTCATGTTTCCTGAAGTGAATGGTAAAGACCTTATTTTCTTTGACTGTTTGTGTCTGTAAGATTCACTGGTAAGTGAAACCACAACATATTGTCTAGTCCCACTTGCCAGCATTTGACGCGTATCCCTCTAAACTTGTATATATCCAGGTGCCTAGAAAAGGTTGTGATTGTACCCACTACCTCCACTTCCTCTGGTAGCTCATTCCATTCAATTGCCACCCTCTATGTGATAAAGTAACCCCATAAATCCTTTATAAATCTTTTTTCCACAATTCAAACCTGTGCCGTCTATTTTTGCACTCACCCACATTTGGAAAAAGACCTTGGCTATCACCATATCATGCCCCTCATGATTTTCTCAACCTGTACAAAGGTCACACCTCATTCTCCGACAGTCCAGGGATCAAAGCAACAGCCTGTTCAGCCTCTCCCTAAAACTCAAAACCTCCAGTCCTGGCAATGGAAAGTCCTGATGAGAGTAATGCAGTTGACGTGGTTTACATGGACTTCTGTAAGGCCTTTGTCAAAGCATAACCCCCCCCCCCCGACCAGGGATGAAAGACTCAGCAGGCAGACAGGCAGCATTCAGGCAAGTGGTCGGTGTTTATTCAAGTAGAAACGGGTTAGTGCAAGGAGAATGCCAAATGATCTTCTCCCGAGACTGGCCTCAGAACAGAAGTTCATGACGCACTCTGATTTTACAATAAAAAGCAATATTGTTTCTAAATTTTCTGATAACAATCACATACAACTTGATTATGATGTTCCTCCCTCTTAGTTTGCATACCGTAATCAATGAGGCACCTAATCAATGATGGGCATTTCCATGGACAGCTCCAGGATCCCCGACCTCTCAGAGTTTAGAGACACTGTAATCTCTAGGCCTTGCAGTCTTTCTATGCATCCTATTCATTCACATTTCAAAGTTATTTTCTAGACACCCTTGGGTTTCTCTCAGTCTAGCTTGTCTCTCAGGACTGCTTGAATATTGTTATTCATTGTATTCCATTTTATAAAGTTCAATTGCTCCTCTGATATAATTAGCACAGTGGGGAATATATGAAGAAAAAGACAAAAGGACAGTTTGTTTTGACTTACTTGCCATCGACTTGTAATTTTAATTTCTGTTATAAAAACTCAGTTACAAAATGTAAAGTAATTTAGCTATCCCAACTATTAGCACTTTGTGATTAATGGGCTGTGAGCAATCTATTGTGTTCTGGGTGTAAGAGAAGTCATTATCTAAAGCTAACTAACCTTCACTTCCAGGTTTAAATGCTTCTTTTCCTCTTTATGCTTTAGTATTATGCACCTATATTTTAGGCTGGAAACTACTGAGATGATGCTACGTCTCTTTACGAGAACCTAATTCTTAATATTCTAACTTATTTCAAGAAACTACATACTATAAGATAACTTGAGCTGTTTTAGGGCATTAATGGGCTGTAACTAGCACCTGGTGTCTGATCATTAACTGGGAATATTACCCTTTCATTTAATGTGGCTAGAATTACTCATTTATTGGACCTTCGGTCTGCTTGTCAGAACTGTTTCGAATGGGACCAGGCTGGGCCCTTCTTACTGTCCTCGCAGTGGCTTATTGAATGGTATCATTCTGCCTTACTGTGCGGGTAGGCTGCTTGGTGTAGTTTCTGCCTGCCATTGCGTTTCACATCCTGCTGTTTAATTCTTAAAGGCCAGCTTGTGTTAACAGATATGGGACACTCTATTCTGGCCAGGTACAGGCCATCCCTACAGCCTTTGACAAAGTCCCATATAAAAGACTGGTCCAAACCCAGCTCTTGGAGTCTTAAGCAAATTGGAGCTGAAATGAGCTTGCAGCCAGGATGCAAACTATAATGGTGGTGGGTTGTGTTTGTGACTGGAAGCCTGTGACCAGTGGTGTACCACAGGGATCAGTGCTTGGACCCTTGCTGCTTGTTATGTACATATTAACAATTGGATGTGAATGTAGAAAGTATAATTAGTAAGCCTGCAGATGAATTTTTCATGTGGAAATATTACACGTTTCAGTGCAGCCTTGGAGTGCAAAGGGCCTGTTCCTGTGCTGTATTGTTCTTTGCTCTCTGACATGAAAGTTGGTGGTGTTGTTGACAGTGAGGGAGATGGTCTCAGGCTACAATATGAGGACATTGGGGACTGCAATGACAGATGGAATTTAATCCAGATAACTGTGAGGTAATGAATTTTGGGCAGTCTAATAAGGGAAAGAATTACACAATGAAGGATTGGTCCCGAGGGAGTACTGAGGAACAAAGGGACTTTGGTGTACAAGTCTATAGATCACAGAAGGTGTCAGCACAGGCAGACAGGCTGCTGAAGAAGGCATACAGAATGCTTTCCTTCAGTACCGGAGCTGTTGAATATAAGAGCAAGGAAGTCTTATTACAACTTTGTAAAACAGATCAAATACTGTGTGCAGTTCTGATTGCCACACAATTAGAAGAAAGGGATTGGCTGGAGAGGATGCAGTGGGTTGGAAAGTCTCCTGAAAAGGGACGACTGTATGAGCTGGGTTTGGTTTCCTTGGAGCAGAGAAGGTTGAGGGAGGATCTGACTGAGATATACTAAATTGTGAAAGATGCCTCACTGTCACATGGCAAAAGTTGAAGTGGAGGGGAAAACAGTTTAGAGGATATCTGAGAAAAATATTTTGACGTAAAGTTTGTAATATGCTGCCTGAGAGTGTGATGGAATACTCTCACAGCATTTAAGCAGCATCTGGATATACCGTTAAGAAACCAGGGCATAGTCGGCTATGGGCCAAGTGCAGGTAAATGGCATGAATGCAGATTGGAGTTTGTTGGACATCATGGACATGGTGGACTGAAGGGTCTGTTTTTCTGCTGTATGACTCTATAACTATAAAATCCTTGTAAATGTTTTCTGCACCATCTCAAGTTTAACAACATTCTTCCTGGAGAAGGGTGATGAGCATTGTACGCAATCTTGCAAAAGTGTCATCACTAATGTCTTGTGCAGCCACCACATGACATCCCAACTCCTACACTCAATGTTCTGACCAATGAAGGCAAGCATGCCCAATGCCTTTTCACCGCCCTGTCTACCTGTGACTCGACTTTCAAGGAAATATGCACCTGCACCCCTCTGTCTCTTTGTTCAGAAACAATCCCCAAGACCCCACCATCAAGCGTAAAGGTCCACTCCTGGTTTGTCTCATCAAAATCTAACACCTCACATGTATCCAAACTAAATTGAATTCTTCTCGCAAAAAGATAAAATGAGCAGCTCGGGGGTGGGGGTATACTTACCAGTGGTAAGCCACAGGATACAGGTCTCTGGCACAGAATCTGTCCCTGCTGCTCAAATGTGAAGCGGGGAGAGAAACATCGCATTAGTCATTGGGTTCTCCATAGTTAAAGGGACAGATAGGATGTTCTGTGGGAAAGAGAGAGACTCATGGTTGGAGTGTTCCCTCCCAGGTGCCAGGGTGCATGATGTCTCAGATAGTGTTTTTGGGATCCTTGAAGAGGAGGGGGAGCTGCCCCAAGTCATGGTCCACCTAGACACTAACAACATTGGTATGACAAGGGATGTGGATTCAAGGCAGAAAGTCAGGGAGCTAGGATGGAAGCTTGGAGCTAGAACAAACAGAGTTGTTATCTCTGGTTTGTTGCCTGTGCTACATGCTAGTGAAGTGAAGAATAGGGAGAGAGAGGAGTTGAACAGTTTTTCACAGCAGAGAGCGGCGCGAGCTGGGCGGAAGTGAGGTTGGAGAGCAGAGCTGGTCGGGAAGGTAAGTGATTGATATTTGAGTGGGTGTGTTCTAGACCCCAGGCCCTACATAGTAGGGCCTCCCTCCCATCCTCCTCCTCTAACCTAATTTTAAAGTCCACAGGTAAGCTACTCAGTGTTCTTGTTTTGGAGACGAGGTGTAGGGTAATGGCAGCGCAGGCAGTGGAATGTTCCCCCTGCAGGATGTTTGAGGTAGGGGTGAGCACCGATACTCCTGCCGACTTCATCTGCAGGAAATGCAGTCAGATCCTGCTCCTCACAGAACGAGTTAGGGAACTGGAACTGCAGTTGGATGAACTGAGGATTATTCGAGAGGCTGATAGAAGCGACAGGGACATAGCTACGCCAGAGAACAGAGATAGCTGGATAACAGTTAGAGGTGGGAAGGGGAGGAAGCAAGCAGTGCAGGGATCCCATGTGGTCGTTCCCCTAAACAATAAGTATACCGCTTTGGATACTGTTGGGGGGGACGGCCTAGCAGGGGTAAGCTGCAGTGACCGGGTCTGTGGCGTGAGGTGTGGCTCTGAGACCCAGAAGGGAAAGGGGGAGAGGAGGAGAGCACTAGTTATAGGAGACTCTCTAGTTATAGGGACGGACAGGTGGTTCTGTGGACATGGGCAAGACTCTCGGATGGTTTGTTGCGTCCCGGGTGCCAGGGTCCGAGACGTCTTGGACCGTGTCTTCTGAATCCTTAAGGGGGAGGGTGTGCAGCCAGAAGTCATGGTGCACGTTGGCATCAACGACATAGGTAGGAAGAGGGGTGGGGAGGTCATTCAAGAGCTCAGGGAGTTAGGCTGGAAGCTAAAAGCTAGGACAGAGAGTCGTCATCTCTGGGTTGTTGCCGGTGCCATGTGACAGTGAGGCAAGGAATAGGGAGAGTGTACAGTTGAACACGTGGCTGCAAGGATGGTGTAGGAGGGAGGGCTTCAGGTATTTGGACAATTGGACTGCATTCTGGGGAAGGTGGGACCTGTACAAGCAGGACAGGTTGCACCTGAACCAGAAGGGCACCAATATCCTGTGGGGTAGGTTTGCTAGCACTCTTCAGGGGGGTTTAAACTAATTTGGCAGGGGGATGGGATCAGGACTTGTAGTCCAGCAAGTAGGCTAGCTGTTTGTCAGGATGTCCAAGAATGTAGGGAGGCTGTGAAGAAGGTAGCACTGACAGGGAATACTTGCGGACACAGAGATGGGTTCAAGTGCGTATATTTCAACGCAAGGAATATCAGAAATAAGGTAGGTGAACTTAAGGCGTGGATCGGTACCTGGGACTACGATGTTGTGGCCATCACGGAAACGTGGATAGAAGAGGGACAGGAATGGTTGTTGGAGGTTCCTTGTGACAGATGTTTCAGTAAGATTAGGGAGGGTGGTAAAAAAGGAGGGGAGGTGGCGTTGCTAATTAGAAATGGTATAACGGCTGCAGAAAGGCAGTTCGAGGGGGATCTGCCTTTGGAGGTAGTATGGGCTGAAGTCAGAAATAGGAAAGATACAGTCACCTTGTTGGGTGTTTACTATAGGCCCCCCAATAGCAGCAGAGATGTGGAGAAACAGATTGGGAAACAGGTTTTGGAGAGGTGCAGAAGCCACAGGGTAGTCGTCATGGGCGATTTCAACTTCCCAAATATTGATTGGAAGCTCTTTAGATCAAGTAGATTGGATGGGGCGGTGTTTGCGCAGTGTGTCCAGGAAGCTTTTCTAACTCAGTATGTAGATTGTCTGACCAGAGGGGAGGCCATATTGGATTTGGTACTCGGTAATGAACCGGGACAAGTGATGGGCTTTAGTGGGTGAACATTTTGGTGATGGTGACCACAATTCTGTGACTTTCACCTTGGTTATGGAGAGAGATAGGTGCGGGCAACAGGGTAGGTTTTACAATTGGGGGAAGGGTAATTACGATGCTGTAAGACAGGATCTGAGGAGCATAAGTTGGAAGCATAGGCTGTCAGGGAAGGATGTCGTGGAAATGTGGAACTTTTTCAAGGAACAGATACGACGTGTCCTTGATATGTATGTACCTGTCAGGCAGGAAAGAAATGGTCGTGTGAGGGAACATTGATTGACGAGGAAGGTTGAATGTCTTGTAAAGAGGAAGAAGGAGGTTTACATCAGGTTGAGGAAACAGGGTTTAGACAGAGCAGTGGAGGGATACAGGATAGCCAGAAGGGACCTGGAGAGCTAAGAGAGGGCATGAAAAATCTTTGGCGGATAGGATCAAGGATAACCCAAAGGCATTTTATGCGTATGTGAGAAACATGAGAATGACGAGAACGAGGGTAGGCCCGATCAAGGACAGTAGTGGGAGACTGTGTATTGAGTCGGGAGAGATAGGAGAGGTCTTGAATGAGTACTTTTCTTCAGTATTTATGAACGAGAGGGACCGTATTGTTGAAGAGGAGAGTGTGAAATGGACTGGTAAGCTAGAGGAGATACTTGTTAGGAAGGAAGATGTGTTGGATATTTTGAGCAACTTGAGGATAGACAAGTCCCCCGGGCCTGACGGGATATATCCTAGGATTATGTGGGAAGCAAGAGAGGAAATTGCAGTACTGTTGGCAATGATCTTTTCGTCTTCACTGTCAACGGGGGTGGTACCAGGGGACTGGAGAGTGGCGAATGTTGTGCCCCTGTTCAAAAAAGGGAATAGGGATAACCCCGGGAATTACAGGCCAGTTAGTCTTACTTCCGTGGTAGGATAAGTAATGGAAAGGGTACTGAGGGATAGGATTTATGAGTATCTGGAAAGACACTGCTTGATTAGGGACAGCCAGCACGGATTTGTGAAGGGTAGGTCTTGCCTTACAAGTCTTCTTGAATTCTTTGAGGAGGTGACCAAGCATGTGGATGAGGGTAGAGCAGTGGATGTAGTATACATGGATTTTAGTAAGGCATTTGATGAGGTTCCCCATGGTAGGCTTATGCGGAAAGTCAGGAGGCATGGGATAGAGGGAAATTTGGCCAATTGGATAGAAAACTGGCTAACCGGTCGAAGTCAGAGAGTGGTGGTAGATGGTAAATATTCAGCCTGGAGCCCAGTTACAAGTGGAGTTCTGCAGGGATCAGTTCTGGGTCCTCTGCTGTTTGTAATTTTTATTAATGACTTGGATGAGGGAGTCGAAGTGTGGGTCAGTAAATTTGCAGATGATACGAAGATTGGTGGAGTTGTGGATAGTGAGGAGGGCTGTTGTCGGCTGCAAAGGGACTTAGATATGATGCAGAGCTGGGCTGAGGAGTGGCAGATGGAGTTCAACCCTGCCAAGTGTGAGGTTGTCCATTTTGGAAAGACAAATAAGAATGCAGAATACAGGGTTAACGGTAGGGTTCTTAGTGAGGTGGAGGAACAGAGAGATCTTGGGGTCTATGTTCATAGATCCTTGAAAGTTGCCACTCAGGTGGATAGAGCTTGTAAGGCGGCCTATGGTGTATTAGCGTTCATTAGCAGAGGGATTCAATTCAAGAGTCGTGAAGTGATGTTGCAACTGTACAGGACTTTGGTTAGGCCACATTTGAAGTAATGTGTGCAGTTCTGGTCACCTCACTTTAGGAAAGATGTGGAAGCTTTGGAGAGGGTGCAGAGAAGATTTACCAGGATGTTGCCTGGAATGGAGAATAGGTCGTACGAGGATAGGTTGAGAGTGCTAGGCCTTTTCTCGTTGGAACGGCGAAGGATGAGGGGTGACTTGATAGAGGTTTATAAGATGATCAGAGGAATAGATAGAGTAGACAGTCAGAAACTTCTTCCCCGGGTACAACAGAGTGTTACAAGGGGACATAAATTTAAGGTGAAGGGTGGAAGGTATAGGGGAGATGTCAGGGGTGGGTTCTTTACCCAGAGAGTGGTGGGGGCATGGAATGCGCTGCCTGTGGGAGTGGAAGAGTCAGAATCTTTGGTGACGTTTAAGCGGCAATTGGATAGGTACATGGATGGGTGCTTAAGCTAGGACAAATGTTCGGCACAACGTTGTGGGCCGAAGGGCCTGTTCTGTGCTGTATTGTTCTATGTTCTATGAACATGTGACTAAAGGGATGGAGTGGGAGGGAGAATTTTGGATACCTGGTTAATTGTGGCTCACTCTAGGGTAGGTGGGACTTCTACAAACATGATGGTCTACACCTGAAGCAGAGGGGTACCAATATCCTGGGGGAAGTTTGCTAATGCTCTTTGGGAGGGTTTAAACAAATTCAGTAAGGGAATGGGAACCTAAATTGTAGTTTCTGTGTCCAGAGGTTAAGAGTAGTGAGGTCAGAAATATGATTTCAATGTCACAGGAGTGCACCGCCAAACAGGAAGGTGGTTTGAAGTGTGTCTACTTCAACACCAGGAGCATCCGGAATAAGTTGGGTGAACTTGCAGCATGGGTTGGTACCTGGGACTTTGATGTTGTGGCCATTTCAGACACATGGATCAAGCAGGGACAGGAATGGTTGTCGTAGGTTCTGGGATTTAGATGTTTCAGTACGAACAGAGAAGATGGTAAAAGAGGGGGAAGGTATGGCAATGACAACATTACAGTGGTGGTAAGGATGTACGAGGACTCGTCTAATGAGGTAGAATGGGCTGAGGTTAGAAACAGGAAAAAAAAGAGAGGTCACTCTGTTGGGAGTTTTCTACAGGCCTCAGAATAGTTCCAGAGATGTAGGGGAAAGGATTGTAAAGATGATTCTGGATAAGAGAGAGTGTAACAGGGTAGCTGTTATGGGACACCTATAACTTTTTAAAATATTGACTGGAAATACTATATTTTGAATACTTCGGATGGACCAGTTTTTGTCCAATGTGTGCAGAAGGGTTTCCTGGCACAGTATGTAGACAGGCCAACCAGGGGAAAGGCAACAATGGATTTGGTACTGGATAATGAACCCGACCAGGTGTTAGATTTGGAGGTAGGTGAGCACTTCGGTGAGAGTGACCACAATTTGGTTATGTTTACTTTAGCGAAGGAAAGGGAGGTCGGTATACACCGCAGGGCAAGATTTATAACTGGGGGAAACGGCAATTATGGTGCGATTAGGCAAGACTAATGACGCATGGATGGGAAAGGAAACTGCAGGGGATGGCACAATTGAAATGTGGAGCTTATTCAAGGAACAGCTACTGCGTGTCCTTGATTAGCATATACCTGTCAGGCATGGAGGAAGTGGACAAGTGAGGGAGTCTTGGTTTACTAAGGAAGTTGATCGCTTGTCAAGAGGAAGAAGGCGGCTTATATTATAATGAGGCGTGAAGGCGCAGCTAAGGCGCTTGAGAGGAACAAGCTAGCCAGGAAAGACCTAAAGAGAGAACTAAGAGGAGCCAGGAGGGGACAAGAGAAGTCTTTAGCAGATAGGATCAAGGAAAATCCTAAAGCTTTCTATAGCTATTTCAGGAATAAACGAATGACGAGAATAACTTCCGGGCCAATCAAAGACAGGAGTGGAAAGTTGTGTGTGCAGTCCGAAGAGATAGGAGAAGTGCTAAATGAATATTTTTCATTGTCTTTTTCCCTGTGTGAATACCAATGTTGTTGTGGAGAACACGGAGTTACAGGCTACTAGACTAGATGGAATATAGGTTCACAAGGAGGTGGTGTTAGCAATTCTGGGAAGTGTGAAAATAGATAATCCCCTGGGCAGATGGGATTTATCCTAGGATTCTCTGGGAAGCCAGGGAGGAGATTGAAGAGCCTTTGACTTTGATCTTTGTTGTCATTGTCTACAGGAATAGTGCCAGAAGACTGGAAGATAGCAAATGTTGTCCCCTTGTTCAAGAAGGGGAGTAGAGACTACCCTGGTAGTTATAAATCAGTGAGCCTTACTTCGGCTGTGAGTAAAGTGTTGGAAAAGTCTACAAGAGACAGGATTTATAATCCTCTCGATAGGAATAAGTTGATTAGGAATAGTCAATATGATTTTGTGAAGTACAGGTCATGCCTCAAAAACCTTATTGAGTTCTTTGTGAAGGTGACCAAACAGATGGATGAGGGTAAAGAAGTTGATGTGGTGTATATGGATTTCAGTAAAGTGCTTGATTAGGTGTTTTCAGTAAGGTTCCCAATGGTAGGCTCTTGCACAAAATATGGAGGCATGGGATTGAGGGTGATTTAGCGGTTTGGTTCAGAAATTGGCTACCTGAAAGAAGACAGAGGGTGGTAGTTGATGGGAAATGTTCATCCTGGAGTTCAGTTACTAGTGGTGTATCGGAAGGATCTGTTTTGGGTCCACTGCTGACCTGGGTAAGAGCGCAGAAGGATGGGTTAGTAAATTTGTGGATGACACTAAGGTCAGTGGAGTTGTGGACGGTGCCAAAGGACATTGCAGATTACAGAGGCACATGGATAAGCTGCAGAACTGGGCTGAGAGGTGGCAAATGGAGTTTAATGTGGAAAAGTGTGAGATGATTCACTTTGGAAGGAGCAATAGGAATAAAGAGTACTGGGATAATGGTAAGGTTCTTGGCAGTGTAGATGAACAGAGAGACATCCATGTACATGTGCGTAGATCCCTGAAAGTTGCCATCCAGATTGATAGGGTTGTTAAGAAGGCATACAATGTGTTAGCTTTAATTGGGAGAGGGATTGAGTTTTGGAACCATGAGGTCATGCTGCAGCTGCACAAAACTCTGGTGTGGCCGCACTTGGAAAATTGCGTCCACTTCTAGTCACCGCATCACAGGAAGGATGTGGAAGTTTTGGAAAGGGTTCAGAGGTGATTTACTGGGATGTCATCTGGTCTGGAGGGAATGTCTTACGAAGAAAGGTTCCATTAGAGAGAAGAAGTTTGAGAGGTGACTTAATAGAGACACATAAAATAATTAGAGGGTTAGATAGTGTGGACAGAGAGAGCCTTATTCCTTTGATGGTGATGGCTGGCAAAAGGGGACATTGCTTTAAATTGAGGGATGATAAATATAAGACAAATGTCAGAGTAGTCTCTTTACTCAGTAGTAGTAGAGGCATGGTATGTTCTGCCTGCAACTGTAGTGGGCTCGCCAACTTTACGGGCATATGAATGGTCATCGGATAAATATATGGATGAAAATGGAATAGTATACTGTGCTGTCATGTTTTATGTTCTATTATCTCACTAAATCTTTCCTACTCCATCGTTTCAAATTACAATTATGTGATCGCATTGATTATTTGAGAAAATGGTATTGATTTTCTTGTATTTAATATCAGGCTTCATGGGAATGCAGGGCTACTTGTAGAAAATGAAAGTTAATTTGAAACAATGGCACAAGAAGCCTTTTTGGTGAAGACAGAGTCATAAAGAAAATCTGTTCCTGCAAGTTGGAGAAATGGAGAATGACGTTGTGCTAAAGGTGGGGATGGCAGCTCCTCTGCCACCATGATACATTGATGGAAATGGAATGCTGTCTGAGTGGGAGTAGAATTGTTAGCTGGATGTCTCTGACTGCTGCAGACCACAATGACTCCACATGAGAGTGATCATTTCCTGTTGCCTGCAGTGTATATGGAACTCCATAACTGTCAGTCCCTGCTCTGCAGTTATGATGTTTGTATTGTGAACTAATTCTGAATCAGTCAGTTGCTGTGTGCGTGTGCAGTAATTATTTTCCACTGTCAGGAACAACATTAGAAATTCCTGGAGAAACTCAGTTCTGAATAGCAGCCACTAGCCCCAATACATTAACTCTACTTTCTATCAACGGATGCTGCCAGACGTGCTGAATTTTTCCAGCAATTTCTACATTTGTTTCCAGCCCCTAGCATGTTCAGTTTTATTTATCAGGCTTTGGCACACAATGGGTGTTTGGAATTCACATTATTTAATTGTCATGTCTCTGTATGTGACAAAAATTCATTAAACGTTTAACTCTGTCCTGCCCAATCACTAATAAACTTAATAACACTGTTTCATCCAGTAAATTGGTGACTTTTGTCTGGTTTCCTTCTATCTCTGTATTTAACATCTATGTTATATATGGTTTTCTTTTCCATCTTGATTTTAACTTTAAAAATGTCATATTAAATGTAGATTTAACGCCTATCCCAGGCATCTATTTCAGATAAGAATTCAGTCTAAACCCCTTGAAAAATAGTGTAAAATATCAATGGGCTTGACAATATTAGACAAGAACTTTCAAAAGCTGATTGGCAGCAGATGCTCGCAGGTAGTTGATGGCTGGAAAATAGGAAACCTTCAAAAATGAGATAACAAGGGTCCAGAGACAGTCTGTTCCTGTTAGGGTGACCGGCAAGCCTGGAAGTGTAGGGAATGCTGGATGATGGTGAAATTGAGGTTTTGGTTAAGAGAAAGAAGGAAACATACGTCAGGTATAGACAGGAGAGATCGAGTGAATCCTTAGAAGAGGCAAAGACAGTAGGAGTATAATCAAGAGGGAAATCAGGAGGGCAAAAAGGGGGCACGAGATAGCTTTGGCAAATAGTTTTAAGGAGATTCCCAAGGGATTTTATGAATACATTAAGGACAAAAGGGTAACTAAGGAGAGATTAGGGCCTCTCAAAGATCAGCAAGGTGGCCTTTGTGTGGAGACGCAGAAGATGGGGGAAGATACCAAATGAGTATTTTGCATCAGTGTTTACTGTGGAGAAGGACGCAGAAGATATACAATGGGGGGACATAGATGGTGACATCTTAAAATGTCCATATTACAAAAGTAGTATTACTGGATGTCTTGAAACGCATAAAGGTGGATAATCCCCCAGGACCTGATCAGGCATACTGTATAACTCTGTGGGAGGTTACAGAAGTATTTGGCATGTCCCTTGTCGAGATATTTTTAACATCGCGAGTCACAGGTGAAGTGCCGGAAGACTAGAGGTTGGCTAACATGGTGCTACTATTTAAGAAAGGTGATAAGGAAAAGCCAGGAACTATAGGCTGGTGAGCCTGCCATTGGTGTTGGACAAGATATTGGAGGGAATCTTGAGAGACGGAACTTACACGTATTTCGACAATCAAGGTCTGATTCGGGACAGTGAACATGGTCTTGTCCAAGGGAAACCATGATACACAAACTTGATTGAGTTTTTTGAAGAAGTAACGAAGAGGATTTCCCCATGCGAGACTGGTTAGCAAAGTTAGATCTCATGGAATACAGGGAGAACTAGCCATTTGGAAATAGAACTGGCTCGAAGGTAGAAGACAGAGGGTGGTAGTGGAGGGTTGTTTTTAAGACTGGAGGACTGTGACCAGTGGACTGTCACAAGGATCGGTGCTGGGTCCACTACTTTTTTGTCATTTATATAAATGATTTGGATGTGAGCATAGGAGGTATAGTAAGTAAGTGTGCAGATGACACCAAAATTGGAAGTGTAGTGGACAACAAAGGAGGTTACCTCAGATTAAAATGGGATCTTGATCAGATGGGCCAATGGGCTGAGGAGTGGCAGATGGAGTTTAATTCGGATAAACGCGAGGTGCTGTATTTTGGGAAAGCACATCTCAGCAGGACTTATACACTTAATGGTAAGGTACGAGGGAGTTTTGCTGAACAAAGAGATCTTGAAGTGCAGGTACATAGTTCCTTCAAAGTAGAGTCGCAGATAGATAGGATAGTAAAGGCGGCATTTGGTATGCTTTCCTTTATTGATCAGAATAGAGTGCATGTTGAAGCCATACTGGACATTGGTTAGGCCACTTTTGGAATATTTCATACAATTCTGGTCTCCTTCCTATCAGGAGGATGTTGTGAAACTTGAAAGGATTCAGTAAAGATTTACAAGGATGTTGCCAGGGTTGGTGGATTTCAGCGAGAAGGAAAGGTTGAATAGGCTGGGGCTGTTTTCCATGCAGCATCGGAGGCTGAGGGGTGAACTTATTGAGGGTTATAAAATCATGAGGGCATGGATAGGATAAATAGACAAGGTATGTTCTCTGGGAGGGGGGAGTCCAGAACTAGAGGGCATAGGTTTACGGGGAGATGGAAAAGAAATAAAAAGACCCAAGTGGCAAGTTTTTCATGTAAAGGGTGGTACATAAATGGAATGAACTGCCAGAAGAAGTGGTGGAGGCTGGTACAATTCCAACTTTTAAAAAGCACCTGAATGCATATATGAATAGGAAGGGTTTGGGGGGATATGGGCCGGATGCTGGCAGGTGGAAATAGATTGGGTTGGTTTATCTGGTCCGCATGGACAAATTGGACTGAAGGGTCTGTTTCTGTGCTGTACATCTCTTTGACTCCATGATTGTTGAGGGTAGAGCGGTGGACGTGATCTATAAGGACTTCAGTAAGATGTTTGACAGGTTTCTTCATTGTAGACTGGGAAACAAAGTTAGATCACATGAAAATCGCAGAGAACTAGCAATTTGGACACAGAATTAACTTAAACATGGAAGACAGAGGGTGGCGGCGGAGGGTTACCTTTCAGACTGGAGACCTGTGATCAGTCATGAGCCACAAGGATCAGTGCTGGGTTCACTGCTTTTCGTCATTTATATAAATGATTTGAATGTGAACATAAAAGGTTTGCAGATGACACCAAAATTGGCAGTGTAGTGGATAGCAAAGAAGGTTCCCACCGAGTACAAAAGGATCATAATCAGATGGGCCAATGGGCTGAGCAGTGGCAGGTAGAGTTATTTCAGATAAATGCTAGGTGCTGCACTTTGGAAAGGCAAATCAAGGCAGGAGTTATATACTTAATGGTAAGGTCCTGGGGAGTATTAATAAACAAAGAGACCATAGAGTGCAGGCTCGTAGGTCCTTGAAAGTGGAGTCGCTGGTCAATAGGATAATGAAGACGACATTTAGTATGCTGTTCTTTATCAGTCCAAGCACAGAGGTTCGGGGTTCGGACGTCATGTTGATGCTGTACAGGTAATTAGTTCAGCCGCTTTTGGAATATTGTGTGCAATTTTGGTCTCCTTCCTATCGGAAGGATGTTGTGAAACATGAAACATTCAGAAAAGATTTACAAGATTGTTTCCAGGGTTGGAGTGTTTGAACGAAAGGGACAGGCTGAAGAGGCTGGGGTGTTTTCCCTGGAGTGTTAGAGGCTGAGAGGTGACCTTATAGTATTTTATAACCTTTATAAAATTCTGACCTTTATAAAATCAGGAGGATTATGGATAGACTAAATAGACAAGGCATTTTCCCTGAGGTGGGGGAGTCCAGGACTGGAGGGCACAGGTTTCAAGTGAAAGGGGAAAGTTTTAAAAGGGACCTAAGGGGCAACCTTTTCATGCAGAAGGTGGTGTGTGTGTGTGTGTGTGTGTGCGCGTGTGTGTGTGTGGAATGAGTTGCTAGATGAAGTGGTGGAGGCTGGAACAATTCCAACATTTAAAAGGCATGTGGATGCGACATGAATAGGAACAATTTAGAGGGATGTGGGCCAAGTGCTGGCAAACGGCATCTGTGTTGGCTAATGGGATTTGATTAGTTTCGAATATCTGGTTGGCATAGGTGGCTCAGACCGAATGGTCTGTTTCTGTGCTCAACATCTCTATAACTCTCTGGCTGTGATTTATTACAATTATTGGCAAATGGGGTGATGTACGTAAAGAATGGAGAGAAAAAGAAAAAAATTAATTCCTCCGAGGGAATTGACTCTTGATTTGAAAATTTCTCTCTGGAAATTGAGTCAATGTGTGTCTAATTCAATCTGCTCTGTGACTGTGGAAAGGATGTTCTTCAGTCTGATTGTAGTAACATAATGCTGTTTGTTAGAAGGAACTGATCACACTTGGTTTTGTACTGAGGACATATTACACTGTCATTGTCCTTCAAGTAATTGTCTGGAGGGAGACAGAAAATCAACATTAAGTCAATGGAATAATTTAATAATCATTTGGCTGTTCTTCCTTCAAGACAGCAATTCCAACAGGACCACAGGGCTGATTCTATTATTGCCTGAGCTGCTCTTTGGTGACTGTATCAAAAAAATCTGTACCAATTCGCTGAGAACCAGATACTAACCAACTCCTCTACAAATGGGATGGGATAATCTAATGCAAGTGCGTGTCTGGATATGAAAGTTTCCTAATCTATCCATACCTGTCAGTTCCTGCTCAGTAAATGTGTGAAGACAATTATCAAAATGAACCTGTTAAATGCTGCTCTGTGAACATCTGAGTGTAATTATCAAACTGTAATTATCAATCCATATAATCTGTGCAAATATGCGAGTGAATACAGTTATCAATCTGTCCCTGTCACTCTCTGGTAAATATATTTACATTTTCTCACCACAGAGACAAATAGGGACAGACTGATAACTACACTCATACATTCATATAGCATAAACTGACAGGTGCAGATTGGTAACTGAACTTGTGTATACACATCGGAGAAACTGCCAGGGACTGGTTCATAAATACACTTAACACATTTTAAATAAATACGATCAGTCTCTGTGTGTTTGTCTGATGTGGATATGTGAGCTTAGTTATCCTGTCAGTTTCTGCCCTGCGAACGTGTGTGTTTGCTTAACCAATCTGTCCCTAATAGTTTCTCCGGTGTGTCTGAGAATGTAGTTATCAACCTGAACATGTAAGTTTCAGCTATGAGAACGTGTCAGTTTCTGTTGTATGAATATTAAATGCAGTCATCAATTTGAACCAATCAGTTTAATCTGTGAAAATGCAGATATTCACCTCTACCTGTTAGTTTAAGCTATATCAACATGTGAGTGCAATTATCAAACAGTCCGGGTCAGGTTTTGCTATTTGACACCAGAGTATCATTGTCAATCTGTTCCTACTACGTCAATATGACAGTGTAGATACTAATGGGTTCCCGTCAGTTTCTTCCCTGTCAATATGTGAATACAGTTATTGAGCGGTACCCATCAGCTTCTGCTCTGAGAGTGTGGCTGTATTAATCAAACTGTAGCAGTTAGTTCAGTGATGTGAATGTGGGAATACAGTTATCATTCTCTTCCTGTCATTTTCTTCTTTGTCAAAGTGAGTGTAACTGTCAATCTGTATCTTTCAGACTCTGCTCTGTAAATACATAAATATTGTTGTCAATCTGTAGCTGTCAGTTTCTGCTTGGTGAATATGTTTCTGTACTTGTCAATCCTTCAGTTTCTACTGAGTTTTCACCTGTCGATATCAGTCTCTGCTTTGTGAATGTGAGAGTTTAATTATCAATCTTTCCCTGTCAGGCTCTGTAATATCAGTGTTTGAGTGTATTTATTCATCTTTTCCTGTCAGTTTGTCTGACTGTAATTATCAAACTGTACCTCTCAGCTTCTGCTATATGAATATGTGAGTATAATTATCCATTTGATTTGATTTGATTTACTTTTTGTCACATGCACTGAGATACAATGGAAAGTATTGTTTTGTGTTCTTTACAGGCAGATAATATCATACAAAATGCATCAGGGTAATAGAACAGAATCTGCAATACAGTTTTGAAGCTGCAAAGAGAGAGAGATTAACATTAAAATTTGAGCCAGATTAGAGTGGTGCTGGAAAAGAACAGCAGGTCAGGCAGCATCTGAGGAGCAGGAAAATCGATGTTTCGGGCAAAAGCCTTTCATCAGGAATGTCCGAAACGTCAATTTTCCTGCTCCTCGGATGCTGCCTGACCTGCTGTGCTTTTCCAGCACCACTCTAATCTGGACACTAATCTCCAGCATCTGCAGTACTCACTTTCGCCTTAAAATTTGAGCAGTCCATTCAAAAGTCTGATGACAGCAAAGAAGCTGTTCTTGAGTTTGTTGGGTGGTGTATTCAAACTTCTGTATTTTCTGGTGGTTGGTAGGAAAATATTAGGTTTTATACAGAAGATAGGCTGGGTGGAAGGGTGACGAGTAAAAGATAGATGGAGATAGAGTCCAAAGAAAGAGAAGAACAGTTGGACAGACAGAGGAGTGGGGTGACATGGTGTCACAGCATCGGGGACCCGGGTTCAATTCCCACCTCGGGCAATTGTCTGTGTGGAAGTTGCACATTCTCCCCGTATCTGCATGGGTTTCCTCCGGGTGCTCCGGTTTCCTCCCACAGTCCAAAAATGTAGTTAGATGAATTGGCCATGCTAAATTGCCCGTAGTGTTAAGTGAAAGGGTAAATGAAGGGGAATGGGCCTGGGTGGGTTTCTCTTCAGAGGGTCTGTGTGGACTTGTTGGTCCGAAGGGCATGTTTCCACACTGCAAGTAATCTAATCTGTCAGACTAAGTGGGTGAAAAGTTTATTAATAGGGCCTGTTAGTGGCTAACAATTGGTAGCGTTTAATAGCAGACTAAATGTTAACAAGGCCGGATATGTGGGTTTTTGGGTAATGACATGGGAGAACTCAAGCCCTGTAGTTATTGAACTCAATATTGAGTCCAGAAGGCTGTCGAGATCCCAAGCAGAAAATGAGATGCTGTTCTTCCAGCTTGCACTGAGCTTCACTGGAGCACGACAGCAAGCCTGAGACAGAGATCTTGGCCAGGGAACAGGGTGGTGTGTTGAAGTGGCAGGCAACTGGAAGCTCAGGGTCTTTTTGTCTGGGCAGAATGTAGGTGCTCTGCACTGTGGACATCCAATCTACTCTCAGTTTCCCTAACATAGAGGAGACCACATTGTGTGCATTTTCCTTGCCACCATCAGTTCTGAGGACCGGTCACTAGACCTGAAACACTGCCAGACCTGTGAATTTTCCACTAATTTTTGTTTTGTTATCAATCTCTGCCTGTCAGTTTCTTCTCTGTGAATATGTGAGAGTCGTTATAAAAGTGTACACGTCAATTTATGTGATTTGATATTGGGAGCATAATCAATTTATTCCTGTCAGTTTCTGCTTTATGAATATGAGAGTGTAGTTATCAGTGTTTCTCTGAGATTTACTGCCAACTACATGTGAGAGTTATTTACCAACCTGTCCCTGTCAGATTCTGCTCTGTGCAAATGAGAGTGCAGTTATTAATCTGTATCTATCAGCTTCTTGTTTATAAATGTGCAAATTCATTTATCATACTGTACCTGTCAGGTTTTGCTATGCGAATGTGTTAGTCTAGTTATCAACCTGGACCTGTCATATGTGTGTGTGTGGGATTATTGTTCTCTCCCTTTTAGTTGCCACAGTGTGAATATTGTCAGAGCAGATATCCAATCAATGTCTGTCAGTTTTGGTTGCGTCCATACGAGAGTTTAGGACTTGATGTATACATGTCAATTTCTGCTGTGTCCATGTAAGAATTTAGGAATTGATCCATACATGCCAGTTTCTGCTGTGTGACTGTGAGAGTGAAGTTCTCAATGAGTTCCAGTCATGTTCAACTCTTATATACCAAAGTTGCTCAATTCTCTGGCAGCCAATAATATTCTAAGAGTCTAATGACATCCATGAATCTGGTGTTGATTGCCAGAAAAACTCATCTGGTTCAGTAATGTCCTTGAATGAAGGAAACTGCCATCCTTACCTTGTCTGGCCTGCATGTGACTCCAGACCCACATCAATGTGGCTGCATGGGTAGTTTGGGATAGGCAATAAATGCTGGCTGAGTCAGTGATGCCCTCATCCCATGAATGAATTAGAGAAAAGAAAATCTGTGACTGAGATTCAGTCCAACAATAGTGTTTAGGGTGTTGAGATTGGGCCTTAATCTCTTATACATTTTGTGATTTATGACTCAATCACAGAATTGGTACAACCATTCAGCCGGTTGTCTCTGCACTTAGACATTCTATTCTTTATCTGTTCTCCATACTAGTTTCCACTAATTGTTGGGATTCTAATCTTTATTCACTTACTGCCAGTGTCTCAGTGTAAATGCCAATTTGAGATGAGTTCTGCAGTTATTAAACTTTTGAATACCTCGAGTGCCAGTTTTGCTCTGTGTGCAACAGTGACAAGTCAAGTATATGGATGCCATTCTCTATGTTCAGTTGTGTTTTTTCAGCAGGGTGTAGGATAAACCCGTTCAATATTTGATAAACCTGTGTGATTGAGGCATTAATGTTCGTTCCATACTTATGTTTGCCAAGAATCTGAATTTTATTGTATTCAATCTCAGCTTTCTTTTTACATTTTGTGCGTGCAGTCGTCTTTGGCAGTTGCAGCTGGGCACTGCAATAATGTGAACATCTAATATGAACATCTTCTGAAGTGATTAATAATGTGGACAGTCAATTTATGACTGTCCATATCTGGAAGTAGTTGTGGACCTGAATTGCATTTTTTTTTTCCCTTTTACCATTAACTGGCTGAGTGAGAGTGAGTTTTGTGTTGTGCTGCCAATATGTATCACTTTAAAGAGTGGTACTGGTCGAGATCACACCAACATTGTCTGTATGCCTCTGTGTGATTCCAGTTCTGACACACTTTATGACGTAGTTTTCAGGTCTTACCAATCAGTGTTTCATACATTAAAAAAGTATGGAAATGCTTCTGCATTACTGAGGCCCTCAACCAGAATGGGAGCGTGCATAAAGTGTGCTTTCATCAACACTCGGCTGAGAGTGAGAATGAGAGAGACAGAGACAGACACAGATGTGTATGTACGTATGTGAATGAAAAGAATAATTTTGTCCTGCTCAGTTACTCATACATGTCCAACATTGCTTCTATATCTGCACTCAAATATACAATTCATATTTATATATTTGTTATAACCATGTAACACCATGATCGGTTTGTTCTGATTGATTGTAACTTTAAAAATGCCAAATCTACATATGAATTTAATGCAGCTCAAAAATGTATATTTACTATAAGCATACAGTCTAACCTGCTTCTAACCTTATGAATGGTAATTGGCTTTGAGTAATGGAATTTACTGTCACGGAGGTGGAAAATACTGAGAACAGGTCAAAATAATGTAGATTTATATATCGTCAGTTATGTTTAACTCTTGGATTGAATGTATACTTCTGGAAATGGAGTTCAATGTGTATCTGACTCAATCCACTCAGACAGTGGACAGGACCTTCTCCTCTCTGACAGTGGTAACATACCTGCTGGGTGTGAGAAGCAGTTGGTCACTCTTGGATTGGTCCATCAAATATTTGCCTGGAGAAAGACAAAAGAGAAAGCTCCTGTACATCACTAGCAGCTGAGTAGGAAGATATCAAATGATCAATACAATATTCAGGTCATGATCATTACAATTCTTTGTTTTTGAACAGGGCAAGGTGAACAGTGCAGATCCTGGTTCCACTCGAGCCCTGAGCTCCTTCCAGTCTTTTTCTGTTTCCCAAATTCGAAAACATTTCACTTCGATAAAATAAACTCACCAACATATGGACATCTCCACAAATGGAATGATTGCACAGTTCAATGTCCAGCTCCCAATACATTTAACTGTTGAAAAACAAATATTGGGCAGGATTTCACATACCTGGAGATGTTTATCCGGTGCCTGCTATATTTATCTTACACAGGATTATTACATTTGTTTCTACTGTCCTTTATTTCAAAGTCTATTCGCAATAAAGAGCGTGAAACAGAAGCCAAACAATGAATTCCCATCAGTGTTTAGGGGATTACAAACCCCAAGAATGTCCCACAGCAGCTTCTTCCCGCTCTGCCTCCCTCAGCAGGCCCACACACAGCCCGAGAAAGGCCTCTCTCTTCCCCCCAGCCCGCTCACTCCAAGTTCCGGGACCAGTTCCTGCTCCGCTCGGCCTCTTACAAACAGCCCCCGGTTCTCCCTGAACTCACCCCGAATCAATCCCGGTCTCCGAGCTCCCCCTGTGTCCCAGGCTCCCATCCCGATGTGCTGCTGGAAGGAGCCTGCTGTTCCCTCGCTTCCCTGGGCGCTGATCTCTCCATCGCGGTCTGTTTCAAACAAACCTCTTGCACTCACTGAGTAAATGCTCCTCAATGGCAGCACTGGGGGAGGGCCTCACGCATGCGCTCCTCTGCTCAGGAACAATCATCGCGCATGCGCTGCTTTTCCGAATGCTTCCCAGAAACAAACATCAATTGGTCATTTCCCCAATTCCCTTTTCTCCCAGTTTGACCAAAGGAACTGAGGCCGTGGGGGAAAGGGCAGAGAAGGTTTCAAGCTGGGAATTGCCTCTTTATGAAGCTCCAATGGAGTTCATTCCCGGGTCATGTTAATAACTCCTCCCTCCGGCTCTCTCACAATCTGATCAGGGGGCGGAGAAGCTGGCGGCCACTCGGCCCATCCGCTGTGCTCCCCCATTCAATAACATTACGTCTGATCGAATGTTAACTGTGGTATTTAATCCTGCTGACCCCTCATCCAGAAATATTAACTTCTTGCCCAAAGTAACATACAGAGAGATGGAATAAGTGGAACATTCTTACGAAGGCAGAAAATAACTGATGGAGAGAGTCTTGCATCACAGTGTCTGAGCTTATTTCTGGGTCAGGAGGCATGTGCAAAAGTCAGACCAGGTGTGCAACAACATTTCTGGAACTCGATTTAGTTTGTCGTGGATGACAGATTTTAGTGGCATGTATGCTGCAGACAGAAACCTTGTGATGTATTGTATGGCACAACGAGAGACCCCAGCTGTTTTTGTTTATTCACTCCTGGAACGTGGATTTCGCTGGCTGAGCCTAGCATTTATTCTCCATCCCTTTGCGAAGGCGGTGTTGAGCCACCTTCTGGAACAGCTGTTGTCCATGTGCTGCCCACAATGCCATGAACACGGAGTTCCAGGGTCTTGATCCAGTGACAGTGAAAGAAAGTGGTTTTATTTCCAAGTCAGCATGGTGAGTGCCTTCGAGGGGAACTTGTCCGACTTCAAGGCGGTGTTCCCTGACATCAGCTGCCTTTATCGTTTTAGATGGAGGTAGTCGCGAATTGGAAGGTCCTCCTTTTACAAATTACAAAACTCGAATCTCTTTGTCAGCAGCATGACCGATAGAGTGAAGTCAGAATAGTGTGTTGCCTCCCTGGTGTCAGGATCAAGGATATCACAGAGAGAGTGCAGGCTATTCACAAAGGGGCTTACACATTGGAACTAACTACACAGGAAGGGAAAGAGATGAGATTCCGAAGGAAAAATAAGGAAGAGAGGCAAGAATTTAGAAAGGAGGACCTCTCCGGTAGTAATATCTAGATTACTCCCGCTGTTACAAGCGACTGAGGGTAGGAATAGGATGATACAGCAGAGGAATGCCCAACTCAGGAGCTTGTGCAGGGGAGAGGTGTTCAAATTTTTGGATCATTGGAATCTCTTCTGGGGAAAACGTGACTTGTAGAAAAAGGATGGAATCCACCTGAATTGAAAGGGATCTACTATATTGGCAGGGTCACTTCCTTGAGGTACTGGGGAGGGGATACCTAGTAAGGTGTGGGTATGGGGTGAGGTCAGTGGGAACCGGGGAGATAGTGAACAAAGATATCAATCTGAGGCTGGTAGTCGGTAAGTCAAACACCCAGGGCAGACAGGAACATAGAAGAGAATGAGGTTGGATTGATAACTTAAACAGCATTTATTTCAATGCAAGAGGCCTAACGGGGGAAGAGGATGAACTCAGGACATGGTTAGGAAAATGGGATTGGAATTGGGATATCATAGCAACTACAGAGGCATGGTTTGGTGATGACACAACTGGCAGCTTAATGTTCCAGGAATCAATTGTTATAGGAAGAATGGGGGGAGGGGTCAGCAAGAGAAAATGGGGCGTGATATGTTTGGTAAGAGATAAGATCACACCTTTACTGGGGGAGGATATTCCTGGGCTTAGGTCCATGGAAATTATTTGGATGGGGAAATGAGAAATAAGAAAGGGTTTGATCATCTTATTGGGATTGGACTGTAGACACCCTAACAGTCAGCAGGAAATTGAGAAACAAATTTGTCAGGAGATCTTAGATCTGCAAGAATAATGGTGTGGTTATGGTGAGGGGTTTTAACATTCCAAACATAGATCATGGCTGCCATATTGTTAATGGTTTAGACAGAAAGGAATTTCTGAAGTGTGTACAAAAAAAGTTTCTGATTCAGTATGTGAATGCATCGTCTAGACAAGGTGCAAATCTTGACCTACTCTTGTGATATAATGATGTGTCAGTGGGGGAGCATTTGGGGCCAACAACTATAATTTTATTAGTTTTAAAACTCTGATGGAAAAGGATCGACCAGATCTAAAAGTTAAATTTCTAATTTGGAGGAAGGCCAATTTTGAGAGTATTGTGCAAAAACTTTCAAAAGTTGACCGAGGGCAGATGTTCATAGGCAAAGTGATGGCTGAAAAATGGAAAGCCTTCAAAAATGAGAAAATGAGGGTACAGAGACAGTATGTTCCTGTTCATGTGAAAGGTATGACTGGTAGGTGTAGGAAATGCTGCATGAGAAAAGAAGTTGAGGTTTTGGTCCAAATAAGAAGGAAGCATATATTAGTTAAATACAGGAGAGGTTGAGTGAATCCTTCGAAGAGTATAAAGGCAGTAGGGATATACTTAAGGAGGAAATGAGGAGGGCAAAAAAGGGACATAACATAGCTTTGGCAAATAGTGTTAAGGAGAATTCAAATAGATTTTATAAATACATGAAGGTCAAAATGGTAACCAGGGAAAGAAGAGGGCCCAGCAAAGATTAGCAAGGCAGCCTATGTGTAGAAGAAAAGGAAAAGTGGGAGATACTAAGCGAGTACTTACGGAGGAGAATGAAATGGAAGATAGAGAACATGGGGAAACAAATAGTGACATCTTAAAAAATGTCCATAATACAGAGGAGGTGCTGCTGGATGATTTTAAACCGAAAAGGTGGATAAAGCAAGAGCACCCGATCAGGTGGACCTGGAACATGATGATAAGCTAGGGAAGTGATTGTTGGGCCCTTTGCTGAGATACGAATATCTCAGCAAAGTCACAGTCACAGGTGAAGTGCAAAAAGACTGGAGGCTGGCTAATGTGGTGCCACTATTTAAGAAAAGGGGCAAGGAAAAGTCAGGGAACTATTGAACAGTGAGCATAACATCAACAGTAGGCAAACAGTTGAGGGAATTGTGAGAGACAGGATTACATCTTTCTGAAAGGACAGGATTGATGAGGGGTAGTCAACATGGCTTTCTGCGTGGGAAGTCATGTATCACTAACTCAAGTGAGTTTTTTTGAATTGGTAAGGAAGAGGACTGATGAGGGCAAAGTGGTGGATGTGATCTAAATGGCCTTCAGTAAGGCGTTTGACAAAGCTCCCCATGGGAAATTGATTAGCAAGATTGGATCACATGGAATACAGGGAGAACTAGCCATTTGGATACAGAACTTGTTTGAAGGTAGAAGACAGAGGATGGTGGTGGAGGGATGCTTTTCAGAGTGGAGGCCTGTGACAAGCGATGTGTTACAAGGATCACTGCTGAGTCCACTGCTTTTCATCATTTATATAAATGATTTTAGTTAATAAATGACAGAACACCAGGTTATATTCCAACAGGAGAAAGTGAGGATTTCAGGAAGAAGGGCTTGTGCCCGAAACGTCGATTCCCCTGTTCCTTGGATGCTGCCTGACCTGCTGCGCTTTTCCAGCAACACATTTTGAGCTATATTCCAACAGGTTCATTTAGAAATACAAACTTTCAGACTGCTGCTCCTCCATCAGGAGTCTGTATTTAGAAAGCTTGTACTTCCAAATAAACCTGTTGGACTATAACCTGATGTTGTCATTTTTAACTTTGCACACCCCAGTCCAGCACCAGCACCTCCACATTATTATGAATGATTTGGATATGAGGTTCCAGTTATTGTTAGTAAGTTTGCAGATTACACAAAATTTGTAGGTGTACTAAACAGCAAAGAAGGCTACATCAGAATACAGCAGGATCTCGATCAGATGGGCCACTGGACTCAGGAGTGGCATATTGAGTTCAATTTAAATTAAGATGAGGTGCTGCAATTTGGAAAGGCAAATCAGGGCAGGACTTACACACTTAATATTAAGGTCCTGTGGAGTGTTGCTGAACAAACAGACGTTGGAATGCGGGTTCATTGTTGCTTGAACATGGAGTTATAGTTAGATAGGATAGCAACGAAGGCATTTATGTTTTCCTCTACTGGTCAGAGCTTTGAGTATGTGACTTAAGAGAACATGTTATGGGTGTACAGAACATTGGTAATGCCACTTTTGGAATATTATGTGCAATTCTGGTCTCTCTCCTATAAAAAAGAATGTTGTGAAACTTTAAATGACTATTTAAGATAGTTTATTGTCCAAAGAAAAGGCCTACAATTTGGGAATATAGCGAGACGAGAAGGCTGCAAACAGATCCAGATTTAACAAATGACTGCTAATAGGGATTTAACTAACAAAGAACAAATGAAGAAAAGAGTAATGTTGTGGAAACCATTTAAAATACTGCTAAAACACTAATAAATGTGTAAAGAGAGAAATGAACATAAATAGGTTGGCAAAAATTGTAGGCCTTTTCTTTGGACAATAAACTATCTTAAATAGTCATTTAAAGTTTCACAACATTCTTTTTTATAGGAGAGAGACCAGAATGCCACTTACAACATTAAAGAGGGGAGTTCAAAATGGGGAATGAAAATGTCTCAAAAATCGCAAACATACTATTGTTCTCTGTTCACAAATATTCACACAACTAACACAGTAGTGGTATTGGAGAGTTTAGTGAGAGGGAAGAACTGAACCAAATCAGTATTATTTGGGAAATGAGTTGGGACAGTGGATAGGATTGAAGGTTGGGAAACACCAGGCCTTGATCATCTACGTCCCAGATGTAATGGGCTGAGTAATACTGGATGCAGGGATGGTCATGTTCCAAGATTCTACAAGCTCTGCAATAATTTACACAGATTGGGGGCTAGCTTGTGTAAGCAATCCAATCGAAAAGGGTTGTAAATATAAAATTATGAACTATAGGCCAGTCAGCCTCAGGGAAAAAATATCAAAATGAAAGCTTCAATTGCGAAGCATTTGACAAAACAGTATTCAGGATCTGCTAGAATCAGCATGAACATGAAGGGCCTCTTCCAGTGCACACTGTTCTGTCTTCTAAGCTTGGCAAACTGACTGGCCATCTTTGAGGATGTAAACAATAGAGCTGATGAGAGTGTAACAGCTACTGAGGAGAAAAACTACAACTAACTCCCTGGACACCGCAGCAAAGGCTGAAAGGAGGAGACATTCTATCCTTCCACACTTACATTTGGTGATATTTCTGGCGTGTGACTGTGTGAATGTGAATACTGTGTCAGAGAGGCTGTCGGAAAAGGGCGGACGGTAAGTCGAACGTAACTGTGTTTGTGTGTCCGCGAATATTATGATATTTCTGGGTCTCTCTTGTGAAAATCAAAAACATTTTCAATTCAACTTATTCCCCGGCTCCCCCAATAGACCCCAAAGGTAGAATTTAAGACAATGTATTTGTTGATTTCAAGATTTTAGTCTAAAAGTACCGACAATGTCAGCGCTCAGCTCAAAAAGCTCGATCTGTGCGGCAGCAAAATGAGTTTAACTCGACAGCGGAGCCCTCTATTCGATTGAAAACTTTTCAGTCGCAAACTTTACCGTGTCAGGGTCAGGAGCGATCGAGCCTGGCTCTCTGAAAATGCGGAATTTCAGAGGAATCGGAGAGTTTAGGCCGTTAGAGAAACACAGAGAGGCAGCAGGAGCAGGGAGCTGACGGCAGGTTGTCCCTGCGTCGTCCGCTCGCTGCCTTGAAGTTGCTCAGTGCCGCCCCCAGTAGTTTCATTGCTGACCGAGTTCAGAC
Organism: Chiloscyllium plagiosum; assembly: GCF_037043375.1. NCBI lineage: Eukaryota > Metazoa > Chordata > Chondrichthyes > Orectolobiformes > Hemiscylliidae > Chiloscyllium > Chiloscyllium plagiosum. The sequence goes on from NW_028270187.1 coordinate 11,383,761, forward strand.
TGTCCCAGAGAGAGATTCAGCGCAGAGTTCTCAACATGAGCGACAGTGCAGCCGCCGAAACGGCTCCTCCAGCCGCCGCTCCCACCAAAGCCAAGGCTCCCAAGAAGAAGGCGGCGGCTCCCAGGAAGAAAACACCCGGTCCCGGGTTGGGAGAGCTGATTCTGAAGGTTGTCGGGGATATCAAGGATCGCAGAGGGGCGTCTCTGTCCGCTATAAAGAAGGCGCTGGAGAGAAGCGGGATCGATGTGGGAAAGCGAAACACACAGATCAAGATGAGTATCAGGAGGTGCCTGGCGAACGGCTCCCTTGTTCTGGTCAAGGGCCAGGGCGTCTCCGGCTCCTTCAAACTCCCTAAGAATCCAGTCAAGGCAAAAGCGGGAAAGAAGGCGGGAACATCAGCCGCCAAGAAACCGGCCGTGAAGAAATCACCGTCCAAGAAGGCGACAGCAAAGAAATCCCAGACCAAGAAGGCGACAGCCAAGAAATCCCCAGCCAAGAGAGCGACAACCAAGAAGTCCCCAGCCAGGAAAGCGAGCGGCAAGAAGACGGCACCGCCAAAGAAAGCGGTGAGCAAAGCAGCGACAAAGAAACGGACTCCCGTGAAGAAGGTGAAAAAGGCCAAGGGCCCTAAAGCCCCCAAACCCCTCAGCAAACCGGCTAAAAGCAAGGCCAAGCCCAAAGCAAAAGTGACCAAGACAGCAGCAAAAAAATGAACCCGTCAGTGTAATATGTAACCGTCTGAACCCAAAGGCTCTTATCAGAGCCACCCACATCTCTCAGGAAAGAGCTGAGCCCGGATCAAATGTTCCGTGTCCCGGCGCCGAGCGCAGACCGACCTGAGATATTATTTGATCTGAATAACTCAAATACACACATGCCATGGTTTACGAGAGCTGAGACCTGTGAATGGGGAAGGTATCATATAGGGAGGGTTTATTGATCTCCATCTGGTTGTTTCACTTCGCGTCACGAATGTGACATTGTACTATCTTTATTTCATTGACCCGTTCAGGAATGTTACTTTGTTCAGTTTTGATTCTGAGACCCTGCGGATGTTTTCATTGCGTGTTCCTTCCATCTGCCTGTTACAGACTGTTCAGGTAGCAATTCCACATTGTCTTCGGGCTAATTACAATCTGGGGGTAACAAAAAAAATCCCAGGGGTAGCACGGTGGCTCAGAGGTTAGCACTGCTGCCTCAGCGCCAAGGACGTCTGTGTGGAGTTTGCACATTCTCCCCGTGCCTGCGTGGGTTTCCTCTGGATGCTCCGGTTTCCTCCAACAGTCCAAAGATGTGCATGTCAGGTGAATTGGCTGTGCTAAATTGCCTGTAGTGTTAGGTGGATTAGTCAGGGGTAAATGTAGGGGAATGGGTCTATGTGGACTTATTGGGCCGAAGGGCCTGTCTCCACGCTGTGGGTAATCTAATCATAAAGTGAGATTCTGTCCTTTTATCGGTGTATACTGCATTAGCTTTTAAGATGTTTAAATTGGCGGGGTTATTTCGACTCATTCACGGCGGGTAAACGTTCGGTTGTTCAGTTTGTCTGGCTGTTTTAAACCCCGCCTTTTCCTCCTGCCTGTTACGGACAGATCAGGCAATGCTCACGCCTCCTGTCAAAGCTGACTGCTAACGAGGTTTTAAGGAGTTGCTATAAAATAGTAAATTTTATCTTAGTTGCGGACGGATGGCGTTTTTGCGTTTTAATGGTTACTTTAATCTCAAGGTTTGTGAGGGTGAATTCAGCGGGCATTTAGAAACTGACCAACTGTCGTTTCCAGTGAACCAATCAGACTTCAACAATTCTTTTCCTGCCTGTTCTTTTCCATCCGGAGCTGTTTCTCTGTGGGTTGAGGGACAGGGCTGTATCCAATCCCAGCTCTAGGGCGGGCTCTCCGTTCCCTTAAACAGGGAGCACCGCAGCAGCCTCAGCATTGACAGCAGCAGCCTGTGTCTGTGTGTAACTGCGAGTTGAGGAGAATGGCTCGGACCAAGCAGACAGCGCGCAAATCCACCGGAGGGAAAGCTCCCCGCAAGCAGCTGGCGACCAAAGCGGCCCGCAAGAGCGCTCCGGCCACGGGCGGAGTGAAGAAGCCTCATCGCTACAGGCCCGGCACGGTGGCTCTGCGGGAGATCCGCCGCTACCAGAAATCCACCGAGCTGCTGATCCGCAAACTGCCCTTCCAGCGCCTGGTGCGAGAGATCGCTCAGGACTTCAAGACCGACCTGCGCTTCCAGAGCTCGGCGGTGATGGCCCTGCAGGAGGCCAGCGAGGCTTACCTGGTGGGACTGTTTGAGGACACCAACCTGTGTGCCATCCACGCCAAGCGGGTCACCATCATGCCCAAAGACATCCAGTTGGCCCGCCGGATCCGCGGGGAGCGCGCCTAAACGGAGCATTGCCGGCCCTGCACATTCACCCCGAGAGAGAGAAAAACACAACGGCTCTTTTCAGAGCCACTAAACCATCCAGAGAGAGCGGGAAGCGATCGCAGACGTTGGAAAATGGCTTTGAATAATATTCAAGTGGGGGGTGGTGGGGCGTGACGTCAGTAATACATTTCATGGGAGTTGGTTGAAGACAGTTCGCAGGAGCAGCAGTGACTAGAATATACGCTGCTGTGAATGTTATGTAATTTTCATATAGTAGTGCAGTATTAATTCCGGATTACATCCCCTTTGTTCTCACTGTCTCCCTTGGTGTTCCCACCAGTTACAGCTGGTATGATCATTGCTGAGAAAGCTGGCGGGAAAACATGGCGCCAAATCATCAACCGTTTTCTTTCAAATTTGAAAATCCTGCCGAAATGTAGATCAGAGAAGGGAGCTTTACGCAAAACAATGCATTCGTATTTAGTCATTAATTTGCAATTTTTCTTTCGGGTAATGAGTCTCGAACCTATTTGAAGCATTCGAGATTGTCTTCGGAGAGAACCAACACTCTCATTCAGCCCTGTGAGGATTTCATGAACGTTCTTCGGCGTGAACGCATTAATAACGAACGCCGCCTTTATGTATTATTTTAATGATGGAAATGTGTTGCTGGAAAAGCGCAGCAGGTCAGGCAGCATCTAGGGAACAGGAGAATCGACGTTTCGGGCACAGGCCCTTCTTCAGGAAAGAGGCCGTAAGAGGCCGAGCGGAGCAGGAACTGGTCTCGGAACTTGGAGTGAGCGGGCTGGGGGGAAGAGAGAGGCCTTTCTCGGGCTGTGTGTGGGCCTGCTAAGAGAGGCAGAGCGGGAAGAAGTTGCTGTGGGACATTCTTGTGGTTTACAATCCCCTAAACTCTGATGGGAATTCATTGTTTAGCATGGTGGGCGGCACGGTGGCCCAGTGGTTAGCACTGCTGCCTCACAGCGCCTGTAGACCCGGGTTCAATTCCCGACTCAGGCGACTGACTGTGTGGAGTTTGCACATTCTCCCCGTGTCTGCGTGGGTTTCCTCCGGGTGCTCCGGTTTCCTCCCACAGTCCAAAGATGTGCGGGTCAGGTGAATTGGCCATGCTAAATTGCCCGTAGTGTTAGGTTAAAGGGGTAGATGTAGGGGTATGGGTGGGTTGCGCTTCGGCGGGTCGGTGTGGACTTGTTGGGCCGAAGGGCCTGTTTCCACACTGTAAGTAATCTAATCTAATCTAATCTAATCTATTTCATGCTGTTTGTTGCGAAAAGACATTGAATAGTATGTCATTAAAGGACAGTATATCTAAATGTGAGAGCCTGTTGTTCTTCCTTCAACAGTTAATGTATTGGGAGCTGAATATTGAACTTGCAGATGTTGGTTAGTTTTTGTACCTTAGTAAATTTTTTTAGAATTTCGCAAACAGAAAATCAAAGACTGGAAGGGGCTCAGAGCTAGAGTGTAACCAGTCCTTGCTCTGTTCACCTTGCCCTGTTTAAAAACAAAGAATTATCACGATCATGACCTGACCTGAATATTTCATTGATCAGTTGATGTCTTTCTATTTAGCTGATGGTGATTTACAGAAAATATCCCTCTTGTCTTCCTCCAGGCAAATGATTGATGGACCAAGACAATGTAATATTCCCTCAGTACAAAGCCAAGTGTGACCATCTGCTTCTACCAACCAGCAGGTATGTTACTGTTGTCAGATTGGAGAACATCCTTTCCACAGTCAGAGTGGATTGACTCAGATACACAGTGAGCTCAATTTCCAGAGGTACACATTCAATCCAAGAGTCAAACACAAATGATGCAATATTTTTTTTTTTGATTTCGCCCTATACTCAATGTACAACAGCTCAGTTCCAATAAATGCCACGATACTTAGTCAATTATCATTTGCAACATCAGAAGAGGGATAGATTGTATCTTCTTATGAAATATATATTAGGAACTGTATTAACTCCACATGTAATGAAGGCAATTTTAAAGGTGAACAAACAAATCATTCTGTTACATTGTTACAGCAAGGATTTCTGAAGATATAGAAGGAAACTTTGGCATTATCAGTAACTGAGACGGACAAAATTAATCTTTTGATAAATAGAAGTCCTATGTGAAAGGCACAACAACTAAACAGTGTAAATTCCAAATAAACCTCTGAGCACAGATGCTTTTCTGCTGCAATGTGTTGCATGTACATTTGTCCATGGATCCTACAGGCACTAAAGCTAAAGAACACTGGCTGTGGACATTATTGAACTACATGTGCAATGCCAGAGATTAACAGATATACAAACACATCCACTTTCACTGACAGGAGCTGACTCCAGTGGCAATGGATAGTACCTCATTCATGTCAAGTAGCAGAAGTTTGAACACCTGAAGTACAATAGCAGTTACTAAAAGTGACATGTTTCAATTTGGATGACACTAGCACAGTGAAACACAATAACCAAGAATAAGGAGCACATTGATATCTAGTATCAGAGAGTGAATGAATCTCATTCTCACACTGAGCCTGGTGCTGATGAACACACATTTTCTCCACACTCTCACATTCTGGTTGAGGGCCTGAGTAATGCAGAAGCATTTCCATACTTTTTTAATATATGAAACACTGATTTATAAGGCATTAAACCCACCTCATAAGGTGTATCAGATCATGACATGCAGAACGGGAAACACAAGGCAACATAAAAAAAGTGTCAGTATGATATAGACTAGTGCCACTCCTTTCAAGTGATACAGATTGGCAGCACAACAGAAAACTCACTCACACACAGCCAGTTAATGCTGAAAGGGGAAAAAAAATGAAATTTATGCCCAGATATTTCCAAATATGGACAGTTATAAATTGATTCACCAAATCATTAATCGCTTCAGTTAGCATCAGATGTTATATCTTAGTGTCCAGCCGCAACTGATAAAGATTACTGCATACATAAAATATTTTTTTAAAAGTCTGAATGCAATAAAATTCAGATTCATGGCAAAGATAACATTAATCCGGCAACACAATAGGTTAGTGAATATTGATCAAGTTTATCCTAAACTCAGACCAAAAAAACACAACTGAACATGGAAAGAAAATGAGATCCACATACTCTACCTGATGCTATTGCCCACAGAACAAAACTGGCACTATAGTTATCAAAGACAGGTAAGTGCAGAAATAATCTCAAATTAGCATTTAGATAGAGATACTGTCAATGAGTGGATAAAGTTCAGAATCCCAACAGTTAATGGAAACTAGTATGGAGAACGGGTGAAGAACAGAATGTCCCAGTCTGGACATAAATTGGCCGAATGGCTGGATCAATTCTGTGACTCTACCATAAATGACATAATGCAGAAGAGTTTAAGTCCCAATCACAACACCCTAAAATCTATCACAGAATCAATCACCGTCACAGAGAATTATTTTTCCTAATTTCATTCATGGGATGAGAGAATCACTGGCGAGGCCAGCATTTATTGCCCATCCCTCACTCCCAGGGGATAGTTATGTGTCAGCCACATTGCTGTGGGTCTGGAGACACATGTAGGCCAGACCAAGTAAGGATGGCAGCTCCTTTTCTTAAAGGACATTAGTGAACCAGATGGCAAACAAGAATAGATTCCTTGTCATCACTGGACTCATAGAATATTATTGGCTGTCAGTGAATTAAGCAACTTTTGATACATGAGAGTTAAAAGTGACTGGTACTGATTGAGCACTTGATGTTCGGTCACACAGCACAAACTGACAAGGTTAGCTCAATTCGTGAATTCTCATGTGGACACAACAAAAACTGTTGTGGTTCTGTTCGCCGAGCTGGGAATTTGTGTTGCAGACGTTTCATCCCCTGTCTAGGTGACATCCTTAGTGCTTGGGGGCCTCCTGTGAAGCGCTTCTGTGATGTTTCCTCCGGCATTTATAGTGATTTGTACCTGCCGCTTCCGGTTGTCAGTTCCAGCTGTCCGCTGCACCCAATATACCGGCCACTGCAGCGGAAAGCTGGAACTGACAACCGGAAGCGGCAGGTACAAATCACTATAAATGCCGGAGGAAACATCACAGAAGCACTTCACAGGAGGCTCCCAAGCACTGAGGATGTCACCTAGACCGGGGACGAAACGTCTGCAACACAAATTCCCAGCTCGGCGATCAGAACCACAGCAACGAGCACCCGAGCTACAAATAATCTCCCCCAACTTTGAACAACAAAAATTGGCAGGCGGAGATTGATGGCTCCTCTCACACATTCACTCTGCAGAAACTGAACGGGAGAGCATGATACTGAAACACACACCCCCAAACCACCACACACACTTCAAAAACACTGGCAGGTACAATCTGATAAATGCATTTGCACATGTATAAACTATACGTTGACAAATACAGATTCATACCTACATCCTGAGTTACACAGAGCAGAATATAACAGGGACAGATTGGTCAATCACACTCAAATGCACGTGGCAGGACATTTCAGAGGAAGATATTCTCATTCACAAAGCAGAAACTTATTTGAACAGATTGATAACACTTTCAAATTACTTAAATTGACATGTACGGTTTGATAATGACTTTCTCATATTCACAGGAGAAACTGACAGGTAGAGATTGATAACAGAAGAAATCAGAGTTACATTTGAGGTCTAGTGACCCTTCCTCAGAACTGAGTGTGTGCATTTTCCTAGCTGCTACATGGTCTTCTCTATTCTGGGGAAACTGAGTGTAGATTGGGTGTCCACTTTGCCAAACACCTACATTCTGTCCAGAAAACAAGACCCTGAGCTTCCGCTTGCCTGCCACTTCAACACACCACCAATCCCCTGATGAACATCTCTGCCTCAGGCTTGCTGCAGAGCTCCAGCTAAAGCTCAGTGCAAGCTGGAAGAATAGTACCTCATTTTCTGGTTGGGAACACAACAGCCTTCTGGACCCAATACTGACTTCTACAACTTTAGGGCGAGAGCTTTCCCATGTCATTACCCAGAACCTCTCACACCGGCCTTGTTATCACAAGGTCTGCTATTATACACCAACAGTCACTAACAGTCCCTGTTAATAGTGAGTCACCTTCCTTGTCTGACCATGATCTTTGGATTCTATATCCATCTACCAGTTACTGCTGACCCTTCAACATACCCTACCTTCGGCAGAAAAACTAATCATTTCCTGGCTTCCATCAGTTCTCAGGAAGGGTTACTGGACTGGAAATTTTAACTTTGATTTCTGTCCACAGACTCTGTCAGACCTGCTGAGCTTTTCCAGCAAGTTGATTTTGTTTCTGATTTCCAGCATCTGCAGTTCTTTTGGTTTTCATTTAGAGATTAATAACTACGTTTTCATATTCACAGAGCAGAAACTACCAGGGAAAATTGATAACCACATTCACATGTTCACAAAAGAAAATTTGTCAGGCAAACATTGATAAATACACTCACATTTACAATTCAGACCCTGATTGGGAAGGATTCTTAATTAAACTTAACTAAACTTTCACAAAGCAAAACCTGACAGGGACTGTTAAAAACTAACTTCTCCTATTCACATAGCAGAAACTGGCAGGCTTAGATTGACAATTACCCAAACATATTCACCAAGAAGATATCCTCAGGAGGCTAAGGAAATTCACTGTGTCCATAAAGACTCTGCAATTTTTTATCGATGCACCACCTATCTGGATGTGTCACAGTGTGGTATGGCCACTGTTCTGCCCAAGAGCACAAGCAATTACAGTCAGTTGTGAACAAAGCCCAATCCATCACTGAAAGCAGCCTTCCATTCAAAGGCTCCATTTATACTTCCTCCTGTGTTGGGAAAGCAACCAACATAATCAAAGACCCATCTGACCCCGCTTCTGAGCTCCTCCACCCTGATCTGTCAGGTAGAAAATACCGAAGTTTGAATATACCGTCCAACAGTTTCAAGAATTGATTCTGTGCTGTTATTAGACTTTTGAATGGACCTCTCAAATTTTAATGTTATTCTCTCTCTCTCTGTACCATTAACACTGTGTCCAGATTCTGTTCTATTGCTCTAATGCACTTTGTATGATATAATCTGCCTGTAAGGCACTCAAAACAATACTTTTCATTGTATCTCTGTACATGTGACAATAATAAATCAGATCAAATCAAGTGGATAACTACGCTCACATGTCACAGAATCTGAGAGGTACAGGTTGATAGCTACAGTCACACAACCTGACAGGAAAAGATGAATAAACATTCAAACCCTGACATTACAGTACCTGACAGGAAGGATTGATAACTAAAATCTCTTCTTCACAAAGCAGAAATTGATAGTGACAGATGAAAGCTCAGCTCACACATACACATAGCATAAAATGGCAGGAATTGACAATTACACAGACATATTCACCGAGCAGAAACTGACAGCTATAGATTGATAACTATATTTATGTATTCACACAGCAGAGTCTGAAAGGTACAGATTGATAATTACACTCTCACTTTGACAAAGAAGAAATAGACAGGTAGAGAATGATAACTGTACTAGTCACATATTGACAGGGCCAGATTGGTATTGACTCTCTCAAACTGATGTAGTAAAAACAGATTGACAATGACACTCTGGTGTCAAATAGCAAAACCTGACAGGTACTGTTTGATAATTGCACTGAGAAATTGATTATAGCTGAAACTGACAGGTGGAGATCAATATCTCCATTCACACAGAAGATATTGACAGGTACAAATTGATAACTGCATTTAATATTCATACAGCAGAAACTGGCAGGGAGATACTGAGAATGACACACCCATTCTCAAAGCTGAAACTGACAGGTTCAGGTTGATAACTACACTGTCAGATACACAGCAGAAACTGTTAGGGAAAGATTGTTAAGTAAATTCACACATTCACAACGACAGAAACTGACAGGTATATTGATAAGTAAACTCGCACATCCCCATCAGTGAAGCACATAGGGACTGACCCTATTTATTTAAAATGTATTATCAATCAGTCTCTGCCAGTTTCTACTATGTGGATATGAGTTCAGTTATCAATCTATACCTTTCAGTTTATACTATGTGAATGTATGAATGTAGTTATCAATCTGTCCCTGTCACTCTCTCGTAAAATACATTTTGGACATTGCAGAGAGTGACAGGGAGAGATTGATAACTATATTAACTCTCACATTTGCACGGCCTATACTGACAGGTATAGGTTGACAGCCGTACTCCCACGTTCACCTCGCAGGAACTGACAGGTATGGATTGATAAGGAAACTCTCAAGTCCCTATACAAACTTGTAATGGGTAGCCCCATTGTGGAGCTGTAGAGATATTGGTTAGTAGCTGGTTCTCAGTGAATTGGTATAGATTTCTTTTGTTACAATCACCAGACAAAGAGCAACTCATGTCAGACCTGTAGTTCTTTTTGAAATGCTGACTTGAAAGAAACACAGCCTCATGATTATAAAATGAATATTACATTGAAAGGTTTGATACTGTCAAACTCACTTAATGTTGACTTACAGGGGATGTCTCTTCTCTCTTCTTCCAGACAATTACATGAAGGAGCAAGACAATGTAACATTCCCTCGGTACGAAGCCAAGTGTGATCAGTTCCTTCTAACAAACAGCAGGTATGTTATCGCTGTCAGACTGAAAAACATACTTTCCACAGTCACAGAGCAGTTGAATTAGATACACATGGAATTCAATTTCTAGAGAAAAGTTTTCACAAGAATAGTCAAATTCCACCAAGTAATTATAACTTTTTTTATCCCTCTCCATTCTCAATTCACATCACCTGATTTCCAAGAAATGTTATCATTCACAGCCATTGAGTCATCGAGACGTACAGCACTGAAGCAGACTCTTTGGTCCTACTCATCCATGCCAACCAGATGTCAGAAACTAATCTAGTCCCATTTGCCAGCACTTGACCCATATCCCTTTGAACCTTCCTATTCATGGACCCATCCAGATGCCTTTTAAATGTTGTAATTGTACCAGCTTCCTCCACTTCCTCTGGCAGCTCATTCCTTACTCATACCATCTTATGCGTGAAAAAGTTGCCACTTAGATCCATTTAAAATTTTTCCCCATTTACCTTAAACCTATGCCTCTAGTTTTGTACTCCCCCAACTCAGGGAAGAGACATTGTCCCTCATGATTTTATAAACCTCTATGTGTTCAGCCTCACTCTAAAGCTCAAATCGTCCAACCCTGACAAATTCCTTGTAAATCTTTTCTGAACCCTTCAACATTTCACAATATCCTTCCAATACGAAGGAGACCAGTATTGCATGTACTATTCCAAAACTAGCCTCAGCAATGACCTGCACAGCCACAACATGACCTCCCAACTCCTATACTCAATGCACTTACCAATGAAGAAAACGTACAAAATGCCTTCTTCACTGTCCTATCTACTTGTGACTCCACTTTCAAAGAGCTATGAACCTGCATTCCAAGGTCTCTTTGTTCAGCAACACTCCCCACGATCTTACCATTAAGTGTACAAGTCCTGCCCTGATTTGCCTTTCCAAAATATAGCACCCCAGATTTATTTGAATAAAACTCCATCTCCCACTCCTCAGCCCATTGGCCCATCTGATCAAGACCTTGTTGTACTTTAAAGGAACCTTCTTTGCTGTCCAATTTTGGTGTCATCTACAAACTTATTAACTATACCTGCTATGTTCAAATCCAAATCATTCACATAAGTGATAAAAAGTAGTGGATCCAACACTGATACTGGTGGCACACCACTGGTCACAGCCCTCCAGTCTGAAAAGCAGCTCTCCTCCACCACCACCCCCATCTTCTACCATCGAGCAAGTACCATGAAATCTAACCTTGGTACACAATCTCCCATGATGAACCTCTTCGAACACCTTACTGAAGGCCATATAGGTCACAGCCACCACTCTGACCTCATCAGTCCTTTGTTACTTCTTCAAAACAACTCATTCAAATTCATGACATGTTTTCCGATGCACAAAGCCATGCTGACTATCCCAAAGCAGTCCTTGCCTTACCAAATGCATGTCAATCCTGTCTCTCAGGATTTTCTCCAACATTTTGCCCACCACCAATATCAGACTCACTGGTCTACAGTTCCCTGGCTTTTCCTTACCACCTTTCTTAAATAGTGACACCACATTAACAATCTTCCAGTCATCCAGCACCTCACCTGCGACTATCAATGATAAAAATATCTCAGCAAGGTGCCCAGCAATCACTTCCCTACCTTCCTACAGAATCCGAGGGTGCATCTGATCAGGTCTTGAGGATTTATCCACTTTTATGCATTTCAAGATATCCGGCACTTTCTCCTCTGTAATATGGACATTTTTCAACATGTCGCTATCTATTTTCCCACATTCTATTATCTTCCATGTCCTCCTTCACAGTGAACACTGATGCAAAATACTCATTTAGTATCTTCCCCATCTCCTACGGCTCCACGCATCAGGTGCCTTGCTGATCTTTGAGAGGCCCTATTCTCTCCCGAGTGACTGTTTTATCCTTAATCTATTTCTAAAAACTCTTTGCATTCTTCTTTCTTCTATTTGCCAAAGCTATCTCATGTCCCCTTTTTGCCCTCAGGATTTCTCTCTTAAGGATATTCCTATGATCTTTATACTCTGAGGATTCACTCAATTTCTTCTGTCTATACCTGACATATGCTTCATTTTATCTTAACCAAAACCTCAATTTCTCTCGTCATCCCACATTCCCTACACCTACCAGCCTTTCCTTTCACCCAAACAGGAATATACTAACTCTGGACTCTTGTTATCGCAGTTTGAAGGCTTCCCATTTCCCAGCCTTCACTTTACCTCCAAACATCTGCCCCCAATCAGCTTTTGAAAGTTCTTGTCTAATGCTGTCAAAATTAGCCTTCCTCCAATTTCGAACTTCAGCTTTTAGATCCGGTCTGACCTTTTCCATCACTATTTAAAAACAAACAGATTTATGGTTGCTGGCTCCAAACTGCTCCCCCACAGACACCTCAGTCACCTGCTTTGCCTTATTTCCCAGGACGAGGTCAAATTTTGCATCTTCTCTAGCAGGAACATCCACATACTAAATCAGAAACTTTCCTTGTACACACTTAATAAATTCCTCTCCTTCTAAACCCTTAACACTACAGCAGTCCCTGTCTACATTTGGAATGTTAAAATCCCCTACCATAACCACCGTATTATTCTTACAGAGAACTGAAATCTCCTTACAAATTTGTTTCTGAATTTCTTGATGACTATCAGAGAGACTATAATGCAATCCCAATAAGATGACCATCCCTTTCTTATTTCTCAGTACCATCCAAATAACTTCCTGGATATATTCCCAGGAATATCGTCCCTAAGTACAGTAGTAATGCTATCCCTTATCAAAACTGCCACTCCCCTCCTCTCTCGCCCCCACTTTCTAAGCTTCCTGTAGCATTTGTATCCTGGAACATGAAGCTCCTTCTCTCAGAACATTTACATGTTGATTAAGAAATTTTCTTCGAATTTTAAAAGTCTCTTCCCCATCCAAGACTTTAACACAATGGTACTTCCAGACAATGTTTGTAAAAACCGACTATTACAGCCTTTATATTCTTACATATATCTGAAATCTGTGTATATTTGTTCCTCAGTTTCCTTCTGACTGTTGGGCCTATAGTACAGTCCCATCATGGTGATTATCCCCTTCTTATTTTAACCCAGATATTTTCACTGGATGGTCTTTCTCAGAAATATTTTCTCTAGTTAGAGCAGCAATGTTTTCCTTAATCAAAAACACCACTCCACCTTCTCTTTTGACTGCCTTTCTATCGTTCCTATATCCCCCTCGTACTTCTATAATCTATTGAATACAGACCCAGAGTTATCTTCAATTGCTGTTTTTCAGACAAGTCCATCATCCTGAGGTCTTTCTTGTAAATATATGCTGGGCTCCCTCCAACACAAGTACACCCTTCCCAAGATAACGGGCCCAAAGCTGCTCACAATATTCCAAATGCAGTCTGACCAGAGATAATAGAGCCTCAGCAGTACATCTCTGCTCTTGTATTGTAACCTCCTTGAAATAAATGTTAAAATGGCATTTGCCTTCCAAACTGCCTTCTGAACCTGCCAGTTTACCTTAAGAGAATTCCTGAACTAGGACTCCCAAGGTCCCTTGCTTTTGAGATTTCTGAAGCCTTTCCCTGTTCAGAATGTTATCAACATCTTTATTCCTTCTACCAGAGTGCATAACCTCACAATTTCCCACATTGTATTTCATCTGTCACTTCTTTGTCCACTCTTGCAGCCTGTCCAAATCCTTCTACACCCTCTGCACCTCCTCAGCACTACCTGCCTCTCCGCCGACATCTATCCCATGTGCAAACGTGTAAGAATATCCTCAGTTCCTTCGTCCAGATCATTAAGGCATAACATGAGTAGTTGTGGTCCCAACACTGACCCCTGTGGAAGTCCATGAGTCACCGGCTGCCATTCTGTAAAAGACCCTTTTATCCTGACTCTCTGCCTTCTGCCAAGCAGCCAATTCTCTGCCTTTACCTTGTTTAGCAGCCTGCTGTGTGGTACCTTATCAAAGGCCTTCTGGAAATGCAAATCGATTACACCCACTGGCTCTGTGTTGTCTAACTTGCTTGTTACTTCCTCAAAGAATTTGAACAGATTTATCAGGGAAGATCGCTCCTTAACAAAGCCGTGCTGACTCTGCCCTATTTTACTATGCACTTTCAAGTACTCTGCAGCCTCATTCTAAACAAGGGATTCTCAAACCTTAGGAATGACTACATTCTAGCTACGTAGCCTATAGTTTCCTGCCTCTGCCTCCCTTTCTTAAACACGTGTTGCATTAGCCATTTTCCAGTCATCTGGGACCCTGCCTGACTCCAGTGCTTTCTGAAAGATCATCACCAATGCCTCTCCAATCTACTCCGCTGTCTCCTTCAGTTATCTGGAGTGTAGTCCATCCGGTCTTGGTGATTTATCCGCCTTCGGCTTAGCGTCTTCCCCTTACCAATGGCCAATGCACTCACTTCTGTCCCCAAGATCCCCTTGAAGTTCTGGTCGGTTGCTGGTGTCTTCCACTGTTAAAAACTGATGGAAAGTACCTCTTCAGATCCTCTGCCATGCTGTGGTTCCCCATTACTACTTTTCCAGCATTGTTTTCAACCTGTCCAATGTCCACTCTTGTCTCTTCGTAACCGCTTAGATATCCAAGAAAATTGCCTGCAGCCCTCTTCTGTATTTGTAGCGCGCTTACTCTCATATTTCACCTCTTTCCCCGTCCCCACCTTTTCTTAAAGTTATTTATGTTTTTCAAAGACTTCCCAATCTTCTGGCTTCCACTAATCTTTACTACACTATATGCTGCTTGTGTTGCCTTTATGCCCTCCCGGACTTCCCCTGTCAACCAGGGTTGTCTCATCCTCCCCTTAGTATTTTTCTTCTTCCTTGGGATGAATTTCTGCAATGTCTCCTGAATTAACCCAGAAACTCCTGCCATCGTTGATCCACTGTCTTCACTGGTTGGCTCTCCCTTCCAATCAACTCTGTCCAGCCCCACCCACATGTCTTTGTAGTTACCTTTACCCAATTGTCATCCTGTTACCTCTGATTCAATCTTCTCCCTCTCAAGCTGCAGGGTGAACTCTATTATGTTATGGCCACTGCCTCCTAGGAGTTCCTTCACTTTGAGCTCCCTAATCAAGTCTCCCTCGTTACACCTTACTAAATCCAGAATCGCCTGTTCCTGAGTGTGCTCTACCACAAACTGCTCCAAACAAAACATTTCTGAGATAATTCCACGTTTGCTTGAGAACCGCTACCAACCTGTTTTTCCCAGTCCACCTGCATATTGAAGTCCCCAATGATTATTGCAACAGTTCCTTACATGTTTTTATAGTCTCCTGATGTATTTTCTCCCCCACATCCTGACAATGGCTAATGGCTTATACGCAAGTTCCTTCGGGGTCTTTTTCCCTTTGAGGGTCTTGATCTCTACACTATGGATTCTACACCTTCTGACTCTATTTTGCTTCTTGCTGTCAATTTAATTTTATTTCTTGCTAACAAGGCAACCCCTCTGACTCTGCCCATTGCCTTTTCGATAGCTTGGATAATTAGTTACCAGTCCTGAACCCCCTGCAACCTTTTCTCTGATACCTACAACATTGTGAATGCCAAGTTCAGTCTGGCGTAGCAGCTGATTTACCTTGTTCTGTAGACCGTGTGTATTTAGTTACAAGTCCCTCAGCCCTGCATTAATTGTCCCTCTTCTCATAGGTGTCCCCTTATCTGCTGATTCCTGATCCTGTCCGTACTTCCTGTCCTATTTCTTGTTGTGGAAACTTTAACCTGTGCTGAGCACTTCCCCATTTTGACTTTTCCACAATTTTCCACGCAGCTGAAAAACAACCACCATGTTTTAGTTTAAAGTCCAATATGTAGGCCCTGGTTATGCCATTCTCCAGGACTCTGATCCCAGCATCATTCACATGTAGCCTGTCCCATCGGAACAGTTCCATCCTTCCCCAGTACTGTCTCCAATCTCCAGTGAATTCAAACCTCCCCTTTCTCCTACACCAGTCGTTCAGCCCCACATATCTTACTGTTATAATCTTGCTGACGTTGTGGCTCGAGTAGTAATCTAGAGATTTTTTATTCTGTTTTTTAATTTATCCCTTCAGCAGACCTTCTTCCCTCCTTCTGTCTATATCGACCACTGGATCGATCCTCTGCAGCCCAAATGACTATTGTGAAGCCAGGCACCAGGCAGGCAAATCTGCCTTCGGGACTCTCGATTCTGGCAACAGGGAAGAGTCTCTATTCCCCTGACTACACTGTTTCCAATTACACTTGCATTTCTCTTTTCTCCTTCCTCTAGAATCGCTCCCTCTCCCACAGTGCTGTGGTCAGTTTACTCATTCTCCCTACAGACCCCACTTTCATCCACAAAGGGAGCAAGAATCTCAAACCTGTTCGACAAGCTGATGGGCTGAGGCTCATTTAGCACTACCCTCTGCTTCCTTCTGCCTGCCTCACTATAGTCACACCCTTCTGTCCCTGACCACTGATCGATTTGAGGTAGTTAATCTAATGCCTCCTGAAACAGAGCATCCAGGTAACTCCGATCCCTCCCTGGTGTGTGGAAGTGTTCGGAGCTCAGACTTCAGCTCAACAATCTGAGCTGGAATCCCTCAACCAACACTTGTTATGGTTGCAGTAGCTATGAACCACTATTGGGTCCACCAGCTCTGACATCATGCAGTTACAACACCTCGCCTGGTCTGGCCCCCTCCATTTCAATGACTTGGTGCTTAACTTGATTTTTAAACATTTCATGCTGAAAGAACATCCACTGTTGTTGGGGAGATTAATTGACCATGCTCAAGAAGCCAAAATTAAGTAATTGCAGATATCTTGAAAGATTGCGTGGCTGGCAGAGATGAGAGATGGAAATGATCACTATCATAGAAGGATTTGAAAAAAAAAGGACAAGAAATTTGTTAAAATGTTGCTTTTCCTCAACTTGCGACCTCTTCAGGTCAGTGAGCTCAGGGTGAGGGGAACAAAACCCAGTGTGAGCGAATACATGGGCAGCGGGGTGTTGGATGAGCTCAAGATTACAGGGAGGTTGAAAGTGGGAGGTGGATCAGGAGTGTGTTAGGGTCATTCAGTCTCGAGGTTGCAAAGGACTGGATGAGATTTTCAGCACCTGGAGCTGAAACTGTGTTGGAGTCAGGCCACGTTACTGAAATGGAAATAGAATGTCACGGTGAGGATGTGGGTCTGTGGTTCAAAGCTAATCTCCAAGTGCAATATTCCCTTAATGTTGGGAAGAGCCTGGTCCAGATAGTTACCTGAGGGGGCGATACAGTTGGAGTTTGGAAGTTTTGTAACAGGGACTGAAGCCAGCAGCTTTTAGTGAACAAAGGATCAGAAGTAGGCCTTTCAGCTGTTCCACTATTGAATGAACTCATGGCTGCTGCGTGGAGTTCAGCCTTTGGCCCATATCCCTGAATACCTTTATTGAACAAAGGTTTATCTGTCTCAGACTGAAAACTAACAACCTTTTCCACTCTTTTCATATTGAAGTCATTCCTCACATCTCTCTCGAACAGACTCTGCTCCCAAGTTCTTGATTAAGTTGGAGGCAATTTCTATTCATCCAGCACTGGATGTTGGGACGTTGTGCGAGTTGGAGGGATCTCCAAGGGAGTGCTGGTCACATACACATGCTCCCCGGTCCTTCATGGTGGTGAAAGTGGCTGGTTGTGCTCAAGGTATGGTTGATAAAACTCCTCTCATTCTAGTCCTTCCAGAGCTGTGGCATATAATGTGGGAAAATATATGCATTTTGGCAGGAAGACAAGGAGAGGTGAATATTATTTAACAAGGGGAAAACTGCAGCACAGAACTGTGGGTCCTTCTGCTTGAAAGATGAAAAACTAGCATTCAGGTTCAGTGGGTATTCAGGAAGGGAAATAGTCAAGTTGGCTTTTATTTAAAGGGAATGGGTAGAAAAATGGAAGTTTTGCTAAAACTGTACAAGACACGAGTGAGATCACATTTGGAATCCTGCCAATAGCTTTTGTCCCTTGTTTTGGGAAAGGCAGTCCATAGATTAGGCAGTCAGTAGATTAATCCTGGATATGGGAGGAATTTCTCAGGAGATGAGTTTGAGCAGACTGCTTCTGTACTCATTGAAGTTCAGAAGAATGAGACAAGACCTTATGGAAAGATTCTGAGGAGCTTGATATTGTAGATTCTGGTAGATTGTTACTACTTATTTGAGAATTGAGGACTTGAGGACATAATCTCAGAGTAAGGAATCACCTATTAAAAACAGATGTGGAGGAATTCCTTCTCTTTGGGTACTGAATACTGCAGTGGCCTGTAAAGGCTGTGCTGCTCAGAGTGTCCAAGGCTGAGATAAATAGATTTTCAATTAGTAAGGAATTCAAGGGTGGGGGCATAAGGCAGGAAAATTGAGCTGAAGATTATTGGATCAGCTCTGATCTCACTGAATGGTGACAGCAGACTTGCTGGGTTGAGTTGCATCTGATGGTGTTAAACATCTTCTTTTCTGGGTTCTCACTTGATTTGCCTTTTGTTTTCAATGAATTTCACAGGGTATTGGAAGAAGATGATTTGCAATGAGGAGACTTAAAACCAGGCATCACTTCCCAATCTGACCAAGCTGCCGAGTTTATTGTCGTCTGAATATCATTGGGTTTTGCAGGAAAAAAGCACCGTTCACAGCGGGGGAGAAACCGTACGTGTGTTGTACATATGGACAAGTCTTCAGCAGATCATCTGCCCTGTCTGGGAAAGGATTCACTCGATCATCCACCTTGCTGAAACCCCAGCAAGTTCACAAAGAAAACAGACCTTTGAAATGCTTAGAATGTAGGAGGTGCTTTAAAAACTCTGGGGCACTGATATCCCAACAACATCCTCACTGTGACGAAAGACCCTTCATGTACTCTCACTGTGAGTGTGGGTTCAAGCCGTCGTCCAACCTCGTTAAACACCAGCAGATCCACACTGGGGAGAGATCATTCACCTGCTCACACAACAGGAAAGGATTGTCTCATAAATCCAACCTGTTAAAACACCAGCGATTTCTCTGAAGTTAGAGGCTGTACTGACTGTGGGAAGAGATTCATTGTGAAATCCAAGCTGCTGAAACACCAGCGTATTCATGAGAAATGACAGTGCCTGGTTTTTACTGTGAACATCTCCCTGCTTCATAGTCTCAGCCAGAACATTTTGTTTCAAGTCCCACCTGATATGGAGCTATGTCAAAGAACTTAATTATTTTTGTAGTTGATAACTGAATGATGTCCACTGTGGCAGGTTTCTACTGAAGTTAATGAACTCCAGCTCAGTTAAAGGGATGACTCTTCTGGATGACAATGAAATAAATGCACTTTGTGTTAAACACACAGTTCAAAGTCTGTGAGAAGATTTGTAGCTCGGGTGCTCGTTGCTGTGGTTCTGTTCACCGAGCTGGGAATTTGTGTTGCAGACGTTTCGTCCCCTGTCTAGGTGACATCCTCAGTGCTTGGGAGCCTCCTGTGAAGCGCTTCTGTGATCTTTCCTCCTGCATTTGTAGGGGTTTGAATCTGCCGCTTCCGGTTGTCAGTTCCAGCTGTCCGCTGCAGTGGTCGGTATATTGGGTCCAGGTCGATGTGCTTATTGATTGAATTTGTGGATGAGTGCCATGCCTCTAGGAATACCCTGGCTGTTCTCTGTTTGGCTTGTCCTATAATAGTAGTGTTGTCCCAGTCGAATTCATGTTGCTTGTCATCTGCGTGTGTGGCTACTAAGGATAGCTGGTCGTGTCGTTTCGTGGCTAGTTGGTGTTCATGGATGCGGATCATTAGCTGTCTTCCTGTTTGTCCTATGTGGTGTTGTTCTTCCCGGGCTTATTGGATAACATTAGCATAGCCAATCATGCTGGCTCGCTTTATCTTTCTAAACTAATCACCGTCTGCCACACTGGTTCCCTGTATCACACTTAACCTATCAGATTATAACCTCATTGTCTTCAGCATAAGCTCATGAACCAGTGATTCAGCTAACCTATCACAATACACTATCATTATCTGTTACTGGAGCCCTGTAATATGATCCCGAGCATGCATCAGTTAACTACATAACTGCCAAAGTAACTTCCATAAGTGAAGGAGTTGGAATTTGCTGTTGATCACATCCAGCATCCAATTTGATTCATTGCAGTCTTTTTCAATTGACCTTGTGAAAATTCTAGCTTGGTTACAGGTGTTTATTAAAGGTCAATTATATCAAATTTGTGGGAAACACCCAGTTTGCTAACACTTTCTAATGTCCTTTGCACTTCCTTTTGAAAAGTTTCCCTTTCTCTCTCTTCCATCTTGTACAGAGCTCACGGAGCTTCTTTGTCGTTCAGATTGAGATAATCTGAGCAGCTGTCTCTTCCATGTCCCTCCTTTCTCTGAAACTGTCTCTGAAATTCCACCTTGTCTGCGTCCTTAATATTCAACTTCCTCCAGCTCCTCTCCTACCTTGGGAGCTCCTCCTGTCCATGAGAACCAACTTCTCATCTCTTGACCATTTTTCCACTTAATGGCCAAACATCCAGCCTCCTCCCTTTCCCTGATATTGTTACCAGTTCTTGCTCTCATCTGGTAAGGTCCCTGTCACTTTAATTCCACCATCATCATCCAGTGAAAACCAACATGGCCTTGTTTCCAAACTCCCTTTCCTTTCCAAAAACCTAGAACTTGGTAACCCCCAAGGGAGGAGCCTATCCCTGGATCCTGCTGTTCTCAACCACACAACACCATGAGGTGAGCTCATCCAAAGGCATGGTATTCGTTTTCACACCTCTGCTGGAATTACCCAATTCTACCTCATCAGACAACTCAATGTCTCAGTTATTCCACTGTTGCTAAATTATCAGACTGAGTGTTCTACAGCACTGGATGTTTTACTGAATTATTAAGTCACAGGATGTGGGCATCACTCGCTCATCCAGGGCAGTTAAGTGCCAACCACATTGCTGTGGATCTAGAATCACGTACAGCAGACTGGGTATGGACAGGGTTTCTTTCTTTTAAAGGACTTCAGTGTACCAGGTGGGATTTTCCAACACTCAACTAGGTCATTGTTAGCCTTTTAATTCCAGATTTTTATTGAATTCAAATTCCATCATCTGTCATAGTGGATATCAAAACCAGATCCCCCCCCCCAAACATTACCTGGATCCCTAGTTTAATAGTCTTCTGATAATACCACTAAGCTACTGCCTCCATGAGCAGAAATTTGCTCCAGTTAAAAATTGCAAACATCCCTCTTGATCACTGATATCCAGTCCATAACTCTGTGATATCTGCATATTGGGCTGTGTTACTCCCTGCCTCTGTTACCTGCACTTCCTCACTCTGAGGTACCTGCATTCCACTCATTCTGCCCTCTTTATCATCTCTGATTGTCAATGCTCCATTATAATCTTGCCTGAGCAGGGCATTCTGATATTCCATCCTTCAACCAGTCTGCCTCTCTCCTTGTGAATATTTGTTCAAAACTTAAGACCATAAGACATAGGAGTGGAAGTAAGGTCATTCGGCCCATCGAGTCCACTCCACCATTCAATCATGGCTGATGGGCATTTCAACTCCACTTACCCGCATTCTCCCCGTAGCCCTTAATTCCTTGTGACATCAAGAATTTATCAATCACTGCCTTGAAGACATTTAGCATCCCGGCCTCCACTGCACTCCACAGCAATGAATTCCACAGGCCCACCACTCTTTGGCTGAAGAAATGTCTTCGCATTTCTGTTCTGAATTTACCCCCTCTAATTCTAAGGCTGTGTCCATGGGTCCTAGTCTCCTCGCCTAACGGAAACAATTTCCGACCATCCACCCTTTCCAAGCCATGTATTATCTTTGTAAGTTTCTATTAGATCTCCCCTTAATCTTCTAAACTCCAATGAATACAATCCCAGGATCCTCAGCTATTCCTCATATGTGAAACTTGCCCTACAATCAAAATTTTCATCATTCAAGAGAATACCATTCAATGTGTTGTTACCCAATGTTTATTTTGCAAACTCTCCTGAAGGATCTTGAGATGTCCTGTTGCACAAAACGTGTTCCATGTGACTGATCTTCTTTTACAGTGTTAGGCCAGAGATTGCTTGTGTGTCTGAGGAGTCTCAAATAGTGCTACATATTGTGTAATCAGAGTACCAACTTGGACTTTCATTCAAACGTAAAGTTATCGAGGCAGCTCAGAGCGATTGGGCCAAGGATACTAACTTGAGAAACTCCTGCAGTGATGTTCTAGGTTTGGGGTGATTGACCACTAAGAATTACAAACATAAGAACCCGGAGTAAGAGTCGGCCATCTTGCCCACTACATATGTTAACCGAACTGTCCTATAATTCCTCATTTTTTCTCTACCTCGCTTCTTAAACAGTGGCACCACATTTGCTGTTTTCCAATCTGCTGGAACTGCCCCAGAGTCCAGCTAAGTTTAGAAAATTACCAAGAGTGCCATTTCTTTTAGTCCCCTCGGATGCAATCCGTTAGGGACAGGAGACTGGTCTGCCCTTATATCCGTTAGTTTGTCCAACATTGACCTTTTTGTGATAATTATTTCTGGGTCCTCACTGCAACAGGCTGGAGGAGAAATTGCGGGGGGACCTGGCTGATATTTTTGCATCATTGTTAGCCATGGGTGAGGTCAGAGAAGAGTGGAGGGTGACAAATGTTATTGTGTTAGTGTTCACAGTACAAGATACCAGTACCATGCCAGTAACTGACAAGGAGACGAAGGGAGATGTTATAGAGTCCTACAGCATAGAGGCAGGCCCTTTAGCCCAAACTGTTTCATGCCAACAAAAATGTCCATCCAATCCCATTTCCCTGTAATTGGCCAATTATTATTCAACAATGGCTGCAAAGAAAAACCTGGGAAATACAGATCAGTAAGATTTAATCTGTGGTAGGTAAACTACTTGAAAATTCTGAGAGATATGATTTACATGCATTTGGAAAGACAGGGTTTGATATGGAATAGTCAGCATACCTTTGTGAGTGTGTGAGGTCTTGTATTTTGGAAAAACAAATCAAGGTAGAAGTTTCATGGTGAATCATAAAGCCTTAAGGAGTGTAGTGGAACAGAGGGAACTTGGAGTTCAAGTTCACAGTTCTGTCAAAGTGGAGTAATAGGTATACAGCAGTGAAGAAGGCTTTTGGCATACTGGCCTTCATTAGTCAGGGCATTGAGTATCGAAGTTGGGAAGTTATGTTGCAGTTGCACAGGACATTGGTGAGGCCGTACTTGGAGTAGTCTGTTCAGTTTTGGTCACCTTGTTATAGAAAGAATGTTACTAAACTGGAAAGAGTGCAGAATAAATTTACAATGATGCTGCCAGGACTCTGGTCTGAGTTATACGTAGACAAACTAGGACTTCACTCTTTAGAGCATAGGAGACTGAGGGGGGATTTTATAGAACTGTATAAGATGATGAGAGGAACAGGTTGGGTGAATGCACTGAGTCTTTTTCCCAAGGTTGGGGAATGGAGGATCAGAGGGCATCAGTCTAATGTAAGAGGAGAAAGAATAAAAGGGAACTGGAGGAGCAATGTTTTGTACAGAGGGTGGTATGCACATGGAATGAGATGACAGCAAAAGTGGTTGAGTAAGATACATTAGCAATATTTAAAAGGCGTTTAGACAAGTACATGGACAGGAAATGATTAGAAGGATATGGGCCAATTACAGGGAAATGTGATTGGATGGACCTTTTTGTTGGCATTGAAGAACTTGGGCTAAAAGGCTTGTCGCTGTGCTGTAGGACTCCATGACACCTCCCTTCGTCTCCTTGTCAATTACTGGTACGGTACTTGTATCTTGCACTGAGAATATTAACACAAAATAACTGTTCAATGCTTTGGCCAATTCCTCATTATCTCAATGTGAAATCCCCCTTCTTACCCTCTAAAAGACCAATGTTTACCTTAGCTAGTCTTCTTCGCTTTATATATTTGAAGAAATTTTTGCTGTCTGTTTTTATATTCTGAGCTACTTTAATCTCATACTCTATCTTACTTTCTTTATAGTTTTTTTGTGCTTTTCTGATTACCTTTAAAGTTTTCCCAATCCTCTAGCTTCCCACTGCTCTTTGCCACTTTGTGTGCCTTCTCTTGTAACTTGAGAGCCTCACTTACTTCCTTTGTCACCCATGACAGATTAACCTCGTTTTCAGGGGTGTATACTGTTGTGGAGCACCTTGGAAAATTGCTTTGAAAGTCCTCCACTGTTCGGCAATTGTCCCACTATAAAGTCTGCTAACTCCTCCGTCATTCTATTGTAGTCTCCCTTGTTTGAGCACAGGACTCTGGTATTGGATTTTTATCTTTCTTTCCATCTGTATTCTAAATTCAACCATACTGTGATCACTCCTTCCAATAGGATCTTTAACTATGACATCTTTAATTAATCCCGTCTTATTACACAGGACCAGATCTAGAGTGGTTTAGTCCCTCGTCAGTTCCATTACATACTGTTCAAGAAAACCATTGTGGATACATTCAATGAACTCCTCCTCAAGGCTCTATTCACCAACGTGGTTTCACCAATTGACATGTAGTTTAAAGTCCCCCATGATAATTACCAAACCATTTTTACAGGAATTAGTTATTTCTATGTTCACTTCCCTCCCCAGTGTGATGTTATTTGGTGCCGTATAGACTTCGCCACATAGTGACTTATTTTTCTTTGCGTTTCTATTTGTCACTCAAATGGATTAAACCTTATTCTTCATGGAACCTATTTCACCATAGCTCTAATATCATCCATAAATATCAGAGTTACACCACCCCCTTCCCTTTCTGTCTGTCCTTCCAAACAGTCTGATAAGCCCTGGATATTTGACTCCCAGACCTGACCATCTTGCGATCCTGTTCCATAATAGCTACTAAATCATACTAATTCACAATGAACTGATCTACCTTGTTTTGAATGCCACGAGCATTTAGGTAAAGTGCCTTTATGCTCATTTTTTACACCTTTTTGAATTCTACTAATTTCCACTAATACCTCCTGACTTGTCCTTCCTTTTAACGTCTTTCATAGTCTTGGATGTAGTTAAACCTTTCTGCACACACGCTAATCTGCTGCTTTCCTTTCTATTTACCATGATACTTCCTGTCGCTCCCCCCCAACCCATCCTCCATCACTAAAGTCCTTGTGATCACCTCATTTCTCCTTTTCGCGAGAACACTGGTTCCAGATCATTTCAGGTGGAGACCGTCCCAATAGTACAGATCCCTCCTGTTCCAAAACTGATGCCAATGCCCCAAGAAACAGAGACCCTCGTTCCCACACTACTCTTTTAGGAAAGAGTATCAGAGGAGTCACCTAACTTGTACAAGCTTTATTAAACTTTTACTGTTTGCAGACGTTGGTGTGTGTGAATTGCATCTCATGTGTGAAACCTCAAGAAAAGAACCAAGCAATCTTTTTTTACTCCATCCCTGGTATGTCATGGTCATTTGAAACTGAATCTGTCAGTGTGTGATCTGTGAACACATACATATCAGTACGTGACAGATAAAGTGGAAGGTGAATGATGTCTCCTATTTCTGCCATGCTGTTGTAAGGTATACACGAGAGTTATTAATTTCTTTCAGGCTTGAGTCAGTTTAAATGTCTCAAAGCAGAAGACCATAAGGAAAATGAAATGTTTGTGGCATTTTTATTTGCCTGTGTTCTGTCATAAGAAAAGAATCACAATTGTTTTTAACCCCATTTTTATGTTTATTGTCCATAATCAAAGACTCCCTTATGTATCGTGAAAGATATATAGCTACCTGAGTTGAAGTTAAGCTGATAAACCAACCCAAACTGCTCCCTGTGGAATAGAACAAGGGCAGCATGTTTTACATTTTCATATTAGACAGAAGGCTTCCTGTTCAAACTGCCACATTACCCCGGATTCTCTAATGAGCAGTGACGTTCACCCAGCATCTACATACTTTGTCAACTCCTTTTAGATCATTTTCTCTTCTACTAAAAGGTTACACATTGTTCTTCAAAACTCCAATGAGAATATGCCCAAATGTTTATACTTACAGTTTCTGTGATGTGAAGATGACTGTCCAATTATCTATCTGCCCCTGTCAGATTCTGCTGTGTGAATATGAGTGTCATTATCCGTCTCTACCTGTCAGCTTTTGCTATATCAA
Organism: Chiloscyllium plagiosum; assembly: GCF_037043375.1. NCBI lineage: Eukaryota > Metazoa > Chordata > Chondrichthyes > Orectolobiformes > Hemiscylliidae > Chiloscyllium > Chiloscyllium plagiosum. The sequence continues at coordinate 11,409,887 of NW_028270187.1, forward strand.
TGTGATTTTAGTTATCAATCTGCCCCATTAGGTGAATGTAAGAATGTAGTTATCAGTGTATACCTGTGAGATTCTGCTCCGGGAATGTGTGTGTTATCAAAATGTACCTGTCTGTTTCTGTAATGTGGATGTGTTTGTGCAATTATCAGTCTATCCCTGACAGCTTCGACTATATGAATGGATGAGTGCATCTGTATGTGAAAGTATATGTACCTATCAGTTTGTGTTCCATGAATAAATAACTCATCTGTCACTCTCATAATTAGTTTTTCTTTCCGCAGTGCACAGTGATATAATTATTTGAAGACTGTTGAAGTAAAGGTAATGTATTGTGTGCTCTGTATTGTGATAGTGCTCATCATTATAATTGGCCCACTTGTGTAGCTCTATTGGGGAAGTGGAAGGAAGGCAAAAGGACTTTGATTTTCTCTCATGCAGTGGAGGAAATTGGAATGGTCAAAGTAGATGTACATAGAACATAGAACAATACAGCACAGAACAGGCCCTTCGGCCCATGATGTTGTGCCGAACATTTGTCCTAGCTGAAGCACCCATCCATGTACCTATCCAATTGCCGCTTAAAGGTCACCAAAGATTCTGATTCTACCACTCCCACAGGCAGCACATTCCATGCCCCCACCACTCCTGACATCTTCCCTATACCTTCCACCCTTCACCTTAAATTTATGTCCCATTGTAACACTCTGTTGTTCCCGGGGAAAAAGTTTCTGACTGTCTACTCTATCTATTCCTCTGATCATCTTATAAACCTCTGTCAAGTCACCCCTCATCCTTCGCCGTTCCCACGAGAAAAGGCCTAGCACTCTCAACCTATCCTCGTACGACCTATTCTCCATTCCAGGCAACATCCTGGTAAATCTTCTCTGCACCCTCTCCAAAGCTTCCACATCTTTCCTAAAGTGAGGCGACCAGAACTGCACACAGTACTCCAAATGTGGCCTAACCAAAGTCCTGTAGAATGAAACTGTTCAACTTTTCTCACAAAAAGAAAATTGAATAGCTTTACTAATCTACCTGATAGCACTAAATCTTTCCTACTCCACTGCTTCAAAATATTATGTGATCACATTGAGTATCTGAGAAAATGGCATCAAGTTTTCTTGTGTTTTATATCAGAATTCATCAGGAGGATCAAGAAGAACACAGTAGAAAATTTAAGTTAATTTGGAACAAAGGTACAAGACGTCTTATTGATGAAGATAGAGTTAAAGAGAAAATCTGTTCCCGCAAGTTGGAGAAATGCAGAAGGATTTTGTGATAAAGGTGGCAACGATTATACTAACAAAACCTTCGGTGACTGCAGAATTTATTATAATAGGCGCGAAACGGTGGCTCAGTCTTAGCACTGCTGCCTCCTAGCGCCAGGGACCCGCCAATTCCTGTCTCAGGCAACTGTCTGTGTGGAGTTTGCACATTCTCCCCGAGTCTGCGTGGATTTCCTCCAGGTTCTCCGGTTTCCTCCCACAGTCCAAAGATGTGCAGGTTCGGTAAATTGGTCATGCCTGTAGTGTTCGGTACATTAGTCAGGAATGAATGTAGGGGAATGGGTCTGGGTGGGTTGCTCTTCGGAGGGTTGGTGTGGACTTGCTGGGTCGAAGGGCCTGTTTCCACAATGTAGGGAATCTAATCTAATCTAGTCAGGATATTATACAACATAATTTTAACATATTGTGGTACTGGATTTGAAATTCCGGGAAACACTACTCATTCTCTCTGTTGGTGTAAATATAGCTGTCACTGGGAAAGGAAAAAGAATTGGCACCAAGTGATCAACTGCTTTTTAAAAAAAATTGAAAAGCCAGCGAACACGTAGAAAAGAGCAGATAGTTTGAGGAGAGTGCATGAGTCCATATTCGTTCATTTGTTTTTCTATTACAAAAGAATAGTTAACACAATCCCACTTTACCCCATTCCATCCTTTACAGCTGAGGACGGACTCACTATTGTCTAATATGCTCTCTCTCTCAAATCAGTGAAACCAGTGAATAATCTGCAGAGGGTCAGGGACCGTTCGTTATCGTATGCTGCATCGACTGACTACTTATTGCACTGGGGATTAATTCAGCCTTTCTTAATGCATTTAAAGGAAATGTGAAACCAATGTGAAGTCAAACACGATCAGGGACGCACACGTTGTCATTCTACATGTATCGGACATTTACTGAGGGCTGAGAACACACAGGCAATGAACGTGCAATAAGAAATAATGTCCTTACAGACACTGTTACAATTGTATTTTATGATTTTTTTTTTCTCTCCTCTCGCAGCCAGTGACAGTAGAGTATCTAATAGCAAGGAGATCATGATTGACCGATGCCAGATTGAAAGTCCAGGGCTCTCCACATTAAAAGGAAAATAAATCAATCTGACAGTGAGTGTAATTGTCAATCAACAGTAGCCATACCACGCTGTGACACATCTAGATAGGATACATCCAGAAAAATTTGCAAGTGTCTTTATGGACATGCTGGATTTACTTAGCCTCCTGAGGAAACCTGCATGGTGAATGTGCTTGGGTAATTGTCAATATTAGCCTGTCAGTTTCTGCGATGTGAATGTGAGAATTTAGTTTTTCACAGTCACTGTCAATTTTTACTTTGTGAATGTTTAGTTAAGAATCCTTCTCTGTCGGGTTCTGTAATGTGAATGTGAGTGTATTCATCACTGTTTGCCTGAGTTATTCTTTTGTGAACATGTGACTGTGATTCATTCTGTGATAGTAGTTTTTAGGGTGTTGTAATTGGGCCTTAATCTCTTCTGCATTTTGTGCTTTATGACAGAGTCACAGAATTGGTACAGCCATTCAGCCCATTGTGTCCAGACTGGGACATTCTGTTCTTCACCTGTTCTCCATACTAGTTTCCATTAACTGTTGGGATTCTAAACTTTATCCACTCACTGCCAGTATCCTTATGTAAATGCTAATTTGAGATTATTTCTACAGTTATGTGTCTTTGAATAACTATGGAGCCAGTTTTGCTTGTATGCAACAGCATTTGGTAGAGTATGTGTATCTCATTCTCTTTCCATGTTCAGTTGTGTTTTCTTTTGGTCGAAGTGTTGGATAAACTCAATCAATATTCACTAACCCTTTCTGATTGAGGGACTAATGTTGGTTAAATGTTTATCTTGGCCTTAATCTGAATTTTTATTACATTCAGATTCCTTTTTTTAACGTTTTGTGCATGCAGTAGTCTTTTCAGTTGCTGCTGGACACTGTAAGATGTAACATTTAATACTAACTGAAGTGACTAATAATATGGTGAGTCAATTTATAACTGTCTATATTTGGAAATACCTGGGCCAAAATTTCAGGTTATCTTTCCTTTCGCCATTAACTGGCTGAGTATCTGAGAGTTTTCTGTTGTGCTGCCAATCTGTATCATTTTGAAGAGTGATACCGGTCTATATCACACTGACATTTTGTGTATGTCTCCTTATATTTCCAGTCCTGCATGTCATGATCGGATATACTTTGTGAGATGGGTTTAACATGGATGTAGGTTTGCTCGCTGAGCTGGAAGGTTCATTTCCAGACGTTTTGTTGCCCTACCAGGTAACATTTCCAGGTGAAGCACTGCCGATTTCTCAGCAACAAACCCAAACAAGAAGACAAAACACGTCCAGAAACCCTAGCCACTCTCCCCTACATCAAAGACATCTCAGAAATAACTGCCAGATTACTCAGACCCCTGCCCATAAACTCACCAACACACTAAAACAGCAGCTAATGAACTTGAAAGACCCTATACACACAACAAGCAAAACTAATGTCATTTACAAAATACCATGCAAGGACTGGGCAAACAGGCAAAAAACTAGGATACATGAACATCAATTAGCCACAAAACGACATTACCCTCTCTCACTAGTATCCGTACATACAGATAAGGAACGACACCACTTCGACAGGGAGACATGCAAGAAAACTCCTAGAAGCATGGCATTCCAATCAAAACTCTATCAACAAACACATCTAGTTTGACCCCACCTACCACCTCCTGAGAAAAAGAACAGGAAATGACATCACCGTAGGAAATGACAACACCAGCCCAAAGAAACCCAAACATATAAATAGAAAGCAGGAATCAGGAGCAGTGCTTCTCCTGGAGGCCCACTGAAGATGTTAACTAGTAGGCTGATGAAACACCTGGAAATGTACCTTCCAGCGAGCAAACCTACACCCAGAACCTCAACCTGAGCTTCAAATCTTCTCAAACCTTGCTAATGGATTTAACATTTCATAAATCAGTATTCCATATTTTGTTCATGCATGGAAATGCTTCTGCATTACTCAGGCCCTCAACCAGAATGTGAGTGTGAATAAGATGTGTTTTCATCAGCACAAAGCTGAGAGTGAGAATGGGATTCATTCACTCTATGATACTAGATATCAATGTGCTCCTTATTCTCGGTTAGTGTGTTTCACAGTGCTTCAGTGTCATCTAGATTGAAACACGTCACTTTTAGTAACTGCAAGTGTACTTCATTGTCAAACTTCTGCTACTTGACATGAATGAGGTATTATCCATTGCCACTGGAGTCAGCTCCTGTCAGTAAAAGTGAATGTGCTAAATAGATATACAATCTCTGGGATGGTTCATGAAGTTGGATAACATCCACAGCCTATGTTCTTTAATTTTAGTGCCTATAGGGTCCATGGACAGGTGAACATCGAACTCATTGCAGCAGAAAAGCATCTGTGTTTTTCTTTAGAATCAAGGAGAGAAAGTCAATGGACTTTTGATAACCCCTATAGTGCAGAGTCTAACCAGGAGCAATGGGCATATCAAGGTCTGGTTTTCAGGATGCTATCAATTTTTGCATAGTGACATATTTTACCAATGAATTAATAATTAGTATTAACTGAACCCATTTGCAACTAAGTGAACACATCAACTGCATTGCAGTTGACTGATCATAGTGTTCCTTGTACAGGAAAGAGAATTGGCCAATTCTATTTTATTTACCAATTTGGACAGGATCTGGTGCAAGCCTCTTATGTTGCTCTATGGTTAGGAGGGGGAAAGCAAAATGACTTCTATTTCCACCATTCAGTGAAGCATATTTAAATTATCAAATTCAATGTATTGAACTATCAACTCTTGTTGGGAAAAAAGAATGAAGAGCTTGACAAATCTACCAATTTTGGCTTTTTCTTTCATTCTGCACTGTTTCAAATAGGAACGATCCGATTCCACGGACTCCTTGACAAACTATATCCTGATTCCTTCCTTTTCCATATTGCAACGAAGGCAGGGTCAAGAGGAACACAAGGTTCTTTATAGATTTTTGAAAGAAATTTCAAAAGACATTCAGAATAATGAAAAAAAACTTTCTTGCTGAACAGAAAAAGAAATGAAACCTACAAAATGAAGAAGTGGAGAATGTCACTACATTACAGATGGGGATGACAGCTTCTCTGCTGCCATGATTTTTTTTTAATGCTGGTTGAAAGGGATGAGAGTTGTTAGCTCGGACAACTATTACGATGTTATAAACAGTTTTTGATCAGTGCAGACTTAATAAATTGTAGAGACTTATTCTGTGCTGGAGATCTCTTTGACTTGAGATCTGAGATTAGAAATCAGTTTGATGTAATGTTTTGTGACAGTTGCAGTTTATATCGATTTTCATTGTTGTCAGATGTTGTAATGGGTATTTCAGCATGATGTACAAATTTGCAACTATTATGAGTCAGTCAGTAGCTGTATGAGAGCTGGAATGAGTGTGTGTGTGTATATGGTGGGTGCGTGCGTGTATGCAGTAAGCATTCTCTCTACGTCAGGCTTTGGCCCATTTGAAATTTGCATTGTTTAATTGTGTTTTTGTACAGGACAAATATTTATCAAAAGATTAATTTTGACCTTCTCAGTTACTGATAATGTCAAGGTTTTCTTCCTTGTGTACTCAATATCTCCTTCATATATCCTCGTAACAATGTAACAGCAGGATCTGTTTATTCACGATGATTGTAACTTTAAAATTGCCTTTACTACAGGGAGTTCATACAGTTCCTGAATGTATATTTCTTATGAGAATAAAGTCTATCTCTCTTCTGATGTTGCAAATGATAATTGGCTATGCATAATGGAATTTCTTGAAACTGAGCTGTTGTGCATTGACCAGAGGGAGAAATAAAAAAATTATCAGTTATGTTTGACTCTTCTACTTCTGGAAATTGAGCTCAATGTGTGTTTGACACAATCCATTCTGTAATTACGGAAATGATGTTCTCCACTCACAGCAGTAGCATACCTGGCTACGGACTTGGCTTTGTACAGACAAAATATTACATTTTCTTGGTTCATCAAACATTTGCCTTGAGGAAGACGAGAGATATCTTGTCTATAATTACCAGGGTTGTTTCTACTCCCCTTCTTGAATGAGGGAACAACATTTGCTATCTCCAGTCTACTCCTACCATTCCTGTAGACAATGATGTCATAAAGATCAAAGCCAAACTCTCTGCAGTCTACTTCATGGCTTCCCAGAGAATCCTGGGATGAATCCCACCTGGCCCAGGGGATTTATCTATTTTCACACTTTCCAGAATGTCTAACACCTCCTTGTAAACCTCAATCCCAACGAGTCTCGTAGCTGTTTCTCAGTATTCTCCTTGACAACATTGTCTTTTTCCAGTGTGAATACTGATGAAAAATATTCATTTAGTACTTCTTCTATCTCCTGTGACTCCATGCACAACTTCCCACTACTGTCCTTGATTAACACTAAACTTAGTCAAGTTATTATTTTATCCCTTATATACCAATAGAAGGCTTTAGCGTTTTTCCTGATCCTATCCACCAATTTCTCATGCCTCCTACTCACTCGTCTTAGCTCACTTTAGGTCTTTCCTGGCTACCTTGTAACTTTCAATCGCCCTAACTGAACCTTCACATCTCATCATAACATAAGCATTCTTCTTCCTCTTGACAAGTGATTTAACTTCTTCAGTAAACCATGGCTCCTGTGCTCGACAACTTCCTGCCTGCCTGACAGTTACATACTTCTCACGAATACAGTGTAGCTGTTATAGAGTCATAGAGATGTAGAGCATGGAAATAGACCCGTCAGTGCAACTCGTCCATGCCGACCAGATATTCCAACACAATTTAGTCCTACCTGCCAGCACCCGGCCCATATCGCTGCAAACCCTTCCTATTCATTTCCCCAGTCAGATGCCCTTTAAGTATCGCAAATGTACTAGCCCCCACCACTTCATCTGGCAGCTCATTCCATACCGATGCCACCCTCTGAGTGGAAACAGTTGCCACTTAGATCTCTCATATATCTTTCCCCTGTCACCCAAAACTTATGCCCTCTCGTTCTGGACTCGCCCACCCCAGGGAAAAGACTTTGATTATAATTCCATGTCCCTCATAATTTTACAAACCTCTATAAGGTCACCCCTCAGCCTTTGACGCTCCAGGGAAAACAGCCCCAGCCTATTCAGCCTCTCCATATAGTCCAAATCCTCCAACCCTGCCAGCATCCTTGTACAAGTTTGCTGAACCCTTTCCAAGTTCACAACATTGTTCCAAGAGGAAGGAGAACAAAACTGTATGCAATATTCCAAAAGTGGTCGAACCAATGTCCTGTACAGCTGCAATATGACCTCCCAACTCCTGTATTCAATACTCTGACCAATCAATGAAAGCATACCAAACACCTCCTTCAGTATCCTATCCACCTGCGACTCCACTTTCAAGGAGCAATGAACCTGCACTCCAATGTCTCTTTGTTCAGCAACTCTGCCTAGGGCCTTACCATTAAGCGTAGAAGTCCTGCTAAGTCTTCTCAAAATGCAGCACCTCGCATTTGTCTAAATTCAACTCCATCTGCCACTTCTCCCATTCGGCCCTTGAAGACACTCCACATTTCTATTGTGCCCATCGCCTGCAGTTTCCTTCCCCATCCTATTCATCCTTAGTCTTGTGTAACCGTATCATAATTGCTTTATCCCCAACTGTAGCTTTTGCCCTCCGGTGTATACCTATCCCTTTCCAGCAATAAAGTAAACATAATTGATTTGTGATCACTATCACCAAAGTGGTCACCTACCTCCAAATCTAACACTTGGACAGGATCATTACCCAGTACCAAATCCAATGTCGCCTCACCCCTTGTTGACCTGTCTACATACTGTGGCAGAAAACCCTCCTGCACACAATAGACAAAAACTGACCCATCTAAAGTACTTGAACTATAGTATTCCCAGTCAATATTTGGGAAGTTGAAGTCCCCCAAAACAACTACCCTGTCACTCTCATTCCTGTCGAGAATCATTTTTGCTATCCTTTTCCTCTAAATCTCTGGAACTATTCAGGGCCTATAGAAAACTGTCTCCTTTCCTATTTCTAATCTCAGCCTATACTACCTCAGTTGATGAGTCCTCAACCTTTCTGCAGCCGTAATACTGCACCTCTTTATTCCCATTGTCTCTGTTCTTCCCGAAACATCTAAATGGTGGAACCTGCAACAACCATTTGTGTCTCTGCTCCACCCAGGTCTCTGAAATGGCCAGAACATCAAAATCCCAGGTACCAACCTATGCTGCAAGTTCACCTACCTTATTCCGGATGCTCATTGTATTGAATTAGACACACTTCAAACCAACTACTTCCTGACTGGAACGCTCTTCTGACCTGGAAACCTTAGTTTGGACCTACCTAATCGCAACCTCATCTATATGCGAACTACAACCAAGGATTCTGAAAACACGATCAGAGACATCATGAACCTGGCACCTGGGAAGCAACACACCAACTGTAAGTCTCTCTCATTTCCACAAACCTCCTGTCTGACCCCCTAACTATGGAGTCCCCAATGACTAATGCTCTACTTCTCTTCCCCCTTCCTTTCTGAGCAACACGGACATACTCTATGCCAGAGACCTGTGCCCCATTGCTTATCCCCGGTAAGTCGTTTCTTATCCCCCCCACCCCGCCCCCCACCCCAACAGTATGTCATTTCTAAAGGGACATCCCTTCACACTGAAACTGTGCTTTTGGGTCCTCATCTCTCCTACTCATAGAAACATCTTCTCCATGTCCACTCTATCCATGCCTCTCAATATTCTGTAACTTTCAATCAGTTTGTCCCTCACCCTTCTAATTAAGAACCAGAGTCCTCAATGTTGTCTCATATCACACGTTCTTCATCCCTGGGATCTTTCTTGTAAACGCCCTCTGAACCCCTTCCAAGTTCAGCATATCCTTTCTTAGATAGAACATAGAACATAGAAGAATACAGCGCAGTACAGGCCCTTCGGCCCTCGATGTTGCGCCGATCCAAGCCCACCTAACCTACACTAGCCCACTATCCTCCATATGCCTATCCAATGCCCGCTTAAATGCCCATAATGAGGGAGAGTCCACCACTGCTCCTGGCAGGGCATTCCATGAACTCACGACTCGCTGAGTAAAGAACCTACCCCTAACATCTGACTCCATACGAGGAAAAAGATTCTTACTGTCGACCCTATCTAAACCCCTAATCATCTTATTCACCTCTATCAAGTCACCCCTAAACCTTCTTTTCTCCAATGAAAACAACCCCAAGTGCCTCAGCCTTTCCTCATACGATCTTTCTATCATACCAGGCAACATCCTGGTAAACCTCCTCTGCACCCGTTCCAGTGCCTCCACATCCTTCCTATAGGGGACCCAAAACAGCTCACAATATTCCAAATATGGTCTGACCAGAGCCTTATATTTGGAATGAGCTGCCAGAGGAAGTGGTGGAAGTGGGTACAATAACAGCCTCTAAAAGAGATTTGGAAAAATACGTGGATAGGAAAGGTTTCAACTGATTTGGGCCAAACGTAAACAAATGGGGCTAGTTTCGTGAGTGTAACCTGGTCAGCATGGATGCACTGGGCCGACAGGCCTATTTCCATGCTGTGTGACCCTATGACTGGGAAAATGGTATTAAAGAGTAGAGTTGGCTGCTTTTGACTTACATGGATTCAGTCGGCTGAAGGTCCCGTTTCTGCGCTGTAGATCTCTGACTCTACAATTCCTTTTTAAACAATTCATCAGAGAAAGGTAGAAGCTGAGACAATACAAGATGAAGGAGGCTGAAGTTAATACCAAAGATGTTCATACTAGGGTGGGGTTGGCCACAATGGTGGTAAGCCCCAGGATATTGATAGTGAGGTGGGAGTGGGAACAGTGACAGTAACCCTTAGGATGTTGATTGTGCAGCGGGGTGGGGACAGTGACGATAACCCCCAGTATGTTGATAGTAGGCTGGGGTGCAGACAGTAACGCCCAAGGATGTTGATAGTGCAGTGGGGTGGGGACAGTGATGATAACCCCCAGTATGTTGATAGTAGGCTGGGGTGCAGACAGTAACGCCCAAGGATGTTGATAGTGCAGCGGGGTGGGGACAGTGATGGTAACACCATTGAACATCCAGAGGAAATGGTTGGATGATATACCATTTCGCCATCCATAGTTTACACAAATCTTTCAAAGTGTAGATTGTACAACACAGGGAGACTTTGCAATGATGTGAAATCTCGCTTGTTTTATGTCTCCTTTCCATCAATTATCATCGTTTCATCGATGATAACATCCATGAAAAACAGAGACAATTTCAACATCCAATCTTTTATTTCCTCTTTGTCTTATTTTGTTCCAGTTCCTGTTGCTGGGGCTTTCCTCACCCCCAGAGCCACTAAAACGGAGATTCTGATTGGGAGTTGTCTCATTCCAGAATGTGTAATGAGCGGAGGTACTGGACCCTACTTTCAACAGAAAGCCTTAAACAATGCCAGCGGGAATTACAACTCTAGCTCAGACAGGACAGACCTGTCCACTGAATTTTTCCAGTCCCAGCACCAAGGCCGAGACCCGTCTGTTGTGATCAAGAGGGGTCCCAGAGGAACAATACTTAATGTGACCAGTTATTCCGACCACACAGTGCCAGGTAATCCATTCTTCATCCGTGATCAGTTCTCGTTCTGCACTGGGGTCCGGCTGAAAACTTGACATAAACACTCTTTAAAAACTTGCGTCGGAAACTTAGCAGGTCTGCAGCATCTATGGAGAGAGAGAGAGAGAGTTAATGTTACAGGTTACAAACACAAAGTGCTGGAAAAACCCAGAATGTATGGCAGCAGCTATGCGGGTTGGGGGAGGGGGGGGAGCGAAGAGGAGAGTAACATCCTTTCTCAGATAAGGGAGGCCTTCATAGCGAGAGGATTCAAGTCCAGGAGCAGGGGTGGCTGGCTAACCTGGAGAACTGTGTGCGCAGTTTGGGATCTCATGAAAGATCCCATGAGGTCGTACAGCAAAGGTTTCCATGAGTGATTCCTGGGATAGCAGGACTGACAGATGGAGAGAGACTGGATTGGTAGGATGATATTCACTAGAGTTTGGAAGAATTAATGGGAAATCCCATAGAAACCTCTCAATTTGAACAAGGACAAGACAGAGTGAACACAGGAAGGGTGTTCCCAGTGACCGGGTAGAGAGTCCAGAACGACGGGGTGACAGTCTCAACGAAACTGGGCAGGACTGAGATGGGGAGAAATGTCTTCATGCAGAGAGTGGAGAGCCTGTGGATTTCTCTGCCACAGAAAGCAGTCAGGGCCAGAATACTGCATGTTATTCAGGAAGGAGTTGATAGAGTTCTTAGGGGCTAAAGAGTTAGCGCAGGGAGATACAGGATCAAGTTGGGTGATCAGCCATGATCTCATTGAATGGGCGGAGCAGGCTGGAGGGGCGAAAAGGCCTCCTCACGATCATATTTTCGATGTTTCTCTGTGAATTGCCCAATTGCTGCTGACAGGTGGAGGACAAAGGGAAGTTTTGCCTCGATATATGTAGGCTGTGAAAATGAGGGACAGTAATTTCTATTCGACAATTTCGAGAGATGTGAGTGCAGAGTGATCTTTTGAGTTTAGCATGGAATAGTTTGGGTTGGATTGGTGGGATGTTGTTAATGAGACAGGCTGCATAGAAACAGTGATGTCACTGCAATGGTGAGGATATGGAGTGAATTTCACATATACAGGGGTTTCCCTCCAAATAGATGGGTGTTTGCAGGGGGTAAGGGCAACAGGGAACAGGAAACACTGGGGTTGGTGTTTGCTGAAGCAATGATGTTATTGACAGCAAATCCCTCTCTGAATCCAGCACAGGAACACAGCGCTGAGATAGCAGTACTCATTGTCTCACTGTTAGGTGATCCTTTCTCTCGTCACATTACTTCCCATTAAACTCCAGATCAGGAAACAAGGTGGGTGAGACACTCTGGCAGGTATCGCTAGTGATTGTTCTCCAGTTGGGACTCAACGTGGGTTTCAAATTAGTGTTGGTCACATGGAGCATATGAGGGTGTGTGTATGAAAGAGTATGAGCGCGAGTGTGTTTGAGTGAGAGTATGAAGATGTGCATGTGTGTCAGAGAGAAACACAGACATTCTCATTGACACACACACACTTTCATGTGCACGCACATAGACACTCACTCACTTCTACAATGCACCTTGTAGACAACACTTGAGAAGCCAAACACCATCCAGAGACAATACAGCCCATGCTTGATTGGCACCACATCCACAAACATTCACTCTCTCCACCATCCATGTTCAGTAGCAGTGTGTACCATCTGTGAGATGCACTGCAGAAGTTCCTCAGACAGCACCTTCCAAACCCATAACCACTTCCAACTAGAAGGGCAAGGACAGCAGGTACATGAGAATACCACCTTCTGCAAGTTTCCCCCTGAGCCACTCACCATCCAACTTGGCAATATATCAGCTGTTCGTTTATAGTGTTGCTGGGTCAAAATCCTGGAATTCCCTCTCTCATGGTATTGTGGGTCTACCAACAGCACAGGGACTGCAGTAGTTCAAGAAGGCAGCTTACTACCTCATTCTCAAGGGGTCAACTTGGGATGGATAATAAATTCACGGCCCAGCCAGTGATTTCCACAACCCACCAGTGAACTTAAAACAAAATACGGTGTGGAACGTGCTTTGTGAGGATGAGGGCAGGCTGAACAAGTGGCAGATGAAATTACTTTTTATGTCTCCCCAAGTAATGTGTTTAGTTCAGAAGAATGGTCAGCATAGTTATAAACTAAAGATTACAATTGGAATAATTGTTGCTTTCGTATCAGTCAAGGAATCCAGATTCATTTGCTAGCAGGTGAAGCTGAATATTTACAGTAAAACATGTTCTTTCTCCCTTATTTTCTCCAGCTGATTCTTCCAGCTGTTCCCGTTGGCAGAGGTAAGTTAGTGAGGTAGTTAACAACTTGTAACAGCATTCAAACACTGTCCGAATGGGCTGAAAAATCACTGGGGTGCAAAGCCAACATTTTTACATTTATTAGACAAATTGGAGCAAATGGATCATGGTGTCTGACTCGTTTGCAAATCTAAAGCATAACAGTTCAAATCGAGCATACTCTCTTAATTTCCGTTAGACTCTGAACTGAGAGTTGGTCAGCCCATCAGTGGTGAGGTTATCCATTGCAGTTGGAAGAATTGAAGAAGGCAAGTTATCATCTGAACAGGAGAAAAAGTTCAAAATGTCAGTGCAAAGGGAACTGGATGTCCATGTGGATGAATCTCAAAGTAGTGTATAGGCTACAGCAAGTCACAAGGAAGGCATTTAATGTGAAAGGAATAGAGTATTGAAGTAGGTAATTGTTACTGCAACTGTACAAGGGATTGGGGTTTCCACATCCGGAGTACTGTGAAAAGTTTTGGTCCCCTTCCTTGAGGAGGGATGTAGTTGAATTGGAGGGAGTTTAAAGGAGATCACTGAATTGATTGCCAAGATGAAAAGGTTAGTATTATGAGAACAGATTGGTACAATTTTGATCTCTTTACTTGAGGAGAGATGCAGTTCAGAAGAGATTCACCCAATCATTTCCAGCGATGAAGGGTTTGCCTTAGATGAGAGATTGAGCGGTTTCTCTGGAATATAGCGAGGAGAACTAACTATAAGATGCAAAAGGGGGTATTGACAGAGGTTTTGAAGAGAGGATGTTTGCTCTTGTGGGAGAATCTTGAACGAGAGGTTATCGGTTCAGGATAAGGGGCTGGGCAGATTGAAAACAGAGCTAAGGAGGAATGAAATTTCTGAAATGAGGAAGGGGTTGTAAATCTGTGGGATCACTCTCCCACCGCCCAGGACACTGCATAAATTGGAGGAGGAGACAGACGGATTGTTAATCAGTGATGGGTCAAAGAGAGTGCTTGCAGGAAAGTGGGGTTGAGGCTGAGATGGGATCGAGACTGAGATGGGATCAGCTGCGATCATATGGAATAGCGGAGCAGGTTCCTGAGGGGCTAAATTGATTCAACCTTATCCTACACTGTATGTTCTTGTGGAGTTATACTGTTAGTTAGTAGCAAAACAACTAGGATGGAGAAAATGAAGTTTGATTTAACAAAATAGGTTTTAATTCATGAACATCCAAAAATAAAGACAAAATTGATTCAACACAAATTTGGGGAATGACGTTGGTTCAAAGAAACGGAAAGGCAATAGATTTGGGGGGGGGGGGGGGGAGGGGGGTAAAAAACTAAAGCAGGTGTAGGAGCAGAGGGAGCCTGGGGTTATATGTCCACAGATCAGTGAAGGCGACATAACAAGGGGAGAGCAGTTAATAAAACACACAACATCCTCAGCTTTATTAACAGGAGCACAGAGACTGAGAACAAGGAGGTGATGTTGAAGTTATACAAGACACTGGTGGACCTCAGCTGGAGTGTCAGACAGGGAGAGAGAGAGAGAGAGAGAGAGAAAGAGAGAGAGAGAAACTTAAACGCACGCTGTCGATCTTACTCCACATTTCAGCCAATTGAGCTAACCCAACACAAAGCAGAGGGCAGAAAAGAAATTAATTCCCGTGACAGCACAAGCATTGAATGGAGGATATTAGATCGCATTGGAGATAAGCCTTTGATCTGATAGGTATTTCTTTGTAAGTGTATAACACCTCACCGACACAGGCAACAGAAGCTGAATTTAGAAATACATTTGATAAAGGGAGTTGGCCTTCTCTTACCCAGGCTGATTTTGTTCTGTTCTGGATACCTTATTTAAGGAAGGCTGTTCAAACCTGACAGTGTGAAGGAGATGGTATCCTTTTCATACAACAATGAGGGATTTTAGATGGAGTGGTGACCTTAATGAGGTGTTGAAAATTTGAACAATTCTGATGGGGAAACAAGTTATTGTTTCCCACTCATTTGTTTATTAGTAACTGGCTGGCTAGAATTTCAAGATTGTCAGTGCAAGTGTGAGATGTGGAGAAACTTATTGGGTTGTTGGGTTTGGAATGTGCTGCTTGGGAGGCGGATTCCATAGGAGGTTCGAAAAGAGAGCTGGATATAAATTTGATGATGTTAGAGGGCTACAGAGATCGGGCTGGAAAGTGGACCTCGCTGGGTAGCTCTTTCAGGAGCTGGTACAGACACGAATGGCCTCCTTCCGTACAGTAAAATACTATGATTCTATGAACATAGAAGTTCTGAACCAGATTCCAGATAATTCCAGGAGGTCATTTCTTGGGACCTTGGCTCAGTGACCTTGTTGCCAGGGATTTTTGCACACAAACAGCAGCAAATTGTTGTCACGAGTGGAATTGGGACTTGGTTGGGTAATGGTCTGGAAATATTTCATTCCAAGGGTGGTGATGGGAAATCGACAGACCTGCAAGAAATTTTGAATATGCAGGAATCTGGTCAAGTCTATTGAATGGTGAGTGTGAATCTGTGAGCTGCTGATCCTACATCATCATGTCTTGGTCAGTGTTCATGCTGGTATTCATCTGATTGGGAAGAGCAACAAAAACAAATCTCTGGAAGCGTTGGAAGGAAGTTTGGGTTGTTTCCTGAACAACAGAGAAGGTTGATGGTGGAGCGGTCATGATAGAGGTGTGTAAGATTGGTAGTGTTGTATAGCAGAGTGACCTACAGGTTCAGGTATGATTCTTTGGGGTTTGTGTCACAGGTAGACAGGGTGTTTGAGAAGGTGTTTAGAACACTTGACTTCATTGCTCAGACCACTGAGTGTTGGGGTTCGGACACCATGTTGTGGTTGTACAGGACACTGGTGAAGCCTGTTCTGGTGTATTGTGTCTGGTTCTGGTTGCCCTGTTAGAGGAAAGACATTATTAAGCTGGAGAGGGTTCAGAAAGATATATCAGTATGTTGTTGGGAATGGAGCGTTTCAGTTATGAGGAGAGGCCGAATGGGCTGGGACTATTATCACTGGAGTGTAGAAGTTTGAGGGGTATAGAGGTTTATGAAATCATGATGGGCATAGATCAGGTGAATGGCAGGTGTCTTTTCCAAGGGTGGGGGGGCGTCAAGACCAGGGGACATAGTTTTCAGGTGAGAGGAGAAACATTTTAAAAAATGACATGATGGGTAACTGTTTTTTAAGAGCTCGCGGTACACGTGTGGATTTAGCTCTCAGATGAAGTGGCGGATAAAAGGGCAGTTATAATGTTTAAAAGACATTTTGAGAAGTACAAGAATAGGAAAGGTTTGGAGAGATATGGGCCAAGTGCAAACAAGTGGGACTAGTTTAGGTTGAGATTATGGTCGGCATGGACTAGTTGGACTGAAGGGTCTGTTTCATTGCCATATGACTCTATGATGCTATTATGAGGGACATGGACAGGGGGACAGGAAGCAGCTGTTTCCCTTAGTCGAAGGGTCAGTAACAAGGCGGGGACATCATTTTAAAGTGAAGGGTAAGAGGTTTAGAGAGGGATTTGAGGATTGTTTCACCCACATGATGGTGGGGATCTGGAACATGTGAAAATAAAATATTTGGACTTTCAGTTTCTATTTGAAATCACTAATTGCTCCGGTGTGTGGAAATGCCACTTTGTAACTGCAGGGGATTCCATGATTTATTAATGTGGAATATTCGTGTAAAGGAGCAGGAGGAAGCCATTCAGCCCCTTGATCCTGTTCCACCATTCAATGGCAGATCTATGTCCTGACTCCATAGACCTGCCCGTGCCCCTATCCCCTTTAATAACTTTGTTCAACAAAACAAAAATTCTCTCTCAGATTTAAAATTAACAACTGATCCATCAATGCCTGCTATTTGTGGAAGGGAGTTCCAAACCTCTCCCAGCCTTTGTGCGTAGTAGTACTTCCTAACATCTCTCTTGAACAGTCTGGCCCTAATTCTCCAGCAATGCCCTGCCTAGTTCAAGGATCCCCAACCAGTGGAAACACTTTCAATTTCTATACCGTTTTCTCCTGTTAATATCTTCGATCAGATCATCCCTAAACTCTGTAAATTCTGGACAGAACAGGCTTACTTTGTGTAATCTCTCCTCACAACCTGAAGCCTAGGTATCAATCTTGTAAACTCACGCTGTACTCCCAGGCCAATCTATCCTTCCTCAGGTGTGGTGCCCAGATCTGCTCCAAGTGGGGTCTAACCAGGGTTTTGTATAACTGCAGCATCCCTTCTGCATTCCTGTACTCCAGTCCTCTCAATATAAAGGCCAGCATTCGATTAGCTTTCATCAGGCAATGAATGTCAGAAATGAAAAGAAATACAGAAATTGTTGGAGAAACTCAGCAGGGACAGATACTATTTGCCACCTGGGGACTGTCTGACTGCTGTTGAAGACAACTTTCCACCTTTTCTTTTGACCCTTTAGTTTTGAGCTGTGCTGGAGCCATGTACTCTTCAGTGAAGAACACAGGGATACAGCGTGGCAGCTAATCATTTTGTTTACAAACCTCGAGATTCTCGAACAAGAGGCGTACTTTGAGAATTATTACTAAACGGCAGAAAATCAAAGGCTTTCAGTATATCTGAGGGAGCCTGTGAGTAATGGGTGTGACTCAACCTGGAGTCTGTAGGGTAGACACTAGGATCCATCTGAAGAAGATAGAACAATATTGATTCTTCATGATTTTATTCCTTTATTCCTTAGAGGGATACATATGGTCAGAGTCTTCCCTGATTGATCCATTCAAAGTATCTCAGTCTCAAGTCAGGAGTGTGATGGAATGCTTACCACTTGCCTGGATGGTTGCAGCTCCAACAATATTCGAGGGAAAAAGCAGTCCCCACTTCCTGGGAACCACATCCACAAGCATCCACTCCCTCTACTACCAATGCTCATTAGCAGCAGTACCAAGACATACTGCGAAAATACACCAGAGATCCTCAGGCAACACCTTCAAAACCCATGACCACTTCCATGTAGAAGGACAAGTGCAGCAGATACGTGGAACACCCACCCTCTACAAGTTCCCCTTTGGGCCATGTAGTGTTCTGACTTTGAAATATAACACTATTCCTTCAGTGTTATTGGGTTAAAATCCTGGAATTCCCTCCCTCAGGGCAATGCATTTCCATCCATAGCACATGGACTGCAGCAGTTCAAGAAAGCAGCTTATCCCTACCTTCTTAAGTAGGCAACTAGGGATGAGTTGGGCAATAAACATAGGGCCCAGTGGGTGTTGTCCATGTGTCAAGAGTGATTAATAATAAAAAAAGTTGTCAATTATCCCAGGGCCTCCACCTTCCCTATGTGAGCTTGTTCTGGGAGGGTAGGCGCAAACTTTATTGTGAATGTCGATGTTATTGAGTCACCTGGTTCGTGAACTGCTTTGAAAATGTTTCTATATCGCCAAGAGCTTAAGTTTATATTACTGTTGGGTTGGGGCTGTGACCTTAATTATCACTCCATATTTAATTTTGAGGCATTGTTTTCTGTTATTTTAACATTCTGATCATTAATCTTTTGGTTCACTTTGCTTATTGTTTTTTGATTATTGATAACTCCAAAACAGATAGCAGTTTGGTGTACTCAGTTTCCACCATCTCAAACCAAGAAAGGCTGGTAAAGAATATAATATATATATACTTTATAACATTTCTGGTTCAGTGAAAGTGGAGATTTTCTCTGGTTTAACTTAACCCTCAGAAACCCAGCCACATTTAAACATCGCTGGTGTTTCTCTTGCATATAGCATGGAGCGAAGGTCTGCCCAAGCTTTTCGAATCTTTTGACATTTGAATTTATTAATCATCGATAGTGTTTGTAATCATCTAAATCATAGAGATGTTCCATCTCTCTCAACTAAATTAACAACAAGGCAGTGTGCATTGGAAGAGGAACTGATGGCTAATTGCTTTATCTTTCATCTTGTTTTCAGGGAATACCAACTTTTTAGACCGTGGGACATCAATCTGTTGATTGCCTCAGTACAACAGTGGTCCCTTCTGGCCTTGGTCTTTGGGGGCAAGGAGCCATTCACTCTAGGTCTAGCAGCAGACACGAGGAGCAGGGCCATTTCATTGTCCTGAGTGTTTCTTTGATGACACAAATATAACTGGAAGAACAGGTAGTTATGTACTTTAGTACGAAGAATAGAGGCGTTGACTTTTCTAAACTGTGAAAAGGTTCAAAAATCTGCAGCACAAATGGACTTCAGAGTCCAGGTTCAGGATTCTCTTCAGGTTGACGGGCAGTTTCAGTTGGCAGTTAAGCAAATGGAATGTCAGCATTCATTTCAAGAGGTGTAGAATATAAATGCAGGGATGTATTGCTGAGGCTGTATCAGGCTCTGGTCAGACCATATTTGAAACATTATGAGCAGTTTTGGGCCCCCTATCTAAGGAAGGATGTGCTGAATGTGGAAGGAGTCCAGAGGGTATTTATAAGAAAAATCCCAGGGATGAAGAGCTTGTAATATGAGGAGACGTTGAGGAATAGGAGTCTGGACTCGATTGTGTTTAGAAGGGTGAGGGAGAATCTGGTTGAAACTTGGAGAATACTGAGAGGCCTGGGTAGAGTGGACATGGAGAAGAAGTTTCCACGAGTAGGAGAGACTAGTACCCGAAGGCACAGCCTCCGCGTGAAGGGGACTCCTTTTATAACCGAGATGAGGAGGAATTTCTTCAGCCAGACAGTGGTGAATCTGTGGAACTCATTACTGCAGATGGCTGTCATTATGTCTTTAAGACAGATATAGGTTGTTGATCAAGAGGACGATTAATCGTTACAGAGAGAAGGAAGGAAAATAGGGTTAACAAACATATCAGCCATGATGGAATGGCAGAGAAGACTTGATGGGCCGAATGGCTGCTATATCTTATGGTCTTGGTTTCTAAGAGACTAATGGATTGTGATGCATCACACAGTTTAGGCCCTCAGATTCAGAGCTTTCTGAGCATGTGCTATGAGCCAGCCACACTAAAAAGTGTTTAGGCAGCTGGACGATCAACACAACATGCGGGCTAGGAGCCCTGGGGACCTTGCTTCCCCCATTCTATACAGCTGCGGTTGATCTCATCCCAGCCCCACTGCAAATTCCTGCCCCCCTCCCTTTAACCCCTCACTGATTAACAATCTGTCTGTCCCCTCCTTCAATTTATTCAGTGTCCCGACATGCCCCCACATACTGGGAAGTGAATTCCCAGAGATTCCCACCCCCTCTACCTTGGAGAGAAGCCATTTCTCAACATCTCCTGTTTCAATCTGTTCCATCCCCTTCTCCTGAAACAATGACCCTCTCGTTCTAAATTGTCACACCTGAGGAAACATCCTCTCTGTCTCCTTTGCCAATCCCATCTCCTTTACCACCCTATATCCCTCAGTTGGATCTCCCTTATTCCTCTAAACTCCAGAGCATATTGGTCTTAACTGCTGAATCTCTCTTTCAACGACAAACCCCTCATCTCTGAACATGAAATGTACGAAATCACGCTAGATAATATCTTGGATGTAGAATACACATCTCAAAGTGAGTTAGTCATAGTTTCTGAGAAATCTGCAGCCCAGAAAAAGGCCAGAGTCTGTGCTGGTCAGAAACAACCATCTCGATATTCTCTTATCCCATTTCCCCAGCACCTGGCATCACGAGTGCACATTTAAATCCTCCTTCAATGTGATGAGAGCTTCTGAATCTTCCATCCTTACAGGCAGTGACTTCCAGATTGCACACTACCCTCTGGGTGAACAAGATTTTCCTCACATTCCCTTGAAACCTCCTGGTCCATACCTTCAATCTGTACCCCTCCCCCACCTCTGTTAAGCGGGGAAAGTTTCTTCCTGCCTCCCCTATCTTCATCCCTCATCATTTTATACATCCCTCTCTTTCAATCTACGCTGCTGTAAGGACAACAACCCCAGTCTGTCCAACCTCTCTCAATCACAAACTCTCCAGCACCAAGGCAATATGCTGGTAATTCTCCCTGTGCACCCTCTCCCACTTCATTTAGATATGTACCATTGGTAAAGTGTCTTCTCTTTTATTTTCAGCTCACTCCAATAGTGCATCAGGGAGGAAAAATACAAGTTATTTTGTAGTGAAAAAGAGGGCAGTTAATTTTTAATCAGCAAAGTTATGTTTTTAGCAGGTGATTAATGTAAAGTCACCATTGTCTCATTAGAGAGAGGGAGAAAGAGGTGTGGGGGAGAAAAGGCAAACAACTGTTTTATAGTTTAAACTGCGGCACACCACATCTAAAGCACAGGGAATGATCACTCACAGCAATCTTTACCAGACCAGCAATTGAACGCATGCTGTCAATATGACTGTACATTGTAAATCAACAATAGAATCGACTGAGCTAACCAACCCCTGCATGGCCAGCGGCAAAAACATTGGGTGGCACAGTGGTTACCATTGCTGCCTCACAGCGCCAGGGTCCCAGGAACAATTCCAGCCCTGGGTGACTGTGTATTGGGAGTTTGCACATTCTCCCCTTCTCTGCATGGGTTTTCTCCAGATGCTCCGGTTTCCTCCCACAGTCCAAAGATGTGCAGTTTAGATGGATTGGCCTTGCTAAGTTGCCCATAGTGTGAGAGTTATGCACGCTAAAAGGTATAGTCATGGGAAATGCAGGGTTACAGGGATTGGAGAGGTGGTGGGTCTGGGTCGGATGCTATTCAGAGGGTCAGTATATGGTCCTGACAGGCCAAAAGGCCTGCTTCCATGCTGTAGGATTCTATGATGTGCAGGTTAGAGGGATTGGCCATGGTTAATGCAGGGTTACAGGGGTAGGGTAGGAGTCTGGGTGGGATCCTCTTCACTGGCTTAGGACAGTCTGGATGGGCTGAATGGTCTCTTTGCACACTATATGGATTCTGTCGACATCAATGTTTAGCTCAGTGGTGTGCAGCAACTTGTTCTGGTCTCAATTTTGATGAGATTCACTTTCAGTTTCTGAAATAATGGGGAAGCAAAATCCTATATTTTCAGCTCCCCAGGGTGTGCCCTGCAGATGTGAATTTGAATCTTGCTTTGGCAGGTGGTGGATTTGGAATGCGATTTTAAACAAAAACAGATCTGGAGTTAAGACTCTAATGATGACTGTTGTCAGGAACAAACAACCATCTGGTTCAAAATTGAAGACTGAGGTGAGGAGGGGTTTCTTCTTTCAGAGGGTTGAGAGTCGTTGTAACTCCTTGCCACAGAGAGCTGTGTGTGGAAACAGGAGCAGGAGATTCTTGATCAGTCAGGGAATTGAGGGTTACATGTTAAGTGCAGGAAAGTGAACGTGAGGAATGGGGCATCAGCCACAATGCTATTCAATGGATGAGCAGTTCGAAGGGCCGAATGGCCTTCTCCTGTTCCTGTCTGCGATGGTCCTTAAAGGAGTGAAATCTGAACTCCCTACCCGCTCTGCTCTGCACATGATTCCTAACCCTTTGCAAACTCTTCACTGCCTTCTAGCTGAGCAAGTCGATTGGTTCAAGGACATTTCGGAATTGCATCCACCTCCCACCTTGGCAGAGATGGCTACATCCTGTTCAGAGTACACAGAAATAATATTTGTCACAGTCAGTTTTTGATTTGTTCCAATCATGTGTTTTGCCAAGAGAAATTGGTCTGTATAATGACCCCACATATTCACAGCTCCTCCAGTACATTCAGGCAAAGTTTGTTATTCTCATCCATTTTCATAGAGTCACGCAGCACAGAAACAGGCCCTTCAGCCCAACACACCCATGTTGACAACGTTGCCCAAACTCAACTAGTCCCATTTATCTGCATTTGACACATATTTCTCTGAACCTTTCTTATCCATGTTCCTTTACAAATGTCTCTTCCATGTAATCGTACCTGCCTCTACCACTTCCTCTGGCAGCTCTTTCCATATACTCGTTGCCTTCTGTGTGATAAATTTGCCTGCCAGGTCCCTTTTTAATCTTTCCACTCTCACCTTAAACCTATGTCCACTAGTTTGGGACACCCCTACATTGGGGAAACGACTATACCTATTTACCTTTTCTGTGCCCCTCGTGATTTTATAACCTCTATAAGGTCACCCCCTCAGCCTCCAACTCTCCAGGGGAGAAAAGCTCCTAGCTTATGAAGCTTCTGCTTATAACTCAAACCCTGCAACCTTGATAACATCTTTGTAAATCCTTTCTATAACCTTTTGAGCTTAACGACGTCCTTTCTACAGCAGATTGGCCAAAACTGTACACAGTATTCTAAAAATGGTCTCACCAACATCCTGTACAGCTATGACATTGTGAGAAACAAAGCCCACTCACATCAATAATTTCAATCCGAGACCAAATATCTGAAACAGCAGTGTCATTTTAGTTGTACACCTGCAGGTGGGTGCCTTGTCTAATTGCCAGGTGAGACAATGACAAATGCACAGTATACCCCAAAAAACCCTTGCAATTTATACAGTTTTTTTCCCATATGTTTTCCTTATTCCATTGTTTGTTCCCTGCTTCGCTTACATCACTCATTTCCTTAAGACTTATCCCACAACTTCTGTTTATCCTGTCTTGTCCGTGACAAACTCTTATCTCTGACTCCCATAAGGGTGTTTGACGTCAGTCTACTGTAGGTTATTGATTAGGCATATCTTTTCTTCTATCAGCATCTATTTCTATCCAGAGGCCACTTTGACCTCTTTGATTCGGGTTTGTTCCTGTGTCTCCGTGTAAGTGGGGGAAACAGATGCTTTCCTGTTTGCCCATACATCCACCATTGTTCTGTAATCACGTCTCATGCTAACATATCCTTTCTTTTTGCTGAATATACATTTTCTCATTCCTGTTCTGTATCAGAATTTATAGTTGCAGAAATAACATTAATTCATTTATATCCCACAATTTCCCCTTTTTCTTTTCATTACTATCTGTTATCTTCTGCATTTTTGTCTCCTTTTTTTTAAACATTGTTCCCAAAATTCGCAAGCATCATTTCAGAGATTTCATCCATCTTAGTCTCACTCATCTCCTTATTATTTAGTTTATAAAGTTCCTCTGTCAAATTTCCCCTCAGGGGCATTTGTTTCATCAAGGCTGTTTCAATCAGCCTCTGGGTGAGCCCTCGTATACAGGGTATGATACAACAGCCAATGGCCACCAATACCCCAACTACTGCTATCAGGGAAGTAAGGATAGAAACCACCATCCCCTTTCTCTGCTAAAATCATATCAAGGGCTATGCCATCGTACTTGTCGCATCAAGCTGTTGTGATATTCCTTTAACCACCTCTCTTGTATAATTTATAAATCGCTGTTGATTATAGAAAATGTAATTTATCCAGTCTACATTTTTATTAATTGTTACCCACCAAATGAGAGCTGACTCAAAGCCTGCTGCCATCTGGTTACGAGCTTTGAATTCAGGTACTCCCCGAGGGACTCCTACTGAATCAAGATAAATCCTGTCATCAAAAGAAGTATCTAACAGTAATCTCTTACCCCTTCCCCTTTTTCTTACTATCTTTTCCTTCTCAAATGCCAAGGTAAATGGAATTGCCAAATGTACAATTGCACATATCCTTCTCCAATCTGGAGGTAGGGTGGGTCTCAATATTTTGCCTCCACAGTACCACCACAGATCCGCTCGGGGAACCTTTAATGCTGAGTAGTTCCCTCCCTTCTCCGTTTCGGTAACATTCTTAATCTCTGTACATAATTTCAGCTCCCCCAAATCTCTCGACCAACTCGTACCTCGCCTGTGCACACATGACGTGTGATTTCCAACTGCGGCGGAAAATGTGGGGGGAACTTTTGCATCTTTCTCCTCCAAGGGAGGGAACATCAGAGATAGGGAGGTACAATTCCTATCATTCCATGCAGTCTCATCCTGGTACAGGGCTATTATACATTTCATGCCCTTCCTGTCTCGCTTCCACCCGAGCGGAAAGGGAACCACCTGGGCCACTGGCCTACCGGAGGCACATGCATAGCAATTGCTTTTGTTCAGACTTTTTACAGTATACTTTACCCATTCAACCCAGGCATTTGCATCCCCGTACCCAGTCTCTATCTCGATGGTCTGTTTCAAATCCTTTACCTCTATAATTTTTACTACTTTAGGATCATCGGGAGGGGTGAAAGGTTGTATCTCATTACCCAGTAATTCTATCCGTTTTCCCTGTCCTACGCTAATTCGAAAACACCAGCGCACAAACTCCTTCCCATTTGCTTTCATTTCAATCCCAAATGTTTCATTTAATTGTATCTCATTAGTGCCACCCCCCAAAACTGCTTCGTGCCATTTGGTTTTCCTTATCGTTAAATATATGGGGTTACACTTCTTATCGAGACAATCGCGAGCTGGTCGGAAGGGGGCCCAGTGTATTCTGACAAGACCATTATACCAGGTACCATCCCCGAGGCCATCCCCATAGGACTTAAGATGTATCTCTGAGTTGCGGTATTGTCTCTGATTAGCTACATTCCCACAATTTACTAAGCTACATACATCAGTGTCTATTACTTGTGGATTATCAGACTCAGGAACCATCAATAATACATATGAAAATGATATTTGGCAAAATCCTAATACTAAGAGGGCTAGCATCATAACTCTAAGCATTCCCAGTTTTCTAATCATTATGCTAAAACACAAAAAGGCTTAATATACAATCTTACAGAAATAATCCCGCGCTCACGTCGCCACTGTAAAGTCAATTACTCAAAGTCTCTTTAGTCTGAGTTTCAGTGGGTCTTGCGTTGATTCGGCTGTCCAGACTTCTTCCTCAACTGGAGGGTCCACAGGCCCTTTGATCCGAGTGTAATGAGTCCAGCCTTTTTCCGCCGTCCTTATTGCCGTTTCGGTAGTCAAAAGAGCCTGATACGGCCCTTCCCAGTCCGGCTGCAATTTAGTCTCTGTCCATGATTTTATTAAGACCCAATCTTCTTGCCGGATGGGATGAACAGCAAATTCAAGGGGCGGAGTCTGTGCCAATAGACCCTGTTTTCTGAGGAAAGATAAAGAGGAGGACAAGCCCAGTATATACTTCTTTAAAAACAAATCTTTAGTTTCGGGAATTGGCAATTTTCCCTGCGTTCCCAGATAAGGTAATCCAAATAAAGTTTCATAGGGGGATAGTCCCAAATCTTTCCTCCGCCAAGGGACAAGCCCAAAAGGCATCCTTTAAATCTATCACACTAAACCATTTGTGGTCATGAGGGATCTTACTTAATAACGTATAGGGGTTTGGCCCCACTGGGTGCCTGACCTGTACTATCCGATTTAATGTTCTCAAATCCTGCACCAATCGATAAGTTCCATCAGATTTCCGTACTGGTAGAATTGGGGTATTAGAAGGAGACATACATGGCTCCAACAGCCCATCTCTAATCAGTCCCTCAATTACTGGCTGCAGTCCTCGTTTACCTTCTATGGAAATAGGATATTGTCGTTCACAGATAACATCTCCTTTTCGTTTTAAATTTATTGTAAGGGGAGGGATCTGTAGTTTTCCATGATTCCCTTCTCTAGCCCATACTATAGGGTCTATCTTTCTCTCTGCATCCTCTGTCAACATCGCCAGTTGTACAACTAATTCTTTTTCCTGAATTCCAATCTCCAGTCCTAAAAGGATAATTAAGTCTCTCCCTAATAAGTTGCTTCCTATATCAGGGATATACAGTAGTTCCCCTGTGACCCTATCCTTAGGACCTTCTATCATCATAGGTTCAAATACTGGAACAGTAAATCCTTCCCCTTTTAACCCTGAAACAAAGAAACAATAATTGACCGTGTCGACATTTCTACCTTCTTTGTTTTAAAATTAAGCAATGACTGTGCTGCCCCAGTATCTACTAGGAAGACTGCCTCTTCCCTACAGGGTCGCACCTTCAAGTTTATCAAGGGTTCCTGGTGGGCCCCTGAGGGCAGGAACCCCTGACACCCCCATTCTTCATCATAATTCATAAGCGGAATTGCCCTTTCTTCCCTTTGTAGATCAGGACACTCCCGCTTAAAATGCCCTATCTTTCCACAATAATAGCATCCTGCCTGTGGAGACTTTCATCTCTGCCCTTGTCGCTCAAACCCTCTATCAAATGTTCCCCCTTGTCCTCTCCCTCTCCCCTTTCCTCTCTGTCCTACATGCTGCCTCCCGCCGCTCCGGTTGCCCACTATCGGTTCCATTCTCCTCTTAATTACGTCATCCACTGTAGCTACCATCATTTTCGTCTTCTGTTTTTGTCTCTCATCCTCCCTCTTTACAAATACTTTCTGTGCCTCTCTCAACAATTCATCTAATGGTTTTTCGCTCCATCCTTCTATCTTCTGTATCTTTCTCTGTATGTCTGGCCATGCTTTTGTCACAAAATGTACTTTCAAAAGACCCTGTGCAACTGGGTCCTCAGGGTTCATTCCAGAGTATTTCCGCATTGAGTCCCTTAATCTTTGCAAGAAAGCTGAGGGAGTCTCATCTTTCTCCTATCTAATTTCAAAGGCTTTAATCAAATTCTGTGACTTTGGAACTGCGTCTCTTATTCCTTTTAGAATCAGGTCTTTCAATTCCCTCATTTCTTCTCTATGCTCCGGGTTTTGGTATTCCCACTGGGGGTCTCTGAGGGGAAACTTCACCTCTCCCTGTCCAGCATCCCCATCTCCAATCGGGTGTTCCCTGTCCCATATTTTAATGGCAGCTCCTCGTATAAGTCCCCTCTCCTCCCCAGTAAATAGTATATTCAAAATAGACATTAATTCAGCCCAGGTATACAGACTGGGCCCCAAAAATTGATCAATTTGTTCAGACAATCCCACCGGATCCTCAACCAGGACTTTCATTTCCTTTTTAAATGTTCTGACCTCCCCACTGGTGAGGGGGGCACTTACAAACCCAATCTCTTTGTCCCCTATGGGTACCTCCCAAAGGGGATAAGTCGTTACGTTCTTCCCCTTTTTCTTTTTTTTTCAAAGAAATATTGCAATATTTCTAGTTCCCCATAACTTCAAACACCAATTCATCAATTCATGCTTGACTAACCTTAAAAACCTGTTCCTAACTTATAAATATATTTATATATTTACGTTCATTTCTTCAGTATTTAATAATTAGAATGCAAAATGCACACAGTTCCCAATTTTGCAATTCACTGTAATTACCCAGTTTTAGTCCTTTAATTTAGATCCAAAATTAGTTTTCTTAAATAGTCCTGACCAATCATTGCTCAATTACAATACGATAAGTCATAAAATAATCAGAGCTTGCCTTAAAAGAATTTGTCTACTCAAGTTTTTTTTAGAAAAACTTCTAATGCATGAACAATGGCTGAATCCAAGGTCACAGATATTAACCATAGAATTTTGCTTTTACTACAATCTAATGTTGAACTGAAACTTCAACTGTCCTCCATAAATCGCTTTTATGTAAAGATAAAAGAGATTAGTTAGAAACTGATAGAACTGATAGAACTGATACAGGCAGTCATGATCTGTAAAAAGAACAGGAGTTATCATTCTTTTTTTTTCATAATCTCGATAGAATCCTTAACCTTAAAAGAAATCATGTTAAGTTTCCATAACAAAAATCAGATTCAAAACAGTCCTGGAACTCAAGCTCCGGGGAATAAAACACAAACATTCAATCACCAACAAACAAATGTTCACTCAAACCAAATCACAAAGGGTTAAACTTCCTACCAGCTGTACAGCTCTTTACAATCTCTCTCTCTCTCTCTCTCGCACATTGACATATAAATTCAGATATTCACAAACCCAGTCTTCGTCCGATCTGTACTTTGGCCAGAAGACAGCGGGACGAAGAATGGATTCCTTAGTCCATACAAAGCAACAATATTTAACCATCTTTCTCCCTTGTACAAGTATTATTTTGCCAATTTCCACAACATCCTGCCCAAAGGACTTTCCGGAGGAATGTTGTAAGGGACCCCGCCTCCATTTCCATTGCCTTTTCCTTACTTTGTTTCCCTGGAGGCTTTTTCCTTACCCACAGCACAATCCATATTGAGTTCCTTCGTTAGTCCCTTATTAACTACTAAAACTCAATCCCGGCCACCAAGCAATACTTAAAAGTCAATTTTCTTACCTTGGTCTGTGCACAGAATTGCCTGGCCCCTTTTGTCACCGTATCTTTTATCGAGCTCCTATCACTGTCTGATTCAGATGTCTCTCTTATAGGATTCACATCAGTCACCCAAGGGAGCAGACCAAACCGGGACACGAGACCGCTCCTCAATGGGGAACGGGACGCGTCTTCCCTGTGTCCAAGGCCAGCCACTCCCCCTGGTGATGGAAGAAAATCCCGGACGAGCTCCCAATTGTGAGAAACAAAGCCCACTCACATCAATAATTTCAATCCGAGACCAAATATCTGAAACAGCAGTGTCGTTTTATTTGTACACCTGCAGGTGGGTGCCTTGTCTAATTGCCAGGTAAGGCAATGACAAATGCACAGTATACCCCAAAAAACCCTTGCAATTTATACAGTTTTTTTCCCATATGTTTTTCTTATTCCATTGTTTGTTCCCTGCTTCGCTTACGTCACTCATTTCCTTAAGACTTATCCCACAACTTCTGTTTATCCTGTCTTGTCCGTGACAAACTCTTATCTCTGACTACTATAAGGGTGTTTGATGTCAGTCTATTGTAGGTTATTGATTAGGCATATCTTTTCTTCTATCAGCATCTATTTCTATCCAGAGGCCACTTTGATCTCTTTGATTCGGGTTTGTTCCTGTGTCTCCGTGTAAGTGGGGGAAACAGATGCTTTCCTGTTTGCCCATACATCCACCATTGTTCTGTAATCACGTCTCATGCTAACATATCCTTTCTTTTTGCTGAATATATATTTTCCTCATTCCTGTTCTGTATCAGAATTTATAGTTGCAGAAATAACATTAATTCATTTATATCCCACAACATGATGTCCCAACTCCTGTCGTCAGTGCTCTGACCAGTGAAGGTAAGCATGCCAAATGCTTACTTCACCACAGTGTCATGCCGCAATGCCACATTTAAGGAACTCCCTTCCTTCACCCCGTAGGTCTGTTTGTTCAGAAACATTCCCGAGACGATAGCATCAATAAAGATGTATCTAGACAGATGCATGAATGGACCTCTCGATATTCTGTAAGTTTCAATCAGGTTCTCTCTCATCTTTCTAAACTCCAATGAGTTAAGAACCAGAGTCCTCAACCTCTCCTCATATGAGAAGTGCTTCATCCCTGGGATTTTTCTTGTAAACCCCCTCCTGACCCGCTCCAAGTTCAGCACATCCTTCCTGAGATAAGGGGCCCAAAACTGCTCACAATGTTCCAAATGTAGTCTGACCAGACCCTTATACAGCCTCAGCAGTACATCCATGCTCTTGTATTCTAACCCTCCCAAGATGAATGCTAACATTACATTTGCCTTCCTAACTGCCAACTGAACCTGCCTGTTAACCTGAAGAGAATCCTGAACTCGGACTCCCAACTCCCTTTGTGCTTCAGATTTCCGAAACCTTTCCCCATTTAGGAAACAGTCTCCGCCTCTATTCTTCTAATCCCATTGCATACCCTCCCACACTGTCATCCATCTGCCAACCGAACCTTAACAGGATCCTGAACTCGGACTCACCCCCGAGGACCTTGTTTGTGCTTCAGGCCTGGCAGCATCTGTCCAGAGACAGACAGAGAGAAAGCGGAGTCAACGTTTCGAGTCCGGGGCAGCCGTCCTTCGGGAGAGTGGCCTTTGGTCTTGATGTGCCGCCGCACAATTTCTTCTTCACTCCCACCTCTCTGTCTGTGTGTGTATTTGTCATTATTATTGAGTTTGGCGAGTCCCGGAGCTAGCCCTGTTGTTTCTCTCTCCTGAAAGGGTTGTCCCTTTAAAGAGCCTTTCCCCTGAAGCAGCTGCTAACGGTCACTTGGGGCACGAGGCGGCCGTTAACCGCCATCTCGCGCGGGGCCTGAAGCTAAAATGGCGCCGGGGCCACGCGGGAAGGAAAAGCGCCGAGGGAGAGCGGACTGTGTCAACATGTCCCGTTCCCGAGGGGCAGGATGGTGGTTATTGGGGGGTGGAGGGGGACAGGAGAGATCCCCCCCGGTGAGGTATATTGTACAGACCGCGAGGTCTCTATCTCTCTCTGTTGGACTGTCTGACTTGCTTTAACACTCTGTCGATTAATCTCGATGACGCTGTGATCTTGTGTCTCTTTCTGACTCTGACTATGTTTCTATATAACTCCATATGCCTGTGTGTGTCTATGTCTCTCTCTGTTTCTCCCTGCCTCTCTGACTTTCTCAGTGACTCTGTAACTCTCTCTGACTGTATGGTGGGAGTACTGTTTGTTGTTGAACACAACAACAACTCGTGCCTAACAGTTTGCTTTAATCACAGGCATCCCTGTGTCAGTCCTAGAGCTGAGTGTCCACACTGGAAATGAGGTAGTGGAGGGAGACAGCACCTCGTTAAACCAGTCGTTTCGACCCCAGTTGAATATATTTTCTACGAGGATGGTGAGGAGGTTGACTGGGAATACTCCAACCACTGCAGAACCGTACACACAACCATCAACATCAGCAAACGTCAAGAGGGCAATTAGCACTGTGCTGCTTCTAACCAGCAGGCAGGGTCTCTCCTGAACAGCAAATTTATCGCCATTCCAGTGAGTTTTTAAGCAACTCTATACAAATCAACATTATCAGAACAATGTGATAGCACTGGGGAAGCATGCAGAGAGAGATTTACCAGGTTATTGCCTTGGGGGCTGGAGAGTTTCAGTGATGGAGAGAGATTGGACAGACGGGGGTTGTTTTCCTTAGAGCAGAGCAGATTGAGTGTGGGACGTGGAGATGTATAAAGTGATGAGGGGCATAGATAGGGTGGACAGGAAGAAACCTCCCCCGCCCCCTTGAAGGAGGGATCAATGACTGGGGGAGGGGCATAGATTTAAAGCAAGGGGTAGGAGGTTTCAAGGGGGATGTGAGGGAAAACATTTTCACTCAAAGGGTGGTGGGGATCTGGAACTCACTGCCTGTCAGGGTGTGAGAGGCAGAAATCCTCATCATATTGAAGGACGATTTAGATGTGCACTTGCAGTCCAAGGCCAGACTCACATTAAGTGGTCTTTGATGTTTCATATGTATATTGCTGCAGAAATAGAGGCTTGGATAAGGTGAATAGTCAAGTTCTTTTCTCCAGGGCAGGGAGTCCAAAACTAGAGGACATTGGTTTAAGGTGAGAGGGGAAAGATTTAAAAGCGACCTGAGGGATAACTTTATCACACAGAGATATGTTTTTTGGTGGTATGTTTTTTGGAATGAGCTGCCAGAGGAAGTGGCAGAAGTGGGTACAATAACAATCTTGTAAAAACAATGACTGCAGATGCTGGAAACCAGATTCTGGATTAGTGGTGCTGGAAGAGCACAGCAGTTCAGACAGCATCCGAGAAGCAGTAAAATCGACGTTTCGGGCAAAAGCCCTTCATCAGGAATAAAGGCAGAGAGCCTGAAGGGTGGAGACATAAACTAGAGGAGGGTGAGGGTGGGGGTGGGGAGAAAGTAGCATAGAGTACACTAGGTGAGTTGGGGAGGGGATGAAGGTGATAAATCAAGGAGGAGGGTAGAATGGATAGGTGGAAAAGAAGATAGGCAGGTAGGACAAGACATGGGGAAAGTGCTGAGCTGGAAGTTTAGAACTAGGGTGAGGTGGGGGTAGGGCTCCCAATTTGGTCTCCTCTACATTGGGGAGACTGGACGCCTCCTAGCAGAAAGCTTTAGGGAACATCTCCGGGACACCTGCACACATCAACCACACTACCCCGTGGCCCAACGTTTCAATTCCCCCTCCCACTCTGCCGAGGACATGGAGGTCCTGGGCCTCCTTCACCGCTGCTCCCTCACCAACAGACGCCTGGAGGAAGAACACCTCATCTTCCGCCTCGGAACACTTCAACCACAGGGCATCAATGTGGACTTCAACAGTTTCCACATTTCCCCTTCCCCCACCTCACCCTAGTGTATGGAATGCTCTGCCCCAGAAGTCTGTGGAGGCCAAGTCTCTGGATACTTTCAAGAAAGTTGGATAGAGCTCTTAAGGATAGTGGAATCAAGGGTTATGGGGATAAGGCAGGAACAGGATACTGATTGAGGATGATCAGCCATGATCATAATGAATTGTGGTGCTGGCTCAAAGGGCAGAATGGCCTACTCCTGCACCTATTGTCTATTGAAAGGATGTTCTTCGCTCTGACAGCAGTAACATACCTGCTGTTTGTTGGAAGCAGCTGGTCACACTTGGCTCTGTACCGAGGGAATATTACATTGTCTTGGTCCTTTGAGTACTTGCATGGAGGAATATAGAAGAGAGAGCTCCAGTAAATCAACATCAGTTGTGACTGGCAACATCAATGTAACATTCAGTTAATCATCACTAGGATTTTTTTGTTTAAAGCCAGCAATTTAAACAGAACCACGGGTCTGATTCCACTCCTGCTGAGCTGCTCCCTTGTTCATTTTTTCTTAAAATTCTAATACCAGTTGAGTGAGATTCAGAAACTAAACAACACCCAGACAGCTCCACGAATGGGGCCACCTGATCCAAGTGGGTATGTGAATATGTGAATTTAGTTATTGATCTATGCCTGTCAGTTCCTGTTTGGAGAATGTGTGGGTGCAGTTATCAAACTGTAACTTTCTGTATATGGTAAATATATTTACATATTCACACAGCATTGACTGGTCTGATCTCATTGATAACTGGAGAATTATAAAAATAATACAGCTTTGGGGTGGGGGGTGGGGCATTCAGCCCATCTTGTCCATGCCTACATGCCCTTTCTCATCCCACCATCCTGGCACCGCCTGTAACCTTGCAGTTTAGAACACTTGAGGCTCAGTACCAGGGAATTTGTTTAAAAATATGTAAGGTCTTTGCCTGCACCACCAAATCAGGCACCGAATTCCAGATACCCACCACTCTCTGCATAAACATAATTTTTGCTCATAAATTCTAATCCTACAGCCACTTAACTTGAATCCGTGATCATTGGTTTTTGAACTCTCTGCTAAAGGAAACAGGTTCCTCCTGTCTCATGTCTCCCTCTGAAAATGTGTTGCTGGAAAAGCGCAGCAGGTCAGGCAGC
Organism: Chiloscyllium plagiosum; assembly: GCF_037043375.1. Taxonomy (NCBI): domain Eukaryota; kingdom Metazoa; phylum Chordata; class Chondrichthyes; order Orectolobiformes; family Hemiscylliidae; genus Chiloscyllium; species Chiloscyllium plagiosum. The sequence continues at coordinate 11,444,238 of NW_028270187.1, forward strand.
ATCCAAGGAGCAGGAGAATCGATGTTTCGGGCATGAGCCCTTCCTGAAGAAGGGCTCATGCCCGAAACGTCGATTCTCCTGCTCCTTGGATGCTACCTGACCTGCTGCGCTTTTCCAGCAACACATTTTCAGCTCTGATCTCTAGCATCTGCAGTCCTCACTCCAGGACTAGATTTTTAACTCTAGTTAGTTAAAAATCACAAAACACCAGGTTATACTTCAATAGGTTTATATGGAAGTGCACGATTTCAAACTGCTGCTTCTTCATCAGGTAGCTCACTATTTAGTACTGTAGACCCCAGTACCCATGGGGTATATGTTCCAAGACCTACAGCGGAAACGCAAAATCGCAGATAGGTGCAAAACCATTCATTTAAATGGGAAATATACCTTCCGGCAGTCTCCTGGGACCTAGTTCTGGAACATTTCCTTTTATATGCTCAGACCACTGTAAACCACGGGTACGTGAAACCGCGATAACTGGACCTGCGGATATGAGTGTCACCCTGTATTCCTTAATCATGGCACCACTGTTCCAAGGAATACCATTCCAAACTCTCCAATCTCTCCTGATAGTTACAATTCACCAGCCCCGGCAACATTCTAGTAATTCTCCTCTGCACTCTCTCCACCGCAATGACGTCCTTCCTGTAATGTGGTGACCCGACTGCACACAATATTCCGGTTGTAGCCACAAGTGCCTCACACAGTTTCATTGTTATTTCCTTATTTTTGTATTCAACCCTCTGCCAATGAAGGAGAGCATTCCATGTGGCTTCTTTACAGCCCCTTCTATCTTTAGGGACCTGAGCATTTGCACACTAAGATCTCTCACTTCACCTGTCCCCCTCAGTATATTCCCATTTATTGTTGATTCCCATTTACCGTCTGACTTCCCAAAATGCATTCCCTGACACTTATCAGAGCTGAACTCCATCTGCCACGTTCTTGCACACTCCACCAAACCGTCTGTATAGTTTTGGAGCATACAGCTATCCTCCACACTATCCACTGCACGGCCAATTTTTGTGTCATCTGCAAATTTCACAAATTTGCCCAACATACGCAACTCCAAATCATTAATGGGTAAAACAAACAGCAGAGGGCCCAACACTGAGCTATGCAGAGCACCACTTGTAACAGCTTTCCATTCACAAGGGCCACCATTGACCATTATCCTTTCTTTCCTGTGACTGAGCCAACTTTGGATCCAATTCAACACATTATCCTGTCTCCCTCAGGGTATTACTTCTTGGAGCAGTCTGCTGTGATGCTGTAAAAGACACAGGTTCTGAAAAGTCGGAGTTGATGGGTTTCAAGGCCATTCTGATTTTGGTAATGCCTCAGGCTTCCACAATTTTAAGAAGAACACTTGTACAATGAAAGGGGAGTGGCCCAGTTTTCCCAGCTCAGCTTTTCTCTGGCTTGATTTGGTTTTTGGCTGTCTGGCTATTGACTGAAAGCAGTCTGGCAGTTGAAAAGGTTGCTGAACTCAAAGAAGCAGGTCCATGATGGTACTCTCTCTCTGACATCTCTCCTGTAAGACCCTGTGTTTGACTTTACCTTTTGTGGGGATTGTTGTAAATGTTGGGAACACCATCATTAAGTTGGTATAGTCTGTTGGGTTTTTGGATTTTTAAGTTATTTAGTATTCTGCTCTCTTTTGTTTGTGTATCATTCAGTAAATGTGTAAATCAAACTGTTTTGTTTAAAACTACTGGTTTGACCAGCTGCATCCCTCCTGGAATATCTTCATTACACCCACTTAAAACAATTAGCAAAGTTAGGGTCTGGGTTACTTTCTTGAAATGTTTGGAGGGGATCTGGCCTTTTCCATAACAGATTGGGGGCTGTTTGCAGAATTTATTTTGTAGTTCTGATTTGGGATTTGATTTGTTGGATTCGAAGGCAGCAAGTGGTAAGTCTTAGCGTCTTTTGTTCCGGGTGTTGGAATTCAATTGGTTTAAACAGCGCTTGGAGAAAGTGAGGACTGCAGATGCTGGAGATCAGTGACGAGTGTGTGTTACTGGAAAACCAAGCAGATCAGGCAGCATCTGGGGAGTAGGCGAATCATGTTTGGGCATCAGCCCTTCATCAGGAAACAGTGTTTGGGATAGCAATGGCTCTTTGAGTCATCAAGAGTTTTCTGGCGGTGAAAGAAGTGGCTTCAGATTTTTGCAAAAAGTGATTAATACCAAGCTGCTGGAATTAGCAGACAAGCTGGAGGTCAACTGCCTCCTTCCATGAGGAAAAGGGGGATAATTACAGTCATAGATCACCATTTAAATTTGCTGGAAATGCCATCAGAATCTTTAGGGATGGCTAACATTCAATTGAGAATGAAACAACTCGAGTCAGAGGCAAAAGTCAAGGAAAGGGCAACAGAAACGAAACAGTTTGAATTACGATTAAAAACAGAAGAGAGGTAGAAGAGAGAAAAGGAGAGAGAGGAAAGGAATAAAGAGGGAGTTTGAACTTTGGTAATTGACGCTTCGACAGGAATTCAAAAATTCACTTCCTGATGTAATGAGAACTCACATGTAAGAGTAGAGAGTTAAAACAGTAAGACTGACATCAGAAATGGCTGATGATTGAGTTGATCAATCAATCAAAATTGGGCTGCCAAAATCAATTTCAATCCATGAGGGATAATAATTGTGGATAAGAGAAATTCTCACATGGAAAGTAAAAAATAGATCTCTGTGAAGATCATAAGAATAATTTACCACAGGGTAAAAAGGAAACCCTTGAAGGGGAAAGACATGTGAAAAAGCTCTGGTGTTTTCAATAAAGTAGGCCATGGAATCAGTATTAGCTGGTTCGGAAAAACACTGAGAAGCCAGATGTAGGAAAACAGGATAAGCCAGAGAATTTTGTTGGAGTGGTAACAGAGAGCACTGTGGAGACTAGAAAGCTGCACCAGAATGTACAAGCTGGTTGGAGGTTGTTTATGGAGGAAGTGCCAGATCTTCTTAAACCATACACCGTGAAGGTAAAGTTTACTCACATAGGCCAGGAGGAACAGGTAAAGAGGTAGCAATATTCAGAGATGTAAGGATCCTCTCAATCTGTGATGCTAAAAGATGAAGATATATGTACCTCTAAAGGACTATTGCCAGAAAAGGTATGAGTAACTGGAATTCACATTGAAATAAGAAATGCTCAATTGTAAGAAGTGAGGTTAGAGTGAAGAGGGGAGAAGTCATAGTAGGAGTACTGGACAAACTTTCAGCTCCGGGAATACAATTTGTCCTTGATAATGATGTTGCTGATTCACTGGTGGGAGTGATGATTGTGGTTGAAAAGCCAATGGAAATTCAGGCAACTGGACTACTGCAGGACACACATCCTGGGATGTTTCCTGAATGTGTGGTAACGAGGTTACAAATTCACCAGTTGAAACAGGAAAGATCAAAGAGTACAGATAAGAAAGTTGAAGGGAAATTAGCAGAGACCCTGTTTGATAGATAGTTGAGACAAACCAGGAACAGAGATGACAAAGCAGACATCTTTAGCTCAGGTAAATTAACTGAGTTATAGCAAAAAGATGAAAATTTAAAGCAATTGTATCAAAAGGCATACACAAAATGAATCCAAATGTATCCCTGATTGTTATTATCTTAAAAATGATGTCTTAAGGAGGAAATGGAGAACATCACATTCAGGCAGATGAGAAGTGGGCAGACGTTTATCAAGTTGTATTGCCAGTGGGTTATAGAAAGGACGTGTTGTGAGTAAAGCACACGAGCTACCTGTATAGATTGTCTGTTTGAAATTCATGTTATTTAATTGTCATCTCGGTATGTGACAAGTATTCAGTCAAGGATTAATTCTGTCCTTTTCAGTCACCCAAACTCCATGTAAATATGCTTCACCCCGGTTGGAGAATTTGAGCTGTAGGCAGAGGCTGAACAGGCTGGAACTGTTTACCCTGGAGAGTGACCTTGTAGAAATTTATAAAATCATCAGGCACATGGAGAAGTGTTGGAGACTGGTACAATTATAACATTTAAATGGCATCTGAGCGAATATAATGAGAAAGCCTTAAAACTTGCCCTTAAATACCTAGACTAAATGTAATGTTGAATTATAGAACACAAGAAAATAAACAGGGCAGGCAGGGAGGCATCAGGCCACAAAAGGGGGAACCTAGGATGTGCAGAAGATAAAAATAATCTGTTCTCACCAAGTGATAACAGGATGCTCTAAAGCAATTAAGAACATTTGCCTTAACATCAATTAATCTATGTAAAAAAAAAGACACAGAGTGATAACATTCAAAGTTGGTAACTTATGAATTTAATGACAGTATTTGATTGTGATCTCGGAAACTTTGTATCATCTCAGAAGCATGTCAAAAGCCTTGTAATAAACGGTCAGGTCCTATCAATTATAATGGATTCTTATTGTGTGTGTGAGTGCGTGAGTGTGAGTGAGAGTGTGTGAGAGAGATGAATGTTTGGAATTTATTTGCATTTTGGGACTTTATGCTGATTTTGAGTAGCCATCACTGATTATGAAATACAAACTCTAAAATGTAATAATGAGAAGCACTTGTTGGGCCGAAGCGCCTGTTTCCATGCTGTAAATAATCTAATCTAACCTTTAATTTACTTGGTGTTCCTACACACCACGACTGACTCTCTGTCAATTCTAACTCGTCAGATCTTCTGTCTTCTTTGAATTTGAAACACAACCCTGAAAAGAAAGCATGTTTAATTTGAGACTAATGAATCATTTCAAATGTAACCTTTCAGCCTCAGTTACAGAATGATTTTGTGCTAAAGATAAAAAGCAGGAGTCTGCTCCTAGCTTAAAAAGTATTCTAAACCTAACATTGAAGAGATTCTGACACAATCTGTCAGGAAGCCATTTTATGGTCAAAGTTTGCCCTCCTCTCTAAGATGCCATTTTAGAAAACAGTGATATCTGACATGCAAGCTGTGCAAGGTTACCTTATGACCTCTCCCATTTAGTTTAGACTGATACCTCTTTATGACAGGGACTAATCTCACCAACAGGCGCTGACTCAGCTGGATCTGTTTTTCCCCCTGATGGATGGCTAAGGGCCTACAAGAGTGATCAGTTAAGCGAATACAGACCTTTTTTGTAAAGTTTTGTAAAATGGAAGCCTGTTTGAGACAGAAGAGTGGAGCAGCCTGCGAGGGCTCTTAAAGGAAGAGCTGGTATCCTACTTTTCTAAGGTTTTAGAACCTCAGCTAGCCTGGCTTATATGTGTAAATGTTATGTTGTAACACTGATACTATTGGTAAATAAAGGGCAAGGCTAAAATTAAACTAAACTGTTTGGAAGAGGTTTTTATTCCAGACTACCAAAGTGTATGATCTCCAGGACGAATCAAGAGAGGTTTATAGATCTGAGTCCACAAGGGATTCCCTGGGCTGTCTCAAATCTATACTTGAACAATATGAACAGGAAGGGTTTAGAGAGAGGTGGGCTAAGTGCTGGCAAATGGGACCAGATTAGATTAGAATATCTGGTCGGCATGGACAAGTTGGACCGAAGGGTCTGTTTCCACGCTATACGTCTCCATGGCTCGACGACTCTTCGGTAACTCTTGTCCTGTGAGTGAGCACAGTTTCCCTCCATCTCTATACTTAACCCCTCCTTCACGGATGGTTGTTGAAACAATGCAACAATGTGGCCTACTTGTCTATCTTCATTGTAACTTTGAAAATGCTCTTAATAATTGCAGATTTTAATGTTGTTCCTGAATGTCTATTTTGGATGAGGATTCAGTTTATCTATCTTCAACACTGGTGTGTAAACGTCAATGGGCTACATACCCTCTGTTTGTTAGAGGCAGCTGGTCACTCTTTGCTTTGAACTGAGGAAGTATTACAGTGTCTTCGTCCCTCAGGGGTTTATCTGGAGGAAGACACAGGGACACTACCTGTAAATCAACATGAGGCTAGTCTGGCAATATTGAACTGCATCTTCATTAGGATGTGTGTTGTTTTTTTCTTTAACTCCAACAACTTAACCAGAACCACGGATCTGATTCCATTGTTGCCCTGAGCTGCTCCTTTTCTGGGGATTGTTTGTTTTTCATGTGATTCGACACCAGTTGATTTGGAGATGTTGGTTGAAACTTTATTGCTGGAACAGCACAGCAGGTCAGGCAGCATCCAGGGAACAGGAGATTCGACGTTTCGGGCACAGGCCCTTCTCCAGGAATGAGCAGAGAGTGTTCAGCAGGAGAAGATAAAAGGTAGGGAGGAGGGACTTGGAGGAGGGGCGTTGGAAATGTGATAGGTGGAAAGAGGTCAAGGTGAGGGTGATAGGTCGGAGTAGGATGGAGGCGGAGAGGTCAAGAAGAAGACTGCAGGTCAGGAAGGCGGCGCCGGGCTGGAGGGATTTGGCTGAGACAAGGTGGGGGGAGGGGGGATGAAGAAACTGGTGAAGTCCAAGTTCATCCCCTGTGGTTGGAGGGTTCCCAGTCGGAAGATAAGACGCTCCTCCTCCGACCGTCGCGTTGTTGTGGTTTGGCGGTGGATGAGTCCAATGACTTGCATATCCTCGGTGGAGTGGGAGGGGGAGTTGAAATGCTGTGCTACAGGGTGGTTGGGTTGGTTCGTCCGGGTGGCCCAGAGGTGCTCTCTGATGTTGGTGTTGGTGTTGGACTGGGGTGTACAATGTTACACATCAAGTGCTTCCAAAAAAATTGTTGAACGAAAACCTGGTGTTGTGTGATTTTTACCTTGATATCAGTTGAGTGAGATCCAGAAACTGAGCAACAACTGCCCAGCACCATGAGTGGAAGTACTCAACCACCAGAATGCTTATACAGTTCACCATCCAACTCCCCAACTACCTGTTAGAAATAGGAAAAACGGCACTATTTCTAATGTTTTTACCAAGACCCCAGTGTATGTCCTTTTACAAAAGTATCCCATTCCTACAGTTGGTCCACACTACCTCAAGAAAGAGCGGAAAACAGATTGAAAATAAAACCGGGTTCAGAGGATTGTAAACCACAAGAATGTCCCACAGCAGCTTCTTCCCACAGCAGGCCCACACACAGCCCGAGAAAGGCCTCTCTCTTCCTTCGCGACATTGATGACTGTATCGGCGCTACTTCGTGCTCCCACGAGGAGGTTGAACAGTTCATCCACTACACTAACACCTTCCACCCCGACCTCAAATTCACCTGGACAGTCTCGGACTCCTCCCTCCCCTTCCTAGACCTTTCTGTTTCTATCTCAGGCGACCGAATCAACACGGACATCTACTACAAACCAACCGACTCCCACAGCTACCTGGACTACACCTCCTCCCATCCTGCCCCCTGTAAAAACGCCATCCCATTCTCCCAATTCCTTCGTCTCCGCCGCATCTGCTCCCAGGAGGACCAGTTCAAAATACGTACAACACAGATGGCCTCCTTCTTCAAGGACCGCAATTTCCCCCCCGATGTGGTCGACGGTGCCCTCCACCGCATCTCCTCCACTTCCCGCTCCTCCGCCCTTGAGCCCCGCCCTTCCAACCGCCACCAGGACAGAACCCCACTGGTCCTCACCTACCACCCCACCAATCTCCATGTACAGCGCATCATCCGCCGTCACTTCCGCCACCTCCAAACAGACCCCAGCACCAAGGATATATTTCCCTCCCCTCCCCTATCAGCTTTCCGTAGAGACCACTCCCTCCGCGACTCCCTTGTCAGATCCACACCCCCCACCGACCCAACCTCCACTCCCGGCACCTTCCCTTGCAACCGCAGGAGGTGCAACACTTGCGCCCACACCTCCCCCCTCACTTCTCTCCAAGGCCCCAAAGGAAACTTCCATATCCGCCACAGATTCACCTGCACCTCCACCCACATCATCTACTGCATCCGCTGCAGCCGGTGTGGCCTCCTCTATATTGGGGAAACAGGCCGCCTACTTGCGGAGCGATTCAGAGAGCACCTCTGGGCCACCCGGACGAACCAACCCAACCAACCTGTAGCACAGCATTTCAACTCCCCCTCCCACTCCACCGAGGATATGCAGGTCATTGGACTCATCCACCGCCAAACCACAACAACCCGACGGTCGGAGGAGGAGCGTCTTATCTTCCGACTGGGAACCCTCCAACCGCAGGGGATGAACTTGGACTTCACCAGTTTCTTCATCCCCCCTCCCCCCACCTTGTCTCAGCCGGATCCCTCCAGCCCGGCACCGCCTTCCTGACCTGCAGTCTTCTTCTTGACCTCTCCGCCTCCATCCTACTCCGACCTATCACCCTCACCTTGACCTCTTTCCACCTATCACATTTCCAACGCCCCTCCTCCAAGTCCCTCCTCCCTACCTTTTATCTTCTCCTGCTGAACACTCTCTGCTTATTCCTGAAGAAGGGCCTGTGCCCGAAACGTCGAATCTCCTGTTCCCTGGATGCTGCCTCACCTGCTGTGCTGTTCCAGCAATAAAGTTTCAACTTTGATCTCCAGCATCTGCAGACCTCACTTTCTCCTCTCTCTTCCCCCCAGCCCGCTCACTCCAAGTTCTGGGACCAGTTCCTGCTCCGCTCGGCCTCTTACAAACGGCCCCCGGTTCTCCCTGAACTCACCCCGAATCAATCCCGGTCTCGGAGCCCCCTCTGTGTCCCAGGCTCCCATCCCGATGTGCTGCTGGAAGGAGCCTGCTGTTCCCTCGCTTCCCTGGGCGCTGATCTCTCCATTGCGGTCTGTTTCAAACAAACCTCTAGCACTCACTGAGTAAATGCTCCTCAATGGCAGCGCTGGGGGAGGGCCTCACGCATGCGCTCCTCTGCTCAGGAATAGTCAGCTTTGGGGAGAAAACCAGCCATCCGGCGCCTGGCTCGCCGTGGCGGGTTCAAGCGCATCTCGGGCTTGATCTACGAGGAGACCCGCGGAGTGCTGAAGGTTTTCCTGGAGAATGTGATCAGGGATGCGGTCACCTACACTGAGCACGCCAAGCGCAAAACAGTCACCGCCATGGATGTGGTGTACGCTCTGAAACGCCAGGGCCGCACTCTCTATGGATTCGGCGGCTGAGGATGAAGCGACCCATTTCCAGCGAACCCAAAGGCTCTTTTCAGAGCCACCCAAACTCTCCGATAGAGAGCGGAGACCTGAGGACGGGGAAGGCAGCGCATACTGAGGGGAATGTTGCTGTAGCCGGTTATTTCACGTTTATCCCGACTTTTACAACTACTTCAGTTCCAAAAATGTACTAATGCCGTGTTCTGCGGTACGGCAGAGAGCATTCGGAGTGGACGGTTCACTTTGTTGCTGTTTACCGTGGCGAATGATTTTAAAATTGCAAGTATTTCTACAGTGCACATAAGAGGCTATTCGGCCAATCGATACTCTACTTTTGTGCAATCTGGTTATTCCATGGAAAGAATCACATCGTAACTTTGTAATAGTAGGATGTAGCAGCAGCATTAGGCCATTCTGCCCGTCTAGCTTGTTCTGCTATTCGATCATGGCTGATATTTCTCCAATTTCCCGTAACCTTCGATCCTCTTATTTTCGTGAATACCTGTCCATCTCAGTAATGATATCATTGTGTACTTGGCATAAATGATAATTTGTTTTTATTTATTGTGGAACCCAGACGTTAATGTTACATATTAGAGTATTTATATTTCCCAGGCATAACACTCAGCTCAGTTTTGTTACTGGGAGCCTGCAGATGTGTTATGTGGCGCGTTCCTCGAACCTGCCCGCTCAGGCAGCGATAACAAATTGACGTCGGGCAAGTAATAATTTGGATGAAATAAAAATTACTGATAAAGTGTGGTTCTGTAATTTTATACGTGTACACTGTTTTAGCTTTTAAGATGTTTACATCGGCGGTGTTTCGATTAATTCACGGCGGATACAAGTTCGGTTGCTCATCCAGAGAGCGGAGGAAGCGATAGGGGTATTAGTACAGTATTTCTCTTGGAATTCAGTTAAAGACAGAAGGCAGCGGCAGTGAATTTGCAACTAATGAGATCTTCATTCAGAGATTGCGGTAATATAGTAATTAGATGAGTGATGTTCACATCAAATTTTGGTATTGGGTTAGATATTTCAGGAAAAACCCCATCTCCTCATTGACTCCCTTTGCGTTAATATGGCTTGTGGTGAGGTGGAGGCAGGAGAGAAAAGGGAAAAAATTGCGCCAAGAGATCAACGGCTTATTTTCAAATCTGACAATGCGCACCATCACGTATAAAAAAGCAGGAGGATGCACGACTACGTACACGTTGATTGGTTTTTCGATTACGAAACTAAACTTCACACAATCTCACTTTACCTCATTCCCTCCTTTTACAGCTGAAAATTGACTGACTGCTGTTGAACACGCTCTCTCGAGGCCGGCGAAAAAAAAGTGGATATGAACCGAGCAGAGAATAAATTGCAAAGGTATATACTACAGAGACAGTGAGAGGATTCAGCTCTTACTGATGCAGTTAAAGGAAATGTGAAGCTAAACCCGATCGGGAACACCCGTGACACTATTCTAAACTCATAGAACATTGGTCACTCAGGCAGTGACGGTATAATGAGAAATAATGTATTTCCGGACACCCTGACAATCGTATTCTATGATAATCTTCCTCTGCTGCCACAGGCAGTAACAATACCCAATAAAAAGGAGATAGAAATGTAGCGATGTTAAGTACAACAGCCAGGACTCTACACATTAAAAGGAATGTAATTAAATCCGACAGACGATTCAGCTCCTTTCACAAATGCTGTGAGTGGCTCTGAAAAGAGCCTTTGGGCTGTCAGATTCAAGGATGGTCTCTTCATTTTTTAGCAGATCCAGCAGCGGAAGTTTTCTTGGGCAACAGCACGGCCTGGATATTAGGCAGCACCCCGCCCTGAGCGATGGTCACCCCTCCCAGCAGCTTGTTGAGCTCCTCGTCGTTGCGCACGGCCAGCTGCAGGTGCCTGGGGATGATGCGGGTCTTCTTGTTGTCCCGGGCCGCGTTGCCGGCCAGCTCCAGGATTTCAGCCGTCAGATACTCCAGCACCGCAGCCAGATAGACCGGCGCTCCGGCACCCACACGCTCAGCATAGTTACCCTTTCTCAGGAGCCTGTGAACACGGCCCACCGGGAACTGCAGGCCAGCCCGGGACGACCGAGACTTTGCCTTGGCGCGTCCTTTCCCACCGCCCTTTCCTCTTCCCGACATGATCACAATCTCACAAACACTTTCACAGAGAATGCTGCACTCCGCCCACATTGCGGCCTCTTATACCTTCGGGAGGAATGGTGGGGCGGCCATTTCGGATTGGTCCCATTGTCCAGCCCCACCTAATGTTGTTTCAATTCCCAATCAGATATCTGCCTCATTCCCCAATCCGGAGAGGGCACGGGGAGGAAGGCGGAAACGACGGGCGCCAATTCATCAACCGCTTTCTTTCAAAATTGAAAAGCCCGCCAATTTCCAAACAAAGGAGTATTTTTTAACCTGAATAATGAAGTACAAAAAACTGTGGAAGTTCAAAAAACATTAACACTCATGTTAATTTACTTTTAGTTTACAAACGTATAATTCACACGGTCTTACTCTCCCTCATTTGCCGATCTGTATCTGATCTTGAGAGTGATACAGGTATTTTCTAAACCTTGAGAAGAAACTGAAACAAAACAGGCCAAACATTGCAGTCTGCAACCTGCCTTTTCTTTACACATTTCCGTACCACCCCGATATGCTGATAAAGCAGCATACAGCATTCTTCCGGCTCAGCATCGAGGGCGTACACGTTTTTTAAGACGATATTTTAAGATTCAGCAAAAGCTCCACGCTTCAGCCAGGAAGCTGTTTTGGAGTTCTCTCTGTTCTGTTTGAAAGTCTCTCACCGACAGCAGGAAGATTTAGTTTGCATTGCTAAAAATCGGGTCAAACCCGTGCACTGGAAATGTAAAGTAAATCAGAAGAAAAAATGCATCAATCGTGAGACGGAAAGACGCGGGCATTTGTCTGCCAGGGGTGAACAAGCAAGATGAAAAATGACTCACTGGCGCTTGATCTGCACTCTCCATCTCACTCGCGAATGATTTGCAAAGTACTTACTAATACAAAAACAGAAAGCACTAGAAGTTGAAACGCCGGATCAAAAAATCACATGGAAACTAAAGAACGCTTAAAGAAATGGTTCAGCTGTCTCAGGGAAGTTGTAGGTGGCTCTTATAAGAGCCTTTGGGTTGTGGATGTGTGTTTGTTTCAGTGCAATGCGGTCCCTCACTTGGAGCTGGTGTACTTGGTCACCGCCTTTGTGCCCTCCGACACGGCGTGCTTGGCCAGCTCCCCGGGCAGCAGCAGCCGCACGGCGGTCTGGATCTCCCGGGAGCTGATGGTGCTGCGCTTGTTGTAATGGGCCAGGCGGGAAGCCTCCCCCGCGATGCGCTCGAAAATATCGTTGACGAACGAGTTCATGATGCTCATGGCCTTGGAGGAGATGCCGGTGTCGGGGTGAACCTGCTTCATCACTTTGTAGATGTAGATGGCATAACTTTCTTTCCTGGTCCGCCTCCTCTTCTTGCCTCCCTTCGCTGGCGCCTTCTTTATGATTTTCTTCGCGCCCTTCTTGGAGGCTTGCTGTGCTTTCTTCTCATCAGCCATAGCGCCGCTCACTTCCAGACACAGAATAAGGGAAAGGGACCTCGGAGTTCCCTCTTTATCGACTGACGGCGTCGGGAATGCTAATGAAGGATGGAGGAAAGCTGGGCTCCTGATTGGGTAGCTTACACAGAGTCATGCCCAAACATTGAGTCTCTCTGATTGGTTAGTGTGAGATCCAATGTGGATCTGCAACGAAATGTAAAGCGGATGGTGATTCTGTTCCTGTCAGTCTGACTGAGGGAGATTTGTTTCGTGTCTGTGATACAGACAGTGACTGTGGTATTGGCTCGGTTTCCTTTTACTTGTTGTGCTGATGTGTTTCTATCTCCGCATGTCTGTTTCTGTTCCTCTGTATAGGCTGGAATTAACACAGAACTTGTCACTATGTGAAAAAAAAGCTCTCATCCATTCGAAATTGCGATTACATTTTTTTGTCAAGTTACACGTACCACTGGAACCTGACTGAGAATGTTTTCTACACTTGGGGTTGATGCATCTCGTTCTCAATTGCACGGAGTTGAAGAGAAATGATAAGTTTCTATGTCCCGGGAGATCCAGACCGCCGTGCGGCTGCTGCTGCCCGGGGAACTGGCCAAGCACGCCGTGTCGGAGGGTACAAAGGCGGTGACCAAGTACACCAGCTCCAAGTAGTGTTAGGAAAGGGGTAAATGTAGGGGTATGGATGGGTTGCGCTTCGGCGGGGCGGTGTGGACTTGTTGGGCCGAAGGGCATGTTTCCACACTGTAAGTAATCTAATCTAATCTAATACTTTTCTTGAGTCACGAGTTGAGTCATGTCTTGACTGTGGGATGAATATATTTCTGAGACCTTGACTGATAAGTGTGGGCCCAGACACGTCTCGATAACTATGTGCTTTGAAAGTACGTGCAGTGTAACTGAACCACGTTGCTGCACTTTTCAATTAGGCGTCTTGCAGTTTCATGCAGGGATTTATAACATTTCTCAGTCTTACGCGAATGCCTGTTCACCAGCAACTGTCAGCATGCTATATATATGCGTCACTTTAACTTTATATCTGTCATGTCCTAATTTACACATTTTGCATTAACTCAACATCTGTCCAATGAGGCTCTGGTCCTCCATCTAATAGTCAGTGTTATTCCAAGACAGGTTTTATTCCGTAACCATCAAACACTGATGTGAGCGGTAAAATGTTACACTATTTGTCAGTCACTTGGAAATATTCCTCCAATCTGTGCCCCCAGGAGAAAGTGATCTCTGCAGATGCTGGGGGTCAGAGGTTTATGCCCAAAACGTCGAGATGAAGGGCTTATGCTTCAACAACGATTCTCCTGCTCAGGATGCTGCCTGATCTGCTGTGCTTTTCCAGCAACACACTCTCGATTCCAATCTGTGCCAGTCTGTTTCTGGGATGTATTCTTGTAAACTCTATTTCACAGTCTTAACATGTCAGTATGTTACTGGACTGTAACTCAAACCTTCTGAAGTGTACCTTGTTGCTTTACTCTGTTGGTGTCAATTTTGAAAGTACCAAGTACCACTTTGGACAGACTCAGGTAGGACTCACTACCCTCCACTTCCAAACCCTATGAATATTAGCTTCTGCAAAGTGCAGTTGGGTTTGTATTTATAACTGCATCATTTTGATAAAGGATAATACTTTGTACATTGTTACTGACAATATCTGCAATGTCACTGCAGATGTTACATTGTTTATGCCAGTTTATAGCTAATGAATAGTTGTATTATATCCTAACAATGTATTGCTTTGCAATTGACTCAGTATTTCATTCTGTAACTGCCAGTTTATTGTTTCTAATCTTGTATTTACTCAGTTTCAGTCAATCACTGGCATGACAGAGAGCAAATAACTCAACATCTCAAAGTTTCTGATGAAATGGATAGTTAATACTTTTTTTCACTCCATCCTTGAAACATCAGGGTAACTTGTAACTGAATCGATCAGTATGCGATCTGTGAGCACACACATATCAGTAAAGTGCATGGTGAATGATGCTGCAGATACAGTGTATATGCTGTAGTTATTAACTTCTTTCAATCTTGTATCACTTTAAATATCTCAAAGCAGAAGACCATAAGAAGCATGAGAATTCTGTGACATTTCTATCTGTCTGTGTGTACTCTGTCCTGAGAACAGATCACAAAGGCTTTATTTATGGTCTTCATCTCATTTTGATATTTAGTGCCCATAACCAAGACTTCCTTGTTTATCAAAAGATATATGACTACATTAGCATAAATTAAGCTGGTAACTCAACCCTAACTGCTCTCTGTGGAACTGAACAAGGGGAGAATGTTCTGCATTGCTTTCTTAGACAGAAGGCTTCCTGTTCAAAACTGTGTCCCTTACTCAGTATTCTCTTTGAGAATTGACATACTCTCAGCATCAACTCTGTCAACTCCATTCAGATCTTTTTTTTGCTCGAAAGGTCATACATTGTTCTTCAAAACTCCAATAAGAATATAGCCAACTATTTTATACGTACAATGAGAGCTTATGTATCAATCTGCAGCTCTAAGCTTCTACTATGTGAATATGTGAGGACAAGTATCACCCTCTCCCAGTAAGTTTGTGCATACTTGAGTGAAGTTATCACCCTATACCTGTTGGTTTCTACTGTGTGACTATGACAGTTTCTAGTCTGTAAATGGGATAGTTTAATCAATTGTCTCTGTCAGTTTCGGCATTGTTAAAATGTGAACGTAGTTATCAATGTCAACCTACCATCTTCTGCGAAGTGAACATGTGGGGATCCATATTGAAATATACCTGTTGCTTTCAGCGACAGGAATACATGAGTTTAGTTATCATTCTTTTCCTGTGAGTTTCTTCGATGTGAATGTATTGGTGTAGTTATCCATCTGTACTGATGAAGGGCTTTTAAACAAAACGTTGATTCTCCTGCTCCTTGGATGCTTCCTGACCTGCTGTGCTTTTCCAGCACCACACTCCCGACTCTAATCTCCAGCATCTGCAGTCCTCACCTTTGCCTATCCATTTGTACCTGTCAGTTTCTGATCTGTGAATATGGAAGTGTAGTTATTGATCTGTCCATCAGTTTCTGTAATTTGAATATGACTGTCTAGTTATCTATCTCTCCCTGTATGTTTCTGTGATGTGAAGATGACAGTCCAATTATCTATCTGCCCCTGTCAGATTCTGCTGTGTGAATATGAGAATGTCATTACCAGTCTCTACCTGTCAGCTTTTGCTATGTCAATGTGATTTTAGTTATCAATCTGCCTCATTAGGTTCTAGGTGAATGTAAAAATGTAGTTATCAATATATACCTGTCAGACTTTCCTTTGGGATTATGTGACTGTATTATCAAAATGTACCTGTTTGTTTCTGCAATGTGAATGTGATGAGAATACAGGAGGTTAGATTAGTAATTTTGCAGATGTCATCAAAATTGGTGGTATAGTGGACTGTGAAGGCTATCTCAGATTAGAAACAAATCTTGATTAAATCAGTCAATGGTTTGAGGAATGGCAGATGGAGTTATTGAGGCATTGCATATTTATAAAACAAACAAGGGTACGACTTATACAATTACAAGAAGGGCCTTGGGTAGTGCTGTTGAACAGAGAGACCTAGTTGGCCAGCTGCATTTTTTTGAAGTTTGCTTCACATGTAGACAAGGTGGTGAAGAAAACATTTAGCGTGCTTGCTTTATTGCTCAGACCTTTGAGGACAGGAGTTGGAAGGGCGTATTGAGGTTGTATAGGATGTTGGTGAGTCCTCTTCTGGATTACTGTATCACGTTCTGGTGACCAAGTTATGAAAAGTATGCTACTGAGCTGGAAAGGGTTCAGTAAAGATTTACTAGGATGTTGATGGGAATGGAAGATTCTGTTGTAAGAATATGCTGGGACTTCTGTTCTCTGGAGTTTAAGATCTTGATGGGTGATAGAGTTTTGACAATCATGAGAGTTAAAGGTTATGGGAATGGTAGGTATCTTTTTCTATGGTAAGAGACTTCAAGACTATGAGACACATTTTTAAGGTAAAAGGAAAAAGATTTTAAAAGTAAGTTTTTTTTTAAAACAGTATAGATTATGTGGAATTAACTTCGAAAGGGGGTGATGCATATGGACACAGTCACAACGTTGAAAAGGCATTTAGATAAGTATATCATTGTTAAGATTTTGGAGGGTCATAGGCCAAGAACAGGCTGGTGGGACTTGACTAGCATGAGATTATATTGGGTATGGACTGGTTGGACAGAAGGATCTGTTTCTGTGCTTTTTGACTGACCCTTGCAGTGAGGCAACTGTCCTGGTTTGATCTCAGTTCATTTTGAAAGCTTCTAAACGACAGCAGAAAGTCTCATTCAGAGCACTGTGCAATCAAGCAACAACATCGGTGTATGGAAATTTAACTGTAAAATGAATCGGTGGAATTCAAAGATAGGGCACTTCTGTTTGGCAGAGATGGGTATTGCAGATGCTGGAGATTAGAGTGGTGCTTCAAAAGTACAGCAGTTCAGGCAGCATACGAGAAGCAGGAAAATTGATGTTTTGGGCAAAAGCCTTTCTTGCTGCGTTTTTCCAGTAGCCCTCTAATGTTGACTCGCTTCTTCTGTTTGCCAGAGATCAAAATCAGGGTCATATCCCACAGGGGCGGGTAGCTCCCGAACTGGTCCAGTATTAAACAGCAACTTGACCAACTCGAAGCAGCTGAAAAATTACTGTTGCCTCCATTACCATCCCTGTCCATTGCCAGGGAAAGGACCCTACACTGGAACTCATCCGAGAATAAAACACCGAGGGTCAGCGACCACTCATTATAAACTTACTCGCGGCACTGGAGCAATTCAGCTCTTCCTAAATGCTGTTCAAGATAACGTGAAACTGCCTGTGAGCAAGGAGTACAGGGACTGAGTGATTCATTTATACGACGATAATTAAAGACACGGGACCACAGACATCAACAAGCAATAAAAATAATGTACTCCGAGCATTGTTAAGATTGCGTTGTATCAATATTACATGATAAACTTCTCACGCTCAATGTGCTACGGTTCAAACGGTAAACGGCCATGAGGAAAGGTTTCATATCAGATCACACACACAATGACAGTACAGTATCGAATAAGGCAGGGACTGAAACCGATATCAATTAAAGGAAGGTAATTCAATCCGACAGACGGGAGTGTTCAGCTCCTTTCACAGATGCTGTGAGTGGCTCTTAAAAGAGCCTTTGGGCTGTCAGATTCAAGGACGGTCTCTTCATTTTTTAGCAGATCCAGCAGCGGAAGTTTTCTTGGGCAGCAGCACGGCCTGGATATTAGGCAGCACCCCGCCCTGAGCGATGGTCACCCCTCCCAGCAGCTTGTTGAGCTCCTCGTCGTTGCGCACGGCCAGCTGCAGGTGCCTGGGGATGATGCGGGTCTTCTTGTTGTCCCGGGCCGCGTTGCCGGCCAGCTCCAGGATCTCAGCCGTCAGATACTCCAGCACCGCAGCCAGATAGACCGGCGCTCCGGCACCCACACGCTCAGCATAGTTACCCTTTCTCAGGAGCCTGTGAACACGGCCCACCGGGAACTGCAGGCCAGCCCGGGACGACCGAGACTTCGCCTTGGCGCGAGCTTTCCCACCGCCCTTTCCTCTTCCGGACATGGTCACAATCTCACAAGCACTTTCACAGAGAATGCTGCACTCCGCCCACATTGCGGCCTCTTATACCTTCGGGAGGAATGGTGGGGCGGCCATTTCGGATTGGTCCCATTGTCCAGCCCCGCCTAATGTTGTTTCAATTCCCAATCAGATATCTGCCTCATTCCCCAATCCGGAGAGGGCATGGGGAGGAAGGCGGAAAGTACCAGCGCCAAATCATCAACCACATTTTTACAACTTGAAAAGCCCGCCAATATGTATCGAAAAGTAGAGAGTTGAAACACAGAAGAATGCACGAATCCTAGGTTTAATTTACTTCTACGTTAAAAGTGTACCCTTTACCTTGCCTCCTGGAATCTGCCCATTTTTGATCCTGAATGGAATCTTCTGAACATTCAACACAAGCGGAAACAAAAAAGGCGTCAAACCCTGCACTCTGCAACTAATCATTTATTTCACATTTCAACAGCACCCCGATATACTGATAAAACATGATTACGTTCTCCCGAGTCAGTGCATTAATAGTGAACACGATCGTTCGAGAATATTTTAAAGTTTCCTTCCCTATTGCACACGATCATAGATCGATAAAAACTCCACATTTACTCTGCCACTCCTGCAGCTGTTCGAGTTTTGTTTCGGTGCATTTTGCCCGGCGCTACATCCTGACAATACCAGTGCGGAGATTTGGAAATGAAAAGTAAACAAAGTAAAATCGCACTCCGAGGGAACCTGTTTATTTTGCTAGTCGGCTGGTACTCGGGGCACTTCGTTTTCCGGGGGTGAAACTCAAGATTCGTGCCCCATCGGGGCTTGTAACTCCTGAACTGATCGAATAACAGAGGAACACGGACACATAAAATCAGCTGAAAAATGTCTCAGTGGCGTTTAAGATGATCTCTCTCCCCAGGCAGGGACTACAGGATATACTTGATCGCATCTGAAAGTAAGGCGCGCACCGGGTCAGCTGTCACTTTCTATAACATTTACAACATACAAACCTCGCAATGACATTAATGGTACAAACCCAGAAACATAATGGTCCAGCTATTTCAGAGAAATTGTAGGTGGCTCTTAAAAGAGCCTTTGGGTTGTGGATGTGTGTTTGTTTCAGTGCAATGCGGTCCCTCACTTGGAACTGGTGTACTTGGTCACCGCCTTTGTACCCTCCGACACGGCGTGCTTGGCCAGCTCCCCGGGCAGCAGCAGCCGCACGGCGGTCTGGATCTCCCGGGAGCTGATGGTGCTGCGCTTGTTGTAATGGGCCAGTCGGGAAGCCTCCCCCGCGATGCGCTCGAAAATATCTTTGACGAACGAGTTCATGATGCTCATGGCCTTGGAGGAGATGCCGGTGTCGGGGTGAACCTGCTTCATCACTTTGTAGATGTAGATGGCGTAACTTTCTTTCCTGGACCGCCTCCTCTTCTTGCCGCCCTTCGCTGGCGCCCTCTTCACCGCTTTCTTCGCGCCCTTCTTGGCAACTTGACCCTTCTTTTCCTCAGCCATAGCGCCGCTCACTCTCAGATACAGAATAAGGGAAAGCGGACTCGGAGCTCGCACGTATTGGACTGACAGCGTCATCAATGCTAATGAGGGATGGAGGAACGAACTGTCTTCTGATTGGCTACTGTGGAGGCATGGTAACCTCACTCTGATTGGTTAGTTTGGGACTCAATGTGGACCTGTCAGGATCTGCAATATCATCGGAAACACAAACCGAAATTTTGTGAAGGGATCAAATTCCAAGCTTATTCTAAAGTGTGAGATTCTAATTGTAACGTATTCTGCATCTTTTGATAAAGGTTTTCTTTTCCATTTTAAAATGGCATCACAGTTATTGTCTAGTGAGAAAATGCACTGCAATCTGACAGGGTGTGTGTTTTACTCCTGGAAATGATGGAACGACTTGACAAGTGCATTGTGTTGGAGGAAAATGGGAGTTAAGGAATGTTCTCTTTTGCTTGTGTTTCTTGCTCTACACTCTCTGCTGTAGCTGTATGATGTGGGAGCTGGCTAATCCCATTGTGAATGGCAGTGACCACATATGCAGCAAATGTTGGATGCTGGAAGAACTCCTGATCAGAGTTGATAATCTAGAATCTGAGCTTCAAACACTGCAGCACATCCGGGAGGGGGAGAATTACCTGGATGCTTTGTTTAAGGAGGCAGTCACACCTGGGAGATTAAGTAATTCACATTCAGTTAGTAATCAGTGCCATCAGAGTGTGACTGTAAGTGAGGCAGGTAGGGGGAACCTGAGTTCAGGAATGCAGGAGCCTCAGCCCTTGACCTTGTCCAACAGGTATGAGATTCTTGCTCCCTGTACGGATGAGGAAAAGGGCTCTGGACAGGATGAGCCAGTTGACCACGGCACCATGATGCAGAAGGCCATTCAAGAGGGGGGAGCAAAAAGACAAGTAGTTGTTATAGGGGATTCTATAATTAGGGGGGCAGATAGTATCCTATGCAAGCCGAATCAGGAGTCTCGCATGGTGTGTTGCCTGCCCGGTGCCAGGGTGCGGGACATCTCCGACCGGCTTGAAAGGATATTAGAGCGGGAGGGGGAGGATCCAGTTGTTGTGGTCCACGTTGGGACTAACAACATAGGCAAAGCTAGGGTGGAGGACCTGTTTGGGGATTATCAAGCACTAGGAAGGAAATTGAAGTACAGGTCCTCAAGGGTCATAATCTCCAGATTACTGCCTGAGCCACGTGCCAATTGGCATAGGGATAATAAAATTAGGGAAGTAAACACGTGGCTAAGGGATTGGTGTGGGAAAGAGGGATTCCACTTCATGGGGCATTGGCATCTGTTTTGGAACTGGGGGGATCTGTACCATTGGGACGGTCTCCACCTGAACCGATCAGGTACCAATCTTCTAGCGAAGATGATAAATAGAGTGGTCAGTAGGACTTTAAACTTCTGAGTTGGGGGGGGGGGGGGAAGGGAAAGTGAAAGCGGCAGGGAGTATGGAGTTAAATGGAAAGATAAGCAACAGGATAGCAAATGTGCAGGCGGATTTAAACTTGAGGCAGACTGGGAATGCAGCAAAAAGGAAGGATAACTTAGGACATCTTATGACTTCCAATATCTCTAATGATAAGAAAGTTAGCATTAAGGTACTTTAGCTGACTGCTCGTAGCATTCATAACAAAGCAGATGAACTAATGGCACAAATCATCATGAATGATTATGATGTGGTAGGCATCAGAGAGACATGGTTGCAGGGGAGTCAGGACTGGCAGTTAAACATCCAAGGATTTTCAACTTATCGAAAAGACAGGAAGGCGGGCAGAGGGGATGGAGTTGCCTTGATAGTTAAGAACAAAATTAAATCCATGGCACTGAATGACATAGCGTTGGATGATGTGGAGTCTGTGTGGGTGGAATTGAGGAACTACAAAGGCAAAAAAAAAAGGGAGTTATGTACAGACCTCCTAACAGTGGTCAGGACCAGGGTCGCAACATTTACCGGGAAATAGAGAAGGCATGTCAAAAAGGCAAGGTCATGGTGATCATGGGATACTTCAATATGCAGATGGACTGGGTAAATAATGTTGCCAGTGGATCCAAAGAAAGGGAATTCATGGAATGCTTACAGGATGGCTTTTTGGAACAGCTTGTCATGGAGCCCACAAGGGAGCAGGCTATTCTGGACCTAGTGCTATGTAACGAACCAGACTTTATAAAAAATCTTAAAGTAAGGGAACACTTAGGAAGCAGCGATCATAACATGGTAGAGTTCAGTCTGCAGTTTGAGAGAGAGAAGGCAAAATCGGATGTAATGGTGTTACAGTTAAATAAAGGTAATTATGAGGGCATGAGAGAGGAACTGACAAAAGTAGACTGGAAGCAGAGCCTAGCGGGGAAGACAGTAGAACAAAAATGGCAGGAGTTTGTGGCTATAATTGAGGACACTGTACAGAGGTTCATCCCCAAGAAAAGAAAGATTATCCGGGGAGGGATGAGACAGCCATGGCTGACAAAAGAAGTCAGGAAATGTATTAAAGAAAAAGAGAGATCCTATAAAGTGGCCAAGAGCACTGGGAAATCAGAAGATTGGGAAGGCTACAAAAACAAACAGAGGATAACAAAGAGAGAAATAAGGAAGGAGAGGATCAAATATGAAGGAAGGCTAGCCAGTAATTTTAGAAATGATAATAAAAGTTTCTTTCAATGCATAAGAAACAAACGACAGGCAAAAGTAGATATTGGGCCACTTCAAACTGATGCTGGAAGCCTAGTGATGGGAGATAAGGAAATAACTGGAGAACTTAATAAGTACTTTGCGTCAGTCTTCACAGTGGAAGACTTGAGTAATATCCCAACAATTAAAGGGAGTCAGGGGGCTGAGTTGAGTATGGTTGCCATTACAAAAGAGAAAGTGCTAGAAAAGCTAAAAGGTCTTAAAATTGATAAATCTCCTGGCCCCGATGGGCTACATCCTAGAGTTCTGAGGGAGGTCACTGAGGAAATAGCGGAGGCGTTGGTTGAGATCTTTCAAAAGTCACTGGAGTCAGGGAAAGTCCCGGATGATTGGAAGATCGCTGTTGTAACCCCCTTGTTCAAGAAAGGATCAAGACAAAAGGTGGAAAATAATAGGCCAATTAGCCTAACCTCGGTTGTTGGTAAAATTCTAGAATCCATCATTGAGGATGAGGTTTCTAAATTTTTGGAAGAACAGGGTCGGATTAGAACAAGTCAACATGGATTTAGTAAGGGGATGTCGTGCCTGACAAACCTGTTGGAATTCTTTGAAGAGCTGACAAGTAGGTGAGACCAGGGAAACCCAGTGGATGTGGTCTATCTAGACTTCCAAAAGGCCTTTGATAAGGTGCCACACGGGAGGCTGCTGAGCAAGGTGAGGGTCCATGGTATTCGAGGTGAGCTACTGGTACGGATTGAGGATTGGCTGTCTGACAGAAGGCAGAGAGTTGGGGTAAAAGGTTCTTTTTCGGAATGGCAGCCGGTGACAAGTAGTGTCCCGCAGGGTTCAGTGTTGGGGCCGCAGCTGTTCACGTTATATATTAATGATCTGGATGAAGGGACTGGGGCCATTCTAGCGAAGTTTGCCAATGATACGAAGTTAGGTGGACAGGCAGGTAGTTTTGAGGAAGTGGGGAGGCTGCAGAAGGATCTAGACAGTTTGGGAGAGTGGTCCAGGAAATGGCTGATGGAATTCAATGTGAGCAAATGTGAGGTCTTGCACTTTGGAAAAAAGAATACAAGCATGGACTACTTTCAAAACAGTGAGAAAATTCATAAAGCCAAAGTACAAAGGGATCTGGGAGTGCTAGTCAAGGATTCTCTAAAGGTAAACATGCAGGTTGAGTCCGTGATTAAGAAAGCGAATGCAATGTTGTCATTTATCTCAAGAGGATTGGAATATAAAAGCACCGTTGTGCTACTGAGACTTTACAAAGCTCTGGTTAGGCCCCATTTGGAGTACTGTGTCCAGTTTTGGTCCCCATACCTCAGGAAGGACATACTGGCACTGGAGCATGTCCAGCGGAGATTCACACAGATGATCCCTGGAATGGTAGGTCTAACATACGAGGAACGGCTGAGGATCCTGGGATTTAATTCATTGGCGTTTAGAAGATTAAGGGGAGATCTAATAGAAACTTACAACATAATACATGGCTTGGAAAAGGTGGACGCTACGAAATTGTTTCCGTTAGGCGAGGAGACTAGGACCCGTGGACACAGCCTTAGAATTAGAGGGGGTAAATTCAGAACAGAAATGCAGAGACATTTCTTCAGCCACGGAGTGGTGGGCCTGTGGAATTCATTGCCACAGAGTGCAGTGGAGGCCGGGACGCTAAATGTCTTCAAGGCAGAGATTGATAAATTCTTGGCTGTCACAAGGAATTAAGGGCTACGTGGAGAATGCGGTTAAGTGGAGTTGAAATGCCCATCAGCCATGATTGAATGGCAGTGTGGACTCGATGGGCCGAATGGCCTTACTTCCACTCCTATGTCTTATGGTCTTATGAAGGACATTCTACTATCATCTCCTCTGAAAACTCCCTTCAGTTATCTTTTCCCCTATTCTTCTTCAAATCTCCAATCAGTATCAGCCAAAGTATTCATACATTATTCAGAATAGCTGCCAGTGTGTGTATGATTGTCAGATCTCCTCTGATTGCCTCAATGACTAAAGGGAACTAACGTACTGTGACCTGTGCCTTTTGCTTTCTGTTGACAACATGAATTTTACTCCTTGACTGTTTGGCTCCTCAGTCAGTGTCAGCAGCCTCCTGCCAATATTTCAGTTCCTGAAATCTTACTTTGCACTACATTAGAATAGATATTATTTGGTGCATTTCAGTTTCTAGCAGAATCTTTTTTCATTATGAACTTTGGTATGTGGATTTTCTCTGAACTTTATTTGGTCACAAGTCATTTGTACCCACTCTGAACTGGTCACTGTTATTTAAAGATTATTTTGAACATTGTACTTGTATGAATTTTAATTGTGACTATTTCGTGTTATTTGTTTTATCACTTTGATTCCCTGTTTACACTGTGAGATAGTGTTGTTCAGAATTTCAGGTTGGTTAAGGGTTAGTTTACCTCTCGTTATTGGCTGTGTAAAACGGGAGTGCGGTTTTTGATCAGCCTATGTGAGCTTTCGGGAGGTGAATAATTATTACTCTCTCACAATCTGTCCCTGTCAATTTCTGCCATCTGAATGTGTGAGTGTAGTCATCAGTCTGTACCTGTCCATTCTTCCACAGTGATTATGTTAGTGTAACTATCACAATCCCAATCCCAGAATGTCTGATGTGAGAATGTGTAAGGGTATTTACCATTGCAGTGCCTATCAGTCTTTACTATGAGACTGTTTGATTGGCTTTATCAATCTGTACCCGTTTCTTTCTACTCAATGAATTTGTCTGTGTAATTTTCAGTGTTCCAATATCAGTCTCTGCTATGTGAATGTGGGAGTGCTTTGATCAGAATTACCTCGTCCATTTCTCTGTTGGGAATATGTCAGTGTGGTTATCAACATGTACCTGTCAGCTTCTGTTTTGTGAGTATCTCAATTTAGTTAAGCTTTTCCACACAGGTTGTGAAGTGCGAATATGGCAGTCTAGTCATCAATCTGTACCTGTCTGTTCTTCCACAGTCATTATGTTTGTGTAATTATCAGTCTATCCTTTAGGTCTCTGCTGTGAGAATGTGTAATTGTAGTTGTCAATCTGTCCCTGTCAGTGTTTGCTCTTTGAATGTGAGAGTGTATTTACTAATTGGTCCCTGACAATTTCTGCTATGTAAATGGGGGTTTTGCAATCCATGTCTTTATGTTCATTTCTGTTATGTGAATGTTTGACTGGCATTACCAATCAGTACCTGTCAGTTTCTGCTCAGGAAATATGTCTGTGCAATGAACAGTCTATCCCTATCAGTGTCTGCTACAAGTCTGTGTGAATGCTTTTATCAGTCTCACCTTGTCAGGTTCTGTGTTGTAAACATAGTCATCAATCTTGACCTGACATTTTCTGGTTTGTGAATATGAGACTTTGGTTATCAATCTGTACCTGTCAGCTTCTGCTTTATGAATATCTAATTTTGGCTTAATCTGTTCCTGAATGTTTCTCTGGTGTGCATATGGCAATGCAGTTATCTATCTGTACCAGTCTGTTTCTATTACGTGAATATGAGGGCAGCCATTAGTTAGAATGATTGTATGGCTTTAAAAAGTGCATTTTGTCCTGTCCATAGTAGTTAATATACAAAGCAATAAAGAAGAAATTGGAATAACTTAACTCTACTGGAATACTTAACAGAATAATGGGTACAGTATCACTTCCTAATTAACTGTTCCAATACAGTAATATCCCATAAACATCCTTGGCAAAAGATAAATTCAATAAAGTATATAGTCTCACATCCGACTCCAGTAGCAGAAAGAGAATCTGCAGCTTCTGACTGTAACTGAGAGGAAAAAACTAGCTTTCCTGTCTCCAAGACACCAACAGTTTTGCTGAAAGCCAAAACTAAAAATGTCATTCTGTGAGAGCTTGGTCACATCCATCCAGGCTGCTTCTGTTCCAACTTTAAAAGAAGCCTCAAACTGTTTACTCTAGTGCAGACTTCTTGACACTTCTGCCATAAAACCTCTCTTCAGCAAGAAAGAAAGAACAAAATAAATATCTTCAAGCCACAATATCATCAAACCTTCCACCCCTCTTAAAAAGAACTGATCAATATACAGAGATGGCCCAATTATAAAAAAATCCTTAGCCTTACATTATTTGTAAACAATACGTACACACTTCATTGACTCTAAGCATGCAAACACTCACTACGACACTCCACATTTTCCTGCTATGTAACGCTTCCATCTTTTTTCATCAAAGTCACAACAACACCTTGGCAATTAGGTTCCCTCGCCCTGCCATGTATGTAATTTGCAAATTGAATGGCTGCGATAGTAAGCTTCATCTAAACAGTCTGTAATTTTTGTACTTAAATTTCTCCAAAAACAATAAACTCAAGGTGTCCTTCTGAAACATGAAGTATTTCTATTGATGAGTCTTCAGCTTTCTGGAAAGATGCCCGATAGGCCTCAAACTGTTGCTCTCGTGGCTCGGTGACTCTGCCTTAAATTTGCTCTTCAAGAACAAAAAGACAAAAACCCGTTAAAGCCACAGTCTCAATCTCTCATTTCCTGCATTGTGGATATGAAAATTCATTTATCGACCTGTACCTGTCCATTCTTGTCACACGAACATACAAATGTTGTCATTAATGTGTCCCTGTCAGTTATTGCAATTCAAGTGTATGACTATTGTTATAAATCTACCCTCTCAGTTTCTGCTGTGTGAATGTGAGTTTAGTTATCAAACTGTACCTGTCAGTTCATGTTCTGTGAAATGGGAGTGTTATCAACTTGTACCTGTCAGTTTCTGCATTGTGAATATGGGAGTGCACTTATTAATCTTTCTAGGACAGTTACTATTGTGTAAAAGTGTGAGTGTACTTGCCTATCTGTCCGTCTCAGTTTCCGACATCTGAATGTAATTTTAGCTATCCTAAAGTGCCTGAGAGGTTTTCTTTTATCTTTGGCAATGAAAGTGTCACTTTCAGTCTCACCTTCACTCTACCTGACAGCAGTTGATTTTGGTTATTGATCTGTAATGCCATCTTCTGATAGGTGAACATTTGAGCACAGTTATTCATCTGTGCGGGTTACTTTCTGATATCTGAATATGAAAGTGTAGTTGTCAACCCATTCCTGTTGGTACGTGCAATGAAAATAAGAGAGTGTGTCACTTTCTGTCATGTGAACATCTGAGTGTTATGAATCTATCCATGACAGTGCCTGCAGAAGGGGTGTGTATGTGTATGTGTAACTGCCCTGTTAATATGTGTCGTCATCAATGCGTTTTTGCTTGTTTCTGCAAAATGAACGAGTGAACAAAGGTATCAATGCATGCCTGTCAGTTTCTATTTGGTAAAGGGATGTATCTCTCTGGCAGCCACTAATATTCTCTGTGAGGGTGAGATTTGTTATGTGATACTTGTTATGAGGATGATTGTAGGCAGATCTGTTTCAGTTCATGAGTGCATATTTTGGACTAGAATTCCGACTTTCCAGTTTCAAAATTGTGCAAATATCAATGAGCTGTGAATGGTGAATTTGTTCAAACTGGACATATGTGCATTGTGAACTGTGAGAAAGAAACAAACTGATATCTTCTCAATTGTTTGAACATCTCTCTCAAACTGAGCTCAATGTGTCGCTGACTCAATTCACTCCGACAGTGGAAAGAATGTTCTTCGCTTTGACAGCAGTAACATACCTGCTGTTTGTTAAAAGCAGCTGGATACACTTGGCTTCATGGCGAGGGAAAATTACATTGTCTTGATCCTTCAAGTATTTGCCTGGAGGAAGACAGAAGTGAAATCTCCTGGGAATCACCATCAGCCAAGTTTGACCATCTTTAACTGAACAACGCAACATTCTGTTAATAATCATGAGGATATTGTATTTAAAGCCAGGAATTCAAACAGAACAACATGTCTGATTCTACTCTTGCTCCATGTCTGGTGATTTTTCTTTTTGTTAATTCAATACCAATTGACTTAGGTCCAGAAACGAACCAATAACTGTACAGCTCCATGAATGGGACTATCCAATGCAAGTGGGGCTGTGAATATGAGTTTAGTTATTGAAGTATTCATGTCAATTCCTACTTTGTGAATAACAACCACAATCTCACATTCTGTCCTTCTAAGCCTTGCTTAAATTACTTATGTATTCAAATAGTAGTGACTCACAGTGACAGATTGATATAGAACTATAGATCCATTGAAATGACATTGCACACCAGATGGCCATTTAATCCCATGTTCCTGCTAACAGCCCATAACCCTGCAGCTGAGAGCACTGCCTATTTCTGCAATCTGAATTTAGTTTTCAATTTGTTCCTGCCAGTCTCTGTTTCATAGATATGTCAATATAGCTATCAATTTGGACCTGTCCATTCTTCCTGTATGAATATTTGAATGGAGTTATCCATCTCTACTTGTAAATGTCAAAATACAGTTATAAATACATATTTGTCACTCTCTACAATGTGTGAGTTTATTGAGCAGCCTGTCCCTGTTAGTTTCTGTTCTGTTAATCTGAGAGCATCAGTAATAACCTGTACCTATCTGGTTCTGGTTTGTTAATAGGTGAATGCAGTTATCAACATATACCTGCCAGTTTCAGTCAGTGTGCATGTGAGAGTGCTGTTATCAAACTGTACCTGTCAGATTTTGCTGTGTGAATGTGACTGTCATTTTCAATCTCTGTCAATTCTGTCATGTGAACAAGAGATTGTCAATCAATGTATTGCTGTCAGATGCTGCAATGAGAATGTGTGACTATAGTTATCAATCTGTCCACGTCACTTTCTGCTATATGCATACAGGCGTGCAGTTATCAATCTTTACCTAACAGTTTCTGCTCTGTGTCTGTGGATGTATTTATTAATCTATTGCTGTCAGTGTTTGCAACGTGAAAGTAAATTGATCAATCTTTCCTCATTAGTTTCTGTTCTCTGAATCAGTGTTTAATTATCAATGAGTAACTGTCAGTTTTTGGCTTTGTGAATGTGTAGATGCATTTATCATTCTACCTATCAGATTCTGCTTTGGGTTTTTTCGAGAGTTTAGTTTAATCTGTCCCTGTCAGAATCTGTAAATGTAGTTACTAATCCATATCTGTCAGTTTTTCTGGCTGAATGTGTGTGTGAAATTGTCAGTCTATCCCTGACCAATTCCACTGTGTAAATATGAGAAATTCGGAAGCAATGCTTCCTGTCAGTCGCTGCAATGTGAATATGTGAGTGTATTTATCAATATTTCCCTGACAGTTTCTGCTTGGTGAGATAGTGTTGGGATCAATACATTCTGCCCTATGAATATTTGAGTGTCTTTATCAAATTATACTTGTCAGAAAATTTTCTCTGCAAACACAGGAGGCCAGCGAGGCTTACGTGGTGGGACAGTTTGAGGACACCAACCTGTGTGCCATCCACGCCAAGCGGGTCACCATCATGCCCAAAGACATCCAGCTGGCCCGCCGGATCCACGGGGAGCGCGCCTAAACGGAGCTTGGCCTCCCGGCACATTCACCCCGAGACAGAGAAAAGCACAACGGCTCTTTTCAGAGCCACGAAACCATCCAGAGGGAGCGGGAAGCGATAGGGGACCTGAGAGCACGACATTAATTTGTTCCCTCCGCACGAAGTCAATTCTGTTGTTCTTCAATATATTTTGAATCTAGCCGAGCCGGGAGGGGAGTTAGTTGGAAGACACGGCTTTCTGCGGCACCGATTAGTACATTGCCATGAATGTTATGCAATTATTACATTATATATTAGGTCGGGGAATGTTTATTCCGGATGAAATCTCCCTTGGTGTTCCCACCAGCTGTAACTATATGGTCACATTGGGGAGACTGGACGCCTCCCAGCAGAGCGCTTTAGGGAACATCTCCGAGACAAGCTCTCGTCCAAAGACACTCACGATCCTGACTTGGAAATAAGACCGTTTTCTTTCACTGTCACTGGATCAAGACCATGGAACTCCGTGTTCATGGCATTGTGGGCAGTACATGCACAACAGCGGTTCCAGAAGGTGGCTCACCACCGCCTTCTCAAAGCGATGGAGAATAAATGCTAGGCTCAGCCAGCGACATCCACGTTCCAGGAGTGAAAAAATAAAAACAGCTGGGGTCTCTCGTTGTGGCATACAATGCATCACAATTTTCTTTCTGCGGCATACTTGACACTAAAATCTGTCATCCACTACAAACTAAATCGAGTCCCAGAGATGTTATTGCACACCTGGTCTGACTTTTGCATGGGCCTCCTGACCCAGAAATAAGGTCTGACACTGTGACGCAAGACTCTCTCCATCAGTTATTTTCTGCCTTCACTTATTCCATCTCTCTGTATGTTACTTTGGGCAAGAAGTTAATATTTCTGGATGAGGGGTCAGCAGGATTAAATATCACAGTTAACATTCGATCAGACGTGATGTTATTGAATGGGGGAGCACAGAGGATGGGCCGAGTGGCCGCCAGCTTCCCCGCTCCCTGATCAGATTGTGAGAGAGCCGGAGGGAGGAGTTATTATTTTTTCTTCTTTTTTAAAGGGAAAACACCCGAGTGGCCAGTGACAAGCACTGCCCTTCTCAGAGGGCAATGCTGTGTGAAATAGCCAGATTATTTTTTTCTTTTTTTTTGCTATTAACCCCCACACTACCGCCTAACCGCGGTAGTGCTTATTTTTTCCCCAGCACCCATGGTGTGTGTGCGTCGGTGTGAGACACAGTGAGAGACACAAGGTATACGAATCTTTATTCAATTTCCACCACCAGGAAGATAGGATATCACCCGAGTGGCCAGTGACAAGCACTGCCCTTCACATCAAAGGGCAATGCTGTGTGATCAAAACAGTGAAGGGGAGAGGGAGGAGTTATTAACATGGCCCGGGAATGAGCACTATTGGAGTTTCATAAAGGGGCAATTCCCAGCTTGAAACCTCTGCCCTTTCCCCCACAGTCCCAGTTGCTGTGGTCAAACTGGGAGAAAAGGGAATTGGGGAAATGACCAATTGATGTTTGTTTCTGAGTCATCGGGAAAACCGGCACATGCGCGATGCTGCCCCTCCCCCAATGCAGATTGGTCCTGACGAGAGGAGCGCATGCGTGAGGCCCTCCCCCAGCGCTGCCATTGAGGAGCATTGACTCAGTGAGTGCAAGAGGTTTGTTTGAAACAGACCGCAATGGAGAGATCAGCGCCCAGGGAAGCGAGGGAACAGCAGGCTCCTTCCAGCAGCACATCGGGATGGGAGCCTGGGAAACAGAGGGGGCTCCGAGACCGGGATTGATTCGGGGTGAGTTCAGGGAGAACCGGTGGCTGTTTGTAAGAGGCCGAGCGGAGCAGGAACTGGTCCCGGAACTTGGAGTGAGCGGGCTGGGGGGAAGAGAGAGGCCTTTCTCGGGCTGTGTGTGGGCCTGCTGAGGTAGGCAGAGTGGGAAGAAGCTGCTGTGGGACATTCTTGGGGTTTATAATCCCCTAAACACTGATGGAAATTCATTGTTTGGCTTCTGTTTCCCGCTATTTGTTGCAAATAGACATTGAAATAACGGACAGTAGAAACAAGTGTAATAATCCTGTGAAGGGTAAATATAGCAGGCACCGGGAACGTCTCAAAGTATGTGAAATCGGGCCCAGTGTTCGTCTTTCAACAGGTGGTGTATTGGGAGTTGGATATTGAACTGCGTAATCATTACATTTGTGGAGCTGTGCATATTTTGGTTAGTTTATTTTTATCTTAGTAAAATGTTTTTGAATTTCAAAAATAGAAAAAGACTGGAAGGTGCTCTGGGTTCGAGTGGAACCAGGATCTGCTCTGTTCACCTGACCTTGTTCAAAAACAAAGAATTATAATGATCATGACCTCAATATTGCATTGATTATTTAATGTCTTCCTACTCAGCTGCTAGTGATGTACAGGAGCTCTCTCTTTTGTCTTTTTCCAGGCAAATATTTGATGGACCAATCCGAGAGCGACCAGCTGTTTCTCACAATCAACAGGTATGTTACCACTGACAGAGTGGAGAATGTCCTTTCCACTGTCTGAGTGGATTAAGTCAGACGCACATTGAGCTCCATTTCCAGGAAGTACACATTCAATCCAAGAGTTAAACACAACAGATGATATATAAATCCATATTTCACCCTGTTCTGAATGCATACCACCTCAGTGACAGTAAATTCCATTATTCAAAGCCAATTATCATTCATAAGATTAAAAGCAGGTTAGACTGTATGCTTGTAATAAATATACATTTGAGCTGCATTAAATCCATATGTAGAAAAGGCATTTTAAAAGTTATAATCAATAATCAATCATGCTGTTATATTGTTATAACAAGTATATATGAAGTTGATATTGAGTGCAGATATAGAAGCAAAGTTGGACATTGAGTAACTGACCAGGACAAATTTATTCTTTTGATAAATAGTTGTCCTGGATAAAGAGAATAATCAAACAATGTAAATTCCAGGTGAACTTCTTGGTCAAGCCTGATCTCCAGAGGATGCTTCCAGAGAGGATGCTTCAAGCTCATTCACACATGTGCATACACATCTGTCTCTGTCTGCCTGTCTCTCAGCCCGGTGTTGATGAAAATACACTTTATCCACACTCCCATTCTAGTTGAGGGCCTGAGTAATGCAGAAGCATTTCCACAGTTTTTAAATGTGTGAAACACTGATTGATAAGACTTTAAACCCATCTCAAAGTGGATCAGATCATGACATGCAGGACTGGAAACACAAGGAGACATCCAGACAATGTCAGTGTGATATAGACCAGTACCACTCTTCAAAGTGATACAGATTGGCAGAACAACAGAAAACTCACTCACATGCAGCCAGTTAATGGTTAAAAGGGAGAAAAATGCAATTTAGGCCCACAACTACTTCCAGATATGGACAGTCATAAATTGACCAAATTATTAAATGCTTCAGAAGATGTTAGTTTTAGATGTCACTTTATTGCGGTGCCCAGCAGCAACTGCCAAAGACTAGTGCATACACAAAATGTAAAATCAAAACTGATTCAAACATAAGTATTGAACCAACATTAATCCCTCAATCACCAGATTTAGCGAACATTGGACTGGTTTATCCTACACCCTGACTGAAAAAACACAATTGAACATAGAAAGAGAATAGCATCCAAATATTCGACTTGTCACTGCACACAGAGCAAAACTGGTACTATAGGTATTCAAAGGCTGATAACTGCAGAACTAATCTCAAATTGCCATTTACACCGAGACACTGATAGTGAGTGGATGAAGTTCAGAATCCCAAACAGTTATTGGAAACTAGTATGGAGAACAGATGAAGAATAGAATGTCCCAGCACAGACACAACACGCTGAATGGCTGTACCAATTCTGTGATTGAGTCATAAATCACAAAATGCCTAAGAGTTTAAGGCACAATCACAACACCCTAAGAACTGCTATCACAGATTGAATCACAGTCACAGAGAACTTGTTTTTTTCTAATTCAGTCATGGGATGGGGGCATCTGTGGCTAGGCCAACATTTGTTGCCCATCCCTAACTACCCATGCAGTACTTTGGAGTCAACCACATTGATGTGTGTCTGCAGTCACATGTAGGCCAGACAAGGTAAGGATGGCAGTTTCTTTCCTTCAAGCACATTAGTGAATCAGATGAATTTTTCTGGTAATCAACAATAGATTCGTATTATTGGTTGCCAGAGAATTGAGCAAATTTGATATAAGAGTTGAAAGTGACTGGAACTCATTGAGAACTTCACTCTCATTGACACAGCAGAAACTGGCATGTATAGATCAATTCCTAAATTCACACATGGACACAGCAGAAATTGACATTTATACATCAAGTCCTAAACTCTCGTATGGACACAACCAAAACTGACAGACATCGATTGATATCTGCTCTCACATATTCACATTGCAGAAACTGAAAGGGAGAGAACAATAATCATGCACACACACATGACAGGTACAGGTTAATAACTAGACTAACAGATTTGCACAGCAAAACCTGACAGGTACAGGATGATAAATGAATTTGCATATTTATAAATAAGAAGCTGATAGATACAGTTTATTAACTGCACTCTCAGATGCACAGAGCAGAATCTGACAGGGACAGGTTGGTAAATAACTCACATGCAGGTGGCAGTAAATTTCAGAGAAAGTTTGATAACTACACTCATATTCACAAAGCAGAAACTGACAGGAATAGATTGATTATGCTCCCAATTTCAAATCACATAAGTTGATGTGTACACTTTGATAACTATATTCACAGAGAAGAAACTCCCAGCGAGAGATTGATTACAAAACAAAAATTGGTGGAAAATTCACAGGTCTGGCAGCATTTCAGGGCCAGTGACTGGTCCTCAGAACTGACAGTGGCAAGGAAAATGCACACAATGTGGTCTCCTCTATGTTAGAGAAACTGAACGCAGAATGGGTGTCCACTTTTCAGAACGCCTACATTCTATCCAGACAAAAAGACCCTGAGCTTCCTGTTGCATGTCACTTCAACACACCACCCTGTACCCTGGCCAACATCTCGGTCTCAGGCTTGCTGCAGTGCTCTAGTGAAGCTCAGTACACGCTTGAAGAACAGCACCTTATTTGCTGCTTGGGAACTCGACAGCCTTCTGGACTCAGTATTGTGTTCTACAACTTTAGGACTTGAGCTCTCCATGTCATTACCCAAAACCCCACACCCCTTGTTAACACAGTCTGCTGCTGTACACCACCAATTGTGAGCCACTAACAGACCTTATTAAATAGCTATCCACCCTCTTAGTCTGACAGTTATCCACTCATTTGTCTGTCCTCGTGTTCTTCTCTTTCTTTGGATTCTATCTCCATCTGTCTTTTTCTCGGCACACTTCCACCCACCCTATCTTTTGTATATAAACTAATATTTTCCTAGCTACCACCAGAAAATACAGAAGTTTGAATACGCCACCCCAATTAACTCAAGAACAGCTTCTCTGCTGTTATCAGACTTTTGAATGTACTGCTCAAATTTTAAGGCGAAAGTGGGTACTGCAGATGCTGGAGCTTAAAGTCAAGATGAGGGTGGTGCTGGAAAAGCACAGCCGGTCAGGCAGCATCCGAGGACCAGGAAAATTGATGTTTCGGGCATTCCTGATGAAAGGCTTTTGCCTGAAATGTCGATTTTGTTTCCTGCTCCTCGGATGCTGCCTGACCTGCTGTGCTTTTCCAGCACCACTCTAATCTCGCTCAAATTTTAATGTTAATCTCTCTCTCTTTGCTGCTTTAATACTGTATTACAGATTCTGTTCTATTATCCTGATGCATTTTGTCTGGTATTATTTGCCTGTTAAGTACACAAAACAATACTTTTCATTGTATGTCAGTGCGTGTGAGAATAATAAATCAGATCAAATGAAACGGATAACTACACTCATATTCACATAGCAGAATCTAAGAGGTACCAGTTGATAACTACAGTCACACAAACTGACAGGAAACGATGAGTAAATACACTCAAAACACTGATATTACAGAGCCTGACAGGGAAAGAGTGATAATTAAACTCTCACATTCACAAAGCAGAAACGGATAGTGACAGGTGAAAACTCAGTTCACACATTCACATAGTAGAAATTGGAAAGATTGGCTATTACACAAACATATTCACCAAGCAGAAACTGACAGCTACAGATTGACATCTATATTTATGTATTCACACAGCAGAGTCTGAAAGATGCAGATTGACAGTTACACTCACTTTGACAAAGAAGAAAATGACAGGTAGAGAATGATAACTCTATTCCCACATTCACATCACTGAAGCTGACAGCTACAGTTTGATTAATATACCCACATTCACTGAGCAGAAGCTGATGGGTACTGCTCAATAACTGTATTCACATATTGACAGGGAAGAATCTGACAGGGACAGATTGGTATCTACACTGTCATATTGACATAGTAGAAACAGATTTACAATGACACTCTGGTGTCAAATAGCAAAAGCTGACAGATATTGTTTGATAATTACTCTCCCATACTGATATAGCTTAAACTTACAGGTAGAGATCAATATCTACATTCTCACAGAATAAACTGTTAGGTACAAATTGATGACTGCATTTAATATTCATATAGCAGAAACTGACAGGTAGAGACTAATATCGAAACTCGCATTCTCAAAACTGAAACTGACAGGTTCAGGTTGATAACTACACTCTCAGGCACACAGCAGAAACTGTTAGGGACAGATTGGCAAAGCAAACACGCACATTTGCAGGGCAGAA
Source organism: Chiloscyllium plagiosum (assembly GCF_037043375.1). Classification (NCBI taxonomy): domain Eukaryota; kingdom Metazoa; phylum Chordata; class Chondrichthyes; order Orectolobiformes; family Hemiscylliidae; genus Chiloscyllium; species Chiloscyllium plagiosum. Next base: position 11,480,832 of record NW_028270187.1, read on the forward strand.
ACTGACAGGTATATGTATATTGATAACTAAACTTGCATATCCACATCAGAGAAACACTAGGGACTGATCCTATTTATTTAAAATGTATGAAATGTATTTATCAACCAGTCCCTGGCAGTTTCCTTTATGTGGATACTGTGATGAGAAAATGTAAATATATTTACCAGAGTGTGACCGGGACAGATTGAATACTGCATTCACTCACATATTTGCACAGATTATACAGATAGATAATTACAATTTGATAAACTACACTCAGATATTCACAGAGCAGCATTTAACAGGTACATCTTGATAATTGTCTTCACACATTTACTGAGCAGGAACTGACAGGTATGGATAGATAAGGAAGCTTTCATATCCAGACAAACTTTAATATCCAGATGCCAGATTAACCATTTGTAGAGGTGTTGGTAAATATATGGTTATCAGTGAATTGGTACTTTTTTTTAATATAATCACCAAAGAGCAGCTCAGGCCAAGAAGAGGATCAGCCTGTGGTCCTGTTGGAATTGCTGTCTTGAAGAAAAAAAACCAGCCTAATTATTATTAAATTATTAGATTGACTTAATGTTGATTTCCAAACGATGTCTCTTCTGTCTTCCTCCAGACAATTACTTGAAGGACCAAGACACTGTAATATGTGCTCAGTACAAAGCCAAGTGTGATCAGTTCCTTCGAGAAAACAGCAGGTATGTTACTGCTGTCAGACTGAAGATCATCCTTTCCATTGTTATAGAGGAGATTGAATTAGCCACACATTGATTCATTTCCAGCGAGAAATTTTCAAATCAAGAGTTAAATATCACAGAGGAATTACATTTTTTTTACAATTACAGTGACCCTCCTGATTTTATAAACCTCTATAAGGTCACCTCCCAGCCTCCAACACTCCAGGGAAAACAGGTTTAGCCTCTTCAGCCTCTCCCTTTTGCTCAAACACTCCAACCCTGGTAACAATCTTACGAATCTTTTCTGAATGTTTCAAGTTTCACAACATCCTTCCAATAGGAAGGAGACCAGAATTGCACACAATATTCCAAAGCGTCTGAACCAATTAGCTATACAGCTGCAACATTATCCTATTGACCGGCGACTCCACTTTCAAGGAACTATGAACATGCACTCCATGGTCTCTTTGTTTAGCATTACTCCCCAGGACCTTAGCATTAAGTGTATAACCCCTGCCTTGATGTGCCTTTCCAAAATGAAGCACCTCAAATTTATCTGAATTAAACTCCATCTGCCACTGGTCAGCCCAGTGGCCCATCTGATCATGATCCTATTGTAATCCGAGGGAACCTTCTTTGCTGTCCACTACACTGCTAATTTTGGCGTCATCTGCAAATGTTTTATGTTCACATTCAAATCATTTATAAAAATAAGGAAAAGCAGTGAACCCAGCACTGATCCTGGTGGCACACTACTGATCACAGGTCTCCAGTCTGAAAGGTAGCCCTCCACAACCACCCTCTGTTTTCCACGTTCAAGTCAATTCTGTGTCCAAATTGCTAGTTCTTCCTGATTTTCATGTAAAGTACCCTTGCTAACAAGTCTACAATGAAGAAACTTGTCAAACATCTTACTGAAGTCCATATCAAACACATACACTACTCTTCACTCATCCATCTTCGAGTCAAAGAGATGTACAGCACAGAAACAGACCCTTCAGTCCAACTCGTCCAAGCCAACCAGATATCCCAACCCAATCTAGTCCCACCTGCTAGCAGCGGCCCATATCCCTCCAAACCCTTCCTATTCATATCCGCATTCAGAAGCTTTTTTAAAAGTTGCAATTTTACTGGCCTCCACCACTTCCTCTGTCAGTTAATTCCATACATGTACCACCCTCTGTGTGAAAATCTTGCCACTTAGGTCTCTCATATAACTTTTCCATCTCACCCTAAACCTATGCCTTCTCGTTCTGGACTCCCCCATCCCAGGGAACATAAAACTTGTCAATTTATCCTATCCATGCTCCTCATAATTTTATAAACCATTGTAAGGGCACCCGTCAGTCTCCGATGCTCCAGGGAAAACAGCCCCTGCCTATTCAACGTGTCCCTATAGCTCAAATCCTCCAACCCTGGGAACATCCATGCAAATCCTTTCTGAACCCTTTCAAGTTTCACAACATCCTTCTGATAAGAAGGAGACCAGAATTGTATACAATATTCCAATAGCGGTCTAACCAATGTCCTGTACAGCTGCAACATGTACTCAATACTCTGACCAATAAAGGAAAGCATATGGAACGCCGTCTTCAATATCCCATCTACCTGTGACTTTACTTTCAAGGAAATATGGACGTGCACGCCGAAGTCTCTTTGTTCAATAACACTCCCTCGGACCTTACCATTAAGTGTATAAATCCTGCTAAGATTTGCTTTCCCAAAATGCAGCACATTGCATTTATCTGAATTAATTTTCATCTGTCACTCTTCAGGCCATTGACCCATCTGATCAAGATCCTGTTTGTAATCTGAGGTAACCTTTTTCGCTGTCCACTACACTTCCAATTTTGATGTCTTACCTCCATTGCTCACATCCAAATCATTTATGTAAATGAAGAAAAGTAGTGGACCCAGCACCGATCCTTGTGGCACTCCACTGGTCCCATGCCTCGAGTCTTAAAAACAACCCTCTACTACTGCTTTCTGTCTTCTACCTTTTGAGCCAGTTCTGTATCCAAATGGCTAGTTATTCTGTATTCCATGAGTTCTAACCTTGCTTACCAGTCTCCCATAGGGAAATCCTCTTCGTTCCTACTTCCAAAAATTCAGTGGAGTTTGAGAGTCATGGTTTCTCATGCACAAAACTATGTTCATTGTCCCGAATCAATCCTTGCCTTTCAAAATACGTGTAAATTCTGTCCCTCAGGATTCCCTCCAACATCTTGCCCAACACCAATGGCAGGCTTACCAGCCTAAAGGTCCCTGACTTTTCCTTACCACCTTTCTTAAATAGTAGCACCACCACGTTAGCCAAACTCTAGTCTTCCAGCGCCTCACCTGTAACTATCTATAATAAAAATATCTCAGCAAGGGACACAGCAATCACTTCCGTAACCTCCCACAGAGTTCTAGAGTACGCCTGATCAGGGTCTGTGGATTTATCCACTTTTATGCGTTTCAAGACATCCAGGACTACTTTTGTGTGTAATATGGACATCTTTCAAGATGACACCATCTATTTCCCCACATTCTGTAACCTCCATGTCCTTCTCCACATTAAACAGTGATACAAAATACTCATTGAGTGTCTCCCCCATCTTCTGTGGCTCGACACAAAGGCCTTCTTGCTGACCTTTGAGGGACCCTAATCTCTCCCTAGTTACCCTTTTGTCCTTAAATGTATTCTTAAAATCCCTAGGGATTCTCCTCAACCGTATTTACCAAAGCTAACTCATGCCCCCTTTTTGCCCTCCTGATTTCCCTCTCGAGTATACTCCTACTGCCTTTTCCTCTTCTAAGGATTCACTCGATCTCTGCTGTCTATACCTGACATACGTTTCCTTCTTTCTCTGGACCAAAACCATAATTTCTCCATCATCCAGCATTCCCTACACTTTCCAGACTTGCCGTTCACCCTAATAGGAACAGACTGTCACTGGACTCTCGTTATCTCATTGTGAAGGTTTCCCATTTTCCAGCCATCACTTTACCTGTGAACATCTGCCACTAATCAGCTTTTGGAAGTTCTTACCTAATATTGTCAAGCCCATTGACATTTACACCATTTTTCAAGAGGTTTAGACTGAATTCTTATCTGAAATATATGCCCAAGAAGGCATTAAATTTACATTTAATGTGACTTTTTGGAGTTAAAGTCAAGATGGAAAAGAAAATCCGACTGTAGCATAATTTCAAAAACCATATATAACATAGATGTTAAATACAGAGATAGAAGGAAACCAGACAAAAGTCACCAATTTATAGGATGAAATAGTGTTATTAATTTATTAGTGATTGGGCAGGACAGAGTTAACCCTTTAATGAATAGTTGTCACATACAGTCACATGACAATTAAATAATGTGAATTCCAAACACCCATTCTGTGCCAAAACCTGACAATTAAATCTGCAGATGCTCCAGGCTGGAAACAAAAGGAGCAGTTGCTGAAAAAGAACTCAGCATGTGTGGAGAGAAAGCAGAGTTAATGTTTTGGGATCAGTAACTGTTATTCAGAACTGCGTTTCTCGAGGAATTTCTGTTTTATTCCTGACAATATAGAATAAATACTGCAGGCACACACAGACACATAAACACACACACAAAGCAACTGACGTAATTCAGAATTAGTTCAAAATACAAACACCATAACTGCAGAGCAGGACTAACAGTTATGGAGTTCCATATATACTTCAGGCAACAGAAAATGATACAATCAAGATGAATATCACTCTCTCATGGAGTCATTGTGGTCTGCAGCAGTCAGAGACATCCAGTTAACAATTCTACTCCCACTCAGACAGCATTCCATTTCCATAAATGTATCATGGTGGCAGAGGAGCTGCCACTCCCACCTTTATCATAACATCATTCTCCATTTCTCCAACTTGCAGGAACAGATTTTTTTTATGCCTCTATCTTCATCAAAAAGGCAACTGTTGTAGACTCGCCAACTTTAAGGGCATTTAAATGGTCATTGGATAAACATATGGATGAAAATGCAATAGTATACTGCACTGTCATGTTCTATGTTCTATTATCTCACTAAATCTTTCCTACCCCATTGTTTCAAAGTAACTTTCATTTTCTACAAATAGCCCTGCATTTCTATGAAGTCTGATATAAGACACACAAAAACTCAATCCCATTTTCTCAAGTACTCAATGTGATCACATAATCATAATTTGAAACAATGGAGTAGGAAAGATTTAGAGAGATAATAGAACATAGAACATGACAGTGCAGTATACTATTGCATTTTCATCCATATGTTTATCCAATGACCATTCAAACACCCTTAAAGTTGGCGAGTCTACTACAGTTGCAGGCAGAACTTTTCATGCCCCGACCACTGAGTAAAGAAACTACCTCTGACATCTGTCTTATATTTATTGTCCCTCAATTTAAAGCGATGTCCACTGGTGCTAGCCAACACCATCAGAGGAATAAGGCTCTCACAACACACACTTTCTAACCCTCTGATTATTTTAAGTGTCTCTTATTAAGTCACCTCTCAACCTTCTTCTCTCTAATGGAGTCTGAAGTCCCTCAGTCTTTCCTCATAAGACATTCCCTCCAGACTAAACAACAGCCCAGTAAATCACCTATGAACCCTTTCCAAAGCTTCCACATCCTTACTGTGATGTGGGGACTAGAACTGGATGCAATTTTCCAAATGCGGCCACACCAGAATTTTATAGAGCTGCACCATGACCTCATGGTTCCAAACCTCAATCCCTCTCCCAATAAAAGCTAACTACCGTATGCCTTCTGAACAACCCCATCAACCTGGGATCAATGTACATGTACACTGAGATCTCTCTGCTCATCTACACTACCAAGAACCTTACCATTAGACTAGTACTCCTTCCAAAGTGAATTATCTCACACTTTTCCACACTAAACTCCATTTGCCACCTCTCAGCCCAACTCTGCAGCTTATCTATGTACCTGTGTAACCTGTAACATCCTTCAGCACTGTCCACAACTCCACTCTAATTATGGAGAACCCAATAACGAACCCAATTCCTCTCTACCCCCCCCTCCCCCACCAAGTAACAGGGACAGACTCTTTGCCAGAGACCTGTACCCTGTGGCTTACTGCTGGTAAGTTTTCTCCCTCCGCCCATCAATAGTACCCAAAACAGTATATTTGTTATTAAGGGGAATGGCCACAGGGGCTCCTTCCCCTTCAGTCCCCTGACTGTAACCCATTGGCCATTTTTCTAGTACCTGAGGTGTGACTATGTCTTGGTAACTCCCCACAAGATAACGTAGATTACTAAAGCTGCTCATTTTTCTTTTTACAAGAAGAATTCAAAAGTTTCATTCTTCAAAAAGTTTAGTTTGGCTGTTCCAATTTGCACCACAGCATGAGAGAAAATCACTGCTTCCTCCTGCCCTCTGTAGAGCCACACAAGTGCCCCAATCATGGTGAGCACCATCACAATACAGTGCAGGGTAATTAACACCTACCTTTACTTCAACAATCTTCAAGTGCACTGAAAAACAAATATTAATTATGACCTTTGTCGGGTGGGCCAACAAGTGACAGATTCAGTTTCATTTAGATACATGTGAGGTGTTAGATTTTGATTCAGGCAAACCAGGGCAGGACTTATACACTTAATGGTGGGGCCTTGGCAAGTGTTGCTGAACAAAGATACTGAGGGGTGCAGCTGCATATTTTCTTGAAAGTAGAGTTGTAGGTAGGCAGGGCAGTGTAGAAAGCATTTGGCATGCTTTTCTTCATGGTCAGAACATTGAGTGTAGGAGTTGGGATGTCATCTGGTGGCTGTACAGGATATTAGTGATGCCACTTGAGATTGCGTACAACGTTCATCACCCTTCTCCAGGAAGGATGATGTTAAACTTTAGATGCTGTAGAAAAGATTTACAAGGATGTTATAGCGATATAGAGTCATGCAGCATAGAAACAGATCCTTCAGCCCAACATGTCCATGATGTCCAACAAACACCAAATTGCATTCATCCTATTTATCTGCACTTGGCCCACAGCTGACTATGCCCTGGTTTCTTAAGGGCATATCCAGATGCTGCTTAAATTCTGAGAGAGTATTCCATCACACTCTCAGGCAGCACAATCCAAACTTTACCCACCATCAACATCAAACTATTTTTCTCAGATATTCTCTAAACTGCTTTCCCCACAACTTCAACTTTTGCCCTCTGGTCTCAGACACGTCTGCCAAGGGGAGAAGGATTCTCACAATCTACTCCATCTGCATCATTCACAATTTAGTATATCTCAGTCAGATCCTCCCTCAACCTCCTCTGCTCCAAGGAAAGCAAACCCAGCTCAAACGGTCTCCCCTTTTAATGGAGACTTTCCAACCCACTGCATCCTCTCCAGCCAATCCCATCCTTCTAATTGTGTGGCAATCAGAACTGCACACAGTATTTGATCTGTTTTATAAAGTTGGAATAAGACTTCCTTGCTCTTATATTCCACAGCTCCAGAAAACATTCTGTATGCCGCCTTCAGCTGCCTGTCTGCCTATGCTGACACCTTCTGAGATCTATAGACTTGTACACCAAGGTCCCTTTGTTCCTCAGTACTCCCTCGGGACCAATCCTTCATTGTGTAATTCTTTCCCTTATTAGAACTCCCAAAATGCATTACCTCACATTTATCAGGATTTAAATTCTATCTGCCATTGCTCTGCCCAATGTACTCATACTGTAGCCTGAGACCATCCCCCTCACTGTCAATAATGCCACCAATTTTCATGTCATAGAACAAAGAACAATACAACACAGAAACAGGTCCTTTGCACACCAAGATTGTACTGAAATATTTAATACTTCCACACGAAAAATTCATTTTCAGGCTTACTGATTATATTTTCTATATTCACATCCAATTGTTAATATGTACTTAACAAGCAGCAAGGGTCCCAGCACTGATCCCTGTGGTTCACTGCTGGTCACAGGCTTCCAGTCACAAATGCATAATAGTTTTCACCCTGTCTGCAAGCTAATTTCAGCTCCAGTGCACTTAAGACTCCAAGACCCAAGCTTGGACCAGTCTTTTATAATGGGACTTTGGCCTTGTCAAAGGCTATTGGGGTGGCCTGTATCTGGCCAGAAGTGAGTGGCTCATGTCTGTTAACACAAACTGGCTGAGAAGTGGAAAGTAAAATTAAGCAGCAGGCTGTGAAACAGAATGGCAGGCAGAAACTAAGGCATACAGCCGACTCACTCAGGCAGAATGATACCATTGAACAAGTCACTCCAAGGACCCAGCCAGTTCCCATTCAAAACAGTTCTGACAAGCAGACCAAAGGTCTGATAAATGAGTAATTCCAGCCACATGAAATGAAAGGGTAATTGTCCCAGTTAATGAACAATCACCAGGTGCTAGTAACAGCCCATTAATGCCCTAAAACAGCCGAGGGTGCAACAGCTTAAGTTATCTTTTGTACTCAGTTTCTTGAATTAAGGAAAAGGTTCTCGTAAAGAGTCTTACCATCATCACCGTAGTTTTCAGCATAAAAAAAGGTGCATAATACCAAAGCATAAAGAGGAAAAGAAGCATTTAAACCTGGAAGTGAAGGTTAGCTAGCTTTAAGTAATGCTTTCTCTTCTGCCAGTACAAAATAGATTGCTCACAGCCTATTAATCAGAGTGCTAACAATTGGGGCAAATAAATTTACACTTTGTAGCTAACTTTGTATAACAAAAATTAAAATTACAAGTCGATGGCAAGTAAGTCAAAACAAACTGTCCTTTGATTTTTCTTCATATGTTTCCCACTGCCCTAATTATATCAGAGGAGCAATTGAACTTGATAAAATGGAATACAATGAATAACAACATTCAAGCTGTCCTGAGAGACAAGCTAGCCTGAGAGAAACCTGAAGGTGTATCGCAAATAACTTTGGAATGTGAATGAATAGAAAGATCGCAAGACCTTGAGATTAGTTTCCGTGAAACTGAGAGGTCGGGGATCCTGGGATTTTCCAAAGAAATGCCCACCATTGATTAGGTGTCTCATTGAATAGGGTATGCAAGGTAAGATCATTGTAATCAAGTTTATGATTATAAATTTTCTGATAACAAAAAAATATTGCTTTTTATTGTAAAATCAGAGTGTGTCATGGACCTCTGTTCTGAGGCCAGTCTCCGAGGACAATCCTTTGGCCCTCTGCCTGCGCTAACCAGGTTCTGGTTGAATAAACACCGTCCACTTGCTTGAATCCTGCCTGCCTGCCGAGTCTTTCATCCCCAGTCGGAGGTTATGCTCTGACAAAGGCCTTACAGAAGTCCGTGTAAACCACATCAACTGCACTACTCTCATCAGTATGTTTCATTGCCAGGATTGGAGGATTTGAATTATAGAGTCATAGAGATGTACAGCATGGAAACAGACCCTTTGTTCCAACCAGTCCATGCTGACAAGATATCCCAACCCAATCTCTTCCCACCTGCCAGCACCCGGCCCATATCCCTCCAAACCCTTCCTATTCATAAACCCATCCTGATGCCTCTTAAATGTTGCAATCGTGCCAGCCTCCACCAATTCCTCTGGCAGCTCATTCCATACCCGTACCACCCTCTGTGTGAAAATTTAGATTAGATAACATTACAGTATGGAAACAGGTCCTTCTGCCCAACAAGTCCACACCGACCCGCCGAAGCGCAACCCACCCATAACCCTACATTTACCCCATACCTAACACTATGGGCCATTTAGCATGGCCAATTCACCTGACCTGCACGTCTTTGGTTGTGGGAGGAAACCGGAGCACCCGGAGGAAACCCACGCAGACACTGGGAGAACGTGCAAACTCCACACAGTCAGTCGCCTGAGGTGGGAATTGAACCCGGGTCTCTGGCGCTGTGAGGCAACAGTGCTAGCCACTGTGCCACCGTGCCACCCACCTAAGGTCGCCCCTTAGGTCTCTCATATCTTTCCCCTCTCACCCTAAAACTATGCCCTCTAGTTCTGGACTCCCCAACCCCAGGGAAAAGACTTTGCCTATTTACCCTATCCATGCCCCTCATAATTTTGTAAACCCCTGTAAGGTCACCCCTCAGCCTCCGACGCTCCAGGGAAAACAGCCCCAGCCTGTTCAGCCTCTCCCTATAGCTCAAATCCTCCAAACCTGGAAACATCCTTGTAAATCTTTTCTGAACCCTTTCAAGTTTCACAACATCAGAATGCAGAGACCAGAACTGCACGCAGTATTCCAACAGTGGTCTAACCAACGTCCAGTACAGCCACAACATGACCTCCCAACTCCTGTACTCAGTACTCTGACCAATAAAAGAAAGCATACCAAACGCCTTCTTCACTATCCTATCTACCTGCGAATCCACTTTCAAGGAGATATGAACCTGCATTCCAAGGTCTCTTTGTTCAACAACACTCCCTAGGACCTTACCATGAAGTGTATAAGTCCTGCTAAGATTTGCTTTCTCAAAATGCAGCACCTTACATTTATCTGATTTAAATTCCACCCGACACTTCTCAGTCCTTTGAGTTATAGGGAGAGGCTGAACAGGTTGTTGCTTTATTGCCTGGACTGTCGGAGAATGAGGTGTGGCCTTTGTACTGATTGAAAAAATCATGAGGGGCATGATAGGGTGATAGTGAAGGTCTTTTTCTGAATGTGGGTGCATGCAAAAATAGGGGGCACAGTTTAAATTGTGGAAAAAAGATTCAAAAAGGACCTGAGGGGTTACTTTATCACAGAGGATGGTGCTTGCATGGAATGAGCTACCAGAGGAAGTGGAGGTGATGGGTACAACTACAGCATTTTATAGGCACCTGGATACGTGTAAGAATAGGAACAGTTTAGAGGGATATTTGCCAAATGGGACTAGCCATGATGTGGAGGTACCAGCGTTGGACTGGGGTGGACAAAGTTAAGAATCACACAACACCATTTTATTGTACAGGAGGTTTATTTGGAAGCACTAGCTTTCAGTGCACTGCTCCTTCATCGCTCTGAAAGCTTGTGCTTCCACGTAAACCTGTCGTAGAATGACCTGGTGTTGAAATTTTTAACTTAAATGGGACTAGGTCAGATTAGGATCTCTGCTCAGCACGAACAACTTGGACCAAAGGATCTGTTTCTGTGCTGTATAACTGTATGACACTGAAGGCCACACCTTGATATCATTACTCCCAGTTAGACTCTGCACTATCGGAGTTGACTCTGAAGAACAGCACAGAACCTTTCTGTGACAATGTGTTGTGGTTTCACTTGCCTGTGAATCTTACAGACACAAACAGTCAAAGAAAATAAGGTCTTTCCCATTCACTTCAGGAAACATGAACTGAAAACTCTCTCCTTTGCTAACTGGCTGTCCACTTCACAGCAAGCATTTAAACTGCTCAGTAACACAATGCAGGAAGATTGAAGCAGGATCAATCAAGTGTGGGCATCCTTCCTATATCCTGTTTCTTTCAAAAATGTTTTTTCTACATAAAATCAGTGCATGTACACAACAGCCTGCGTAGTAAAGTTTAAATTTTCGTTTCCAAGTTTTTCACTAGACAGCATGGCTCTAATCTGTTCACAGTCTGTCACATCTGAGCAGAGTTTTGAAGGACAATAAGCCAAATCCATAGTCCCATTGAATAGCACAGACTGACAGGTAAATAGTAATTTCTAAGCACACAAACCTTACAAGTAAATGGAAGAAACAAGGTGAGTTCTGCACTCGCAAAAGAACAAACAGTTGCAGACTGCACCAGTTATTGTGCTTATTCATGTCATGAAGGACTTGAAGGAAACTGATAATTTCTGGACAGAACAAAGAGTGAGATGGTGCCAATACACAGTGGGTACAAAATTACTTGCAACATACAGAAATACTGTCAGGTTAATAGGTCTATAGGTAAAAATAGAAAAGTCATGACCCCAAAGATGTCACAGGTGGGAGAACGAGCATTTCATTAAACAAGTTATCCAGGACAGGGTGACAGTGAGATATGTCAGTCCCAGTGTACAAGTCAACTTCCTATAGAATTAAAATACATGGTATCACCTTGGTCAAGAAGTAAATTCTACTTGTTTATTAGAAAATACTGAACCTATTGCTTGTTCACAATGTATTCCACTTAAGTAGGGAAAAAATAAAAATTCAGACTAATTATTCATTCAATTACCTCACCATGGTTTAAACTTGCTATCTGACTCACTGACTATATGTAATTCATGTATCAATTCTTTTTGTCCAAACTGGAGGAACTAAATAGCAGGCCAAGTGCCAGATTGAAACAAATATTGCAATTTAATTTGTTTCCAAAAGGAGAAAACAGAACACATCTCAGACAAAATGACTGAATAAATACTTTGTTTTCAAGTGGTCCAAAGGAAAATCAAACATGAAAAGGTACACATTTAAACAGATACACAGAGATTATTGGACACTGAATGAAAAAACTTTCATATTCAAAGTACACATTCAGACCAGAAACTGACCAATCCAGAAAATAGCTTACAATCAAACCGGGCCATCGAATAAAAGTTGTGGAAATTATCCAAACTGCTTGAGAGTGTCAGAGACTGACAATGGTCTAAAAAGTCTCACTTTCATTTACAGTACATAGAATTTCTCCAGTGCAGATAGAGGTCATTTGGTCCATTTGCCTGCAACAACTCGTCAAAGCGTATCCAACCCGGATATAGACCCCACCCTAATCCCCATATCCACATATTTACCATAGTTAACCCACCTAGTCTGAATATTACAGGGCAATTTACCATCACTAATCCAGCTAAGCTGTACATGTTTGGACTGTGGAAGGAAACTAGAGCACCCAGAGGAAACTGTTTTGAAGATGTGGGTGTACTGTACCTTTAAGAAAGTTATCAGCCAGTAGAACTACCAGACATCACCAAGTGTTCTGAAAACAAAAAGTAACATTTGGTCGAACGGAAGTAGCTGTTTGCCTGGAGACAAAAACATTTGAATCAACCAATCAGTTTAAATTAAATCCTGAAAATATCAAATTCCAATCCAGTTCGAATTGAGTACATTGACAATCTTAAAAGCCAATGACACCGTCCGATGCTCTGGAGGTATAAAACCAGGGAAAATTGAACAGTTGGAAAGAGAATTGCCAAGCCACCAGCATGTAAAAAGACTGCCTGAAAAATAGCTCTCTTAAAGGTCCATTCATCATTAAGTAACCTGTGAAGCAGTATCCCCAAGAAGAACAAAAGACAGGAATACAGAAAAGAACCGAAGGCTGCCTGGTTTTGAGAAAAGAAGTTTTGTTTTGTAAATCTTAATCAGGAGTTCTATCAGACTAGTATTATAGAAGATAGGTTAGAAGAAGGAGTTGTAAATAGTTTTTAGTTAATCACTCTCTGCTATATTTGAAGAAATAAAGTTGTTAATCTTTACTTTACCTCGTTCTTGGCTTATCATTTTTCCACAGATTACTGCATGGGATAAACCTTTTCTGTGTTGCTGGTTTTAAATTAGTTTACCCTGTGCCATAACAAAACCAGTGCAGAGGTGGGGAGCATGTCTGAGTGCAGTTTGCACAAGGAGCCAAGGCTAGTACTGAAACTGGGTGCCTGGCAACATAGAGTCAGAGAGATGTACAGCACGGAAACAGACCCTTCGGTCCAACTCGTCCATGCCAACCAGATATCCCAACCCAATCTAGTCCCAGCTGCCAGCACCCGGCCCATATCCCTCCAAACCCTTCATATTCATATACCCATCCAGATGCCTTTTAAATGTTGTAATTGTACCAACTTCCTCTGGCAGCTGACTGCATACAATGTAATTATATGACTTATTTATAAATATATGGCTGGCTGCGAGTGTAAATAAACTTGGCATTCGGAAACCTTTGGGGATGCTCCATTATGCGCGCGCGCAAAACAAGGTCACGCAATGCTCGGTTTCACGCGCCGGAGGCATGCAGGGAGGTCACGTGATGCTCTGTTTCACACACCGGAGGCATGCAGGGAGGTCACGTGATGCTCTGTTTCATGCTCTGGAGGCGTGGAAGGGCAAGACAGGGTCACGTGGTACTCCGTTTCGCGGGCAAAACAAGGTCACGTGGGGTCGGACATCCGGGAACGCAAGGAGGCGGAGAATGGAGTCAGATCAACAGCCAATCAGAAGACAATCCCACCTCAGTGATTGCATGACGTTTTTTATTATATAAAAAGACTGGGTCAGGGACAGAAAGGTGTGGGATTTTCTGAACTGACACACTATATAGTTTGTCAGGGACAGAAAGGTCTAGACCCAGAGCTCTGCATGCTTTATCCACTTACTGCTAAAATAAACTAAAAGTGTGAGACCAAATATCTTCTGCTATTGCTTCATTTAAAGAACATGCAGGACTTGGCTCACACATAGAAGAAAATAAGTTGGTAGATTGAGCCAAAGTCCAACAATTTGGCGACCCCAACGTGATGAAGACGGAGAAGTGACAGAAAAATAGAAACAATGGACAACTGATGTCTGATGACAACAACAAGCGGCGCTGCATAAAAAAAAAGTGAGCAGACACCTGTTTATATCGAAGTTCTGCAATTGGAAATACTAAATTGATTGTTGTCATTATACTGCAAGTGTCCTAGTAATAGTAAGTGGATAAAGTATTGATATAGTACGTACAGGTTTAAAGTCCCTTGGGGTTAGAGTCCCCATAAAAGCAACAAAGTTTGATACGTACAGGTTTAAATTCCCTTGGGGTTAGAGACCCCATAAAAGCAATAAGGTACGTATGGGCTTAAAGTCCCTTGGGGTTAGAGTCCCCATAAAAGCAACAAAGTTTAATACGTACAGGTTTAAAGTCCTGTGGGGTTAGAGTCCCCATAAAAGCAACAAGGTACATAAATGTGAGGAGGTTTAAAGTCCATTGAGCAGGATCTCATAAAAGCAATGCTCACAAATTGTGGTGTATGATTGTGTTGTATGTTTTAAAGCTTATATTGGGGAATGTACGGAGGGTGGCAGAAAAGCCAGTAGTGTCTTGAAGACAGGGACGGTGGTGTCTCAGCGAGAGAGAGTTGGCAGTGGAAACCTAACGGTGACACCAACGACACTGCTGATAAATCTCGCTGAAAGGGTCAGTTGCTCGGGTGTACTCCATACAAACTGACTGGCCATCAGATTTGTCTCTGATTGGGTTAGTTGCTCAGTTATATTATATCCAAACCAATTGACTGCTAGACGGGAGGATTAAAACAAAAATACGTAAAATGGAAGGGGAATTTGATAAAGAGTGTGAGGAATACGGAGGATGTTCTTTCGACTTAATGTTGCCTGTAAAACAGCAGTGAGGTAAAGCTAGAAGTCAGTTAGTTACTGGGCTTGCAAAGGACAAACAAAAAACAATGATGGAGAAATATGATAAGATTTGGGAAGAATTACAACAACAGGGCAAAGTCCCTAAAGATGAGGAGAGGGAGAAATTGTCACCGTTTTTAGGAAAAGCAGAAGAGCAAGCTAAATTAGAAGTTGAAGAGCACATGAAGGGAAAGAAAGGGTCAATATTAGTTAGAAGAAAGTGGACAAAAGAAGGCGAGGAGAAAGAAGAGAGGAGGATTCATTTGCACAACATGACGTTAGCCTGTATGGCAGTAGAAACATTACAACAGAGGGTAGGTGGTGCCTCTAAGACAAAACTGGCAAAGGAGACAGAAAAGGCAGGACTATCCGCGCCATTATATTCTAAATCGCCTGGGGTACAATCACCGCCCCCATATCCTGTATCACAAATGCCACTTATGTATGTTCAAGAAGGGGTTTTAGATGTGCAAGAAGTAGGAACGAGAGAGTAAGAAGCAGTAAAAGAGAGACTGGCGGAAGCAGTAGAAGAAAGCATCAGAAAGGTAGAAAAACTAACACTAGAAGCTGAACGGAGAGTTAAAGAAGTGGAGGAGGCAAGCAGGGTGATAATGATTCACAGCAGAAACAAAGAACAGCCGAAACAAGGGAGACATTCATTATTGGAAGAGCCAGATGCTCACTCGACACCGTATTGTGTTGAGAGCGGAAGGAGGGGAAGATTACATAGGTCAGCTCAGTTACTAGATGACAGGTTCTCAGACAGGAGAAGGAGAGATTTGAGGGACGAGCGAGATAGAGACAAATTGGATGGGGGGGTGGGGAGAGTCTGAAAATAGTACAGATATTGAGGACGAAGAATCCCTGACAGAGGATGACCCACACACTTACCCCGTCACTTTGAAAGGCTCACTCACAATGCATACCGAACATGGTCCTCCAATGAAGCCCCTACCTGAAGCAAGTTACAGCCTGCGTCACCGAGACACATTACGACAACCCGTACAGTATCAGCACCACCAAATGCCATTAATTTACAGAGGATCTTATTTGGGAGATGTTTATTAGCCCTCCACATTTACTGACATGAACTGCATCCTGGATAAAACGCCCCCACCCATGGAGGGAGGTGGGCCTTGGATGACTAAATTTTGCCAATATACACTAGGGTACAAGTTAGCTGTGGGCGATTGGAGAGAGCATTGTTGGGCAAGCAATTGAATATGTGGGAAATACAGCAGATTCAAGCGTCGGCGGGGACCACCTTACTACCTGATTCGGAACCGTTTGTGCAGCATGCCACCTGTGTGGGAAGGGCAATGAGGGATTGATTTCCAATTCCACCTGGAGCAATGCACTCGCTCACCTTCACAATGAAGGAGGGTGAGGATTTGCCTGCCTTTTTGGCGAGGTGTAAGGGCACGTGGACAGATACTGCGGGGAGCCATCCAGGGTCGGGTCACCAACAGACCACATTATTTAGGAATGCCGTTATGGCAGGGATGCCTAAGGAGGTAAAAGAGGCAATGGAGAGTAATCCTGATATCCCAGGTTGTTCTACAGAACAGTGGGAGATACACTTGACACACTACATGAAGCGTTACAGGACAAAACAGGATGAAGATAAACAGAGCAACGAGTCAGCTCAAGTGCAGTTGCTGAAGTTACAGCTCGATGAAGCTAGAAGGGAGGACAGGAATTGATCCGAGGACAGTATGTCCACTCAAGTCATCCTCTTTTTCAATAGGCTGCTCAGCCTTACCAAGCCACAAATGCAGCTGCAGCCCTGGTGCAAGGAGAGTACCCCCAGACTATGCCGGATGGGCAGGGGTACGAATATTGACGGGGCCCGAGAATCCAGGGGCATGTGGCGTTGGCAGACCCCTATATGCAAATGAGGATAATGGACAAGAATCTGTCTTTTTTGGTTGACATGGGTTGAACTGACTGCAGAACAGTTGGAATGGTATGAGATGCCTGAAGAAGCTATACCTCATCTCACATTGGCTGTGCATGCTAACTATCAGGCCAAGGATCTGGGACCTATGTCCAAACGTATGATGGTGCTAACTGATTGGGTTTGGACTCAGCTTCCCGGTTTACAATATTCACATCAGAGGAAGCCTACAGCATTATGTATCGGACAACTGACAAGGTACTGCTGGAACATAGGCAGACTGAAAGGTTTTGTGGCAGGGAGAAAACACACCATCCACAGGCTGCAGCGATGCTTGACACTCTACCAGACATCTTGTGGTCAGCAGGTTCAACGGACGTTGGTCACTACAAACACGTCACACCGATCACATTCGATTTAATTGACCACACTCCAATTTGGCAGAGAGAATATTCACACAAACCAGAGTCTGAATCCGGTGCTGACACAATTGAAGGACTGTTAGCGGCAGGGGTGCTAGAACCCTCCCAGTCAGCCTGGAACACTCCTATTTTACCTGTAGAGAAGCAGAATACCGGTAAATATCGGATGGCGCATGATCTTAGACGGATTAACAACGTCGTTTCTACTCCAACAGTTCCAGTTCCAAACCCCTACACTGCAATGTCTGTCCTGACCCCTGACCATAAGTGGTTCTCGTGCATTGATCTGGCCAAGGCGTTCTTCTGTTTGCCCTTAGCTGATCATTTGAGGGACATTTTTTCGTTCACCTATAAAGGCCAGCAACTACGTTATACAAGGGTCCCTCAAGGGTTCATTTTGTCGCCGGGGGTGTTTAATCAGGTACTGAAACAGCAGCTGAAGGACCTGACACTCCAAAAGGGGGTGATATTGATCCAGTATGTGGATGACATTCTTTTGGCGGCACCCGACCATGTTTCTTGTCTGGCAGCCACAAAGACGTTGCTGCTTCGTATGTATAAAGTCGGTTTCAAAGTCTCACGGGCTAAATTATAATGCTGCAGACAAACGGTGTCTTTTTTGGGTAGAGTGATTTCCATTAAGGGGACAGATGTCTCTACATCCCATAGATCCTCCATTCTGCATCACACCGAACCAGTCACTGTAAGAGACATGCTCTCATTTCTTGGGTTGGCAGGATACAGCAGACGATTCGTTGCATCATATGGGGAGCTCACTTTCCCTCTCAGAGCCATGGTCAATGAGCAAGGCATGAGAAATTTGTCGGCCCATTTGCAGTGGACCACGGAGACAGACGAAAGTTTCATATCTCTTAAACAGGCCCTAACGCGGACTGCTGATTTAGCGGTCCCGGATTACAAAGAGTCATTTTTTCTCGATATTTCTGAAACATTACACACAGTAAATGGTGTTCTTTTTCAGAAAAAAGGGGGAGGCAGGCAGGTGCTGATGTATGTAAGTGTTATCCTTGACCCAATCGAGGACAAACACCCTCCATGTACAAGAGGAGGGGTAGCAAAAATTCTCCAAAAGGTAGCACATATAGTCATGGGTCATTCACTAACAGTACTGACGACAAATAGTATAGTGGCCTATGTGAACTCAACAGCCTTTACAATGACGTCACTGCGGCAAACCAGGTTAGAGAAAATCCTGAATGCACCACATATAGGAATTAACATGGCTGACAACATGGGAGAAGGAGAGCCACACATGTGTGAGGAAAGGATACAGAGAGACATCAAAGTTAGGGCAGACTTACAGGCAATTACGCCAGTAGACCCAGAAGAAGTGCTGTTCACAGATGGTTGCTGTTACAGACATCCAACTGAAGATCTTAAAGTGAGGGATTTGAGGAAGTGTTGACAGGAAAAGTGACAGGCAAAGAATCAGCCCAGTTGGCTGAACTACAGGCAATGATTGCTGCGTTAGAATGGTCAGAGGGAAAAAGAGTAAATATCTACACCGACTCTGCATATGTGGCAGGGGCTATACAGGTAGAACTCAGTCAATGGATTAGAGCAGGATTCTTAGCAGCAGCAAAAACCCCAATTAAACATGAAAAAGATATGAAAAGATTAACGGAGGCCCTAATGAAACCTGCGGAAGTGGCGGTGGTCAAGTGTAGAGGACATGATAAAGCGAAGAGCAATCAAGAAGCCGACTCAGCAGCAAAGAAAGCAGCAGGGTATACAGCATAGTATATAATGGTGCAAACAGAGAGAACAGTGTATGACCTGCTGCCTGCCTGTGATGCAAATGTGTTAATCAAAGAGCAGCAGAAAGCCTCTCCTCATGAACTGACAGTTTGGAGAGAGAGAGGGGCCACAGATTTAGAAGGGATTTGGAGGTCACTGTACGGTAGACCAGTCCTACCCCCAGGTTTGATAGCTTCCATGCTCCAGGAAGGTCATGGGTTGATACATTGTGGAAAAACACAGATGCAGAGGTGTCTGACACATTAGCGGCATCCGTTCCTGCCAGCAATGATTGAAAATTACATCAGAGAATGTACAACGTGTACAGAATACAATGTGAGAACAACAGTGAAACCACACGAGGGAAAATTCCCTCTCCCAAGAATGCCAGGTCAGGAAATAGTGATTGAGTACACTGACATGATAGAGAGAGTAAACGGATACCGGTACCTTTTGGTAGCAGTGGATGCATACACTGGTTGGCCAGAAGCGATACCTGCGAAAAAGGAAGACGCAAAAACAGTGATCAAATTTTGGATAAACCAATACATTCCAATGCATGGGTTTCCAAAGAGAGTCAGGTCAGATAATGGCACACATTTCAAGAACAAAGACCTGTAAGAAGTTGAAGAAGCTTTAGGACTGAAACATGCGTTTGGAACAGTGTACCATCCTCAGTCACAAGGAAATGTGGAAAGAATAAATCAGTCCATAAAAGGAAAAATAGGAAAAGTGTGTGCCCAAACAAAGTTAAGTTGGGTGGAGGCCCTACCCTTTGCTTTACTGTCCATTAGAAGTTCAGTAAACTCCATCATAGGGTTTAACCTGTACGAGCTAACAACAGGGCAGCAGTTCCTGGGACCAGGAGCTGGAATACAGATGTTAGAGGGAGGAGGAGCCTCTCTAAGGTACAAACCTTACTATGATCAACTAACAGCTTTGGTGTCAGCTTTCTCCAAACAGGTTGGATTGGAAAAGGGGGACAGGTGCCACCTACCACGGACTGGGTCCTGCTGAAGGTGATCATACGGAAGTGGTCGGAGCCAAGGTGGACAGGACCTAACAGGGTGGTGGAGGGGACACCCCATGCGGTCAGACTGCAGGGGGTAATCATCACAGCAATTGAAGGGAAGGCTCCCCCACCCTACCAGATGGAGATGGAAACCATGGCTCCGGCAAGAAGGGAAAACTATGTATCAGAGAGCCAATGTGATGTATAAAACTGGTTTGTTGGTCTCATTTTCATGAGACCAAAAGGGGGACTTGTAAATATATGACTTACTTATAAATATATGGCTGGCTACGAGTGTAAATATACTCGGCATTCGAAAGCCTTTGGGGATGCTCCGTTATGCGCGCGCGCAAAACAAGGTCACATGATGCTCTGTTTCACGCGCCGGAGGCATGCAGGGAGGTCACGTGATGCTCTGTTTCACGCGCCGGAGGCGTGCAAGGAGGTCACGTGGTCCTCCGTTTCACGGGAAAAACAGGGTCAAGAGGTCCTCCGTTTCGCGGGCAAAACAGGGTCACGTGGTACTCCGTTTCGCGGGCAAAACAAGGTCACGTGGGGTCGGACATCCGGGAACGCAAGGAGGCGGAGAATGGAGTCAGATCAACAGCCAATCAGAAGACAATCCCACCTCAGTGATTGCATGACGTTTTTTATTATATAAAAAGACTGGGTCAGGGACAGAAAGGTGTGGGATTTTCTGAACTGACACACTATATAGTTTGACATGGACAGAAAGGTCGAGACCCAGAGCTCCGTATGCTTTATCTACTTACTGCTAAAATAAACTAAAAGTGTGAGACCGAATATCTTCTGCTATTGCTTCATTTAAAGAACATGCAGGACTTGGCTCACACATAGAAGAAAGTAAGTTGGTAGATTGAGCAAAAGTCCGACAACATGCATCACCCTCTGAGTAAAATGGTTGCTCTTAGGTCTCTTTCATATCTTTCCCCTCTCACCCTAAACCTATGCCCTCTAGTCCTAGACTCCCCCATCCCAGGGAAAAGATCTTGTCTATTAACCCTATCCATGCCCCTCATGATTTTATAAACCTCTCAATTAATGACCCAACCCAAAGCTTGTTTTTGAATGGATCTGTTTTCTTTCCTAATGCACCTGTTGCCCTTTTCGAGCCCACCATATGCCTCACATACTGTGTGTGGAAGGACATCTGGCTATTCTAATGATGTTGTGACTGGCAGATTTGGTGCATGGTCTAGCAGTCTGTTCAGCTTCACTACAATCAACTTTTAGAGTATTTAGAGCCTTTACTAAAATCTGTCTTGGAATGAATTAGATAAGATAGCTTGGCATTAGTGATCAGCTCCATCACAGCAAACAGTGTGCCACCATGCTACTCGGACATGGATGGCAATAGATAAAATCTTATTCATGTTGAGCAACAGATTTGAAGTAAAAAGAGCTCCTGCAGTTTCTGGCAAGTGTCATGTTAAACAGAACCAAAAATTATAGGTACACTCACTTATTCACAGAGCACACACTGAAAGGTACAGATACTTTCAAATGCACTCATCCATTCATGTAGTTGGAACTCTCCGGTATAGATCGAAAACTGCACTCAAACATTCATATTGGAGAAACTGACAGGTGTAGATTTAAAACAATGTTCTCATATTCCATAAAAAAAACCGACAGGTACATTTTTGATGAGACATATTCTCAGATCAAAGTCTGTGAGAAGATTTGTAGCTCGGGTGCTCGTTGTTGTGGTTCTGTTCGCCGAGCTGGGAATTTGTGTCGCAGACGTTTCGTCCCCTGTCTAGGGGACAACAGAATGAGGACATGCCGCAACCCAAAGGACTAGCCACACTACCATACATCAAGAGCATTTCCGAACTGACAGCCAGACTACTGCGACCACTAGGACTCATAACAGCACACAAACCAACAGCCACTCTCAGACAACAACTCACCAGAACGAAGGACCCAATACTCAGCATGAGCAAAACCAATGTAGTGTACAAAATCCCATGCAAGGACTGCACAAAACACTACATAGGACAAACAGGAAGACAGCTAATGATCCGCATCCATGAACACCAACTAGCCACAAAATGACACGACCAGCTATCCTCAGTAGCCACACATGCAGATGACAAGCAACATGAGTTCGACTGGGACAACACTATTATTATAGGACAAGCCAAACAGAAAACAGCCAGGGAATTCCTAGAGGCATGGCACTCATCCACAGATTCAATCAATAAGCACATCGACCTGGACCCAATATACCGACCACTGCAGCGGACAGCTGGAACTGACAACCGGAAACGGCAGAGACAAACCACGATAAATGCCGGAGGAAACATCACAGAAGCACTTTACAGGAAGCTCCCAAGCACTGAGGATGTCACCTAAACAGGGGACGAAACGTCTGCAACACAAATTCCCAGCTCGGCTAACAGAACCACAACAACATATTCTCAGAGCTGAGTACACACAGGCAAATAAAAATGTCAGTCTTCTCATTTTTCTTATTGTCTCCTGCTTTGAGACATTTTTTTAAGATTAGATTAGATTACTTACAGTGTGGAAACAGGCCCTTTGGCCCAACAAGTCCACACTGACACGCCAAAGCGCAACGCACCCACACCCATTCCCCTACATTTACCCCTTCACCTAACACTATGGGCAATTTAGCATGGCCAATTCATCTAACCTGCACATCTTTTGGACTGTGGGAGGAATCCGGAGCACCCAGAGGAAACCCAAGCAGACACAGGGAGAATGTGCAAACTCCACACAGACAGTGGAGTTTGCACAAACTCCACACAGACAGTTGCCCGAGGTGGGAATTGAACCCGGGTCTCTGGCGCTGTGAGACAGCAGTGCTAACCACTGTGCCACCAGACACAATTCTGAAAGAAATTAATAACTAGTGTATACCCTGCAATTGCATGACAGAAATGAGAGGCATCACTCACCTTTCACTTTATTTCTAACTTACTTTGTGTGCTCACAGATCACATACTGACAGATTCAATTACAAGTCACCGTAACATAACAGGGATGGAGTTAAAAAAACATTCATTTCATCTGAAAGCTAGAAATGTTGAGGTTTTTGTTCTCTCACATGCCAGTGATTGACAAACTGAGTAAAAACAAGATTAGAAACAACAAACTGGCAGATACAGAATGAAATACGGAGTCAGTTACAAAGCACTAAATTGTTAGGATACAATGCAACTATCCATTGGTGAGAAACTGACATAAACAGTGTAACATCACTCGTAACATTGTTCTTGCCAATTTCTGCAATGTACAAGATATTTCCCCTTACCAAACGCTGCAGTTATAAATATAAACTTACTTTCAATTCGCAGAAGCTGATATTCAAAGAATATGGGTGTGGAGGGGACGGAGTCCTACCTGAGACTGTCCAAAGTGGTGTGTGGTCACACTCAAAATTGTAGATACTAAATGAGATACATTCTTATGTTAATGACTGACACCTACAAAGTAAAAACAACAAGTTACACTTTAGAAGGTTTGAGTTACAGTCCAGTAACATACTGACATGTAAAGACTGTGAAATAGAGCAAACAAAAATGTTTTACATCCCAGAAATGGATAGGCACAGATTGGAGGAACATTTCCAAGTGGCATGCAAATAGTGTAACGTTTTATCGCTCACATCAGTGTTTGGTGGATACAGAATAAAACCTGTCTTGAAGTAACACTAATTGACTATTACACAGAGGACCAGAGCCTCAGATGTTGAGTTAATGGCAAATATATAAATAAAGACTGGACAGATACAAAATTAAAGTGCCACACATATAGCATGCTAACAGTTGCTGGTTAACAGGCATTTGTATGAGACAGAGAAATGCCCTAAATCTCTTCGTGAAACTGCAATACTCCGAAATAAAAAGTGCAGCAACATGGTTCTGGTACACTGTAGGTACTTGCAAAGCACACATTTACAGAACGGTCTCTGGGCCCACAGTTAACAATCAATTTCTCAGAAATATATCAATCCCACGGTCAAGACAGACATTTTCAATCCGAGACACAAAAACAAAACGCTTTAAATGGGGACTTTTTTCATCTCTCTCCAACTCCGTGCAGTTGAGAATGAGTTCCATCAACCCAAACCTAGAAAACACTCACATTCTTAGAATGCCTAGTGTAGAATTAGGCACTTCAGCCCAACAAGTCCATACCGACCCTCCGAAGAGTAATCCACCCAGACCCATTCCCCATTATTCTGCATTTACCCCTGATTCATGCACCTAACCTACACATCCCGGGGCAGTTAGCATAGCCAATTCACCTTCCTGCATGTCTTTGAATTGTGAGAGGGAAACTGAGCACCCGAAGGAAACCCACTCAGACACGGGGAGAATGTGCAAAATCCACACAGACAGCCGCCTGAAACTGGAATCGAAGCAGGGTCCCTGGCATAGTGAGGCAGCAGTGCTAACCACTGAGAAAAGTGGCAAGCTCAGTTAATTCCAGCCCAGAGAGAGGACCAGAAACAGACATGCGGAGCTAGAAACACACCCTTCTATTCCCATATCTTCACAACAACGAGCAAAAGGAAAGCGAACCAATTCCACAGTCACTTTCTGTGTCACAGACAAAAAACAAATCTTCCTCAGTCAGGCTGATGGGAACAGAATCACCATCCACTTCATATTTCGTTGCAGATTCTGACAGCTCCACATTGGGTCCCACTCTAACCAATCACAGAAGGTGAGTGTTTGGGAATGACTCCGTGTTAACTACCCAATCAGGAACCAGACTTTCCTCCATCCCTTATTAACATTGATGACGCTGTCAGTCTATAAAAAGGGAGCTCCGAGCCAACTTTCTCTTATTCTGTGTCTGAAAGTGAGCGGCATCAATGGCTGATGAGAAGAAAGCACAGCAAACCTCCAAGAAGGGCGCGAAGAAAATCATCAAGAAGACGTCAGCGAAGGGCGGCAAGAAGAGGAAAAGGACCAGGAAAGAAAGTTACTCCATCTACATCTACAAAGTGATGAAGCAGGTCCACCCCGACACCGGCATCTCCTCCAAGGCCATGAGCATTATGAATTCGTTCGTCAACGACATTTTCGAGCGCATCGCGGGGGAGGCTTCCCGCCTGGCCCATTACAACAAGCGCAGCACCATCAGCTCCCGGGAGATCCAGACCGCCGTGCGGCTGCTGCTGCCCGGGGAGCTGGCCAAGCACGCCGTGTCGGAGGGCACAAAGGCGGTGACCAAGTACACCAGCTCCAAGTGAAGGATCGCATTGTACTGAAACACACACATCCACAACCCAAAGGCTCTTTTAAGAGCCACCCACAAACTTCCTGAGACAGCAGAACCATTTCTTTAAACATTTTGTTTTAGTTTAAATGTGATTTTATTTTAACTTTTCGTTTTTATAATTGCTTTGCAATTTGTGATACGGGAATGAAGGGGGGGGGGGGGGGGGGTCGGGTAAGAAACAGCCTCAAACATCACATACAGCCTCTTCCCTTCTCAGTCGAGAGACAGCAGCTTAAGCACCAGTGAGTCATTTTTAAGATTGATTAGTTCTGGTCTACATGTGATTCTTGAGGAGGTATTTTTAGTCACATACTATATTTGATTTTATAAGTGAGTTGCAAATTGACGAGGTGGGGAGAGTGATTTCATAAACAGTTCAAGTTGCTGAAAGCCCCGTTGGAAGTGCCCACAGCTTTCAGTCCCACTGATGTATTTTCATCTTTGGTTCAACATTGCCAATGCGCAGATTTAATCCGACTTTTCAGAATGTAAACAGCAATACACTTTCTGCTGTCGGTGAGAGGCTTTCAAAGTGAACCGAGAGAACACCAAAACAGCTGCCGGACTGAAATGTGGCGATCATTGCTGATTCTGTTCGAGACCGATAAGGGAGGACAACTTTAAAATGTCGTCGTAAACGGTGTTCGCCATCGATAGTGAGCCAGAAGAATGTGTGCTGCTTCATTAGCATGCCGGCGTGTGACTTAAATATGAAGTGAGAAGACAGGTTGCAGACGGCAGTGTTTGGCCCGTTTTGTTTCAGCCTCTTTTCAAGGTTTAAAAAATAACCCACCCAAGATCAGAAATGGACAGATACAGGTGAGCAAATGAGGGAGAGGAAGACTGTGAAGTACACATTTGTAAACTAAAAGTAAATTAACATGAGTATTATTATTTTTTTAAACAGTCAGTTTTTTGCCCTTCATTTTTTAGTGTAAAACACACTTTGTTTGGAAATTGGCGGGCTTTTCAAGTTGTAAAAAAGCGGTTGATGATTTGGCGCTGGTACTTTCCGCCTTCCTCCCCGTGCCCTCTCCGGATTGGGGAATGAGGCAGATATCTGATTGGGAATTGAAACAACGTTAGGCGGGGCTGGACAATGGGACCAATCAGAAATGGCTGCCTCAATGCTGTATTATTGTCATGATTCTCTAGTTATCAATCAGACTCTGCCATCTCTGCTGTGTAAATATGTAAATATATTTACCATATACTGAAAGTTACAGTTTGATAACTACACCCACACATTCACCAAGCCGGAACTGACAGGTATAAACTCTCATATCCACATGGACACTTGCAATAGGCGCGGTCGGGAAAGACCACTGTGTAACTTTTGCCTGCCGAAGTACAGGGGTCTGACGCAGTAGGGGGGCTCTGCTGACCCCCAACTAAATATGTAGATAGTAATCGTACAGACCTGTATATATGAATGATTACTTTGTCTCTGTATGCCAAGAAATTGAATGTTTACGTATGTATGGCAAGACCAATTGTACAGATCATAAAATATTTTATGAATAAAGTATATTTTTGAAATAAAAATATCAGGTGGCCCCATTCATGGAGCTGTATGGGTATTGTTTAGTTTCTGAATCTCACTCAACTGGTGTTAGAATTTTAAGAAAAAAAATGGACAAGGAGCAGATCAGAGCAGGAATGGAATCAGACCTGTGGTTCTGTTTAAATTGCTGGTGTTGAACAAAAAATCCTAATTATTAACTGAATGTTATATTGATGCCAGTCACAACTGATGTTGATTTACAGGAGGTATCTCTTCTATCTTCCTCCAGGCAAGTACTCAAAGGACCGATACAATGTAATATTCTCTCAGTACAGAGCCAAGTGTGACCAGCTGCTTCGAACAAACAACAGGTGTGTTACCACTGTCACAGTGAAGAACATCCTTTCCATGATCAGAGTGAATTGAGTTAGGTTCACATTGAACTCCATTTCCAGAGAGATATGTTCAAACCAAGAACTAACCACTACCAAGGAAATAGAAGTTTATATTTTTTAATCTATATTCTCAATGCATGCAACCATTTCCAATCAACTTGAATGAATTCTCAGCTGAAATATACACTGCATTAAATCTGAACATCGAATGGTACAGCACAGGAAAGGGTCCTTCAGCCCACGATGTTGTGGCGAACATGACACCGAATGAAATTAATCCCTTCTGCCTGCCCTTGGTCCATATCCCTCTATTTCTTGAATATTAATTTGCTTATTTTAAAGTTCCTTCAATACCTGTATCGTATCTGCCTCCATTACCACCCCTAGCAGTGCATTCTACTCCTACTACTCTCTACTTTAAATAAAAACTTCACCTTAGGTCTCCTTTGAACTTTCCCTCTCTCACCTTATATGTATGCCTCTTAGTTTTAGACATTTCAAGTCTTCGAAAAAGATTCTAACCATTAACCGTAACCATGCATCTCAATTTGAGAGACTTCTGGATATAGGTTTGTTTGCTGAACTGGAAGGTTTGTTTTAGACGTTTTCTACCATTCTAGGTAACATCATCAATGAGCCTCCGGCTGAAGCACTGATGGTATGGCCTGCTTTCTATTTATGTGTTTAGGTTTCTGTGGGTTGTGAGTGTGAGTACATATGCAAATGTGTGTGTTTGTGTGTAAGAGTGTGATGGTGTATAAGCCTGTGAGAGGGTGTGGGCACGGGTGTGTGTGTGTGAGAGAGTGTATAGTGTGACAGGAACCCAAGGTCCCGACTGAGGCTGTCCTCGTGGGTTCTGAACTTTAGAAAATATAATTTTCACGTTACAATAGAGGTGAACAAATAGACGATGCTGTTAGTTTGAACAACCATAATAAGTAGATAGTGAGTACAGATATTGAAGGAAACATTTCCGCTATCAGTAACAAAGAAGGACAGAATTAATCTTCTGTCACAAAACTAAGCATGACCTAACCAAAGTCTTATAAAGCTGCAATATGACATCCTGACTCTTGTACTCAATTCCCTGACCAATAAGGCAAGCATGCCACATGCCGCCTTTCAGATACCACCCTGAATACTTGCATGGCCCCTTTCAGGGAGCAATGGACTTGAACCCCAAGATCCTTTTGTATGTCAATGATGTTCAGGGTCCAGCCATTTACTGTATACCTTTCCTTAACATGTGATCTCCCAAAGTCCACCCTCTGAAACCATGCCGGATTAAACTCAATCTATCATTTTTGCGCCCATATCTACAAGTGATCTATATCTTGGGTATCCTTTGACAAGCTTATACATCACCCACAAATACACTAATGTTTATATTGTCTGCATTTATTCACGATAGCTTTAATGTTAAAATCAAGGGGAACAAATAGCTGACGCAATTACTTTGAACAACCATGTGTAAAGTGGATCAAGTACAAATTGTTCTCGAAGGAAACATTTCAACTATCAGTAACCGAGAACGACAAGTAATCTTTTGTCACGTATATAGACACAGCAATCAAATAATATAAATTCCAAGTGCACATTCTATGTCAAAGCCTGACATAGAAGTACGTAACCAAATGTTTCCCCTCTCTGCCCCCACCCCTAACACACAGTGTCTCTCTCTCTGACTTATGATGACTTTCAAAAACATCCACCATCCTGACACACATTACAATGTCTAACAGCTATACTGTTCTATTGACATTGCAAAATGTTACATTCAAAATGATTTCTACCCACAAATCCCTGGTCAGAGAGGCCTACAGCACAGAATCAGGCCCTAGAAAACTTTTGAGTCTGCATGATCAGAAACAACCAGCTAACAATTTTCATCCTGAGCATGCAGCATCCAATTGCATAAATGTATCATGGTAGCAGAGGAGCTGCCATCCCCATCTTTATCACATCATTATTCTCCACTTCTTCATATTGCAGTAGAAGACTTTGTTTTGTCTGGTTCAGTCCAAGCAGAAACTTTTTGTTTTTAGATAATTATGTATTCTTTCAAAATTGGTTGCAATTTTCGACAAAGAGCTCTGCACTCCTCTTCCCCCTCCCTGGAACGTATCTCAGAAAAAGCATGACATCTATCTGCAATTTACAAAATGTATCAGTGGAATCTAATAACCACCCTTCAAAGCAGTGGAGAAAGGGAAAAGAAAAGGCAAAAATTAGTAGGTTTGTAGAACTACTCATTTTATTTTCAAGCAGAGTTGAACAGTGTTGATTGTTCAATAAATTGAATTTGGCAGTTTACATATTGTGCACTGCATACCAAAAAAAAACTCCTTTTCTTTTCCTCCTTCCTACTATAGAGTAACCCAAAGAGTTGGGCCGAAGGGCCTGTTTCCACACTGTAAGTAATCTAATCTAATCTAATCTACTGTTAATGGTGTGTCATCACACGACAGAGCAGGGTAATGTTCTGTCTCCATCAGAAAATAGAAGTGAATGAATCAATTGTCTTTTCTGTACAAGGAACATTATGGTCAGTCAGCTCCAATGCAATTGAATTGTTTGTCACCTTTTCACTTAGTTGCAAATGAATTCAGTTTACACTGATTGTTAGTTCAGCAGTGTTCAGAAAAGTACATCAATATGCACTGAAACAAAAACTAATGGCATTCTGAAGACGGACATTTTAATATCATTACTGCCCGTTAGATTCCACACTATACAAGATACAAAAGGTTTATTATGTTTCCGACCTTGACTCTGAAGAACAGCACGGAATCCTCTCTGTTGCACTGTGTTACTTTTTCACTTGCACATGATTCCTACTGGCACAAACAATTAAAGAACTTTGGCTGTTTTCCATTCACTGCAGGAGACGTGAACTGAGTTACAGAGTGGCAGCACAAGAGTAAACTCACTCTCACTCAGCCGCTGGATGCTGAAAGGTAAAGAATAAAATTTGACCTCAATTATTTCCAGATATGAATTGACTCAACATCATTTATCACAACTGAGGATATACAGTGCCCAGCAGCGCATGATAAAGGCTCATGTACAGGCAAGTGCACACACAATCTAACAATAATCTGAGACTGAAATGCAATACAATTAAGCTTCATTCAAAAGAGTTTATTTACAGAGTTTATGCTACACACAGACACAAACACATAACTGAACATAAATGAATGAGATCAAGTAAATCTCCAATGACCCTCTCTAGAGCTCGAGAATCCTCCCTTAAAAAGAGCGCCCAGAACTGAACACAAATGTGATCTTAAAATGATCTGTGATCGAGATTGTGGGAAATATCAAAACTAGCACTATAGTTATTAAAAGAAAGATGACAGCAGAACTGATGTCAAATTGTCAGTATCTATATAGATATTGACAATCAGTCGATAAAGTTCACATTCCCAACAATTACTGCAGAACTGATGCATAAGAGAATGTCCTAGTACAGGCACAATAGGCTGAATGATCTGCTTCTGAGATGTACCATATCAGTGATTCAGATTTTGGTGAGAAAGGAGATGACATGTTGCATATGGTCTAAAAAATACCATGCAGAAATGAACTGACATGCAGAATAAAACTCTTTCACAAAAAAACACCAACAATGTCTGGGTACAAATTAAAACTAAATGTCTCAGTGATACCACAGATCCCAGACTCTCTACCCAAACAGGAAATGTGTGACCATGATTCAAAATGGTTCTCAGATCAAAGCAATTTCCCTTCTGCCATCACCCTCTCTCCCCCATCCACCCCGACAGACTGACAGTCAACTAAAAGAAAATCACAAAGTGCAGAAAAGATTAAGACCCAGTCTCAGCACTCTCATAACAACTATCACAGAATGTATCACATAGACACAGAGAATATTACTAGCTTCCACTTTGACACACAAGAGTAGAAACTGACAAGTACAGGTTGATAACTACACACTCATTCATGTTGCAGAAACAGACAAACAAAAGATGACGACACAGTTAATGTGATGCAAATGGACGACTATCACTCTCTGTCGGTCAGTTTCTGTTAACTTAAGTCAGTCACAACTGGGTAGTCACACAGTCGCATTGCAGTAACTGTCAGGGACAGATTAATAACTATACTCTAATTCACAAAACTAAAACTGACAGGAACAGAATTATAACTACACTCCCAGTTTCACACAGCGTAAGCTGACAAGTACACTGACAACGACACGCATATTCACAGAGCAGAACCTCACAGGTACATGTTAGTAACTGCACTGTTCACATTCATTAACGGGGATCTGATAGGTAGAAATCTATATTTGAATTCACATATTGACAAGGCAGAGATTGAGGAGCATAGATTGGTAACTGCATTCACATATTGATATAGGAAAAATTGACAAGTACAGATTAATATTGACAGGATCAACTCACAGAAGGAACAGACTGGTAAACACACATTCACATAGGGGAAATGGACAGGTAGAGATTGATAGTTATATGCATATAAAAGGAACTGACAAGTACACATTGATAACTACATTGATTATATAAATGATTAGGATTTGGTGTTGAAGATATAATCTCTAAATTTGCAGTTGATACTACCCAGAGAGATGAATGATTGGGAGGATGATGCTGAGTGACTTCACAGGGAGATTGACAATTTGGCCAAATGATCAGAAATCTGGCAGATGAATTCCAATGCAGAGAAATGTGAGGTAATGCATTTTGCTAACTGAAACACAGCAACAATGCAGGGTCAATGGTACGTCTTTGAAGGTAGCACTGGAACAGAGGGACCTCGGGGTTCACGTGTATCGTTCTCTGAAGTTGGCCAGGCAAGCTGAAACCATTGTGAAGAAGGCTGATAGGATCCTAGTGGTTATAAATAAATAGAAGCATTGAGTATAAAACTGAGGAAGTAATGCTACATCTCTACAAATCATTGGTCAGATCACAGCTGTGTTCAGTAATGGGCACTTTATTTAAGGAAGGAACTTCAAGCTCTGGAGAGCATTCACTGAAGATTTACTAGAATGATAGCAGGAATGAAGAATTTTACATAGCAGGAAGGATTAGTGATATCAGGCTCCTTTTCCTTGGAGCACAGAAGATTAAGAGAAGAGCCTTATGGAGGTGTTCAAAATTATGAAGAATTTTGGTAGGGGAAAGAAGAATATTTTGTTACCACTAGTTAGCATGTTCAGTAACTAGGGGTCACAATTTCAAGATTGTCAGCAAGAGAGCAAGGAGTGAGTTGAGGAGAAATGTCTTTACTCAGAATTGTTAGGATTTTGGATTGCACAGCCTGGGATCGTGATAGATTCCATGTGAGGTATGAAAAGAGAGTTGGATGTGTATTGACAGTGATGAAGTTAGAGGGCAATGAAGATAGGGCAGGAAAGCAAGTTATTTCCACCACAATTTCAAGAAAAGATGGAGAATACTGCAACATGTATGAGGTGAGGGATGCCATCGACGTCCCTGCCAATTACACTTGCAGGAAGTGCACCCACCTCCAGCTCCTCCAAGACCGTGTTAGGGAACTGGAGCTGGAGTTGGATGAACTTCGGATCAGTCGGGAGGCAGACGGGGTCATAGATCAGAGTTATAGGGAAGTAGTAACTCCAAAGATGGCAGATAGATGGGTGACAGTGAGGGGGACTGGGGGGAAGCAGCCAGTGCAGGGACCCCCTGCGGCCGTTCCCCTCAAGAACAAGTATACCGTTTTGGATACTTGTGGGGGGGATGACTTACCAGGGGTAAGTAACGGGGCTCAGGTCTCTGGCACGGAGCCTGTCCCCGTTACTCAGAAGGGAAGGGTGAAGAAGAGCAGAGCAGTAGTAATTGGGGACTCGATAGTTCGGGGCACAGATAGGCGGTTTTATGGGAACGAGAGAGACTCACGTTTGGTGTGTTGCCTCCCAGGTGCAAGGGTACGTGATGTCTCTGATCATGTTTTCCGGGTCCTGGAGGGGGAGGGGGAGCAGCCCGAAGTCGTGGTCCATATTGGCACCAACGACATAGGTAGGAGGAGTGCCGAGGATGTTAGACAGGCTTTCAGGGAGCTAGGTTGGAAGCTCAGAGTTAGAACGAACAGAGTTGTTGTCTCTGGTTTGTTACCCGTGCCACGTGATAGAGATTCGAGGAATAGGGAAAGAGAACACTTAAATGCGTGGCTACAGGGATGGTGCAGGAGGGAGGGATTCCGGTTTTTGGATAACTGGGGTTCTTTCTGGGGACGGTGGGACCTCTATAAACAGGATGGACTACACCTGAACCTGAGGGGCACCAGTATCATTGGGGGGAGGTTTGCTAGTG
Source organism: Chiloscyllium plagiosum (assembly GCF_037043375.1). Lineage (NCBI taxonomy): Eukaryota > Metazoa > Chordata > Chondrichthyes > Orectolobiformes > Hemiscylliidae > Chiloscyllium > Chiloscyllium plagiosum. The sequence continues at coordinate 11,514,384 of NW_028270187.1, forward strand.
CTCTTGGGGGGGGTTTAAACTAACTCTGCAGGGGCATGGGAACCCAGATTGTAGCTTCAGGGTGCAGGGCCTGGAGTGTAGGGAGGTTAGGAACATGGCATCAATTTCAAAGGAGGGTGCCTGTAAACAGGAAAGTGGCTTGAAGTGTGTATACTTCAATGCAAGAAGTATACGAAATAAGGTAGGTGAACTTGCAGCGTGGGTTGGTACCTGGGACTTCGATGTTGTGGCTATTACGGAGACATGGCGAGAACAGGGACAGGATTGGCTGTTGCAGGTTCCAGGATTTAAATGTTTTAGTAGGGTCAGAGGTGGGGGTAAAAGAGGGGGAGGTGTGGCATTGCTTGTCAAAGATAGTATTACAGTGGTGGAAAGGACGATGGATGAGGACTTGCCATCTGAGGTAGTTTGGGCTGAGGTTAGGAATAGGAAAGGTGAGGTCACCCTGTTAGGAGTCTTTTACAGGCCTCCTAATAGTCCTAGAATCATTGAAGAAAGGATAGGGAAGGTGATTCAGGAGATGAGTGACAGTAATAGGGTGGTTGTTATGGGGGACTTTAACTTTCCTGATATTGATTGGGAAAGCTATAGCTCAAGTTCGTTAGATGGGTCAGTGTTTGTTCAATGTGTGCAGGAGAGTTTCCTGACACAATATGTAGACAGGCCAACAAGAGGTGAGGCCATACTGGATTTGGTTCTGGGTAACGAACCAGGCCAGGTGTTAGAATTAGAGGTAGGTGAGCACTTTGGGGATAGTGACCATAATTCGGTGATTTTTACTCTCGTGATGGAGAGGGATAAGTGTGTACTACAGGGCAAGAGTTATAGCTGGGGTCAGGGAAATTATGATGCGGTGAGGCATGACTTAGGATGTGTGGCTTGGAAAAGTAGACTCCAAGGCAAGAGTGTAAATGATATGTGGAGCTTGTTCAAGGAGCAACTATTGAGTGTCCTTGATAATTATGTACCTGTCAGGCAGGGAGGAAAGGGTCGTGCGAGGGAGCCGTGGTTTAATAAGGAATTGGAATCCCTTGTTAAATGGAAGAGGGCGGCCTATCTCAAGATGAGACGTGAAGGTTCAATTGGGGCAATTGAGAGTTATAGGGTAGCCAGGAAGGACCTGAAGAGAGAGCTAAGAGCAGCAAGGAGGGGACATGAAAGGTCCTTAGTCGGTAGGATTAGGGAAAACCCTAAGGCTTTCTATAGGTATGTTAGGAATAAAAGAATGACTAGGGTAGGAATAGGTCCAGTCAAGGATAGTAGTGGGAAGTTGCGTGTGGAGGCGGAAGAGATTGGGGAGACACTGAATGAATACTTTTCTTCAGTATTTACACAGGAACAGGGCATTGTCGTCGATGTGAATACTGAGTCACAAATAAGTAGAATGGATGGCTTTGAGGTATGTAGAGAAGAGGTGTTGGAAATCCTGGAAAAGGTGAAAATAGATAAGTCCCCTGGGCCTGATGGCATTTATCCTAGGATTCTCTGGGAAGCAAGGGAGGAGATTGCAGAGCCATTGGCCTTGATTTTTATGTCCTCTTTGTCTCCAGGAGTAGTGCCAGAAGACTGGAGGATAGCAAATGTGGTTCCCTTGTTCAAAAAGGGGAGTAGGGTTAACCCTAGTAACTATAGGCCGGTGAGTCTCACTTCTGTTGTGGGCAAAGTCTTAGAGAGAATTGTAAGGGATAGGATTTATGAACATCTGGATAGGAATAATGTGATCAAGGATAGTCAGCATGGTTTTGTGAAGGGCAGGTCGTGCCTCACAAACCTTATTGAATTCTTTGAAAAGGTGACGAAGGAGGTTGATGAGGGGAAAGCGGTAGATGTGGTATATATGGATTTTAGTAAGGCGTTTGATAAGGTTCCCCACGGTAGGCTACTACAGAAAATACGGAGTATGGCATTGAGGGCGAGTTGGAGGTTTGGATTAGGAATTGGCTGGATGGAAGAAGACAGAGGGTAGTAGTTGATGGCAAAGTTTCTTCATGGAGTGCCGTCACTAGCGGTGTTCCGCAAGGATCTGTTTTGGGACCATTGCTGTTTGTCATTTTTATAAATGACCTGGAAGAGGGGTTAGAAGGTTGGGTGAGCAAGTTTGCGGATGATACGAAAGTCGGAGGAGTTGTTGACAGTGAGGAAGGATGTGGCAGGTTACAGCAGGATATAGAGAAGCTGCAGAGCTGGGCAGAAAGGTGGCAAATGGAATTGAATGTAGCTAAGTGTGAGGTGATTCACTTTGGGAAGAATAACAAAAAGATGGGGTACTGGGCTAATGGTCGGATACTTGGTAGTGTGGATGAGCAGAGGGATCTTGGTGTCCATGTACACAGATCTCGGAAAGTTGCCACCCAGGTAAATAGTGCGGTGAGGAAGGCATATGGCGTACTGGCTTTTATTGGTAGAGGAATTGAGTTCCGGAGTCCTGAGGTCATGATGCAGTTGTATAAGACTCTGGTGCGGCCGCATCTGGAATATGGTGTGCAGTTTTGGTCGGCATACTATAGGAAGGATGTGGAGGCACTGGAACGGGTGCAGAGGAGGTTTACCAGGATGTTGCCTGGTATGGAAGGAAGATCGTATGAGGAAAGACTGAGACACTTGGGGCTGTTTTCATTAGAGAAAAGAAGGTTTAGGGGTGACTTGATTGAGGTGTACAAGATGATTAGGGGGTTAGATAGGGTTGACAGTGTGAACCTTTTCCCGCGTATGGAGTCGGGTATTACAAGGGGGCATAGCTTTAAATTAAGTGGGGGTAGATATAGGACTGAAGTTAGGGGTAGGTTCTTCACTCAGCGAGTCGTAAGTTCATGGAATGCCCTGCCAGTAGCAGTGGTGGACTCTCCCTCTTTATGGGCATTTAAGCGGGCATTGGATAGGTATATGGAGGATAGTGGGTTAGTATAGGTTAGGTGGGCTTGGATCGGCGCAACATCGAGGGCCAAAGGGCCTGTACTGCGCTGTATTCTTCTATGTTCTAATACATTCAATTCATTGGCTCCTCTGCCTGGACCCATTTGCCAGGAAATCAAATGGTTGCTAAAGTTAGGAGTGAACAGCATAAAACTTAAAATCTCTGCCATCAATAGTTAGATTGTACTACAGTGGGATAAACTGACACATTGAGGGTTGGGAGAGACACAATTATTCAGATGGTTTCTCAAAACAAGTCCATCTTTGGAACTGACATCTTGCTGAGTGAATTGAGACAAAGCCTAGCCTGGTCACAGAAGTGTGACATTGCTCTGCCTTCTCTTCCTTATTTGCTGGAAGGTAGGATTGTTATTGATCGATTTGTGAAGCTTCACAGACTTCCTTCTGTGCTGTCTCACGATGTCCATGGATGGCTGGCATAAGCATTTCCCGCTTTCTCTTAACCTGGTCCCTCATCCCTCCTGTATCTGTGTGCCTCAAGGCGGCATATGTGATGCAGGGTGGTTGCTGCTCCACTTGATCAGCCTGAAAAAAGGTCAACACAGAAACGTAGCAGATAGGAGCAGGACCAAATTTGGTGGCATTGTTATCTAAGGTTATCTAAGAGTACAATGGAAGTTTGATCAACTGGGCCAGTGGGTCAAGGAATGGCAGAAGAAGTTTAATTTAGATAAATATGATGTGTTGCATTTTGGTAAGGCAAACCATGGCACGAGTTGTACTGTTAATAGCACAAGTCTGGGCAGTGTTTCCAAACAAAAAGACCTCCAAACAAAAAGTTCCTTGAATGTGCATTGCAGCTAGACACTCTGGTGAAGGTGGGTTTTGGCATGCTTGCCTTCAGTGGTCAGAAAACTGACGACAGAAGTTGGTGCATCATGTTTCAATTGTACAGGATATAGTGAGGCCACTTTTAGAATACTGCGCACAGTTCTGGTCAACTTGCTGTCGAAAGGATGTTCTTAAGCTTGAATGGGTACAGAAAAGATTTACAAAGATGTGACCACAACTACAAGGTTTGAGTTATAAGAAAAAGCTGCATAAGTTGGGAGCTCTTCTCCCCTGGAACGTCAGAGGCTGAGGGGTGACCTTATAGAGGTTATAAAATCACGAAGGGCAAAGAAAAGGTAAATACGTATGGTCTTTTCCCCAAGGTAGGCGTGTCCAAAACTAGTGGGCATAGGTTAAAGGTGGGAGGTGAAAGATTCAAAGGGATCTGAGAGGCAAACTTATCACACAGAGGGCAGTGTGTATATGGAATGAGCTGCCAGAGGAAGTGGTAGAGGCAGGTACAATTACAACATTTCAAAGACATTTGGAAAGGTACATGGATAAGAAAAGTTTAGAGAGATATGCGCCAAATGCAGACAAACGGGACTCGTTGTATTTGGGAAAACTAGTCGCCATTGGCGAGTTGGGCTGAAAGGCCTATTTCTGTGATGTATGATTCCATAAAAATGGATGAGAATAACAAACTTTGTCTGAAAGACAGAGTGTACAGGAGGAACTATAAATATCTGGGGTCATTATACAGACCAATTTCTCTTGGCAAATCACATGATTTGAACAAGCCAAAACTTGACCCTGACAAAGGGTATTTCTCTGTATTTTAAACAGGATGTGGCCATTTCTGCCAAGGTGGGAAGTGGATGCCATACCTAAATGACTAGTTAGCAAGGTTAGATCTCACGGAATACAGGGAGAACTAGCCAATTGGATACAGAACTGGCTCAAAGATAGAAAACAGAGAGTGGTGGTGGAGGGTTATTTTTCAGACTGGAGGCCTGTGACCAGTGGAGTGCCACAAGGATCGTTGCTGGGTCCTCTACTTTTTGTCATTTACATAAATGATTTGGATGCGAGCATAAGAGGTCCAGTTAGTAAGTTTGCAGATGACACCAAAATTGAAGGTGTAGTGGACAGCGAAGAAGGTTACCTCAGATTACAACAGGATCTTGACCAGCTGGGACAATGAGCTGAGAAGTGGCAGATGGAGGTTAATTCAGATAAATGCGAGGTGCTGCATTTTGGGAAAGCAAATCTTAGCAGGACTTATACATTCAATGGTAAGGTCCTAGTGAGTGTTGCTGAGCAAGGAGACCTTGGAGTGCAGGTTCATAGTTCCTTGAAAGTGGAGTCGCAGACAGACAGGATAGTGAAGACGACGTTTGGTATGCTTTCCATTATTGGTCAGAGTATTGAGTACAGAAGTTGGGAGGTTATGTTGCAGCTGTCCAGGACATTGATTAGGTCACTGTTGGAATATTGCATGCAATTCTGGTCTCCTTCCTATCAGAAGGATTTGAAAGGGTTCAGAAAAGCTTTACAAGGATGTTGCCAGGGTTGGAGGATTTGTTCAATCAGGAGAGGCTGAACAGGCTGGAGCTGTTTTCCCTGGTGCATATAGAGGTTATAGAGGTTTACAAAATTATGAGGGGCATGGATAGGATAAATAGACAAATTCTTTTCCATGGGGTCGGGGAGTCCAGAACTAAAGGGTATAGGTTTAGGGTGAAGGGGGAAAGATATAAAAGAGACCTGAGGGGCAATATTTACACACAGAGGGTAGTACGTGTACGGAATGAGCTGCCAGAGGAAGTGGTGGACGCTGGTACAATAACAACATTGAATGGGTATATGAATAGGAAGGGTTTGGAGGGATATCGGCTCGCCGTAGGAATAGATTGGGTTGGGATATCTGGTCGGCGTGGATGGGTTGGACCAAAGGGTCTGTTTCCATGCTGTACATCTCTGACTCTGTGACTCAATTGACTCTGGGACCCTGGTGCGGTGAGGCAGCAATGCTAACCACTGAGCCACTGTGTCGCTTATTGTTTTTTGATTATAGATGACTCCGAAACAGATAGCAGTTTGGTGTACTTAGTTTTCACCATCTCAAAACTAAAATCCAGCCACTTTTGAACATCACATGGAGTGAAGGTCTGTTTCCTGTTCCCCTGACCCCCTGCCAACACCCGTCCATTTGGAGGATAACCTTCGTGTCTGTAAAGTTCACACCAAACCCTCACCATCGCAGTGACATCACTGTTGCTGTGCAGCCTCTCATTAACAACATCCCACCAATCCAACCCAGAATATTTGATGCTGAACTCAAAAGAGCACTCTGCATCCACACTGGAAATTATTGTCCCTCATTTTCACTGCCTACATATAATTGAGGCAAAGCTTCCGTGTCATCCATCTGTCAGTGGTAACTGGGCCATTCACAGAGAAACATCGAAAATACCATTGGGAGGAGGCCATTCGGCCCCTCCAGCCTGCTCCGCCCATTCAATGGGATCATGGCTGATCACCCAACTTCATCCTGTGCCTCCCCGCACTCTCCCTTTAGCCCCAAAGAACTCAATCCAATTCTTTTCTGAACAATATTCAGTGTTCTGGCCCTGACTGCTTTCTGTGACAGAGAATTCCACAGGCTCCCCACTCTCTGGGTAAAGACATTTCTCCCCATCTCAGTCTTGTCAAGTCTCCTTTAGACAATGACACCCTGGTTCTGGATTCTCCACCTGGTCACCAGGAACACCCTCCCTGTGTTTACTCTGTCTCGTCCTTGTTCAAATTTAATAGATTTCTATGAGATTCCACCTTAATTCTTCTCAACTCCAGTGAATATCGTCCTAACCAATCCAATCTGTCTCCACCAGTCAGTCCTGCTATCCCAGGAATCACTCTGGGAAACCTTTGCTGCACTCCCTCCATAGGAACAATGTCCTTTCTCAGATAAGGAGACCCCAAACTGCACACACAGTTCTTCACCCTGTCCAATTGTCGCAAGTCATCCCTGCTCCTGGACTTTAATCGTCTCACTGTGAAGGTCTCCCTTATCTGAGCAAGGATGTTACACACACACTCTCTCTCTCTCCCCACACAGCTGCTGCCAGACCTGCTGAGTTTTTTCAGCCCTTTGTGTTTATAACCTGCAACATTAACTCTGTCTGTCTGTCTCTCTCCCTCTCCCCACAGATGCTGCGAGACGGAGTGCCTGAGGCAATTTTGTTTTAAAGAGTGTTCATGTCAAGTCTTCAGTAGAACCCCAGTGAAGAATGAGCACAGATCATGGATGAAGAATGGATTACCTGGCACCGTGAGGTCGATGAATTTACTGGTCACTTGTTGATCAAGAGACACTTTCCAGTCCCAGCCATGGTGCTGGGACTGGAAAGAGAGAGACAGAGGGACAGAACGTTATAAAGAAACAGTGATAGAGAGTCAGAGAGAAACACAAGATCACAGAGTCATCGACATTAATCAACATAGAGAGTTAAAGCAAGTCATGGACAGTCAAACAGTTACAGAGATAGATGTATAGAGAGAGGGAAACGGAAAGAGACCTCGCGGTCTGTACAATATACCTCACCGGGTGGGGGGGATCTCTCCTGTCCCCCTCCACCCCCAATAACCACCATCCTGACCCTCGGGAACGGGACATGTTGACACAGTCCGCTCTCCCTCGGCGCTTTTCCTTCCCGCGTGGCCCCGGCGCCATTTTAGCTTCAGGCCCCGCGCGAGATGGCGGTTAACGGCCGCCTCGTGCCCCAAGTGACCGTTAGCAGCTGCTTCAGGGGAAAGACTCTTTAAAGGGACAACCCTTTCAGGAGAGAGAAACAACAGGGCCGGCTCCGGGACTCGCCAAACTCAATAATAATGACAAATACACACAGACAGAGAGGTGGGAGTGAACAAGAAATTGTGCGACGGCATATCAAGACCAAAGGCCACTCCCCCGAAGGACGGCTGCCCCGGACTCGAAACGTTGACAGATGCTGCCAGGCCTGAAGCACAAACAAGGTCCTCTCGGGGTGAGTCCGAGTTCAGGATCCTATTAAACTTTGGTTGGCAGATGGATGACCGTGTGGGAGGGTATGCAATGGGATTAGAAAAGTAGAGGCGGAGACTGTTTCCTAAATGGGGAAAGGTTTCGGAAATCTGAAGCACCAAGGGACTTGGGAGTCCGAGTTCAGGATTCTCTTCAGGTTAACAGGCAGGTTCACGTGGCGGTTAGGAAGGCAAATGTAATAAAGAACAAATAAAATTGATAGCCCAATGTGGGATATAGGTGAATTAATGTTATTTCTGCAATTATAAGTTCTGATACAGAGTAAATGAATTCACATTAGTTTGGGATTGTTTCGGACGAGAGCTGACTTAGCAAGAATGAGGAAATATATAATCCGTTAAAAATGATATATCAGCATGAGACGTGATTACAAAACAATGGTAGAAATACAGGCACTAGATAAAATGCTGTGAAGAGAGGCCTGTATAAACATCTGTTTTCCCACTTGTGTGGGGACACAGGAACAAACCCTAATTAAAGAGGTCATAAAGGTCAGAGTGGACTCCGGAGAGGAATAAATGCTAATAAAGAAAGGATATGCCTAGCGGTGACCTGCAGTGAGATGACGTCAAACAACCTTATGGGGGCCAGAGATAGGCATTTGTCACGGACAAGGCCGGATAAACAGAAGTTGTGGGATCAGTCTGAAGGAAATGAGTGACGTAAGCGGAGGAGGGGGCAAACAATGAAATAAGAAAAAAATATGGGGATTCAAATTGTATAAATTTTGAGAGTTTGTTGGATTTGGTGTGTATTTGTCATTGCCTTACCTGGCATTAGACATTGCACCCACTTGCAAGTGTACAAATAAACGGCTCTACTGGTTCAAATTTTTGGTCTCGGACTGAAATTATTGAAGTGAGTGAGCTTTTGTTTCTCACAATTGGGGGCTGTCCGGGATTTTCTTCCACCGCCAGGGGGAGTGGCTGGCCTTGGACACTGGGAAGACGCGTCCTGTTCCCCATTGAGGAGCAGTCTCGTGTCCCGGTTTGGTCTGCTCCCTTGGGTGACTGGTGTGAATCCTACAAGAGAGACATCTGAATCAGACAGTGATAGGAGGTTGATAGACAATACGGCAAAAAGGGGCCAGGCAACTCTGTGCACAGACCAAAGTAAGAAAATTGACTTTTAAGTATTGCCTTGGTGGCTGGGATTGAGTTTTTGTAGTTAATAAGGGCCTAACGAAGGAACTCAATATGGATTGTGCTGTGGGTGAGGAAAAAGCCTCTGGGAAAACAAAGTAAGGAAAAGGCAATGGAAATGGAGGCGGGGTCCCTTACAACATACTTCCAGAAAGTCCTTTGGGCAGGATGTTGTGGAATTGGCAAAATAATACTTGTACAAGGAAGAAAGATGATTAAATACTGTTGTGTTGTATGGACTAAGGAATCCATTCTTCGTCCCGCTGTCTTCTGGCCAAAGTACAGATTGGACGAAGACTGGGTTTGTAAATATCTGAATTTATATGTCAATGTGCGAGAGAGAGAGAGAGAGAGAGAATGAAAAGAGCTGTACAGCTGGTAGGAAGTTTAACCCTTTGTGATTTGGTTTGAGTGAACATTTGTTTGTTGGTGATTGAATGTTTGTGTTTTATTCCCTGGAGCTTGAGTTCCAGGACTGTTTTGAATCTGATTTTTATTATGGAAACTTAACATGATTTCTTTTAAGGTTAAGGATTCTATCGAGATTATGAACAAAAAAAAGAATGATAACTTCTGTTCTTTTTACAGATCGTGACTGCCTTACGATCAGTTTCTAACTAACCTCTTTTATCTTTACATAAAAGCGATTTATGGAGGACAGTTGAAGTTTCAGTTCAACATTAGATTGTAGCAAAAACAAAATTCTATGGTTAATATCCGTGACCTTGGATTCAGCCATTGTTCATGCATTAGAAGTTTTTTTTTAAAAAACTTGAATAGACAAATTCTTTTAAGGCAGCTCTGATTATTTTACGACCCATAGTATTGTAATTGAGCAATGATTGGTCAGGACTATTTAAGAAAACTAATTTTGGATTTAAATTACAGGACTAAAACTGGGTAATTACAGTGAATTTCAAAATTGGGAACTGTATGCATTTTGCATTTTAAATATTAAATACTGAAGAAATGAACGTAAATATATAAATATATTTATAAGTTAGGAACAGGCTTTAAAGGTTAGTCAAGCATGAATTGATGAATTGGTGTTTGAATTTATGGGGAGCTAGAAATATTGCAATATTTCTTTTAAAAGAAAAAGGGGAAGAACGTAATGACTTATCCCCTTCGGGAGGTACCAATAGGGGACAAAGAGATTGGGTTTGTAAATGCCCCCCTCACCAGTGGGGAGGTCAGAACATTTAAAAAGGAAATGAAGGTCCTGGTTGAGGATCCGGTGGGGTTGTCTGAACAAATTGATCAATTTCTGGGGCCCAGTCTGTATTCCTGGGCTAAGTTAATGTCTATTTTGAATATACTATTTACTGGGGAGGAAAGGGGACTTATACGAGGAGCTGCCATTAAAATATAGGACAGGGAACACCCGATTGGAGATGGGGATGCTGGACAGGGAGAGGTGAAGTTTCCCCTCAAAGACCCCCAGTGGGAAAACCAAAACCTGGAGTATAGAGAAGAAATGAGGGAATTGAAAGACTTGATTCTAAAAGGAATAAGAGAGGCAGTTCTGAAGTCACAGAATTTGACTAAAGCCTTTGAAGTTAGACAGGAGAACGATCAGACTCCCTCAGCTTTCTTGCAAAGATTAAGGGACTCCATGCCGAAATATTCTGGAATGAACCCGGAGGACCCAGTGGCACAAGGTCTTTTGAAAGTACATTTTGTGGCAAAAGCATGGCCAGACATAGAGAGAAAGATAGAGAAGATAGAAGGGTGGAGTGAAAAACCATTAGATGAATTGTTGAGAGAGACACAGAAAGTGTTTGTAAAGAGGGAGGATGAGAGACAAAAACAGAAGGCGAAAATGATGGTAGCTACGGTTGATGAGGTAGTTAAGAAAAGAATGGAACCAATAGTGAGCAACCGGAGCAGCGGGTGGCAGCATGTCGGACAGAGAGGAAGAGGGACAGGGAGAGGACAAGGGGGAGCATTTGATATAGGGTTTGGGTGACAGGGGCAGAGATGGAAGTCTCCACAGGCAGGATGCTATTATTGCGGAAAGATAGGGCATTTTAAGCGGGAGTGTCCTGATCTACAAAGGGAAGAAAGGGCAATTCCGCTTATGAATTTTGATGAAGAATAGGGTGTCAGGGGTTCCTGCCCTCGGGGGCCCACCAGGAACCCTTGATAAACTTGAAGGTGGGACCCTATAGGGAAGAGGCAGTCTTCCTAGTAGATACGGGGGCAGCACGGTCATCGCTGAATTTTAAAACAAAGAAGGTAGAAATGTCGACACGGTCAATTACTATTTCGGGGGTAAAAGGGGAAGGATTTACTGTTCCAGTATTTTAACCTATGATGGTAGAAGGTCCTAAGGATAGGGTCACAGGGGAACTGCTGTATATCCCTGATATAGGAAGTAACTTACTAGGGAGAGACATAATTCTCCTTTTAGGACTGGAGATTGGAATTCAGGAAAAAGGAATTAGTTGTACAACTAGCGATGTTGACAGTGGATGCAGAGAGAGAGATAGACTCTATTGTATGGGCTAGAGAAGGGAATCGTGGAAAACTACAGATCCCTCCCCTTTTAATAAATTTAAAACTGAAAGGGGACGTTGTCTGTGAACGCCAATACCCTATTTCCATAGAAGGTAAACGAGGTCTGCAGCCAGTAATTGCAGGACTGATTAGAGATGGGCTGTTGGAGCCATGTATGTCTCCTTATAATACCCCAATTATACCAGTGTGGAAATCTGATGGAACTTATCGATTGGTGCAGGATTTGAGAACATTGAATCGAATAGTACAGATCAGGCACCCAATGGTGCCAAACCCCTACACGTTATTAAGTAAGATCTCTCATGACCACAGATGGTTAGTGTGATAGATTGAAAGGATGCCTTTTGGGCTTGTCCCTTGGCGGAGGAAAGATTTGGGACTATCCCCCTATGAAATCTTATTTGGATTACCTTATCTGGGAGCGAATGGAGAATTACCAATTCCTGAAACTAAAGATTTGTTTTTAAAGAAGTATATGCTGGGCTTGTCCTCCTCTTTGTCTTTCCTCAGGAAACAGGGTTCATTGGCACAGACTCCGACCCTTGAATTCACTGTTCACCCCTCCGGCCGGGTGATTGGATCTTAGTAAAATCATGGACAGAGATTAAATTGCAGTCGGACTGGGAAAGGCCGTACCAGGCTCTTTTGACTACCCTAACGGCAATAAGGACGGCGGAAAAAGGCTGGACTCATTACACTCGGATCAAAGGGCCTGTGGACCCTCCAGTTGAGGAAGAAGTCTGGACGGCCGAATCGTCGCAAGACCCGCTAAAACTCAGACTAAAGAGACTTTGAGAAACTGACTATACAGTGGCGGCCCGAGCGCGGGATTATTTCTGTCAGATTGTATATTAAGTCTTTTTGTGCGTCAGCATGATGATTAGAATACTGGGAATGTTTAGAGTTATGATGCTAGCCTTCTTAGTATTGGGATTGTGTCAAATATCATTTTCTTATATATTATTAACGGTTCCTGAGTCTGATAATCCACAAGTAATAGACACTTATGTATGCAGTTTAGTAAACTGTGGGGATGTAGCTAATCAAAGACGGTACCGCAGCTCTGAGATACATCTTAAGTCCTATGGGGATGGTACTTGGTATAATGGTCTCGTCACAGTACACCGGGCCCCCTTCCGACCAGCTCGCGATTGTCTCGATAAAAAGTGTAACCCAATGTACTTAACGATAAGTAAAACCACATGGCACGAAGCAATTCTGGGGGGAGGGGGACACTTATGAGATACAATTAAATGAAACATTTGGGATTGAAATGAAAACAATTGGGAAGGATTTCGTGGGCTGTTGTTTTCAAATTAGTGTAGGACAGGGAAAACGGGTAAAATGACTGGGTAATGAGATACAACTCTTCAACCCTCCCGATGATCCTAAAGTAGTAAAAATTAGAGATAAAGGACTTGAAACAGACTATCGAAATAGAAACTGGGTACGGGGATGCAAATGCCTGGGTTGAATGGGTAAAGTGTACTGTAAAAAGTCTGAACAAAAGCAATTGCTATGGATGTGCCTCCGGTAGGCCAGTGGCCCAGGTGGTTCCCTTTCCGCTCGGGTGGAACGAGACAGGAAGGGCATGAAATGTATGATAGCTCTGTACCATGATGAGACTGCATGGAATGATAGGAATTGTACCTCCCTATCTCTGATGTTCCCTCCCTTGGAGAAGAAAGATGCATAAGTTCCCCCCACATTTTCCGCCGCAGTTGGAAATCACACGTCGTGTGTGCGCAGGCGAGGTACAAGTCGGTCGAGAGATTTGGGGGAGCTGAAATTATATACAGAGATTAAGAATGTTACCGAAACGGAGAAGGGAGGGAACTACTCAGCACTAAAGGTTCCCCGAGCGGATCTGTGGTGGTACTGTAGAGGCAAAATATTGAGACCCACTCTACCTCCGGATTGGAGAAGGATATGTGCAATTGTACAACTGGCAATTCCATTTACCTTGGCATTTGAGAAGGAAAAGATCATAGGGAAAAAGGGAAGGGTTAAGAGGTTACTGTTAGATACTTCTTTTGATGACAGGATTTATCTCGACTCGGTAGGAGTCCCGAGGGGAGTGCCTGATGAATTCAAGGCTCGTAACCAGATTACAGCAAGCTTTGACTCCGCTCTCTTTTGGTGGGTAACAATTAATAAAAATGTAGATTGGATAAATAACATTTTCTATAATCAACAGCGATTTATAAATTCTACAAGAGAGGCGGTTAAAGGAATATCAGAAAAGCTTGATGCGACAAGTAGAATGGCGGGGAAAACAGAATAGCCCTTGATATGATTTTAGTAGAAAAAGGGTGTGTGTGTGTGTGATGTTAGGAGGAAGCTATTGTACCTTTATTCCTAATAATACTGCGCCTGATGGTTCAATTACTCGGGCCTTACGGGAATTAACTACTTTAGCAGAGGAATTGGCTGAGAATTCAGGAGTAGACACATCTCTCACGGGATGGCTTGAATCCTGGTTTGGAAAATGGAAGGGGGTGGTGGTTTCTATCCTTACTTCCCTGATAGTAGTAGTCGGGGTATTAGTGGCCATTGGCTGTTGTGTCATACCCTGTATACGAGGGCTCACCCAAAGACCGATTGAAACAGCCTTGATGAAACAGATGCCCCTAAGTGGGAATCAGACAGAGTAACTTTATCGGCTAATAATGAGGAGATGAGTGAAACCAAGATGGATGAAATCTCTGAAATGATGCTTGCGAATTTTGGGAACGATGTTTAAAGAAAAAAAAAGAGACAAGAATGCAGAAGATAACAAATGGTAATCAAAAGAAAAAGGGGAAATTGTGGGACATAGGCGAATTAATGTTTTTTCTGCAATTATAAGTTCTGATCCAGAGTAAATGAATTCACATTAGTTTGGGATTGTTTCGGATGAGAGCTGACTTAGCAAGAATGAGGAAATATATAATCCGTTAAAAATGATATATCAGCAATGAGACATGATTACAAAACAATGGTAGAAATACAGGCACGAGATAAAATGCTGTGAAGAGAGGCCTGTATAAACATCTGTTTTCCCACTTGTATGGGGACACAGGAACAAACCCTAATTAAAGAGGTCATAAAGGTCAGAGTGGCCTCCGGAGAAGAAGAAATGCTAATAAAGAAAGGATATGCCTAGCGGTGACCCAGCAGTGAGATGATGTCAAACAACCTGATGGGGGCCAGAGATAGGCATTTGTCATGGACAAGGCCGGATAAACCGAAGTTGTGGGATCAGTCTTAAGGAAATGAGTGACGTAAGCAGAGGAGAGGGCAAACAATGAAATAAGAAAAAATATGGGGATTCAAATTGTGTAAATTTCGAGAGTTTGTTGGATTTGGTGTGTATTTGTCATTGCCTTACCTGGCATTAGACATTGCACCCACTTGCAAGTGTACAAATAAACGGCTCCACTGGTTCAGATTTTTGGTCTCGGTCTGAAATTATTGAAGTGAGTGAGCTTTTGTTTCTCACACCCAGGAACAGGTCCTTTGGCCCTCCAGGCCTGAGCGGATCCAAATCCACTGTCTAAACTTGTCGCCCAATTGCTCAGTGTGAGAAACAAAGCTCACTCACTAAACAATTGCAGTCTGAGACAAAAATCTGAATCAGTAGTGTCCTTTATTTGTACCCTTGTAAGTGGGTGCAATGTCTAATGCCAGACAAGGCAGAGGACAAATACACATCAAATTCAGCAAACTCTCGAAATTTATATAATTTGAGTCCCTACATATTGTTTTCTTATTTCACTGTCTCTCCCCCCCCCCCCCCCCCCCCCCCCCCCGCTTACGTCACTCATTTCCCTAAGACTGATCCCACAACTTCTGTTTATCCGGCCTTGTCTGTGACAAATGACTATCTCTGGCCCCATAAGGTCGTTTGACGTCATCCCACTGCAGGTCATCGCTAGGCATATTCTTTCTTTCTCAGTATTTACTCCTTCCATTTGGGCCTCTCCGGAGGCCACTCTGACCTTCATGACCTCTTTAATTAGGGTTTGTTCCTGTGTCTCCGTACAAGTGGGAAACAGATGTTCTTACCTACTGTTATACAAGCGATTGCATTCTCTTGCAACTTCTTATCTATTCACCCATACATCCACCATTGTTTTGTAATCACGTTTCATGGTGACATACCATTTTAACTGATTATATATTTCCTCTATATAGTGTCCATTCTTGTTGACTCAGCTTTTGGCTGAAACAATTACACACTGATGTGAGTTCATTTACTCTGTATCAGAACTTATAATTGCAGAAATAACATTAATTCACCTATATCCCACATTTTCCCCTTTTTTCTTTTTAATTACCATTTGTTATCTTCTGCATTTTTAAAAAAAAATTGTTCCCGAAATTCGCAAGCATCATTCCAGAGATTTCATCCATCTTGATTTCACTCATCTCCTCATTATTTAGCCGATAAAGCTCCTCTGTCTGATTCCCTCTGAGGGGCATCTGTTTCATCAAGGCTGTTTCAATCAATCTTTGGGTGAGCCCTCGTATACAGGGTATGATACAACAGCCAATGGCCACCAATACCCCGACTACTACTATCAGGGAAGTAAGGATAGAAACCACCACCCCCTTCCATTTTCCAAACCAGGATTCAAGCCATCCCGTGAGAGATGTGTCTACTCCTGAATTCTCAGCCAATTCCTCTGCTAAAGTAGTTAATTCCCGTAAGGCCCGAGTAATTGAACCATCAGGCGCAGTATTATTAGGAATAAAGGTACAACAGCTTCCTCCTAACATCACACACACACACCCTTTTTCTACTAAAATCATGTCAAGGGCTATTCTGTTTTCCCATGCCATTCTACTTGTCGCATCAAGCTGTTCTGATATTCCTTTAACCGCATATCTTGTATTATTTATAAATCGCTGTTGATTATAGAAAATGTTATTTATCCAATCTACATTTTTATTAATTGTTACCCACCAAAAGAGAGCTGAGTCAAAGCCTGCTGCAATCTGGTTACGAGCCTTGAATTCATCAGGCACTCCCCTTGGGACTCCTACCGAGTCGAGATAAATCCTGTCATCAAAAGAAGTATCTGACAGTAATCTCTTACCCCTTCCCTTTTTCCCTACGATCTTTTCCTTCTCAAATACCAAGGTAAATGGAATTGCCAAATGTACAATTGCACATATCCTTCTCCAATCTGGAGGGAGGGTGGGTCTCAATATTTTGCCTCCACAGTACCACCACAGATCCGCTCGGGGAACCTTTAATGCTGAGTAGTTCCCTCCCTTCTCCGTTTCAGTAACATTCTTAATCTCTGTACATAATTTCAGCTCCCCCAAATCTCTCGACCGACTTGTACTTTGCCTGCGCACACACGACGTGTGATTTCCAACTGCGGCGGAAAATGTGGGGGGGACTTTTGCATCTTTCTTCTCCAAGGGAGGGAACATCAGAGATAGGGAGGTACAATTCCTATCATTCCATGCAGTCTCATCCTGATACAGGGCTATCATACATTTCATGCCCTTCCTGTCTTGCTTCCACCCGAGCGGAAAGGGAACCACCTGGGCCACTGGCCTACCGGAGGCACATGCATTGCAATTGCTTTTGGTCAGACTTTTTACAGTATACTTTACCCATTCAACCCAGGCATTTGCATCCCCGTACCCAGTTTCTTTTTCGATGGTCTGTTTCAAGTCCTTTATCTCTATAATTTTTACTACTTTAGGATCATCGGGAGGGGTGAAGGGTTGTATCTTATTACCCAGTAATTCTACCCGTTTTCCCTGTCCTACACTAATTCGAAAACAACAGCCCACGAAATCCTTCCCATTTGCTTTCATTTCAAACAACTAAATGAAACATTTGGGAATCTCATAAGTGCCCCCCCCAAAATTGCTTCGTGCCATGTGGTTTTCCTTATTGTTAGGTATATTGGGTTACACTTTTTATCGAGACAATCGCGAGCTGGTCGGAAGGGGGCCCGGTGTACTGTGACGAGACCATTATACCAAGTACCATCCCCAAGGCTATCCCCATAGGACTTAAGATGTATCTCTGAACTGCGGTACTGTCTTTGATTAGCTACATCCCCACAATTTACCAAGCTGCATGCATCAGTGTCTATTACTTGTGGATTATCAGACTCAGGAACCGTTTATAATACATATGAAAATGATATTTGACAAAATCCCAATACTAAGAGGGCTAGCATCATAACTCTAAACATTCCCAGTATTCTAATCATCATGCTGAAGCACAAAAAGACTTCATATACAATCTTACAGAAATAATCCCACGCTCGCGTCGCCACTGTATAGTCAGTTAATCAAAGTCTCTTTATTCTGAGTTTTAGCGGGCCTTGCGTTGATTCAGCTGTCCAGACTTCTTCCTCAACTGGAGGGTCCACTGGCCCTTTGATCCGAGTGTAATGAGTCCAGCCTTTTTCCGCCGTCCTTATTACCGTTTCGGTAGTCAAAAGAGCCTGATATGGCCCTTTCCAGTCCGGCTGCAATTTAGTCTCTGTCCATGATTTTACTAAAATCCAATCACCCGGCCAGATGGGGTGAACAGTGAATTCAAGGGGCGGAGTCTGTGCCAATAGACCCTGTTTTCTGAGGAAAGATAAAGAGGAGGACAAGCCCAGTATGTACTTCTTTATAAACAAATCTTTAGTTTTGGGAATTGGCAATTCTCCATTCGTTCCCAGATACCGTAATCCAAATGCGATTTTATAGGGGGATAGTCCCAAATCCTTCCTTGGGGCTGTCCGTACTCCCAAGAGAGCTATAGGTAAACATTTGGTCCAAGGGAGTCTGGTTTCTATTATCAATTTAGAGAGCTGTCGTTTGAGTGTTTGGTTCATTCTCTCAACTCTTCCTGATGATGGTGGGTGCCATGGAGTATGGAACTCCCAGGAAATTCCCAACCCCTTCATTACCCCCTGTAACACTTTAGAGGTAAAATGAGTTCCCTGGTCGGAATCTATACGGTTCGCTAGCCCATATCGGGGAACTATGTGCTCTAATATTGTTTTAGACACCCCATTTGCAGTGGCAGTAGCTAGGGGGTATGCCTCAACCCAACCAGATAGATGATCTACTATGACCAACATATATTTTGGTCTTCCTAGTCTAGGTAGTTCAGTATAACCTACTTGTATACTCTGGAAGGGTCTCAATCCTGGGTCTCTTCCTCCCGGGGCCTGTTTTCTCAAGACTTTTTTATTTACCTTTCTGCATATTATACATCCCTCACATATTTGTTTAGCAATGGTATATATTCCTTTTACATCCATATTCCCTAAGAACTAAATCACACATTGCTTGTACTCCCCAGTGGCTGCCTTGATGTAGGATAGCCATAATCTCCCGCATCATTATTTTGTTTAACATTTCCCTTCCATCAGGTAACCTCCAATGCCCGTCTGCTGTTTTTGTAGCCCCTAAATCTCTCAATTCTTTTTCTTCTCTTTCTGTAAATATAGGAATTTCCCTAGGACCTGGGACAGTAGGTATTAGGGAATGAATCACCACTTCTTGTGGGTTCAGGGCGGCTTCCCTAGCCACTTCATCAGCTAATCTATTTCCCCTAACCTCTGGTTCATTTCCTTTCTGACGACCATTCACGTGCACTGCGGCTGTTTCTCGGGGGAATAATAGAGATTCCAAGACCCGTTTAATCAATTCTTCATGAACCAATTCCTTCCCCCGGCTGTTGATCAGTCCTCTTTCCTGCCATATCTTTCCGAAAGTGTGCACAACACCAAATGCATATTTAGAGTCAGTGTATACTGTTCCTTCTTTATTTTCTAATGCCCTAAGGGCTCTTTCCAATGCATAGAGTTCGCAGGTCTGAGCTGACCACCCATTTGGCAGCCTTCCTGCCTCCACCACACTACCTTTTGTCCCATCTACAACTGCGTACCCATTATGTCTTTTCCCTTCAGTCACCCGGGATGATCCGTCTATAAAAAGTCTAGCCCCTGCATGAAGTGGAATATCTCTCAGGTCCATCTCTCAGTTTGGTATTCAATAATGTCAAGGCAGTCGTGCCCTGGATTCTGAGGAGAGTCTCCTTTCCCTTTCCAAAGAAAGGCAGCTGGATTTAAACAATTGTCAGTGACCAACACTAGATCATCCTTTTCTATCGGTATCGCCTCATATTTCAAAATCCACGAGTCTGTCAACCATCGGCCAGCTTTTTGGTTTAGGATCGTTCTCACTTGGTGTCGGGTGCTTACTATTAGGGCTCCCCCAAACGTAAGCTTTCTGCTTTCCTCCACCAACAGTGCAGTGGCAGCCACAGCCTGCACACACTCAGGCCACCCTCGGGATACTGGATCCAATAGCTTTGAAAGATCTGCTACTGGCTGTCTCATCCCTCCCCACCTCTGGGTTAATACTCCCAAAGCCGCTCCCTTATCTACGGTGGCAAAGGGGTGGAAAGGTTTATCTTGCGAAGGTAAGGCTAACACGGGGGCATGAATCAAATGTCTTTTGAGTTTCTCAACTAGTTCTTTTTCCTCATCATCCCAATTTAGACATTTTGGCTCCCCCTCAAATAGTTTGAGATATAATTTCCTAGTCTTCTGAGCATAGGAATCTATCCACAATCTGCAATATCCTGTTAGACCCAAACATTTGCGTAACTCCCGTTTAGTGCTGGGCAGTGGCATCCCCACTATTCCCTCTATCTGTTCCGGGCTTATCTTTCGCTTGCCCTCACTCACGAAATGTCCCAAGTATTTTACTTCTTGCTCCACATATTGTAATTTGTTTTTAGATACTCACAGTCCTTGCTGGCCCAGGAAATTCAATAATTTGTTAGTGGCTTCTATTATTCCTTCTCTTCTTATTCCTGATACTAAGAGGTCGTCTACATACTGCAACAGCGTAGTCCCCTTGGGGCTGCTAAATTTCTCCAATATTTGTTCTAACACCTGTCCAAATAAATTCGGAGATTCCGTAAACCCCTGGGGGAGCACAGTCCACTGGTATTGCTGTTTCCGTCCTGTCTTAGGGTCTTCCCATTCAAAGGCGAACAAATTCCTACTTTCCTCCACCAAGGGACAAGCCCAAAAGGCATTCTTTAAATCTATCACACTAAACCATTTGTGATCATGAGGGATCTTACTTAATAACGTGTAGGGGTTTGGCACCACTGGGTGCCTGATCTGTACTATTCGATTTAATGTTCTCAAATCCTGCACCAATCGATAAGTTCCATCAGATTTCCGCACTGGTAGAATTGGGGTATTATAAGGAGACATGCATGGCTCCAACAGTCCATCTCTAATCAGTCCCTCAATTACTGGCTGCAGTCCTCGTTTACGTTCTATGGAAATAGGATATTGTTGTTCACAGACAACGTCCCCTTTCCGTTTTAAATTTATTAAAAGGGGAGGGATCTGTAGTTTTCCACGATTCCCTTCTCTAGCCGATACAATAGGGTCTACCTATCTTTCCACAACTTTCCACAGTTGTACAACTAATTCTTTTTCCTGAATTCCAACCTCCAGTCCTAAGAGGATAATTAAGTCTCTCCCCAGTAAGTTACTTCCTATATTAGGGATATACAGCAGTTCCCCTGTGACCCTATCCTTAGGACCTTCTATCATCATAGGTTCAAATACCGGAACAGTAAATCCTTCCCCTTTTACCCCCGAAACAGTAATTGACCGTGTTGACATTTCTGCCTTCTTTGGTTTAAAATTCAGCGATGACCGTCCCACCCCCGTATCTACTAGGAAGACTACCTCTTCCCTACAGGGTCCCACCTTCAAGTTTATCAAGGGTTCCTGGTGGGCCCCCGAGGGCAGGAACCCCTGACACCCCTATTCTTCATCAAAATTCATAAGCAGAATTGCCCTTTCTTCCCTTTGTAGATCAGGACACTCCCACTTAAAATGCCCTATCTTTCCGCAATAATAGCATCCTGCCTGTGGAGACTTCCATCTCTGCCCCTGTCACCCAAACCCTATATCAAATGCTCCCCCTTGTCCTCTCCCTGTCCCTCTTCCTCTCTGTCCTACATGCTGCCACCCGCTGCTCCGGTTGCTCACTATTGGTTCCATTCTTTTCTTAACTACCTCATCAACCGTAGCTGCCATCATTTTTACCTTCTGTTTTTGTCTTTCATCCTCCCTCTTTACAAACACTTTCTGTGCCTCTCTCAACAATTCATCTAATGGTTTTTCACTCCACCCTTCTATCTTCTGTATCTTTCTTTGTATGCCTGGCCATGCTTTTGTCACAAAATGTACTTTCAAAATACCCTGTGCCACTGGGTCCTCAGGATTCATTCCAGAATATTTCCACATTGCAAGAAAGCTGAGGGAGTCTCCTCTTTCTCCTGTCTAACTTCAAAGGCTGTAGTCAAATTCTGTGACTTTGGAACTGCCTCTCTTATTCCTTTTAGAATCAGGTCTTTCAATTCCCTCATTTCTTCTCTGTGCTCCGGGTTTTGGTTCTCACACTGGGGGTCTTTGAGGGGAAACTTCACCTCTCCCTGTCCAGCATCCCCATCTCCAATCGGGTGTTCCCTGTCCCATATTTTAATGGCAACTCCTCGTATAAGTCCCCTTTCCTCCCCGGTAAATAGTATATTCAAAATAGACATTAACTCAGCCCAGGTATACAGACTGGGCCCCAGAAATTGATCAATTTGTTCAGACAACCCCACCGGATCCTCAACCAGGACCTTCATTTCCTTTTTAAATGTTCTGACCTCCCCACTGATGACGGGGGCACTTACAAACCCAATCTCTTTGTCCCCTATGGGTACCTCCCGAAGGGGATTAGTCGTTACGTTCTTCCCCTTTTTCTTTTGATTTCCCCCCTTAGGCTTTGATTTAGATCCTCCGGAGGCCTCCTCTACATCTACTGTAGCTTCCCTTTCTTTTGCTGAGGATTGAGGGTCAGGAACAACAACATCCCTGTCCACAGCCCCCTCATCCTCCTCTTGTGAATCATCTGTTCCCTGTCCCTGTCTGTCTGTCTCTCCTCCTTCCCCATGTTCACCTAACCTGTTTTTATGGTACGGGGGGGCAAACAGCCAAGAGGATCCCAGGGACTAGGTGGGGCAGAGGGGGAATCCTTTGTCTTTACTAACATCAATCCCAAACTGCCCTTCCAACAGGATGCATAGACCGCCTCCTCTTCACTAAAAGATTGTTTTCCATTCACATACAAACCTAAATACTGACAGACCCAATCCTCGTCCGATCCATACTTTGGCCAGAAGACAGACAGACGAAGGATTGGTTCTTTGGTCCATACTAAACAACAATATTTAATCATTTTCTTTTTATCTTTTGCCCTTGTACAAGTATTACTTGTCCAATCCCGCAACATCCTCCCCAACGGACTTGCAGGAGGAATGTTACCAGGGACTCTTTCTTCCTTTACTCCGTGACAGCTACTCTGCCTACCCTCCATTTCCCGGGGCCCTCGCTAGTCCCTCAGGGAGTAAATACCTCTTTTCCCGGCCAGCAAGGCAATACTTAAAAGTCAGGTTTCTTACCTTGGTCTGTGCACAGAGTTGCCTGGCCTCTTTTTCGCCGTATCTGCTATCGAGCTCCTATCACTGTCTGATTCAGATGTCTCTCTTGTGGGATTCACACCAGTCGCCCAAGGGAGCAGACCAAACCGGGACACGAGACCGCTCCTCAATGGGGAAAGGATGCGTCTTCCCAGTATCCAAGGCCAGCCACTCCCCTCGGTGATGGAAGAAAATCCCGGACAGCCCCCAATCGTAAGAAACAAAGCTCACTCACTAAACAATTGCAGTCCGAGACAAAAATCTGAATCAGTAGTGTCCTTTATTTGTACACTTGCAAGTGGGTGCAATGTCTAATGCCAGACAAGGCAGAGGACAAATACACATCAAATTCAACAAACTCTCGAAATTTGTACAATTTGAGTCCCTCCATATTTTTTTCTTATTTCATTGTTTGCCGCCCCCCCCCCCCCCCGCCCGCCCCCGCCCCCCGGCTTATGTCACTCATTTCCCTAAGACTGATCCCACAACTTCTGTTTATCCGACCTTGTCCGTGACAAATGCCTATCTCTGGCCCCTTAAGGTCGCTTGACGTCATCCCACTGCAGGTCATCGCTAGGCATATTCTTTCTTTATCAGTATTTACTCCTTCCATCTGGGCCTCTCCGGAGGCCACTCTGACCTTCATGACCTCTTTAATTAGGGTTTGTTCCTGTGTCTCCATACAAGTGGGAAACAGATGTTCTTTCCTACTGTTATGCAAGCGATTGCATTCTCTTGCAACTTCTTATCTATTCACCCATACATCCACTATTGTTTTGTAATCACATTTCATGGTGACATACCATTTTAACTGATTATATATTTCCTCTATATAGTGTCCATTCTTGTTGACTCAGCTTTTGGCTGAAACAATTACACACTGATGTGAGTTCATTTACTCTGTATCAGAACTTATAATTGCAGAAATAACATTAATTCACCTATATCCCACACTCAGCATCTGTATCCCTCTGCTCCCCACCTACTCATGCACCTGTCCAGAGGCATCTTAAATGAATCTACCTGCCTGCCTCTGCTGACAATGCGTTTTAGGCACCTACCACCCTCTGTATAGAGTAATTGTCGCGTATATACCCCTTAAACTTTTCACCTCTCTACTTGAATGTGGGAAAAAGCTTATCTGTATCTACCCTGTCTATACCCTTCATGATTTTGTAACCTCAATCAGGTCCCACCTCAATCTCCTACTTTCTAATGAAAACAGTCCTAACCGACTCAGCTTCTCTTCATAGTTAGCACTTTCCATACCAGGCCACATCCTCGTAAACTTTCTCTGCACCTTATCCAAAGCGTCCACATCCTTTTGGTAACGTGGCGACCAGAACTGGACACAGAATTCTAAATGCGGCTGAACCAATGTCTTGTAGAATTTTAACATGACTTTCCAGCTCTTATACTCAACACCCCATCCGATGAAGGCAAGCGTACCGTATGTCTTCTTGACCACTCTACCCACCTGTGCAGCAACCTTCAGGGTACAATGAACCTGAACTCCCAGATCTTTCTGCTCATCAACTTTTCCCAAGGCTCTTATATTTACTGTATAATTCGCTCTCGAATTAGACTTCCCAAAGTGCATCACCTCACATTTGCCTGGATTGAACTCCATCTGCCACGTTTCCACCCAACTCTCCAGTCTATCTGTATTCTTTGACAGTCCCCTATGCTTTTTGCTACTCCACCAGTCTTCATGTCATTTGCCAACTTGCTGATCATACGAACAGTGGCTGCGGCACTGATCCCTGTGGAACACCACTGATCACCTTTCTCCTTTACAAGAAACTCCCTTCAACTACTACTCTGTCTCCTGTTGCTCAACCAGTTCTTTATCCACCTGGCTCGAACACTCTGCACACCACATGACTTCACTTTCCCCATTAGTTTACCATGGGGAACCATATCAAACGCCTTACAAAAGTCCATGTGTATGACATATACAGCCCTTCCTTCATCTAACAATTTGGTCACTTCCTCAAAGAACACTCTTAAGTTGGTAAGGCATGATATCCCCTGCACAAAATCATGTTGCCTATCGCTGCTCAGCCCATTCTTTTCCAAATATAAATAGATTTTTTCATTCAGTACGTTCTTCAGCAACTTTCCCTCCACTGACATCAGAATCACTGGTTTGTAGTTACCCAGAATTTCTCTACTACCCTTCTTGTATAGGCGGACAATATGAGCAACCCTGCAGTCCTCCAATACCTCACCTGTATTTAATTTTCCCAATGTTTACTGGGATACACTTAGTACCAGAGGCCTGGATGTGGCAGAATTTGTAAGAAGCATCCAGGACAGTATTCTAGAGCAGTATGTCAATAGTTCAACGAGGGGAGGGGCCATATTGAACCTGATGTTGGGGAATGAGCCAGGCTAGGTGGAGAAGTTGCGGTGGGGATTCCTTTGGGAACAGTGACCACAATTCTGTAAATTTTAGTATACTCTTAGACAGACAAAAAAGTTAAGCATACTAAACTGGGCCAAGGCCAATTATATCAAAATTAGGCAGGAGCTGTAAAATGGGTATTGGACACAGCTATTTGAAGGGAAGTCCACAGTTGATATGGGGGAGGCTTTCAAAGATAGGTTGAAGATAGTGCAGGGTAGGCATGTCCCATTGAAAGCAAGGGATAGGGAAGGCAAGAATCATGAACCATGGATGAAGGGAGAAATCTTACAACTAGGCAAGAGGAAAAGGGAAGCGTACATAAGGTCCAGGCTGGTAAGAACAGAACGGGCCCTGGATGAATATCGGGAGAGTAGGACCAGTCTTAAACGAGGAATCAAACAGGCTAAAAAGGGTCATGACATTGCTTCAGCGAGCAGAATTATGGAGAATCCCAAAGCCTTTTATTCTTATATAAGAAGCAAGTGGATAACTAGAAAAAGGATTGGTCCACTAAAGGATAAGGAAGGAAGGCAGTGTTTCGAACCTGAGAAAATGGGAGATTCTGAATCATAAGTTTGCATCAGTGTTCACGGAGGAGAGGAACTTGATGACTGTTGCGATTAGAGATAGAAGCTTGATTACTCTGGATCATGTTGACGTTAAGTAGGAAGATGTGTTGGGTAAGCTAGACATTATTCAGGTAGACAAATCCCCAGGATCAGATGGGATTTATCCCAAGTTGCTCGGGGAGGCGAGAGAGGAAATAGCTGGCGCCCTGACAGATATCTTTGTAGCATCAGGTGTTCTTCCTCCAGGCTTCGGGTGGTTATGTCCAAGTACAGTCTTGAGACAGCCCAAGGAATCCCTTGTGGACTCGGACCTGTAAAGCCTGTCTCTTGGTTCATCTTGGAGATCGTACTCTTTGGAAGTCTGCAATAAAAACCTCTTACAGACCGTTTAGTTTAATTTTAGTCATCCCCTTTATTCACTAATAGCATCACTGTTACAACATCACACTGATACCTATAAGCTAAACTAATGAGTTTTAATAAACTAGGAGAGTGGGGTACCATCTTTTCAAATGCCCCAGTAGTCCACTGCGATGTACTGCTACAAAGTGACTTATTTTATACAAATGTTTACAAAAAAATTGCATGTTCTTAATTAGACAGGTAACAATGAAAGACAATAATTTGTAAGGAATAAAAGTTGATTGACAGATCTGTGTGCACTTGACTGATCACTCCTACAGGCCATGAGATATCCATCAGGTAGGAAAAACATACCCAGATGAGTTAAGCATCTGCTCGCGAGATAAGCTCCTATAAAGAAATACCAGTCTAAATTAAGTGGGAGATGTCATAAGGTAAGCTTGCATGTCTGATATCATTGTTTTACAAAATGGCTTCTTAGCAAAGGTGGCAAACTTTTGACCATAAAATGGCTTCCCGACAGATTGTGTCAGGAATTGTCTCTTCAATGTTAGGTTTAGAATAATTTTAAGCCGGAAGCAGATTCCTGCTTTTTATCTGCAGCACAAAATCATTCTGTATCTGAGGCTGAAATGTTTCTGCACGGTTATATTTAAAATGATTAATTAGTCTTGAATTAAACACTCCTTCTTTTCAAGATTGTGATTCAAATTCAAATAAGACATAAGATCTGACTCGTTAGCATTGACTGTGGGGCAGTCTGTATGGTCTGTAGAGAACAGCAAGTAATTTAAAGCTTCATTAATATTACCTTTTGCAGAGTTTGCATTTAATAACTGGCAATGGCTACTCAATAGCATCATAGAGTCCCAAAATGTGGTTAAATTCAATCCATAGCAGATAAGCACTAAGTGTTAATTTTCTACAGGCTCCAATAGCCTCAGCACTAAAATGGTCTCTCCCTCTAATGGCCTTTTGAACTCTCAAGTCAGCAAAGATTTTTGTTTTAATTAACCCCCACACTACCACCTAAGTGCGGTAGTGCTTATTTTTTTTACCCCAGCACCCATGGTGTGTGTGTATACGTGTGAGACACACAGTGCACAAATCTTTATTCACTTTCCACCACCAGGAAGATAGGAAAACACCCAAGTGGCCAGTGACAAGCACTGCCTTTATTCCCTGTTTTAAAAAAAAATCTTTGCTTATTATTTTTTTCCCCCCAGCACCCATGGTGTGTGTGTGTGCAGGTGTGAGACACAGTGAGAGACACAGTGCATGAATCTTTATTCAAATACCACCACCATGAAGATACGAAAACACCGGGTGGCCAGTGACAAACACTGCCCTTCACATCAAAGGGCAGTGAGCAAAGATTTTATTCTGTCTCTCTCCGCCCCACTTGCAAGGGTTAATAAGAATTCATTATAATTGGCAGCATCCTGCCATTCATTACAAATGTTTTGATCGTACTGAGTTCCCTTTCAGGGTCAGAGTGAAACACACTCATTAATTTCACAAGGGAATGGCTGTGAATGTTATCACTTGGTGTCCTGTTCACACAGATTCAGCGATGCTAAGGCAAATATTCTTAATTGCCCTACAGCATCCTGTTATCATTTGGTGAGCCCAGATGTCCCTATCTTTGGCATTCCCTGAGATCCCCCCTTTTTCTGAGCCTTCCTGCCTGTCTAATTTCTAGTGCAGTAAATGTGTTCTATAATTCAGCATTATATTTTAGTCTAAATGTTTAAAGACAGGTTTTAAGGCTATAGACTTTCTCATTCCCTTGTTTTGTCATTTCATGACAACTACTTGGCTTAAACAAGTATACTTAGTCCATTCAGTCAATTTGTATTCTTAATAAGTCAAGTGCCTCCTCTGGCAAGTCATCATCCGGAGGAGCAGAATCTGAAAAATACTGGATTTCAACATGGAAGTTCGGGCATGGAGGTAGAGGGGGAGACATGGGTCGATTACTGAGATTCCTCTTTGGCTTAGGTGAAAAGCAATGTACAATCCATTTCATGCATAAGTGGATGGCAATGTATATTCCTAGGATGAGACCAAGGATTATCAGTACATCTCACACGGGATCCATCCATACAGCGACCATAGCCAACAAGTAATACTCCATCCACATGAATCGGATGACTGTGGGGCAGGTACGTTCCCTGCATCATGACCCATTTTGTTGATAACATCTGTATCGTCCAAAATGTCTTTCAAGAAATCAACGATGTGGATGCAACATTGCGGGCCAAGGACTGAACAAGCGTCTCCTTCTTTAGCAAGGAGAAAATCTAGCACTTGTCGATTGAGAAGCATCATCATCTGAGTCCTGTAACTCTTTGTTCACTAGTTTCAAAGCATGGGTGGTCGAGTTGGCAAGTGTTTTGATATCATACGCAAGGTTACTTATCTGATCTAGGGCCATCTCAATATCCCAGCCAGGAATAAGGCCTCCCAGAAACCTGGACCACCAGGTTTGTTGATGGAAGAAGTTGTTTAAGTCCCATTTTGTTTTTCCTCTACTTGTGGTTTCATACTGATTCACCTGCTGGTGGGTGTTCCATTCATGGGTCAGGGTGTTTAGCTTGAATAAAGAAACTATTAGTAACAGGAGGAAGATTGGGAGTGCATAGTATTTTTGGTCTTTCTTCATCTTTCCAGCTTGTCTTGATAATTACTGTAGCGACTGAATCCAGGAAACATGTAAAGATATTTCTGTCAATGGCAGTAGGTTGGATAGGATAGGATTCCATCAAGAAGGTATAAGTGGTCAGTCTCATAGCAGGAGGTGCCTTAGGGTTTGGTGATTTATGTACTATATGCTCAATACTGCAATCTGTATGGTTCATTTTGAAAAGGGAACAGACGAGCATCTCAAGGTAGCAATTTTCAGTTGACGGAATGGACGAGGTTATGGAATTGTGCCATCTCACGATGACTGGCATAGAAGTGTTGCAAGGATGACAATAAGGTCGAGAGTCATGTTTGGATACGCAATGGGAGTAGTTTAAATGAGTTTCAGCTGGGCAGCTGCATTAAAAGCTTCCAATGGTATTGGTACAGGTATCATACATACAGTCACATTGGAGTTTTAGCTGGTCTGAGTTATCACAGAAGGGTTGGTTACATTTGGGCACATGTACTTGGGTTGGGCTTTCATCGGATGCCTGTATCAGTACTAACACTAGAACTGTGACGGGGGCTACAAGCTTGCAATGGCCTTTATAGACCCATGTTGAGCATCCTTCTACCTTTACTGCAGTTTCAGTTGTTAGAAGAACTTGATAAGGACTTTTCCAGGGGGTCCCAATTTTCCACAATTAAAGTCTTTCAATAGTATGTAATCACCAGGGTTAATGTCTTTAAACATTGAAGCTCTTTCTTCCTTCCCTGGTATCTAATAGGCTTATTTGACCTGTTGATGATAAGACTGCAATGCCTTGGTTAGTTTATTCAGGTACCTGTGCATCTATTCTGCCATGAAAGCACATCAACAATGTGTTGGGCAGTTAATGGTGCAGATCAGGGAGTCCTCAGGGGCTTTCCATATATTAGTTCAGCTGCCGAGAATCCTGTCTTTTTCTGTGTCATGGATCTCATATTAAAAAGGGTGATTGGAAGTACTTGCAGCCAATTAAGGCCTGCTTCTTCTACCAATTTGCTTAGCTGACCTTTTAGGGTACCATTGGCTCTTTCTACAATTCCCGCTGCTTGGGGATGGTTGGCACAATGGAATTTTTGATTCATTTTCAAGCTCTTACATAGTTCCTTGTTTAGCTACACAGAGAAATGGGGGCCATTATCAGAAGAGACCGTTACTAGTATTCCAAATCTGGGTATGATTTCCCTTAACAGAATTTTACAAGTAGTTGTTGTTATGCAGGACAGGGATAAGCTTCAATCCATTACTAAATACATCGATTATCACTAAGCAATACTTATAACCGTGGCATCTAGGTAACTATAAAGTCTAACTGGATAATATCAAAAGGTGCACTTGGCAAGGGAGTTTCACTTGGTGGACACTTTATTCCTTTCCCGATTATACTTTTGTTGAATTAGGCAATTTGCAGCTACTTGTTTTGCTTTTTCTTTCAGGTGGGAATTCCACCAAGTTTGGAGAATTCTGTCTACCATTCCCTCCACACCTACGTGCATATGCGTATGAACATAATCAACTAGAATAGGCAAAAGTATGTCGGGCAGATGTCTGTCTTACCAGCATAACCCAAAGCTTGTTATAACTACTTACATAACAACCATGGTTCATCCAACGTTGTCTTTCCTCATTAGAGGCGTCCCCCGATGGGTCCGTACTTGCTCTCGGTCAGGCATGGTCGGGTGTCAGAAGAGGAAATAGGAGAGTCTCTCTTTGGTTTCCTATTCGTCATTTGAGTAACCATGTCTTTTTGCTCAAGAGCTGCTTTCTTAGCAGCTGCTGTCAGCAGAATTGTTGCCTTTAGTGACATTGGATGTATCAGATGAGTGAGCAGAACATTTGATACTTGCCAATTGAGGGCGAAATTGAATAGCAATGAGGAGATGAGCATCACAGGCATTGAGGGTCAGGATTCCTGATGAGCTAAGGAAGCCGCACTGCTGCCAAAGTTGAACAAAATTATGGGCACATCTAAAGGCATAATGGGAATCAGATATTAGCTGACTTTCTTTTAGCAAGTATACAGGCATGGATAAGAGCAAGGAGTTCAGCTTGCTGGGCAGAACAGGGTGGATGGACAGAATAAGTTTCTAGTGTCTGAGAAAAAGTGACAATCGATATCCTGACATGCATTTGCCCTCTGGAGAGATAGAAGAAGAACCATCGACATAAAGTAAGATCTGGGTTCACTGAAGCTGATCAGTAAGATCAGGATGTGGTTTCGTAACAAATTAATTTATGAGAACACAATCATGGGGAGGATCAAGCAATTCAAGATATTCGTCCTATACGAATGTAACAGGGTTAATGTGAGAGCAGTATTTAAGGAGAGAAGCGGATTCTGAGTGGAGGATGTTTAGAGGTAAGCGAGGATATTGCAGAATGGGAGGTACAGACGTCCACATTTTGATGCAAAGTTATATTAGAGGCAGCCAATCCCACAGCATGGATGGTTGGGAGAATCTGGGTGCAGTTTTAAAGTAATCATGTAGAAGTCATGTGTACTTTCATCTTGAATTATTTAAATATGGTGCCAGTAGAATGCCACAGGCTGTGTGTAAATACTCATTCGGGGGCAGAGTTGTAATTGTCAACTTTATAGTGGCCTCATCCTTCCAAGTGGAATTTTAAATTTTAGTAGTTTGAATTTGACTTGCACTTCTGGTTGTTTTAAAGTTGAACTGAAATACCTTTTTTTCTGAAAAACTAGCAATGTTTGGTTCTTTCAGCAGTGCATCATTTTCTTTGACTATCTGGTTAAAGAGTACAAACTGATTTTAAAAGCAGCAGTTAGATTGATCAAAATCAGTGATCTTAAGTTCACTCATCTGTGCAATTGTAACGCTCCTAACACACTATGACAAATGATTAGTTGGGGGAAGGGCATGGGTCTCAGCAGATTGGTCCTCAGAGTAGGGAGGGGGGGTTCAGGTGACTTTGTTTTATGAAGCTTGTTCACCTTGACCGTACTGTGGGTGATTTTTGAGGAGGTCGGCTGATGGGAGGAGAGACATAAAATATTTCCTTCTCCAAATCAGAATCCCATTCCTTATCCACAGATGGATCAGGATTCTTTATGTATCTTTGGGAGAGGGGAGGATGGGGTATAAGGAACAGTCTCTGTCATTCATCTGGTCCTGCATGGCTGCAGCCTGTTCTTATTCTTATTTCCTTTTCATTGGGGCTCCTGACATTTCAGCTTAGGTTCTAAATCTTTGCTTTCCTTTTTTGCTAGCCAATTCCAATTCTGCTTCTAAGTCATATGCTTCGAATTTGCATTTTAGTTCTGTCCAATCTAATTCAGACTCTTCCTCAGTTAATGGACTAACTCCCTTTTTAACAGAGTTTTGT
The DNA here is from genome assembly GCF_037043375.1 of Chiloscyllium plagiosum. Lineage (NCBI taxonomy): Eukaryota > Metazoa > Chordata > Chondrichthyes > Orectolobiformes > Hemiscylliidae > Chiloscyllium > Chiloscyllium plagiosum. Next base: position 11,546,717 of record NW_028270187.1, read on the forward strand.
CTTCATGATGATTGCATTGATTTTTCCCAAACTACCTTTTTCCACACTCATGGCTTCTTCCTGCTCACTTCCCTTTTTTCCCCAAATCCCTTGTTCAATTTTAATGAGTAGAGTTAAATCATGTGTGCCTCCTAGAGGCCAATCCTTATTTTGTTGAGCAGCTGCAGCCGATTTTTCCCTTAATTGTTTCTCATAATTAGGATACAGACTTATTATTTCCGTTAGGGGATGTTTGTCTTTCATCTTATCTGGAGTTCACAGAACTACTGATCGACAGGGGCACCAACCCCAGTCACGACAGGGCACAGACACAAAACACAAACATTCACTCACCAACAAATAAATGTGCATCCAAAGTGAATCTCAAAGGGTTAAACTTTCTTCAAGCTGCAGAGAGTTAGCATTAAGTCTCTGTGTGCCTGTCTTGCTTTCTCTCTCTCTCTGTCTCTCTGGGCGGCATGGTGGCACAGTGATTAGCACTGCTGCATCACAGTGCCAGAGACCCGGGTTCAGGCGACTGTCTGTGTGCAGTTTGCACATTCTCCCATTGTCTGTGTGGGTTTGCTCCGGTTTCCTCCCACAGTCCAAAAATGTGCATGTTAGGTGAATTAGTCATGGTAAATTGCCTATAGTGTTAGGTGAAGGGGTAAATGTAGGGGAATGGGTCTGGGTGTGTTGTGCTTCGGTGAAAATGATGCACTGCTGAAGGAACCAAACGTTGTTAGTTTTTCAAAAAAAGGTGATAGAGGAGACCCAGGACCTACATGTGTGGGAGGGGAGTTAGTGTTCAGCCACATGACAATGGGGTTGCTGGGTGCGGATATCCCAGAGATATTCTCTGAAATGATCCGCAAGTTTCCAACCTTGCTAGCCAGTCTCCCATGAGGAACCTTATCGAATCCCTCACTGAAGTCCATATAGATTACGTCCACTGCTCTTCCCTCATCAATCCACCTTGTTAATTCTTCAAAAAACTCAATCAAATTCGTGAGACATGATTTCCCATGCATAAAGTGATGCTGACTATCTGGAATCCGTCATAGCCTTTCCAAATACATGCAAATCCTGTCCCTTGGGATTCCCTCCAACTTACCCATCATAGTCAGGCTCACCGATCCTGGTCTTTTCCTTACCACATTCCTTAAACAGTAGCACCATGGTAGCTAACTTCCAGTCTTCCAACACCTCACCTGTGCCTGTCAATAATAGAAATATCTCAGCATGGGGCCCGAGCAATCACTTCTCTAGCTTCTCACAGGGTTCTAAGGTACACCTGATCAGGTCCTGATGATTTATCTACTTTTGTGCATTTCAAGACACCCAGCACCACCTCCTCTCTAATATGGACATTTTTCAAATGTCACCGTCTATTTCCCCACATTTTTGAAATTCCATGCCCTTCTCCAAAGTAAGCACTGATGCAAAATATTTGTTTAGTATCTCCCCCATCTCCTGCAGTTCCAAACATAGGCTGCCTTGCTATTCTTTGAGGGGCTCTATTCTCTCCCTAGTTACCTTTTTGTCCTTAATGTATTTATAAAAACCCTTCAGACACTCCTTCACCCTATTTATCAAAGCTACGTCCTGTCCCCTTTTTGCCTTCCTGATTTCCCTCTTAAGTATATACTCCTACTAACTTTATACTCGAGGGATTCACACAATCTCTTCTGTCTACCCCTGTCGTATGCTTCTGTCTTTTTTTTTGAACGAAAATCTCAATTTTTCTAGTCACCCAGCATTTCTTTTACCTACCAGCCTTTACTTTCACCTGGACAGAAATATACTGTCTCTGGACTCTCGTTATCTAATTTTTGAAGGCTTCACATTTTCCTGCCATTGCTTGACCTGCAAACATCTGTCACCAATCAGCTTTTGAAAGTTCTAGCCTAATACCGTCAAAATTAGCCTTGCTCCAATTTGGAGCTTCAACTTTTAGATCCGAGAGTTTGGGGCTGGAAAAGCACGGCAGGTCAGGCAGCATCCGAGAAGCAGGAAAATCAACGTTTCCAGCAATAGTCCTTCATCGATTTTCCTGCTCCTCGGATGCTGCCTGACATGCTATGCTTTTCCAGCACCACACTCTCTACTCTAATCTCCAGCATCTACAGTACTCAAACCCTTAAACTATGGCAGTCTCAGTCTATGTTTGGAAAGTTACAATTCCTTATCATAACCACCCCATTATTCTTACAAATAACTGAAAACTCCTTACAAATTTGTTTCTCAATTTCCGGCTGACTATTTGGTGGTCTATAATACAATCCCAACAAGGTGATCATCCCTTTTTTATTTCTCAGTTCCACCCAAATAACATCCCTGGTTGTATTCTTCCCTAAGTGCAGCAGTAATACCATCCCTCATCAAAAACATCACTCCCAATCCTCTCTTGCCCCCTTTTCTATCCTTGCTATAGCATTTATATCCTGGAGGGTAAGATCCCACTCCTGTTCATCTCTGAGCTACATTTCTGTAATTGCTATGATATCCCAGTACCATGTCTCTAACCATAACCTGAGGACATCTGCCTTCCTTGTTAGGCCTCTTGCGTTGAAGTAAATGCAGTTTAATTTATCAGTCCGACCTTGTTCTCTGCTTTGTTCCTTCCTGCCCTGACTGTTTTACTTGTTCCCTTTCCCAACTGTACCACTCTCAGATTGATTTCTGTCTTCACTATTTCCCACATTATTAGTTAAAAACCCTCTTGAGCAGCTCGAGCAAATCTTCCTGCCAGAATATTGGTCCCCTTTCAATTCAGGTGCAATCCATCCTTCCTGTACAAGTCACTTCTACCCCAGAAGATTTCCAAAGATCCAAAAATGTCAACCCTTCTCCCATGCACCAGTTCCTAAGCCACACATTCATCTGCTCTATCCTCCTATTCCTATACTCACTAGCTCACAGCACGAGGAGTCATCCAGATATGACTACCTTCAAGGTCCACCTTTTTAAATTACTGCCAAACTTTCTATATTTTCCCTTCAGAATCACGTCCTTTTCCCTTCCTCTGCCATTGGTTCCAATGTATACAATGACGTCCTCTGGTCACTCTACCCTTTGAGAACATTCTGCGCCATCTCCGAGACATCCTTGATCCTGGCACAGGGAGGTGACATACCATTCGTATTTTTTGCTGCTGACCACAGAAAATTGTTTGTGCCTCTGACTGGAGAGTCCCCATCACAATTGATCACTTGGATCCCAACATAACCCTCGTTGCATTAGAACTGGCTATTCCTGCTCCCTGGAGCTAACCCATCTACCTGACTGTTTGCGGTTTTTCTCCCTTCTGATAACTGCCATCCGTCACAACCCCTACTCTGTGTTTGGAAAGTTAAAATCCATAACCATAACCACCCATTGTTCTTACCGATAACTGAAATCTCCTTACAAATTTGTTTCTCGATTTCCGATTGACTATTCAGTGATCTGTAATAGAATCGCAATAAGGTGATTATCTCTTTCTTATTTCTCATTTCCACCCAAATAACTTTCCTGGATGTATTCCTTATTGTAATATTCCTCTTGTAAATTCCTCATTCCTCCATCTGATCCATGTGATCCAGTAGGATTCACAACCAAACAAACATACTGCAGACATAATCAACAGTAACATCGAAACTCTCCCGAAATTCCCACATCTGAAGGAAGAGCATATTACACTACGAAAGGCCATATTTCCTCGACAATCTACAGAACCAGACAATAGCACCATTGTTTTGCTTTAAAAACCAATGCTCCAGGCTAACCTCGTACTTACAGTTTACATTTTTTACATTTAATCAAGGGACAGATTTCAATAAAACACATAACCAAGAAAGAACCCACTCTATACACTAGTCCAGACATACAGCAAGGTTACATGTTAAAAACTATGCACTTATCTGTTCCTGTACTGCGAGTTCTCCCACACAGGTTCCTCCAAAGGTAGCTGTGAATTTTGCTGTTTGTTAATTTTTCCTACACTCACTCTGATGTCCTGTAACAGTTGATTCACTGCTGTGTCAGTTAGCAGTGTAGGTTTCTTTCTCTCTCCTTTTGATTTGGGCTCCTGTACCCTGGGGCAAAGATCTTGGCTATTCACCCTATCCCTGCCCCTTATACACTTCTGTAAAGTCACCCCTCAGCCTCCGATGCTCCAGGGAAAACAGCCCCAACCTGTTCAGTCTCTCCCAAAACCTCAAACCCTCCAAGTCTGAGAACAGCCGCGTAAATCTTTTCCAATCCCTTTCAAAGTTTCATAACATCTTTCCTATATCAGGGAGACCAGAACTGAATGCAGTATTCCAAAAGTGGCCTAACCAATGTCCTGCATGGCTGCAACATGACTTCCCAACACCTATACTCAATGCTCTAACCAATAAAGGAAAGCATACCAAACACCTTCACTATCCTATCTACCGGCCTCTGCACTTGCAAGAAACTATAAACCTGCACTCCACGGTCTCTTTGCAACAGCTCGCATTTATTTAAATTATCCATCTGCTAAGCCTCAGACCATCAGTACATCCAATCAATTCTAATTTATATCAAATTTTCTTTGCTTTCTCATTTGGATAGAAGTGTACATACATCTAGGCGGATAGACTGGGACTTTTTTCACTGGATCATAGGAGGTTGAGAGGTGACCTTGTAGAGGACTATAAAATCATGAGGGGTATAGATGAGGAAAACGGCAAGTGTCTTTTCCCTAGGCTAGGGGTTTCATGATTAGGGAGCAAATGTTGAAGGTGAAAGGAGAAAGATTTTTTCAAAACAACGAGGATCACTTTTTTTTTAAAGAAAGCAGTTTCTATGTGGAATGAATTTCCAGAGGAAGTGGTGGATACGGGTACTGTGACAACGTTTAAAAGACATTTGCATAAGTTCATGAATCAGAAAGGTTCAGAGGGATATGGGCCAAATACTAGCAACTGGGACTAGTTTAATTTTAGAACATAGTAAGCATGGACGAGATGAACTGCTGGGACTGTTTCTGGGTTGTATGACTCTAACTGTTCTGTACTGGTCATAAAACTATTTTCTTGCCTTTCCCCAGAACCATCCACTTCTTTGTTGTTCAAAAATCAGATGAACTCAGCCTTGAATATATTCAATGACCCCCTAACTGCAGGAAGACATCCCCACTTCTGAACTCCATTCCTCTTGCCAATCTCATTGCTTGCTGCACCTATCTGATAACTGACATTGACTGGTGTAGAGGACACATGTCATTCCTGACGAAAGGCTCAAACCCGATCCATCACTTCTCCTGCTCCTTGGATGTTGCCTGTCCTACTGCGCTTTTCCAGTGCCAAACTTTCTGACTCTGATCACCAGCATCTGCAGTCCTCACGTTCTCCACATCCCAATATATCACCATTAAACCTTACACCTCTTTTCTGCTTTTTTTTTGCAGCAAAGGTTATAACTTCATACTGTGGTCCTGCATTTGCCATGTGTTTGCCAATTGAGACCCAGACCTGGACGACTTTTCCAGAGTCTGTCCCCTCCCTGGATTCACTCCCTTTTCTTTCAGTTCCTGCAAGTCAACAATTGAATCCCAGAATGAAACAAGAATTGGAAAACTGGGTGAGAAAAGAGACTGCTGTACACACAGATGTTGGCCAGAGGAAGTTGCAGTCTGGGGTGAAGCTCAATCTTTATTCAGAGAGAGGAGCAGCAACTTCCAAAGCTCATGGTCCAATGGCCGCATTCAGACAAAAGGAGGGTTGTGACTGGCAGGAGGACCACACACCTTCCGGTTGTCCAGGGCTCCTCATTGGTCGATTAAAAAATGTCGCAGGCCATTTCCGCGGTCAGCGAGGAGCATGCACATTATTTTGCTGACACCGGTGAACATTCACAGTGCTTGCTGACTCTGAGGAGCATGCGCAGTATGCAATGTGAAGATGCTGGTGCTACTGACAAATTTAAAGTGTCTAAATGCCAATCGTTTAGAAAAAGGGCTGCAGTCACAATTTTCTTTCCCTACCATGGCTCAATATTTTATTTCATTCTGTTTACATTTTGTCTGGGGGCTCAACCTTTGTATGTGTTTCCCCAGGGTAGAATGCTGTCCAAATCTAGAGGGGCATAGCTTTAGGGTGAGAGGGTGAAGATTTAAAAGGGAGCTGAGGGGTAACCTTTTCATGCAAAGGGTGGTGTGCGAATAGAATAAGCTGCCAGAGGAACTGGTAGAGGCTGCTACAATGATAACATTTAAAAGGCATCTGGATGGGTATATGAATAGGAAGGGTTTAGTGCGATATTGGCCAAATGCTGGCAAATAGGTCACTATATTAATTTAGGATATCTTGTTGGTGTGGATCAAAAGGTTTGTTTGCATGCCTCACAACTCTATGGCCCGATTTCTACATAGTCGGAACCAATTGCACAAGACTTTGAATAGACCATTCACCCCTTACAGCCTGTCCTCAGCTGTGGCCTAACTGTGCATATTTCAAGCAATTTTTTCGAAGAATTCTGAAGCTTTTTTAAAAAAATTGAACATGCTTTCAGTCTTTTATGATGTTGCTAAAGATATCATTTTAGCTATTCTCAATTTTAAAGGCCAGCCATTTCTCATGCACTCCCATCTCCCAGGTAGAGTCATTACCATCCATTCTCCCTGTGTTCTTGAAAAGGGCTTGATACAGTGATCAAAGAGGGCTTGAAGCATGAGAAAGGATGGGGGTGGGAAGGGTGAGAGAATAGATGGGTGCAGAGGGTGGGGGGAGACAGAGAAAATGGACAGAGGGATAGAAGGTGGGGCTGAATAGAAATTGGGGACAACAGTGTGGGGGAAAGAGAAAGATTGTGGGAATGCAGGGAGAGAGAAAGAGAGAGAAGGGGAGCAGAGGGTTGGAGTGAGAGAGAGTGGGGGGGGATGCAGAGAGTGTGGGAGAGAGAGAGAGAATGGGGGTTGTGTTGTGGGGGTGGAGGGGAGTGGGAGTGGAGAGGATTGGGGGGGGGGGGGGCGCAGAGGGTGGAGGGAGAGACAGCACAAATCTCACCTTCACCAGGACTGATGTCAAGTGTCCTACGAACTGGAACCCATTCTTCCCACAGCAGACAAGCTTCTGAACAGCATCCAACCTAGACCCACCCACTTACCCTGCAGTTCCCCATTGCTAATACATCCTAACCTGCACATGTCTGAACTGCAAATTTTTGAATTGTGGGAGGGAACCTGAGCATCCAGAGGTAACTCACACAGACACAAGGTGGAGAACGTGCCATAGTCCACAGACAGTTCTCTGAGGGTGGAATCGAACCCAGGTGCCTGGTGTCATGAGGCAGTGGTACTATCTGCTGAGCCATGCCACCCAGAGCTTTGAGGTTCTGCTTTGTCTTTGTAGCTTCTAACTTCTCGTGAGCCGACAGCAGAGGATCTCTCCTCCCGACATTGTTGCATCATCTCCAATGCAACCTCCCTTTCCCACCTCTCCAGCCCTGATCACATCTGTTCCTGAATCCTCCTACTAGACAGACACCGATGCCATCTGGAATCCTGCTGCTAGTTGCAGAGAACAGACAATGCCTGTCATTATTCTGTCCGTTACCACCACCATCACCACCACCCACTCCCCAGCATTGTCCTTCGTGTCACCACCCACCACCCAGCCAGTTCACTCCTCTGGCCTGCAGCCCTCTCTCAGATCTCCTTTACCTGTCCACTGACCCAATTAGAAGGCTATCTGGAGGGGAATGTGTGTTGTGTAACTGCTTAATTGTTTCTAGTGGCTGAGCAGAGGCTGATAGCCAGGTTCGGTACCCATGAGGATAGCCACAACCGGGATCTTGGGTTTATATCCACTGTATTGTACACTCACACACAAGCACATATACACACACTCATGCAGACAGACATTCTCTCTCATACACTTGCTCTCTCCCAGATACACAGACGTACTCTCCACACATGCACCCACCCTTGCAAAGGCTTATTTTCCATCACACATTTTATCAAGCATGCACACGCACACACACACACACATGTGCACGTGCAAACTGCCTCTGATGGATGCACAAATACATACAAGTCTTTGGAGTGACTTTTCATTTGCGAAATTACATTCTATTGTGCAATGTTTGAGCAAAATCTGCAGGCAGTCAATCCATATAACATTTTATAAATTCCTACTTTGGAAATTAGAACCAGTCTCACTCAAGATTGGGATATAGAGAAACTCTAACCTCACAACCTTCATGCATTTTCTGAGCTGAGATGTTATCTCGTTTTTTAAAACCTGAAGTTATGTCAAGAATATTACTTGAAGGAAGCTCGAGGGTTAACATATTAAATGAACCAAAATTTGCAACCCATTCTAAAAGATGAAAGACTTAACAGCATTCTAGGTTTGTAAATTATATGGTATCAGTTGCATGACACTAATCTTTCACTATAAATTTGTTTCTTGTGATCCTCCTCCACAGCTACCTGATGAAGGAGCAGTGATCTGAGAGCTAGTGCTTCCAAATAAACCTGTTGGAATATAACCTGGTGTTGTGTGATTAACTTTGTCCACCCCAGTCCAACACGGGCTCTTCCGCATAATTTCCAGTGATCACAGCTCACACCTCCCCCGGTGCTGCCAGTAAACCTTACAATGCCAATGAAGCAATGGAATACCTGCACTCCTGAAAAAAATTACAATTTCTGATGATACTAACTACTCATTCACCGCTTCTTCTGATACAGGACAGCAGAAACTTATTGCTGGAGGCTGAAAGAAATGAGCAGCTTTGAAACAAAAGCCTGTTACATTGCATAGATTTCAAGGTCCGAGTACGATGGCAAGTTCAAGTAACCTTTGTTGCGACCTAGCTTTGCTACTGCTTCAGATCTTCGCAGTAAAAAGGTGTACAAAATATAGCTTTTTTAAAAAACTGCTCAAGGTCAAAGCGCATACACTACCCACCCACCGTCTCAGACGGTGAGTGGGCTGTCCCCAGTGTGAACCTGCTCATTCATCCGCAGGCCGGAGGCATCAATTAATCCCTTCCAGCACTCGGGCAGGTGAATGGCTTCTCTCCTGTGTGGACCCACTGGTGTGTCCGCAAGTTACTGACATGACTGAATGCCTTCCTGCATTCGGGACAAGTGAATGGCCACTCCCTGGTGTGGACCTGCTGGTGCGACTGCAGGTTACCCAACTGCCTGAATCCCTTTCCGCACTCTGAGCAGGTGAAAGGCTTCTCTTGTGTGTGGACCCGCTGGTGGGTCAGCACTGTAGATGACTCAGTGAACCCCCTCCTGTACACGGGGCACGTGAACGGCTTTTCTCCCACGTGAACCCGCTGGTGCCTCTGCAGCTGTCCCATCTCACTGAATCTCTTCCTGCACACTGAGCAGATGGAAGGCTTCTCCCCGGTGTGGACCCGCTGGTGGATCAGGAGTTTAGATGACTCCGTGAACCCCCCTCCCACATACTGGGCACATGAACGGCTTCTCTCCCGTGTGGACCCGCTGGTTGGTCCATAGGCTGGAAGAATCAATGAATCCCTTCCCGCACAGAGAGTAGGTGAATGGCCTCTCACCTGTGTGGACGCGCTTGTGGATCAGCAGAGCAGATGATTAAGCGAACCCTTTCCCACGAACCAAGCACATGAATGGCCTCTCTCCGGTGTGGACCCGCTGGTGAGTCTGCAGGTTGGAAGAATTCACAAAACCCTTCCCGCACTGAGAGCGGGTGAATGAATGGCCTCTCCCTGGTGTGGACCCTGTTATGGATCAGTAGTGCAGATGATTGAGCAAATGCCTTCCCACACATGGGGCAAGTGAACAGCTTCTCTCCTGTGTGGACCCGCTGGTGCTTCTGCAGATGACCCATCTGACTGAATGCCTGCCCATACACTGAGCAAGTGAACGGTCTCTCCTCAGTGTGAATGTATCTGTGGGTTTCCAGCACTGATGGGGACGGGAATCCTTTCCCACAGTCCCCACATTTCCACTGTTTCCCCATTGGGGGCGCTTTCCTTGTGTCGCTCTGAGTTTGAAATTACAAACAGAATGTGTACACAGTTTCTCCCCACAGTGAGTGGTGTCAGTTTGATCCCCTAAGCTGAGTAAACGGTTTGAAGCACATTTCACAGACAGCGCACTGAATCTCCCTCACTCGGATGTCTCCGTATTCTTCCTGCCATACCAGTGTCCAAAACCTGTCAAGCAGACAAAAGCAAACATTCCTCTCGATTTGAATAGCTGCTGATATTCAAGTCCCAATGAATCAAGTGGTTCTGTCACAAGTTGATGTATCATGTGCTTTCAGATTTCTTTCCGCATGTCTTCCTGCAAAAATAAATTCACAAAATGATTGATCACTGTTAGTACAGTTAAATGCACATAACATAGTTGGCAATTCTGCTAGATTGCCAGATGCCTGCTGATCACATGTTATCCAGGACATAAACCTGAAAATCCTCATGTAGCCCGATATGGAGGAAAACGTCATTTAAGTGACTAGGACCTGGAACAACCTGCCTACAAAGGTGATGGAGATGAGGCTGAACCAAGGATACGAAAATGAAAGGTCAAGGCTCCTTGAGAAAAGAAAGTCAGTACATTTGCTGTCCTATTAAATTAAAAAGACAATAAGAAATTCTGGACGTAACTCCATTCGAGGGTGAAAAATAATTGCGAAATAGCTTTGACAGTAAGTAGGATCTCCAGTAATTTATGCTCTTCTATCTCCACTTCACGACAACCAGGCACAGAAGTGTGTGCTTGTGTGAGTGTTAGATGTGAAAATCATTCTTTGAGATAGAACATTGATGCAGGAAGTATGTTTCAATATGAACAACTAACAAGGGGTTTGTGTAATCGACAGCGAGACTGAGGGGCATTTCATGGACAGATGTGATGACGTCCTTGAGAATATTAAAACAAAGACGTTGCCAGACCCAATAGCAATATCGATGAGATTAAAGATCGAACAACACCAAGCTGCAGTCCAACACGTTTATTTGCAGATTACAAGCTTTCGGAGCTGAGCTCCATCCTCAGGGTTGGAGGAGGGACAAGCGCTCCAAAAGCTTGCAATTAGGAATAAATCTGTTGGACCGTATTCTAGCACAGTTTGATTTTTGACCTTGTCTGCACCAGTCAAACTCCAACATCTCTATAATACAGATCAGTGTGACAGAGGGATGAGATTTAAGTGTCAGTTCAGAGACGAGCCGTGGTGTATCGACTCACAATTTCTTCTGCAGGTTTGACGCTGGGAGAGTCAAGAGCAGATTAGTGGTATCATTGAGGCTGTAGTTCATAGCTCAAGGTTCAAGTAGCAGATGGGATGATGCAGTGAATTATATTCTGGAGGGGATGGCTGTTACAATTAGGAATGGTCAGGGTATTTTGTCAGGAATCAGCTCATGGCCAAAGAAATCACCACAGTTGTGATTCGTCTGTCTCAGCATCAGGTATTGGCCAGGAATGGTATGGAGTCAGAGCAAGGAAATGGAGATTGTAATCAGAACAAAAGGCTTTTGGTTTCTCCATAACTCTATTTGCCAAAGCTACGTCATGTCCCATTTTTGGCCTCCCGATTTTCCTCATAAGTGCACTCCAACTGTCTTTAGATTCTTCTACGGTTTCACTTTCAATCTGGAATTAAGAGTCTAATGATGATTATGATTCAATTTTCGAATTCAGAAAACCCATCTGGTTCACTAATCTTCTGTGAAGAAGCAAGCTGCCACCCTTACCAGGACTGGTTCTGGGTGTGACTCCGGATTCAAAGCAATCCAACTCACCCTTAACTGGCTTCTGGGCTTTTAGGGATGGGCAATGAAGGCTGGTCTAGCCAGCGACACCGTCATCCCGTGAATGGATATTGAAGAAAAAACTCGATTCCTACTCTCTCACTGACACATGCTTCCCCCTTATCTGTGACCGGAACCTGAATTTATCTAATCATCCAGCATTCCTAACACCAATTAACATTACCTTTCACCCTAACAGGAACATGCACTTGACATTTTATTTTTTGAAGACTTCACACTTCTCAGCTGGCCCCATATCTGCGAATATTTGTCCCAATCGATTTGTGAAAGTTTTTGATCAATATCATCAAAATTAACCCTCCTCCATGAATGACATCAAGTTAGTCTAAAGATGAAGCAAATGATTTTGAAAGTAAATGGAATGATGTTGTTTCTTGCAAAGGGTATCGTGTATGATCTTCGGGATGATTTTCTGTATCCATACATGGCGTGGCTGAGACCAAATCTGATGTATTGTATGTGGTTGTAATTCCATGAAGTGAAAAAAAAAGCACTATTGCTTTCGAAACTTTTCAAAGATGTTTATGTTTACTCATTTGTGGGTTGAATACGTTATGCTCTGATAGATTAACAGTTTAGCCCTGAGAATGAGATGTCCTCATTGACCATAGAAGATTTTGTCAACAATATAACTGGGGACTACCTGATAGATATTTTACCGCTATTGGAGAATAAAACTGGGGAAGTCATTAAAGGATGAGACATAATCGTTAAAACAGATACTGCGAAAATATAATTTTTTTTTATTTTAAAATTGTGCAGGTCCATATAAATGTACTTTCAAATCAAGTGGGGTCATTAGTTATGAAATAAATAGCTCCGGATATGACAGCAGCAATGATGTACTTACATGGAGCAGGGGATGTGATAGAATAATACATACTGGACAATGTTAATGTGACCTTACGTGGTGCAGTTTGGCTTCAGACAACATTGAGTGATTCGACTGAAGAGGGAGACAATGTAATACTCCCGAGAAGGGACGGACTATTGTTCCCTCTCTGTTTCCTTCTTCCTCCTCACAGCAATATGTGTGAGATGAAAAACCCTAAATCGGTTTGACCACTCGTAGAGGGTTGCTGACGAGGATTCATTGGAATCTCCCCACTGCCGAAAGCAGAGCGAATTCAGGCGATTCTAACTGTTTCAGGAAGAAATCCCATCACCAGCAGCTGATAAGAAAAGACTAACTGGATAAGCTGAATAGTGTTTGATGCAATCTTTCAATTTTCCTTGGTCATAATCTCAATTAATATTTGGTCGTACTTTTTAAAATCAATGCTCTGCAGAGACTTTGTTTTTCAGTTTGTCATCAAATGTGTGCATGTGTCAGTATTTTTAGAAAGAGAAGCATTGGTGTACATATTTCCAATTTCCAAACTGTTTGTCATTCTTCTTTCTATCACAATTTGAGTAACTTTGTTTTGGCCTTAAATTTGATAATTTTAACAAATTAAAAAAACCTACCTGACTTATTCATAACATTGACCGTGACCAGTCTGAGGTCCATGTTATTGGTCTTTTCACCAAACTGGTTCAATTAAACATTTGCTATGACCAATGGAGAAGTGCAACGAGGAAAGAAAGTTATGACCCAAACTATAGACTGGTGATCCTGACAAAAGTAATGGGTAAGCTGTTGGAGAGGATTTGAAAGGATTGGTTTACATGTATTTGCAAATGCAAGGACTGATTAGGCATCATCAACATGGCTTTGTACATGGGAAATCATGTCTCACTATCTTGATTGCGTTTTTTTAAGAGGTGACAAAAAAAAACTGACGAAGGCAGTGAGGCAGACATTGTCCAAATAGACTTCAGCAAGGCGTCCAACAAGATTCCGGATAGCAGGCAAGTTAGTCAGGTTAGGTCATCAATGTATCCAAGCTGAGCTAGCCAATTGACTACAAAATTGGATTGAAGCTCGAAGTCAGATTGTGAGGCGAGAGGATTGCATTTCAGACTGAAGGCCTGTTACCAGCAGTGTGCTACAAGGATCAGTGCTGACCTTACTGATTTTCCTCATATTTATGAATCATTTGGATGCGAATATGTGCCTGTAGGTTTGCAGATGACATCAACATTTGTGATGTAGTGCAGAAAATTATCTCAGAGTACAACGGGACCTTCATCAGATGGGCCAATGGGCCGAGGAGCGGCAAATGAAATTTAGTTTTGATAAAAATGTAGTATTGCATTTTGTTAAAGTAAAGCAATGCAAAACTTATGCAATGAATGGGAAAGGGCAGGCTTGGAACTGCTGTTTATCAAAGGGGTGCAGGGCTGTAGTTACGTGAAAGTGGAATCGCAGGTAGACAGGGTGGTGAAGAAGACACTTCATATGCTTGCCTTTATTGGTCAGTGCATTGAGAATGGGAGTTAGGTCATGGACGTTTGTGAGACCACATTTAAAATACTGCGTTCAACTCGGTTCACTCTGCTATAGGAAGGACGTTGTTAAACGTTCTAGGGTGAAGAAAAGATTTACGAGGATTTTGCCAGGACGGGAGGCTTTGGACTATCGCAAGAGGCTGGACAATTTGGGACTTTTTACTCTGGAATATCGGAGGCTGAGGTAGGACATTATAAAGGTTTATAAAATCATGAGCGGCATGGATAGTATGAATAACCAAGGCATTTTTCCATGCATTGGGGAATCAAAAACTGGAGTGCAAAGTGTTAAGGTGAGAGGGAAAAGTTTTTATACTTACTTTAGGGGCAATATTTTCATGCAGAGGGTGCTGTGTGTATAGAACAAGCTCTCTGAGAAAGTGATGGATTCAGGCTACGATATATTAAAGGCATCCGGTTGTTCATTTTAATAGGAAGGATTTAGAGTGATATGACTCAATTGTTGACAAGTGATATTAGATCAGATTGGGATGTCCGGTCACTGTGGACAAGTGCCGTGCAGTATGACTCAATAAGAGATACGAGGAAAAATCCTGAACGGGCTTTTCGAGAGGGAGTTCTCTTCCCCAGAAATTTGTGGTGCCCCTGTTTACATTTATTCAAACTGAGTTAGTTAAGTATATCAGAGAGAAGTGAGTCACAGATAATTGGACACAGACAGAAAAGTGTGGCAGAGACCATAACTTGATCTGCGGCAAACTTAGTGCCTGGTGAAAGTGTCAAGATGCTCAAGGTGTCTAATGACCCGGTCCTGCTCCTCAGTCCTATGTTCTTATGTTTTATTCAGCCCCTCAAACTTGCTACTTAGAAACAGAGAGACCATTCAGCCCCTCAAAGCTCTTACACACGGTTTGGGTTAGTTTGGAAAAAATGCAATTGGAAAAAAAGCCCCTCATCTCTCTTTACAGAGACTCCACATTCTACGACTTTTAGATCTACAGTCACTGTGAATATCAACCCGACATCACACCCAGAATTGATTCACAAAATAGTCTGATCTCCCTGACTGCAACATTCTAAAGCAGAATATCCGAGTAAATAACATTGACTAACAGAATGTGAGAACATCAAAGACTTGATCACGTCGATCATCCCACCCACTCCCACCCCGAATCCTGCCTTGCCCTTCACTAAGATCGTGGTTGATCTGCGCGAGATCTCAAATCCACTATGAAGTCCAATTCTCAATAGCCCTCAAATCTCTGACAGGTCAAAAGTCTTCAAAGTTTGTGAGAAGATTTGTAGCTCGGGTGTTCGTTGCTGTGGTTCTTTTCGCCGAGATGGAAGTTTTTGTTGCAAACGTTTCGTCCCCTGTCAGATGACTAAGGGCAAGACAACGGAACGAGGACATGCCGCAACCCAAAGGACTAGCTACACTACCATACATTAAGAACATCTCTGAACTGACAGCCAGACTACTGCGACCACTAGGACTTATAACAGCACACAAACCAACAGCCACACTCAGACAACAACTCACCAGAACGAAGGACTCGATACCCAGCATGAGCAAAACTAATGTAATGTACAAACTCCCATGCAAGGACTGCACAAAACACTATAAAGGACAAACAGGAAGACAGCTAACGATCCGCATTCATGAACACCAACTAGCCACGAAACGACACGACCAGCTGTCCCTAGTAGCCACACACGCAGACGACAAGCAACATGAATTCGACTGGGAGAACACTATAGGGCAAGCCAAACAAAGAACAGCCAGGGAATTCCTAGAAGCATGGCACTCATCCACAAACTCCATCAACAAACACATCGACCTGGACCCAATATACCGGCCACTACAGCGGACAGCTGAAACTGACAACCGGAAGCGGCAGGGACAGGCTACGATAAATGCCGGAGGAAACACCACAGAAGCGCTTCACAGGAGGCTCCCAAGCACTGAGGATGTCACCAAGACAGGGGACGAAACGTTTGCAACAAAAACTTCCAGCTCGGCGAACAGAACCACAGCAGGTCAAAAGTCTATTTACTTTATCTTTAAAAATCTTTAAATTGAAACTTATCAGCTATGATTCAATGGGGGAGTAGACTCAATGGGCAGAATGGATGAATTTATGTCCCTTTGTCTTATCTTTAGATTAGATTACTTACAGTGTGGAAACAGGCCCTTCGGCCCACCAATTCATACCGACCCACCAAAGCGTAACCCACCCATACCCCTACATTTACCCCTTACCTAACATGACGGGCAATTTAGCATGGCCAGTTCACCTGATGTGCACATTTTTGGACTGTGGGAGGAAACCGGATCACCCGGAGGAAACCCACGCAGACACGGGGAGAACGCGCAAACTCCACACAGTCAGTCACCTGAGGCGGGAATTGAACCCTGGTCTCTCTGGCGCTGTGAGGCAGCAGTGCTAAACACTGTGCCTTATGGTCTTAAGGCTTTCTTACTTACAGTGATCTAGCTTTTCTACCTTTTTGGAAAAGCGAATTCATGACCTTAACTACTCTTCCTTTGAAGAAACCACCTCCTTCTCCTACACCAAAACTTCACTCATAAGAATCGATTGTGAACTCTCAACTGTTTAGAGTCATTCATAGCACAGGAGATGATGTTTATCTCAGCCGTGGGACATCACTGTACGAGATCCTCAGGGTAGCTTCCTTAGCCCAGGCATCTCCAATTTGTCTTCATAGAATCTCTGTAGCGTGGAAGCAGGCCATCAGCACATTGAATCCACAACCGATCAGAAAGCCTTAAAATTTGTCCATAAATACTTAGTAGAAATGTAATGTTGAATTATAGAACACAAGAAAATAAACAGGGCAGGCAGGGGGGTATCAGGCCACAAAAGGGGGACCTCGGATGTGCAGAAGATAAAGAACATCTGTGATAACAGGATGCTCGAAAGCAATTAAGAACATTTGCTTTAACTTCAATGAATCTGTGTAAAAAGGACACGGAGTGATAACATTCACAGTTGTTAACTTGTGAAATTAATGACAGTGTTTGACTGTGATCTCGGAAACTATGTATCATCTCAGAATCATGTCAAAAGCCTTGTAATAAACGGTCAGGTCCTATCAATTATAATGGATTCTTATTACGTGTGTGTGTGTGTGTGCGTGTGTGAGAGAGCGAGAGAGATATGAATGTTTTGAATTTATTTGCATTTTGGGACTTTATGATGAGTTTGAGTGGCCATTGCTGTTTCTGAAATGCAAACTCTAAAATGTAATATTGATGAACTTACTTGGTGTTCTTATACACCATGACTGCCCCACTGTCAATTCTAACTCGTCAGATCTTATGTCGTCTTTGAATTTAAATCACAACCCTGAAAAGAAAGCGTGTTTAATTTGAGACTAATGAATCATTTAAAATGTCACCTTTCAGCCTCAGGTAGAATGATTTTGTGTTTTAGATAAAAGCAGAAGTCTGCTCCTAGCTTAAAAATTATTCTAAACCTAACATTGAAGAGATTCTGACACAATCTGTCAGGAAGCCATTTTATGATCAAAGCTTGCCCTCCTCACTAAGATGCCATTTTGTGAAACAATGATATCTGACATGCAAGCTGTGCAAGGTTACCTTATGACCTCTCCCACTTAGTTTAGACTGATACCTTTTTATGACAGGGACTTACCACACCAACAGGCAGTGACTCGGCAGGATCTGTTTTCCTTCCGATAGATGGTCGAGGGCCTACAGGAGTGATCAGTTCAGCGCACACAGACCTGTTAATTAACTTCTCTTCCTTACAAATTATGCCTTTCCACTGTCTGTCTAATTAAGAACATGCAGTGTTTTTTGTAAAGTTTTGTAAAAAGGAAGCCTGTTTGAGACAGAAGCGTGGAGTACTCTGCGAGGGCTCTTAAAGGAAGAGCTGGTGTCCTACTTTTCTAAGGTTTTAGAACCTCAGCCAGCCTGGCTTATAGGTGTAAATGTTATGTTGTAACAGTGATACTATTGGTAAATAAAGGGGAAGGCTAAAATTAAACTAAACTGTTTGTTTATTCCAGACTACTAAAGTGTATGATCTCCAGGATGAACCAAGAGAGGCTTATAGGTCTGAATCCACAAGGGATTCCCTCAGCCGTCTCAAATCTGGACTTTAACAATATGAATAGGAAGGGTTTAGAGAGAGATGGGCTAAGTGCTGGCAAATGGGACCAGATTAGTTTAGGATATCTGGTCGACATGGACAAGTTGGACCGAAGGGTCTGTTTCCAAGCTATACATCTCTATGACTTGACAACTCTTCGGTAACTCATGCCCTGTCGGTGAGCACAGTTTCCCTCCATCTCTGTACTTAACCCCTCCTTCACGGATGGTTGTTGAAACGATGCAACAATGTGGCCTAATTGTCTATCTTCATTGTAACTTTGAAAATGCCCTTAATAACTGCAGATTTTAGTGCTGTTCCTGAATATCTACTTTGGATGAGGATTCAGTTTATCTCTCTCCAACACTGGTGTGTAAACATCAATGGGCTACGTACCTGCTGTTTGTTAGAAGCAGCTGGTCACTCTGCTTTGAACTGAGGAAGTTTTACAGTGTCTTAGTCCCTCAGGTGTTTTTCTGAAGGAAGACACAGGGACACCACCTGTAACTCAACATGAGGCTAGTCTGATAATATTGAACTGATTATTGTCACATTCATTGCACCTTTGTTAGGATGTGTTTTGTCTTTTTCTTTGAAGCCAACAACCTAACCAGAACCACGGATCTGATTCCATTGTTGCCCTGAGCTGCTTCTTGTCTGGGGATTGTGTTTGTTTTTCATGTGATTTGATACCAATTGATTTGGAGATGGTGGTGTTGGACTGGGGTACACAATGTTAAAAATCACACATCAGGAGCTTCCAAAAAAAACTGTTGGACTATAACCTGGTGTTGTGCGATTTTTAACTTGATACCAATTGAGTGAGATCCAGAAACTGAGCAACAACTGCGCAGCACCATGAATGGGGGTACTCAACCACCAGGATGCCTACACAGTTCAATATCCAACTTCCCAACTACTTGTTGGAAAGAGGAAACCGGCGCTATTTCTAATGTTCTTACCAAGACCCCAGTTGTATGTTCTTTTATAACAGTATCACATTTCTACAGTTGGTCCACACAACCTCAAGGGTGAGGTTGCCTCAAACACTTTTACAATTGTATTTTATGATATATTCTTCCTCTGCTCCCACAGACAGTAACAGTATCCAATAAAAAGGAGATGGGAATTCCTCGATGTCAGATACAAATGCCAGGGCTCTCCACATTAAAAAGAAAATAAGCAATCTGACAGAGCTCAGCTCTTCTCACAGTCTCTGTGAGTGGCTCTTAAAAGAGCCTTTGGGTTGTCAGATTCAAGAACGGTCTTCACTTTTTAAAGGCTCTAGGAGGTACATCCACATACTGAATCAGAAATGTTTCTCGTGCACACTTAAATTCCTCTCCATCTAGACCCTTAACACTATGGCATTCCCAATCTATGTTTGGAAAGTTAAAAAACCCTACCATTACCACCCTATTATTCTTACAGATAGCTGAGGTCTCCTTACAAGTTTGTTTCTCAATTTCCCTCTGACTTTTAGGGGGTCTTTTATACAATCCCAATAAGGTGATCAACCCTTTCTTATTTCTCAGTTCCACCCAAATGACTTCCCCGGATGCATTTCCGGGAATATCTTCCCTAAGTACAGCTGTAATGCTATCCCTTATCAAAAATGCCGCTCCCCCTCATCTCTCGCCTCCCTTTCTATCCTTCCTGTAGCATTTGTATCCGGGAACATTAAACTGTGAGTCCTGTCCATTCCTGAGTCACGTTTCTGTAGTTTCCTCTGTGATGTCATTTCCTGTTCTTTTTCTTAGGGGGTGGTAAATGGGATCCAAGTCAATGTGTTTGTTGATGGAGTTCCGGTTGGAATACCATGCTTCTAGGAATTCTCGTTCATGTTTGGCTTGTCCTGGGATGGATGTGTTGTCGCAGTCAAAGTGGTGTCCTTCCTCATCTGTATGTAAGGATACAAGTGAGAGTGGGTCATGTCATTTTGTGGCTAGTTGATATATATGTATCCTGGTGGCTAGTTTTCTGCCTGTTTGTCCAGTGTAGTGGACTCATATCCACAAGTCTCTATAATTGAGATGCATGGTTAAGGTTGATGCTCAGAATCTTTTTCCAGGAGTTGAAATGTCTAAAGCTAAGAGGCATGTGTATAAGGTGAGAGGGGGAAAGTTCAAAGGAGACATACGGGGCAGTTTCTTTTAAACATAGAGAGTGGTAGGAGTGGAATGCACTGTCAGGGGTGCAGATGGAGGCTGGTACGATAATGGTATTGAAAGGACTTTTAGGTAAGCAAATGAATATGCAATAAATGGAGGGTTATGGACCAAGGGCAGGCAGAAGGGATTACTTTCATTTATCGGCATGTTCCGCACAACATCGTGGGCTGAACGACCCAGTTGTGTGCTGTACCAGTCTATGTTGAGATTTAATGCAGTTTATATTTCGGATGAGGATTCATTCAAATTGATTGAAGCTGGGTAGATTGCATTTAGAATATAGATTAAATAGATAGAAACATTCATTTCATCGGTGGTGTTTGACTTTGAAGATATCTGGAAATGGAACTCAATGTGAGTCTGACTTAATCCACTCTGACTGTGGAAAGGATGTTCTTCACTCTGATCACAGTAACATACCTATTGCTTGTTCGAAGCAGCTGGTCAGATTTGGCTCTGTACCGAGGGAATATTACATTGTCTTGGTCCTTTGAGTACTTACCTGGAGGAAGGCAGAGGAGGTACCTCCTGTAATTCAACATCAGCTATGATTGGTAACATCAATGTACCATTCAGTTAATGATCATTATGATTTTTTATTTAAAGCCAGCAAAGTAAACAGAACCACGGGTCTGATTCCACTCCTGCCCTGAGCTGCTCCTTGTCCATTTTTAATTAAAATTCTAAGACCAATTGAGTGAGATACAGAAACTAAACAACATCCACACAGCTCCGTGAATGGGACTACCTGATGTAAGTGGGTATGTGGATATGTGAGTTCAGTTATTGATGTGTACCTGCCAGTTCCGCCTTGGTGAATGTGAGAGTGTAGCTATCAAACTGTAACATTCATTGTATGGTCAATATGTTTACATATTCACACAGCAGAGACTGGCAGGGTCCAATTAATAATTATCGAATCATAAAAATAATACAACACAGAGGGGGCTATTCAGCCCATCTTGTCCATGCCAACCCAAAAACACCCAGATCCCCTTTCCCAATCCCACCTTCCTGCCACAGCGCATAGCCTTGCAGTTTACAGAACTTGACGTGCAGTTCCATGGATTTTTGTTTAAAATAGTTTAGGGTCTTTGCCTGCGCCACCAAATCAAAGTTAAAAATCACACAACACCAGGTTATAGTCCAACAGGTTTACTTGGAAGCACAAGCTTTCAGAGCACTGCTCCTTCATCAGGTGATTGTGGAGTGTAAGATTGTAAGACACAGAATTTATAGCAAAAGTTTCCAGAGTGATGTAACTGAAATTATATCTTGAAAAAGACCCAAATTGTTTGTTAAGTCTCTCCTCTTTAAAAATCATGACCACCAAATCAGGCAGCACATTCCAGATACCCACCACTCTGCACAGAACACATTTTTCCTTACATATCATCTAATTTTATAGCTACTTAGTTTGAATCAATGATCCCTGGTGTTTGAACTCTCTGCCTAGGGAACAGGTTCCTCTCATCTCTCCCTCTCACTATTTAATGAAAAATCGTACAACACCAGGTTATAGTCCAACAGGTTTATTTGGAAGTACTAGCTTTCGGCGTTCTTCTCCTTCATTAGTAGATCGCTATTTAGTATTCCTTTATCATGGCACCTCTGTTCCAAGGAATATAACACCAACCTCTTCAATCTGTCCCGATAGCTACAATTCACCAGCCCTGGCAACATTCTAGTAAATCTCCTCTGCATTCTCTCCACAGCAATGACGTCCTTCCTGTGATGTGGGGACCTGGCTGCACACAATACTCCAGTTGTAGCCACCAGTGCCTTATACAGTTTCATTATTATATCCCTACTTTTGTATTCCATCCCTCTTCCCATGAAGAGCATTCCACGTGCGTTCTGTACAACTCCATCTATCTTGAGGGACCTGTATACTTGCACACCACGATCTCTCACTATATTCCCATTTACTGTTTGACTTCCCAAAATGCATTCCCTCACACTTATCAGAGCTGAACTCCATCTGCCACCTTTCTGCCCACTCCACCAAACCATCGATGATAGATTTGGAGCTTACAGCTATCCTCAACACTATCCAAGATGTGGCCAATTTTTGTGTCATCTGCAAATTTCACAAATTTGTCTACCACATTCAAGTCCAAATCATTAATGTATAAAACAAACGACAGATGTCCCAACACTGAGCGATGCAGAGCACCACTTGAAACAACTTTTCATTCATAAGAGCAGCAATCAACCATGACCATTTCTTTCCTGTAACTAAGCCAACTTTGCATCCAATTCACCACATTACCATGTATCCCACAGCTTTTACTTTTTGGACCAGTTTGCTGTGATGATGCTGCTCCTTTAACAATCTTGTAAAAGACACAGGCTCCGAAAAGTCTGACTTGATGGGTTTTAGGGCCATTTTGATTATAGCTCACAGATAATGCCTCAGGCAAAAGGCTTCCACATTTTTAAGAAGAACACGTGTACATGAAAGGGGAGTGGCCCAGTTTTCCCAGCTCAGCTTTTCTCTGGTTTTTGGCTGTCTGGCTGTTGACTGAAAGCAGTCAGGCAATTGAAAAAGCTGTTGAACCCAAAGCAGGTCCATGCTGGTACTCTCTCTGACATCTCTCCTGTAAGACCGTGTGTTTGATTTTACCTTTGTGTGCCAAAGGGTGTTTGTGGGGATTATTGCAAGTGTTGGGAACAATATCGTTAAGTTCATGTTGGGTTTTCGGATGGGTTAACTTATTTCGCATTCTGTTCTGTTATGAGACATAGGAGCATTTGTTTGTGTTTCATTTGATAATCTTGTAAATCAATTCTGTTTTGTTTAAAACAATGTAGTTTGACCAGCTACATCACCCCTGGAATATCCGCGTTACACCTGCTTAAAACAACTAGCAAAATTAGGGTCCAGGCTACAAGAAATGTTCTGAGGGGATCTGGCATGGTCTATACTATTTTGGGGGCTCTATGTAGGATTTGTTCTATAGTTCTGATTTGGGATTAGGGTTGTTGGACTCTGAGGCAGCGAGTGGTAGGTGTTAGTGTATTTTGTTCTGGGTTTTGAATTCAGTTGGTTTAAACAGTGTTTGGGAGAGCAATGACTCTTTCAGTCAACAAGAGTTTCCTGTGGGTGGAAGAAGTGATTTTGGGGCTTTTACAAAAGGTGATTAAGGGTAAGCTGCTGAAATAGCAGACAAGCTGGGATTGAGGCTGTGTCCTTCCATGAGGAAAGGAGAGATAATTACAGGAGTAGATCAGCATTTACATTGGTTGGAAACACCATCAGAATCTTTAGAGATGGCTAACATTCAATGGAAAATTCAGCAACTTGAGTTAGAGGCAAAACACAAGGAAAGGGCGACAGAAATGAAATCTTTTGAATTATGATTAAATAGAGAGAGAGTGAGGAGAGAGAGTAAAGGAGATAAAGGGAAGGAATAAAGAGAGAGAGTTTGAACTTTGGAAATTGGCTTTTCCTTAATTAATGAAAACTCATGTGGAAGAGCAGAGAGCTATAATGGCAAGATTGACAGCTGAAATGGCTGATGGTTATGAGTTGGTCCATAAGTCAAAGTTTGGCTTCCAAAACCAGTTTCAATCCATGAGGGATAGAAGTTGAGGACAAGAAAAATCCTCACATGGAAAGGAATAGATCTCTGTGAAGATCATAAGTATGACTTACCACAGGGTAAAAAGGAAACCCTTGAAGGGGAAAGAGAAGTTAAAAAGCTCTGAGGTTTTTGCTGCAAAACAGTAGGCTAAATAAATCAATATTGGTGGGTTATGAAAAACACTGGGAAACCAGATATAGAAACAGGATAAGCCAGTGAATTTTGTTGGAGTGGTAACAGAAAGCACAATGGAGGCTCAAAAGCTGCACCAGAAATGCACAAGCTGGTTGGAGGTGTGAGGTCTTCTTAAATCATCCATAGGCCAGGAGAAGCAGATAAAGTGGTTACAATATTAAGACATACAAAGATTGTCTAAATCTGTGATGGTTAAAGATGAGGAGATACGCACCTCTGAAGGACTATTGCCAGAAAAAGGTTCTAATAACAGGAATTCATGTTGAGACAAGAAATGCTTAATTGTGAGAAGTGAGGTTAGATTATCCAGTGAAGAGTGGAGAAGTTGTGGTAGGAGTATTGGACAAACTCTCAGCTCCGGGAATACAATTTATCCTTGCTAATAATATTGTTGATTCACCAGTAGGAGTGCTGCCCCCTGTTGTTGCAAAGCCAACGGAAACTCAGGCAACTGAATTATTGCTGGACATATATCCTGGGATTATTCCTGACTGTGTGATGACAAAGTCACAATCACCACTTGAAACAGAAGAGAACAAGGGTACAGATAAGAAAGTTGAAGTGAAATTAGCAGAGACCCTGTTGGATCAGATGGTTGAGACAAACCGGGAACAGACAGATGATAAAGCAGATATGTTTAGCTTAAATCTTAAGCAAATTTAAAACAATTGTATCAAAAGGCATACACAGAAGAAGAATATGAATCTAACCCTGCATCTTCACATATTCAGGCTGATGAGAAATATGCAGAAATTTATCGAGTCGTATTGCCAGTGGGTTGTAGAGGGAGGTGTCGAATAGCGCATGAGGTCATTTAGGAGTGAGAAAAACTCAGACTTTTGCAGAGATTGTTTGGAATTCACATTTAATTGTCATCTCTGTGTCTGAGAACTATACGGTAAAGGATTAATTCTGTCCTTCTCAGTCACAGATAAACTCCATGTAAATGTGCTTCCTCCAGGTTGAAGGATTTGAGCAATAGGGAGAGGCTGAATAGGTTGGATCTGTTTTCCCTGGAGAGGGACGTTTTATAGAGGTTCATAAAATCACAATGGGCATGGAGAAGTGGTGGAGGCTGGTACAATTACAACATTTAAAAGGCATCTGGTTATGGATATGAATAGGAACGGTTTAGATAGACATGGGCCAAGTGCTGGCAAATGGGA
Source organism: Chiloscyllium plagiosum (assembly GCF_037043375.1). Lineage (NCBI taxonomy): Eukaryota > Metazoa > Chordata > Chondrichthyes > Orectolobiformes > Hemiscylliidae > Chiloscyllium > Chiloscyllium plagiosum. The sequence continues at coordinate 11,572,087 of NW_028270187.1, forward strand.
CTAGGTTTGGTTAGGATACCTGATCAGCATGGGCGAGTTGGACCGCAAGGTCTGTGTCCATGCTGTACATCTCTATGACTCAATGATTCCTTGTGCTCACCAACAGGACAGGAATTGTGCCGCGCTGCACCTTGTCTGGAGATTGTGTTTGTTTTTTCATATGATTCGATACCAATTGAGTGAAACCTAGAAACTGAGCAACTACTGCACAACTCCATGAATGGGACTGCTCACCACCGGGATGCTAATACAGTTCAATATCCAACTCCCAATCTACTACCTGGAGAGAGGAAAAACGAAACGATATCTAATGGTTTTACCAAGACCCATATGTTTGTCCTTTTAGAGGACAGTTGGTCTGCGGTTCCACTATTGATTGCACACTTTCAACAAACAATGGGAAACAGAATGAAATTTCATTAGGTTCAGAGGATTGTAAACCCCAAGAATGTCCCACAGCAGCTTCTTCCCGCTCTGCCTCCCTCAGCAGGCCCACACACAGCCCGAGAAAGGCCTCTCTCTTCCCCCCAGCCCGCTCACTCCAAGTTCCGGGACCAGTTCCTGCTCCGCTCGGCCTCTTACAAACAGTCCCCGGTTCTCCCTGAACTCACCCCGAATCAATCTCGGTCTCGGAGCCCCCTCTGTGTCCCAGGCTCCCATCCCGATGTGCTGCTGGAAGGAGCCTGCTGTTCCCTTGCTTCCCTGGGCGCTGATCTCTCCATTGCGGTCTGTTTCAAACAAACCTCTTGCACTCACTGAGTAAATGCTCCTCAATGGCAGCGTTGGGGAGGGCCTCACGCATGCGCTCCTCTACTCGGGAAAACAGTCAGTTTTGGGGAGAAAAGGTTCGGTCCCAGACACATGTTGGGGCGGGAGTGAGCTGGAGGTGGAGCTGGATGATCAAAGCCATTTCCCTGCTCTGTCTGTCACTCAGTTTCCTCTCCGGAGCCGCCTCTCACTCTCTGTCAGCTCTTTCTCAGCCAGGTCGGACCGGGCTGTATAAAAAAGGAAGGGGAGGCAGCTCGGCTCTCATTTAGCAGCGGTTGGAGTGAAGAAGCGTGATGTCTGGAAGAGGTAAAGGAGGCAAAGGCCTGGGAAAAGGCGGAGCGAAGCGGCACCGGAAAGTGCTCCGTGATAACATCCAGGGCATCACCAAACCAGCCATCCGGCGCCTGGCTCGCCGTGGCGGGGTCAAGCGCATCTCGGGCTTGATCTACGAGGAGACCCGCGGGGTGCTGAAGGTTTTCCTGGAGAATGTGATCAGGGATGCGGTCACCTACACTGAGCACGCCAAGCGCAAGACAGTCACCGCCATGGATGTGGTGTACGCTCTGAAACGCCAGGGCCGCACTCTCTATGGATTCGGTGGCTGAGGATAAAGCGACCCATTTCCAGCGAACCCAAAGGCTCTTTTCAGAGCCACCCAAACTCTCCGATAGAGAGCGGAGACCTGAGGACGGAGAAGGCAGCACATAGGGAGGGGATAGTGTAACTGTTCTATAACGTGTCATTTTGCCCAGACATGACCCTTTCAGAAACGATACTTACATGAGTTGTGATGCTGGGACACAGCGTATGTTTTCATAGCCTGCTCTGTCCATGTGCCTGTTACAGACCGTTCAGGCGGCCATTAAGTTGTGATTCGGCTGATTATAATCTGGTTGAAATAAAATATCGATTCGGTGAGCTTCTGTTATTTTATCGTGGTACAATTTCAACAGCGGCAGCGTTGTTTAGATTGATTCGCGGTGGGTAGACGTTCGGCTGTTCAGTTTGACTGGGCTGTTTTAAACCCCGCCTTTCCTCCTGCCTGTAACAGACATATCAGGCAATAACCCCCCCCTTTTGTCCGCGCTGATAGCTAACTAAGCTTTAATCGATTACTATAAAGCATCTGAGTTGCGAACGAGTGGCGTAATATGTCTTAATATGTTATTTGATTTCAGGGTTTGAGAGGGTGAATTCAGCGGGCATTTTGCAATTGACCAACTGTCATTTCACGTTATCCGATCAGCCTCCAACAATTCTTTTCCTGCCTTTTCTGTGCCTTCCGGAGCTGTTTCTCTGTGGGCTGAGGGACAGGGCTGTATCCAATCCCAGCTCTAGGGCGGGCTCTCCATTCCCTTAAATAGGCAGCACCGCAGCAGCCTCAGCATTGACTGCAGCAGCCTGTGTGTGTGTTATAGAGAGTTAAGAGAATGGCCAGAACCAAGCAGACAGCGCGCAAATCCACCGGAGGGAAAGCTCCTCGCAAGCAGCTGGCGACCAAAGCGGCCCGCAAGAGCGCTCCGGCCACGGGCGGAGTGAAGAAGCCTCATCGCTACAGGCCCGGCACGGTGGCTCTGCGGGAGATCCGCCGCTACCAGAAATCCACCGAGCTGCTGATCCGCAAACTGCCCTTCCAGCGCCTGGTGCGAGAGATCGCTCAGGACTTCAAGACCGACCTGCGCTTCCAGAGCTCGGCGGTGATGGCCCTGCAGGAGGCCAGCGAGGCTTACCTGGTGGGACTGTTTGAGGACACCAACTTGTGTGCCATCCACGCCAAGCGGGTCACCATCATGCCCAAAGACATCCAGCTGGCCCGCCGGATCCGCGGGGAGCGCGCCTAAACGGAGCATAGCCGGCCCTGCACATTCACCCCGAGAGAGAGAGAGAGAAAGACACAACGGCTCTTTTCAGAGCCACTAAACCATCCAGAGGGAGCAGGAAACGATGGGTTGTATTAATATTGTAGTTATAAAACCAGGAAGTAAGTACGGAATGAGTTATAAGCGATATTGACGTGGGCAGTGAAGTCCTATCTAATGAGATCTCCCGTGTTCGCAGAATTTATGACAGATTGTGAAATATAATTTTAACATCATTGTGGTAGTAGATTATAAATTCCCGCGAATCTCCCTCTCTGTCTAGGTATTCATATGGCTTGTCGTTGGGGGATGGCAAAGATTTGGTGCCAAGAGATCGAATTGTTACTTGCGGACATTAGTGTCGTATTTTAGGAAGTGCACAGGAGCTGAGTAAAGCATTAATGGGGAGTCAGTTAAACAAAGCCGCAGGCAGCGGCAGTCCAGTTCCAACTACTGAGATCTCTGGTGATCGCAGATTTTGGTATAAAAGATTCCAGAATTTAACTAATGGGGGTGGGATAGGATTGACGCCTAAAGATCAACGGCTCATTTTTAAATTTGAAAAGCCCACTAAGATGTAGAACAGAAGTTTTTGCAGAGGAAAATGCGTAGGTACTTAGGTGTTGATTTGTGTATCGATTACAAAAGTGTAGTTTATACAATCTAACTTTACCCTCCTTTTACAGCTGATTAAAAAAAATCACCTACGGGTACTTAGACTGGCTTTCTTCTCTGCCCCCAGAGAGAGAGCATTTTATGAACACACTAGTGAACAAAGCTCAGTAGTATTTGCTACATCGACTGTATGCTTATTGCACTGGGTCAATTCAGCTCTTCCTGATGCAGTTGAAGGGAATGTGAAACCAAAGTCAAACCCGATCGGGACATTTCTCGTCCTGCAAGTACAAATTCAGCATGTGGGTGTGTGTTTTGCCGAGGGGTGGGGGTATGAGTGTGTGTGTGTGTGTGTGCAAGTGTAAAGAAGTATACGCGTACGTCTGAGAGGGTGCATGCCTGCGTGAGGGACAGTAGTGTGAGCGTATGAGAGATGGATCTCCGTGAGTGTCTGTGTACTTCGCTCAAAAGCTGAAAGAATCCAAGTGAGATTCTGTAAATCCATTTTTTTTTTAAGATTAGAATCAGTCTGACCAGTCTCACACAGGGCACCTTGCACCTTAAAGGCATTATCTAGGCCAACGTGACATCAGTTGCTCAGGTTCACTTGAGAATGTAACTTTTAGATGTTCTGCGATTTACATTTGCAAAAACTGAAACCAACATGATCATTCTAAAAGATTACAGATTAACCAACAATCCGGGTCTTTGTTAATATGATTTCAGTTACATCACACTCTAAACTTCTGCGAAAAATTGTCTTCCGATCTTAGACTACAAACACGTGATGAAAGCTCCGAAAGCTAGTGCATAGAAATTAACCTGTTTGACTATAAGCTGGTGTTGCGTGATTTTTAACTTTATACATCACAGTCCAACATCAGCATCTCAAAACCGCAAGTGTTCAATAACAAGGCGATAGTAATTGACTGATCTCATGCTCAAAGTTCTCCACAGTAAAATAAATCCGGCAAGGATGACGGCGTAGCCCCTTTCACGCATGTTGTGAGTGGCTCTGAAAAGAGCCTTTGGGTTATCAGATTCAAGAATACTCTCTTCACTTTTTAGCAGATCCAGCAGCGGCGGTTTTCTTGGGCAGCAGCACGGCCTGGATATTAGGCAGCACCCCGCCCTGAGCGATGGTCACCCCTCCCAGCAACTTGTTGAGCTCCTCGTCGTTGCGCACGGCCAGCTGCAGGTGCCTGGGGATGATGCGGGTCTTCTTGTTGTCCCGGGCCGCGTTGCCGGCCAGCTCCAGGATTTCAGCCGTCAGATACTCCAGCACCGCAGCCAGATAGACCGGCGCTCCGGCACCCACACGCTCAGCATAGTTACCCTTTCTCAGGAGCCTGTGAACACGGCCCACTGGGAACTGCAGGCCAGCCCGGGACGACCGAGACTTCGCCTTGGCGCGAGCTTTCCCACCGCCCTTTCCTCTTCCAGACATGGTCACAAACTCACAAGCACTTTCACAGAAAATGCTGCACTCCGCCCACATTGCGGCCTCTTATATCTTCGGGAGGAATGGTGGGGCGGCCATTTCTGATTGGTCCCATTGTCCAGCCCCTCCTAATGTTGTTTCAATTCCCAATCAGATATCTGCCTCATTCCCCAATCCGGAGAGGGCACGGGGAGGAAGGCGGAAAGTACCGGCGCCAAATCATCAACCGCCTTCTTTCCAATTTGAAAATCCCGCCAATTTACAAACAAAGGAGTGTCTTTTATATTGAAAAATGAAGTACAAAATACGGAGGAAGTTTTTATAAAATACTCGTATCTTAATTTACTTTTAGTTTACAAATGTATACTTCACTCGATCTGTCTCTCCCTCATTTGGCGACCTGTATTCGTCCATTTCTGATCTCGAGTGGGTAATTTTCTAAACCTTAAGAAGCTGAAAAGAAACACGCCAAACACTTCAGTCCGCACTTGACTTCTCACTTCACATTTCAATAGCACCCTGGCATGCTGATAAAGCAGCACACAACATTCTTCCGGCACAGTATCGATGGCGAACACGGTGTTTAGACGATATTCTAAAGCTGTCCTCCCTTATTGCTCTCGCTCTATCAGCAAAATCATCACATTTCAACCCGGCAGCTGTTTTGGCGTTCTCTCGGTTCCCTTTGAAAGCCTCTCACCGACCGCAGAAATTGCTTTGCTTTTTGCATTCTGAAAAATCAGATTAAACCCGTGCATTGCAATTTTTTTTTTAAAAATCAGATGAAAGATGTGGACAAGTATGTATTGTTTGCTTGGGGAGAAAGTGAGGTCTGCAGATGCTGGAGATCAGAGCTGAAAATGTGTTGCTGGAAAAGCGCAGCAGGTCAGGCAGCATCAAGGGAACAGAAGAATCGACGTTTCGGGCATAAGCCCTTCTTCAGGAATTGTTTGCTTGCCAAGTTTAAAATCACGTAGCACCAGGTCATAATCCAACCAGCTAATTCGAAAGCACTAACTTTCGGAGTGCTGCTCCTTCATTAGGTAGTATGTAAGTTATGAAAATAAGTATTAACATTTTACCAGGGATTTTAGCAACTTTAAACAAACAAGATGAAAAAATGATTCACTGACTTTTAATCTGCCCACTCTCTACAGACAGGGAAGAAGCTGTTTATGCAATCATCCCCACAACTGTACCTCATTAATTTGCAAACCTTTTATATAAACAAATATAGCACTAGTAAAATTATCCAGTGAAGAATCATATGTAAACTAAAACGAAGGTTCAGCTCTCTCTGGGAAGTTGTGGGTGGCCTTTGAGTTGTGGATGTGTTTGTTTCAATGCAGTGCCTCACTTGGAGCTGGTGTACTTGGTCATCGCCTTTGTGCCCTCCGACACGGCGTGCTTGGCCAGCTCCCCGGGCAGCAGCAGCCGCACGGCTGTCTGGAACTCCCGGGAGCTGATGGTGCTGCGCTTGTTGTAATGGGCCAGGCGGGAAGCCTCCCCCGCGATGCGCTCGAAAATATCGTTGACGAACGAGTTCATGATGCTCATGGCCTTGGAGGAAGGTGCCAGTGTCGGGGTGAACCTGCTTCATCACATTTTAGATGTAGATGGAGTAGCTTTCTTACGTGGACCGCCTCCTCTTCTTGCCGCCCTTCGCTAGCGCCTTCTTAATGATTTTCTTCGCGCCCTTCTTGGAGGCTTGCTGTGCTTTCTTCTCATCAGCCATAGCGCCGCTCACTTTCGGTCACAGAATAAAGGAAAGCAGACTCGGAGCTCCCTTTTTATAGGTAAAAACAATGACTGCAGATGCTGGAAACCAGATTCTGGATCAGTGGTGCTGGAAGAGCACAGCAATTCAGGCAGCATCCGAGGACAGGCAAAATCGACGTTTCGGGCAAAAACCCTTCATCACCGAAGACGTCATCAATGCTAATAAGGGATGGGAAATCCTGGTTCCTGAATGGGTGGCTCAGACGGTATCATTCCCAAACACATGTTTCTGTGATTGGTTTGTGTGGGACCCAATGTGGATCTGTCAGAATCGACAAAATGTGAAGTGGATGGTGATTCTGTTCCTGTCAGTCTGACTGAGGGAGATTTGTTTTGTGTCTGGAACACAGAAAGTGACTGTGGTATTGGCTCGGTTTCCTTTTGTTCCTTGTTGTGCTGATGTGGGAGTGGAAGGGTGTGTTTCTAGCTCCGCAGGTCTGTTTCTGGTCCTCTCTCTGGGCTGGAATTAACACTGAGTTTGCCACTTTTCTCAGTGGTTAGCACGACTGCCTCACCGCGCCAGGGACCCTGGTTCGATTCTAGTTTCGGGCGACTGTCTGTGTGGATTTTGCACATTCTCCCCGAGTCTGAGTGGGTTTCCTCCGGGTGCTCAGTTTCCCTCTCACAATTCGTGGGCGGCACGGTGGCACAGTGGTTAGCACTGCTGCCTCACAGCGCCAGAGACCCGGGTTCAATTCCCGCCTCAGGCGACTGTGTGGAGTTTGCACGTTCTCCCCGTGTCTGCGTGGGTTTCCTCCGGGTGCTCCGGTTTCCTCCCACAGTCCAAAGATGTGCAGGGTCAGGTGAATTGGCCATACTAAATTGCCCATAGTGTTAGGTAAGGGGTAAATGTCGGGGTATGGGTGGGTTTCGCTTCGGCGGGTCGGTGTGGACTTGTTGGGCCGAAGGGCCTGTTTCCACACTGTAATCTAATCTAATTCGAAGACGTGCAGGGAGTTGAATTTGCGATGCTAACTGCCCATAATGTTCCGGGATGTGTAGGTTAGTTGCATTAATCAGGGGTAAATGCAGAATTATGGGGAATGGGTCTGGGTGGATTACTCTTCGGAGGGTCGGTGTGGACTTGTTGGGCCGAAGTGCCTAATTCTACACTGTAGCGATTCTAAGACTGTGAATGTTTTCTAGGTTTGGGGTTGATGGAATTCGTTCTCAACTGCACGGAGTTGGAGAGAGATGAAAAAAAAAAGTCTCTATTTAAAACTTTTCTTGAGTCATAGGTTGAAAATGTCTGTCTTGACTGTGGGATTAATATATTTCTGAGAACTTGATTGCTAACTGTGGGCCCAGAGACCGATATATAACTGTTTGCTTTGCAAGTAACGACAGCGTATCAGAACCACGTTGCTACTCTTTTTATTTAGGAGTATTGAACTTTCACGCAGGGATTTAGAGCAATTGTCCTTCTCATATGAATGCCTGTTAACCAGCAACCGTTAGCATGCTATATATGTCTCACTTTAACCTTATATCTATCTTAGACATTTGGCATGAATTCAACACCACCGAGGCTCTGGTCCTCTGTGTAATAGTCAATTAGTGTTACTTCAGGACAGGTTTAATTCTGTATCCATCAAACACTGATGGAAGCGATAAAACTTTACACCATTTGCCTGCCACTTGCAAATGTTCCTCCAATCTGTGCCTATCCATTACTGGGAGGTTTTTGTTTACTCTATTTCACAGTCTTTACATGTCAGTATGTAACTGGACTGTAACTCAAACCTTCTGAAGTGTAACCTGTTGTTTCTTACTCTGTAGGTGTCAGTCATTAACATAAGAATGTGTCTCATTTAGTATCTACAATTTTGAGTGTGACCAAACACCACTTTAGACAGTCTCAGGTAGGACTCCCTCCCCTCCACAGCAAATCCTTACAATCAACTTCTGCGATTTGACAGTAAGTTTGTATTTATAACTGCAGCATTTGGCAAGAGGCAATATCTTGTACATTGCAGAAATTGACAATAACAATTTTATTGCTGATGTTACACTGTTTGTCAGTTTCTCACCAATAGATAGTTGCATTGTATCCTAACAATTTAATGCTTTGCAACTGACTCCATATTTCATTCTGTAACTGCCAGTTTGTTGTTTCTAATCTTGTTTTTACTCAGTTTTTGTGGTTTTGTTCGCCGAGCTGGAAATTTTTGTTGCAAACGTTTCGTCCCCTGTCTAGGTGACATCCTCAGTGCTTGGGAGCCTCCTGTGAAGCGCTTCTGTGGTGTTTCCTCCGGCATTTATAGTGGCCTGTCCATGCCGCTTCAGTTCCAGCTGTCTGCTGTAGTGGCCGATATATTGGGTCCAGGTCGATGTGTTTGTTGATGGAGTTTGTGGATGAGTGCCATGCTTCTCGGAATTCCCTGGCTGTTCTCTGTTGTCCCAGTCGAATTCATGTTGCTTGTCGTCTGACAGGGGATGAAACGTTTGCAACAAAAATTTCCAGCTCGGCGAACAGAACCACAACAATGAGCACCCGAGCTACAAATCTTCACCCAAATTTGAACTCAGTTTCTGTCAATGAATGGCATGTGAGAGAGCAAATATCTCAACATTTCTAACTTTCAGATGAATGTTTTTTTTTTCACTCCATCCCTGTTATATTACGGTGACTTGTAATTGAATCTGTCAGTGTGTGGTCTGTGAGCACACACAGTAAGTTACAGATAAAGCTAAAGGTGAATGTTGCCTCCCATTTCTGTCATGCAATTGCAGAGTATACACTACAGTTATGAATTTATTTCAGGATTTTGTCAGTTTAAATGTCTCAAAGCAGAGGACAAAAAGAAAAATCAGACTTCTGTGACATTTTTATCTGTCTGTGTGCACTTAGCTCTGAGAATATGTGAGTGCTATCAAAATGTACCTGTCAGTTTTTTTTAATGAATTGTTTTAAACCTTCACCTGTCAGTTTCTGCAATGTGAATGTTTATGTGCAGTTTTCATTCTGTACCGGAGTTTCAACTACATGAATGAATGAGTACATTTGAAAGTATCTATACCTTTCAGTGTGTGCTCTGTGAATAAATGTGTACTTACAATATTTGTCTCTGTTTAACATGACACTTGCCAGAAACTGCAGAAGCTCTTTTTATTTCAAATCTCTGTTGCTCAACATGCAAAAGATTTTATCATTTGCCATCAATGTCTGGGTAGCATGGTGGCACACTGGTGCCAGGGACCCAGTTTCAATTCCAACCTTGGCTCATTGTGCAAACTGCTCCCCACGTCTGCATTGGTTTTGTTACAACAAACCTCTTTACTAATTTAAAACCAGCAACACAGAAAAGATTTATCCCATGCAGTAATCTGTGAAAATTCAATAGCCAAGAACACATTAAAGATTAATAGCTTTATTTATTAAAGTATAACAGAGAGTGATTAACTAACAACTACTTACAACTCCTTCCTCGAACCTATCTTCTATAATACTACTCTGATAGAACTCCTGATTAAGATTTACAAAACAAAACTTCATACCTCAAAACCAGGCAACTTTTGGTTCTTTTCTGTATTCCTTTCTTTTGTTCTTCTTGGAGATTGTGCTTCACAGGTCACTGATCGATAAAGGTACCTTTAAGAGAGCTATTTTTCAGGCAGTCTTTTTACATGCTGGTGGTTTGGCAATTCTCCTTCTAATAGTTAATTTTTTCCCGGTCTTGTACCTTCAGAGCATCGGACTGTATCATTGGCTTATAAGATTGTCAATATACTCAATTCATACTGGATTGGAATTTGGTATTTTCGGGATATAATTTAAACCGATTGGTTGAATTCAATTTTGTTTTTGTCTCCAGGCAAGCAGCTCCTTGAGTTGTTTGACCAAATGTTACTTTTTTTTTCAGAACACTTGGTGCTGTCCAGAAGTTCAACTGGCTTAAAGGTAGTTATACTCACGTCTTCATAACAGTTTCCTCTGGGTATTCCAGTATCCTTCCACAGTCCAAACAAGCAGGTTAGCTAGATGGTAAATGGCACTGTAATATTCAGCAATGTTCAGAATAGGTGGATTAACTATGTTTAAGATGTGGTTATGGGGGTAGGCGTCTATATCTGGGTGAGATGTGCTTTGGCAAGTTGTTGCAGGCCTGTGGGCCGAATGATCTCTACCTGTACTGGAGGAACTCTGTACTGCAAATTAAAGTGAGACATTTTATACCATTGTCAGTCTCTGGCACTCTGAAGCAGGTTGGAAAATTTTTACAACTTTTATTCAAAAGGTACTGTTTAGGATTGTAAGTTATTTTCTGGATTGGTCAGTCTCTGGTCTGAATGTGTACTTTGAATTTATTGTTCACATGTTTATAACAAGGCCAGTATGAGAGTTTCTTCATTCCGTGCCCAATAATTTCTGGGTATCTGTCTGAATGCATACCTTTTCATGTCAATGTTTGATTTTCCTTTGGACTACTTGAAAACAAGTATTTATTCAGTCATTTTGTCTGAGATTTGTTCTACTTTTTGTGGAAACAAATTAACTTGCAATATTTGTTTCAATCTGATGCTTGGCTGCTATTTAATTCCTCCAGTCTGGATAAAAAGATTCAAGAATTACATCCAGTCAGAGAGTCAGACAGCAAGTTTAAGCCATGGTGAGATAATTGGATGAATAATTAGTCTGAATTTTTATTTACTTCTTTCCCAACTTAAGTGGAATACATTGTGAACATGCAATAGGTTCAGTATTTTCTAATAAACAAGTAGAATTTACTTTTCGATTTAAAAGCTTTAGGAAGTTCACTTTTAAACTGGGACTGACATACTTCACTCTCACACTGTCCTGGATAACTTGTTTAATGAAATGCTAGTTCTCCCAACTGTGATATCATGCCCCTCATGACTTTTCTATTTTTGCCTATAGACCTACGAACCTGACAGTATTTCTGTAAGTTGCAAGTTATTCTGTATCCACTGTGTATTGGCACCATCTTACTCTTTGTTGTGTCCAGAAATTATCTCAGTTTCCTTCAAGTCCTTCATGACACAAATAAGGACAATAACTGGAGCAATCTGCAACTGTTTGTTCTTCTGTGAGTACAGAACTAATCTTGTTTCTTCCATTTACTTGTACGGTTTGTGTACTCAGAAAGTACTTTCTACCTGTCAGTCTGTGCTATCCTTCAAAACTCAGCTCAGATGTGACAGACGGTCAACAGATTAGAGCAACGTTGTCCAGTGAAAAACTTGGAAACTAAAATTTAATGTTGTCTACTCGGGCTGTTGTGTATACGTACTGATTTTATGTATAAAAAACATTTTTGAACGGAATAGTTGTTATGATACAAGGATGCCAACACTCACTTGATCCTGCGTTGTGTTACTGAGCAGTTTAAATGTTTGCTGTAAAGTGGACAGCCAATTAGCAAAGGAGAGCATTTTCAGTTCATGTTTCCTGAAGTGAATGGTAAAGACTTTATTTTCTTTGACTGTTTGTGTCTGTAAGATTCACTGGTAAGTGAAACCACAACATATTGTCTAGTCCCACTTGCCAGTATTTGACGCGTATCCCTCTAAACTTGTATATATCCAGGTGCCTAGAAAAGGTTGTGATTGTACCCACTACCTCCACTTCCTCTGGTAGCTCATTCCATTCAATTGCCACCCTCTATGTGATAAAGTAACCCCATAAATCCTTTATAAATCTTTTTTCCACAATTCAAACCTGTGCCGTCTATTTTTGCACTCACCCAAATTTGGAAAAAGACCTTGGCTATCACCATATCATGCCCCTCATGATTTTCTCAACCTGTACAAAGGTCACACCTCATTCTCCGACAGTCCAGGGATCAAAGCAACAGCCTGTTCAGCCTCTCCCTAAAACTCAAAACCTCCAGTCCTGGCAATGGAAAGTCCTGATGAGAATAATGCAGTTGACGTGGTTTACATGGACTTCTGTAAGGCCTTTGTCGAAGCATAACCCCCCCCCCCCCCCCCACCGACCAGGGATGAAAGACTCAGCAGGCAGGCAGGCAGCATTCAGGCAAGTGGTCGGTGTTTATTCAAGCAGAAACGGGTTAGTGCAAGGAGAGGGCCAAATGATCTTCTCCCGAGACTGGCCTCAGAACAGAAGTTCATGACGCACTCTGATTTTACAATAATAAGCAATATTGTTTCTAAATTTTCTGATAACAATCACATACAACTTGATTATGATGTTCCTCCCTCTTAGTTTGCATACCGTAATCAATGAGGCACCTAATCAATGATGGGCATTTCCATGGACAGCTCCAGGATCCCCGACCTCTCAGAGTTTAGAGGACACTGTAATCTCTAGGCCTTGCAGTCTTTCTATGCATCCTATTCATTCACATTCCAAAGTTATTTTCTAGTCACCCTTGGGTTTCTCTCAGTCTAGCTTGTCTCTCAGGACTGCTTGAATATTGTTATTCATTGTATTCCATTTTATAAAGTTCAATTGCTCCTCTGATATAATTAGCACAGTAGGGAATATATGAAGAAAAAGACAAAAGGACAGTTTGTTTTGACTTACTTGCCATCGACTTGTAATTTTAATTTCTGTTATAAAAACTCAGTTACAAAATGTAAAGTAATTTAGCTATTCCAACTATTAGCACTTTGTGATTAATGGGCTGTGAGCAATCTATTGTGTTCTGGGTGTAAGAGAAGTCATTATCTAAACCTTCACTTCCAGGTTTAAATGCTTCTTTTCCTCTTTATGCTTTAGTATTATGCACCTATATTTTAGGCTGGAAACTACTGAGATGATGCTACGTCTCTTTACGAGAACCTAATTCTTAATATTCTAACTTATTTCAAGAAACTACATACTATAAGATAACTTGAGCTGTTTTAGGGCATTAATGGGCTGTAACTAGCACCTGGTGTCTGATCATTAACTGGGAATATTACCCTTTCATTTAATGTGGCTAGAATTACTCATTTATTGGACCTTCGGTCTGCTTGTCAGAACTGTTTCGAATGGGACCAGGCTGGGCCCTTCTTACTGTCCTCGCAGTGGCTTATTGAATGATATCATTCTGCCTTACTGTGCGAGTAGGCTGCTTGGTGTAGTTTCTTCCTGCCATTGCGTTTCACATCCTGCTGTTTAATTCTTAAAGGCCAGCTTGTGTTAACAGATATGGGACACTCTATTCTGGCCAGGTACAGGCCACCCCTACAGCCTTTGACAAAGTCCCATATAAAAGACTGGTCCAAACCCAGCTCTTGGAGTCTTAAGCAAATTGGAGCTGAAATGAGCTTGCAGCCAGGATGCAAACTATAATGGTGGTGGGTTGTGTTTGTGACTGGAAGCCTGTGACCAGTGGTGTACCACAGGGATCAGTGCTTGGACCCTTGCTGCTTGTTATGTACATATTAACAATTGGATGTGAATGTAGAAAGTATAATTAGTAAGCCCGCAGATGAATTTTTCATGTGGAAATATTACACGTTTCAGTGCAGCCTTGGAGTGCAAAGGGCCTGTTCCTGTGCTGTATTGTTCTTTGCTCTCTGACATGAAAGTTGGTGGTGTTGTTGACAGTGAGGGAGATGGTGTCAGGCTACAATATGAGGACATTGGGGACTGCAATGACAGATGGAATTTAATCCTGTTAACTGTGAGGTAATGAATTTTGGGCAGTCTAATAAGGGAAAGAATTACACAATGAAGGATTGGTCCCGAGGGAGTACTAAGGAACAAAGGGACTTTGGTGTACAAGTCTATAGATCACAGAAGGTGTCAGCACAGGCAGACAGGCTTCTGAAGAAGGCATACAGAATGCTTTCCTTCAGTACCGGAGCTGTTGAATATAAGAGCAAGGAAGTCTTATTACAACTTTGTAAAACAGATCAAATACTGTGTGCAGTTCTGATTGCCACACAATTAGAAGGAAGGGATTGGCTGGAGAGGATGCAGTGGGTTGGAAAGTCTCCTGAAAAGGGACGACTGTATGAGCTGGGTTTGGTTTCCTTGGAGCAGAGAAGGTTGAGGGAGGATCTGACTGAGATATACTAAATTGTGAAAGATGCCTCACTGTCACATGGCAAAAGTTGAAGTGGAGGGGAAAACAGTTTAGAGGATATCTGAGAAAAATATTTTGACGTAAAGTTTGTAATATGCTGCCTGAGAGTGTGATGGAATACTCTCACAGCATTTAAACAGCATCTGGATGTGCCCTTAAGAAACCAGGGCATAGTCGGCTATGGGCCAAGTGCAGGTAAATGGCATGAATGCAGTTTGGAGTTTGTTGGACATCATGGACATGGTGGACTGAAGGGTCTGTTTTTCTGCTGTATGACTCTATAACTATAAAATCCTTGTAAATGTTTTCTGCACCATCTCAAGTTTAACAACATTCTTCCTGGAGAAGGGTGATGAGCATTGTACGCAATCTTGCAAAAGTGGCATCACTGATGTCTTGTACAGCCACCACATGACATCCCAACTCCTACACTCAATGTTCTGACCAATGAAGGCAAGCATGTCCAATGCCTTTTCACCGCCCTGTCTACCTGTGACTCGACTTTCAAGGAAACATGCACCTGCGCCCCTCTGTCTCTTTGTTCAGAAACAATCCCCAAGACCCCACCATCAAGCGTAAAGGTCCACTCCTGGTTTGTCTCATCAAAATCTAACACCTCACATTTATCCAAACTAAATTGAATTCTTCTCGCAAAAAGATAAAATGAGCAGCTCAGGGGTGGGGGTATACTTACCAGTGGTAAGCCACAGGATACAGGTCTCTGGCACAGAATCTGTCCCTGCTACTCAAATGTGAAGCGGGGAGAGGAACATCGCATTAGTCATTGGGTTCTCCATAGTTAAAGGGACAGATCGGATGTTCTGTGGGAAAGAGAGAGACTCATGGTTGGAGTGTTCCCTCCCAGGTGCCAGGGTGCATGATGTCTCAGATAGTGTTTTTGGGATCCTTGAAGAGGAGGGGGAGCTGCCCCAAGTCATGGTCCACCTAGACACTAACAACATAGGTATGACAAGGGATGTGGATTCAAGGCAGAAAGTCAGGGAGCTAGGATGGAAGCTTGGAGCTAGAACAAACAGAGTTGTTATCTCGGGTTTGTTGCCTGTGCTACATGCTAGCGAAGTGAAGAATAGGGAGAGAGAGGAGTTGAACAGTTTTTCACAGCAGAGAGCGGCGCGAGCTGGGCGGAAGTGAGGTTGGAGAGCAGAGCTGGTCGGGAAGGTAAGTGATTGTTATATAAAGAACTTACCTCGACGCCAACGGTCTTTTCACAGCAGAGAGCAGCGCAAGCTGGGCGGAAGTGAGGTTGGAGCGCAGAGCTGGTCGGGAAGGTAAGTGATTGATATTTGAGTGGGTGTGTTCTAGACCCCAGGCCCTACATAGTAGGGCCTCCCTCCCATCCTCCTCCTCTAACCTAATTTTAAAGTCCACAGGTAAGCTACTCAGTGTTCTTGTTTTGGAGACGAGGTGTAGGGTAATGGCAGCGCAGACAGTGGAATGTTCCTCCTGCAGGATGTTTGAGTAGGGGTGACCACCGATACTCCTGCCGACTTCATCTGCAGGAAATGCAGTCAGATCCTGCTCCTCACAGAACGAGTTAGGGAACTGGAACTGCAGTTGGATGAACTGAGGATTATTCGAGAGGCTGATAGAAGCGACAGGGACATAGCTACGCCAGAGAACAGAGGTAGCTGGGTAACAGTTAGAGGTGGGAAGGGGAGGAAGCAAGCAGTGCAGGGATCCCCTGTGGTCGTTCCCCTAAACAATAAGTATACCGCTTTGGATACTGTTGGGGGGGACGGCCTAGCAGGGGTAAGCTGCAGTGACCGGGTCTGTGGCGCGAGGTCTGGCTCTGAGACCCAGAAGGGAAAGGGGGAGAGGAGGAGAGCGCTAGTTATAGGAGGCTCTCTAGTTAGAGGGACGGACAGGTGTTTCTGTGGACATGGGCGAGACTCTCGGATGGTTTGTTGCGTCCCGGGTGCCAGGGTCCGAGACGTCTTGGACCGTGTCTTCTGAATCCTTAAGGGGGAGGGTGTGCAGCCAGAAGTCATGGTGCACGTTGGCATCAACGACATAGGTAGGAAGAGGGGTGGGGAGGTCATTCAAGAGCTCAGGGAGTTAGGCTGGAAGCTAAAAGCTAGGACAGAGAGTCGTCATCTCTGGGTTGTTGCCGGTGCCATGTGACAGTGAGGCAAGGAATAGGGAGAGTGTACAGTTGAAAACGTGGCTGCAAGGATGGTGTAGGAGGGAGGGCTTCAGGTATTTGGACAATTGGACTGCATTCTGGGGAAGGTGGGACCTGTACAAGCAGGACAGGCTGCACCTGAACCAGAAGGGCACCAATATCCTGGGGGGTAGGTTTGCTAGCACTCTTCAGGGGGGTTTAAACTAATTTGGCAGGGGGATGGGATCCGGACTTGTAGTCCAGCAAGTAGGCTAGCTGTTTGTCAGGATGTCCAAGAATGTAGGGAGGCTGTGAAGAAGGTAGCACTGACAGGGAATACTTGCGGACACAGAGATGGGTTCAAGTGCGTATACTTCAACGCAAGGAGTATCAGAAATAAGGTAGGTGAACTTAAGGCGTGGATCGGTACCTGGGACTACGATGTTGTGGCCATCACGGAAACGTGGATAGAAGAGGGACAGGAATGGTTGTTGGAGGTTCCTTGTGACAGATGTTTCAGTAAGATTAGGGAGGGTGGTAAAAAAGGAGGGGAGGTGGCGTTGCTAATTAGAA
The DNA here is from genome assembly GCF_037043375.1 of Chiloscyllium plagiosum. NCBI lineage: Eukaryota > Metazoa > Chordata > Chondrichthyes > Orectolobiformes > Hemiscylliidae > Chiloscyllium > Chiloscyllium plagiosum. The sequence goes on from NW_028270187.1 coordinate 11,589,244, forward strand.
ATGGTATAACGGCTGCAGAAAGGCAGTTCGAGGGGGATCTGCCTTTGGAGGTAGTATGGGCTGAAGTCAGAAATAGGAAAGATACAGTCACCTTGTTGGGTGTTTACTATAGGCCCCCCAATAGCAGCAGAGATGTGGAGAAACAGATTGGGAAACAGATTTTGGAGAGGTGCAGAAGCCACAGGGTAGTCGTCATGGGCGATTTCAACTTCCCAAATATTGATTGGAAGCTCTTTCGATCAAGTAGATTGGATGGGGCGGTGTTTGCGCAGTGTGTCCAGGAAGCTTTTCTAACTCAGTATGTAGATTGTCTGACCAGAGGGGAGGCCATATTGGATTTGGTACTCGGTAATGAACCGGGACAAGTGATGGGCTTTAGTGGGTGAACATTTTGGTGATGGTGACCACAATTCTGTGACTTTCACCTTGGTTATGGAGAGAGATAGGTGCGGGCAACAGGGTAGGTTTTACAATTGGGGGAAGGGTAATTACGATGCTGTAAGACAGGATCTGAGGAGCATAAGTTGGAAGCATAGGCTGTCAGGGAAGGATGTCGTGGAAATGTGGAACTTTTTCAAGGAACAGATACGACGTGTCCTTGATATGTATGTACCTGTCAGGCAGGAAAGAAATGGTCGTGTGAGGGAACATTGATTGACGAGGAAGGTTGAATGTCTTGTAAAGAGGAAGGAGGAGGTTTACATAAGGTTGAGGAAACAGGGTTCAGACAGAGCAGTGGAGGGATACAGGATAGCCAGAAGGGACCTAGAGAGCTAAGAGAGGGCATGAAAAATCTTTGGCGGATAGGATCAAGGATAACCAAAAGGCATTTTATGCGTATGTGAGAAACATGAGAATGACGAGAACGAGGGTAGGCCCGATCAAGGACAGTAGTGGGAGACTGTGTATTGAGTCGGGAGAGATAGGAGAGGTCTTGAATGAGTACTTTTCTTCAGTATTTATGAACGAGAGGGACCGTATTGTTGAAGAGGAGAGTGTGAAATGGACTGGTAAGCTAGAGGAGATACTTGTTAAGAAGGAAGATGTGTTGGACATTTTGAGCAACTTGAGGATAGACAAGTCCCCCGGACCTGACGGGATATATCCTAGGATTATGTGGGAAGCAAGAGAGGAAATTGCAGTACCGTTGGCAATGATCTTTTCGTCTTCACTGTCAACGGGGGTGGTACCAGGGGACTGGAGAGTGGCGAATGTTGTGCCCCTGTTCAAAAAAGGGAATAGGGATAACCCCGGGAATTACAGGCCAGTTAGTCTTACTTCCGTGGTAGGATAAGTAATGGAAAGGGTACTGAGGGATAGGATTTATGAGTATCTGGAAAGACACTGCTTGATTAGGGACAGCCAGCACGTATTTGTGAAGGGTAGGTCTTGCCTTACAAGTCTTATTGAATTCTTTGAGGAGGTGACCAAGCATGTGGATGACGGTAGAGCAGTGGAAGTAGTATACATGGATTTTAGTCAGGCATTTGATGAGGTTCCCCATGGTAGGCTTATGCGGAAAGTCAGGAGGCATGGGATAGAGGGAAATTTGGCCAATTGGATAGAAAACTGGCTAACCGGTCGAAGTCAGAGAGTGGTGGTAGATGGTAAATATTCAGCCTGGAGCCCAGTTACAAGTGGAGTTCCGCAGGGATCAGTTCTGGGTCCTCTGCTGTTTGTAATTTTTATTAATGACTTGGATGAGGGAGTCGAAGGGTGGGTCAGTAAATTTGCAGATGATACGAAGATTGGTGGAGTTGTGGATAGTGAGGAGGGCTGTTGTCGGCTGCAAAGGGACTTAGATATGATGCAGAGCTGGGCTGAGGAGTGGCAGATGGAGTTCAACCCTGCCAAGTGTGAGGTTGTCCATTTTGGAAAGACAAATAAGAATGCAGAATACAGGGTTAACGGTAGGGTTCTTAGTGAGGTGGAGGAACAGAGAGATCTTGGGGTCTATGTTCATAGATCCTTGAAAGTTGCCACTCAGGTGGATAGAGCTTGTAAGAAGGCCTATGGTGTATTAGCGTTCATTAGCAGAGGGATTGAATTCAAGAGTCGTGAAGTGATGTTGCAACTGTACAGGACTTTGGTTAGGCCACATTTGAAGTACTGTGTGCAGTTCTGGTCGCCTCACTTTAGGAAAGATGTGGAAGCTTTGGAGAGGGTGCAGAGAAGATTTACCAGGATGTTGCCTGGAATGGAGAATAGGTCGTACGAGGATAGGTTGAGAGTGCTAGGCCTTTTCTCGTTGGAACGGCGAAGGATGAGGGGTGACTTGATAGAGGTTTATAAGATGATCAGAGGAATAGATAGAGTAGACAGTCAGAAACTTCTTCCCCGGGTACAACAGAGTGTTACAAGGGGACATAAATTTAAGGTGAAGGGTGGAAGGTATAGGGGGGATGTCAGGGGTGGGTTCTTTACCCAGAGAGTGGTGGGGGCATGGAATGCGCTGCCTGTGGGAGTGGAAGAGTCAGAATCTTTGGTGACGTTTAAGCGGCAATTGGATAGGTACATGGATGGGTGCTTAAGCTAGGACAAATGTTCGGCACAACGTTGTGGGCCGAAGGGCCTGTTCTGTGCTGTATTGTTCTATGTTCTATGAACATGTGACTAAAGGGATGGAGTGGGAGGGAGAATTTTGGATACCTGGTTAATTGTGGCTCACTCTAGGGTAGGTGGGACTTCTACAAACATGATGGTCTACACCTGAAGCAGAGGGGTACCAATATCCTGGGGGAAGTTTGCTAATGCTCTTTGGGAGGGTTTAAACAAATTCAGTAAGGGAATGGGAACCTAAATTGTAGTTTCTGTGTCCAGAGGTTAAGAGTAGTGAGGTTAGAAATATGGCTTCAATGTCACAGGAGTGCACCGCCAAACAGGAAGGTGGTTTGAAGTGTGTCTACTTCAACACCAGGAGCATCCGGAATAAATTGGGTGAACTTGCAGCATGGGTTGGTACCTGGGACTTTGATGTTGTGGCCATTTCAGACACATGGATCAAGCAGGGACAGGAATGGTTGTCGTAGGTTCTGGGATTTAGATGTTTCAGTACGAACAGAGAAGATGGTAAAAGAGGGGGAAGGTATGGCAATGACAACATTACAGTGGTGGTAAGGATGTACGAGGACTCGTCTAATGAGGTAGTATGGGCTGAGGTTAGAAACAGGAAAAAAAGAGAGGTCACTCTGTTGGGAGTTTTCTACAGGCCTCAGAATAGTTCCAGAGATGTAGGGGAAAGGATTGTAAAGATGATTCTGGATAAGAGAGAGTGTAACAGGGTAGTTGTTATGGGACACCTATAACTTTTCAAAATATTGACTGGAAATACTATATTTTGAATACTTCGGATGGACCAGTTTTTGTCCAATGTGTGCAGAAGGGTTTCCTGGCACAGTATGTAGACAGGCCAACCAGGGGAGAGGCAACAATGGATTTGGTACTGGATAATGAACCCGGCCAGGTGTTAGATTTGGAGGTAGGTGAGCACTTCGGTGAGAGTGACCACAATTTGGTTATGTTTACTTTAGCGAAGGAAAGGGAGGTCGGTATACACTGCAGGGCAAGATTTATAACTGGGGGAAACGGCAATTATGGTGCGATTAGGCAAGACTAATGACGCATGGATGGGAAAGGAAACTGCAGGGGATGGCACAATTGAAATGTGGAGCTTATTCAAGGAACAGCTACTGCGTGTCCTTGATTAGCATATACCTGTCAGGCATGGAGGAAGTGGACAAGTGAGGGAGTCTTGGTTTACTAAGGAAGTTGATCGCTTGTCAAGAGGAAGAAGGCGGCTTATATTATAATGAGGCGTGAAGGCGCAGCTAAGGCGCTTGAGAGTTACAAGCTAGCCAGGAAAGACCTAAAGAGAGAACTAAGAAGAGCCAGGAGGGGACAAGAGAAGTCTTTAGCAGATAGGATCAAGGAAAATCCTAAAGCTTTCTATAGCTATTTCAGGAATAAACGAATGACAAGAATAACTTCCGGGCCAATCAAAGACAGGAGTGGAAAGTTGTGTGTGCAGTCCGAAGAGATAGGAGAAGTGCTAAATGAATATTTTTCATTGTCTTTTTCCCCGTGTGAATACCAATGTTGTTGTGGAGAACACGGAGTTACAGGCTACTAGACTAGATGGAATATAGGTTCACAAGGAGGTGGTGTTAGCAATTCTGGGAAGTGTGAAAATAGATAATCCCCTGGGCAGATGGGATTTATCCTAGGATTCTCTGGGAAGCCAGGGAGGAGATTGAAGAGCCTTTGACTTTGATCTTTGTTGTCATTGTCTACAGGAATAGTGCCAGAAGACTGGAAGATAGCAAATGTTGTCCCCTTGTTCAAGAAGGGGAGTAGAGACTACCCTGGTAGTTATAAATCAGTGAGCCTTACGTCGGCTGTGAGTAAAGTGTTGGAAAAGTCTACAAGAGACAGGATTTATAATCCTCTCGATAGGAATAAGTTGATTAGGAATAGTCAATATGATTTTGTGAAGTACAGGTCATGCCTCAAAAACCTTTTTGAGTTCTTTGTGAAGGTGACCAAACAGATGGATGAGGGTAAAGAAGTTGATGTGGTATATATGGATTTCAGTAAAGTGCTTGATTAGGTGTTTTCAGTAAGGTTCCCAATGGTAGGCTCTTGCACAAAATATGGAGGCATGGGATTGAGGGTGATTTAGCGGTTTGGTTCAGAAATTGGCTATCTGAAAGAAGACACAGGGTGGTAGTTGATGGGAAATGTTCATCCTGGAGTTCAGTTACAAGTGGTGTATCGCAAGGATCTGTTTTGGGTCCACTGCTGACCTGGGTAAGAGCGCAGAAGGATGGGTTAGTAAATTTGTGGATGACACTAAGGTCAGTGGAGTTGTGGACGGTGCCAAAGGACATTGCAGATTACAGAGGCACATGGATAAGCTGCAGAACTGGGCTGAGAGGTGGCAAATGGAGTTTAATGTGGAAAAGTGTGAGATGATTCACTTTGGAAGGAGCAATAGGAATAAAGAGTACTGGGATAATGGTAAGGTTCTTGGCAGTGTAGATGAGCAGAGAGACATCCATGTACATGTGCGTAGATCCCTGAAAGTTGCCATCCAGATTGATAGGGTTGTTAAGAAGGCATACAATGTGTTAGCTTTAATTGGGAGAGGGATTGAGTTTTGGAACCATGAGGTCATGCTGCAGCTGCACAAAACTCTGGTGTGGCCGCACTTGGAAAATTGCGTCCACTTCTAGTCACCGCATCACAGGAAGGATGTGGAAGTTTTGGAAAGGGTTCAGAGGTGATTTACTGGGATGTCATCTGGTCTGGAGGGAATGTCTTACGAAGAAAGGCTGAGGGGCATCAGGCTCCATTAGAGAGAAGAAGTTTGAGAGGTGACTTAATAGAGACACACAAAATAATTAGAGGGTTAGATAGTGTGGACAGTGAGAGCCTTATTCCTTTGATGGTGATGGCTGGCAAAAGGGGACATTGCTTTAAATTGAGGGATGATAAATATAAGACAAATGTCAGAGTAGTCTCTTTACTCAGTAGTAGTAGAGGCATGGTATGTTCTGCCTGCAACTGTAGTGGACCCGCCAACTTTATGGGCATTTGAATGGTCATTGGATAAATATATGGATGAAAATGGAATAGTATACTGTGCTGTCATGTTTTATGTTCTATTATCTCACTAAATCTTTCCTACTCCATCGTTTCAAATTACAATTATGTGATCGCATTGATTATTTGAGAAAATGGTATTGATTTTCTTGTATTTAATATCAGACTTCATGGGAATGCAGGGCTACTTGTAGAAAATGAAAGTTAATTTGAAACAATGGCACAAGAAACCTTTTTGGTGAAGACAGAGTCATAAAGAAAATCTGTTCCTGCAAGTTGGAGAAATGGAGAATGACGTTGTGCTAAAGGTGGGGATGGCAGCTCCTCTGCCACCATGATACATTGATGGAAATGGAATGCTGTCTGAGTGGGAGTAGAATTGTTAGCTGGATGTCTCTGACTGCTGCAGACCACAATGACTCCACATGAGAGTGATCATTTCCTGTTGCCTGCAGTGTATATGAAACTCCATAACTGTCAGTCCCTGCTCTGCAGTTGTGATGTTTGTATTGTGAACTAATTCTGAATCAGTCAGTTGCTGTGTGCGTGTGCAGTAATTATTTTCCACTGTCAGGAACAACATTAGAAATTCCTGGAGAAACTCAGTTCTGAATAGCAGCCACTAGCCCCAATACATTAACTCTACTTTCTATCAATGGATGCTGCCAGACGTGCTGAATTTTTCCAGCAATTTCTACATTTGTTTCTAGCCCCTAGCATGTTCAGTTTTATTTATCAGGCTTTGGCGCACAATGGGTGTTTGGAATTCACATTATTTAATTGTCATGTCTCTGTATGTGACAAAAATTCATTAAACGTTTAACTCTGTCCTGCCCAATCACTAATAAACTTAATAACACTGTTTCATCCAGTAAATTGGTGACTTTTGTCTGGTTTCCTTCTATCTCTGTATTTAACGTCTATGTTATATATGGTTTTCTTTTCCATCTTGATTTTAACTTTAAAAAAGTCATATTAAATGTAGATTTAACGCCTATCCCAGGCACCTATTTCAGATAAGAATTCAGTCTAAACCCCTTGAAAAATAGTGTAAAATATCAATGGGCTTGACAATATTAGACAAGAACTTTCAAAAGCTGATTGGCAGCAGATGCTCGCAGGTAGTTGATGGCTGGAAAATAGGAAACCTTCAAAAATGAGATAACAAGGGTCCAGAGACAGTCTGTTCCTGTTAGGGTGACCGGCAAGCCTGGAAGTGTAGGGAATGCTGGATGATGGTGAAATTGAGGTTTTGGTTAAGAGAAAGAAGGAAACATACGTCAGGTATAGACAGGAGAGATCGAGTGAATCCTTCGAAGAGGCAAAGACAGTAGGAGTATAATCAAGAGGGAAATCAGGAGGGCAAAAAGGGGGCACGAGATAGCTTCGGCAAATAGTTTTAAGGAGATTCCCAAGGGATTTTATGAATACATTAAGGACAAAAGGGTAACTAGGGAGAGATTAGGGCCTCTCAAAGATCAGCAAGGTGGCCTTTGTGTGGAGACGCAGAAGATGGGGAAAGATACCAAATGAGTATTTTGCATCAGTGTTTATTGTGGAGAAGGACGCAGAAGATATACAATGGGGGGACATAGATGGTGACATCTTAAAATGTCCATATTACAAAAGTAGTATTACTGGATGTCTTGAAACGCATAAAGGTGGATAATCCCCCAGGACCTGATCAGGCATACTGTATAACTCTGTGGGAGGTTACAGAAGTATTTGGCATGTCCCTTGTCGAGATATTTTTAACATCGCTAGTCACAGGTGAAGTGCCGGAAGACTAGAGGTTGGCTAACATGGTGCTACTATTTAAGAAAGGTGATAAGGAAAAGCCAGGAACTATAGGCTGGTGAGCCTGCCATTGGTGTTGGACAAGATATTGGAGGGAATCTTGAGAGACGGAACTTACACGTATTTCGACAGTCAAGGTCTGATTCGGGACAGTGAACATGGTCTTGTCCAAGGGAAACCATGATACACAAACTTGATTGAGTTTTTTGAAGAAGTAACGAAGAGGATTTCCCCATGCGAGACTGGTTAGCAAAGTTAGATCTCATGGAATACAGGGAGAACTAGCCATTTGGAAACAGAACTGGCTCGAAGGTAGAAGACAGAGGGTGGTAGTGGAGGGTTGTTTTTAAGACTGGAGGACTGTGAACAGTGGACTGTCACAAGGATCGGTGCTGGGTCCACTACTTTTTTGTCATTTGTATAAATGATTTGGATGTGAGCATAGGAGGTATGGTAAGTAAGTGTGCAGATGACACCAAAATTGGAAGTGTAGTGGACAACGAAGGAGGTTACCTCAGATTAAAATGGGATCTTGATCAGATGGGCCAATGGGCTGAGGAGTGGCAGATGGAGTTTAATTCGGATAAACGCGAGGTGCTGTATTTTGGGAAAGCACATCTCAGCAGGACTTATACACTTAATGGTAAGGTACGAGGGAGTTTTGCTGAACAAAGAGACCTTGAAGTGCAGGTACATAGTTCCTTCAAAGTAGAGTCGCAGATAGATAGGATAGTAAAGGCGGCATTTGGTATGCTTTCCTTTATTGATCAGAATAGAGTGCATGTTGAGGCCATACTGGACATTGGTTAGGCCACTTTTGGAATATTTCATACAATTCTGGTCTCCTTCCTATCAGGAGGATGTTGTGAAACTTGAAAGGATTCAGTAAAGATTTACAAGGATGTTGCCAGGGTTGGTGGATTTCAGCGAGAAGGAAAGGTTGAATAGGCTGGGGCTGTTTTCCATGCAGCATCGGAGGCTGAGGGGTGAACTTATTGAGGGTTATAAAATCATGAGGGCATGGATAGGATAAATAGACAAGGTATGTTCTCTGGGATGGGGGAGTCCAGAACTAGAGGGCATAGGTTTACAGGGAGATGGAAAAGAAATAAAAAGACCCAAGTGGCAAGTTTTTCATGTAGAGGGTGGTACATAAATGGAATGAACTGCCAGAAGAAGTGGTGGAGGCTGGTACAATTCCAACTTTTAAAAAGCACCTGAATGCATATATGAATAGGAAGGGTTTGGGGGGATATGGGCCGGATGCTGGCAGGTGGAAATAGATTGGGTTGGTTTATCTGGTCTGCATGGACAAATTGGACTGAAGGGTCTGTTTCTGTGCTGTACATCTCTTTGACTCCATGATTGTTGAGGGTAGAGCGGTGGACGTGATCTATAAGGACTTCAGTAAGATGTTTGACAGGTTTCTTCATTGTAGACTGGTTAGCAAAGTTAGATCACATGAAAATCGCAGAGAACTAGCAATTTGGACACAGAATTAACTTAAACATGGAAGACAGAGGGTGGCGGCGGAGGGTTACCTTTCAGACTGGAGACCTGTGATCAGTCATGAGCCACAAGGATCAGTGCTGGGTTCACTGCTTTTCGTCATTTATATAAATGATTTGAATGTGAACACAAAAGGTTTGCAGATGACACCAAAATTGGCAGTGTAGTGGATAGCAAAGAAGGTTCCCACCGAGTACAAAAGGATCATAATCAGATGGGCCAATGGGCTGAGCAGTGGCAGGTAGAGTTATTTCAGATAAATGCTAGGTGCTGCACTTTGGAAAGGCAAATCAAGGCAGGAGTTATATACTTAATGGTAAGGTCCTGGGGAGTATTAAGAAACAAAGAGACCATAGAGTGCAGGCTCGTAGGTCCTTGAAAGTGGAGTCGCTGGTCGATAGGATAATGAAGACGACATTTAGTATGCTGTTCTTTATTAGTCCGAGCACAGAGTTTTCGGGGTTCGGACGTCATGTTGATGCTGTACAGGTAATTGGTTCAGCCGCTTTTGGAATATTGTGTGCAATTTTGGTCTCCTTCCTATCGGAAGGATGTTGTGAAACATGAAACATTCAGAAAAGATTTACAAGATTGTTTCCAGGGTTGGAGTGTTTGAACGAAAGGGACAGGCTGAAGAGGCTGGGGTGTTTTCCCTGGAGTGTTAGAGGCTGAGAGGTGACCTTATAGTATTTTATAACCTTTATAAAATTCTGACCTTTATAAAATCAGGAGGATTATGGATAGACTAAATAGACAAGGCATTTTCCCTGAGGTGGGGGAGTCCAGAGCTAGAGGGCACAGGTTTCAAGTGAAAGGGGAAAGTTTTAAAAGGGACCTAAGGGGCAACCTTTTCATGCAGAAGGTGGTGTGTGTGTGTGTGTGTGTGTGTGTGTGTGTGGAATGAGTTGCTAGATGAAGTGGTGGAGGCTGGATCAATTCCAACATTTAAAAGGCATGTGGATGCGACATGAATAGGAACAATTTAGAGGGATGTGGGCCAAGTGCTGGCAAACGGCATCTGTGTTGGCTAATGGGATTTGATTAGTTTCGAATATCTGGTTGGCATAGGTGGCTCAGACCGAATGGTCTGTTTCTGTGCTCAACATCTCTATAACTCTCTGGCTGTGATTTATTACAATTATTGGCAAATGGGGTGATGTACGTAATGAATGGAGAGAAAAAGAAAAAAATTAATTCCTCCGAGGGAATTGACTCTTGATTTGAAAATTTCTCTCTGGAAATTGAGTCAATGTGTGTCTAATTCAATCTGCTCTGTGACTGTGGAAAGGATGTTCTTCAGTCTGATTGTAGTAACATAACTGCTGTTTGTTAGAAGGAACTGATCACACTTGGTTTTGTACTGAGGACATATTACACTGTCATTGTCCTTCAAGTAATTGTCTGGAGGGAGATAGAAAATCAACATTAAGTCAATGGAATAATTTAATAATCATTTGGCTGTTCTTCCTTCAAGACAGCAATTCCAACAGGACCACAGGGCTGATTCTATTATTGCCTGAGCTGCTCTTTGGTGACTGTATCAAAAAAACATCTGTACCAATTCGCTGAGAACCAGATACTAACCAACTCCTCTACAAATGGGATGGGATAATCTAATGCAAGTGCGTGTCTGGATATGAAAGTTTCCTTATCTATCCATACCTGTCAGTTCCTGCTCAGTAAATGTGTGAAGACAATTATCAAGATGAACCTGTTAAATGCTGCTCTGTGAACATCTGAGTGTAATTATCAAACTGTAATTATCAATCCATATAATCTGTGCAAATATGCGAGTGAATACAGTTATCAATCTGTCCCTGTCACTCTCTGGTAAATATATTTACATTTTCTCACCACAGAGACAAATAGGGACAGACTGATAACTACACTCATACATTCATATAGCATAAACTGACAGGTGCAGATTGGTAACTGAACTTGTGTATACACATCGGAGAAACTGCCAGGGACTGGTTCATAAATACATTTAACACATTTTAAATAAATACGATCAATCTCTGTGTGTTTGTCTGATGTGGATATGTGAGCTTAGTTATCCTGTCAGTTTCTGCCCTGCGAACGTGTGTTTGCTTAACCAATCTGTCCCTAATAGTTTCTCCTGTGTGTCTGAGAATGTAGTTATCAACCTGAACATGTAAGTTTCAGCTATGAGAACGTGTCAGTTTCTGTTGTATGAATATTAAATGCAGTCATCAATTTGAACCAATCAGTTTAATCTGTGAAAATGCAGATATTCACCTCTACCTGTTAGTTTAAGCGATATCAACATGTGAGTGCAATTATCAAACAGTCCGGGTCAGGTTTTGCTATTTGACACCAGAGTATCATTGTCAATCTGTTCCTACTACGTCAATATGACAGTGTAGATACTAATGGGTTCCCGTCAGTTTCTTCCCTGTCAATATGTGAATACAGTTATTGAGCAGTACCCATCAGCTTCTGCTCTGAGAGTGTGGTTGTATTAATCAAACTGTAGCAGTTAGTTCAGTGATGTGAATGTGGGAATACAGTTATCATTCTCTTCCTGTCATTTTCTTCTTTGTCAAAGTGAGTGTAACTGTCAATCTGTATCTTTCAGACTCTGCTGTGTAAATACATAAATATAGTTGTCAATCTGTAGCTGTCAGTTTCTGCTTGGTGAATATGTTTCTGTACTTGTCAATCCTTCAGTTTCTACTGAGTTTTCACCTGTCGATATCAGTCTCTGCTTTGTGAATGTGAGAGTTTAATTATCAATCTTTCCCTGTCAGGCTCTGTAATATCAGTGTTTGAGTGTATTTATTCATCTTTTCCTGTCAGTTTGTCTGACTGTAATTATCAAACTGTACCTCTCAGCTTCTGCTACATGAATATGTGAGTGTAATTATCCATTTGATTTGATTTGATTTACTTTTTGTCACATGCACTGAGATACAATGGAAAGTATTGTTTTGTGTGCTTTACAGGCAGATAATATCATACAAAATGCATCAGGGTAATAGAACAGAATCTGCAATACAGTTTTGAAGCTGCAAAGAGAGAGAGATTAACATTAAAATTTGAGCCAGATTAGAGTGGTGCTGGAAAAGAACAGCAGGTCATTTCATCAGGAATGTCCGAAACATCAATTTTCCTGCTCCTCGGATGCTGCCTGACCTGCTGTGCTTTTCCAGCACCACTCTAATCTGGACACTAATCTCCAGCATCTGCAGTACCCACTTTCGCCTTAAAATTTGAGCAGTCCATTCAAAAGTCTGATGACAGCAAAGAAGCTGTTCTTGAGTTTGTTGGGTGGTGTATTCAAACTTCTGTATTTTCTGGTGGTTGGTAGGAAAATATTAGTTTTTATACATAAGATAGGCTGGGTGGAAGGGTGACGAGTAAAAGATAGATGGAGATAGAGTCCAAAGAAAGAGAAGAACAGTTGGACAGACAGAGGAGTGGGGTGACATGGTGTCACAGCATCGGGGACACGGGTTCAATTCCCACCTCGGGCAATTGTCTGTGTGGAGGTTGCACATTCTCCCCGTATCTGCATGGGTTTCCTCCGGGTGCTCGGGTTTCCTCCCACAGTCCAAAAATGTGGTTAGATGAATTGGCCATGCTAAATTGCCCGTAGTGTTAAGTGAAAGGGTAAATGAAGGGGAATGGACCTGGGTGGGTTTCTCTTCAGAGGGTCGGTGTGGACTTATTGGTCCGAAGGGCCTGTTTCCACACTGCAAGTAATCTAATCTGTCAGACTAAGTGGGTGAAAAGTTTATTAATAGGGCCTGTTAGTGGCTAACAATTGGTAGCGTTTAATAGCAGACTAAATGTTAACAAGGCCGGATATGTGGGTTTTTGGGTAATGACATGGGAGAACTCAAGCCCTGTAGTTATTGAACTCAATATTGAGTCCAGAAGGCTGTCGAGATCCCAAGCAGAAAATGAGATGCTGTTCTTCCAGCTTGCACTGAGTTTCACTGGAGCACGACAGCAAGCCTGAGACAGAGATCTTGGCCAGGGAACAGGGTGGTGTGTTGAAGTGGCAGGCAACTGGAAGCTCAGGGTCTTTTTGTCTGGGCAGAATGTAGGTGCTCTGCACTGTGGACATCCAATCTACTCTCAGTTTCCCTAACATAGAGGAGACCACATTGTGTGCATTTTCCTTGCCACCATCAGTTCTGAGGACCGGTCACTAGACCTGAAACATTGCCAGACCTGTGAATTTTCCACTAATTTTTGTTTTGTTATCAATCTCTGCCTGTCAGTTTCTTCTCTGTGAATATGTGAGAGTCGTTATAAAAGTGTACACGTCAATTTATGTGATTTGATATTGGGAGCATAATCAATTTATTCCTGTCAGTTTCTGCTTTATGAATATGAGAGTGTAGTTATCAGTGTTTCTCTGAGATTTACTGCCAACTACATGTGAGAGTTATTTACCAACCTGTCCCTGTCAGATTCTGCTCTGTGCAAATGAGAGTGCAGTTATTAATCTGTATCTATCAGCTTCTTGTTTATAAATGTGCAAATTCATTTATCATACTGTACCTGTCAGGTTTTGCTATGCGAATGTGTTAGTCTAGTTATCAACCTGGACCTGTCATATGTGTGTGTGTGGGATTATTGTTCTCTCCCTTTTAGTTGCCACAGTGTGAATATTGTCAGAGCAGATATCCAATCAATGTCTGTCAGTTTTGGTTGTGTCCATACGAGAGTTTAGGACTTGATGTATACATGTCAATTTCTGCTGTGTCCATGTAAGAATTTAGGAATTGATCTATACATGCCAGTTTCTGCTGTGTGACTGTGAGAGTGAAGTTCTCAATGAGTTCCAGTCATGTTCAACTCTTATATACCAAAGTTGCTCAATTCTCTGGCAGCCAATAATATTCGAAGAGTCTAATGACATCCATGAATCTCTCGTTGATTGCCAGAAAAACTCATCTGGTTCAGTAATGTCCTTGAATGAAGGAAACTGCCATCCTGACCTTGTCTGGCCTGCATGTGACTCCAGACCCACATCAATGTGGCTGCATGGGTAGTATGGGATAGGCAATAAATGCTGGCTGAGTCAGTGATGCCCTCATCCCATGAATGAATTAGAGAAAAGAAAATCTGTGACTGAGATTCAGTCCAACAATAGTGTTTAGGGTGTTGAGATTGGGCCTTAATCTCTTATACATTTTGTGATTTATGACTCAATCACAGAATTGGTACAACCATTCAGCCGGTTGTCTCTGCACTTAGACATTTTATTCTTTATCTGTTCTCCATACTAGTTTCCACTAATTGTTGGGATTCTAATCTTCATTCACTCACTGCCAGTGTCTCAGTGTAAATGCCAATTTGAGATTAGTTCTGCAGTTATTAAACTTTTGAATACCTTGAGTGCCAGTTTTGCTCTGTGTGCAACAGTGACAAGTCAAGTATATGGATGCCATTCTCTATGTTCAGTTGTGTTTTTTCAGCAGGGTGTAGGGTAAACCCGTTCAATATTTGATAAACCTGTGTGATTAAGGCATTAATGTTCGTTCCATACTTACGTTTGCCAAGAATCTGAATTTTATTGTATTCAATCTCAGCTTTCTTTTTACATTTTGTGCGTGCAGTCGTCTTTGGCAGTTGCAGCTGGGCACTGCAATAATGTGAACATCTGATATGAACATCTTCTGAAGTGATTAATAATGTGGACAGTCAATTTATGACTGTCCATATCTGGAAGTAGTTGTGGACCTAAATTGCATTTTTTTTTCCCTTTTACCATTAACTGGCTGAGTGAGAGTGAGTTTTGTGTTGTGCTGCCAATATGTATCACTTTAAAGAGTGGTACTGGTCGAGATCACACCAACATTGTCTGTATGCCTGTGTGATTCCAGTTCTGATACACTTTATGACGTAGGTTTAAGGTCTTACCAATCAGTGTTTCATACATTAAAAAAGTATGGAAATGCTTCTGCATTACTGAGGCCCTCAACCAGAATGGGAGCGTGCATAAAGTGTGCTTTCATCAACACTCGGCTGAGAGTGAGAATGAGAGAAACAGACAGACACAGATGTGTATGTACGTATGTGAATGAAAAGAATAATTTTGTCCTGCTCAGTTACTCATACATGTCCAACATTGCTTCTATATCTGCACTCAAATATACACTTCATATTTATATTTGTTATAACCATGTAACACCATGATCGGTTTGTTCTGATTGATTGTAACTTTAAAAATGCCAAATCTACATATTAATTTAATGCAGCTCAAAAATGTATATTTACTATAAGCATACAGTCTAACCTGCTTCTAACCTTATGAATGGTAATTGGCTTTGAGTAATGGAATTTACTGTCACGGAGGTGGAAAATACTGAAAACAGGTCAAAATAATGTAGATTTATATATCGTCAGTTGTATTTAACTCTTGGATTGAATGTATACTTCTGGAAATGGAGTTCAATGTGTATCTGACTCAATCCACTCAGACAGTGGAAAGGACCTTCTCCTCTCTGACAGTGGTAACATACCTGCTGGGTGAGAGAAGCAGTTGGTCACTCTTGGATTGGTCCATCAAATATTTGCCTGGAGAAAGACAAAAGAGAAAGCTCCTGTGCATCACTAGCAGCTGAGTAGGAAGATATCAAATGATCAATACAATATTCGGGTCATGATCATTACAATTCTTTGTTTTTGAACAGGGCAAGGTGAACAGTGCAGATCCTGGTTCCACTCGAGCCCTGAGCTCCTTCCAGTCTTTTTGTGTTTCCCAAATTCGAAAACATTTCACTTTGATAAAATAAACTCACCAACATATGGACATCTCCACAAATGGAATGATTGCACAGTTCAATGTCCAGCTCCCAATACATTTAACTGTTGAAAAACAAATATTGGGCAGGATTTCACATACCTGGAGATGTTTATCCGGTGCCTGCTATATTTATCTTACACAGGATTATTACATTTGTTTCTACTGTCCTTTATTTCAAAGTCTATTCGCAATAAAGAGCGTGAAACAGAAGCCAAACAATGAATTCCCATCAGTGTTTAGGGGATTATAAACCCCAAGAATGTCCCACAGCAGCTTCTTCCCGCTCTGCCTCACTCAGCAGGCCCACACACAGCCCGAGAAAGGCCTCTCTCTTCCCCCCAGCCCGCTCACTCCAAGTTCCGGGACCAGTTCCTGCTCCGCTCGGCCTCTTACAAACAGCCCCCGGTTCTCCCTGAACTCACCCCGAATCAATCCCGGTCTCCGAGCCCCCCCCCTGTTTCCCAGGCTCCCATCCCGATATGCTGCTGGAAGGAGCCTGCTGTTCCCTCGCTTCCCTGGGCGCTGATCTCTCCATCGCGGTCTGTTTCAAACGAACCTCTTGCACTCACTGAGTAAATGCTCCTCAATGGCAGCACTGGGGGAGGGCCTCACGCATGCGCTCCTCTGCTCAGGAACAATCATCGCGCATGCGCTGCTTTTCCTAATGCTTCCCAGAAACAAACATCAATTGGTCATTTTCCCAGTTTGACCAAAGGAACTGAGGCCGTGGGGGAAAGGGCAGAGAAGGTTTCAAGCTGGGAATTGCCTCTTTATGAAGCTCCAATGGAGTTCATTCCCGGGTCATGTTAATAACTCCTCCCTCCGGCTCTCTCACAATCTGATCAGGGGGCGGAGAAGCAGGCGGCCACTCGGCCCGTCCGCTGTGCTCCCCCATTCAATAACATTCCGTCTGATCGAATGTTAACTGTGGTATTTAATCCTGCTGACCCCTCATCCAGAAATATTAACTTCTTGCCCAAAGTAACATACAGAGAGATGGAATAAGTGGAACATTCTTACGAAGGCAGAAAATAACTGATGGAGAGAGTCTTGCATCACAGTGTCTGAGCTTATTTCTGGGTCAGGAGGCATGTGCAAAAGTCAGACCAGGTGTGCAACAACATTTCTGGAACTCGATTTAGTTTGTCGTGGATGACAGATTTTAGTGGCAAGTATGCTGCAGACAGAAACCTTGTGATGTATTGTATGGCACAACGAGAGACCCCAGCTGTTTTTGTTTATTCACTCCTGGAACGTGGATTTCGCTGGCTGAGCCTAGCATTTATTCTCCATCCCTTTGCGAAGGCGGTGTTGAGCCACCTTCTGGAACAGCTGTTGTCCATGTGCTGCCCACAATGCCATGAACACGGAGTTCCAGGGTCTTGATCCAGTGACAGTGAAAGAAAGTGGTTTTATTTCCAAGTCAGCATGGTGAGTGCCTTCGAGGGGAACTTGTCCGACTTCAAGGCGGTGTTCCCTGACATCAGCTGCCTTTATCGTTTTAGATGGAGGTAGTCGCGAATTGGAAGGTCCTCCTTTTACAAATTACAAAACTCGAATCTCTTTGTCAGCAGCATGACCGATAGAGTGAAGTCAGAATAGTGTGTTGCCTCCCTGGTGTCAGGATCAAGGATATCACAGAGAGAGTGCAGGCTATTCACAAAGGGGCTTACACATTGGAACTAACTACACAGGAAGGGAAAGAGATGAGATTCCGAAGGAAAAATAAGGAAGAGAGGCAAGAATTTAGAAAGGAGGACCTCTCCGGTAGTAATATCTAGATTACTCCCGCTGTTACAAGCGACTGAGGGTAGGAATAGGATGATACAGCAGAGGAATGCCCAACTCAGGAGCTTGTGCAGGGGAGAGGTGTTCAAATTTTTGGATCATTGGAATCTCTTCTGGGGAAAACGTGACTTGTAGAAAAAGGATGGAATCCACCTGAATTGAAAGGGATCTACTATATTGGCAGGGTCACTTCCTTGAGGTACTGGGGAGGGGATACCTAGTAAGGTGTGGGTATGGGGTGAGGTCAGTGGGAACCGGGGAGATAGTGAACAAAGATATCAATCTGAGGCTGGTAGTCGGTAAGTCAAACACCCAGGGCAGACAGGAACATAGAAGAGAATGAGGTTGGATTGATAACTTAAACAGCATTTATTTCAATGCAAGAGGCCTAACGGGGGAGGAGGATGAACTCAGGACATGGTTAGGAAAATGGGATTGGAATTGGGATATCATAGCAACTACAGAGGCATGGTTTGGTGATGACACAACTGGCAGCTTAATGTTCCAGGAATCAATTGTTATAGGAAGAATGGGGGGAGGGGTCAGCAAGAGAAAATGGGGCGTGATATGTTTGGTAAGAGATAAGATCACACCTTTACTGGGGGAAGATATTCCTGGGCTTATGTCCATGGAAATTATTTGGATGGGGAAATGAGAAATAAGAAAGGGTTTGATCACCTTATTGGGATTGGACTGTAGACACCCTAACAGTCAGCAGGAAATTGAGAAACAAATTTGTCAGGAGATCTTAGATCTGCAAGAATAATGGTGTGGTTATGGTGAGGGGTTTTAACATTCCAAACATAGATCATGGCTGCCATATTGTTAATGGTTTAGACAGAAAGGAATTTCTGAAGTGTGTACAAAAAAAGTTTCTGATTCAGTATGTGAATGCATCGTCTAGACAAGGTGCAAATCTTGACCTACTCTTGTGATATAATGATGTGTCAGTGGGGGAGCACTTTGGGGCCAACAACTATAATTTTATTAGTTTTAAAACTCTGATGGAAAAGGATCGACCAGATCTAAAAGTTAAATTTCTAATTTGGAGGAAGGCCAATTTTGAGAGTATTGTGCAAAAACTTTCAAAAGTTGACCGAGGGCAGATGTTCACAGGCAAAGTGATGGCTGAAAAATGGAAAGCCTTCAAAAATGAGAAAATGAGGGTACAGAGACAGTATGTTCCTGTTCATGTGAAAGGTATGACTGGTAGGTGTAGGAAATGCTGCATGAGAAAAGATGTTGAGGTTTTGGTCCAAATAAGAAGGAAGCATATATTAGTTAAATACAGGAGAGGTTGAGTGAATCCTTCGAAGAGTATAAAGGCAGTAGGGATATACTTAAGGAGGAAATGAGGAGGGCAAAAAAGGGACATAACATAGCTTTGGCAAATAGTGTTAAGGAGAATTCAAATAGATTTTATAAATACATGAAGGTCAAAATGGTAACCAGGGAAAGAAGAGGGCCCAGCAAAGATTAGCAAGGCAGCCTATGTGTAGAAGAATAGGAAAAGTGGGAGATACTAAGCGAGTACTTACGGAGGAGAATGAAATGGAAGATATAGAGCATGGGGAAACAAATAGTGACATCTTATAAAATGTCCATAATACAGAGGAGGTGCTGCTGGATGATTTTAAACAGAAAAGGTGGATAAAGCAAGAGCACCTGATCAGGTGGACCTGGAACATGATGATAAGCTAGGGAAGTGATTGTTGGGCCCTTTGCTGAGATATTTGTATCTCAGCAAAGTCACAGTCACAGGTGAAGTGCAAAAAGACTGGAGGCTGGCTAATGTGGTGCCACTATTTAAGAAAAGGGGCAAGGAAAAGTCAGGGAACTATTGAACAGTGAGCATAACATCAACAGTAGGCAAACAGTTGAGGGAATTGTGAGAGACAGGATTACATCTTTCTGAAAGGACAGGATTGATGAGGGGTAGTCAACATGGCTTTCTGCATGGGAAGTCATGTATCACTAACTCAACTGAGTTTTTTTGAATCGGTAAGGAAGAGGACTGATGAGGGCAAAGTGGTGGATGTGATCTAAATGGCCTTCAGTAAGGCGTTTGACAAAGCTCCCCATGGGAAATTGATTAGCAAGATTGGATCACATGGAATACAGGGAGAACTAGCCATTTGGATACAGAACTTGTTTGAAGGTAGAAGACAGAGGATGGTGGTGGAGGGATGCTTTTCAGAGTGGAGGCCTGTGACAAGTGATGTGTTACAAGGATCACTGCTGAGTCCACTGCTTTTCATCATTTATATAAATGATTTTAGTTAATAAATGATAGAACACCAGGTTATATTCCAACAGGAGAAAGTGAGGACTTCAGGAAGAAGGGCTTGTGCCCGAAACGTCGATTCCCCTGTTCCTTGGATGCTGCCTGACCTACTGCGCTTTTCCAGCAACACATTTTGAGCTATATTCCAACAGGTTCATTTAGAAATACAAACTTTCAGACTGCTGCTCCTCCATCAGGAGTCTGTATTTAGAAAGCTTGTACTTCCAAATAAACCTGTTGGACTATAACCTGATGTTGTCATTTTTAACTTTGCACACCGCAGTCCAGCACCAGCACCTCCACATTATTATGAATGATTTGGATGTGAGGTTCCAGTTATTGTTAGTCAGTTTGCAGATTACACAAAATTTGTAGGTGTACTAAACAGCAAAGAAGGCTACCTCAGAATGCAGCAGGATCTCGATCAGATGGGCCACTGGACTCAGGAGTGGCATATTGAGTTCAATTTAAATTAATATGAGGTGCTGCAATTTGGAAAGGCAAATCAGGGCAGGACTTACACACTTAATATTAAGTTCCTGTGGAGTGTTGCTGAACAAACAGACGTTGGAATGTGGGTTCATTGTTGCTTGAACATGGAGTTATAGTTAGATAGGATAGCAACGAAGGCATTTATGTTTTCCTTTACTGGTCAGAGCTTTGAGTATGTGACTTAAGAGAACATGTTATGGGTGTACAGAACATTGGTAATGCCACTTTTGGAATATTATGTGCAATTCTGGTCTCTTTCCTATAAAAAAGAATGTTGTGAAACTTGAAATGACTATTTAAGATAGTTTATTGTCCAAAGAAAAGGCCTACAATTTGGGAATATAGCGAGACGAGAAGGCTGCAAACAGATCCAGATTTAACAAATGACTGCTAATAGGGATTTAACTAACAAAGAACAAATGAAGAAAAGAGCAATGTTGTGGAAACCATTTAAAATACTGCTAAAACACTAATAAATGTGTAAAGAGAGAAATGAACATAAATAGGTTGGCAAAGAGGACCACATGCCACTTACAACATTAAAGAGGGGAGTTCAAAATGCGGAATGAAAATGTCTCAAAAATCGCAAACATACTATTGTTCTCTGTTCACAAATATTCACACAACTAACACAGTAGTGGTATTGGAGAGTTTAGTGAGAGGGAAGAACTGAACCAAATCAGTATTATTTGGGAAATGAGTTGGGACAGTGGATAGGATTGAAGGTTGGGAAACACCAGGCCTTGATCATCTACGTCCCAGATGTAATGGGCTGAGTAATACTGGATGCAGGGATGGTCATGTTCCAAGATTCTACAAGCTCTGCAATAATTTACACAGATTGGGGGCTAGCTCGTGTAAGCAATCCAATCGAAAAGGGTGGTAAATATAAAATTATGAACTATAGGCCAGTCAGGGAAAAAATATCAAAATGAAAGCTTCAATTGCGAAGCATTTGACAAAACAGTATTCAGGATCTGCTAGAATCAGCATGAACATGAAGGGCCTGTTCCAGTGCACACTGTTCTGTCTTCTAAGCTTCGAGGAGAAAGTGAGGTCTGCAGATGCTGGAGATCAAAGTTGAAACTTTATTGCTGGAACAGCACAGCAGGTCAGGCAGCATCCAGGGAACAGGAGATTCGACGTTTCGGGCACAGGCCCTTCTTCAGGAAACTTCTAAGCTTGGCAAACTGACTGGCCATCTTTGAGGATGTAAACAATAGAGCTGATGAGAGTGCAACAGCTACTGAGGAGAAAAACTACAACTAACTCCCTGGACACCGCAGCAAAGGCTGAAAGGAGGAGACATTCTATCCTTCCACACTTACATTTGGTGATATTTCTGGCGTGTGACTGTGTGAATGTGAATACTGTGTCAGAGAGGCTGTCGGAAAAGGGCGGACGGTAAGTCGAACGTAACTGTGTTTGTGTGTCCGCGAATATTATGATATTTCTGGGTCTCTCTTGTGAAAATCAAAAACATTTTCAATTCAACTTATTCCCCGGCTCCCCCAATAGACCCCAAAGGTAGAATTTAAGACAATGTATTTGTTGATTTCAAGATTTTAGTCTAAAAGTACCGACAATGTCAGCGCTCAGCTCAAAAAGCTCGATCTGTGCGGCAGCAAAATGAGTTTAACTCAACAGCGGAGCCCTCTATTCGAGTGAAAACTTTTCAGTCGCAAACTTTACCGTGTCAGGGTCAGGAGCGATCGAGCCTGGCTCTCTGAAAATGCGGAATTTCAGAGGAATCGGAGAGTTTAGGCCGTTAGAGAAACACAGAGAGGCAGCAGGAGCAGGGAGCTGACGGCAGGTTGTCCCTGCGCCGTCCGCTCGCTGCCTTGAAGTTGCTCAGTGCCGCCCCCAGTAGCTTCATTGCTGACCGAGTTCAAACTGTCCCAGAGAAAGATTCAGCGCAGAGTTCTCAACATGAGCGACAGTGCAGCCGCCGAAACGGCTCCTCCAGCCGCCGCTCCCACCAAAGCCAAGGCTCCCAAGAAGAAGGCGGCGGCTTCCAGGAAGAAAACACCCGGTCCCGGGTTGGGAGAGCTGATTCTGAAGGGTGTCGGGGATATCAAGGATCGCAGAGGGGCGTCTCTGTCCGCTATAAAGAAGGCGCTGGAGAGAAGCGGGATCGATGTGGGAAAGCGAAACGCACAGATCAAGATGAGTATCAGGAGGTGCCTGGCGAACGGCTCCCTTGTTCTGGTCAAGGGCCAGGGCGTCTCCGGCTCCTTCAAACTCCCTAAGAATCCAGTCAAGGCAAAAGCGGGAAAGAAGGCGGGAACATCAGCCGCCAAGAAACCGGCCGTGAAGAAATCACCGTCCAAGAAGGCGACAGCAAAGAAATCCCAGACCAAGAAGGCGACAGCCAAGAAATCCCCAGCCAAGAGAGCGACAACCAAGAAGTCCCCAGCCAAGAAAGCGAGCGGCAAGAAGACGGCACCGCCAAAGAAAGCGGTGAGCAAAGCAGCGCCAAAGAAACGGACTCCCGTGAAGAAGGTGAAAAAGGCCAAGGGCCCTAAAGCCCCCAAACCCCTCAGCAAACCGGCTAAAAGCAAGGCCAAGCCCAAAGCAAAAGTGACCAAGACAGCAGCAAAAAAATGAACCCGTCAGTGTAATATGTAACCGTCTGAACCCAAAGGCTCTTGTCAGAGCCACCCACATCTCTCAGGAAAGAGCTGAGCCCGAATCAAATGTTCCGTGTCCCGGTGCCGAGCGCAGACCTACCTTAGATATTATTTGATCTGAATAACTCAAATACACACACATGCCATGGTTTACGAGAGCTGAGACCTGTGAATGGGGAAGGTATCATATAGGGAGGGTTTATTGATCTCCATCTGGTTGTTTCACTTCGCGTCACGAATGTGACATTGTACTATCTTTATTTCATTGACCCGTTCAGGAATGTTACTTTGTTCAGTTTTGATTCTGAGACCCTGCGGATGTTTTCATTGCGTGTTCCTTCCATCTGCCTGTTACAGACTGTTCAGGTAGCAATTCCACATTGTCTTCGGGCTAATTACAATCTGGGGGTAACAAAAAAAATCCCAGGGGTAGCACGGTGGCTCAGAGGTTAGCACTGCTGCCTCAGCGCCAAGGACGTCTGTGTGGAGTTTGCACATTCTCCCCGTGCCTGCGTGGGTTTCCTCTGGATGCTCCGGTTTCCTCCAACAGTCCAAAGATGTGCATGTCAGGTGAATTGGCTGTGCTAAATTGCCTGTAGTGTTAGGTGGATTAGTCAGGGGTAAATGTAGGGGAATGGGTCTATGTGGACTTATTGGGCCGAAGGGCCTGTCTCCACGCTGTGGGTAATCTAATCATAAAGTGAGATTCTGTCCTTTTATCGGTGTATACTGCATTAGCTTTTAAGATGTTTAAATTGGCGGGGTTATTTCGACTCATTCACGGCGGGTAAACGTTCGGTTGTTCAGTTTGTCTGGCTGTTTTAAACCCCGCCTTTTCCTCCTGCCTGTTACGGACAGATCAGGCAATGCTCACGCCTCCTGTCAAAGCTGACTGCTAACGAGGTTTTAAAGAGTTGCTATAAAATAGTAAATTTTATCTTAGTTCCGGACGGATGGCGTTTTTGCGTTTTAATGGTTACTTTAATCTCAAGGTTTGTGAGGGTGAATTCAGTGGGCATTTAGAAACTGACCAACTGTCGTTTCCAGTGAACCAATCAGACTCCAACAATTCTTTTCCTGCCTGTTCTTTTCCATCCGGAGCTGTTTCTCTGTGGGTTGAGGGACAGGGCTGTATCCAATCCCAGCTCTAGGGCGGGCTCGCCGTTCCCTTAAACAGGGAGCACCGCAGCAGCCTCAGCATTGACAGCAGCAGCCTGTGTCTGTGTGTAACTGCGAGTTGAGGAGAATGGCTCGGACCAAGCAGACAGCGCGCAAATCCACCGGAGGGAAAGCTCCCCGCAAGCAGCTGGCGACCAAAGCGGCCCGCAAGAGCGCTCCGGCCACGGGCGGAGTGAAGAAGCCTCATCGCTACAGGCCCGGCACGGTGGCTCTGCGGGAGATCCGCCGCTACCAGAAATCCACCGAGCTGCTGATCCGCAAACTGCCCTTCCAGCGCCTGGTGCGAGAGATCGCTCAGGACTTCAAGACCGACCTGCGCTTCCAGAGCTCGGCGGTGATGGCCCTGCAGGAGGCCAGCGAGGCTTACCTGGTGGGACTGTTTGAGGACACCAACCTGTGTGCCATCCACGCCAAGCGGGTCACCATCATGCCCAAAGACATCCAGCTGGCCCGCCGGATCCGCGGGGAGCGCGCCTAAACGGAGCATAGCCGGCCCTGCACATTCACCCCGAGAGAGAGAGTAAAACACAACGGCTCTTTTCAGAGCCACTAAACCATCCAGAGAGAGCGGGAAGCGATCGCAGACGTTGGAAAATGGCTTTGAATAATATTAAAGTGGGGGGCGTGACATCAGTAATACATTTCATGGGAGTTGGTTGAAGACAGTTCCCACAAGCAGCAGTGACTAGAATAGGCGCTGCTGTGAATGTTATGTAATTTTCATATAGTAGTGCAGTATTAATTCCGGATTACATCCCCTTTGTCCTCACTGTCTCCCTTGGTGTTCCCACCAGTTACAGCTGGTATGATCATTGCTGAGGAAGCTGGCGGGAAAACATGGCGCCAAATCATCAACCGTTTTCTTTCAAATTTGAAAATCCTGCCGAAATGTAGATCAGAGAAGGGAGCTTTACGCAAAACAATGCATTCGTATTTAGTCATTAATTTGCAATTTTTCTTTCGGGTAATGAGTCTCGAACCTATTTGAAGCATTCGAGATTGTCTTCGGAGAGAACCAACACTCTCATTCAGCCCTGTGAGGATTTCATGAACGTTCTTCGGCGTGAACGCATTAATAACGAACGCCGTCTTTATGTATTATTTTAATGATGGAAATGTGTTGCTGGAAAAGCGCAGCAGGTCAGGCAGCATCTAGGGAACAGGAGAATCGACGTTTCGGGCACAGGCCCTTCTTCAGGAAAGAGGCCGAGCGGAGCAGGAACTGGTCCCGGAACTTGGAGTGAGCGGGCTGGGGGGAAGAGAGAGGCCTTTCTCGGGCTGTGTGTGGGCCTGCTGAGGGAGGCAGAGCGGGAAGAAGCTGCTGTGGGACATTCTTGTGGTTTACAATCCCCTAAACTCTGATGGGAATTCATTGTTTAGCATCTATTTCATGCTGTTTGTTGCGAAAAGACATTGAATAGTATGTCATTAAAGGACAGTATATCTAAATGTGAGAGCCTGTTGTTCTTCCTTCAACAGTTAATGTATTGGGAGCTGAATATTGAACTTGCAGATGTTGGTTAGTTTTTGTACCTTAGTAAATTTTTTTAGAATTTCGCAAACAGAAAAACAAAGACTGGAAGGGGCTCAGAGCTAGAGTGTAACCAGTCCTTGCTCTGTTCACCTTGCCCTGTTTAAAAACAAAGAATTATCACGATCATGACCTGACCTGAATATTTCATTGATCAGTTGATGTCTTTCTATTTAGCTGATGGTGATTTACAGAAAATATTCCTCTTGTCTTCCTCCAGGCAAATGATTGATGGACCAAGACAATGTAATATTCCCTCAGTACAAAGCCAAGTGTGAACATCTGCTTCTACCAACCAGCAGGTATGTTACTGTTGTCAGATTGGAGAACATCCTTTCCACAGTCAGAGTGGATTGAGTCAGATACACAGTGAGCTCAATTTCCAGAGGTACACATTCAATCCAAGAGTCAAACACAAATGATGCAATATTTTTTTTTGATTTCGCCCTATACTCAATGTACAACAGCTCAGTTCCAATAAATGCCACGATACTTAGTCAATTATCATTTGCAACATCAGAAGAGGGATAGATTGTATCTTCTTATGAAATATATATTAGGAACTGTATTAACTCCACATGTAATGAAGGCAATTTTAAAGGTGAACAAACAAATCATTCTGTTACATTGTTACAGCAAGGATTTCTGAAGATATAGAAGGAAACTTTGGCATTATCAGTAACTGAGACGGACAAAATTAATCTTTTGATAAATAGAAGTCCTATGTGAAAGGCACAACAACTAAACAGTGTAAATTCCAAATAAACCTCTAAGCACAGATGCTTTTCTGCTGCAATGTGTTGCATGTACATTTGTCCATGGATCCTACAGGCACTAAAGCTAAAGAACACTGGCTGTGGACATTATTGAACTACATGTGCAATGCCAGAGATTAACAGATATACAAACACATCCACTTTCACTGACAGGAGCTGACTCCAGTGGCAATGGATAGTACCTCATTCATGTCAAGTAGCAGAAGTTTGAACACCTGAAGTACAATAGCAGTTACTAAAAGTGACATGTTTCAATTTGGATGACACTAGCACAGTGAAACACAATAACCAAGAATAAGGAGCACATTGATATCTAGTATCAGAGAGTGAGTGAATCTCATTCTCACACTGAGCCTGGTGCTGATGAACACACATTTTCTCCACACTCTCACATTCTGGTTGAGGGCCTGAGTAATGCAGAAGCATTTCCATACTTTTTTTAATATATGAAACACTGATTTATAAGGCATTAAACCCACCTCATAAGGTGTATCAGATCATGACATGCAGAACGGGAAACACAAGGCAACATAAAAAAAGTGTCAGTATGATATAGACTAGTGCCACTCCTTTCAAGTGATACAGATTGGCAGCACAACAGAAAACTCACTCACACACAGCCAGTTAATGCTGAAAGGGGAAAAAAAATGAAATTTATGCCCAGATATTTCCAAATATGGACAGTTATAAATTGATTCACCAAATCATTAATCGCTTCAGTTAGCATCAGATGTTATATCTTAGTGTCCAGCCGCAACTGATAAAGATTACTACATACATAAAATATTTTTTTAAAAGTCTGAATGCAATAAAATTCAGATTCATGGCAAAGATAACATTAATCCGGCAACACAATAGGTTAGTGAATATTGATCAAGTTTATCCTAAACTCAGACCAAAAAAACACAACTGAACATGGAAAGAAAATGAGATCCACATACTCTACCTGATGCTATTGCCCACAGAACAAAACTGGCACTATAGTTATCAAAGACAGGTAAGTGCAGAAATAATCTCAAATTAGCATTTAGATAGAGATACTGTCAATGAGTGGATGAAGTTCAGAATCCCAACAGTTAATGGAAACTAGTATGGAGAACGGGTGAAGAACAGAATGTCCCAGTCTGGACATAAATTGGCCGAATGGCTGGATCAATTCTGTGACTCTACCATAAATGACATAATGCAGAAGAGTTTAAGTCCCAATCACAACACCCTAAAATCTATCACAGAATCAATCACCGTCACAGAGAATTATTTTTCCTAATTTCATTCATGGGATGAGAGAATCACTGGCGAGGCCAGCATTTATTGCCCATCCCTCACTCCCAGGGGATAGTTATGTGTCAGCCACATTGCTGTGGGTCTGGAGACACATGTAGGCCAGACCAAGTAAGGATGGCAGCTCCTTTTCTTAAAGGACATTAGTGAACCAGATGGCAAACAAGAATAGATTCCTTGACATCACTGGACTCATAGAATATTATTGGCTGTCAGTGAATTAAGCAACTTTTGATACATGAGAGTTAAAAGTGACTGGTACTGATTGAGCACTTGATGTTCGGTCACACAGCACAAACTGACAAGGTTAGCTCAATTCGTGAATTCTCATGTGGACACAACAAAAACTGTTGTGGTTCTGTTCGCCGAGCTGGGAATTTGTGTTGCAGACGTTTCATCCCCTGTCTAGGTGACATCCTTAGTGCTTGGGGGCCTCCTGTGAAGCGCTTCTGTGATGTTTCCTCCGGCATTTATAGTGATTTGTACCTGCCGCTTCCGGTTGTCAGTTCCAGCTGTCCGCTGCACCCAATATACCGGCCACTGCAGCGGAAAGCTGGAACTGACAACCGGAAGCGGCAGGTACAAATCACTATAAATGCCGGAGGAAACATCACAGAAGCACTTCACAGGAGGCTCCCAAGCACTGAGGATGTCACCTAGACCGGGGACGAAACGTCTGCAACACAAATTCCCAGCTCGGCGATCAGAACCACAGCAACGAGCACCCGAGCTACAAATATTCTCCCCCAACTTTGAACAACAAAAATTGACAGGCGGAGATTGATGGCTCCTCACACACATTCACTCTGCAGAAACTGAACGGGAGAGCATGATACTTAAACACACACCCCCAAACCACCACACACACTTCAAAAACACTGGCAGGTACAATCTGATAAATGCATTTGCACATGTATAAACGAAACGTTGACAAATACAGATTCACACCTACATCCTGAGTTACACCGAGCAGAATATAACAGGGACAGATTGGTCAATCACACTCAAATGCACGTGGCAGGACATTTCAGTGGAAGATATTCTCATTCACAAAGCAGAAACTTATTGGAACAGATTGATAACACTTTCAAATTACTTAAATTGACATGTACGGTTTGATAATGACTTTCTCATATTCACAGGAGAAACTGACAGGTAGAGATTGATAACAGAAGAAATCAGAGTTACATTTGAGGTCTAGTGACCCTTCCTCAGAACTGAGTGTGTGCATTTTCCTAGCTGCTACATGGTCTTCTCTATTCTGGGAAAACTGAGTGTAGATTGGGTGTCCACTTTGCCAAACACCTACATTCTGTCCAGAAAACAAGACCCTGAGCTTCCACTTGCCTGCCACTTCAACACACCACCAATCCCCTGATGAACATCTCTGCCTCGGGCTTGCTGCAGAGCTCCAGTTAAAGCTCAGTGCAAGCTGGAAGAATAGTACCTCATTTTCTGGTTGGGAACACAACAGCCTTCTGGACCCAATACTGACTTCTACAACTTTAGGGCGAGAGCTTTCCCATGTCATTACCCAGAACCTCTCACACCGGCCTTGTTATCACAAGGTCTGCTATTATACACCAACAGTCACTAACAGTCCCTGTTAATAGTGAGTCACCTTCCTTGTCTGACCATGATCTTTGGATTCTATATCCATCTACCAGTTACTCCTGACCCTTCAACATACCCTACCTTCGGCAGAAAAACTAATCATTTCCTGGCTTCCATCAGTTCTCAGGAAGGGTTACTGGACTGGAAATTTTAACTTTGATTTCTGTCCACAGACTCTGTCAGACCTGCTGAGCTTTTCCAGCAAGTTGATTTTGTTTCTGATTTCCAGCATCTGCAGTTCTTTTGGTTTTCATTTAGAGATTAATAACTACGTTTTCATATTCACAGAGCAGAAACTACCAGGGAAAATTGATAACCACATTCACATGTTCACAAAATAAAATTTGTCAGGCAAACATTGATAAATACACTCACATTTACAATTCGGACCCTGATTGGGAAGGATTCTTAATTAAACTTAACTAAACTTTCACAAAGCAAAACCTGACAGGGACTGTTAAAAACTAACTTCTCCTATTCACATAGCAGAAACTGGCAGGTTTAGATTGACAATTACCCAAACATATTCACCAAGAAGATATCCTCAGGAGGCTAAGGAAATTCACTGTGTCTATAAAGACTCTGCAAATTTTTATCGATGCACCACCTATCTGGATGTGTCACAGTGTGGTATGGCCACTGTTCTGCCCAAGAGCACAAGCAATTACAGTCAGTTGTGAACAAAGCCCAATCCATCACTGAAAGCAGCCTTCCATTCAAAGGCTCCATTTATACTTCCGCCTGTGTTGGGAAAGCAACCAACATAATCAAAGACCCATCTGACCCCGGTTCTGTGCTCCTCCACCCTGATCTGTCAGGTAGAAAATACCGAAGTTTGAATATACCGTCCAACAGTTTCAAGAATTGATTCTGTGCTGTTATTAGACTTTTGAATGGACCTCTCAAATTTTAATGTTATTCTCTCTCTCTCTGTACCATTAACACTGAGTCCAGATTCTGTTCTATTGCTCTAATGCACTTTGTATGATATAATCTGCCTGTAAGGCACTCAAAACAATACTTTTCATTGTATCTCTGTACATGTGACAATAATAAATCAGATCAAATCAAGTGGATAACTACGCTCACATGTCACAGAATCTGAGAGGTACAGGTTGATAGCTACAGTCACACAACCTGACAGGAAAAGATGAATAAACATTCAAACCCCGACATTACAGTACCTGACAGGAAGGATTGATAACTAAAATCTCTTCTTCACAAAGCAGAAATTGATAGTGACAGATGAAAGCTCAGCTCACACATACACATAGCATAAAATGGCAGGAATTGACAATTACACAGACATATTCACCGAGCAGAAACTGACAGCTATAGATTGATAACTATATTTATGTATTCACACAGCAGAGTCTGAAAGGTACAGATTGATAATTACACTCTCACTTTGACAAAGAAGAAATTGACAGGTAGAGAATGATAACTGTACTAGTCACATATTGACAGGGCCAGATTGGTATTGACTCTCTCAAACTGATGTAGTAAAAACAGATTGACAATGACACTCTGGTGTCAAATAGCAAAACCTGACAGGTACTGTTTGATAATTGCACTGAGAAATTGATTATAGCTGAAACTGACAGGTGGAGATCAATATCTCCATTCACACAGAAGATATTGACAGGTACAAATTGATAACTGCATTTAATATTCATACAGCAGAAACTGGCAGGGAGATACTGAGAATGACACACCCATTCTCAAAGCTGAAACTGACAGGTTCAGGTTGATAACTACACTGTCAGATACACAGCAGAAACTGTTAGGGAAAGATTGTTAAGTAAATTCACACATTCACAACGACAGAAACTGACAGGTATATTGATAAGTAAACTCGCACATCCCCATCAGTGAAGCACATAGGGACTGACCCTATTTATTTAAAATGTATTATCAATCAGTCTCTGCCAGTTTCTACTATGTGGATATGAGTTCAGTTATCAATCTATACCTGTCAGTTTATACTATGTGAATGTATGAATGTAGTTATCAATCTGTCCCTGTCACTCTCTCGTAAAATACATTTTGGACATTGCAGAGAGTGACAGGGAGAGATTGATAACTATATTAACTCTCACATTTGCACGGCCTATACTGACAGGTATAGGTTGACAGCCGTACTCCCACGTTCACCTCGCAGGAACTGACAGGTATGGATTGATAAGGAAACTCTCAAGTCCCTATACAAACTTGTATTGGGTAGCCCCATTGTGGAGCTGTAGAGATATTGGTTAGTAGCTGGTTCTCAGTGAATTGGTATAGATTTCTTTTGTTACAATCACCAGACAAAGAGCAACTCATGTCAGACCTGTAGTTCTTTTTGAAATGCTGACTTGAAAGAAACACAGCCTCATGATTATAAAATGAATATTACATTGAAAGGTTTGATACTGTCAAACTCACTTAATGTTGACTTACAGGGGATGTCTCTTCTCTCTTCTTCCAGACAATTACATGAAGGAGCAAGACAATGTAACATCCCCTCGGTACGAAGCCAAGTGTGATCAGTTCCTTCTAACAAACAGCAGGTATGTTATCGCTGTCAGACTGAAAAACATACTTTCTACAGTCACAGAGCAGTTGAATTAGATACACATGGAATTCAATTTCTAGAGAAAAGTTTTCACAAGAATAGTCAAATACCACCAAGTAATTATAACTTTTTTTATCCCTCTCCATTCTCAATTCACATCACCTGATTTCCAAGAAATGTTATCATTCACAGCCATTGAGTCATCGAGACGTACAGCACTGAAGCAGACTCTTTGGTCCTACTCATCCATGCCAACCAGATGTCAGAAACTAATCTAGTCCCATTTGCCAGCACTTGACCCATATCCCTTTGAACCTTCCTATTCATAGACCCATCCAGATGCCTTTTAAATGTTGTAATTGTACCAGCTTCCTCCACTTCCTCTGGCAGCTCATTCCTTACTCATACCATCTTATGCGTGAAAAAGTTGCCGCTTAGATCCATTTAAAATTTTTCCCCATTTACCTTAAACCTATGCCTCTAGTTTTGTACTCCCCCAACTCAGGGAAGAGACATTGTCCCTCATGATTTTATAAACCTCTATGTGTTCAGCCTCACTCTAAAGCTCAAATCGTCCAACCCTGACAAATTCCTTGTAAATTTCCTCCCACATTCCAAAGATGTGCAAGTCAGGTGAATTGGCCATGCTAAATTGCCCGTAGTGTTAGGTAAAGGGGTAAATGTAGGGGTATGGGTGGGTTACGCTTCGGCGGGTCGGTGTGGACTTGTTGGGCCGAAGGGCCTGTTTCCACACTGTAAGTAATCTAATCTAATCTAAATCTTTTCTGAACCCTTCAACATTTCACAATATCCTTCCAATACGAAGGAGACCAGTATTGCATGTACTATTCCAAAACTAACCTCAGCAATGACCTGCACAGCCACAACATGACCTCCCAACTCCTATACTCGATGCACTTACCAATGAAGAAAACGTACAAAATGCCGCCTTCACTGTCCTATCTACTTGTGACTCCACTTTCAAAGAGCTATGAACCTGCATTCCAAGGTCTCTTTGTTCAGCAACACTCCCCACGATCTTACCATTAAGTGTACAAGTCCTGCCCTGATTTGCCTTTCCAAAATATAGCACCCCAGATTTATTTGAATAAAACTCCATCTCCCACTCCTCAGCCCATTGGCCCATCTGATCAAGACCTTGTTGTACTTTGAAGGAACCTTCTTTGCTGTCCAATTTTGGTGTCATCTGCAAACTTATTAACTATACCTGCTATGTTCAAATCCAAATCATTCACATAAATGATAAAAAGTAGTGGATCCAACACTGATACTGGTGGCACACCACTGGTCACAGCCCTCCAGTCTGAAAAGCAGCTCTCTTCCACCACCACCCCCATCTTCTACCATCGAGCAAGTACCATGAAATCTAACCTTGGTACACAATCTCCCATGATGAACCTCTTCGAACACCTTACTGAAGGCCATATAGGTCACAGCCACCACTCTGACCTCATCAGTCCTTTGTTACTTCTTCAAAACAACTCATTCAAATTCATGACATGTTTTCCGATGCACAAAGCCATGCTGACTATCCCAAAGCAGTCCTTGCCTTACCAAATGCATGTCAATCCTGTCTCTCAGGATTTTCTCCAACATTTTGCCCACCAACAATATCAGACTCACTGGTCTACAGTTCCCTGGCTTTTCCTTACCACCTTTCTTAAATAGTGACACCACATTAAAAATCTTCCAGTCATCCAGCACCTCACCTGCGACTATCAATGATAAAAATATCTCAGCAAGGTGCCCAGCAATCACTTCCCTACCTTCCTACAGAATCCGAGGGTGCATCTGATCAGGTCTTGAGGATTTATCCACTTTTATGCATTTCAAGACATCCGGCACTTTCTCCTCTGTAATATGGACATTTTTCAACATGTCGCTATCTATTTTCCCACATTCTATTATCTTCCATGTCCTCCTTCACAGTGAACACTGATGCAAAATACTCATTTAGTATCTTCCCCATCTCCTACGGCTCCACGCATCAGGTGCCTTGCTGATCTTTGAGAGGCCCTATTCTCTCCCGAGTGACTGTTTTGTCCTTAATCTATTTCTAAAAACTCTTTGCATTCTTCTTTCTTCTATTTGCCAAAGCTATCTCATGTCCCCTTTTTGCCCTCAGGATTTCTCTCTTAAGGATATTCCTATGATCTTTATACTCTGAGGATTCACTCAATTTCTTCTGTCTATACCTGACATATGCTTCATTTTTTCTTAACCAAAACCTCAATTTCTCTCGTCATCCCACATTCCCTACACCTACCAGCCTTTCCTTTCACCCAAACAGGAATATACTAACTCTGGACTCTTGTTATCGCAGTTTGAAGGCTTCCCATTTCCCAGCGTTCACTTTACCTCCAAACATCTGCCCCCAATCAGCTTTTGAAAGTTCTTGTCTAATGCTGTCAAAATTAGCCTTCCTCCAATTTCGAACTTCAGCTTTTAGATCCGGTCTGTCCTTTTCCATCACTATTTAAAAACAAACAGATTTATGGTTGCTGGCTCCAAACTGCTCCCCCACAGACACCTCAGTCACCTGCTTTGCCTTATTTCCCAGGACGAGGTCAAATTTTGCATCTTCTTTAGCAGGAACATCCACATACTAAATCAGAAACTTTCCTTGTACACACTTAATAAATTCCTCTCCTTCTAAACCCTTAACACGACAGCAGTCCCTGTCTACATTTGGAATGTTAAAATCCCCTACCATAACCACCGTATTATTCTTACAGAGAACTAAAATCTCCTTACAAATTTGTTTCTTAATTTCTTGATGACTATCAGAGAGACTATAATGCAATCCCAATAAGATGACCATCCCTTTCTTATTTCTCAGTACCATCCAAATAACTTCCTGGATATATTCCCAGGAATATCGTCCCTAAGTACAGTAGTAATGCTATCCCTTATCAAAACTGCCACTCCCCTCCTCTCTCGCCCCCACTTTCTAAGCTTCCTGTAGCATTTGTATCCTGGAACATGAAGCTCCTTCTCTCAGAACATTTACATGTTGATTAAGAAATTTTCTTCGAATTTTAAAAGTCTCTTCCCCATCCAAGACTTTAACACAATGGTACTTCCAGACAATGTTTGTAAAAACCGACTATTACAGCCTTTATATTCTTACATATATCTGAAATCTGTGTATATTTGTTCCTCAGTTTCCTTCTGACTGTTGGGCCTATAGTACAGTCCCATCATGGTGATTATCCCCTTCTTATTTTAACCCAGATATTTTCACTGGATGGTCTTTCTCAGAAATATTTTCTCTAGTTAGAGCAGCAATGTTTTCCTTAATCAAAAACACCACTCCACCTTCTCTTTTGACTGCCTTTCTATCCTTCCTATATCCCCCTCGTACTTCTATAATCTATTGAATACAGACCCAGAGTTATCTTCAATTGCTGTTTTTCAGACAAGTCCATCATCCTGTGGTCTTTCTTGTAAATATATGCTGGGCTCCCTCCAACACAAGTACACCCTTCCCGAGATAACGGGCCCAAAGCTGCTCACAATATTCCAAATGCAGTCTGACCAGAGATAATAGAGCCTCAGCAGTACATCTCTGCTCTTGTATTGTAACCTCCTTGAAATAAATGTTAAAATGGCATTTGCCTTCCAAACTGCCTTCTGAACCTGCCAGTTTACCTTAAGAGAATTCCTGAACTAGGACTCCCAAGGTCCCTTGCTTTTGAGATTTCTGAAGCCTTTCCCTGTTCAGAATGTTATCAACATCTTTATTCCTTCTACCAGAGTGCATAACCTCACAATTTCCCACATTGTATTTCATCTGTCACTTCTTTGTCCACTCTTGCAGCCTGTCCAAATCCTTCTACACCCTCTGCACCTCCTCAGCACTACCTGCCTCTCCACCGACATCTATCCCATGTGCAAACGTGTAAGAATATCCTCAGTTCCTTTGTCCAGATCATTAAGGCATAACATGAGTAGTTGTGGTCCCAACACTGACCCCTGTGGAAGTCCATGAGTCACCGGCTGCCATTCTGTAAAAGACCCTTTTATCCTGACTCTCTGCCTTCTGCCAAGCAGCCAATTCTCTGCCTTTACCTTGTTTAGCAGCCTGCTGTGTGGTACCTTATCAAAGGCCTTCTGGAAATGCAAATCGATTACACCCACTGGCTCTGTGTTGTCTAACTTGCTTGTTACTTCCTCAAAGAATTTGAACAGATTTATCAGGGAAGATCGCTCCTTAAAAAAGCCGTGCTGACTCTGCCCTATTTTACCATGCACTTTCAAGTACTCTGCAGCCTCATTCTAAACAAGGGATTCTCAAACCTTAGGAATGACTACATTCTAGCTACGTAGCCTATAGTTTCCTGCCTCTGCCTCCCTTTCTTAAACACGTGTTGCATTAGCCATTTTCCAGTCATCTGGGACCCTGCCTGACTCCAGTGCTTTCTGAAAGATCATCACCAATGCCTCTCCAATCTACTCCGCTGTCTCCTTCAGTTATCTGGAGTGTAGTCCATCCGGTCTTGGTGATTTATCCGCCTTCGGCTTAGCGTCTTCCCCTTACCAATGGCCAATGCACTCACTTCTGTCCCCAAGATCCCCTTGAAGTTCTGGTCGGTTGCTGGTGTCTTCCACTGTTAAAAACTGATGGAAAGTACCTCTTCAGATCCTCTGCCATGCTGTGGTTCCCCATTACTACTTTTCCAGCATTGTTTTCAACCTGTCCAATGTCCACTCTTGTCTCTTCGTAACCGCTTAGATATCCAAGAAAATTGCCTGCAGCCCTCTTCTGTATTTGTAGCGCGCTTACTCTCATATTTCACCTCTTTCCCCGTCCCCACCTTTTCTTAAAGTTATTTATGTTTTTCAAAGACTTCCCAATCTTCTGGCTTCCACTAATCTTTACCACACTATATGCTGCTTGTGTTGCCTTTATGCTCTCCCTGACTTCCCCTGTCAACCAGGGTTGTCTCATCCTCTCCTTAGTATTTTTCTTCTTCCTTGGGATGAATTTCTGCAATGTCTCCTGAATTAACCCAGAAACTCCTGCCATCGTTGATCCACTGTCTTCACTGGTTGGCTCTCCCTTCCAATCAACTCTGTCCAGCCCCACCCACATGTCTTTATAGTTACCTTTACCCAATTGTCATCCCGTTACCTCTGATTCAATCTTCTCCCTCTCAAGCTGCAGGGTGAACTCTATTATGTTATGGCCACTGCCTCCTAGGAGTTCCTTCACTTTGAGCTCCCTAATCAAGTCTCCCTCGTTACACCTTACTAAATCCAGAATCGCCTGTTCCTGAGTGTGCTCTTCCACAAACTGCTCCAAACAAAACATTTCTGAGATAATTCCACGTTTGCTTGAGAACCGCTACCAACCTGTTTTTCCCAGTCCACCTGCATATTGAAGTCCCCAATGATTATTGCAACAGTTCCTTACATGTTTTTATAGTCTCCTGATGTATTTTCTCCCCCACATCCTGACAATGGCTAATGGCTTATACACAAGTTCCTTCGGGGTCTTTTTCCCTTTGAGGGTCTTGATCTCTACACTATGGATTCTACACCTTCTGACTCTATTTTGCTTCTTGCTGTCAATTTAATTTTATTTATTGCTAACAAGGCAACCCCTCTGACTCTGCCCATTGCCTTTTCGATAGCTTGGATAATTAGTTACCAGTCCTGAACCCCCTGCAACCTTTTCTCTGATACCTACAACATTGTGAATGCCAAGTTCAGTCTGGCGTACCAGCTGATTTACCTTGTTCTGTAGACCGTGTGTATTTAGTTACAAGTCCCTCAGCCCTGCATTAATTGTCCCACTTCTCATAGGTGTCCCCTTATCTGCTGATTCCTGATCCTGTCCGTACTTTCCGTCCTATTTCTTGTTGTGGAAACTTTAACCTGTGCTGAGCACTTCCCCATTTTGACTTTTCCACAATTTTCCACGCAGCTGAAAAACAACCACCATGTTTTAGTTTAAAGTCCAATATGTAGGCCCTGGTTATGCCATTCTCCAGGACTCTGATCCCAGCATCATTCACATGTAGCCTGTCCCATCGGAACAGTTCCATCCTTCCCCAGTACTGTCTCCAATCTCCAGTGAATTCAAACCTCCCCTTTCTCCTACACCAGTCGTTCAGCCCCACATATCTTACTGTTATAATCTTACTGACGTTGTGGCTCGAGTAGTAATCCAGAGATTTTTTATTCTGTTTTTTAATTTATCCCTTCAGCAGACCTTCTTCCCTCCTTCTGTCTATATCGACCACTGGATCGTTCCTCTGCAGCCCAGATGACTATTGTGAAGCCAGGCACCAGGCAGGCAAATCTGCCTTCGGGACTCTCGATTCTGGCAACAGGGAAGAGTCTCTATTCCCCTGACTACACTGTTTCCAATTACACTTGCATTTCACTTTTCTCCTTCCTCTAGAATCGCTCCCTCTCCCACAGTGCTGTGGTCAGTTTGCTCATTCTCCCTACAGACCCCACTTTCATCCACAAAGGGAGCAAGAATCTCAAACCTGTTCGACAAGCTGATGGGCTGAGGCTCATTTAGCACTACCCTCTGCTTCCTTCTGCCTGCCTCACTATAGTCACACCCTTCTGTCCCTGACCACTGATCGATTTGAGGTAGTTAATCTAATGCCTCCTGAAACAGAGCATCCAGGTAACTCTGATCCCTCCCTGGTGTGTGGAAGTGTTCGGAGCTCAGACTTCAGCTCAACAATCTGAGCTGGAATCCCTCAACCAACACTTGTTATGGTTGCAGTAGCTATGAACCACTATTGGGTCCACCAGCTCTGACATCATGCAGTTACAACACCTCGCCTGGTCTGGCCCCCTCCATTTCAATGACTTGGTGCTGAACTTGATTTTTAAACATTTCATGCTGAAAGAACATCCACTGTTGTTGGGGAGATTAATTGACCATGCTCAAGAAGCCAAAATTAAGTAATTGCAGATATCTTGAAAGATTGCGTGGCTGGCAGAGATGAGAGATGTAAGTGATCACTATCATAGAAGGATTTGAAAAAAAAGGACAAGAAATTTGTTAAAATGTTGCTTTTCCTCAACTTGCGACCTCTTCAGGTCAGTGAGCTCAGGGTGAGGGGAACAAAACCCAGTGTGAGCGAATACATGGGCAGCGGGGTGTTGGATGAGCTCAAGATTACAGGGAGGTTGAAAGTGGGAGGTGGATCAGGAGTGTGTTAGGGTCATTCAGTCTCGAGGTTGCAAAGGACTGGATGAGATTTTCAGCACCTGGAGCTGAAACTGTGTTGGAGTCAGGCCACGTTACTGAAATGGAAATAGAATGTCACGGTGAGGATGTGGGTCTGTGGTTCAAAGCTAATCTCCAAGTGCAATATTCCCTTAATGTTGGGAAGAGCCTGGTCCAGATAGTTACCTGAGGGGGCGATACAGTTGGAGTTTGGAAGTTTTGTAACAGGGACTGAAGCCAGCAGCTTTTAGTGAACAAAGGATCAGAAGTAGGCCTTTCAGCTGTTCCACTATTGAATGAACTCATGGCTGCTGCGTGGAGTTCAGCCTTTGGCCCATATCCCTGAATACCTTTATTGAACAAAGGTTTATCTGTCTCAGACTGAAAACTAACAACCTTTTCCACTCTTTTCATATTGAAGTCATTCCTCACATCTCTCTCGAACAGACTCTGCTCCCAAGTTCTTGATTAAGTTGGAGGCAATTTCTATTCATCCAGCACTGGATGTTGGGACGTTGTGCGAGTTGGAGGGATCTCCAAGGGAGTGCTGGTCACATACACATGCTCCCCGGTCCTTCATGGTGGTGAAAGTGGCTGGTTGTGCTCAAGGTATGGTTGATAAAACTCCTCTCATTCTAGTCCTTCCAGAGCTGTGGCATATAATGTGGGAAAATATATGCATTTTGGCAGGAAGACGAGGAGAGGTGAATATTATTTAACAAGGTGAAAACTGCAGCACAGAACTGTGGGTCCTTCTGCTTGAAAGATGAAAAACTAGCATCCAGGTTCAGTGGGTATTCAGGAAGGGAAATAGTCAAGTTGGCTTTTATTTAAAGGGAATGGGTAGAAAAATGGAAGTTTTGCTAAAACTGTACAAGACACGAGTGAGATCACATTTGGAATCCTGTCAATAGCTTTTGTCCCTTGTTTTGGGAAAGGCAGTCCATAGATTAGGCAGTCAGTAGATTAATCCTGGATATGGGAGGAATTTCTCAGGAGATGAGTTTGAGCAGACTGCTTCTGTACTCATTGAAGTTCAGAAGAATGAGACAAGACCTTATGGAAAGATTCTGAGGAGCTTGATATTGTAGATTCTGGTAGATTGTTACTACTTATTTGAGAATTGAGGACTTGAGGACATAATCTCAGAGTAAGGAATCACCTATTAAAAACAGATGTGGAGGAATTCCTTCTCTTTGGGTACTGAATACTGCAGTGGCCTGTAAAGGCTGTGCTGCTCAGTGTGTCCAAGGCTGAGATAAATAGATTTTCAATTAGTAAGGAATTCAAGGGTGGGGGCATAAGGCAGGAAAATTGAGCTGAAGATTATTGGATCAGCTCTGATCTCACTGAATGGTGACAGCAGACTTGCTGGGTTGAGTTGCATCTGATGGTGTTAAACATCTTCTTTTCTGGGTTCTCACTTGATTTGCCTTTTGTTTTCAATGAATTTCACAGGGTATTGGAAGAAGATGATTTGCAATGAGGAGACTTAAAACCAGGCATCACTTCCCAATCTGACCAAGCTGCCGAGTTTATTGTCGTCTGAATATCATTGGGTTTTGCAGGAAAAAAGCACCATTCACAGCGGGGGAGAAACCGTACATGTGTTGTACATATGGACAAGTCTTCAGCAGATCATCTGCCCTGTCTGGGAAAGGATTCACTCGATCATCCACCTTGCTGAAACCCCAGCAAGTTCACAAAGAAAACAGACCTTTGAAATGCTTAGAATGTAGGAGGTGCTTTAAAAACTCTGGGGCACTGATATCCCAACAACATCCTCACTGTGACGAAAGACCCTTCATGTGCTCTCACTGTGAGTGTGGGTTCAAGCCGTCGTCCAACTTCGTTAAACACCAGCAGATCCACACTGGGGAGAGATCATTCACCTGCTCACACAACAGGAAAGGATTGTCTCATAAATCCAACCTGTTAAAACACCAGCGATTTCTCTGAAGTTAGAGGCTGTACTGACTGTGGGAAGAGATTCATTGTGAAATCCAAGCTGCTGAAACACCAGCGTATTCATGAGAAATGACAGTGCCTGGTTTTTACTGTGAACATCTCCCTGCTTCATAGTCTCAGCCAGAACATTTTGTTTCAAGTCCCACCTGATATGGAGCTATGTCAAAGAACTTAATTATTTTTGTAATTGATAACTGAATGATGTCCACTGTGGCAGGTTTCTACTGAAGTTAATGAACTCCAGCTCAGTTAAAGGGATGACTCTTCTGGATGACAATGAAATAAATGCACTTTGTGTTAAACACACAGTTCAAAGTCTGTGAGAAGATTTGTAGCTCGGGTGCTCGTTGCTGTGGTTCTGTTCACCGAGCTGGGAATTTGTGTTGCAGACGTTTCGTCCCCTGTCTAGGTGACATCCTCAGTGCTTGGGAGCCTCCTGTGAAGCGTTTCTGTGATCTTTCCTCCTGCATTTGTAGTGGTTTTAATCTGCCGCTTCCGGTTGTCAGTTCCAGCTGTCCGCTGCAGTGGTCGGTATATTGGGTCCAGGTCGATGTGCTTATTGATTGAATTTGTGGATGAGTGCCATGCCTCTAGGAATACCCTGGCTGTTCTCTGTTTGGCTTGTCCTATAATAGTAGTGTTGTCCCAGTCGAATTCATGTTGCTTGTCATCTGCGTGTGTGGCTACTAAGGATAGCTGGTCGTGTCGTTTCGTGGCTAGTTGGTGTTCATGGATGCGGATCATTAGCTGTCTTCCTGTTTGTCCTATGTGGTGTTGTTCTTCCCGGGCTTATTGGATAACATTAGCATAGCCAATCATGCTGGCTCGCTTTATCTTTCTAAACTAATCACCGTCTGCCACACTGGTTCCCTGCATCACACTTAACCTATCAGATTATAACCTCATTGTCTTCAGCATAAACTCATGAACCAGTGATTCAGCTAACCTATCACAATACACTATCATTATCTGTTACTGGAGCCCTGTAATATGGTCCCGAGCATGCATCAGTTAACTACATAACTGCCAAAGTAACTTCCATAAGTGAAGGAGTTGGAATTTGCTGTTGATCACATCCAGCATCCAATTTGATTCATTGCAGTCTTTTTCAATTGACCTTGTGAAAATTCTAGCTTGGTTACAGGTGTTTATTAAAGGTCAATTATATCAAATTTGTGGGAAACACCCAGTTTGCTAACGCTTTCTAATGTCCTTTGCACTTCCTTTTGAAAAGTTTCCCTTTCTCTCTCTTCCATCTTGTACAGAGCTCACGGAGCTTCTTTGTCGTTCAGATTGAGATAATCTGAGCAGCTGTTTCTTCCATGTCCCTCCTTTCTCTGAAACTGTCTCTGAAATTCCACCTTGTCTGCGTCCTTCATGTTCAACTTCCTCCAGCTCCTCTCCTACCTTGGGAGCTCCTCCTGTCCATGAGAACCAACTTCTCATCTCTTGACCATTTTTCCACTTAATGGCCAAACATCCAGCCTCCTCCCATTCCCTGATATTGTTACCAGTTCTTGCTCTCATCTGGTAAGGTCCCTGTCACTTTAATTCCACCATCATCATCCAGTGAAAACCAACATGGCCTTGTTTCCAAACTCCCTTTCCTTTCCAAAAACCTAGAACTTGGTAACCCCCAAGGGAGGAGCCTATCCCTGGCTCCTGCTGTTCTCAACCACATGACACCATGAGGTGAGCTCATCCAAAGGCATGGTATTCGTTTTCACACCTCTGCTGACATTACCCAATTCTACCTCATCAGACAACTCAATGTCTCCGTTATTCCACTGTTGCTAAATTATCAGACTGTGTATTCTACAGCACTGGATGTTTTACTGACTTATTAAGTCACAGGATGTGGGCATCACTCGCTCATCCAGGGCAGTTAAGTGCCAACCACATTGCTGTGGATCTAGAATCACGTACAGCAGACTGGGTATGGACAGGGTTTCTTTCTTTTAAAGGACTTCAGTGTACCAGGTGGGATTTTCCAACACTCAACCAGGTCATTGTTAGCCTTTTAATTCCAGATTTTTATTGAATTCAAATTCCATCATCTGTCATAGTGGATATCAAAACCAGATCGCCCCCAAACATTACCTGGATCCCTAGTTTAATAGTATTCAGATAATACCACTAAGCTACTGCCTCCATGAGCAGAAATTTGCTCCAGTTAAAAATTGCAAACGTCCCTCTTGATCACTGATATCCAGTCCATAACTCTGTGATATCTGCATATTGGGCTGTGTTGCTCCCTGCCTCTGTTGCCTGCACTTCCTCACTCTGAGGTACCTGCATTCCACTCATTCTGCCCTCTTTAGCATCTCTGATTGTCAATACTCCATTATAATCTTGCCTGAGCAGGGCGTTCTGATATTCCATCCTTCAACCAGTCTGCCTCTCTCCTTGTGAATATTTGTTCAAAACTTAAGACCATAAGACATAGGAGTGGAAGTAAGGCCATTCGGCCCATCGAGTCCACTCCACCATTCAATCATGGCTGATGGGCATTTCAACTCCAGTTACCCGCATTCTCCCCGTAGCCCTTAATTCCTTGTGACATCAAGAATTTATCAATCTCTGCCTTGAAGACATTTAGCGTCCCGGCCTCCACTGCACTCCACGGCAATGAATTCCACAGGCCCACCACTCTTTGGCTGAAGAAATGTCTTCGCATTTCTGTTCTGAATTTACCCCCTCTAATTCTAAGGCTGTGTCCATGGGTCCTAGTCTCCTCGCCTAAGGAAACAATTTCCTACCATCCACCCTTTCCAAGCCATGTATTATCTTTGTAAGTTTCTATTAGATCTCCCCTTAATCTTCTAAACTCCAATGAATACAATCCCAGGATCCTCAGCTATTCCTCATATGTGAAACTTGCCCTACAATCAAAAGTTTCATCATTCAAGAGAATATCATTCAATGTGTC
The DNA here is from genome assembly GCF_037043375.1 of Chiloscyllium plagiosum. Lineage (NCBI taxonomy): Eukaryota > Metazoa > Chordata > Chondrichthyes > Orectolobiformes > Hemiscylliidae > Chiloscyllium > Chiloscyllium plagiosum. The sequence goes on from NW_028270187.1 coordinate 11,633,180, forward strand.
GGTGCCCAATGTTTATTTTGCAAACTCTCCTGAAGGATCTTGAGATGTCCTGTTACACAAAACGTGTTCCATGTGACTGATCTTCTTTTACAGTGTTAGGCCAGAGATTGCTTGTGTGTCTGAGGAGTCTCAAATGGTGCTACGTATTGTCTAATCAGAGTACCAACTTGGACTTTCATTCAAACGTAAAGTTATCGAGGCAGCTCAGAGCGATTGGGCCAAGGATACTAACTTGAGAAACTCCTGCAGTGATGTTCTAGGTTTGGGGTGATTGACCACTAAGAATTAAACATTAGAACCCGGAGTAAGAGTCGGCCATCTGGCCCTTTCAGCCCGCTCCGCCATTCAATAAGATCATGGCTGATCTTTTCCCAGCCTCAGCTCTACTTACCCAGCCTCTCACCATAACCCTGAATTCCTTTACTCTTTAAAAACACGATCTTAGCTTTAAAAGCATTCAGTGAGGAAACCTCAACTACTGCAGGGAATTCTACAAATTCACAACCCTCTGGGTGAAGAAATTCCTTCTCAGTTCAGTCCCCCTAATTTTAAGGCAATACCCTCTTGTTCTAGTTCCACTCAATCTCATCTATTCCCTTTATCATTTTATATATTACTGTAAGATTTCTCCCCTCCGCCCCCCCCCCCCCCCCCATTCTTCTAAATTCTAACAAATATAATCCCAGTCTACTCAGTCTCTCCTCAGAAAGCAATCCCCTCAACTCAGGAACCTAGTGAACCTTCCCTTTAGTGCCAGTATCTCCTTTGTCAAGTAAAAAGACCAAAACTGCACGCAGTACTCTAGGTGTGACCTCACCAGCACCCTACATAGCCGTAACATATCCTCTCCACTTTTAAACTCGATCCCTCTACCAATAAAGGACAATATACCATTTTTTAAGATTAGATTAGATTCCCTATGGTGTGGAAATAGGCCCTTTGGCCAAACCAGTCCACACCGACCCTCCGAAGAGTAACCCACCCAGACCCCTTTCCCTCTGACTAATGCACCGAACACTGTGGGCAATTTAGCATAGCCAATTCACCTGCCCTGTGGGAGGAAACCCACACAGACACGTGAGAATGTGCAAACTCCACACAGACAGTTGCCCAAGGCTGGAATTGAACCTGGGACCCTGGTGCTGTGAGGCAGCAGTGCTAGCCACTGTGCTGCCCATTGCCTTAGTATTTACCTGTTGCACCCGCAGACCAGCCTTCTGCAATTTATGCACAAGGACACCAAAGTGTCTCTGCACAGCAATTTACTGCAAATTTTACCATTCGAATAACAGTCCTTTTTACTATTATTGCTACTAAAATGGATGACTTCACATTTACCAACATTTTACTCCATCTGCCAGAACTTCACACACTCACTTGAACGATCTATATGCCCCTAAACATTTGTTATCTGCAAACTTTAACACACTACATGTGGTCCTCAACTCCACACCATCTGAGCAAATTGTAAACAATTGTGGTCCCAACACTGGTCCAATAGGCTGAAGAGTGGCAGATGGGGTTTAATTTAGATAAATGCTGCATTTTGGGAAAGCAAATCTTAGCAGGACTTATACACTTAATGTTCTGATCCGAGGGAGTACTGCTGAACAAAGAGACCTTGGAGTGCAGGTTTATAGCTCCTTGAAAGCAGAGTCACAGGTAGATAGGATAGTGAAGAAGGCATTTGATATGCTTTCCTTTATTGGTCAGAGCATTGAGTACAGGAGTTGGGAGGTCATATTGCGACTGTACAGGACATTGGTGAGGCCACTTTTGGAATATGGCATGCAATTCTGGTCTCCTTCCTATCGGAAAGATGTTCTGAAACTTGAAAGGGTTCACGAAAGATTTACAAGGATGTTGCCAAGGTTGGAGGATTTGAGCTATAGGGAGAGGATGAATAAGCTAGGACTATTTTTCCCTGAAGCATTGGAGGCTGAGGAGTGACCTTGTAGAGGTCTAGAAAATCATGAGGGGCATTGATAGGGTAAATAGACAAGATCTTTTCCCTGAGGTGGGGGAGTTCAGAACTAGAGGGCATAGGTTTAGGGTGAGAGTGGAAAGATATGAAGAGACCTAGGGGCAATCTTTTCACACAGAGGGTGGTGCATGTGTCGAATGGGCTGCCAGAGGAAGTGGTGGAGGCTAGTATAATTGCAACATTTTAAAGGCATCTGGATGGGTGCATGAATAGGAAGGATTTGTAGGGATATGGGCTGGGTGCTGGCAGGTTGGACTAGTTTGGGTTGGGATATCTGGTCAGCATGGATGAGTTGGACTGAAGGATCTGTTTCCTTGCTGTACATCTCTATGACTCAATGATCCCTGAGGCACACCACTATCATCGATTGCCAACCAGAAAAGCATTCAATTATCCCCATTCTTTGCTTTCTGTTCATTAACCAATCCTCTATTCATGCTAGTGGATTGCCTGTAACACCTTCATTTTATGCAGCAGCCTTTTGCTTGACACCTTGTTGAATGCCTTTTGGAAATCTAGATATATCACATCTACTGGGTCCACATTATTCAGTGCAATTATAATGGCTTCATGGAATTCCAAAAGATTAATTAAACATGACCTGTTGTGCCTGCCAAATGGGACAATTTCTATCAAGATGTTTTGCTATTTCTTCTTGACAGTAGACTTGAGCATCTTGCCCACTACATATGTTAACCTAACTGTCCTATAATTCCTCATTTTTTCTCTACCTCGCTTCTTAAACAGTGGCACCACATTTGCTGTTTTCCAATCTGCTGGAACTGCCCCAGAGTCCAGCTAAGTTTAGAAAATTACCAAGAGTGCCATTTCTTTTAGTCTCCTCGGATGCAATCCGTTAGGGCCAGGAGACTGGTCTGCCCTTATATCCGTTAGTTTGTCCAACATTGACCTTTTTGTGATAATTATTTCTGGGTCCTCACTGCAACAGGCTGGAGGAGAAATTGTGGGGGGACCTGGCTGATAATTTTGCATCATTGTTAGCCATGGGTGAGGTCAGAGAAGAGTGGAGGGTGACAAATGTTATTGTGTTAGTGTTCACAGTACAAAAACCAGTACCATGCCAGTAACTGACAAGGAGATGAAGGGAGATGTTATAGAGTCCTAGAGCATAGAGGCAGGCCCTTTAGCCCAAACTGTTCCATGCCAACAAAAATGTCCATCCAATCCCATTTCCCTGTAATTGGCCAATTATTATTCAACAATTGCTGCAAAGAAAAACCTGGGAAATACAGATCAGTAAGATTTAATCTGTGGTAGGTAAACTACTTGAAAATTCTGAGAGATATGATTTACATGCATTTGGAAAGACAGGGTTTGATATGGAATAGTCAGCATACCTTTGTGTGTGTGTGTGTGAGGTCTTGTATTTTGGAAAGACAAATCAAGGTAGGAGTTTCATGGTGAATCATAAAGTCTTAAGGAGTGTAGTGGAACAGAGGGAACTTGGAGTTCAAGTTCACAGTTCTGTCAAAGTGGAGTAATAGGTAGACAGCAGTGAAGAAGGCTTTTGGCATACTGGCCTTCATTCGTCAGGGCATTGAGTATCGAAGTTGGGAAGTTATGTTGCAGTTGCACAGGACATTGGTGAGGCCGCACTTGGAGTAGTCTGTTCAGTTTTGGTCACCTTGTTATAGAAAGAATGTTACTAAACTGGAAAGAGTGCAGAAGAAATTTACAATGATGCTGCCAGGACTCTGGTCTGAGTTATACGTAGACAAGCTAGGACTTCACTCTTTAGAGCATAGGAGACTGCTGGGGGATTTTATAGAACTGTATAAGATTATGAGAGGAACAGGTTGGGTGAATGCACTGAGTCTTTTTCCCAAGGTTGGGGAATGGAGGATCAGAGGGCATCAGTCTAATGTAAGAGGAGAAAGAATAAAAGGGAACTGGAGGAGCAATGTTTTTGTACAGAGGGTGGTATGCACATGGAATGAGATGACAGCAGAAGTGGTTGAGGAAGATACATTAGCAATATTTAAAAGGCGTTTAGACAAGTACATGGACAGGAAATGATTAGAAGGATATGGGCCAATTACAGGGAAATGTGATTGGATGGACCTTTTTGTTGGCATTGAAGAACTTGGGCTAAAAGGCCTGTCGTTGTGCTGTAGGACTCCATGACACCTCCCTTCGTCTCCTTGTCAATTACTGGTACGGTACTTGTATCTTGCACTGAGAATATTAACACAAAATACCTGTTCAATGCTTCGGCCAATTCCTCATTATCTCAATGTGAAATCCCCCTTCTTACCCCCTAAAAGACCAATGTTTACCTTAGCTAGTCTTCTTCGCTTTATATATTTGAAGAAATTTTTGCTGTCTGTTTTTATATTCTGAGCTACTTTAATCTCATACTCTATCTTACTTTCTTTATAGCATTTTTGTGCTTTTCTGATGACCTTTAAAGTTTTCCCAATCCTCTAGCTTCCCACTGCTCTTTGCCACTTTGTGTGCCTTCTCTTGTAACTTGAGAGCCTCACTTACTTCCTTCGTCACCCATGACAGATTAACCTCGTTTTCAGTGGTGTATACTGTTGTGGAGCACCTTGGAAAACTGCTTTGAAAGTCCTCCACTGTTCGGCAATTGTCCCACTATAAAGTCTGCTAACTCCTCCGTCATCCTATTGTAGTCTCCCTTGTTTGAGCACAGGACTCTGGTATTGGATTTTTATCTTTCTTTCCATCTGTATTCTAAATTCAACCATACTGTGATCGCTCCTTCCAATAGGATCTTTAACTATGACATCTTTAATTAATCCCGTCATATTACACAGGACCAGATCTAGAGTAGTTTAGTCCCTCGTCAGTTCCATTACATACTGTTCAAGAAAACCATTGTGGATACATTCAATGAGCTCCTCCTCAAGGCTCTATTCACCAACGTGGTTTCACCAATTGACATGTAGTTTAAAGTCCCCCATGATAATTACCAAACCATTTTTACAGGAATTAGTTATTTCTATGTTCACTTCCCTCCCCAGTGTGATGTTATTTGGTGCCGTATAGACTTCGCCACATAGTGACTTATTTTTCTTTGCGTTTCTATTTGTCACTCAAATGGATTAAACCTTATTCTTCATGGAACCTATTTCACCATAGCTCTAATATCATCCTTAAATATCAGAGTTACACCACCCCCTTCCCTTTCTATCTATCCTTCCAAACAGTCTGATAAGCCCTGGATATTTGACTCCCAGACCTGACCATCTTGCGATCCTGTTCCATAATAGCTACTAAATCATACTAATTCACAATGAACTGATCTACCTTGTTTTGAATGCCACGAGCATTTAGGTAAAGTGCCTTTATGCTCATTTTTTACACTTTTTTGAATTCTACTAATTTCCACTAATACCTCCTGACTTGTCCTTCCTTTTAACGTCTTTCATAGTCTTGGATGCAGTTAAACCTTTCTGCACACACGCTAATCTGCTGCTTTCCTTTCTATTTACCATGATACTTCCTGTCGCTCCCCGCCCCCCATCACTAAAGTCCTAGTGATCACCTCATTTCTCCTTTTCGCGAGAACACTGGTTCCAGATCATTTCAGGTGGAGACCGTCCCAATAGTACAGATCCCTCCTGTTCCAAAACTGATGCCAATGCCCCAAGAAACGGAGCCCCTCGTTCCCACACTACTCTTTTAGGAATGTGTTTAATTCCCTAATTTTCTTTTACCTAAACCAATTTGCACATGGCTCATGTAGTCATCTGGAGATTATAACCCTTGAGGACCTGTTCCTTAAGTTTGTTCCCCGTGCTGAATAATCCCCAAACAGGTCATTCGTCCTCACTTTGCTATGATGTTTATATCAATGTGAACCAGACTAATTGGATCCTTGTTCTCCCACTTAAATATCCTTTCAAGGAGGCCAGAGATTTCCTCACCCTGGTATGGGGAAGGCAATACACTGTGCAGTACTCTCAATCCTGCTTACAAAGGATGCTGTCAATACTCCCAGTTAAAGAGTCCCCTACAACTACTACTTCCCTTTTTGCTCTCCCCTCTTGAATGACCTCCAGGAAAGTGGTTATTAAAATGCAGATCAGACTGAAGAGTTTTGAACTGAGGCACTGCTTGTGCACAATCAACTACAGTAGGCAGATCACATCAATTGCACGTCTGACACAGCAAGCAGTGTTCAGTATGACTCCACATTTTCTCTTAAAAACAAAAATGTAATGCCCCCAAACATGCAATTTGGCAAAGAAGTATCATTGAAGAAGACAACAATTTTGAGTATCTGAAATATCCCCAGATGGAAAACAAAGGTTATCACTGGAAGAATCATGTGAAAATGTACCCATCACACCCACACTGGCTTCAGCAAATATCATCTGCCCCACATGGGCAGTACTTGCGGATTCAGCATTAAACGACTCAATAGTCCCAGGACGCATAGAAAAAGAATCATCCTTGATGCACAGTCACTGCTCAAGAAGAATAATATGGTTTTATAAGTACAGGCTGGACATTCCAAACACATTATTCTACATGGTCTGAATATACTTCCCAGTCTATGTATATTAATCACTATATCCCGCATATTCCCTCATTGTCTAAGTTTGGACTGCTAATTCATCTGACGACCTCTTTGCTATTAGCCCAAATCTCCTTCCCTGAAGATGCTTCTGGTGTTCACTGTCACAGTCACCTATTTCGCTGCTCCCCCAAAAGCTGCCACCCAGGTCTCTAAGTCCTCATAAAAGCCGCCAAAAATGCGGCCGGTGTAAATGAGAAACAAAAAACAGGAATTGTTGGAAAAGCTCAGCAAGTCTGGCAGCATCTGTGAACAGAAAGCAGAATTAACGTTTCAGGATTCCTGTTCCCACCAGGTTCCGACCCATACTTTTCATCCACTTCCCGGAGACAGGGCAAGTAGCTTCATGGGGACGACAACTCCCACAATCCATGTTGCTGCTGGTCATGTGACAGGTTCACGCTCTGACACGACAAAGCGAATACTGAGCATTTGCAAAAACAACTTTGGGGCGGGGACAGCTTCTTCAATGTCATTGGTCAGTTATCATCGCAGCCTCTTGTCTCCTGGCAAAAAGCATACAAACGTCGTTTCGTCACTTACGATGCTGTCCCTCGTGCTTCCGTCTTCCCTCCTAGCGCCATCAAAAGCGCCAAAGTGACCAATAGAAAGCACTGGAGGACCGGAAGCAATCTGGACCTCCGACCAATCAGAGCGCCCTATTATTTGAGCGCGAACGTGCAACCATGAGTTTGGAAAGCTGCTGCGTCATACCCAGCAAAAGCTGGTGCTGCTGTTTGTCTTTGTCTGAATGAAGATGGAGCTTTACTCAGACTGACAATTCCTCCTCGCTCCCATATCTGTGAGTAAACCTTTTCACCCAGTTTCTTCTTTTTAAAGTTCTGGTCTGAAATGATCTATTTGTAGCAACTGAAAGAGAAAGGAAATGAACCCAGGGAGGGACAGAATCTGTCCAGGCCAAGAAATGATGATCACTCAGATTTGATTGTTCTGAATTTCGAACCGAATAGTGATGACTTTTATAACTTTCTTTCAGGATGTTAGAAAGGGAAGAATTTCAGACAGCAATCTCAAAACAACCAACACTTGAAGATCTTATAGGTTCAGTGAAATAACTGGCATTTAAATATCATTGACTGTAAACCATAGATCAAGAATGTCTGTCTCTCTGGTTCAAAAGATTTGAAACAACAATTTGGCTGGAAAAGAACTGAGTTGAAACTTTATTGCTGGAACAGTACAGCAGGTCAGGCAGCATCCAGGGAACAGGAGATTCGACGTTTCGGGCACAGGCCCTTTTGAATTGGTAAACCTTCAAAAAGTCTCATACCCAAAAGAAACATCACATCATTCATAGCAGGAACTTACAGAGACACAAGGCCACCCTTAATATGGAGAAACCATGGAAATGTGATGACTGTGGGAATGGATTCCATTCCCTGTCAACTCTGGAGTCTCATCGACGTGGTCACTACAGGGAAAGGCCGTTCACCTGCACCGAATGTGGGAAGGGATTCCTTGATTCGTCTGCCTTGCGGATACACCAGCGTGATGCCACTGCAGAGAGACCATTCGCCTGCTCTGAGTGTGACAAGACGTTCTGTGAGTATTTCACCCTGTTGACACACCAGCAAGTTCACACAGGGAAGAGGCCACCTACCTGCTTGGAGTGTGGGAAAGTATTCACGCAGGTATCCAGCCTGCGCATGCACCAACGAGTTCACACTGGGGAGAGGCCATTTCCCTGCTCTGATTGTGGAAAAGAATTCACTGTGTCATCAGCCCTTGTGAGACACCAATGTATCCACACAGGGGAAAAGCCATTCAAATGCTCCAAGTGTGGGAAGCGATTCAGATATTCATCTGTCCTACAGGCACACAAATTCGGTCATACGAGGAAGAAGTCATTCATATGTTCTGAGTGTGGGAAAGATTTACTCAGTATTCCAGTCTGTGGAGGCACAAGAAAGTTCACAAATGATCAGAGGATTTGGATATGCTGTTAATCTGTATTATTAAATCTTTTCGACAGCACATTTCAAACCCACACCTTCACCATCTAGAAGAATAAGAGCAGTAGTTACCCGGGAACATTACCACCTGCAAGCTCCCCTCCATGTCACACGCCATTCTCATTAACAGGCTGTTAGAAAGGGAGGGTTTGCAGACAGAAATCTCAAAACGACTAGTACATGAAGATCTTATGGAGTCACTGAAATGACTGGGACTTGAAAATCATAAATCTCCACATTGGCTGTTCCTTCACTATCAATGGGTCAAAATCCTGGAACTGCTCCGTAACAGCATTGTGGGTGAGCCAACACCACAAGGACTGCAGTCCCAGAAGGCAACTCACCATCACTTTCTCAAAGTGAACAACTCAGGTGGGCAATGAATGCTGACCCAGACATTGATACTATACCCAATGAATTGATATGGAAATGAGGGAAAATCCAGCTCAAGATTAATCCACCTTCATTCTGACAGAAGGTGAAATGGGAACGACCAAAGGATTGTTTTCTGCTGGACAGGCCACTCTTGCTACTTTGCTTCCAGTAAGGCTGATGTTCTTTGAGCATGGAACTGCACATTCCCATGAAAATGATCTCCTGAGGAAGGACATTTAATTTATCCTGGATAGGAAATAATGTTTCCTTATCACTCTCATGAGATGAAAAGTAAATATGTTTGTCTTTGTTCCATTAAGTTTGTACCCAGGGCCAGGCCAATTGACTAAATTGGTCTCAGTCAGTATATATGCTCCACATGAACCTTCACCCTCCCCTCTTCAACTCCCCATCAGCAGATCCTTCTAACTGTTGCTCCAACCGATCCACATGATCTGATAGGATTTGCAACCAAACACACGTACTGCAGACATAATCACCAGTAGCATGGATACTCTCCCTAATCTCCCACATCCAACAGGAAGAGCATATCCCTCTATCAAAGGCCAGCAGATCTTTCTATTCTGTAATGTGGGAAGATTAAATGGGAATATCTCTCTGGACATTAATGTAATATTAAGGGTTAAACTACAATGAGTGAATGTTCTGGAAGTGGGTGAAGACGACAGTCAGGCAGGGATGCGAATGACCCTAACACCAATGACACAGTCATTTGCTACTGAACTCCCTACTATCAATTAAAATTACTGTTGAATCTCTATCATACTTTTATAGCCATCCCCAGCCAATCAGTGTCGCTTGCTTGATCACCCCCCCCCCAATGCTGAGGCCCATCACACCTATGTTGTCTGAGGCAGAAGCAGGACCAGAACTCATTTTCAGAGCCACTCCGAAGTTCGGATACATCACACCTATGTTGTCTTTGGGAATCACTGGGTCAGGAAATCTTCTGCATTATGATTCCCAGGATTAGGGCATTAGCATTTGCATTATCTCCGAGGATGATCTCATCCTACCATAGTACCTGGGGTAATATGTGGCTGTGAGGCTGGGGGTTGTCTTCAGTGGCATGTGACTATGGGGGAGTGGCCAGAGTATCTGTAAACATTGTCAACTGACCTGTAGAGAGGAAATGTATTTTCTTTGTTTGGGGTCTCTCTTCTGACTCGACTTTTCACGCCTGGAAAGAGTATCAGAGGAGTCACCTAACTTGTACAAGCTTTATTAAACTTTTACTGTTTGCAGACGTTGGTGTGTGTGAATTGCATCTCATGTGTGAAACCTCAAGAAAAGAACCAAGCAATCTTTATTTACTCCATCCCTGGTATGTCATGGTCATTTGAAACTGAATCTGTCAGTGTGTGATCTGTGAACACATACATATCAGTACGTTACAGATAAAGTGGAAGGTGAATGATGTCTCCTATTTCTGCCATGCTGTTGTAAGGTATACACGAGAGTTATTAATTTCTTTCAGGCTTGAGTCAGTTCAAATGTCTCAAAGCAGAAGACCATAAGGAAAATGAAATGTTTGTGGCATTTTTATTTGCCTGTGTTCTGTCATAAGAAAAGAATCACAATTGTTTTTAACCCCATTCTTGTGTTTATTGTCCATAACCAAAGACTCCCTTATGTATCGTGAAAGATATATAGCTACCTGAGTTGAAGTTAAGCTGATAAACCAACCCAAACTGCTCCCTGTGGAATAGAACAAGGGCAGCATGTTTTACATTTTCATATTAGACAGAAGGCTGCCTATTCAAACTGCCTCATTACCCCGGATTCTCTAATGAGCAGTGACGTTCACCCAGCATCTACATACTTTGTCAACTCCTTTTAGATCATTTTCTCTTCTACTAAAAGGTTACACATTGTTCTTCAAAACTCCAATGAGAATATGCCAAATGTTTATACTTACAGTTTCTGTGATGTGAAGATTACTGTCCAATTATCTATCTGCCCCTGTCAGATTCTGCTGTGTGAATATGAGTGTCATTATCCGTCTCTACCTGTCAGCTTTTGCTATATCAATGTGATTTTAGTTATCAATCTGCCCCATTAGGTGAATGTAAGAATGTAGTTATCAGTGTATACCTGTGAGATTCTGCTCCAGGAATGTGTGTGTTATCAAAACGTACCTGTCTGTTTCTGTAATGTGGATGTGTTTGTGCAATTATCAGTCTATCCCTGACAGCTTCGACTATATGAATGGATGAGTGCATCTGTATGTGAAAGTATATGTACCTGTCAGTTTGTGTTCCATGAATAAATAACTCATCTGTCACTCTCATAATTAGTTTTTCTTTCCGCAGCGCACAGTGATATAATTATTTGAAGACTGTTGAAGTAAAGGTAATGTATTGTGTGCTCTGTATTGTGATAGTGCTCATCCTCATTGGGCCACTTGTGTAGCTCTATTGGGGAGGTGGAAGGAAGGCAAAAGGACTTTGATTTTCTCTCATGCAGTGGAGGAAATTGGAATGGTCAAAGTAGATGTACATAGAACACAACAGCACAGAACAGGCCCTTCAGCCCATAATGTTGTGCCGAACATTTGTCCTAGCTGAAGCACCCATCCATGTACCTATCCAATTGCCGCTTAAAGGTCACCAAAGATTCTGATTCTACCACTCCCACAGGCAGCACATTCCATGCCCCCACTACTCCTGACATCTCCCCTATACCTTCCACCCTTCACCTTATATTTATGTCCCCTTGTAACACTCTGTTGTTCCCGGGGAAAAAGTTTCTGACTGTCTACTCTATCTATTCCTCTGATCATCTTATAAACCTCTATCAAGTCACCCCTCATCCTTCGCCGTTCCAACGAGAAAAGGCCTAGCACTCTCAACCTATCCTCGTACGACCTATTCTCCATTCCAGGCAACATCCTGGTAAATCTTCTCTGCACCCTCTCCAAAGCTTCCACATCTTTCCTAAAGTGAGGCGACCAGAACTGCACACAGTACTCCAAATGTGGCTAACCAAAGTCCTGTAGATGTATTGAAGAATGAAACTGTTCAACTTTTCTCACAAAAAGAAAATTGAATAGCTTTACTAATCTACCTGATCGCACTAAATCTTTCCTACTCCACTGCTTCAAAATATTATGTGATCACATTGAGTATCTGAGAAAATGGCATCAAGTTTTCTTGTGTTTTATATCAGAATTCATCAGGAGGATCAAGAAGAACACAGTAGAAAATTTAAGTTAATTTGGAACAAAGGTACAAGACGTCTTATTGATGAAGATAGAGTTAAAGAGAAAATCTGTTCCCGCAAGTTGGAGAAATGCAGAAGGATTTTGTGATAAAGGTGGCAACGATTATAACTAACAAAACCTTCGGTGACTGCAGAATTTATTATAATAGGCGCGACACTGTGGCTCAGTCTTAGCACTGCTGCCTCCTAGCGCCAGGGACCCGCCAATTCCTGTCTCAGGCAACTGTCTGTGTGGAGTTTGCACATTCTCCCCGAGTCTGCGTGGATTTCCTCCAGGTTCTCCGGTTTCCTCCCACAGTCCAAAGATGTGCAGTTTCGGTAAATTGGTCATGCCTGTAGTGTTCGGTACATTAGTCAGGAATGAATGTAGGGGAATGGGTCTGGGTGGGTTGCTCTTCGAAGGGTTGGTGTGGACTTGTTGGGTCGAAGGGCCTGTTTCCACAATGTAGGGAATCTAATCTAGTCAGGATATTATACAATATAATTTTAATATATTGTGGTACTGGATTTGAAATTCCGGGAAACACTACTCATTCTCTCAGTTGGTGTTAATATAGCTGTCACTGGGAAAGGAGAAAGAATTGGCACCAAGTGATCAACTGCTTATTAAAAAAAATTGAAAGGCCAGCGAACACGAAGAAAAGACCAGATAGTTTGAGGAGAGTGCATGAGTCCATTTTCGTTCATTTGTTTTTCTATTACAAAAGAATAGTTAACACAATCCCACTTTACCCCATTCCCTCCTTTACAGCTGAGGACGGACTCACTATTGTCTGATATGCTCTCTCCGAAATCAGTGAAACCAGTGAATAATGTGCAGAGGGTTAGGGACCGTTCGTTATCGACTGCTGCATCGACTGACTACTTATTGCACTGGGGATTAATTCAGCCTTTCTTAATGCATTTTAAAGGAAATGTGAAACCAATGTGAAGTCAAACACGATCAGGGACGCTCACGTTGCCATTCTACATGTATCGGACATTTACTTAGGGCTGAGAACACTCAGGCAATGAACGTGCAATAAGAAATAATGTCCTTCCAGACACTGTTACAATTGTATTTTATGATTTTTTTTTCTCTGCTCTCGCAGCCAGTGACAGTAGAGTATCTAATAGCAAGGAGATCATGATTGACCGATGCCAGATTGAAAGTCCAGGGCTCTCCACATTAAAAGGAAAATAAATCAATCTGATAGTGAGTGTAATTGTCAATCAACAGTAGCCATACCACGCTGTGACACATCCAGATAGGATGCATCCAGAAAAATTTGCAAGTGTCTTTATGGACATGCTGGATTTACTTAGCCTCCTGAGGAAACCTGCATGGTGAATGTGCTTGGGTAATTGTCAATATAAGCCTGTCAGTTTCTGCTGTGTGAATGTGAGAATTTAGTTTTTCACAGTCACTCAATTTTTACTTTGTGAATGTTTAGTTAAGAATCCTTCCCTGTCAGGCTCTGTAATGTGAATGTGAGTGTATTCATCACTGTTTGCCTGACAGTTATTCTTTTGTGAACATGTGACTGTGATTCATTCTGTGATAGTAGTTTTTAGGGTGTTGTAATTGGGCCTTAATCTCTTCTGCATTTTGTGCTTTATGACAGAGTCACAGAATTGGTACAGCCATTCAGCCCATTGTGTCCAGACTGGGACATTCTGTTCTTCACCTGTTCTCCATACTAGTTTCCATTAACTGTTGGGATTCTCACTGCCAGTATCCTTATGTAAATGCTAATTTGAGATTATTTCTACAGTTATGTGTCTTTGAATAACTATGGAGCCAGTTTTGCTTGTATGCAACAGCATTTGGTAGAGTATGTGTATCTCATTCTCTTTCCATGTTCAGTTGTGTTTTCTTTTGGTCGAAGTGTTGGATAAACTCAATCAATATTCACTAACCCTTTCTGATTGAGGGACTAATGTTGGTTAAATGTTTATCTTGGCCTGAATCTGAATTTTTATTGCATTCAGACTCCTTTTTTTAACGTTTTGCGCATGCAGTAGTCTTTTCAGTTGCTGCTGGACACTGTAAGATGTAACCTTTAATACTAACTGAAGTGTTTAATAATATGGTGAGTCAATTTATAACTGTCTATATTTGGAAATACCTGGGCCAAAATTTCAGGTTTTCTTTCCTTTCGCCATTAACTGGCTGAGTATCTGAGAGTTTTCTGTTGTGCTGCCAATCTGTATCATTTTGAAGAGTGATACCGGTCTATATCACACTGACATTTTCTGTATGTCTCCTTATATTTCCAGTCCTGCACGTCATGATTGGATATACTTTGTGAGATGGGTTTAACATGGATGTAGATTTGCTCGCTGAGCTGGAAGGTTCATTTCCAGACGTTTCGTTGCTCTACCAGGTAACATTTTCAGTGGGCCTCCAGGTGAAGCACTGCCGGTTTCTCAGCAACAAACCCAAACAAGAAGACAAAACACGTCCAGAAACCCTAGCCACTCTCCCCTACATCAAATACATCTCAGAAATAACTGCCAGATTACTCAGACCCCTGCCCATAAACTCACCAACACACTAAAACAGCAGCTAATGAACTTGAAAGACCCTATACACACAACAAGCAAAACGAATGTCATTTACAAAATACCATGCAAGGACTGGGCAAACAGGCAAAAAACTAGGATACATGAACATCAATTAGCCACATAACGACATTACCCTCTCTCACTCGTATCCGTACATACAGATAAGGAAGGACACCACTTCGATAGGGAGAAAACATCCATCCTTGGACAAGCCAAAAAGAGACACGCAAGAAAACTCCAAGAAGCATGGCATTCCAATCGAAACTCTATCAACAAACACATTGAGTTTGACCCCACCTACCACCTCCTGAGAAAAAGAACAGGAAATGACATCACCGCAGGAAATGACAACACCAGCCCAAAGAAACCCAAACATATAAATAGAAAGCAGGAATCAGGAGCAGTGCTTCTCCTGGAGGCCCACTGAAGATGTTACCTAGTAGGCTGATGAAACACCTGGAAATGTACCTTCCAGCAAGCAAACTTACACCCAGAACCTCAACTTGAGCTTCAAATCTTCTCAAACCTTGCTATTGGATTTAACATTTCATAAATCCGTATTCCATATTTTGTTTATCCATGGAAATGCTTTTGCATTACTCAGGCCCTCAACCAGAATGTGAGTGTGAATAAGATGTTTTCATCAGCACATAGCTGAGAGTGAGAATGGGATTCATTCACTCTATTATACTAGATATCAATGTGCTCCTTATTCTCGGTTAATGTGTTTCACAGTGCTTCAGTGTCATCTAGATTGAAACACGTCACTTTTAGTAACTGCAAGTGTACTTCATTGTCAAACTTCTGCTACTTGACATGAATGAGGTATTATCCATTGCCACTGGAGTCAGCTCCTGTCAGTAAAAGTGAATGTGCTAAATAGATATACAATCTCTGGGACGGTTCATGAAGTTGGATAACATCCACAGCCTATGTTCTTTAATTTTATTGCCTATAGGGTCCATGGACAGGTGAACATCGAACTCATTGCAGCAGAAAAGCATCTGTGTTTTTCTTTAGAATCAAGGAGAGAAAGTCAATGGACTTTTGATAACCCCTATAGTGCAGAGTCTAACCAGGAACAATGGGCATATCAAGGTCTGGTTTTCAGGATGCTATCAATTTTTGCATAGTGACATATTTTACCAATGAATTAATAATCAGTATTAACTGAACCCATTTGCAACTAAGTGAACACATCAACTGCATTGCAGTTGACTGATCATAGTGTTCCTTGTGCAGGAAAGAGAATTGGCCAATTCTATTTTATTTACCAGTTTGGACAGGATCTGGTACAAGCCTCTTATGTTGCTCTATGGTAAGGAGGGGGAAAGCAAAATGACTTCTATTTCCACCATTCAGTGAAGCATATTTAAATTATCAAATTCAATGTATTGAACTATCAACTCTTGTTGGGAAAAAAGAATGAAGAGCTTGACAAATCTACCAGTTTTGGCTTTTTCTTTCATTCTGCACTGTTTCAAATAGGAACGATCCGATTCCACGGACTCCTTGACAAACCATATCCTGATTCCTTCCTTTTCCATATTGCAACGAAGGCAGGGTCAAAAGGAACACAAGGTTCTTTATAGATTTTTGAAAGAAATTTCAAAAGACATACAGAATAATGAAAAAAAACTTTCTTGCTGAACAGAAAAAGAAATGAAACCTACAAAATGAAGAAGTGGAGAATGTCATTACAATACAGATGGGGATGACAGCTTCTCTGCTGCCATGATTTTTTTAAAATGCTGGTTGAAAGGGATGAGAGTTGTTAGCTCGGACAACTATTATGATGTTATAAACAGTTTTTGATCAGTGCAGACTTAATAAATTGTAGAGACTTATTCTGTGCTGGAGATCTCTTTGACTTGAGATCTGAGATTAGAAATCAGTTTGATGTTACGTTTTGTGACAGTTGCAGTTTATATCGATTTTCATGGTTGTCAGATGTTGTAATGGGTATTTCAGCATGATGTACAAATTTGCAACTATTGTAAATCAGTCAGTAGCTGTGTGAGAGCTGGAATGAGTGTGTGTGTGTGTGTGTGTGTGTGGTGGGTGCGTGCGTGTATGCAGTAAGCATTCTCTCTACGTCAGGCTTTGGCCCAAAGGTTCATTTGAAATTTGCATTGTTTAATTGTGTTTTTGTACAGGACAAATATTTATCAAAAGAATAATTTTGACCTTCTCAGTTACTGATAATGTCAAGGTTTTCTTCCTTGTGTACTCAGTATCTCCTTCATATATCCTCGTAACAATGTAACAGCAGGATCTGTTTATTCACGATGATTGTAACTTTAAAATTGCCTTTACTACATGGAGTTCATACAGTTCGTGAATGTATATTTCTTATGAGAATAAAGTCTATCTCTCTTCTGATGTTGCGAATGATAATTGGCTATGCATAATGGAATTTCTTGTAACTGAGCTGTTGTGCATTGACCAGAGGGAGAAATAAAAAAAATATATCTGTTATGTTTGACTCTTCTACTTCTGGAAATTGAGCTCAATGTGTGTTTGATACAATCCATTCTATAATTACGGAAATGATGTTCTCCACTCACAGCAGTAGCATACCTGGCTACGGACTTGGCTTTGTACAGACAAAATATTACATTTTCTTGGTTCATCAAACATTTGCCTTGAGGAAGACGAGAGATATCTTGTCTATAATTACCAGGGTTGTTTCTACTCCCCTTCTTGAATGAGGGAACAACATTTGCTATCTCCAGTCTACCCCGACCATTCCTGTAGACAATGATGTCATAAAGATCAAAGCCAAACTCTCTGCAGTCTACTTCATGGCTTCCCAGAGAATCCTGGGATGAATCCCACCTGGTCCAGGGGATTTATCTATTTTCACACTTTCCAGAATATCTAACACCTCCTTGTAAACCTCAATCCCAACTAGTCTCGTAGCTGTTTCTCAGTATTCTCCTTGACAACATTGTCTTTTCCCAGTGTGAATACTGATGAAAAATATTCATTTAGTACTTCTTCTATCTCCTGTGACTCCACGCACAACTTCCCACTACTGTCCTTGATTGACACTAAACTTACTCAAGTTATTCTTTTATCCCTTATATACCAATAGAAGGCTTTAGCGTTTTCCCTGATCCTATCCACCAATTTCTCTTGCCTCCTCCTCACTCGTCTTAGCTCACTTTAGGTCTTTCCTGGCTACCTTGTAACTTTCAATTGCCCTAACTGAACCTTCACATCTCATCATAACATAAGCATTCTTCTTCCTCTTGACAAGCGATTTAACTTCTTCAGTAAACCATGGCTCCTGTGTTCGACAACTTCCTGCCTGCCTGACAGTTACATACTTCTCACGAACACAGTGTAGCTGTTATAGAGTCATAGAGATGTAGAACATGGAAATAGACCCGTCAGTGCAACTCGTCCATGCCGACCAGATATTCCAACACAATTTAGTCCTACCTGCCAGCACCCGGCCCATATCCCTGCAAACCCTTCCTATTCATTTACCCAGTCAGATGCCCTTTAAGTATCGCAAATGTACTAGCCCCCACCACTTCATCTGGCAGCTCATTCCATACCGATGCCAACCTCTGAGTGAAAAAGTTGCCACTTAGATCTCTCATATATCTTTCCCCTGTCACCCAAAACTTATGCCCTCTCGTTCTGGACTCGCCCACCCCAGGGAAAAGACTTTGATTATAATTCCATGTCCCTCATAATTTTACAAACCTCTATAAGGTCACCCCTCAGCCTTTGATGCTCCAGGGAAAACAGCCCCAGCCTATTCAGCCTCTCCATATAGTCCAAATCCTCCAACCCTGCCAGCATCCTTGTACAAGTTTGCTGAACCCTTTCCAAGTTCACAACATCGTTCCAAGAGGAAGGAGACCAAAACTGTATGCAATATTCCAAAAGTGGTCTAATCAATGTCCTGTACAGCTGCAATATGACCTCCCAACTCCTGTATTCAATACTCTGACCAATCAATGAAATCATACCAAACACCTCCTTCAGTATCCTATCCACCTGCGACTCCACTTTCAAGGAGCAATGAACCTGCACTCCAATGTCTCTTTGTTCAGCAACTCTCCCTTGGACCTTACCATTAAGCGTACAAGTCCTGCTAAGTCCTCTCAAAATGCAATACCTCGCATTTATCTAAATTCAACTCCATCTGCCACTTCTCCCATTCGGCCCTTGAAGACACTCCACATTTCTATTGTGCCCATCGCCTGCAGTTTCCTTCCCCATCCTATTCATCCTTAGTCTTGTGTAACCATATCATAATTGCTTTATCCCCAACTGTAGCTTTTGCCCTCTGGTGTATACCTATCCCTTTCCAGCAATAAAGTAAACATAATTGATTTGTGATCACTATCACCAAAGTGGTCACCTACCTCCAAATCTAACACTTGGACAGGATCATTACCCAGTACCAAATCCAATGTGGCCTCACCCCTTGTTGACCTGTCTACATACTGTGGCAGAAAACCCTCCTGCACACAATGGACAAAAACTGACCCATCTAAAGTACTTGAACTATAGTATTCCCAGTCAATATTTGGGAAGTTGAAGTCCCCCATAACAATTACCCTGTCACTCTCATTCCTGTCAAGAATCATCTTTGCTATCCTTTTCCTCTAAATCTCTGGAACTATTCAGGGCCGAAAGAAAACTGTCTCCTTTCCTATTTCTAATCTCAGCCTATACTACCTCAGTTGATGAGTCCTCAACCTTTCTGCAGCCGTAATACTGCACCTCTTTATTACCATTGTCTCTGTTCTTCCCGAAACATCTAAATGGTGGAACCTGCAACAACCATTCGTGTCTCTGCTCCACCCAGGTCTCTGAAATGGCCAGAACATCAAAATCCCAGGTACCAACCTATGCTGCAAGTTCACCTACCTTATTCCGGATGCTCATTGTATTGAATTAGACACACTTCAAACCAACTACTTCCTGACTGGAACGCTCTTCTGACCCGGAAACCTTAGTTTGGACCTACATAATCGCAACCTCATCTATATGCGAACTACAACCAAGGATCCTGAAAACACGATCAGAGACATCATGAACCTGGCACCTGGGAAGCAACACACCAACCATAAGTCTCTCATTTCCACAAACCTCCTGTCTGTCCCCTTAACTATGGAGTCCCCAATGACTAATGCTCTGCTTCTCTTCCCCCTTCCTTTCTGAGCAACACGGACATACTCTATGCCAGAGACCTGTGCCCCATTGCTTATCCCCGGTAAGTCGTTTCTTACCCCCCACACCACCCCAACAGTATGTCAGTTCTAAAGGGACATCCCTTCACACTGAAACTGTGCTTTTGGGTCCTCATCTCTCCTACTCATAGAAACATCTTCTCCATGTCCACTCTATCCATGCCTCTCAATATTCTCTAACTTTCAATCAGTTTGTCCCTCACCCTTCTAATTAAGAACCAGAGTCGTTAATGTTGTCTCATATCACACGTTCTTCATCCCTGGGATCTTTCTTGTAAACGCCCTCTGGACCCCTTCCAAGTTCAGCATATCCTTTCTGAGATAGGGGACCCAAAACAGCTCACAATGTTCCAAATATGCTCTGACCAGAGCCTTATATTTGGAATGAGCTGTCAGAGGAAGTGGTGGAAGTGGGTACAATAACAGCCTCTAAAAGAGATTTGGAAAGATACGTGGATAGGAAAGGTTTCAACTGATTTGGGCCAAACGTAAACAAATGGAGCTAGTTTTGTGAGTGAAACCTGGTCAGCATGGATGCCCTGGGCCGACAGGCCTATTTCCATGCTGTGTGACCCTATGACTGGGAAAATGGTACTAAAGAGCAGAGTTGGCTGCTTTTGACTGACATGGATTCAGTCGGCTGAAGGTCCCGTTTCTGCGCTGTAGATCTCTGACTCTACAATTCCTTGTTAAACAATCCATCAGAGAAAGGTAGAAGCTGAGACAATACAAGCTGAAGGAGGCTGAAGTTAATACCAAAGATGTTCATACTAGGGTGGGGTTGGCCACAATGGTGGTAACCCCCAGGCTATTGATAGTGAGGTGGGAGTGGGAACAGTGACAGTAACCCTTAGGATGTTGATAGTGCAGCGGGGTGGGGACAGTGACGATAACCCCCAGTATGTTGATAGTAGGCTGGGGTGTAGACAGTAACGCCCAAGGATGTTGATAGTGCAGTGGGGCGGGGACAGTGATGGTAACACCATTGAACATCCAGAGGCAATGGTTGGATGATATACCATTTGGCCATCCATAGTTTACACAAATCTTTCAAAGTGTAGATTGTACAACACAGGGAGACTTTGCAATGATGTGAAATCTCACTTGTTTTATGTCTCCTTTCCATCAATTATCATCGTTTCATCGATGATAACATCCATGAAAAACAGAGACAATTTCTACATCCAATCTTTTATTTCCTCTTTGTCTTATTTTGTTCCAGTTCCTGTTGCTGGGGTTTTTCTCACCCCCAGAGCCACTAAAACGGAGGTTCTGATTGGGAGTTGTCTCGTTCCAGAGTGTGTAATGAGCGGAGGTACTGGACCCTACTTTCAACAGAAAGCCTTAAACAATGCCAGCGGCAATTACAACTCTAGCTCAGACAGGACAGACCTGGCCACTGAATGTTTACAGCCCCAGCACCAAGGCCGATACCCATCTGTTGTGATCAAGAGGGGTCCCAGAGGAACAATACTTAATGTGACCAGTTATTCCGACCACACAGTGCCAGGTAATCCATTCTTCATCCGTGATCAGTTCTCGTTCTGCACTGGGGTCCGGCTGAAAACTTGACATAAACACTCTTTAAAAACTTGCTTCAGAAACTCAGCAGGTCTGTAGCATCTGTGGAGAGAGAGAGTTAATGTTACAGGTTACAAACACAAAGTGCTGGAAAAACCCAGAATGTATGGCAGCAGCTATGCGGGTTGGGGGAGGGGGGGGGGCGAAGAGGAGAGTAACATCCTTTCTCAGATAAGGGAGGCCTTCATAGCGAGAGGATTCAAATCCAGTAGCAGGGGTGGCTGGCTAACCTGGAGAACTGTGTGCGCAGTTTGGGATCTCATGAGAGATCCCATGAGGTTGTACAGCAAAGGTTTCCATGAGTGATTCCTGGGATGGCAGGACTGAAGATGGAGAGAGACTGGATTGGTTAGGATGATATTCACTAGAGTTTGGAAGAATTAATGGGAAATCCCATAGAAACCTCTCAATTTGAACAAGGACAAGACAGAGTGAACACAGGAAGGGTGTACCCAGTGACCAGGTAGAGAGTCCAGAACAACGGGGTGACAGTCTCAAGGAAACTGGGCAGGACTGAGATGGGGAGAAATGTCTTCATGCAGAGAGTGGAGAGCCTGTGAAATTCTCTGCCACAGAAAGCAGTCAGGGCCAGAATACTGCATGTTATTCAGGAAGGAGTTGATAGAGTTCTTAGGGGCTAAAGAGATAGCGCAGGGAGATACAGGATCAAGTTGGGTGATCAGCCATGATCTCATTGAATGGGCGGAGCAGGCTGGAGGGGCCAAAAGACCTCCTCACGATCATATTTTCGATGTTTCTCTGTGAATGGCCCAATTGCTGCTGACAGGTGGAGGACAAAGGGAAGTTTTGCCTCGATATATGTAGGCTGTGGAAATGAGGGACACTAATTTCTATTCGACAATTTTGAGAGATGTGAGTGCAGAGTGATCTTTTGAGTTTAGCATGGAATAGTTTGGGTTGGATTGGTGGGATGTTGTTAATGAGACAGGCTGCACAGAAACAGTGATGTCACTGCAATGTTGAGGATATGGAGTGAATTTCACAGATACAGGGGTTTCCCTCCAAATGGATGGGTGTTGGCAGGGGGTAAGGGCAACAGGGAACAGGAAACACTGGGGTTGGTGCTTGCTGAAGCAATAATGTTATTGAGAGGAAATCCCTCTCTGAATCCAGCACAGGAACACAGCGTTGAGGTAGCAGTACTCATTGTCTCACTGTTAGGTGATCCTTTCTCTAGTCACATTACTTCCCATTAAACTCCAGATCAGGAAACAAGGTGGGTGAGACACTCTGGCAGGTATTGCTAGTGATTGTTCTCCAATTGGGACTCAGCATGGGTTTCAAATTAGTGTTGGTCACATAGAGCGTATGAGGGTGTGTGTATGAAAGAGTATGAGTGCGAGTGTGTTTGAGTGAGAGTATGAAGGTGTGCATGTGTGTCAGAGAGAAACACAGACATTCTCATTGACACACACACACACTTTCATGTGCACGCACGTAGACACTCACTCACTTCTGCAATGCACCTTGTAGACACCATTTGAGAAGCCAAACACCATCCAGAGACAACACAGCCGATGCTTGATTGGCACCACATCCACAAACATCCACTCTCTCCACCATCCGTGTTCAGTAGCAGTGTGTACCATCTGTGAGATGCACTGCAGAAGTTCCTCAGACAGCACCTTCCAAACCCATAACCACTTCCATCTAGAAGGGCAAGGACAGCAGGTACATGAGAATACCACCTCCTGCAAGTTTCCCCCTGAGCCACTCACCATCCAACTTAGTAATATATCAGCTGTTCGTTTATAGTGTTGCTGGGTCAAAATCCTGGAATTCCCTCTCTAATGGTATTGTGGGTCTACCAACAGCACAGGGACTGCAATAGTTCAAGAAGGCAGCTCACTACCTCATTCTCAAGGGGTCAACTTGGGATGGATAATAAATTCACGGCCCAGCCAGTGATTTCCACAACCCACCAGTGAACTTAAAACAAACCATGGTGTGGAACGTGCTTTGTGAGGATGAGGGCAGGCTGAAAAAGTGGCAGATGAAATTACTTTTTATGTCTCCCCAAGTAATGTGTTGTGTTCAGAAGAATGGTCAGCACAGTTATAAACTAAAGATTACAATTGGAATAATTGTTGCTTGCACATCAGTCAAGGAATCCAGATTCATTTGCTAGCAGGTGAAGCTGAATATTTACAGTAAAACATGTTCTTTCTCCCTTATTTTCTCCAGCTGATTCTTCCAGCTGTTCCCGTTGGCAGAGGTAAGTTAATGAGGTAGTTAACAACTTGTAACAGCATTCAAACACTGTCCGAATGGGCTGAAAAATCACTCTGGGGTGCAAAGCCAACATTTTTACATTTATTAGACAAATTGGAGCAAATGGATCATGGTGTCTGACTCGTTTGCAAATCTAAAGCATAACAGTTCAAATCGAGGACACTCTCTTAATTTCCATTAGACTCTGAACTGAGAGTTGGTCAGTTCCATCAGTGGTGAGGTTATCCATTGCAGGTGGAAGAATTGAAGAAGGCAAGTTATCATCTGAACAGGAGAGAAAGTTCAAAATGTCAGTGCAAAGGGAACTGGATGTCCGTGTGGATGAATCGCAAAGTAGTGTCTAGGCTACAGCAAGTCACAAGGAAGGCATTTAATGTGAAAGAAATGGAGTATTGAAGTAGGTAATTGTTACTGCAACTGTACAAGGGATTGGGGTTTCCACATCCGGAGTATTGCGAAGAGTTTTGGTCCCCTTCCTTGAGGAGGGATGTAGTTGAATTGGAGGGAGTTTAAAGGAGATCACTGAATTGATTGCCAAGATGAAAAGGTTAGTCTTATGAGAACAGCCTGGTACAATTTTGATCTCTTTACTTGAGGACAGATGCAGTTCAGAAGAGATTCACCCAATCATTTCCAGCATTGAAGGGTTTGCCTTAGATGAGAGATTGAGCGGTTTCTCTGGAGTATAGAGAGGAGAACTAACTATAAGATGCAAAAGGGGGTATAGACAGAGGAGATGAAGAGAGGATGTTTGCTCTTGTGGGAGAATCTTGAGCGAGAGGTTGTCGGTTCAGGATGAGGGGCTGGGCAGATTGAAAACAGAGCTAAGGAGGAATGAAATCTCTGAAATGAGGAAGGGGTTGTAAATCTGTAGGATCACTCCCCACCCCCCAGGACACTGCATAAATTGGAGGAGGAGACAGACGGATTGTTAATCAGTGATGGGTCAAAGTGATGGGGTTGAGGCTGAGATGGGATCGAGACTGAGATGGGATCAGCTGCGATCATATGGAATAGCAGAGCAGGTTCCTGAGGGGCTAAATTGACTCAACCTTATCCTACACTGTATGTCCTTGTGGAGTTATACTGTTAGTAGCAAAACAACTAGGATTGAGAAAATGAAGTTTGATTTAACAAAATAGGTTTTAATGCATGAACATCCAAAAATAAAGTCAAAATTGATTCAACACAAATTTGGGGAATGACGTTGGTTCAAAGAAACGGAAAGGCAATAGATTTGGGGGGGGGGGGTAAAAAACTAAAGCAGTTGTAGGAGCAGAGGGAGCCTGAGGGTATATGTCCACAGATCAGTGAAGGCGACATAACAAGGGGAGAGCAGTTAATAAAACACACAACATCCTCGGCTTTATTAACAGGGATATAGAGACTGAGAACAAGGAGGTGATGTTGAAGTTATACAAGACATTGGTGGACCACAGCTGGAGTTTCAGAGAGGGAGAGAGAGAGAGAGAGAGAGAGAAAGAGAGAGAGAGAGAGAGAAATTTAAATCCACGCTATCAATCTTACTCCACATTTCAGCCAATTGAGCTAACCCAACACAAAGCAGAGTGCAGAAAAGAAATTAAGACCGGTGACAGCACAAGCATTGAATGGAGAATATTAGATCGCATTGGAGATAAGCCTTTGATCTGATGGGTATTTCTTTGTAAGTGTATAACACCTCACCGACACAGACAACAGAAGCTGAATTTAGAAATACTTTTGATAAAGGGAGTTGGCCTTCTCTTACCCAGGCTGATTTTGTTCTGTTCTGGATACCTTATTTAAGGAAGGCTGTTCAAACCTGACAGTGTGAAGGAGATGGTATCCTTTTCATACAACAATGAGGGATTTTAGATGGAGTGGTGACCTTATTGAAAATTTGAACAATTCTGATGGGAAAACAAATTATTGTTTCCCGCTCATTTGTTTATTAGTAACTGGCTGGCTAGAATTTCAAGACTGTCAGTGCAAGTGTGAGATGTAGAGAAACTTATTGGGTTGTTGGGTTTGGAATGTGCTGCTTGGGAGGCGGATTCCATAGGAGGTTCGAAAAGAGAGCTGGATATAAATTTGATGATGTTAGAGGGCTCCAGAGATAGGGCTGGAAAGTGGGACTAGCTGGGTAGCTCTTTCAGGAGCTGGTACAGGCACGAATGGCCTCCTTCCGTACAGTAAAATACTATGATTCTATGAACATAGAAGTTCTGAACCAGATTCCAGATAATTCCAGGAGGTCATTTCTTGGGACCTTGGCTCAGTGACCTTGTTGCCAGGGATTTTTGCACACAAACAGCAGCAAATTGTTGTCACGAGTGGGATTGGGACTCGGTTGGGTAATGGTCTGGAAATATTTCATTCCAAGGGAGGTGATGGGAAATCGACAGACCTGCAAGAAATTTTGAATATGCAGGAATCTGGTCAAGTCTATTGAATGGTGAGTGTGAATCTGTGAGCTGCTGATCCTACATCATCATGTCTTGGTCAGTGTTCATGCTGGTATTCGTCTGATTGGGAAGATCAACAAAAACAAATCTCTGGCAGCGTTGGAAGGAAGTTTGGGTTGTTTCCTGAACAACAGAGAAGGTTGATGGTGGAGCGGTCATGATAGAGGTGTGTAAGATTGGTAGTGTTGTACAGCAGAGAGACCTACGGGTTCAGGTATATAATTCTTTGGGGTTTGTGTCACAGGTAGACAGGGTGTTTGAGAAGGTGTTTAGAACACTTGACTTCATTGCTCAGACCACTGAGTGTTCGGACACCATGTTGTGGTTGTGCAGGACACTGGTGAAGCCTGTTCTGGTGTATTGTGTCCGGTTCTGGTTGCCCTGTTAGAGGAAAGACATTATTAAGCTGGAGAGGGTTCAGAAAGATATATCAGTATGTTGTTGGGAATGGAGCGTTTCAGTTATGAGGAGAGGCTGGATGGGCTGGGACTATTATCACTGGAGTGTAGAAGTTTGAGGGGTATAGAGGTTTATGAAATCATGATGGGCATAGATCAGGTGAATGGCAGGTGTCTTTTCCCAAGGGTTCGGGTGGGGGGGGGGGTCAAGACCAGGGGACATAGTTTTCAGGTGAGAGGAGAAACATTTTTCAAAATGACATGATGGATAACTGTTTTTTTATAGCTAGCAGTACACGTGTGGATTTAACTCCCAGACGAAGTGGCGGATAAAAGGACAGTTCTCGTGTTTAAATGACATTTTGATAAGTACAAGAATAGGAAACGTTTGGAGAGATATGGGCCAAGTGCAAACAAGTGGGACTAGTTTAGGTTGAGATTATGGTCGGCATGGACTAGTTGGACTGAAGGGTCTGTTTCATTGCCATATGACTCTATGATGCTATTGTGAGGGACATGGACAGGGTGACACCAAGCAGCTGTTTCTCTTAGTCGAAGGGTCAGTAACAAGGGGGGGGGGACATCATTTTAAAGTGAAGGGTAAGAGGTTTAGAGAGGGATTTGAGGATTGTTTCACCCACATGATGGTGGGGATCTAACATGTGAAAATAAAATATTTGGACTTTCAGTTTCTATTTGAAATCACTAATTGCTCCGGTGTGTGGAAATGCCACTTTGTAACTGCAGGGGATTCCATGATTTATTAATGTGGAATATTCGTGTAAAGTAGCAGGAGGAATCCATTCAGCCCCTTGATCCTGTTCCACCATTCAATGGCCGATCTGTGTCCTGACTCCATAGACCTGCCCGTGCCCCTATCCCCTTTAATAACTTTGTTCAACAAAAAAAAAATTCTCTCTCAGATTTAAAATTAACAACTGATCCATCAATGCCTGCTGTTTGTGGAAGAGAGTTCCAAACCTCTCCCAGCCTTTGTGCGTAGTAGTACTTCCTAACATCTCTCTTGAACAGTCTGGCCCTAATTCTCCAGCAATGCCCTGCCAAGTTCAAGGATCCCCAACCAGTGGAAACACTTTCAATTTCTATACCATTTTCTCCTGTTAATATCTTCGATCAGATCATCCCTAAACCCTGTAAATTCTGGACAGAACAGGCTTACTTTATGTAATCTCTCATAACCTGAAGCCTAGGTATCAATCTTGTAAAATCACGCTGTACTCCCAGGCCAATCTATCCTTCCTCAGGTGTGGTGCCCAGATCTGCTCCAAGTGGGGTCTAACCAGGGTTTTGTATAACTGCAGCATCCCTTCTGCATTCCTGTACTCCAGTCCTCTCAATATAAAGGCCAGCATTCCATTAGCTTTCATCAGGCAATGAATGTCAGAAATGAAAAGAAATACAGAAATTGTTGGAGAAACTCAGCAGGGACAGATACAATTTGCCACCTGGGGACTGTCTGACTGCTGTTGAAGACAACTTTCCACCTTTTCTTTTGACCCGTTAGTTTTGAGCTGTGCTGGAGCCATGTACTCTTCAGTGAAGAACACAGGGATACAGCGTGGCAACTAATCATTTTGTTTACAAACCTCGAGATTCTCGAACAAGAGGCGTACTTTGAGAATTATTACTAAACGGCAGAAAATCAAAGGCTTTCAGTATATCTGAGGGAGCCTGTGTGTAATGGGTGTGACTCAACCTGGAGTCTGTAGGGTAGACCCTGGGATCCATCTGAAGAAGATAGAACAATATTGATTCTTCATGATTTTATTCCTTTATTCCTTAGAGGGATACATATGGTCAGAGTCTTCCCTGATTGATCCATTCCAAGTATCTCAGTCTCAAGTCAGGAGTGTGATGGAATGCTCCCCACTTGCCTGGATGGTTGCAGCTCCAACAATATTCGAAAAGCTCAACATCATCGAGGGAAAAAGCAGTCCCCACTTCCTGGGAACCACATCCACAAGCATCCACTCCCTCTACTACCAATGCTCACTAGCAGCAGTATCAAGACATACTGCGAAAATACACCAGAGATCCTCAGGCAACACCTTCAAAACCCATGACCACTTCCATGTAGAAGGACAAGTGCAGCAGATACGTGGAACAACCACCCTCTACAAGTTCCCCTTTGGGCCATGCAGTGTTCTGACTTTGAAATATAACACTATTCCTTCAGTGTCATTGGGTTAAAATCCTGGAATTCCCTCCCTCAGGGCAATGCATTTCCATCCATAGCACATGGACTGCAGCAGTTCAAGAAAGCAGCTTATCCCTACCTTCTTAAGTAGGCAACTAGGGATGAGTTGGGCAATAAATACAGGGTCCAGTGGGTGTTGTCCATGTGTCAAGAGTGATTAATAATAAAAAAAGTTGTCAATTATCCCAGGGCCTCCACCTTCCCTATGTGAGCTTGTTCTGGGAGGGTAGGCGCAAACTTTATAGTGAATGTCGATGTTATTGAGTCACCTGGTTCGTGAACTGCTTTGAAAATGTTCCTATATCGCCAAGAGCTGAAGTTTATATTACTGTTGGGTTGGGACTGTGACCTTAATTATCACTCCATATTTAATTTTGAGGAATTGTTTTCTGTTATTTTAACATTCTGATCTTTAATCTTTTGGTTCACTTTACTTATTGTTTTTTGATTATAGATAACTCCAAAACAGATAGCAGTTTGGTGTACTCAGTTTCCACCATCTCAAACCAAGAAAGGCTGGTAAAGAATATTATATATATATACTTTATAACATTTCTGGTTCAGTGAAAGTGGAGATTTTCTCTGGTTTAACTTAACCCTCAGAAACCCAGCCACATTTAAACATCGCTGGTGTTTCTCTTGCTTATAGCATGGAGCGAAGGTCTGCCCAAGCTTTTCGAATCTTTTGACATTTGAATTTATTAATCATCGATAGTGTTTGCAATCATCTAAATCATAGAGATGTTCCATCTCTCTCAACTAAATTAACAACAAGGCAGTGTGAATTGGAAGAGGGAACTGATGGCTAATTGCTTTATCTTTCATCTTGTTTTCAGGGAATACCTACTTTTTAGACCCTGGGACATCAATCTGTTGATTGCCTCAGTACAACAGTGATCCCTTCTGGCCTTGGTCTTTGGGGGCAAGGAGCCATTCACTCTAGGTCGAGCAGCAGACACGAGGAGCAGGGCCATTTCATTGTCCTGAATGTTTCTTTGATGACACAAAGATAGCTGGAAGGACAGGTAGTATTGAGGAAGGGGTGAGGCTGCAGAAGGATTTGGCTAGGAGAGTGTGCCACAAAATGGCAGAAGGGGATGGAACAGATTGAAACAGGAGATGTTGAGAAATGGGAACATGGGAAGCAATGTACTTCAGTAGGAAGAATAGAGGCGTTGACTTTTCTAAACTGTGAAAAGGTTCAAAAATCTGCAGCACAAATGGACTTCGGAGTCCAGGTTCAGGATTCTCTTCAGGTTGACGGGCAGTTTCAGTTGGCAGTTAAGCAAATGGAATGTCAGCATTCATTTCAAGAGGTGTAGAATATAAATGCAGGGATGTATTGCTGAGGCAGTATCAGGCTCTGGTCAGACCATATTTGAAACTTTATGAGCAGTTTTGGGCCCCCTATCTAAGGAAGGATGTGCTGAATGTGGAAGGAGTCCAGAGGGTATTTACAAGAAAAATCCCAGAGATGAAGAGCTTGTAATATGAGGAGACATTGAGGAATAGGAGTCTGGACCCGATTGTGTTTAGAAGGGTGAGGGAGAATCTGGTTGAAACTTGAAGAATACTGAGAGGCCTGGGTAGAGTGGACATGGAGAAGATGTTTCCACGAGTAGGAGAGACTAGTACCCGAAGGCACAGCCTCCACATGAAGGGGACTCCTTTTAAAACTGAGATGAGGAGGAATTTCTTCAGCCAGACAGGGGGAATCTGTGGAACTCATTACTGCAGACGGCTGTCATTATGTCTTTAAGACAGATATAGATTGTTGATCAAGAAGACGATTAATCGTTACAGAGAGAAGGAAAGAAAATAGGGTTAACAAACATATCAGCCATGATGGAATGGCGGAGAAGACTTGATGGGCCGAATGGCTGCTATATCTTATGGTCTTGGTTTCTAAGAGACTAATGAACTGTGATGCATCACACAGTTTACGCCCTCAGATTCAGAGCTTTCTGAGCATGTGCTGTGAGCCAGCCACAGTAAAAAGTGTTTCGGCAGCTGGACGATCAACACAACATGCGGGCTAGGAGCCCTGGGGACCCTGCTTCCCCCATTCTATACAACTGCGGTTAATCTCATCCCAGCCTCACTGCAAATTCCTGCCCCCCTCCCTTTAACCCCTCACTGATTAACAATCTGTCTGTCCCCTCCTTCAATTTATTCAGTTTCCCGACATGCCCCCACATACTGGGAAGTGAATTCCCAGAGATTCCCACCCCCTCTACCTTGGAGAGAAGCCATTTCTCAACATCTCCTGTTTCAATCTGTTCCATCCCCTTCTCCTGAAACAATGACCCTCTCGTTCTAACTTGTCACACCTGAGGAAACATCCTCTCTGTCTGCTTTGTCAATCCCATCTCCTTTACCACCCTATATCCCTCAGCTGGATCTCCCTTATTCCTCTAAACTCCAGAGCATATTGGTCTTAACTGCTGAATCTCTCTTTCAACGACAAACCCCTCATCTCTGAACATGAAATGTACGAAATCACGCTAGATAGTATCTTGGATGTAGAATACACATCTCAAAGTGAGTTAGTCATAGTTTCTGAGAAATCTGCAGCCCAGAAAAAGGCCAGAGTCTGTGCTGGTCAGAAACAACCATCTCGATATTCTCTTATCCCATTTCCCCAGCACTTGGCATCACGAGTGCACATTTAAATCCTCCTTCAATGTGATGAGAGCTTCTGAATCTTCCATCCTTACAGGCAGTGACTTCCAGATTGCACACTATCCTCTGGGTGAACAAGATTTTCCTCACATTCCCTTGAAACCTCCTGGTCCATACCTTCAATCTGTACCCCTCCCCCACCTCTGTTAAGCGGGGAAAGTTTCTTCCTGCCTCCCCTATCTTCATCCCTCATCATTTTATACATCCCTCTCTTTCAATCTACGCTGCTGTAAGGACAACAACCCCAGTCTGTCCAACCTCCCTCAATCACAAACTCTCCAGCCACCAAGGCAATATGCTGGTAATTCTCCCTGTGCAACCTCTCCCACTTCATTTAGATATGTACCATTGATAAAGTGTCTTCTCTTTTATTTTCAGCTCACTCCAATAGTGCATCAGGGAGGAAAAATACAAGTTATTTTGTAGTGAAAAAGAGGGCAGTTAATTTTTAATCAGCAAAGTTATGTTTTTAGCAGGTGATTAATGTGAAGTCACCATTGTCTCATTAGAGAGAGGGAGAAAGAGGTGGGGGAGAAAAGGCAAACAACTGTTTTATAGTTTAAACTGCGGCACACCACGTCTAAAGCACAGGGAATGATCACTCACAGCAATCGCTACCAGACCAGCAATTGAACGCATGCTGTCAATATGACTGTACATTGTAAGTCAACAATAGAATCAACTGAGCTAACCAACCCCTGCATGGCCAGCGGCAAAAACATTGGGTGGCACAGTGGCTCAGTGGTTACCATTGCTGCCTCACAGCGCCAGGGTCCCAGAAACAATTCCAGCCCTGGGTGACTGTTTATTGGGAGTTTGCACATTCTCCCCTTCTCTGCATGGGTTTTCTCCAGATGCTTTGGTTTCCTCCCACAGTCCAAAGATGTGCACTTTAGATGGATTGGCCTTGCTAAGTTGCCCATGGTGTGAGAGTTATGCACGCTAAAAGGTATAGTCATGGGAAATGCAGGGTCTCAGGGATTGGAGAGGTGGTGAGTCTGGGTCGAATGCTATTCAGAGGGTCAGTATATGGTCCTGACAGGCCAAAAGGCCTGCTTCCATGCTGTAGGATTCTATGATGTGCAGGTTAGAGGGCTTGGCCATGGTTAATGCAGGGTTACAGGGGTGGGGTAGGGGTCTGGGTGGGATCCTCTTCACTGGCTTAGGACAGACTGGATGGGCTGAATGGTCTCTTTGCACACTGTATGGATTCTGTCGACATCAATGTTTAGCTCAGTGGTGTGCGGCAACTTGTTCTGGTCTCAATTTTGATGAGATTCATTTTCCGTTTCTGAAATAATGGGGAAGCAAAATCCTACATTTTCAGCTCCCCAGGGTATGTCCTGCAGATGCAAATTTGAATCTTGCTTTGGCAGTTGGTGGATTTGATTTGGAATGCGATTTTAAACAAAAACAGATCTGGAGTTAAGACTCTAATGATGACTGTTGTCAGGAACAAACAACCATCTGGTTCAAAATTGAAGACTGAGGTGAGGAGGGGTTTCTTCTTTCAGAGGGTTGAGAGTCGTTGGAACTCCTTGCCACAGAGAGCTGTGTGTGGAAACAGGAGCAGGAGATTCTTGATCAGTCAGGGAATTGAGGGTAACATGTTAAGTGCAGGAAAATGAGCGTGAGGAATGGGGCATCAGCCACAATGCTATTGAATGGATGAGCAGTTCGAAGGGCCGAATGGCCTTCTCCTGTTCCTGTCTGCGATGGTCCTTAAAGGAGTGAAATCTGACCTCCCTACCCGCTCTGCTCTGCACATGATTCCTAACGCTTTGCAAACTCTTCACTGCCTTCTGGCTGAGCAAGTCGATTGGTTCAAAGACATTTCAGAATTGCATCCACTTCCCACCTTGGCAGAGATGGCCACATCCTGTTCAGAGTACACAGAAATAATATTTGTCATGGTCAGTTTTTGATTTGTTCCAATCATGTGTTTTGCCAAGAGAAATTGGTCTGTATAATGACCCCACATATTCACAGCTCCTCCTGTACATTCAGGCAAAGTTTGTTATTCTCATCCATTTTCATAGAGTCATGCAGCACAGAAACAGGCCCTTCAGCCCAACTCACCCATGCTGACAACGTTGCCCAAACTCAACTAGTCCCATTTATCTGCATTTGACACATATTTCTCTGAACCTTTCTTATCCATGTTCCTTTACAAATGTCTCTTCCATGTAATCGTACCTGCCTCTACCACTTCCTCTGGCAGCTCTTTCCATACACTCGTTGCCTTCTGTGTGATAAATTTGCCTACCAGGTCCCTTTTTAATCTTTCCACTCTCACCTTAAACCTATGTCCACTAGTTTGGGACACCCCTACATTGGGGAAACAACTATACCTATTTACCTTTTCTGTGCCCCTCGTGATTTTATAACCTCTATAAGGTCACCCCCTCAGCCTCCAACGCTCCAGGAGAGAAAAGCTCCTAGCTTATGAAGCTTCTGCTTATAACTCAAACCCTGCAACCTTGGTAACATCTTTGTAAATCTTTTCTATAACCTTTTGAGCTTAACGACGTCCTTTCTACAGCAGGTTGACCAAAACTGTACACAGTATTCTAAAAATGGTCTCACCAACATCCTGTACAGCTATGACATGATGTCCCAACTCCTGTCGTCAGTGCTCTGACCAGTGAAGGTAAGCATGCCAAATGCTTACTTCACCACAGTGTCAAGCCGCAATGCCACATTTAAGGAACTGCCTTCCTACACCCCGTAGGTCTGTTTGTTCAGAAACACTCCCCAGACGATAGCATCAATAAAGATGTATCTAGACAGATGCATGAATGGACCTCTCGATATTCTGTAAGTTTAAATCAGGTTCTCTCTCATCTTTCTAAACTCCATCGAGTTAAGAACCAGAGTCCTCAACCTCTCCTCATATGAGAAGTGCTTCATTCCTGGGATTTTTCTTGTAAACCCCCTCCTGACGCCCTCCAAGTTCAGCACATCCTTCCTGAGATAGGGGGCCCAAAACTGCTCACAATGATCCAAATGTGGTCTGACCAGACCCTTATACAGCCTCAGCAGTACATCCCTGCTCTTGTATTGTACACCTCCCAAGATGAATGCTAACATTACATTTGCCTTCCTAACCGCCAACTGAACCTGCCTGTTAACCTGAAGAGAATCCTGACCTCGGACTCCCAACTCCCTTTGTGCTTCAGATTTCCGAAACCTTTCCCCATTTTAGGAAACAGTCTCCGCCTCTATTCTTCTAATCCCATTGCATACCCTCCCACACTGTCATCCATCTGCCAACCGAAACTTAACAGGATCCTGAACTCGGACTCACCCCCGAGGACCTTGTTTGTGCTTCAGGCCTGGCAGCATCTGTCCAGAGACAGACAGAGAGAAAGCGGAGTCAACGTTTCGAGTCCGGGGCAGCCGTCCTTCGGGAGAGTGGCCTTTGGTCTTGATG
Source organism: Chiloscyllium plagiosum (assembly GCF_037043375.1). Classification (NCBI taxonomy): domain Eukaryota; kingdom Metazoa; phylum Chordata; class Chondrichthyes; order Orectolobiformes; family Hemiscylliidae; genus Chiloscyllium; species Chiloscyllium plagiosum. The sequence continues at coordinate 11,668,094 of NW_028270187.1, forward strand.
TGCCGCCGCACAATTTCTTGTTCACTCCCACCTCTCTGTCTGTGAGTGTATTTGTCATTATTATTGAGTTTGGCGAGTCCCGGAGCCGGCCCTGTTGTTTCTCTCTCCTGAAAGGGTTGTCCCTTTAAAGAGTCTTTCCCCTGAAGCAGCTGCTAACGGTCACTTGGGGCACGAGGCGGCCGTTAACCGCCATCTCGCGCGGGGCCTGAAGCTAAAATGGCGCCGGGGCCACGCGGGAAGGAAAAGCGCCGAGGGAGAGCGGACTGTGTCAATATGTCCCGTTCCCGAGGGGCAGGATGGTGGTTATTGGGGGGTGGAGGGGGACAGGAGAGATTCCCCCCCCCCCCCCCCCCCCCCGGTGAGGTATATTGTACAGACCGCGAGGTCTCTATCTCTCTCTGTTGGACTGTCTATGACTTGCTTTAACACTATGTCGATTAATCTCGATGATCTTGTGCCTCTTTCTGACTCTGACTATGTTTCTATATAACTCCATATGCCTGTGTGTGTCTATGTCTCTCTCTGTTTCTCCCTGCCTCTCTGACTTTCTCAGTGACTCTGTAACTCTCTCTGACTGTATGGTGGGAGTACTGTTTGTTGTTGAACACAACAACAACTCGTGCCTAACAGTTTGCTTTAATCACAGGCATCCCTGTGTCAGTCCTAGAGCTGAGTGTCCACACTGGAAATGAGGTAGTGGAGGGAGACAGCACCTCGTTAAACCAGTCGTTTCGACCCCAATTCAATGTATTTTCTACGAGGATGGTGAGGAGATTTACTGGGAATACTCCAACCACTGCAGAACCGTACACACAACCATCAACATCAGCAAAAGTCAAGACGGCAATTAGCACTGTGCTGTTTCTAACCAGCAGGCAGGGTCTCCTGAATAGCAAATTTATCGCCATTCCAGTGAGCTTTTAAGCAACTCTATACAAATCAACATTATCAGAGCAGTGTGGTAGCACTGGGGAAGCATGCAGAGAGAGATTTACCAGGTTATTGCCTTGGGGGCTAGAGAGTTTCAGTGATGGAGAGAGATTGGACAGACTGGGGTTGTTTTCCTTAGAGCAGAGCAGATTGAGTGTGGGACCTGATGGAGATGTATAAAGTGATGAGGGGCATAGATGGGGTAGACAGGAAGAAACCTCCCCCGCCCCCTTGAAGGAGGGATCAATGACTGGGGGAGGGGCATAGATTTAAAGCAAGGGGTAGGAGGTTTCAAGGGGGATGTGAGGGAAAACATTTTCACTCAAAGGGTGGTGGGGATCTGGAACTCACTGCCTGTCAGGGTGTGAGAGGCAGAAATCCTCATCATATTGAAGGACGATTTAGACTCACATTAAGTGGTCTTTGATGTTTCATATGTATATTGCTGCAGAAATAGGGGCTTGGATAAGGTGAATAGTCAAGGTCTTTTCTCCGGGGCAGGGAGTCCAAAACTAGAGGACATTGGTTTAAGGTGAGAGGGGAAATATTTAAAAGCGACCTGAGGGATAACTTTATCACACAGAGATATGTTTTTTGGTGGTATGTTTTTTGGAATGAGCTGCCAGAGGAAGTGGCAGAAGTGGGTACAATAACAACCTTGTAAAAACAATGACTGCAGATGCTGGAAACCAGATTCTGGATTAGTGGTGCTGGAAGAGCACAGCAGTTCAGACAGCATCCGAAAAGCAGTAAAATCGACGTTTCGGGCAAAAGCCATTCATCAGGAATAAAGGCAGAGAGCCTGAAGGGTGGAGACATAAACGAGAGGAGGGTGAGGGTGGGGGTGGGGAGAAAGTAGCATAGAGTACACCAGGTGAGTTGGGGAGGGGATGAAGGTGATAAGTCAAGGAGGAGGGTGGAATGGATAGGTGGAAAAGAAGATAGGCAGGTAGGACAAGACATGGGGACAGTGCTGAGCTGGAAGTTTAGAACGAGGGTGAGGTGGGGGTAGGGCTGCCAATGTGGTCTTCTCTACATTGGGGAGACTGGACGCCTCCTAGCAGAAAGCTTTAGGGAACATCTCCGGGACACCTGCACACATCAACCACACCACCCCGTGGCTCAACGTTTCAATTCCCCCTCCCACTCTGCCGAGGACATGGAGGTCCTGGGCCTCCTTCACCGCTGCTCCCTCACCAACAGACGCCTGGAGGAAGAACACCTCATCTTCCGCCTCGGAACACTTCAACCACAGGGCATCAATGTGGACTTCAACAGTTTCCTCATTTCCCCTTCCCCCACCTCAACCTAGTGTATGGAATGCTCTGCCCCAGAAGTCTGTGGAGGCCAAGTCTCTGGATACTTTCAAGAAAGTTGGATAGAGCTCTTAAGGATAGTGGAATCAAGGGTTATGGGGATAAGGCAAGAACAGGATACTGATTGAGGATGACCAGCCATGATCATAATGAATTGTGGTGCTGGCTCGAAGGGCAGAATGGCCTACTCCTGCACCTATTGTCTATTGAAAGGATGTTCTTCGCTCTGACAGCAGTAACATACCGGCTGTTTGTTCGAAGCAGCTGGTCACACTTGGTTCTGTACCGAGGGAATATTACATTGTCTTGGTCCTTTGAGTACTTGCGTGTAGGAATATAGAAGAGAGAGCTCCAGTAAATCAACATCAGTTGTGACTGGCAACATCAATGTAACATTCAGTTAATCATCACTAGAATTTTTTTGTTTAAAGCCAGCAATTTAAACAGAACCACGGGTCTGATTCCACTCCTGCTGAGCTGCTCCCTTGTCCATTTTTTCTTAAAATTCTAATACCAGTTGAGTGAGATTCAGAAACTAAACAACACCCATACAGCTCCACGAATGGAGCCATCTGATGCAAGTGGGTATGTGAATATGTGAGTTTAGTTATTGATCTATGCCTGTCAGTTCCTGTTTGGAGAATGTGTGGGTGTAGTTATCAAACTGTAACTTTCTGTATATGGTAAATATATTTACATATTCACACAGCATTGATTGGTCTGATCTCATTGATAACTGGAGAATTATAAAAATAATACAGCTTTGGGGTGGGGGGTGGGGCATTCAGCCCATCTTGTCCATGCCTACATGCCCTTTCTCATCCCACCATCCTGGCACCGCCTGTAACCTTGCAGTTTAGAACACTTGAGGCTCAGTACCAGGGCATTTGTTTAAAAATATGTAAGGTCTTTGCCTGCACCACCAAATCAGGCACCGAATACCCACCACTCTCTGCATAAAAAATAATTTTTGCTCATAAATTCTAATCCTACAGCCACTTAACTTGAATCCGTGATCCCTGGTTTTTGAACTCTCTGCTAAAGGAAACAGGTTTCTCCTGTCTAATGTCTCCCTCTGAAAATGTGTTGCTGGAAAAGCGCAGCAGGTCAGGCAGCATCCAAGGAGCAGGAGAATCGACGTTTCGGGCATGAGCCCTTCCTGAAGAAGGGCTCATGCCCGAAACGTCGATTCTCCTGCTCCTTGGATGCTACCTGACCTGCTGCGCTTTTTCAGCAACACATTTTCAGCTCTGATCTCCAGCATCTGCAGTCCTCACTCCAGGACTAGATTTTTAACTCTAGTTAGTTAAAAATCACAAAACACCAGGTTATACTTCAATAGGTTTATATGGAAGTGCACGATTTCAAACTGCTGCTTCTTCATCAGGTAGCTCACTATTTAGTACTGTAGACCCCAGTACCCATGGGGTATATGTTCCAAGACCTACAGCGGAAACGCAAAATCGCAGATAGGTGCAAAACCATTCATTTAAATGGGAAATATACCTTCCGGCAGTCTCCTGGTACCTAGTTCTGGAACATTTCCTTTTATATGCTCAGACCACTGTAAACCACGGGTACGTGAAACCGCGATAACTGGACCTGCGGATATGAGTGTCGCCCTGTATTCCTTAATCATGGCACCACTGTTCCAAGGAATACCATTCCAAACTCTCCAATCCCTCCTGATAGTTACAATTCACCAGCCCTGGCAACATTCTAGTAATTCTCCTCTGCACTCTCTCCACAGCAATGACGTCCTTCCTGTAATGTGGTGACCCGACTGCACACAATATTCCTGTTGTAGCCACCAGTGCCTCACACAGTTTCATTGTTATTTCTTTATTTTTGTATTCAACCCTCTGCCAATGAAGGAGAGCATTCCATGTGCCTTCTTTACAGCCCCTTCTATCTTTAGGGACCTGAGCATTTGCACACTAAGATCTCTCACTTCACCTGTCCCCCTCAGTATATTCCCATTTATTGTCGATTCCCATTTACCGTCTGACTTCCCAAAATGCATTCCCTGACACTTATCAGAGCTGAACTCCATCTGCCATGTTCTTGCACACTCCACCAAACCGTCTGTATAGTTTTGGAGCATACAGCTATCCTCCACACTATCCACTACACGGCCAATTTTTGTGTCATCTGCAAATTTCACAAATTTGCCCAACATACGCAACTCCAAATCATTAATGGATAAAACAAACAGCAGAGGGCCCAACACTGAGCTATGCAGAGCACCACTTGTAACAGCTTTCCATTCACAAAGGCCACCATTGACCATTATCCTTTCTTTCCTGTGACTGAGCCAACTTTGGATCCAATTCAACACATTATCCTGTCTCCCTCAGGGTATTACTTCTTGGAGCAGTCTGTTGTGATGCTGCAAAAGACACAGGTTCTGAAAAGTCGGAGTTGATGGGTTTTAAGGCCATTCTGATTTTGGTAATGCCTCAGGCTTCCACATTTTTAAGAAGAACACTTGTGCAATGAAAGGGGAGTGGCCCAGTTTTCCCAGCTCAGCTTTTCTCTGGCTTGATTTGGTTTTTGGCTGTCTGGCTATTGACTGAAAGCAGTCTGGCAGTTGAAAAGGTTGCTGAACTCAAAGAAGCAGGTCCATGATGGTACTCTCTCTCTGACATCTCTCCTGTAAGACCCTGTGTTTGACTTTACCTTTTGTGGCAAGGGGTATTTATGGGGATTGTTGTAAATGTTGGGAACACCATCATTAAGTTGGTATAGTCTGTTGGGTTTTTGGATTTTTAAGTTATTTAGTATTCTGCTCTCTTTTGTTTGTGTATCATTCAGTAAATGTGTAAATCAAACTGTTTTGTTTAAAACTACTGGTTTGACCCGCTGCATCCCTCCTGGAATATCTTCGTTACACCCGCTTAAACCAATTAGCAAAGTTAGGGTCTGGGTTACTTTCTTGAAATGTTTGGAGGGGATCTGGCCTTTTCCATAATAGATTGGGGGCTGTTTGCAGAATTTATTTTGTAGTTCTGATTTGGGATTTGATTTGTTGGATTCGAAGGCAGCAAGTGGTAAGTCTTAGCGTCTTTTGTTCCGGGTGTTGGAATTCGATTGGTTTAAACAGCGCTTGGAGAAAGTGAGGACTGCAGAAGCAGGAGATCAGTGACGAGTGTGTGTTACTGGAAAACCAAGCAGATCAGGCAGCATCTGGGGAGTAGGCGAATCATGTTTGGGCATCAGCCCTTCATCAGGAAACAGTGTTTGGGATAGCAATGGCTCTTTGAGTCATCAAGAGTTTTCTGGCGGTGGAAGAAGTGGCTTCAGATTTTTGCAAAAAGTGATTAATAACAAGCTGCTGGAATTAGCAGACAAGCTGGAGGTCAACTGCTTCCTTCCATGAGGAAAAGGGGGACAATTACAGTCATAGCTCACCATTTAAATTTGCTGGAAATGCCATCAGAATCTTTAGGGATGGCTAACATTTAATTGATAATGAAACAATTCGAGTCAGAGGCAAAAGTCAAGGAAAGGGCAACAGAAACGAAACAGTTTGAATTACGATTAAAAACAGAAGAGAGGTAGAAGAGAGAAAAGGAGAGAGAGGAAAGGAATAAAGAGGGAGTTTGAATTTTGGAATTGACGCTTCGACAGGAATTCAAAAATTCACTTCCTGATGTAATGAGAACTCACATGTAAGAGCAGACAGCTAAAACAGTAAGACTGACATCAGAAATGGCTGATGATTGAGTTGATCAATCAATCAAAATTGGGCTGCCAAAATCAATTTCAATCCATGAGGGATAATAATTGTGGATAAGAGAAATTCTCACATGGAAAGTAAAAAATAGATCTCTGTGAAGATCATAAGAATAATTTACCACAGAGTAAAAAGGAAACCCTTGAAGGTGAAAGACATGTGAAAAAGCTCTGGTGTTTTCAATGAAGTAGGCCATGGAATCAGTATTAGCTGGTTAGGAAAAGCACTGAGAAACCAGATGTAGGAAAACAGGATAAGCCAGTGAATTTTGTTGGAGTGGTAACAGAGAGCACTGTGGAGACTAGAAAGCTGCACCAGAATGTACAAGCTGGTTGGAGGTTGTTTATGGAGGAAGTGCCAGATCTTCTTAAACCATACACCGTGAAGGTAAAGTTTACTCGCATAGGCCAGGAGCAACAGGTAAAGAGGTAGCAATATTCAGAGATATAAGGATCCTCTCAATCTGTGATGCTAAAATATGAAGATATATGTACCTCTAAAGGACTATTGCCAGAAAAGGTATGAGTAACTGGAATTCACATTGAAATAAGAAATGCTCAATTGTAAGAAGTGAGGTTAGAGTGAAGAGGGGAGAAGTCATAGTAGGATTACTGGACAAACTTTCAGCTCCGGGAATACAATTTGTCCTTGATAATGATGTTGCTGATTCACTGGTGGGAGTGATGATTGTGGTTGAAAAGCCAATGGAAATTCAGGCAACTGGACTACTGCAGGACACACATCCTGGGATGTTTCCTGAATGTGTGGTAACGAGGTCACAAATTCACCAGTTGAAACAGGAAAGATCAAAGAGTACAGATAAGAATGTTGAAGGGAAATTAGCAGAGACCCTGTTTGATAGATAGTTGAGACAAACCAGGAACAGAGATGACAAAGCAGACATCTTTAGCTCAGGTAAATTAACTGAGTTACAGCAAAAAGATGAAAATTTAAAGCATTGTATCAAAAGGCATACACAAAATGAATCCAAATGTATCCCTGATTGTTATTATCTTAAAAATGATGTCTTAATGAGGAAATGGAGAACATCACATTCAGGCAGATGAGAAGTGGGCAGACGTTTATCAAGTTGTATTGCCAGTGGGTTATAGAAAGACGTGTTGTGAGTAAAGCACACGAGCTACCTGTATAGATTGTCTGTTTGAAATTCATGTTATTTAATTGTCATCTCGGTATGTGACAAGTATTCAGTCAAGGATTAATTCTGTCCTTTTCAGTCACCCAAATTCCATGTAAATATACTTCACCCCGGTTGGAGAATTTGAGCTGTAGTCAGAGGCTGAACAGGCTGGAACTGTTTTCCCTGGAGAGTGACCTTATAGAAATTTATAAAATCATAAGGCACATGGAGAAGTGGTGGAGCCTGGTACAATTATAACATTTAAATGGCATCTGAGCGAGTATAATGAGAAAGCCTTAAAACTTGCCCTTAAATACTTAGACTAAATGTAATGTTGAATTATAGAACACAAGAAAATAAACAGGGCAGGCAGGGAGGCATCAGGCCACAAAAGGGGGAACCTAGGATGTGCAGAAGATAAAAAAAAATCTGTTCTCACCAAGTGATAACAGGATGCTCTAAAGCAATTAAGAACATTTGCCTTAACATCAATTAATCTATGTAAAAAAAAAGACACAGAGTGATAACATTCAAAGTTGATAACTTATGAATTTAATGACAGTATTTGATTGTGATCTCGGAAACTTTGTATCATCTCAGAAGCATGTCAAAAGCCTTGTAATAAACGGTCAGGTCCTATCAATTATAATGGATTCTTATTGTGTGTGTGAGTGCGTGAGTGTGAGTGAGAGTGTGAGAGAGAGATGAATTAGATTAGATTACATTACAGTGTGGAAACAGGCCCTTCGGCCCAACAAGTCCACACCGACCCGCCGAAGCGAAACCCACATCCGCCTACATTTACCCCTTACCTAACACGACGGACAATTTAGTATGGCTAATTCACCTGACCCTGCACATCTTTGGACTGTGGGAGGAAACCGGAGCACCCGGAGGAAACCCACGCAGACACGGGGAGAATGTGCAAACTCCACACAGTCAGTCGCCTGAGGCGGGAATTGAACCCGGGTCTCTAGCGCTGTGAGGCAGCAGTGCTAACCACTGTGCCACCGTGCCGCCCAATGTTTGGAATTTATTTGCATTTTGGCACTTTATGCTGATTTTGAGTAGCCATCACTGATTATGAAATACAAACTCTAAAATGTAATATTGAGAAGCACTTGTTGGGCCGAAGGGCCTGTTTCCATGCTGTAAATAATCTAATCTAATCTTTAATTTACTTGGTGTTCCTACACACCACGACTGACCCTCTGTCAATTCTAACTCGTCAAATCCTCTGTCTTCTTTGAATTTGAAACACAACCCTGAAAAGAAAGCATGTTTAATTTGAGACTAATGAATCATTTCAAATGTAACCTTTCAGCCTCAGTTACAGAATGATTTTGTGCTAAAGATAAAAAGCAGGAGTCTGCTCCTAGCTTAAAAATTATTCTAAACCTAACATTGAAGAGATTCTGACACAATCTGTCAGGAAGCCATTTAATGGTCAAAGTTTGCCCTCCTCTCTAAGATGCCATTTTAGAAAACAGTGATATCTGACATGCAAGCTGTGTAAGGTTACCTTATGACCTCTCCCATTTAGTTTAGACTGATACCTCTTTATGACAGGGACTAATCTCACCAACAGGCACTGACTCGGCTGGATCTGTTTTTCCCCCTGATGGATGGCTAAGGGCCTACAGGAGTGATCAGTTAAGCGAATACAGACCTTTTTTGTAAAGTTTTGTAAAAAGGAAGCCTGTTTGAGACAGAAGAGTGGAGCAGCCTGTGAGGGCTCTTAAAGGAAGAGCTGGTATCCTACTTTTCTAAGGTTTTAGAACCTCAGCTAGCCTGGCTTATAGGTGTAAATGTTATGTTGTAACACTGATACTATTGGTAAATAAAGGGGAAGGCTAAAATTAAACTAAACTGTTTGTAAGAGGTTTTTATTCCAGACTACCAAAGTGTATGATCTCCAGGACGAACCAAGAGAGGCTGAAAGATCTGAGTCCACAAGGGATTCCCTGGGCTGTCTCAAATCTATTCCATTCCTGAAGAAGGGCTAATGCCCGAAACGTCGATTCTCCTGTTCCCTAGATGCTGCCTGACCTGCTGCGCTTTTCCAGCAACACATTTCCATCTCAAATCTATACTTGAACAATATGAACAGGAAGAGTTTAGAGAGAGGTGGGTTAAGTGCTGGCAAATGGGACCAGATTAGATTAGAATATCTGGTCGGCATGGACAAGTTGGACCGAAGGGTCTGTTTCCACGCTATACGTCTCTATGGCTCGACGACTCTTCGGTAACTCTTGTCCTGTCAGTGAGCACAGTTTCCCTCCATCTCTATACTTAACCCCTCCTTCACGGATGGTTGTTGAAACAATGCAACAATGTGGCCTACTTGTCTATCTTCATTGTAACTTTGAAAATGCTCTTAATAATTGCAGATTTTAATGTTGTTCCTGAATGTCTATTTTGGATGAGGATTCAGTTTATCTATCTTCAACACTGGTGTGTAAACGTCAATGGGCTACATACCCTCTGTTTGTTAGAGGCAGCTGGTCACTCTTTGCTTTGAACTGAGGAAGTATTATAGTGTCTTAGTCCCTCGGGTATTTTTCTGGAGGAAGACACAGGAACACCACCTGTAAATCAACATGAGGCTAGTCTGGCAATATTTAACTGATCATTGTCACATTCATTGCATCTTCATTAGGATGTGTGTTGTTTTTTTCTTTAACTCCAACAACTTAACCAGAACCACGGATCTGATTCCATTGTTGCCCTGAGCTGCTCCTTTTCTGGGTATTGTTTGTTTTTCATGTGATTCGACACCAGTTGATTTGGAGATGTTGGTGTTGGACTGGGGTGTACAATGTTACACATCAAGTGCTTCCAAAAAAATTGTTGAACGAAAACCTGGTGTTGTGTGATTTTTACCTTGATATCAGTTGAGTGAGATCCTGAAACTGAGCAACAACTGCCCAGCACCATGAGTGGGAGTACTCAACCACCAGGATGCTTACACAGTTCAACATCCAACTCCCCAACTACCTGTTAGAAATAGGAAAAACGGCACTATTTCTAATGTTTTTATCAAGACCCCAGTGTATGTCCTTTTACAAAAGTATCCCATTCCTACAGTTGGTCCACACTACCTCAAGAAAGAGCGGAAAACAGATTGAAAATAAAACCGGGTTCAGAGGATTGTAAACCACAAGAATGTCCCACAGCAGTTTCTTCCCACAGCAGGCCCACACACAGCCCGAGAAAGGCCTCTCTCTTCCCCCCAGCCCGCTCACTCCAAGTTCCGGGACCAGTTCCTGCTCCGCTCGGCCTCTTACAAACAGACCCCGGTTCTCCCTGAACTCACCCTGAATCAATCCCGGTCTCGGAGCCCCCTCTGTGTCCCAGGCTCCCATCCCGATGTGCTGCTGGAAGGAGCCTGCTGTTCCCTCGCTTCCCTGGGCGCTGATCTCTCCATTGCGGTCTGTTTCAAACAAACCTCTTGCACTCACTGAGTAAATGCTCCTCAATGGCAGCGCTGGGAGAGGGCCTCACGGATGCGCTCCTCTGCTCAGGAATAGTCAGCTTTGGGGAGAAAAGGTTCGGTCCCAGACACAGTTGGGGCGGGAGTGAGCTGGAGGCGGAGCTGGATTATCAAAGCCATTTCCCTGCTGTGTCTGTCACTCAGTTTCCTCTCCGGACCCGCCTCTCACTCTCTGTCAGCTCTTTCTCAGCCAGGTCGGACCGGGCTGTATAAAAAAGGAAGGGGAGGAAGCTCGGCTCTCATTCGGCAGCGATTGGAGTGAAGAAGCGCGATGTCTGGGAGAGGTAAAGGAGGCAAAGGCCTGGGAAAAGGCGGAGCGAAGCGGCACCGCAAAGTGCTCCGTGATAACATCCAGGGCATCACCAAACCAGCCATCCGGCGCCTGGCTCGCCGTGGCGGGGTCAAGCGCATCTCGGGCTTGATCTACGAGGAGACCCGCGGGGTGCTGAAGGTTTTCCTGGAGAATGTGATCAGGGATGCAGTCACCTACACTGAGCACGCCAAGCGCAAGACAGTCACCGCCATGGATGTGGTGTACGCTCTGAAACGCCAGGGCCGCACTCTCTATGGATTCGGCGGCTGAGGATAAAGCGACCCATTTCCAGCGAACCCAAAGGCTCTTTTCAGAGCCACCCAAACTCTCCGATAGAGAGCGGAGACCTGAGGGCGGGGAAGGCAGCGCACACTGAGGGGAATGTTGCTGGAGCCGGTTATTTCACGTTTATCCCGACCTTTACAACTTCAGTTCCAAAAGTGTACTAATGCCGTGTTCTGCGGTACGGCAGAGAGCATTCGGAGTGGACGGTTCACTTTGTTGCTGTTTACCGTGGCGAATGATTTTAAACTTCCAAGTATTTCTACAGTGCAGATAAGAGGCTATTCGGCCAATCGATACTCTACTTTTGTGCAATCTGGTTATTCCATGTAAAGAATCACATCGAAACTTTGTAATAGTAGGATGTAGCAGCAGCATTAGGCCATTCTGCCCGTCCAGCTTGTTCTGCTATTCCATCATGGCTGATATTTCTCCAATTTCCCGTAACCTTCGATCCTCTTATTTTCGTGAATACCTGCCCATCTCAGTAATGATATCATTGTGTACTTGGCATAAATGATAATTTGTTTTTATTTATTGTGGAACCCAGACGTTAATGTTACATATTAGAGTATTTATATTTCCCCGGCATAACACTAGCTCAGTTTTGTTACTGGGAGCATGCAGATGTGTTATGTGGCGCGTTCTTTCCACCTGCCCGCTCAGGCAGCGATAACAAATTGTCTTCGGGCAAGTAATAATTTGGATGAAATAAAAAATATTGATACTGTGGTTCTGTAATTTTACCGGTGTACACTGTTTTACCTTTAAAGAGGTTTACATCGGCGGTGTTTCGATTGATTCACGGCGGATACAAGTTCGGTTGCTCATCCAGGGAGCGCAGGAAGCGATAGGGGACATTAGTACAGTATTTCTCTTGGAATTCAGTTAAAGACAGAAGGCAGCGGCAGTGAATTTGCAACTAATGAGATCTTCATTCAGAGATTGCGGTAATATAGTAATTAGATGAGTGATGTTCACATCAAATTTTGGTATTGGGTTAGATATTTCAGGAAAAACCCCATCTCCCCATTGACTCCCTTTGCGTTAACATGGCTTGTGGTGAGGTGGAGGCAGGAGAGAAAAGAGAAAAAATTGCGCCAAGAGATCAACGGCTTATTTTCAAATTTGAAAATGCCCACCATCACGTATAAAAAATCAGGAGGATGCGCTATTACGTGCACGTTGATTGGTTTTTCGATTACGGAACTAAACTTCACACAAACTCACTTTACCTCATTCCCTCCTTTTACAGCTGAAAAATGACTGACTGCTTTTGAACACGCTCTCTCGAGGCCGGCGAAAAAAAAAGTGGATATGAACCAAGCAGAGAATAAATTGCAAAGGTATATGCTACAGAGACAGTGGGAGGATTCAGCTCTTACTGATGCAGTTAAAGGAAATGTGAAGCCAAACCCGATCGGGAACACCCGTGACACTATTCTAAACTCATAGAACATTGGTCACTCAGGCAGTGACGGTATAATGAGAAATAATGTATTTCCGGACACCCTTACAATCGTATTCTATGATAATCTTCCTCTGCTGCCACAGGCAGTAACAATACCCAATAAAAAGGAGATAGAAATGTAGCGATGTTAAGTACAACAGCCAGGACTCTACACATTAACAGGAATGTAATTAAATCCGACAGACGATTCAGCTCCTTTCACAAATGCTGTGAGTGGCTCTTAAAAGAGCCTTTGGGCTGTCAGATTCAAGGATGGTCTCTTCATTTTTTAGCAGACCCAGCAGCGGAAGTTTTCTTGGGCAGCAGCACGGCCTGGATATTAGGCAGCACCCCGCCCTGAGCGATGGTCACCCCTCCCAGCAGCTTGTTGAGCTCCTCGTCGTTGCGCACGGCCAGCTGCAGGTGCCTGGGGATGATGCGGGTCTTCTTGTTGTCCCGGGCCGCGTTGCCGGCCAGCTCCAGGATTTCAGCCGTCAGATACTCCAGCACCGCAGCCAGATAGACCGGCGCTCCGGCACCCACACGCTCAGCATAGTTACCCTTTCTCAGGAGCCTGTGAACACGGCCCACCGGGAACTGCAGGCCAGCCCGGGACGACCGAGACTTCGCCTTGGCGCGAGCTTTCCCACCGCCCTTTCCTCTTCCGGACATGGTCACAATCTCACAAACACTTTCACAGAGAATGCTGCACTCCGCCCACATTGCGGCCTCTTATACCTTCGGGAGGAATGGTGGGGCGGCCATTTCTGATTGGTCCCATTGTCCAGCCCCGCCTAACGTTGTTTCAATTCCCAATCAGATATCTGCCTCATTCCCCAATCCGGAGAGGGCACGGGGAGGAAGGCGGAAACGACGGGCGCCAATTCATCAACTGCTTTCTTTCAAAATTGAAAAGCCCGCCAATTTCCAAACAAAGGAGTATTTTTTACCTGAATAATGAAGTACAAAAAACTGTGGAAGTTCAAAAAACATTAACACTCATGTTAATTTACTTTTAGTTTACAAACGTATAATTCACACGGTCTTACTCTCCCTCATTTGCCGATCTGTATCTGATCTTGAGAGTGATGCAGGTATTTTCTAAACCTTGAGAAGAAACTGAAACAAAACAGGCCAAACATTGCAGTCTGCAACCTGTCTTTTCTTTACACATATCCGTACCACCCCGATATGCGGATAAAGCAGCACACAGCATTCTTCCGGCTCAGCATCGAAGGCGTACTCGTTTTTTAAGACGATATTTTAAGATTCAGCAAAAGCTCCACGCTTCAGCCCGGAAGCTGTGTTGGAGTTCTCTCTGTTCTGTTTGAAAGTCTCTCACCGACAGCAGGAAGATTTATTTTGCATTGCTAAAAATCGGGTCAAACCCGTGCACTGGAAATGTAAAGTAAATCAGAAGAAAAAATGCATCAATCGTGAGACGGAAAGACGTGGGCATTTGTCTGCCAGGGGTGAACTAGCAAGATGAAAAATGACTCACTGGCGCTTGATCTGCACTCTCCATCCCACTCGCGAATAATTTGCAAAGTACTTACTAATACAAAAACATATAGCACTCGAAGTTGAAACGCCTTATCAAAAAATCACACGGAAACTAAATTAAAGAACGCTTAAAGAAATGGTTCAGCTGTCTCAGGGAAGTTGTAGGTGGCTCTTATAAGAGCCTTTGGGTTGTGGATGTGTGTGTTTCAGTACAATGCGGTCCCTCACTTGGAGCTGGTGTACTTGGTCACCGCCTTTGTGCCCTCCGACACGGCGTGCTTGGCCAGCTCTCCGGGCAGCAGCAGCCGCACGGCGGTCTGGATCTCCCGGGAGCTGATGGTGCTGCGCTTGTTGTAATGGGCCAGGCGGGAAGACTCCCCCGCGATGCGCTCGAAAATATCGTTGACGAACGAGTTCATGATGCTCATGGCCTTGGAGGAGATGCCGGTGTCGGGGTGAACCTGCTTCATCACTTTGTAGATGTAGATGGCATAACTTTCTTTCCTGGTCCGCCTCCTCTTCTTGCCTCCCTTCGCTGGCGCCTTCTTTATGATTTTCTTCGCGCCCTTCTTGGAGGCTTGCTGTGCTTTCTTCTCATCAGCCATAGCGCCGCTCACTTCCAGACACAGAATAAGGGAAAGGGACCTCGGAGTTCCCTCTTTATCGACTGACGGCGTCGGGAATGCTAATGAAGGATGGAGGAAAGCTTGGCTCCTGATTGGGTAGCTTACACAGAGTCATGCCCAAACATTGAGTCTCTCTGCTTGGTTAGTGTGAGATCCAATGTGGATCTGCAACGAAATGTAAAGTGGATGGTGATTCTGTTCCTGTCAGTCTGACTGAGGGAGATTTGTTTCGTGTCTGTGATACAGAAAGTGACTGTGGTATTGGCTCGGTTTCCTTTTACTTGTTGTTGTGATGATGTGTTTCTATCTCCGCATGTCTGTTTCTGTTCCTCTGTATAGGCTGGAATTAACACAGAACTTGTCACTATTTGAAAAAAAAAGGTCTCATCCATTCGAAATTGCGATTACATTTTTTTGTCAAGTTACACGTACCACTGGAACCTGACTGAAAATGTTTTCTACACTTGGGGTTGATGCATCTCGTTCTCAATTGCACGGAGTTGAAGAGAAATGATAAGTTTCTATGTCCCGGGAGATCCAGACCGCCGTGCGGCTGCTGCTGCCCGGGGAGCTGGCCAAGCACGCCGTGTCGGAGGGTACAAAGGCGGTGACCTAGTACACCAGCTCCAAGTAGTGTTAGGAAAGAGGTACATGTAGGGGTATGGGTGGGTTGCGCTTCGGCGGGGCGGTGTGGACTAGTTGGGCCGAAGGGCATGTTTCCACACTGTAAGTAATCTAATCTAATCTAATACTTTTCTTGAGTCACGAGTTGAGTCACGTCTTGACTGTGGGATGAATATATTTCTGAGACCTTGACTGATAAGTGTGGGCCCAGACACGTATCGATAACTATGTGCTTTGAAAGTACGTGCAGTGTAACTGAACCACGTTGCTGCACTTTTCAATTAGGCGTCTTGCAGTTTCATGCAGGGATTTATAACATTTCTCAGTCTTACGCGAATGCCTGTTCACCAGCAACTGTCAGCATGCTATATATATGCGTCACTTTAACTTTATATCTGTCATGTCCTAATTTACACATTTTGCATTAACTCAACATCTGTCCAATGAGGCTCTGGTCCTCCATCTAATAGTCAGTGTTATTCCAAAACAGGTTTTATTCCGTAACCATCAAACACTGATGTGAGCGGTAAAACGTTACACTATTTGTCAGTCACTTGGAAATATTCCTCCAATCTGTGCCCCCAGGAGAAAGTGATCTCTGCAGATGCTGGGGGGTCAGAGGCTTATGCCCAAAACGTCGAGATGAAGGGCTTATGCCTCAACAACGATTCTCCTGCTCAGGATGCTGCCTGACCTGCTGTGCTTTTCCAGCACCACACTCACGATTCCAATCTGTGCCAGTCTGTTTCTGGGATGTATTCTTGTAAACTCTATTTCACAGTCTTAACATGTCAGTATGTTACTGGATTGTAACTCAAACCTTCTGAAGTGTACCTTGTTGCTTTAATCTGTCGGTGTCAATTTTGAAAGTACCAAGTACCACTTTGGGCAGACTCAGGTAGGACTCACTACCCTCCACTTCCAAACCCTATGCATATTAGCTTCTGCAAAGTGCAGTTGGGTTTGTATTTATAACTGCAGCATTTTGATAAAGGATAATACTTTGTACATTGTTACTGACAATATCTGCAATGTCACTGCAGATGTTACATTGTTTATGCCAGTTTATAGCTAATGAATAGTTGTATTATATCCTAACAATGTATTGCTTTGCAATTGACTCAGTATTTCATTCTGTAACTGCCAGTTTATTGTTTCTAATCTTGTATTTACTCAGTTTCAGTCAATCACTGGCATGACAGAGAGCAAATATCTCAACATCTCAAAGTTTCTGATGAAATGGATAGTTAATCCTTTTATTCACTCCATCCTTGATACATCACCCTTGGTGGGCGGCACGGTGGCACAGTGGTTAGCACTGCTGCCTCGCAGCGCCAGAGACCCGGGTTCAATTCCCGACTCAGGCGACTGACTGTGTGGAGTTTGCACGTTCTCCCCGTGTCTGCGTGGGTTTCCTCCGGGGGCTCCGGTTTCCTCCCACAGTCCAAAAGATGTGCAAGTCAGGCGAATTGGCCACGCTAAATTGCCCGTAGTGTTAGGTAAAGGGGTAAATGTAGGGGTATGGGTGGGTCACGCTTCGGCGGGTCGGTGTGGACTTGTTGGGCCGAAGGGCCTGTTTCCACACTGTAAGTAATCTAATCTAATCTAATCAGGGTAACTTATAACTGAATCGATCAGTATGCGATCTGTGAGCACACACATATCAGTAAAGTGCATGGTGAATGATGCTGCAGATACAATGTATATGCCGTAGTTATTAACTTCTTTCAATCTTGTATCACTTTAAGTATCTCAAAGCAGAAGACCATAAGAAGCATGAGAATTCTGTGACATTTCTATCTGTCTGTATATACTCTGTCCTGAGAACAGATCACAAAGGCTTTAGTTATGGTCTTCATCTCATTTTGATATTTAGTGCCCATAACCAAGACTTCCTTGTGTATCAAAAAGATATATGACTACATTAGCATAAATTAAGCTGGTAACTCAACCCTAACTGCTCTCTGTGGAACTGAACAAGGGGAGAATGTTCTGCATTGCTTTCTTAGACAGAAGGCTTCCTGTTCAAAACTGTGTCCCTTACTCGGGATTCTCTATGAGAATTGACATACTCTCAGCATCAACTCTGTCGACTCCATTCAGATCTTTTTTTTGCTCCAAAGGTCATACATTGTTCTTCAAAACTCCAATAAGAATATGCCCAACTATTTTATATGTACAATGAGAGCTTATGTATCAATCTGCAGCTCTAAGCTTCTGCTATGTGAATATGTGAGTACAGGTATCACCCTCTCCCAGTAAGTTTGTGCATACTTGAGTGAAGTTATCACCCTATACCTGTTGGTTTCTACTGTGTGAATATGACAGTTTCTAGTCTGTAAATGGGATAGTTTAATCAATTGTCTCTGTCAGTTTCTGCATTGTTAAAATGTGAACGTAGTTATCAATGTCAAACTACCATCTTCTGCGAAGTGAACATGTGCGGATCCATATTGAAATATACCTGTTGCTTTCAGCGACAGGAATACATGAGTTTAGTTATCATTCTTTTCCTGTGAGTTTCTTCGATGTGAATGTATTGGTGTTGTTATCCATCTGTACTGATGAAGGGCTTTTAAACAAAATGTTGATTCTCCTGCTCTTTGGATGCTTCCTGACCTGCTGTGCTTTTCCAGCACCACACTCCCGACTCTAATCTCCAGTATCTGCAGTCCTCACCTTTGCCTATCCATTTGTACCTGTCAGTTTCTGATCTGTGAATATGGAAGTGTAGTTATTGATCTGTCCATCAGTTTCTGTAATTTGAATATGACTGTCTAGTTATCTATCTCTCCCTGTATGTTTCTGTGATGTGAAGATGACAGTCCAATTATCTATCTGCCCCGTCAGATTCTGCTGTGTGAATATGAGAATGTCATTACCAGTCTCTACCTGTCAGCTTTTGCTATGTCAATGTGATTTTAGTTATCAATCTGCCTCATTAGGTTCTAGGTGAATGTAAAAATGTAGTTATCAATATATACCTGTTAGACTTTCCTCTGGGATTATGTGAGTGTATTATCAAAATGTACCTGCTTGTTTCTGCAATGTGAATGTGATGAGAATACAGGAGGTTTGATTAGTAATTTTGCAGATGTCATCAAAATTGGTGGTATAGTGGACTGTGAAGGCTATCTCAGATTAGAAACAAATCTTGATTAAATCAGTCAATGGCGTGAGGAATGGCAGATGGAGTTATTGAGGCATTGCATATTTATAAAACAAACAAGGGTACGACTTATAGAATTACAAGAAGGGCCTTGGGTAGTGCTGTTGAACAGAGAGACCTAGTTGGCTAGCTGCATTTTTTTGAAGTTTGCTTCACATGTAGACAACGTGGTGAAGAAAACATTTAGCGTGCTTGCCTTTATTGCTCAGACCTTTGAGTACAGGAGTTGGAAGGGCGTATTGACGTTGCATAGGATGTTGATAAGTCCTCTTCTGGATTACTGTATCACGTTCTGGTGACCAAGTTATGAAAAGTATGCTATTGAGCTGGAAAGGGTTCAGTAAAGATTTACTAGGATGTTGATGGGAATGGAAGATTCTGTTGTAAGAATAGGCTGGGACTTCTGTTCTCTGGAGCCTAAGATCTTGATGGGTGATAGAGTTTTGACAATCATGAGAGTTAAAGGTTATGGGAATGGTAGGTATCTTTTTCTATGGTAAGAGACTTTAAGACTATGAGACACATTTTTAAGGTAAAAGGAAAAAGATTTTAAAAGTAAGTTTTTTTAAAAAAAACAGTATAGATTATGTGGAATTAACTTTGAAAGGGGGTGATGCATATGGACACAGTCAAAACGTTGAAAAGGCATTTAGATAAGTATATCATTGTTAAGATTTTGGAGGGTCATAGGCCAAGAACAGGCAGGTAGGATTTGACTAGCTTGAGATTACATTGGGTATGGACTGGTTGGACAGACGGATCTGTTTCTGTGCTTTTTGACTGACTCTTGCAGTGAGGCAACTGTCCTGGTTTGATCTCAGTTCATTTTGAAAGCTTCTAAACGACAGCAGAAAGTCTCATTCAGAGCACTGTGCAATCAAGCAACAACATCAGTGTATGGAAATTTAACTGTAAAATGAATCGGTGGAATTCAAAGATAGGGCACTTCTGTTTGGCAGAGATGGGTATTGCAGATGCTGGAGATTAGAGTGGTGCTTCAAAAGTACAGCAGTTCAGGCAGCATACGAGAAGCAGGAAAATCGATGTTTTGGGCAAAAGCGCTTTTCCAGTACCACTCTAATGTTGACTCGCTTCTTCTGTTTGCCAGAGATCAAAATCAGGGTCATATCCCACAGGGGCGGGTAGCTCCCGAACTGATCCAGTATTAAACAGCAACTTGACCAACTCGAAGCAGCTGAAAACTTACTGTTGCCTCCATTACCATCCCTGTCCATGGCCAGGGAAAGGACCCTACACAGGAACTCATCCGAGAATAAAACACCGAGGGTCAGCGACCACTCATTATAAACTTACTCGCGGCACTGGAGCAATTCAGCTCTTCCCAAATGCTGTTCAAGATAACGTGAAACTGCCTGTGAGCAAGGAGTACAGGGACTGAGTGATGCATTTATACGACGATAATTAAAGACACGGGACCACAGACATCTACAAGCAATAAAAATAATGTACTCCGAGCATTGTTAAGATTGCGTTGTATCAATATTACATGATAAACTTTTCACGTTCAATGTGCTAAGGTTCAAACGGTAAACGGCCATGAGGAAAGGTTTCATATCAGATCACACACACACAATGACAGCACAGTATCGAATAAGGCAGGGACTGAAATCGATCTCAATTAAAGGAAGGTAATTCAATCCGACAGACGGGAGTGTTCAGCTCCTTTCAAAGATGCTGTGAGTGGCTCTTAAAAGAGCCTTTGGGTTGTCAGATTCAAGAATGGTCTCTTCACTTTTTAGCGGCTCCCGCTGCGGCGGATTTCTTGGGCAGCAGCACGGCCTGGATATTAGGCAGCACCCCGCCCTGAGCGATGGTCACCCCTCCCAGCAGCTTGTTGAGCTCCTCGTCGTTGCGCACGGCCAGCTGCAGGTGCCTGGGGATGATGCGGGTCTTCTTGTTGTCCCGGGCCGCGTTGCCGGCCAGCTCCAGGATCTCAGCCGTCAGATACTCCAGCACCGCAGCCAGATAGACCGGCGCTCCGGCACCCACACGCTCAGCATAGTTACCCTTTCTCAGGAGCCTGTGAACACGGCCCACCGGGAACTGCAGGCCAGCCCGGGACGACCGAGACTTCGCCTTGGCGCGAGCTTTCCCACCGCCCTTTCCTCTTCCGGACATGGTCACAATCTCACAAGCACTTTCACACAGAATGCTGCACTCCGCCCACATTGCGGCCTCTTATACCTTCGGGAGGAATGGTGGGGCGGCCATTTCGGATTGGTCCCATTGTCCAGCCCCTCCTAATGTTGTTTCAATTCCCAATCAGATATCTGCCTCATTCCCCAATCCGGAGAGGGCACGGGGAGGAAGGCGGAAAGTACCAGCGCCAAATCATCAACCACATTTTTACAACTTGAAAAGCCCGCCAATATGTACCGAAAAGTAGAGAGTTTAAACACAGAAGAATGCACGAATACTAGATTTAATTTACTTCTACGTTAAAAGTGTACCCTTTACCTTGCCTCCTGGAATCTGCCCATTTCTGATCCTGAATGGAATCTTCTGAACATTAAACACAAGCGGAAACAAAAAAGGCGTCAAACCCTGCACTCTGCAACCAATCATTTATTTCACATTTCAACAGCACCCCGATATACTGATAAAACATGATTACGTTCTCCCGAGTCAGTGCATTAATAGTGAACACGATCGTTCGAGAATATTTTAAACTTTCCTTCCCTATTGCACACGATCATAGATCGATAAAAACTCCACATTTACTCTGCCACTCCTGCAACTGTTCGAGTACATCCTGACAATACCAGTGCGGAGATTTGGAAATGAAAAGTAAACAAAGTAAAATCGCACTCCGAGGGAACCTGTTTATTTTGCTAGTCGGCTGGTACTCGGGGCACTTCGTTTTCTGGGGGTGAAACTCAAGATT
The DNA here is from genome assembly GCF_037043375.1 of Chiloscyllium plagiosum. NCBI lineage: Eukaryota > Metazoa > Chordata > Chondrichthyes > Orectolobiformes > Hemiscylliidae > Chiloscyllium > Chiloscyllium plagiosum. The sequence continues at coordinate 11,689,582 of NW_028270187.1, forward strand.
CGTGCCCCATCGGGGCTCGTAACTCCTGAACTGACCGAATAACAGAGGAACACGGACACATAAAATCAGCTGAAAAATGTCTCAGTGGCGTTTAAGATGATCTCTCTCCCCAGGCAGGGACTACAGGATATACTTGATCGCATCTGAGAGTAAGGCGCGCACCGGGTCAGCTGTCACTTTATAGAACATTTACAACATACAAACCTCGCAATGACATTAATGGTACAAACCCAGAAACATAATGGTCCAGCTATTTCAGAGAAATTGTAGGTGGCTCTTAAAAGAGCCTTTGGGTTGTGGATGTGTGTGTTTCAGTACAATGCGGTCCCTCACTTGGAGCTGGTGTACTTGGTCACCGCCTTTGTGCCCTCCGACACGGCGTGCTTGGCCAGCTCCCCGGGCAGCAGCAGCCGCACGGCGGTCTGGATCTCCCGGGAGCTGATGGTGCTGCGCTTGTTGTAATGGGCCAGGCGGGAAGCCTCCCCCGCGATGCGCTCGAAAATATCTTTGACGAACGAGTTCATGATGCTCATGGCCTTGGAGGAGATGCCGGTGTCGGGGTGAACCTGCTTCATCACTTTGTAGATGTAGATGGCCTAACTTTCTTTCCTGGACCGCCTCCTCTTCTTGCCGCCCTTCGCTGGCGCCCTCTTCACCGCTTTCTTCGCGCCCTTCTTGGCAACTTGACCCTTCTTTTCCTCAGCCATAGCGCCGCTCACTCTCAGACACAGAATCAGGGAAAGCGGACTCGGAGCTCGCACGTAATAGACTGACAGCGTCATCAATGCTAATGAGGGATGGAGGAACGCCTGTCTTCTTATTGGCTGCTTTGGGGGCATAGTAACCTCACTCTGATTGGTTAGTCTGGGAATCAATGTGGACCTGTCAGGATCTGCAATATCATCGGAAACACAAACCGAAATCTTGTGAAGGGATCAAATTCCAAGCTTGTTCCAAAGTGTGAGATTCTAATTGTAACGTATTCTGCATCTTTTGATAATGGTTTTCTTTTCCATTTTAAAATGGCATCACAGTTATTGTCAAGTGAGAAAATGCACTGCAATCTGACAGGGTGTATGTTTTACTCCTGGAAATGATGGAACTACTTGACAATTGCATTGCGTTGAAGGAAAATGGGAGTTAAGGAATGTTCTCTTTTGCTTGTGTTTCTTGCTCTACACTCTCTGCTGTAGCTGTATGATGTGGGAGCTGGCTGATCCCATTGTGAATGGCAGTGACCACATCTGCAGCAAATGTTGGATGCTGGAAGAACTCCTGATCAGAGTTGATAATCTAGAATCTGAGCTTCAAACACTGCAGCACATCCGGGAGGGGGAGAGTTACCTGGATGCTTTGTTTCAGGAGGCAGTCACACATGGGAGATTAAGTAATTCACATTCAGTTAGTAATCAGTGCCATCAGAGTGTGACTGTAAGTGAGGCAGGTAGGGGGAACCTGAGTTCAGGAATGCAGGAGCCTCAGCCCTTGACCTTGTCCAACAGGTATGAGATTCTTGCTCCCTGTACGGATGAGGAAAAGGGCTCTGGACAGGATGAGCCAGTTGACCACGGCACCATGATGCAGAAGGCCATTCAAGAGGGGGGAGCAAAAAGACAAGTAGTTGTTATAGGGGATTCTATAATTAGGGGGACAGATAGTATCCTTTGCAAGCCGAATCGGGAGTCTCGCATGGTGTGTTGCCTGCCCAGTGCCAGGGTGCAGGACATCTCCGACCAGCTTGAAAGGATATTAGAGCGGGAGGGGGAGGATCCAGTTGTTGTGGTCCACGTTGGGACTAACAACATAGGCAAAGCTAGGGTGGAGGACCTGTTTGGGGATTATCAAGCACTAGGAAGGAAATTGAAGTACAGGTCCTCCAGATTACTGCCCGAGCCACGTGCCAATTGGCATAGGGATAAGAAAATTAGGGAAGTAAACACGTGGCTAAGGGATTGGTGTGGGAAAGAGGGATTCCACTTCATGGGGCATTGGCATCAGTTTTGGAACCGGGGGGATCTGTACCGTTGGGACGGTCTCCACCTGAACCGATCAGGTACCAATCTTCTAGCAAAGATGATAAATAGAGTGGTCAGTAGGGGGATTTAAACTTGAGGCATGTGTGCAGGCGGATTTAAACTTGAGGCAGACTGGGAATGCAGCAAAAAGGAAGGATAACTTAGGACATCTTATGACTTCCAATATCTCTAATGATAAGAAAGTTAGCATTAAGGCACTTTAGCTGACTGCTTGTAGCATTCATAACAAAGCAGATGAACTAATGGCACAGATCATCATGAATGATTATGATGTGGTAGGCATCAGAGAGACATGTTTGCAGGGGGGTCAGGACTGGCAGTTAAACATCCAAGGATTTTCAACTTATCGAAAAGACAGGAAGGCGGGCAGAGGGGATGGGGTTGCCTTGTTAGTTAAGAACAAAATTAAATCCATGGCACTGAATGACATAGCGTTGGATGATGTGGAGTCTGTGTGGGTGGAATTGAGGAACCACAAAGGCAAAAAAAAATAATGGGAGTTAAGTACAGACCTCCTAACAGTGGTCAGGACCAGGGGCGCAACATTTACCGGGAAATAGAGAAGGCATGTCAAAAAGGCAAGGTCATGGAGATCATGGGATACTTCAATATGCAGGTGGACTGGGTAAATAATGTTGCCGGTGGATCCAAAGAAAGGGAATTCATGGAATGCTTACAGGATGGCTTTTTGGAACAGCTTGTCATGGAGCCCACAAGGGAGCAGGCTATTCTGGACCTAGTGCTATGTAACGAACCAGACTTTATAAAAAATCTTAAAGTATGGGAACACTTAGGATGCAGCGATCATAACATGGTAGAGTTCAGTCTGCAGTTTGAGAGAGAGAAGGCCAAAATCGGATGTAATGGTGTTACAGTTAAATAAAGGTAATTATGAGGGCATGAGCGAGGAACTGACAAAAGTAGACTGGAAGCAGAGCCTAGCGGGGAAGACAGTAGAACAAAAATGGCAGGAGTTTGTGGCTATAATTGAGGACACTGTACAGAGGTTCATCCCCAAGAAAAGAAAGATTATCCGGGGAGGGATGAGACAGCCATGGCTGACAAAAGAAGTCAGGAAATATATTAAAGAAAAAGAGAGATCCTATAAAGTGGCCAAGAGCACTGGGAAATCAGAAGATTGGGAAGGCTACAAAAACAAACAGAGGATAACAAAGAGAGAAATAAGGAAGGAGAGGATCAAATATGAAGGAAGGCTAGCCAGAAATTTTAGAAATGATAATAAAAGTTTCTTTCAATGCATAAGAAACAAACGACAGGCAAAAGTAGATATTGGGCCACTTCAAACTGATGCTGGAAGCCTAGTGATGGGAGATAAGGAAATAACTGGAGAACTTAATAAGTACTTGGTGTCAGTCTTCACAGTGGAAGACATGAGTAATATCCCAACAATTAAAGGGAGTCGGGGGCTGAGTTGAATATGGTTGCCATTACAAAAGAGAAAGTGCTAGAAAAGCTAAAAGGTCTTAAAATTGATAAATCTCCTGGCCCCGATGGGCTACATCCTAGAGTTCTGAGGGAGGTCACTGAGGAAATAGCGGAGGCGTTGGTTGAGATCTTTCAAAAGTCACTGGAGTCAGGGAAAGTCCCGGATGATTGGAAGATCGCTGTTGTAACCCCCTTGTTCAAGAAAGGATCAAGACAAAAGGTGGAAAATAATAGGCCAATTAGCCTAACCTCGGTTGTTGGTAAAATTCTAGAGTCCATCATTGAGGATGAGGTTTCTAAATTTTTGGAAGAACAGAGTCGGATTAGAACAAGTCAACATGGATTTAGTAAGGGGATGTCGTGCCTGACAAACCTGTTGGAATTCTTTGAAGAGGTGACAAGTAGGTGAGACCAGGGAAACCCAGTGGATGTGGTCTATCTAGACTTCCAAAAGGCCTTTGATAAGGTGCCACACGGGAGGCTGCTGAGCAAGGTGAGGGCCCATGGTGTTCGAGGTGAGCTACTGGTACGGATTGAGGATTGGCTGTCTGACAGAAGGCAGAGAGTTGGGGTAAAAGGTTCTTTTTCGGAATGGCAGCCGGTGACAAGTGGTGTCCCGCAGGGTTCAGTGTTGGGGCCGCAGCTGTTCACGTTATATATTAATGATCTGGATGAAGGGACTGGGGGCATTCTAGCGAAGTTTGCCAATGATACGAAGTTAGGTGGACAGGCAGGCAGTATTGAGGAAGTGGGGAGGCTGCAGAAGGATGTAGACAGTTTGGGAGAGTGGTCCAGGAAATGGCTGATGGAATTCAATGTGAGCAAATGTGAGGTCTTGCACTTTGGAAAAAAGAATACAAGCATGGACTACTTTCAAAACAGTGAGAAAATTCATAAAGCCAAAGTACAAAGGGATCTGGGTAAGCTAGTCAAGGATTCTCTAAACATGCATGATGAGTCCGTGATTAAGAAAGCGAATGCAATGTTGTCATTTATCTCAAGAGGATTGGAATATAAAAGCACCGTTGTGCTACTGAGACTTTACAAAGCTCTGGTTAGGCCCCATTTGGAGTACTGTGTCCAGTTTTGGTCCCCACACCTCAGGAAGGACATACTGGCACTGGAGCATGTCCAGCGGAGATTCACACAGATGATCCCTGGAATGGTAGGTCTAACATACGAGGAATGGCTGAGGATCCTGGGATTGTATTCATTGGAGTTTAGAAGATTAAGGGGAGATCTAATAGAAACTTACAACATAATACATGGCTTGGAAAGGGTGGACGCTAGGAAATTGTTTCCATTAGGCGAGGAGACTAGGACCCGTGGACACAGCCTTAGAATTAGAGGGGGTAAATTCAGAACGGAAATGCAGAGACATTTCTTCAGCCACGGAGTGGTGGGCCTGTGGAATTCATTGCCACAGAGTGCAGTGGAGGCCAGGACGCTAAATGTCTTCAAGGCAGAGATTGATAAATTCTTGATGTCACAAGGAATTATGGGCTACGTGGAGAATGCGGTTAAGTGGAGTTGAAATGCCCATCAGCCATGATTGAATGGCAGAGTGGACTCGATGGGCCGAATGGCCTTACTTCCACTCCTATGTCTTATGGTCTTATGAAGGACATTCTACTATCATCTACTCTGAAAACTCCCTTCAGTTATCTTTTCCCCTATTCTTCTTCAAATCTCCAATCAGTATCAGCCAAAGTATTCATACATTATTCAGAATAGCTGCCAGTGTGTGTATGATTGTCAGATCTACTCTGATTGCCTCAATGACTAAAGGGAACTAACGTACTGTGACCTGTGCCTTTTGCTTTCTGTTGACAACATGAATTTTACTCCTTGACTGTTTGGCTCCTCAGTCAGTGTCAGCAGCCTCCTGCCAATATTTCAGTTCCTGAAATCTTACTTTGCACTACATTGGAATAGATATTATTTGGTGCATTTCAGTTTCTAGCAGAAACTTTTTTCATTATGAACTTTGGTATGTGGATTTTCTCTGAACTTTATTTGGTCACAAGTCATTTGTACCCACTCTGAACTGGTCACTGTTATTTAAAGATTATTTTGAACATTGTACTTGTATGAATTTTAATTGTAACTATTTCGTGTTATTTGTTTTATCACTGTGATTCCCTGTTTACACTGTGAGATAGTGTTGTTCAGAATTTCAGGTTGGTTAAGGGTTAGTTTACCTCTCGTTAGCTTTCGGGAGGTGAATAATTATTACTCTCTCACAATCTGTCCCTGTCAGTTTCTGCCATCTGAATGTGTGAGTGTAGTCATCAGTCTGTACCTGTCCATTCTTCCACAGTGATTATGTTAGTGTAACTATCACAATCCCAATCCCAGAATGTCTGATGTGAGAATGTGTAAGGGTATTTACCATTGCAGTGCCTATCAGTCTTTACTATGAGACTGTTTGACTGGCTTTGTCAATCTGTACCCGTTTCTTTCTACTCAATGAATTTGTCTGTGAAATTTTCAGTGTTCCAATATCAGTCTCTCCTATATGAATGTGGGAGTGCTTTTATCAGAATTACCTCGTCCATTTTTCTGTTGGGAATATGTCAGTGTGGTTATCAACATGTACCTGTCAGCTTCTGTTTTGTGAGTATCTCAATTTAGTTAAGCTTTTCCACACAGGTTGTGATGTGCGAATATGGCAGTCTAGTCATCAATCTGTACCTGTCTGTTCTTTCACAGTCATTATGTTTGTGTAATTATCAGTCTATCCTTTAGGTCTCTGCTGTGAGAATGTGTAATTGTAGTTGTCAATCTGTCCCTGTCAGTGTTTGCTCTTTGAATGTGAGAGTGTATTTACTAATTGGTCCCTGACAATTTCTGCTATGTAAATGGGGGTTTTGCTATCCATGTCTTTATGTTCATTTCTGTTATGTGAATGTTTGACTGGCATTACCAATCAGTACCTGTCAGTTTCTGCTCAGTAAATATGTCTGTGTAATGAACAGTCTATCCCTATCAGTGTCTGCTACAAGTCTGTGTGAATGCTTTTATCAGTCTCACCTTGTCAGGTTCTGTGTTGTAAACATGGTCATCAATCTTGACCTGACATTTTCTGGTTTGTGAATATGAGACTTTGGTTATCAATCTGTACCTGTCAGCTTCTGCTTTATGAATATCTAATTTTGGCTAAATCTGTTCCTGAATGTTTCTCTGGTGTGCATATGGCAATGTAGTTATCAATCTGTACCAGTCTGTTTCTATTACGTGAATATGAGGGCAGCTATTAGTTAGAATAGTTAGTGTGGCTTTAAAAGGTGCATTTTGTCCTGTCCATACTAGTTCATATACAAAGCAATAAAGAAGAAATTGGAATAACTTAACTCTACTGGAATACTTAACAGAATAATGGGTACAGTATCACTTGCTAATTAACTGTTCCAATACAGTAATATCCCATAAACATCCTTGGCAAAAGATAAATTCAATAAAGTATATAGTCTCACATCCGACTCCAGTAGCAGAAAGAGAATCTGCAGCTTCTGACTGTAACTGAGAGGAAAAAACTAGCTTTCCTGTCTTCAAGACACCAACAGTTTTGCTGAAAGCCAAAACTAAAAATGTCATTCTGTGAGAGCTTGGCCACATCTATTCAGGCTGCTTCTGTTCCAACTTTAAAAGAAGCCTCAAACTGTTTACTCTAGTGCAGACTTCTTGACACTTCTGCCATAAAACCTCTCTTCAACAAGAAAGAAAGAACAAAATAAATATCTTCAAGCCACAATATCATCAAACCTTCCACCCCTCTTAAAAAGGACTGATCAATATACAGAGATGGCCCAATTTTTAAAAATTCCTTAGCCTTACATTATTAGTAAACAATACGTACACACTTCATTGACTCTAAGCATGCAAACACTCACTACGACAGCCCACTTTTTCCTGCTATGTAACGCTTCCATCTTTTTTCATCAAAGTCACAACAACACCTTGGCAATTAGGTTCCCTCGCCCTGCCATGTATGTAATTTGCAAATTGAATGGCTGCGACAGTAAGCTTCATCTAAACAGTCTGTAATTTTTGTTCTTAAATTTCTCCAAAAACAATAAACTCAAGGTGTCCTTCTCAAACATGAAGCATTTCTGTTGATGAGTCTTCAGCTTTCTGTAAAGATGCCCGATAGGCCTCAAACTGTTGCTCTCGTGGCTCGGTGGCTCTGCCTTAAATTTGCTCTTCAAGAACAAAAAGACAAAAACCCGTTAAAGCCACAGTCTCGATCTCTCATTTCCTGCATTGTGGATATGAAAATTCATTTATCGACCTGTACCTGTCCTAAAGTACCTGAGAGTTTTTCTTTTATCTTTGGCAATGAAAGTGTCACTTTCAGTCTCACCTTCACTCCACCTGACAGCAGTTGAGTTTGGTTATTGATCTGTAATGCCACCTTCTGATAGGTGAACATTTGAGCAAAGTTATTCATCTGTGCGGGTTACTTTCTGATATCTGAATATGAAAGTGTAGTTGTCAACCCATTCCTGTTGGTATGTGCAATGAAAATAAGAAAGTGTGTGTCACTTTCTGTCATGTGAACATCTGAGTGTTATGAATCTATCCATGACAGTGCCTGCAAAAGGGGTGTGTGTGTGTGTATGTGTAACTGCCCTGTTAATATGTGTCGTCATCAATGCGTTTTTGCTTCTTTCTGCAAAATGAACGAGTGAACAAAGGTATCAATGCATGCCTGTCAGTTTCTATTTGGTAAAGGGATGTATCTCTCTGGCAGCCACTAATATTCTCGGTGAGGGTGAGATTTGTTATGTGATACTTGTTATGAGGGTGATTGTAGGCAGATCTGTTTCAGTTCATGAGTGCATATTTTGGACTAGAATTCCGACTTTCCAGTTTCAAAATTGTGCAAATATCAATGAGCTGTGAATGGTGAATTTGTTCAAACTGGACATATGTGCATTGTGAACTGTGAGAAAGAAACAAACTGATATCTTCTCAATTGTTTGAACATCTCTCTCAAACTGAGCTCAATGTGTAGCTGACTCAATTCACTCCGACAGTGGAAAGAATGTTCTTCGCTTTGACAGCAGTAACATACCTGCTGTTTGTTAAAAGCAGCTGGACATACTTGGCTTCATGGCGAGGGAAAATTACATTGTCTTGATCCTTCAAGTATTTGCCTGGAGGAAGACAGAAGTGAAATCTCCTGGGAATCACCATTAGCCAAGTTTGACCATCTTTAACTGAACAACGCAACATTCTGTTAATAATCATGAGGATATTGTATTTAAAGCCAGGAATTCAAACAGAACAACATGTCTGATTCTACTCTTGCTCCATGTCTGGTGATTTTTCTTTTTGTTAATTCAATACCAATTGACTTAGGTCCAGAAACGAAACAATTACTGTACAGCTCCATGAATGGGACTATCCAATGCAAGTGGGGCTGTGAATATGAGTTTAGTTATTGAACTATTCATGTCAATTCCTACTTTGTGAATAACAACCACACTCTCACATTCTGTCCTTCTTAGTCTTGCTTAAATTACTTATGTATTCAAATAGTAGTGACTCACAGTGACAGATTGATATAGAACGATAGATCCATTGAAATGTCATTGCACATAAGAGGACCATTTGGCCTATCTTGTCCATTCCAACACAAACACACCAGATGGCCATTTAATCCCATGTTCCTGCTAACAGCCCATAACCCTGCAGCTGAGAGCACTGCAATCTGAATTTAGTTTTCAATTTGTTCCTGCCAGTCTCTGTTTCATAGATATGTCAATATAGCTATCAATTTGGACCTGTCCATTCTTCCTGTATGAATATTTGAATGGAGTTATCCATCTCTACTTGTAAATGTCAAAATACAGTTCTAAATATATATTTGTCACTCTCTGCAATGTGTGAGTTTATTGAGCAGCCTGTCCCTGTCAGTTTCTGTTCTGTTAATCTGAGAGCGTCAGTAATAACCTGTACCTGTCTGTTTCTGGTTTGTTAATAGGTGAATGCAGTTATCAACATATACCTGCCAGTTTCAGTCAGTGTGCATGTGAGAGTGCTGTTATCAAACTGTACCTGTCAGATTTTGCTGTGTGAATGTGACTGTCATTTTCAGTCTCTGTCAATTCTGTCATGTGAACAAGAGATTGTCAATCAATGTATTGCTGTCAGATGCTGCAATGAGAATGTGTGACTATAGTTATCAATCTGTCCACGTCACTTTCTGCTATATGCATACAGGCGTGTAGTTATCAATCTGTACCTAACAGTTTCTGCTCTGTGTCTGTGGATGTATTTATTAATCTATTGCTGTCAGTGTTTGCAACGTGAAAGTAAATTGATCAATCTTTCCTCATTAGTTTCTGTTCTCTGAATCAGTGTTTAATTATCAATGAGTAACTGTCAGTTTTTGGCTTTGTGAATGTGTAGATGCATTTATCATTCTACCTATCAGATTCTGCTTTGAGTTTTTCTGAGAGTTTAGTTTAATCTGTCCCTGTCAGAATCTGTAAATGTAGTTACTAATCCATACCTGTCAGTTTTTCTGGCTGAATATGTGTGTGAAATTGTCAGTCGATCCCTGACCAATTCCACTGTGTAAATATGAGAAATTCGGAAGCAATGCTTCCTGTCAGTCTCTGCAATGTGAACATGTGAGTGTATTTATCAATATTTCCCTGACAGTTTCTGCTTGGTGAGATAGTGTTGGGATCAATACATTCTGCCCTATGAATATTTGAGTGTCTTTATCAAATTATACTTGTCAGAAAATTTTCTCTGCAAACACAGGAGGTCAGCGAGGCTTACCTGGTGGGACTGTTTGAGGACACCAACCTGTGTGCCATCCACGCCAAGCGGGTCACCATCATGCCCAAAGACATCCAGCTGGCCCGCCGGATCCGCGGGGAGCGCGCCTAAACAGAGCTTGGCCGCCCGGCACATTCACCCCGAGACAGAGAGAGAAAAGCACAACGGCTCTTTTCAGAGCCACGAAACCATCCAGAGGGAGCGGGAAGCGATAGGGGACCTAAGAGCACGACATTAATTTGTTCCCTCCGCACGAAGTCAATTCTGTTGTTCTTCAATATATTTTGAATCTAGCCGAGCCGGGAGGGGAGTTAGTTGGAAGACACGGCTTTCTGCGGCACCGATTAGTACATTGCCATGAATGTTATGCAATTATTACATTATATATTAGGTCGGGGAATGTTTATTCCGGATGAAATCTCCTCTGTCCTCACTGTCTCCCTTGGTGTTCCCATCAGCTGTAACTATATGGTCACATTGGGGAGACTGGACGCCTCCTAGCAGAGCGCTTTAGGGAACATCTCCGAGACAAGCTCTCGTCCAAAGACACTCACGATCCTGACTTGGAAATAAGACCGTTTTCTTTCACTGTCACTGGATCAAGACCCTGGAACTCCGTGTTCCTGGCATTGTGGGCAGTACATGCACAACAGCGGTTCCAGAAGGTGGCTCACCACCGCCTTCTCAAAACGATGGAGAATAAATGCTAGGCTCAGCCAGCGACATCCACGTTCCAGGAGTGAAAAAATAAAAACAGCTGGGGTCTCTCGTTGTGGCATACAATGCATCACAATTTTCTTTCTGCGGCATACCTGTCACTAAAATCTGTCATCCACTACAAACTAAATCGAGTCCCAGAGATGTTATTGCACAGCTGGTCTGACTTTTGCATGGGCCTCCTGACCCAGAAATAAGGTCTGACACTGTGACGCAAGACTCTCTCCATCAGTTATTTTCTGCCTTCACTTATTCCATCTCTCTGTATGTTACTTTGGGCAAGAAGTTAATATTTTTGGATGAGGGGTCAGCAGGATTAAATATCACAGTTAACATTCGATCAGACGTGATGTTATTGAATGGGGGAGCACAGAGGATGGGCCGAGTGGCCTCCAGCTTCTCCGCTCCCTGATCAGATTGTGAGAGAGCCGGAGGGAGGAGTTATTATTTTTTCTTCTTTTTTAAAGGGAAAACACCCGAGTGGCCAGTGACAAGCATTGCCCTTCTCAGAGGGCAATGCTGTGTGAAATATCCAGGTTATTTTTTTTCTTTTTTTTCTTTTGCTATTAACCCCCACACTACCGCCTAACCGCGGTAGGGCTTATGTTTTCCCCAGCACCCATGTGTGCGTAGGTGTGAGACACAGTGAGAGACACAAGGTGTACGAATCTTTATTCAATTTCCACCATCAGGAAGATAGGAAAACATCCGAGTGGCCAGTGACAAGCACTGCCCTTCGCATCAAAGGGCAATACTGTGTGATCAAAACAGTGAAGGGGAGAGGGAGGAGTTATTAACATGGCCCGGGAATGAGCACTATTGGAGCTTCATAAAGGGGCAATTCCCAGCTTGAAACCTTCTCTGCCCTTTCCCCCACAGTCCCAGTTGCTTTGGTCAAACTGGGAGAAAAGGGAATTGGGGAAATGACCAATTGATGTTTGTTTCTGTGAGTCATCGGGAAAACCGGCACATGCGCGATGCTGCCCCTCCCCCAATGCAGATTGGTCCTGACGAGTGGAGCGCATGCGTGAGGCCCTCCCCCAGCCCTGCCATTGAGGAGCATTGTTTGAAACAGACCGCAATGGAGAGATCAGCGCCCAGGGAAGCGAGGGAACAGCAGGCTCCTTCCAGCAGCACATCGGGATGGGAGCCTGGGACACAGAGGGGGCTCCGAGACCGGGATTGATTCGGGGTGAGTTCAGGGAGAACCGGGGGCTGTTTGTAAGAGGCAGAGCGGAGCAGGAACTGGTCCCGGAACTTGGAGTGAGCGGGCTGGGGAGGAAGAGAGAGGCCTTTCTCGGGCGGTGTGTGGGCCTGCTGAGGGAGGCAGAGCGGGAAGAAGCTGCTGTGGGACATTCTTGGGGTTTATAATCCCCTAAACACTGATGGAAATTCATTGTTTGGCTTCTGTTTCTCGCTATTTGTTGCGAATAGACATTGAAATAACGGACAGTAGAAACAAGTGTAATAATCCTGTGAAGGGTAAATATAGCAGGCACCGGGAAACGTCTCAAAGTATGTGAAATCGGGCCCAGTGTTCGTCTTTCCACAGTTGGTGTATTGGGAGTTGGATATTGAACTGCGTAATCATTACATTTGTGGAGCTGTGCATATTTTGGTTAGTTTATTTTTATCTTAGTAAAATGTTTTTGAATTTCGAAAATAGAAAAAGACTGGAAGGTGCTCTGGGTTCGAGTGGAACCAGGATCTGCTCTGTTCACCTGACCTTGTTCAAAAACAAAGAATTATAATGATCATGACCTGAATATTGCATTGATTATTTAATGTCTTCCTACTCAGCTGCTAGTGATGTACAGGAGCTCTCTCTTTTGTCTTTCTCCAGGCAAATATTTGATGGACCAATCCAAGAGTGACCAGCTGCTTCTCACAATCAGCAGGTATGTTACCACTGACAGAGTGGAGAATGTCCTTTCCACTGTCTGAGTGGGTTAAGTCAGACGCACATTGAGCTCCATTTCCAGAAGTACACATTCAATCCAAGAGTTAAACACAACGGATGATATATAAATCCATATTTCACCCTGTTCTGAATGCATACCACCTCAGTGATGGTAAATTCCATTATTAAAAGCCAATTATCATTCATAAGATTAGAAGCAGGTTAGACTGTATGCTTGTAATAAATATACATTTGAGCTGCATTAAATTCATATGTAGAAAAGGCATTTTTAAAGTTATAATCAATAATCAATCATGCTGTTATATTGTTATAACAAGTATATATGAAGTTGATATTGAGTGCAGATATAGAAGCAAAGTTGGACATTGAGTAACTGACCAGGACAAATTTATTCTTTTGATAAATAGTTGTCCTGGATAAAGAGAATAATCAAACAATGTAAATTCCAGGTGAACTTCTTGGTCAAGCCTGATCTCCAGAGGATGCTTCCAGAGAGGATGCTTCAAGCTCATTCACACATGTGCATACACATCTGTCTCTGTCTGCCTGTCTCTCAGCCTGGTGTTGATGAAAATACACTTTATCCACACTCCCATTCTTGTTGAGGGCCTGAGTAATGCAGAAGCATTTCCACAGTTTTTAAATGTGTGAAACACTGATTGATAAGACTTTAAACCCATCTCAAAGTGGATCAGATCATGACATGCAGGACTGGAAACACAAGGAGACATACAGACAATGTCAGTGTGATGTAGACCAGTACCACTCTTCAAAGTGATACAGTTTGGCAGAACAACAGAAAACTCGCTCACATGCAGCCAGTTAATGGTTAAAAGGGATAAAAATGCAATTTAGGCCCACAACTACTTCCAGATATGGACAGTCATAAATTGACTGACCAAATTATTAAATGCTTCAGAAGATTTTAGTTTTAGATGTTACTTTATTGCGGTGCCCAGCAGCAACTGCCAAAGACTAGTGCATACACAAAATGTAAAATCAAAACTGATTCTAAGATAAGTATTGAACCAACATTAATCCCTCAATCACCAGATTGAGCGAACATTGGACTGGTTTATCCTACACCCTGACTGAAAAAACACAACTGAACATAGAAAGAGAATAGCATCCAAATATTCGACTTGTCACTGCACACAGAGCAAAACTGGTACTATAGGTATTCAAAGGCTGATAACTGCAGAACTAATCTCAAATTGCCATTTACACCGAGACACTGATAGTGAGTGGATGAAGTTCAGAATCCCAAACAGTTATTGGAAACTAGTATGGAGAACAGATGAAGAATAGAATGTCCCAGCACAGACACAACACGCTGAATGGCTGTACCAATTCTGTGATTGAGTCATAAATCACAAAATGCCTAAGAGTTTAAGGCACAATCACAACACCCTAAGAACTGCTATCACAGATTGAATCACAGTCACAGAGAACTTTTTTTTTCTAATTCAGTCATGGGATGGGGGCATCAGTGGCTAGGCCAGCATTTATTGCCCAACCCTAACTACCCATGCAGTACTTAGGAGTCAACCACATTGATGTGTGTCTGCAGTCACATGTAGGCCAGACAAGGTAAGGATGGCAGTTTCCCTCCTTCGAGCGCATTCGTGAATCAGATGAATTTTTCTGGTAATCAACAATAGATTCTAGAATATTATTGGTTGCCAGAGAATTGAGCAAATTTGATATAAGAGTTGAAAGTGACTGGAACTCATTGAGAACTTCACTCTCAGTGACACAGCAGAAACTGGCATGTATAGATCAATTCCTAAATTCACACATGGACACAGCAGAAATTGACATTTATACATCAAGTCCTAAACTCTCGTATGGACACAACCAAAACTGACAGACATCGATTGATATCTGCTCTCATGTATTCACATTGCAGAAACTGAAAGGGAGAGAACAATAATCATGCACACACACATGACAGGTACAGGTTAATAACGAGACTAACAGATTTGCACAGCAAAACCTGACAGGTACAGGATGATAAATGAATTTGCATATTTATAAATAAGAAGCTGATGGATACAGTTTATTAACTGCACTCTCAGATGCACAGAGCAGAATCTGACAGGGACAGGTTGGTAAATAACTCACATGCAGGTGGCAGTAAATTTCAGAGAAAGATTGATAACTACACTCTCATATTCACAAAGCAGAAACTGACAGGAATAGATTGATTATGCTCCCAATTTCAAATCGCGTAAGTTGATGTGTACACTTTGATAACAATATTCACAGAGAAGAAACTCCCAGCGAGAGATTGATTACAAAACAAAAATTGGTGGAAAATTCACAGGTCTGGCAGCATTTCAGGTCCAGTGACTGGTCCTCAGAACTGGCAGTGGCAAGGAAAATGCACACAATGTGGTCTCCTCTATGTTGGAGAAACTGAACGCAGAACGGGTGTCCACTTTTCAGAACGCCTACATTCTATCCAGACAAAAAGACCCTGAGCTTCCTGTTGCATGTCACTTCAACACACCACCCTGTACCCTGGCCAACATCTCGGTCTCAGGCTTGCTGTAGTGCTCTAGTGAAGCTCAGTACACGCTTGAAGAACAGCACCTTATTTGTTGCTTGGGAACTCGATAGTCTTCTGGACTCAGTATTGTGTTCTACAACTTTAGGACTTGAGCTCTCCATGTCATTACCCAAAACCCCACACCCCTTGTTAACACACAGTCTGCTGCTGTACACCACCAATTGTGAGCCACTAACAGATCTTATTAAATAGCTATCCACCCTCTTAGTCTGACAGTTATCCACTCATTTGTCTGTCCTCGTGTTCTTCTCTTTCTTTGGATTCTATCTCCATCTGTCTTTTTCTTGGCACACTTCCACCCACCCTATATTTTGTATATAAACTAATATTTTCCTAGCTACCACCAGAAAATGCAGAAGTTTGAATACGCCACCCAATTAACTCAAGAACAGCTTCTCTGCTGTTATCAGACTTTTGAATGTACTGCTCAAATTTTAAGGCGAAAGTGGGTACTGCAGATGCTGGAGCTTAAAGTCAAGATGAGGGTGGTGCTGGAAAAGCACAGCCGGTCAGGCAGCATCCGAGGAGCAGGAAAATTGAGGTTTCGGGCATTCCTGATGAAAGGCTTTTGCCTGAAATGTCGATTTTGTTTCCTGCTCTTCGGATGCTGCCTGACCTGCTGTGCTTTTCCAGCACCATTCTAATCTCGCTCAAATTTTAATGTTAATCTCTCTCTCTTTGCTGCTTTAATACTGTATTACAGATTCTGTTCTATTACCCTGATGCATTTTGTCTGATATTATTTGCCTGTTAAGTACACAAAACAATACTTTTCATTGTATGTCAGTGCGTGTGAGAATAATAAATCAGATCAAATGAAACGGATAACTACACTCATATTCACATAGCAGAATCTAAGAGGTGCCAGTTGATAACAACAGTCACACAAACTGACAGGAAACGATGAGTAAATACACTCAAAACACTGATATTACAGAGCCTGACAGGGAAAGAGTGATAATTAAACTCTCACATTCACAAAGCAGAAACGGATAGTGACAGGTGAAAACTCAGTTCACACATTCACATAGTAGAAATTGGAAAGATTGGCTATTACACAAACATATTCACCAAGCAGAAACTGACAGCTACAGATTGACATCTCTATTTATGTATTCACACAGCAGAGTCTGAAAGATACAGATTGACAGTTACACTCACTTTGACAAAGAAGAAAATGACAGGTAGAGACTAATATCGAAACTCGCAGTCTCAAAACTGAAACTGACAGGTTCAGGTTGATAACTACACTCTCAGGCACACAGCAGAAACTGTTTGGGACAGATTGGCAAAGCAAACACGCACATTTGCAGAGCAGAAACTGACAGGTATATATATATATATATATTGATAACTAAACTTGCATATCCACATCAGAGAAACACTAGGGACTGATCCTATTTATTTAAAATGTATGAAATGTATTTATCAACCAGTCCCTGGCAGTTTCCTTTATGTGGATACTGTGATGAGAAAATGTAAATATATTTACCAGAGAGTGACAGGGACAGATTGAATACTGCATTCACTCACATATTTGCACAGATTATACAGATAGATAATTACAGTTTGATAAACTACAGTCAGATATTCACAGAGCAGCATTTAACAGGTACATCTTGATAATTGTCTTCACACATTTACTGAGCAGGAACTGACAGGTATGGATAGATAAGGAAGCTTTCATATCCAGACAAACTTTAATATCCAGATGCCAGATTAACCATTTGTAGAGGTGTTGGTTAATATGTGGTTCTCAGTGAATTGGTACTTTTTTTATATATAATCACCAAAGAGCAGCTCAGGCCAAGAAGAGGATCAGCCTGTGGTCCTGTTGGAATTGCTGTCTTGAAGAAAAAAAAAACAGCCGAATTATTATTAAATTATTACATTGACTTAATGTTGATTTCCAAACGATGTCTCTTCTGTCTTCCTCCAGACAATTACTTGAAGGACCAAGACACTGTAATATGTGCTCAGTACAAAGCCAAGTGTGATCAGTTCCTTCGTAAAAACAGCAGGTATGTTACTGCTGTCAGACTGAAGATCATCCTTTCCATTGTTATAGAGTAGATTGAATTAGACACACATTGATTCAATTTCCAGAGAGAAATTTTCAAATCAAGAGTTAAATATCACGGAGGAATTACAATTTTTTTACAATTACAGTGACCCTCCTGATTTTGTATACCTCTATAAGGTCACCTCCCAGCCTCCAACACTCCAGGGAAAACAGGTTTAGCCTCTTCAGCCTCTCCCTTTTGCTCAAACCTCCAACCCTGGTAACAATCTTCCGAATCTTTTCTGAATGTTTCAAGTTTCACAAAATCCTTCCAATAGGAAGGAGACCAGAATTGCACACAATATTCCAAAGCGGCTGAACCAATTAGCTATACAGCTGCAACATTATCCTATCGACCGGCGACTCCGCTTTCAAGGAATATGAACATGCACTCCATGGTCTCTTTGTTTAGCATTACTCCCCAGGACCTTAGCATGAAGTGTATAATCCCTGCCTTGACGTGCCTTTCCAAAATGAAGCACCTCAAATTTATCTGAATTAAACTCCATCTGCCACTGGTCAGCCCAGTGGCCCATCTGATCATGATCCTGTTGTCATCTGAGGGAACCTTCTTTGCTGTCCACGACACTGCTAATTTTGGCGTCATCTGCAAATGTTTTATGTTCACATTCAAATCATTGAAAAAATAAGGAAAAGCAGTGAAACCAGCACTGATCCTGGTGGCACACTACTGATCACAGGTCTCCAGTCTGAAAGGTAGCCCTCCACAACCACCCTCTGTTTTCCACGTTCAAGTCAATTCTGTGTCCAAATTGCTAGTTCTTCCTGATTTTCATGTAAAGTACCCTTGCTAACAAGTCTACAATGAAGAAACTTGTCAAACATCTTACTGAAGTCCATATCAAACACATACACTACTCTTCACTCATCCATCTTCGAGTCAAAGAGAGGTACAGCACAGAAACAGACCCTTCAGTCCAACTCGTCCAAGCCAACCAGATATCCCAACCCAATCTAGTCCCACCTGCCAGCAGCGGCCCATATCCCTCCAAACCCTTCCTATTCATATACGCATTCAGAAGCTTTTTTAAAAGTTGCAATTTTACTGGCCTCCACCACTTCCTCTGTCAATTAATTCCATACATGTACCACCCTCTGTGTGAAAATCTTGCCACTTAGGTCTCTTATATAACTTTTCCATCTCACCCTAAACCTATGCCTTCTCGTTCTGGACTCCCCCATCCCAGGGAACATAAAACTTGTCTATTTATCCTATCCATGCTCCTCATAATTTTATAAACCTTTATAAGGGCACCCCTCAGTCTCCAATGCTCCAGGGAAAACAGCCCCTGCCTATTCCACCTGTCCCTATAGCTCAAATCCTCCAACCCTGGGAACATCCATGCAAATCCTTTCTGAACCCTTTCAAGTTTCACAACATCCTTCTGATAAGAAGGAGACCAGAATTGTATACAATATTCCAATAGTGGTCTAACCAATGTCCTGTACAGCTGCAACATGTACTCAATACTCTGACCAATAAAGGAAAGCATATGGAACGCCGTCTTCAATATCCTATCTACCTGTGACTTTACTTTCAAGGAACTATGCACGTGCACGCCGAAGTCTCTTTGTTCAATAACACTCCCTCGGACCTTACCATTCAGTGTATAAATCCTGCTAAGATTTGCTTTCCCAAAATGCAGCACATCGCATTTATCTGAATTAATTTTCATCTGTCACTCTTCAGCCCATTGACCCATCTGATCAAGATCCTGTTTGTAATCTGAGGTAACCTTTTTCGCTGTCCACTACACTTCCAATTTTGGTGTCTTACCTCCATTGCTCACATCCAAATCATTTATGTAAATGAAGAAAAGTAGTGGACCCAGCACCGATCCTTGTGGCACTCCACTGGTCCCATGCCTCGAGTCTTAAAAACAACCCTCCACTACTGTTTTCTGTCTTCTACCTTTTGAGCCAGTTCTGTATCCAAATGGCTAGTTCTTCTGTATTCCATGAGGTCTAACATTGCTAACCAGTCTCCCATGGGGAAATCCTCTTCGTTCCTACTTCCAAAAATTCAGTGGAGTTTGAGAGTCATGGTTTCCCATGCACAAAACTATGTTCATTGTCCCGAATCAATCCTTGCCTTTCAAAATACGTGTAAATTCTGTCCCTCAGGATTCCCTCCAACATCTTGCCCAACACCAATGGCAGGCTTACCAGCCTAAAGGTCCCTGACTTTTCCTTACCACCTTTCTTAAATAGTAGCACCACGTTAGCCAAACTCTAGTCTTCCAGCGCCTCACCTGTCACTATCTATAATAAAAATATCTCAGCAAGGGACACAGCAATCACTTCCGTAACCTCCCACAGAGTTCTAGAGTACGCCTGATCAGGGTCTGTGGATTTATCCACTTTTATGCGTTTCAAGACATCCAGGACTACTTGTGTGTGTAATATGGACATCTTTCAAGATGACACCATCTATTTCCCCACATTCTGTAACCTCCATGTCCTTCTCCACATTAAACAGTGATGCAAAATACTCATTGAGTGTCTCCCCCATCTTCTGTGGCTCGACACAAAGGCCTTCTTGCTGACCTTTGAGGGACCCTAATCTCTCCCTAGTTACCCTTTTGTCCTTAAATGTATTCTTAAAATCCCTTGGGATTCTCCTCAACCGTATTTACCAAAGCTAACTCATGCCCCCTTTTTGCCCTCCTGATTTCCCTCTCGAGTATACTCCTACTGCCTTTTCCTCTTCTAAGGATTCACTCGATCTCTGCTGTCTATACCTGCCATACGTTTCCTTCTTTCTCTGGACCAAAACCATAATTTCTCCATCATCCAGCATTCCCTACACTTTCCAGACTTACCGTTCACCCTAATCGGAACAGACTGTCACTGGACTCTCGTTATCTCATTGTGAAGGTTTCCCATTTTCCAGCCATCACTTTACCTGTGAACATCTGCCACTAATCAGCTTTTTGAAGTTCTTACCTAATATTGTCAAGCCCATTGACATTTACACCATTTTTCAAGAGGTTTAGACTGAATTCTTATCTGAAATATATGCCCAAGAAGGCATTAAATTTACATTTAATGTGACTTTTTGGAGTTAAAGTCAAGATGGAAAAGAAAATCCGACTGTAGCATCATTTCAAAAACCATATATAACATAGATGTTAAATACAGAGATAGAAGGAAACCAGACAAAAGTCACCAATTTATAGGATGAAATAGTGTTATTAATTTATTAGTGATTGGGCAGGACAGAGTTAACCCTTTAATGAATAGTTGTCACATACAGTCATATGACAATTAAATAATGTGAATTCCAAACACCCATTCTGTGCCAAAACCTGACAATTAAATCTGCAGATGCTCCAAGCTGGAAACAAAAGGAGAAGTTGCTGAAAAAGAACTCAGCATGTCTAGCAGCATGTGTGGAGAGAAAGCAGAGTTAATGTTTTGGGATCAGTAACTGTTATTCAGAACCGCGTTTGTCTAGGAATTTCTGTTTTTATTCCTGACAATATAGAATAAATACTGCAGGCACACACAGACATATAAACACACACACAAAGCAACTGACGTAATTCAGAATTAGTTCAAAATACAAACACCATAACTGCAGAGCAGGACTAACAGTTATGGAGTTCCATATATACTTCAGGCAACAGAAAATGATACAATCAAGATGAATATCACTCTCTCATGGAGTCATTGTGGTCTGCAGCAGTCAGAGACATCCAGTTAACAATTCTACTCCCACTCAGACAGCATTCCATTTCCATAAATGTATTTGGTGGCAGAGGAGCTGCCATTCCCACCTTTATCATAACATCATTCTCCATTTCTCCAACTTGCAGGAACAGATTTTTTTTATGCCTCTATCTTCATCAAAAAGGCAACTGTTGTAGACTCGCCAACTTTAAGGGCATTTAAATGGTCATTGGATAAACATACTGCACTGTCATGTTCTATGTTCTATTATCTCACTAAATCTTTCCTACTCCATTGTTTCAAAGTAACTTTAATTTTCTACAAATAGCCCTGCATTTCTATGAAGTCTGATATAAGACACACAAAAACTCAATCCCATTTTCTCAAGTACTCAATGTGATCACATAATCATAATTTGAAACAATGGAGTAGGAAAGATTTAGAGAGATAATAGAACACAGAACATGACAGTGCAGTATACTATTGCATTTTCATCCATATGTTTATCCAATGACCATTTAAACACCCTTAAAGTTGGCGAGTCTACTACAGTTGCAGGCAGAACTTTCCATGCCCCTACCACTGAGTAAAGAAACTACCTCTGACATCTGTCTTATATTTATCGTCCCTCAATTTAAAGCGATGTCCACTGGTGCTAGCCAACACCATCAGAGGAATAAGGCTCTCACTACACACACTTTCTAACCCTCTGATTATTTTAAGTGTCTCTTATTAAGTCACCTCACAACCTTCTTCTCTCTCATGGAGTCTGAAGTCCCTCAGTCTTTCCTCATAAGACATTCCCTCCAGACTAAACAACAGCCCAGTAAATCACCTATGAACCCTTTCCAAAGCTTCCACATCCTTACTGTGATGTGGGGACTACAACTGGATGCAATTTTCCAAGTGCGGCCACACCAGAATTTTGTAGAGCTGCACCATGACCTCATGGTTCCAAACCTCAATCCCTCTCCCAATAAAAGCTAACTACCGTATGCCTTCTGAACAACCCTATCAACCTGGGATCAATGTACATGTACACTGAGATCTCTCTGCTCATCTATGCTACCAAGAACCTTACCATTAGACTAGTACTCCTTCCAAAGTGAATTATCTCACACTTTTCCACACTAAACTCCATTTGCCACCTCTCAGCCTAACTCTACAGCTTATCTATGTACCTGTGTAACCTGTAACATCCTTCAGCACTGTCCACAACTCCACTCTAATTATGGAGAACCCAATAACGAATGCACTCTTCCTCTCTACCCCCCCTCCCAAGTAACAGGGACAGACTCTTTGCCAGAGACCTGTACCCTGTGGCTTACTGCTGGTAAGTTTTCTCCCTCCGCCCATCAATAGTACCCAAAACAGTATATTTGTTATTAAGGGGAATGGCCACAGGGGCTCCTTCCCCTTCAGTCCCCTGACTGTAACCCATTGGCCATTTTTCTTGTACCTGAGGTGTGACTATGTCTTGGTAACTCCCCACAAGATAACGTAGATTACTAAAGCTGCTCATTTTTCTTTTTACAAGAAGAATTCAAAAGTTTCATTCTTCAAAAAGTTTAGTTTGGCTGTTCCAATTTGCACCACAGCATGAGAGAAAATCATTGCTTCCTCCTGCCCTCTGTAGAGCCACACAAGTGCCCCAATCATGGTGAGCACCATCACAATACAGTGCAGGGTAATTAACACCTACCTTTACTTCAACAATCTTCAAGTGCACTGAAAAACAAATATTAATTATGACCTTTGTCGGGTGGGCCAAGAAGTGACAGATTCAGTTTCATTTCGATACATGTGAGGTGTTAGATTTTGATTCAGGCAAACCAGGGCAGGACTTATACACTTAATGGTGGGGCCTTGGCAAATGTTGCTGAGCAAAGATACTGAGGGGTGCAGCTGCATTTTTTCTTGAAAGTAGAGTTGTAGGTAGGCAGGGCAGTGTAGAAGGCATTTGGCATGCTTTTCTTCATGGTCATAACATTGAGTGTAGGAGTTGGGATGTCATCCGGTGGCTGTACAGGATATTAGTGATGCCACTTGAGATTGCGTACAACGTTCATCACCCTTCTCCAGGAAGGATGATGTTAAACTTTAGATGCTGTAGAAAAGATTTACAAGGATGTTATAGTGATATAGTCATACAGCATAGAAACAGATCCTTCAGCCCAACATGTCCATGATGTCCAACAAACACCAAATTGCATTCATCCTATTTATCTGCACTTGGCCCACAGCTGACTATGCCCTGGTTTCTTAAGGGCATATCCAGATGCTGCTTAAATTCTGAGAGAGTATTCCATCACACTCTCAGCGAGCACAATCCAAACTTTACCCACCATCAACATCAAACTATTTTTCTCAGATATTCTCTAAACTGCTTTCCCCACAACTTCAACTTTTGCCCTCTGGTCTCAGACACGTCTGCCAAGGAGAGAAGGATTCTCACAATCTACTCCACCTGCATCATTCACAATTTAGAATATCTCAGTCAGATCCTCCCTCAACCTCCTCTGCTCCAAGGAAAGCAAACCCAGCTCAAACGGTCTCCCCTTTTAATGGAGACTTTCCAACCCACTGCATCCTCTCCAGCCAATCCCATCCTTCTAATTGTGTGGCAATCAGAACTGCACACAGTATTTGATCTGTTTTATAAAGTTGGAATAAGACTTCCTTGCTCTTATATTCCACAGCTCCAGAAAACATTCTGTATGCCGCCTTCAGCTGCCTGTCTGCCTATGCTGACACCTTCTGGGATCTATAGACTTGTACATCAAGGTCCCTTTGTTCCTCAGTACACCCTCGGGACCAATCCTTCATTGTGTAATTCTTTCCCTTATTAGAACTCCCAAAATGCATTACCTCATATTTATCAGGATTTAAATTCTATCTGCCATTGCTCTGCCCAATGTCCTCATACTGTAGCCTGAGACCATCCCCCTCACTGTCAATAATGCCACCAATTTTCATGTCATAAAACAAAGAACAATACAACACAGAAACAGGTCCTTTGTACACCAAGATTGTACTGAAATATTTAATACTTCCACACGAAAAATTAATTTGCAGGCTTACTGATTATATTTTCTATATTCACATCCAATTGTTAATATGTACTTAACAAGCAGCAAGGGTCCCAGCACTGATCCCTGTGGTTCACTGCTGGTCACAGGCTTCCAGTCACAAATGCATAATAGTTTTCACCCTGTCTGCAAGCTAATTTCAGCTCCAGTGCACTTAAGACTCCAAGACCCAAGCTTGGACCAGTCTTTTATATGGGACTTTGGCCTTGTCAAACGCTATTGGGGTGGCCTGTATCTGGCCAGAAGTGAGTGGCTCATGTCTGTTAACACAAACTGGCTGAGAAGTGGAAAGTAAAATTAAGCAGCAGACTGTGAAACAGAATGGCAGGCAGAAACTAAGGCATACAGCCGACTCACTCAGGCAGAATGATACCATTGAACAAGTCACTCCAAGGACCCAGCCAGTTCCCATTCAAAACAGTTCTGACAAGCAGACCAAAGGTCTGATAAATGAGTAATTCCAGCCACATTAAATGAAAGGGTAATTGTCCCAGTTAATGAACAATCACCAGGTGCCAGTAACAGCCCATTAATGCCCTAAAACAGCCGAGGGTGCAACAGCTTAAGTTATCTTATAGTACTCAGTTTCTTGAATTAAGGAAAAGGTTCTCGTAAAGAGTCTTACCATCATCACCATAGTTTTCAGCATAAAAAAAGGTGCATAATACCAAAGCATAAAGAGGAAAAGAAGCATTTAAACCTGGAAGTGAAGGTTAGCTAGCTTGAAGTAATGCTTTCTCTTATGCCAGTACAAAATAGATTGCTCACAGCCTATTAATCAGAGTGCTAACAATTGGGGCAAATAAATTTACACTTTGTAGCTAACTTTGTATAACAAAAATTAAAATTACAAGTCGATGGCAAGTAAGTCAAAACAAACTGTCCTTTGATTTTTCTTCATATGTTTCCCACTGCCCTAATTATATCAGAGGAGCAATTGAACTTGATAAAATGGAATACAATGAATAACAACATTCAAGCTGTCCTGAGAGACAAGCTAGCCTGAGAGAAACCCAAAGGCGTATCGCAAATAACATTGGAATGTGAATGAATAGAAAGATCGCAAGACCTTGAGATTAGTTTCCATGAAACTGAGAGGTCAGGGATCCTGGGATTTTCCAAAGAAATGCCCACCATTGATTAGGTGTCTCATTGAATAGGGTATGCAAGGTAAGATCATTGTAATCAAGTTTATGATTATAAATTTTCTGATAACAAAACAATATTGCTTTTTATTGTAAAATCAGAGAGTGTCCTGGACCTCTGTTCTGAGGCCAGTCTTAGAGGACAATCCTTTGGCCCTCTGCCTGCGCTAACCAGGTTCTGGTTGAATAAACACCGACCACTTGCTTGAATCCTGCCTGCCTGCCGAGTCTTTCATCCCCAGTCGGAGGTTATGCTCTGACAAAGGCCTTACAGAAGTCCGTGTAAACCACATCAACTGCACTACTCTCATCAGTATGTTTCATTGCCAGGATTGGAGGATTTGAGTTATAGAGTCATAGAGATGAACAGCATGGAAACAGACCCTTTGTTCCAACCAGTCCATGCTGACAAGATATCCCAACCCAATCTCTTCCCACCTGCCAGCACCCGGCCCATATCCCTCCAAACCCTTCCTATTCATAAACCCATCCTGATGCCTCTTAAATGTTGCAATTGTACCAGCCTCCACCAATTCCTCTGGCAGCTCATTCCATACCCGTCCCACCCTCTGTGTGAAAATTTAGATTAGATTACATTACAGTATGGAAACAGGCCCTTCTGCCCAACAAGTCCACACCGACCCGCCGAAGCGCAACCCACCCATACCCCTACATTTACCCCATACCTAACACTATGGGCCATTTAGCATGGCCAATTCACCTGACCTGCACATCTTTGGACTGTGGGAGGAAACCGGAGCACCCGGAGGAAACCCACGCAGACACTGGGAGAACGTGCAAACTCCACACAGTCAGTCGCCTGAGCTGGGAATTGAACCCGAGTCTCTGGCGCTGTGAGGCAACAGTGCTAGCCACTGTGCCGCCCACCTAAGGTCGCCCCTTAGGTCTCTCATATCTTTCCCCTCTCACCCTAAAACTATGCCCTCTAATTCTGGACTTCCCAACCCCAGGGAAAAGACTTTGCCTATTTACCCTATCCATGCCCCTCATAATTTTGTAAACCCCTGTAAGGTCACCCCTCAGCCTCCGACAGTCCAGGGAAAACAGCCACAGCCTGTTCAGCCTCTCCCTATAGCTCAAATCCTCCAAACCTGGAAACATCCTTGTAAATCTTTTCTGAACCCTTTCAAGTTTCACAACATCAGAATGCAGAGACGAGAATTGCACGCAGTATTCCAACAGTGGTCTAACCAACGTCCTGTACAGCCACAACATGACCTCCCAACTCCTGTACTCAGTACTCTGACCAATAAAAGAAAGCATACCAAACGCCTTCTTCACTATCCTATCTACCGCGAATCCACTTTCAAGGAGATATGAACCTGCATTCCAAGGTCTCTTTGTTCAACAACACTCCCTAGGACCTTACCATGAAGTGTATAAGTCCTGCCAAGATTTGCTTTCCCAAAATGCAGCACCTTACATTTATCTGATTTAAATTCCACCCGACACTTCTCAGTCCTTTGAGTTATAGGGAGAGGCTGAACAGGTTGTTGCTTTGTTGCCTGGACTGTCGGAGAATGAGGTGTGGCCTTTGTACTGATTGAAAAAATCATGAAGGGCATGATAGGGTGATAGTGAAGGTCTTTTTCTGAATGTGGGTGCATGCAAAAATAGGGGGCACAGTTTAAATTGTGGAAAAAAGATTTAAAAAGGACCTGAGGGGTTACTTTATCACAGAGGATGGTGCTTGCATGGAATGAGCTACCAGAGGAAGTGGAGGTGATGGGTACAACTACAGCATTTTATAGGCACCTGGATACGTGTAAGAATAGGAACAGTTTAGAGGGATATTTGCCAAATGGGACTAGCCATGATGTGGAGGTACCAGCGTTGAACTGGGGTGGACAAAGTTAAGAATTACACAACACCATTTTATCGTACAGGAGCTTTATTTGGAAGCACTAGCTTTCAGTGCATTGCTCCTTCATCATTCTGAAAGCTAGTGCTTCCACGTAAACCTGTCGTAGAATGACCTGGTGTTGAAATTTTTAACTTAAATGGGACTAGGTCAGATTAGGATCTCTGCTCAGCACGAACAACTTGGACCAAAGGATCTGTTTCTGTGCTGGAAAACTGTATGACACTGAAGGCCACACCTTGATATCATTACTCCCAGTTAGACTCTGCACTATCGGAGTTGACTCTGAAGAACAGCACAGAACCTTTCTGTGACAATGTGTTGTGGTTTCACTTGCCTGTGAATCTTACAGACACAAACAGTCAAAGAAAATAAGGTCTTTCCCATTCACTTCAGGAAACATGAACTGAAAACTCTCTCCTTTGCTAACTGGCTGTCCACTTCACAGCAAGCATTTAAACTGCTCAGTAACACAATGCAGGAAGATTGAAGCAGGATCAATCAAGTGTGGGCATCCTTCCTATATCCTGTTTCTTTCAAAAATGTTTTTTCTACATAAAATCAGTGCATGTACACAACAGCCTGCGTAGTCAAGTTTAAATTTTCATTTCCAAGTTTTTCACTAGACAGCATGGCTCTAATCTGTTCACAGTCTGTCACATCTGAGCAGAGTTTTAAAGGACAATAAGCCAAATCCATAGTCCCATTGAATAGCACAGACTGACAGGTAAATAGTAATTTCTAAGCACACAAACCTTACAAGTAAATGGAAGAAACAAGATGAGTTCTGCACTCGCAAAAGAACAAACAGTTGCAGACTGCACCAGTTATTGTGCTTATTCATGTCATGAAGGACTTGAAGGAAACTGATAATTTCTGGACAGAACAAAGAGTGAGATGGTGCCAATACACAGTGGGTACAAAATTACTTGCAACATACAGAAATACTGTCAGGTTAATAGGTCTATAGGTAAAAATAGAAAAGTCATGACCCCAAAGATGTCACAGGTGGGAGAACTAGCATTTCATTAAACAAGTTATCCAGGACAGGGTGACAGTGAGATATGTCAGTCCCAGTGTACAAGTCAACTTCCTATAGAATTAAAATACATGGTATCACCTTGGTCAAGAAGTAAATTCTACTTGTTTCTGAGAAAATACTGAACCTATTGGTTGTTCACAATGTATTCCGCTTAAGTAGGGAAAAAATAAAAATTCAGACTAATTATTCATTCAATTACCTCACCATGGTTTAAACTTGCTATCTGACTCACTGACTATATGTAATTCATGTATCAATTCTTTTTGTCCAAACTGGAGGAACTAAATAGCAGACCACGTGCCAGATTGAAACAAATATTGCAATTTAATTTGTTTCCAAAAGGAGAAAACAGAACACATCTCAGACAAAATGACTGAATAAATACTTTGTTTTCAAGTGGTCCAAAGGAAAATCAAACATGAAAAGGTACACATTTAAACAGATACACAGACATTATAGGACACTGAATGAAAAAACTTTCATATTCAAAGTACACATTCAGACCAGAAACTGACCAATCCAGAAAATAGCTTACAATCAAACCGGGCCATCGAATAAAAGTTGTGGAAATTATCCAAACTGCTTGAGAGTGTCAGAGACTGACAATGGTCTAAAAAGTCTCACTTTCATTTACAGTACATAGAATTTCTCCAGTGCAGATCGAGGTCATTTGGCCCATCTGCCTGCAACAACTCGTCAAAGCGTATCCCACCCGGATGTAGACCCCACCCTAATCCCCATATCCACATATTTACCATAGTTAACCCACCTAGTCTGAATATTACAGGGCAATTTACCATCACTAATCCAGCTAAGCTGTACATGTTTGGACTGTGGAAGGAAACTAGAGCACCCAGAGGAAACTGTTTTGAAGATGTGGGTGTACTGTACCTTTAAGAAAGTTATCAGCCAGTAGAACTACCAGACATCACCAAGTGTTCTGAAAACAAAAAGTAACATTTGGTCGAACGGAAGTAGCTGTTTGCCTGGAGACAAAAACATTTGAATCAACCAATCAGTTTAAATTAAATCCTGAAAATATCAATATCCAATCCAGTTCGAATTGAGTACATTGACAATCTTAAAAGCCAATGACACCGTCCGATGCTCTGGAGGTATAAAACCAGGGAAAATTGAACAGTTGGAAAGAGAATTGCCAAGCCACCAGCATGTAAAAAGACTGCCTGAAAAATAGCTCTCTTAAAGGTCCATTCATCATTAAGTAACCTGTGAAGCAGAATCCCCAAGAAGAACAAAAGACAGGAATACAGAAAAGAACCGAAAGCTGCCTGGTTTTGAGAAAAGAAGTTTTGTTTTGTAAATCTTAATCAGGAGTTTTATCAGACTAGTATTATAGAAGATAGGTTAGAAGAAGGAGTTGTAAATAGTTTTTAGTTAATCACTCTCTGCTATATTTGAAGAAATAAAGTTGTTAATCTTTTCTTTACCTCGTTCTTGGCTTATCATTTTTCCACAGATTACTGCATGGGATAAACCTTTTCTGTGTTGCTGGTTTTAAATTAGTTTACCCTGTGCCATAACAAAACCAATGCAGAGGTGGGGAGCATGTCTGAGTGCAGTTTGCACAAGGAGCCAAGGCTAGTACTGAAACTGGGTGCCTGGCAACATAGAGTCAGAGAGATGTACAGCACGGAAACAGACCCTTCGGTCCAACTCGTCCATGCCAACCAGATATCCCAACCCAATCTAGTCCCAGCTGCCAGCACCCGGCCCATATCCCTCCAAACCCTTCCTATTCATATACCCATCCAGATGCCTTTTAAATGTTGTAATTGTACCAACCTCCACCACTTCCTCTGGCAGCTGACGGCATACATTGTAAATATATGACTTACTTATAAATATATGGCTGGCTGCGAGTGTAAATATACTTGGCATTCGGAAGCCTTTGGGGATGCTCCGTTATGCACGCGCGCAAAACAAGGTCACGCGATGCTCGGTTTCATGCGCCGGAGGCATGCAGGGAGGTCACGTGATGCTCTGTTTCACGCGCTGGAGGCGTGGAAGGGCAAAACAGGGTCACGTGGTACTCCGTTTCGCGGGCAAAACAAGGTCACGTGGGGTCGGGCATCGTGGAACACAAGGAGGCGGAGAATGGAGTCAGATCAACAGCCAATCAGAAGACAATCCCACCTCAGTGATTGCCTGACGTTTTTTATTATATAAAAAGACTGGGTCAGGGACAGAAAGGTGTGGGATTTTCTGAACTGACACACTATATAGTTTGTCAGGGACAGAAAGGTCTAGACCCAGAGCTCTGCATGCTTTATCCACTTACTGCTAAAATAAACTAAAAGTGTGAGACCAAATATCTTCTGCTATTGCTTCATTTAAAGAACATGCAGGACTTGGCTCACACATAGAAGAAAATAAGTTGGTAGATTGAGCCAAAGTCCAACAATTTGGTGACCCCAACGTGATGAAGACGGAGAAGACAGAAAAATAGAAACAATGGACAACTGACGTCTGATGACAACAACAAGCGGCGCTGCATAAAAAAAAGTGAGCAGACACCTGTTTATATGGAAGTTCTGCAATTGGAAATACTAAATTGATTGTTGTCATTATACTGCAAGTGTCCCAGTAATAGTAAGTGGATAAAGTATTGACATAGTACGTACAGGTTTAAGGTCCCTTGGGGTTAGAGTCCCCATAAAAGCAACACGGTACATACGGGTTTAAAGTCCCTTGGGGTTAGAGTCCCCATAAAAGCAACAAGGTACGTATAGGTTTAAATTCCCTTGGGGTTAGAGTCCCCATAAAAGCAACAAAGTATGACACGTACAGGTTTAAAGTCCCTTGGGGTTAGAGTCCCCATAAAAGCAATAAAGTATGATACGTACAGGTTTAAAGTCCCTTGGGGTTAGAGTCCCCATAAAAGCAACAAAGTTTAATACGTACAGGTTTAAAGTCCCTTGGGGTTAGAGTCCCCATAAAAGCAACAAAGTTTAATACGTACAGGTTTAAAGTCCTGTGGGGTTAGAGTCCCCATAAAAGCAACAAGGTACATAAATGTGAGGAGGTTTAAAGTCCATTGAGCAGGATCTCATAAAAGCAACGCTCACAAATTGTGGTGTATGATTGTGTTGTATGTTTTAAAGCTTATATTGGGGAATGTACGGAGGGTGGCAGAAAAGCCAGTCGTGTCTTGAAGACAGGGACGGTGGTGTCTCAGCGAGAGAGAGTTGGCAGTGGAAACCTAACGGTGACACCAACGACACTGCTGATAAATCTCGCTGAAAGGGTCAGTTGCTCGGGTGTACTCCATACAAACTGACTGGCCATCGGATTTGTCTCTGATTGGGGTAGTTGCTCAGTTATATTATATCCAAACCAATTGACTGCTAGACGGGACGATTAAAACAAAAATACGTAAAATGGAAGGGGAATTTGATAAAGAGTGTGAGGAATACGGAGGATGTTCTTTCAACTTAATGTTGCCTGTAAAACAGCAGTGAGGTAAAGCTAGAAGTCAGTTAGTTACTGGGCTTGCAAAGGACAAACAAAAAACAATGATGGAGAAGTATGATAAGATTTGGGAAGAATTATAACAACAGGGCAAAGTCCCTAAAGATGAGGAGAGGGAGAAATTGTCACAGTTTTTAGGAAAAGCAGAAGAGCAAGCTAAATTAGAAGTTGAAGAGCACATGAAGGGAAAGAAAGGGTCAATATTAGTTAGAAGAAAGTGGCCAAAAGAAGGCGAGGAGAAAGAAGAGAGGAGGATTCGTTTGCACAACATGACGTTAGCCTGTATGGCGGTAGAAACATTACAACAGAGGGTAGGTGGTGCCTCTAAGACAAAACTGGCAAAGGAGACAGAAAAGGCAGGACCATCCGTGCTATTATATTCTAAATCGTCTGGGGTACAATCACCGCCCGCATATCCTGTATCACAAATGCCACTTATGTATGTTCAAGAAGGGGTGTTAGATGTGCAAGAAGTAGGAACAAGAGAGTATGAAGCAGTAAAAGAGAGACTGGCGGAAGCAGTAGAAGAAAGCATCAGAAAGGTAGAAAAACTAACACTAGAAGCTGAACGGAGAGTTAAAGAAGTGGAGGAGGCAAGCAGGGTGATAGTGACGCACAGCAGAAACAAGGGAGACATTCATTATTGGAAGAGCCAGATGCTCACTCGACACCGTATTGTGTTGAGAGCGGAAGGAGGGGAAGATTACATAGGTCAGCTCAGTTACTAGATGACGGGTTCTCAGACAGGAGAAGGAGAGATTTGAGGGACGAGCGAGATAGAGACAAATTGGATGGGGGAGGGGGGAGTCTGAAAATAGTACAGATATTGAGGACGAAGAATCCCTGACAGAGGATGACCCACACACTTACCCCGTCACTTTGAAAGGCTCACTCACAATGCATACCGAACATGGCCCTCCAATGAAGCCCCTACCTGAAGCAAGTTACAGCCTGCGTCACAGAGACACATTACGACAACCCGTACAGTATCAGCACCACCAAATGCCATTAATTTACAGAGGATCTTATTTGGGAGATGTTTATTAGTCCTCCACATTTACTGACATGAACTGCATCCTGGATAAAACGCCCCCACCCATGGAGGGAGGTGGGCCTTGGATGACTAAATTTTGCCAATATACACTAGGGTACAAGTTAGCTATGGGCGATTGGAGAGCATTGTTGGGCAAGCAATTGAATATGTGGGAAATACAGCAGATTCAAGCGTCTGTGGGGACCACCTTACTACCCGATTCGGAACCGTTTGTGCAGCATGCCACCTGTGTGGGAAGGGCAATGAGGGATTGATTTCCGATTCCACCGGGAGCAATGCACTCGCTCACCTTCACAATGAAGGAGGGTGAGGATATGCCTGCCTTTTTGGCTAGGTGTAAGGGCACGTCGACAGATACTGCGGGGAGCCATCCAGGGTCGGGTCACCTACAGACCACATTATTTAGGAATGCCGTTATGGCAGGGATGCCTAAGGAGGTAAAAGAGGCAATGGAGAGTAATCCTGATATCCCAGGTTGTTCTACAGAACAGTGGGAGATACACTTGAAGCACTACATGAAGCGTTACAGGACAAAACAGGATGAAGATAAACAGAGTAACGAGTCAGCTCAAGTGCAGTTGCTGAAGTTACAGCTCGATGAGGCTAGAAGGGAGGACAGGAATTGATCCGAGGACAGTATGTCCACTCAAGTCAGCCTCTTTTTCAATAGGCTGCTCAGCCTTACCAAGCCACAAATGCAGCTGCAGCCCCGGTGCAAGGAGAGTACCCCCAGACTATGCCGGATGGGCAGGGGTACGAATATTGACGGGGCCCGAGAATCCAGGGGCATGTGGCGTTGGCAGACCCCTATATGCAAATGAGGATAATGGACAAGAATCTGTCTTTTTTGGTTGACATGGGTTGAACTGACTGCAGAACAGTTGGAATGGTATGAGATGCCTGAAGAAGCTATACCTCATCTCACATTGACCGTGCATGCTAACTATCAGGCCAAGGATCTGGGACCTATGTCCAAACGTATGATGGCGCTACATGATTGGGTTTGGACTCAGCTTCCCGGTTTACAATATTCACCATCAGAGGAAGCCTACAGCATTATGTATCGGACAACTGACAAGGTACTGCTGGAACATAGGCAGACTGAAAGGTTTTGTGGCAGGGAGAAAACAGACCATCCACAGGCTGCAGCGATGCTTGACACTCTACCAGACATCTTGCGGTCAGCAGGTTCAACGGACGTTGGTCACTGCAAACACGTCACACCGATCACATTCGATTTAATTGACCACACTCCAATTTGGCAGAGAGAATATTCACACAAACCAGAGGCTGAATCCGGTGCTGACACAATTGAAGGATTGTTAGCAGCAGGGGTGCTAGAACCCTCCCAGTCAGCCTGGAACACTCCTATTTTACCTGTAGAGAAGCAGAATACCGGTAAATATCGGATGGCGCATGATCTTAGACGGATTAATAACGTTGTTTCTACTCCAACAGTTCCAGTTCCAAACCCCTACACTGCAATGTCTGTCCTGACCCCTGACCATAAGTGGTTCTCGTGCATTGATTTGGCCAAGGCGTTCTTCTGTTTGCCCTTAGCTGATCATTTGAGGGACATTTTTTCGTTCACCTATAAAGGCCAGCAACTATGTTATACAAGGGTCCCTCAAGGGTTCATTTTGTCGCCGGGGGTGTTTAATCAGGTACTGAAACAGCAGCTGAAGGACCTGACACTCCAAAAGGGGGTGATATTGATCCAGTATGTGGATGACATTCTTTTGGCGGCACCCGACCATGTTTCTTGTCTGGCAGCCACAAAGACGTTGCTGCTTCGTATGTATAAAGTCGGTTTCAAAGTCTCACGGGCTAAATTATAATGCTGCAGACAAACGGTGTATTTTTTGGGTAGAGTGATTTCCATTAAGGGGACAGATGTCTCTACATCCCATAGATCCTCCATTCTGCATCATACCGAACCAGTCACTGTCAGAGACATGCTCTCATTTCTTGGGTTGGCAGGATACAGCAGACGATTTGTTGCATCATATGGGGAGCTCACTTTCCCTCTCAGAGCCATGGTCAATGAGCAAGGCATGAGAAATTTGTCGGCCCATTTGCAGTGGACCACGGAGACAGACGAAAGTTTCATATCTCTTAAACAGGCCCTAACGCGGGCTGCTGATTTAGCGGTCCCGGATTACAAAGAGTCATTTTTTCTCGATATTTCTGAAACATTACACACAGTAAATGGTGTTCTTTTTCAGAAAAAAGGGGGAGGCAGGCAGGTGCTGATGTATGTAAGTGTTATCCTTGACCCAATAGAGGACAAACACCCTCCATGTACAAGAGGAGGGGTAGCAAAAATTCTCCAAAAGGTAGCACATATAGTCATGGGTCATTCACTAACAGTACTGACGACAAATAGTATAGTGGCCTATGTGAACTCAACAGCCTTTACAATGACGTCACTGCGGCAAACCAGGTTAGAGAAAATCCTGAATGCACCACATATAGGAATTAACATGGCTGACAACATGGGAGACGGAGAGCCACACATGTGTGAGGAAAGGATACAGAGAGATGTCAAAGTTAGGGCAGACTTACAGGCAATTACGCCAGTAGACCCAGAAGAAGTGCTGTTCACAGATGGTTGCTGTTACAGACATCCAACTGAAGATCTTAAAGTGAGGGATTTGAGGAAGTGTTGACAGGAAAAGTGACAGGCAAAGAATCAGCCCAGTTGGCTGAACTACAGGCAATGATTGCTGCGTTAGAATGGTCAGAGGGAAAAAGAGTAAATATCTACACCGACTCTGCATATGTGGCAGGGGCTATACAGGTAGAACTCAGTCAATGGATTAGAGCAGGATTCTTAGCAGCAGCAAAAACCCCAATTAAACATGAAAAAGATATGAAAAGATTAGCGGAGGCCCTAATGAAACCTGCGGAAGTGGCGGTGGTCAAGTGTCGAGGACATGATAAAGCAGATACAGTAGTAGCGAAGAGCAATCAAGAAGCCGACTCAGCAGCAAAGAAAGCAGCAGGGTATACAGCACAGTATATAATGGTGCAAACAGAGAGAACAGTGTATGACCTGCTGCCTGCCTGTGATGCAAATGTGTTAATCAAAGAGCAGCAGAAAGCCTCTCCTCATGAACTGACAGTTTGGAGAGAGAGAGGGGCCACAGATTTAGAAGGGATTTGGAGGTCACTGTACGGTAGACCAGTCCTACCCCCAGGTTTGATAGCTTCCATGCTCCAGGAAGGTCATGGGTTGATACATTGTGGAAAAACACAGATGCAGAGGTGTCTGACACATTGGCGGCATCCGTTCCTGCCAGCAATGATTGAAAATTACATCAGAGAATGTACAACGTGTACAGAATACAATGTGAGAACAACAGTGAAACCACACGAGGGAAAATTCCCTCTCCCAAGAATGCCAGGTCAGGAAATAGTGATTGAGTACACTGACATGATAGAGAGAGTAAACGGATACCGGTACCTTTTGGTTGCAGTGGATGCATACACTGGTTGGCCAGAAGCGATACCTGCGAAAAAGGAAGACGCAAAAACAGTGATCAAATTTTGGATAAACCAATACATTCCAATGCATGGGTTTCCCAAAGAGAGTCAGGTCAGATAATGGCACACATTTCAAGAACAAAGACCTGTAAGAAGTTGAAGAAGCTTTAGGACTGAAACATGCGTTTGGAACAGTGTACCATCCTCAGTCACAAGGAAAAGTGGAAAGAATAAATCAGTCCATAAAAGGAAAAATAGGAAAAGTGTGTGCCCAAACAAAGTTAAGTTGGGTGGAGGCCCTACCCTTTGCTTTACTGTCCATTAGAAGTTCAGTAAACTCCATCATAGGGTTTACCCCGTACGAGCTAACAACAGGGCAGCAGTTCCCTGGACCAGGAGCTGGAATACAGATGTTAGAGGGAGGAAGAGCCTCTCTGAGGTACAAACCTTACTATGATCAACTAACAGCTTTGGTGTCAGCTTTCTCCAAACAGGTTGGATTGGAAAAGGGGGACCGACAGGTGCCACCTACCACGGACTGGGTCCTGCTGAAGGTGATCATACGGAAGTGGTCGGAGCCAAGGTGGACAGGACCTAACAGGGTGGTGGAGGGGACACCCCATGCGGTCAGACTGCAGGGGGTAATCATCACAGCAATTGAAGGGAAGGCTCCCCCGCCCTACCAGATGGAGATGGAAACCATGGCTCCGGCAAGAAGGGAAAACTATGTATCGGAGAGCGAATGTGATGTATAAAACTGGTTTGTTAGTCTCATTTTCATGAGACCAAAAGGGGGACTTGTAAATATATGACTTACTTATAAATATATGGCTGGCTGCGAGTGTAAATATACTCAGCATTCGAAAGCCTTTGGGGATGCTCCGTTATGCGCGCGCGCAAAACAAGGTCACATGATGCTCTGTTTCACGCGCCGGAGGCATGCAGGGAGGTCACGTGATGCTCTGTTTCACGCGCCGGAGGCGTGCAAGGAGGTCACGTGGTCCTCCGTTTCATGGGAAAAACAGGGTCAAGAGGTCCTCCGTTTCGTGGGCAAAACAGGGTCACGTGGTACTCCGTTTCGCGGGCAAAACAAGGTCACATGGGGTCGGACATCCGGGAACGCAAGGAGGCGGAGAATGGAGTCAGATCAACAGCCAATCAGAAGACAATCCCACCTCAGTGATTGCATGACGTTTTTTATTATATAAAAAGACTGGGTCAGGGACAGAAAGGTGTGGGATTTTCTGAACTGACACACTATATAGTTTGACATGGACAGAAAGGTCTAGACCCAGAGCTCCGTATGCTTTATCTACTTACTGCTAAAATAAACTAAAAGTGTGAGACCGAATATCTTCTGCTATTGCTTCATTTAAAGAACATGCAGGACTTGGCTCACACATAGAAGAAAGTAAGTTGGTAGATTGAGCAAAAGTCCGACAACATGCATCACCCTCTGCGTAAAATGGTTGCCCTTAGGTCTCTTTCATATCTTTCCCCTCTCATCCTAAACCTATGCCCTCTAGTCCTAGACTCCCCCATCCAGGGAAAAGATCTTGTCTATTAACCCTATCCATGCCCCTCATGATTTTATAAACCTCTCAATTAATGACCCAACCCAAAGCTTGTTTTTGAATGGATCTGTTTTCTTTCCTAATGCACCTGTTGCCGTTTTAGAGCCCACCATATGCCCCACCTACTGTGTGTGGAAGGACATCTGGCTATTCTAATGATGTTGTGACTGGCAGATTTGGTGCATGGTCTAGCAGTGGCAGATTTGGTGCATGGTCTAGCAGTCTGTTCAGCTTCACTACAATCAACTCTTAGAGTATTTAGAGCCTTTACTAAAATCTGTCTTGGAATGAATTAGATAAGATAGCTTGGCATTAGTGATCAGCTCCATCACAGCAAACAGTGTGCCACCATGCTACTCGGACATGGATGGCAATAGATAAAATCTTATTCATGTTGAGCAACAGATTTGAAGTAAAAAGAGCTCCTGCAGTTTCTGGTAAGTGTCATGTTAAACAGAACCAAATATTATAAGTACACTCACTTATTCACAGAGCACACACTGAAAGGTACAGATACTTTCAAATGCACTCATCCATTCATGTAGTTGGAACTCTCTGGTATAGATCGAAAACTGCACTCAAACATTCATATTGGAGAAACTGACAGGTGTAGATTTAAAACAATGTTCTCATATTCCTTAAAAAAACCGACAGGTACATTTTTGATAAGACATATTCTCAGAACAAAGTCTGTGAGAAGATTTGTAGCTCGGGTGCTCGTTGTGGTTCTGTTCGCCGAGCTGGGAATTTGTGTCGCAGACGTTTCGTCCCCTGTCTAGGGGACAACAGAATGAGGACATGCCACAACCCAAAGGACTAGCCACACTACCATACATCAAGAGCATTTCCGAACTGACAGCCAGACTACTGCGACCACTAGAACTCATAACAGCACACAAACCAACAGCCACTCTCAGACAACAACTCACCAGAACGAAGGACCCAATACTCAGCATGAGCAAAACCAATGTAGTGTACAAAATCCCATGCAAGGACTGCACAAAACACTACATAGGACAAACAGGAAGACAGCTAATGATCCGCATCCATGAACACCAACTAGCCACAAAATGACACGACCAGCTATCCTCAGTAGCCACACATGCAGATGACAAGCAACATGAGTTCGACTGGGACAACACTATTATTATAGGACAAGCCAAACAGAAAACAGCCAGGGAATTCCTAGAGGCATGGCACTCATCCACAGATTCAATCAATAAGCACATCGACCTGGACCCAATATACCGACCACTGCAGCGGACAGCTGGAACTGACAACCGGAAACGGCAGAGACAAACCACGATAAATGCCGGAGGAAACATCACAGAAGCACTTCACAGGAAGCTCCCAAGCACTGACGATGTCACCTAAACAGGGGACGAAACGTCTGCAACACAAATTCCCAGCTCGGCTAACAGAACCACAACAACATATTCTCAGAGCTGAGTACACACAGGCAAATAAAAATGTCAGTCTTCTCATTTTTCTTATTGTCTCCTGCTTTGAGACATTTTTTTAAGATTAGATTAGATTACTTACAGTGTGGAAACAGGCCCTTTGGCCCAACAAGTCCACACTGACACGCCAAAGCGCAACGCACCCACACCCATTCCCCTACATTTACCCCTTCACCTAACATTATGGGCAATTTAGCATGGCCAATTCACCTAACCTGCACTGGACTGTGGGAGGAATCTGGAGCACCCAGAGGAAACCCAAGCAGACACAGGGAGAATGTGCAAACTCCACACAGTCAGTGGAGTTTGCACAAACTCCACACAGACAGTTGTCCGAGGTGGGAATTGAACCCGGGTCTCTGGCGCTGTGAGACAGCAGTGCTAACCACTGTGCCACCGGACACAATTCTGAAAGAAATTAATAACGAGTGTATACCCTGCAATTGCATGACAGAAATGAGAGGCATCACTCACCTTTCACTTTATTTCTAACTTACTTTGTGTGCTCACAGATCACATACTGACAGATTCAATTACAAGTCACCATAACATAACAGGGATGGAGTTAAAAAAACATTCATTTCATCTGAAAGCTAGAAATGTTGAGGTTTTTGCTCTCTCACATGCCAGTGATTGACAAACTGAGTAAAAACAAGATTAGAAACAACAAACTGGCAGTTACAGAATGAAATACGGAGTCAGTTACAAAGCACTAAATTGTTAGGATACAATGCAACTATCCATTGGTGAGAAACTGACATTAACAGTGTAACATCACTCGTAACATTGTTCTTGCCAATTTCTGCAATGTACAAGATATTTCCCCTTACCAAACGCTGCAGTTATAAATATAAACTTACTTTCAATTCGCAGAAGCTGATATTCAAAGAATATGGGTGTGGAGGGGACGGAGTCCTACCTGAGACTGTCCAAAGTGGTGTGTGGTCACACTCAAAATTGTAGATACTAAATGAGATACATTCTTGTGTTAATGACTGACACCTACAGAGTAAAAACAACAGGTTACACTTTAGAAGGTTTGAGTTACAGTCCAGTAACATACTGACATGTAAAGACTGTGAAATAGAGCAAACAAAAATGCTTTACATCCCAGAAATGGATAGGCACAGATTGGAGGAACATTTCCAAGTGGCATGCAAATAGTGTAATGTTTTATCGCTCACATCAGTGTTTGGTGGATACAGAATAAAACCTGTCTTGAAGTAACACTAATTGACTATTACACAGAGGACCAGAGCCTCAGATGTTGAGTTAATGGCAAATATATAAATAAAGACTGGACAGATACAAAATTAAAGTGCCACACATATAGCATGCTAACAGTTGCTGGTTAACAGGCATTTGTATGAGACAGAGAAATGCCCTAAATCTCTTCGTGAAACTGCAATACTCCGAAATAAAAAGTGCAGCAACATGGTTCTGGTACACTGTAGGTACTTGCAAAGCACACATTTACAGAACGGTCTCTGGGCCCACAGTTAACAATCAATTTCTCAGAAATATATCTATCCCACGGTCAAGACAGACATTTTCAATCCGAGGCACAAAAAAAACCGCTTTAAATGGGGACTTTTTTCATCTCTCTCCAACTCCGTGCAGTTGAGAACTAGTTCCGTCAACCCAAACCTAGAAAACACTCACATTCTTAGAATGCCTAGTGTAGAATTAGGCACTTCGGCCCAACAAGTCCACACCGATCCTCCGAAGAGTAATCCACCCAGACCCATTCCCCATTATTCTGCATTTACCCCTGATTAATGCACCTAACCTACACATCCCGGGGCAGTTAGCATAGCCAATTCACCTTCCTGCATGTCTTTGAATTGTGAGAGGGAAACTGAGCACCCGAAAGAAACCCACTCAGACACGGGGAGAATGTGCAAAATCCACACAGACAGCCGCCTGAAACTGGAATCGAAGCAGGGTCCCTGGCATAGTGAGGCAGCAGTGCTAACCACTGAGAAAAGTGGCAAGCTCATTTAATTCCAGCCCAGAGAGAGGACCAGAAACAGACATGTGGAGCTAGAAACACACCCTTCTATTCCCATATCTTCACAACAACGAGCAAAAGGAAAGCGAACCAATTCCACAGTCACTTTCTGTGTCACAGGCATAAAACAAATCTTCCTCAGTCAGGCTGATGGGAACAGAATCACCATCCACTTCATATTTCGTTGCAGATTCTGACAGCTCCACATTGGGTCCCACTCTAACCAATCACAGAAGGTGAGTGTTTGGGAATGACTCCGTGTTAACTACCCAATCAGGAACCAGACTTTCCTCCATCCCTTATTAACATTGATGACGCTGTCAGTCTATAAAAAGGGAGCTCCGAGCCAACTTTCTCTTATTCTGTGTCTGAAAGAGAGCGGCATCATGGCTGATGAGAAGAAAGCACAGCAAACCTCCAAGAAGGGCGCGAAGAAAATCATCAAGAAGACGTCAGCGAAGGGCGGCAAGAAGAGGAAAAGGACCAGGAAAGAAAGTTACTCCATCTACATCTACAAAGTGATGAAGCAGGTCCACCCCGACACCGGCATCTCCTCCAAGGCCATGAGCATCATGAATTCGTTCGTCAACGACATTTTCGAGCGCATCGCGGGGGAGGCTTCCCGCCTGGCCCATTACAACAAGCGCAGCACCATCAGCTCCCGGGAGATCCAGACCGCCGTGCGGCTGCTACTGCCCGGGGAGCTGGCCAAGCACGCCGTGTCGGAGGGCACAAAGGCGGTGACCAAGTACACCAGCTCCAAGTGAGGGACCGCATTGTACTGAAACACACATCCACAACCCAAAGGCTCTATTAAGAGCCACCCACAAACTTCCTGAGACAGCAGAACCATTTCTTTAAACATTTTGTTTTAGTTTAAATGTGATTTTATTTTAACTTTTAGCTTTTATCATTGCTTTGCAATTTGAGATACGGGAATGAAGGGGAAGGGAAGGGGGGGGGGGGGGTGAGGTAAGAAACAGCCTCAAACATCACATACAGCCTCTTCCCTTGTCAGTAGAGAGACAGCAGATTAAGCACCAGAGTCATTTTTAAGATTGATTAGTTCTGGTCTGCATGTGATTCTTGAGCAGGTATTTTTAGTCACATACTATATTTGATTTTATAAGTGAGTTGCAAATTGACGAGGTGGGGAGAGTGATTTCATAAACAGTTCAAATTGCTGAAAGCCCTGTTGGAAGTGCCCACAGCTTTCAGTCCCACTGATGTATTTTCATCTTTGGTGCTACATTGCCAATGCGCAGATTTAATCCGACTTTTCAGAATGTAAACAGCAATACACTTTCTGCTGTCGGTGAGAGGCTTTCAAAGTGAACCGAGAGAACACCAAAACAGCTGCCGGACTGAAATGTGGCGATTATTGCTGATTCTGTTCGAGACCGATAAGGGAGGACAACTTTAAAATGTCGTCGTAAACGGTGTTCGCCATCGATACTGAGCCGGAAGAATGTGTGCTGCTTTATTAGCATGCCGGCGTGTGACTTAAATATGAAGTGAGAAGACAGGTTGCAGACGGCAGTGTTTGGCCCGTTTTGTTTCAGCCTCTTTTCAAGGTTTAAAAAATAACCCACCCAAGATCAGAAATGGACAGATACAGGTGAGCAAATGAGGGAGAGGAAGACTGTGAAGTACACATTTGTAAACTAAAAGTAAATTAACATGAGTATTATTATTTTTTTAAACAGTCAGTTTTTTGCCCTTCATTTTTTAGTGTAAAACACACTTTGTTTGGAAATTGGCGGGCTTTTCAAGTTGTAAAAAAGCGGTTGATGATTTGGCGCTGGTACTTTCCGCCTTCCTCCCCGTGCCCTCTCCGGATTGGGGAATGAGGCAGATATCTGATTGGGAATTGAAACAACGTTAGGCGGGGCTGGACAATGGGACCAATCAGAAATGGCTGCCTCAATGCTGTATTATTGTCATGATTCTCTAGTTATCAATCAGACTCTGCCATCTCTGCTGTGTAAATATGTAAATATATTTACCATATACTGAAAGTTACAGTTTGATAACTACACCCACACATTCACCAAGCCGGAACTGACAGGTATAAACTCTCATATCCACATGGACACTTGCAATAGGTGCGGTCGGAAAAGACCACTGTGTCACTTTTGCCTGCCGAAGCACAGGGGTCTGACGCAGTAGGGGGGCTCTGCTGACCCCCAGCTAAATATGTAGATAGTAATCGTACAGACCTGTATATATGAATGATTATTTTGTCTCTGTATGCCAAGAAATTGAATGTTTACGTATATATGGCAAGACCAATTGTACAGATCATAAAATATTTTATGAATAAAGTATATTTTTGAAATAAAAATATCAGGTGGCCCCATTCATGGAGCTGTTTGGGTATTGTTTAGTTTCTGAATCTCTCTCAACTGGTGTTAGAATTTTAAGAAAAAAAATGGACAAGGAGCAGCTCAGAGCAGGAATGGAATCAGATCTGTGGTTCTGTTTAAATTGCTGGTGTTGAACAAAAAATCCTAATTATTAACTGAATGTTATATTGATGCCAGTCACAACTGATGTTGATTTACATGAGGTATGTCTTCTATCTTCCTCCAGGCAAGTACTCAAAGGACCGATACAATGTAATATTCTCTCAGTGCAGAGCCAAGTGTGACCAGCTGCTTCGAACAAACAACAGGTGTGTTACCACTCACAGCGAAGAACATCCTTTCCATGATCAGAGTGAATTGAGTCAGGTTCACATTGAACTCCATTTCCAGAGAGATATGTTCAAACCAAGAACTAACCACTACCAAGGAAATAGAAGTTTATATTTTTTAATCTATATTCTCAATGCATGCAACCATTTCCAATCAACTTGAATGAATTCTCAGCTGAAATATACACTGCATTAAATCTGAACATCGAATGGTACAGCACAGGAAAGGGTCCTTCAGCCCACGATGTTGTGGCGAACATGACACCGAATG
This sequence comes from Chiloscyllium plagiosum, assembly GCF_037043375.1. Lineage (NCBI taxonomy): Eukaryota > Metazoa > Chordata > Chondrichthyes > Orectolobiformes > Hemiscylliidae > Chiloscyllium > Chiloscyllium plagiosum. The sequence continues at coordinate 11,734,022 of NW_028270187.1, forward strand.
AAATTAATCCCTTCTGCCTGCCCTTGGTCCATATCCCTCTATTTCTTGAATATTAATTTGCTTATTTTAAAGTTCCTTCAATACCTGTATCGTATCTGCCTCCATTGCCACCCCTAGCAGTGCATTCTACTCCTACTACTCTCTACTTTAAATAAAAACTTCACCTTAGGTCTCCTTTGAACTTTCCCTCTCTCACCTTATATGTATGCCTCTTAGTTTTAGACATTTCAAGTCTTCGAAAAAGATTCTGACCATCAACCGTAACCATGCATCTCAATTTGAGAGACCTCTGGATATAGGTTTGTTTGCTGAACTGGAAGGTTTGTTTTAGACGTTTTCTACCATTCTAGGTTACATCATCAATGAGCCTCCGGCTGAAGCACTGATGGTATGGCCTGCTTTCTATTTATGTGTTTAGGTTTCCGTGGGTTGTGAGTGTGAGTACATATGCAAATGTGTGTGTTTGTGTGTAAGAGTGTGATGGTGTATCAGCCTGTGAGAGGGTGTGGGCACGGGTGTGTGTGTGAGAGAGAGTGTATAGTGTGACAGGAACCCAACGTCCCGACTGAGGCTGTCCTCGTGGGTTCTGAACTTTAGAAAATATAATTTTCACGTTACAATAGAGGTGAACAAATAGACAATGCTGTTAGTTTGAACAACCATAATAAGTAGATAGTGAGTACAGATATTGAAGGAAACATTTCCGCTATCAGTAACAAAGAAGGACAGAATTAATCTTCTGTCACAAAACTAAGCATGACCTAACCAAAGTCTTATAAAGCTGCAATATGACATCCTGACTCTTGTACTCAATTCCCTGACCAATAAGGCAAGCATGCCACATGCTGCCTTTCAGATACCACCCTGAATACTTGCATGGCCCCTTTCAGGGAGCAATGGACTTGAACCCCAAGATCCTTTTGTATGTCAATGATGAGTGTCCAGCCATTTACTGTCTACCTTTCCTTAACATGTGATCTCCCAAAGTCCACCCTTTGAAACCATGCCGGATTAAACTCAATCTATCATTTTTCCGCCCATATCTGCAAGTGATCTATATCTTGGGTATCCTTTGACAAGCTTATACATCACCCACAAATCCACTAATGTTTATATTGTCTGCATTTATTCACGATAGCTTTAATGTTAAAATCAAGGGGAACAAATAGCTGACGCAATTACTTTGAACAGCCATGTGTAAAGTGGATCAAGGACAAATTGTTCTCGAAGGAAACATTTCAACTATCAGTAACCGAGAACGACAAGTAATCTTTTGTCACGTATATAGACACAGCAATCAAACAATATAAATTCCAAGTCCACATTCTACGTCAAAGCCTGACATAGAAGTACGTAACCAAATGTTTCCCCTCTCTGCCCCCACCCCTAACACACAGTGTCTCTCTCTCTGACTTATGATGACTTTCAAAAACATCCACCATCCTGACACACATTACAATGTCTAACAGCTATACTGTTCTATTGACATTGCAAAATGTTACATTCAAAATGATTTCTACCCACAAATCCCTGGTCAGAGAGGCCTACAGCACAGAATCAGGCCCTAGAAAACTTTTGAGTCTGCATGATCAGAAACAACCAGCTAACAATTTTCATCCTGAGCATGCAGCATCCAATTGCATAAATGTATCATGGTAGCAGAGGAGCTGCCATCCCCATCTTTATCACATCATTATTCTCCACTTCTTCATATTGCAGTAGAAGACTTTGTTTTGTCTGGTTCAGTCCAAGCAGAAACTTTTTGTTTTTAGATAATTATGTATTCTTTCAAAATTGGTTGCAATTTTCGACAAAGAGCTCTGCACTCCTCTTCCCCCTCCCTGGAACGTATCTCAGAAAAAGCATGACATCTATCTGCAATTTACAAAATGTATCAGTGGAATCTAATAACCACCCTTCAAAGCAGTGGAGAAAGGGAAAAGAAAAGGCAAAAATTAGTAGGTTTGTAGAACTACTCATTTTATTTTCAAGCAGAGTTGAACAGTGTTGATTGTTCAATAAATTGAATTTGGCAGTTTACATATTGTGCACTGCATACCAAAAAAAAAAACTCCTTTTCTTTTCCTCCTTCCTACTATGGAGTAACCCAAAGAGTTGGGCCGAAGGGCCTGTTTCCACACTGTAAGTAATCTAATCTAATCTAATCTACTGTTAATGGTGTGTCATCACACGACAGAGCAGGGTGATGTTCTGTCTCCATCAGAAAATAGAAGTGAATGAATCAATTGTCTTTTCTGTACAAGGAACATTATGGTCAGTCAGCTCCAATGCAATTGAATTGTTTGTCACCTTTTCACTTAGTTGCAAATGAATTCAGTTTACACTGATTGTTAGTTCAGCAGTGTTCAGAAAAGTACATCAATATGCACTGAAACAAAAACTAATGGCATTCTGAAGACGGACATTTTAATATCATTACTGCCCGTTAGATTCCACACTATACAAGATACAAAAGGTTTATTGTGTTTCCGACCTTGACTCTGAAGAACAGCACGGAATCCTCTCTGTTGCACTGTGTTACTTTTTCACTTGCACATGATTCCTACTGGCACAAACAATTAAAGAACTTTGGCTATTTTCCATTCACTGCAGGAGACGTGAACTGAGTTACAGAGTGGCAGCACAAGAGTAAACTCACTCTCACTCAGCCGCTGGATGCTGAAAGGTAAAGAATAAAATTTGACCTCAATTATTTCCAGATATGAATTGACTCAACATCATTTATCACAACTGAGGATATACAGTGCCCAGCAGCGCATGATAAAGGCTCATGTACAGGCAAGTGCACACACAATCTAACAATAATCTGAGACTGAAATGCAATACAATTAAGCTTCATTCAAAAGAGTTTATTCACAGAGTTTATGCTACACACAGACACAAACACACAACTGAACATAAATGAATGAGATCAAGTAAATCTCCAATGACCCTCTCTAGAGCTCGAGAATCCTCCCTTAAAAAGAGCGCCCAGAACTGAACACAAATGTGATCTTAAAATGATCTGTGATCGAGATTGTGGGAAATATCAAAACTAGCACTATAGTTATTAAAAGAAAGATGACAGCAGAACTGATGTCAAATTGTCAGTATCTATATAGATATTGACAATCAGTCGATAAAGTTCACATTCCCAACAATTACTGCAGAACTGATGCATAAGAGAATGTCCTAGTACAGGCACAATAGGCTGAATGGTCTGCTTCTGAGATGTACCATATCAGTGATTCAGATTTTGGTGAGAAAGGAGATGACATGCTGTTGTGTTGCATATGGTCTAAAAAATACCATACAAAAATGAACTGACATGCAGAATAAAACTCTTTCACAAAAAAACACCAACAATGTCTGGGTACAAATTAAAACTAAATGTCTCAGTGAAACCACAGATGCCAGACTCTCGACCCAAACAGGAAATGTGTGACCATGATTCAAAATGGTTCTCAGATCAAAGCAATTTCCCTTCTGCCATCACCCTCTCTCCCCCATCCACCCCGACAGACTGACAGTCAACTAAAAGAAAATCACAAAGTGCAGAAAAGATTAAGACCCAGTCTCAGCACTCTCATAACAACTATCACAGAATGTATCACATAGACACAGAGAATATTACTAGCTTCCACTTTGACACACAAGAGTAGAAACTGACAAGTACAGGTTGATAACTACACACTCATTCATGTTGCAGAAACAGACAAACAAAAGATGACGACACAGTTAATGTGATGCAAATGGACGACTATCACTCTCTGTCGGTCAGTTTCTGTTAATTTAAGTCAGTCACAACTGGGTAGTCACACAGTCGCATTGCAATAACTGTCAGGGACAGATTAATAACTATACTCTAATTCACAAAACTAAAACTGACAGGAACAGAATTATAACTACACTCCCAGTTTCACACAGCGTAAGCTGACAAGTACACTGACAACGACACGCATATTCACAGAGCAGAACCTCACAGGTACATGTTAGTAACTGCACTGTTCACATTCAGAAACGGGGATCTGATAGGTAGAAATCTATATTTGAATTCACGTATTGACAAGGCAGAGATTGAGGAGCATAGATTGGTAACTGCATTCACATATTGATATAGGAAAAATTGACAAGTACAGATTAATATTGACAGGATCAACTCACAGAAGGAACAGACTGGTAAACACACATTCACATAGGGGAAATGGACAGGTAGAGATTGATAGTTATATGCATATAAAAGGAACTGACAAGTACACATTGATAACTACATTGATTATATAAATGATTAGGAATTGGTGTTGAAGATGTGGGCGGCACGGTGGCACAGTGGTTAGCACTGCTGCCTCACAGCGCCAGAGACCCGGGTTCAATTCCCGCCTCAGGCGACTGACTGTGTGGAGTTTGCACGTTCTCCCCGTGTCTGCGTGGGTTTCCTCCGGGTGCTCCGGTTTCCTCCCACAGTCCAAAAGATGTGCAGGGTCAGGTGAATTGGCCATGCTAAATTGCCCGTAGTGTTAGGTAAGGGGTAAATGTAGGGGTATGGGTGGGTTTCGCTTCGGCGGGTCGGTGTGGACTTGTTGGGCCGAAGGGCCTGTTTTCATACTGTAATGTAATGTAATGTAATGTAATGTAATATAATCTCTAAATTTGCAGTTGATACTACCCAGAGAGATGAATGATTGGGAGGATGATGCTGAGTGACTTCACAGGGAGATTGACAATTTGGCCAAATGATCAGAAATCTGGCAGATGAATTCCAATGCAGAGAAATGTGAGGTAATGCATTTTGCTACCTGAAACACAGAGCAACAATGCAGGGTCAATGGTACGTCTTTGAAGGTAGCACTGGAACAGAGGGACCTCGGGGTTCACGTGTATCATTCTCTGAAGTTGGCCAGGCAAGCTGAAACCATTGTGAAGAAGGCTGATAGGATCCTAGTGGTTATAAATAAATAGAAGCATTGAGTATAAAACTGAGGAAGTAATGCTACATCTCTACAAATCATTGGTCAGATCACAGCTGTGTTCAGTAATGGACACTTTATTTAAGGAAGGAACTTCAAGCTCTGGAGAGCATTCACTGAAGATTTACTAGAATGATAGCAGGAATGAAGAATTTTACATAGCAGGAAGGATTAGTGATATCAGGCTCCTTTTCCTTGGAGCACAGAAGATTAAGAGAAGAGCCTTATGGAGGTGTTCAAAATTATGAAGAATTTTGGTAGGGGAAAGAAGAATATTTTGTTACCACTAGTTAGCATGTTCAGTAACTAGGGGTCACAATTTCAAGATTGTCAGCAAGAGAGCAAGGAGTGAGTTGAGGAGAAATGTCTTTAGAATTGTTAGGATTTTGGATTGCACAGCCTGGGATCGTGATGGAGCTAGATTCCATGTGAGGTATGAAAAGAGAGTTGGATGTGTATTGACAGTGATGAAGTTAGAGGGCATTGAAGATAGGGCAGGAAAGCAAGTTATTTCCACCACAATTTCAAGAAAAGATGGAGAATACATTCAATTCATTGGCTCCTCTGCCTGGACCCATTTGCCAGGAAATCAAATGGATGCTAAAGTTAGGAGTGAACAGCATAAAACTTAAAATCTCTGCCATCAATAGTTAGATTGTACTACAGTGGGATAAACTGACACATTGAGGGTTGGGAGAGACACAATTATTCAGATGGTTTCTCAAAACAAGTCCATCTTTGGAACTGACATCTTGCTGAGTGAATTGAGACAAAGCCTCGCCTGGTCGCAGAAGTGTGACATTGCTCTGCCTTCTCTTCCTTATTTGCTGGAAGGTAGGATTGTTATTGATCGATTTGTGAAGCTTCACAGGCTTCCTTCTGTGCTGTCTCACGATGTCCATGGATGGCTGGCATAAGCATTTCCCGCTTTCTCTTAACCTGGTCCCTCATCCCTCCTGTATCTGTGTGCCTCAAGGCGGCATATGTGATGCAGGGTGGTTGCTGCTCCACTTGATCAGCCTGAAAACAGGTCAACACAGAAACGTAGCAGATAGGAGCAGGACCAAATTTGGTGGCATTGTTATCTAAGGTTATCTAAGAGTACAATGGAAATTTGATCAACTGGGCCAGTGGGTCAAGGAATGGCAGAAGAAGTTTAATTTAGATAAATATGATGTGTTGCATTTTGGTAAGGCAAACCATGGCACGAGTTGTACTGTTAATAGCACAAGTCTGGGCAGTGTTTCCAAACAAAAAGACCTCCAAACAAAAAGTTCCTTGAATGTGCATTGCAGCTAGACACTCTGGTGAAGGTGGGTTTTGGCATGCTTGCCTTCAGTGGTCAGAAAACTGACGACAGAAGTTGGTGCATCATGTTTCAATTGTACAGGATATAGTGAGGCCACTTTTAGAATACTGCGCACAGTTCTGGTCAACTTGCTGTCGAAAGGATGTTCTTAAGCTTGAATGGGTACAGAAAAGATTTACAAAGATGTGACCACAACTACAAGGTTTGAGTTATAAGAAAAAGCTGCATAAGCTCTTCTCCCCTGGAACGTCAGAGGTTGAGGGGTGACCTTATAGAGGTTATAAAATCACGAAGGGCAAAGAAAAGGTAAATACGTATGGTCTTTTCCCCAAGGTAGGCGTGTCCAAAACTAGTGGGCATAGGTTAAAGTTTTTTTTAGATTAGATTACTTACAGTGTGGAAACAGGCCCTTCGGCCCAACAAGTCCACACCGACCCGCCGAAGCGCAACCCACCCATACCCCTACATTTACCCCTTACCTAACACCACGGGCAATTTAGCATGGCCAATTCACCTGACCTGCACATCTTTGGACTGTGGGAGGAAACCGGAGCACCCGGAGGAAACCCACGCAGACACGGGGAGAATGTGCAAACTCCACACAGTCAGTCGCCTGAGGCGGGTATTGAACCCGGGTCTCTGGCGCTGTGAGGCAGCAGTGCTAACCACTGTGCCACCGTGCCGCCCACTAGAGGTGAAAGATTCAAAGGGATCTGAGAGGCAAACTTATCACACAGAGGAGAGTGTGTATATGGAATGAGCTGCCAGAGGAAGTGGTAGAGGCAGGTACAATTACAACATTTCAAAGACATTTGAAAATGTACATGGATAAGAAAAGTTTCGAGAGATATGTGCCAAATGCAGACAAACGGGACTCGTTGTATTTGGGAAAACTAGTCGCCATCGGCGAGTTGGGCTGAAAGGCCTATTTCTGTGCTGTAGGATTCTATGAAAATGGATGAGAATAACAAACTTTGTCTGAAAGACAGAGTGTACAGGAGGAACTATAAATATCTGGGGTCATCATACAGACCAATTTCTCTTGGCAAATCACATGATTTGAACAAGCCAAAACTTGACCCTGACAAAGGGTATTTCTCTGTATTTTAAACAGGATGTGGCCATTTCTGCCAAGGTGGGAAGTGGATGCCATACCTAAATGACTAGTTAGCAAGGTTAGATCTCACGGAATACAGGGAGAACTAGCCAATTGGATACAGAACTGGCTCAAAGATAGAAAACAGAGAGTGGTGGTGGAGGGTTATTTTTCAGACTGGAGGCCTGTGACCAGTGGAGTGCCACAAGGATCGTTGCTGGGTCCTCTACTTTTTGTCATTTACATAAATGATTTGGATGCGAGCATAAGAGGTCCAGTTAGTAAGTTTGCAGATGACACCAAAATTGAAGGTGTAGTGGACAGCGAAGAAGGTTACCTCAGATTACAACAGGATCTTGACCAGATGGGACAATGAGCTGAGAAGTGGCAGATGGAGGTTAATTCAGATAAATGCGAGGTGCTGCATTTTGGGAAAGCAAATCTTAGCAGGACTCATACATTCAATGGTAAGGTCCTAGTGAATGTTGCTGAGCAAGGAGACCTTGGAGTGCAGGTTCATAGTTCCTTGAAAGTGGAGTCGCAGACAGACAGGATAGTGAAGACGACGTTTGGTATGCTTTCCATTATTGGTCAGAGTATTGAGTACAGAAGTTGGGAGGTCATGTTGCAGCTGTCCAGGACATTGATTAGGTCACTGTTGGAATATTGCATGCAATTCTGGTCTCCTTCCTATCAGAAGGATTTGAAAGGGTTCAGAAAAGCTTTACAAGGATGTTGCCAGGGTTGGAGGATTTGTTCAATCGGGAGAGGCTGAACAGGCTGGAGCTGTTTTCCCTGGTGCATATAGAGGTTATAGAGGTTTACAAAATTATGAGGGGCATGGATAGGATAAATAGACAAATTCTTTTCCATGGGGTCGGGGAGTCCAGAACTAAAGAGTATAGGTTTAGGGTGAAGGGGGAAAGATATAAAAGAGACCTGAGGGGCAATATTTACACACAGAGGGTAGTACGTGTACGGAATGAGCTGCCAGAGGAAGTGGTGGACGCTGGTACAATAACAACATTGAATGGGTATATGAATAGGAAGGGTTTGGAGGGATATCGGCTCGCCGTAGGAATAGATTGGGTTGGGATATCTGGTCGGCGTGATGGGTTGGACCAAAGGGTCTGTTTCCATGCTGTACATCTCTGACTCTGTGACTCAATTGACTCTGGGACCCTGGTGCGGTGAGGCAGCAATGCTAACCACTGAGCCACTGTGTCGCTTATTGTTTTTTGATTATAGATGACTCCGAAACAGATAGCAGTTTGGTGTACTTAGTTTTCACCATCTCAAAACTAAAATCCAGCCACTTTTGAACATCACATGGAGTGAAGGTCTGTTTCCTGTTCCCTGTTACCCTGACCCCCTGCCAACACCCGTCCATTTGGAGGATAACCTTCGTGTCTGTAAAGTTCACACCAAACCCTCACCATCGCAGTGACATCACTGTTGCTGTGCAGCCTCTCATTAACAACATCCCACCAATCCAACCCAGAATATTTGATGCTGAACTCAAAAGAGTACTCTGCATCCACACTGGAAATTATTGTCCCTCATTTTCACTGCCTACATATAATTGAGGCAAAGCTTCCGTGTCATCCATCTGTCAGTGGCAACTGGGCCATTCACAGAGAAACATCGAAAATACCATTGGGAGGAGGCCATTCGGCCCCTCCAGCCTGCTCTGCCCATTCAATGGGATCATGGCTGGTCACCCAACTTCATCTTGTGCCTCCCCGCACTCTCCCTTTAGCCCCAAAGAACTCAATCCAATTCTTTCCTGAATAACATTCAGTGTTCTGGCCCTGACTGCTTTCTGTGACAGAGAATTCCACAGGCTCCCCACTCTCTGGGTAAAGACATTTCTCCCCATCTCAGTCTTGTCAAGTCTCCTTTAGACAATGACACCCTGGTTCTGGATTCTCCACCTGGTCACCAGGAACACCCTCCCTGTGTTTACTCTGTCTCGTCCTTGTTCAAATTTAATAGATTTCTATGAGATTCCACCTTAATTCTTCTCAACTCCAGTGAATATCGTCCTAACCAATCCAATCTGTCTCCACCAGTCAGTCCTGCTATCCCAGGAATCACTCTGGGAAACCTTTGCTGCACTCCCTCCATAGGAACAATGTCCTTTCTCAGATAAGGAGACCCCAAACTGCACACACAGTTCTTCACCCTGTCCAATTGTCGCAAGTCATCCCTGCTCCTGGACTTTAATCGTCTCACTGTGAAGGTCTCCCTTATCTGAGCAAGGATGTTACACACACACACACACACACTCTCTCTCTCTCTCCCCACACAGCTGCTGCCAGACCTGCTGAGTTTTTTCAGCCCTTTGTGTTTATAACCTGCAACATTAACTCTGTCTGTCTGTCTCTCTCCCTCTCCCCACAGATGCTGCGAGACGGAGTGCCTGAGGCAATTTTGTTTTAAAGAGTGTTCATGTCAAGTCTTCAGTAGAACCCCAGTGAAGAATGAGCACAGATCATGGATGAAGAATGGATTACCTGGCATCGTGAGGTCGATGAATTTACTGGTCACTTGTTGATCAAGAGACACTTTCCAGTCCCAGCCATGGTGCTGGGACTGGAAAGATTCAATGGCCAGCTCTGTCCTGTCTGAGCTCGAGCTGTAATTCCCACTGGCATTGTTTAAGGCTTTCTGTTGAAAGTACCATTGAAAGTAAGGTCCAGTACCTTGGCTCAGTACACACTCTAGAACGAGATGACTGCCAATCAGGATCTCCATTTTATTGGCTCTGGGGGTAAAGAAATTCCCAGCAACAGGAACTGGAACAAAACAAGACAAAGAAGAAATAAAAGATCAGACGCTGAAATTGTCTCTTTTTTCACAGATGTTATCTTTGATGACAGGATAATAATTGATGGAAAGGAGAAATAAAACAAGCAAGATTTCACATCATTGCAAGGTCTCCCTATGTTGTAAAATCTATACTTCAAAAGGTTTGTGTTAAGAATGGATGGCCAAATCATCCAACCATTGCCTGTTGATGTTCAATGGTGATACCATCACTGTCCCCACCCCGCTGCACTATCAACATCCTGAGGGTTACCGTCACTGTCCCCATCCCCACTATCAACATCCTGAGGGTTACCGTCACTGTCCCCATCCCCACTATTAACGTCCCGAGGGTTATTGTCACTGTCCCCACCCCCATCTCAATGTCAACATCCTGTGGGTTACCATCACTAACCCCAACCCTACACTACGATGAACATCTTTGGTGTTACCATCAGCCTCCCTCAGCTCATATTGTCTAAGCTCCTACCTTTCTCTGATGGATTGCTTAACAAGTAATTGTAGACTCAGAGGTCTACAGCCCAGATCTTCGGCCAACTGAATCCATACCAGTCAAAAGCAACCAATTCTCTATTCTCTAATACAACTTTCCCAGTCATCGGGTCATACAGCATGGAAATAGACCCATCGGCCCAACGCGTCCATGCTGACCAGGCCTCACTGACAAAACTAGTCCCATTTGTTTGCCTTTGACCCATATCCATCTGAACCTTTCCTATTCATGTATCTTTCCAAATCTCTTTTACCCACTCCTACCACTTTCTCTGGCAGCGCATTCCAAACAGGCAGCATCTGTGTGAAGAAGTACCCCCTCTGGTCACTTTTAAATCTTTCCCCTCTCAACTTATACCAACGCCCTCTAGTTTTGGACTCCCCTGTCCTGCAGAAAAAAACCTTGGCTATTCACCATATTCAAGCCCCTATTTCTGCAGGAAAATACAAGTGAAACTTCAAGGACCACTTAATCTCACTGTAGCATTGGCATCACAAGTGCACATCTAAATCCTTCTTCAACGTGATGAGGATTTCTGCCTCTCTCACCCTTCTAGGCAGTGAGTTCCAGATTCCCCACCACCCTCTGGGTGAAAATGTTTGCCGCCACATCCCTCTCTAAACCTCCTGCCCTTTACTTTCAACGTATGCCCCTCCCCCAGTCATTGATCCCTCCATCAAAGGGGGAAAAGTTTCTTCCTCTCTACCCTATCTACACCCCTCTTCATTTTATACATCTCAGTCATGTCACCACACTCTCAATCTCCTCTGCTCTCAGGAAAACAACTACAGTCTGTCCAATCTCTCTCTCCATCACCGAAACTCTCCAGTTCCCAAGGAAACATCCTGGTAAACTTCCCTCTGCATGCTCCCCCAGCGCTATCACATTCCTCTGATAATGTCGATTTGTATACAAATGCTTAAAAACTCACCGATCACTGAAATGGCGATATATTTGCTGTTCAGGAGAGACTCTGCCTGCTGGTTAGAAACAGCACAGTGCTAATTGCCCTCTTGACTTTTGCTGATGTTGATGATTGTGTGTACGGTTCTGCAGTGGTTGGAGTATTCCCAGTAAATCTCCTCACCATTTTTACAGAAAATATATTGAATTGGGGTCGAACCTAGCGGTTTAACGAGGTGATGTCTCCCTCCATTACCTAATTTCCAGGTGGGCATTCAGCTCTAGGACTGACACAGGGATGCCTGTGATTAAACTAAACTGTTAGGCACTTTTCTAAGGCAGGAACTGTTGTTGTGTTTAACAACAAACGGTACTCCGACTAGAGTCAGGGAGAGACAGAGGGTCATAGAGAGGCAGGGAAAAACAGAGAGAGACAGAGGGACAGAACGTTATAAAGAAACAGTGATAGAGAGTCAGAGAGAAACACAAGATCACAGAGTCATCGACATTAATCAACATCGAGAGTTAAAGCAAGTCATGGACAGTCAAACAGTTACAGAGATAGATGTATAGAGAGAGGGAAACGGAAAGAGACCTCACGGTTTGTACAAAGTGCCTCACTGGGACGGGGAATCTCTCCTGTCCCCCTCCACCCCCCAATAACCACCATCCTGACCCTCGGGAACGGGACATGTTGACACAGTCCGCTCTCCCTCGGCACTTTTCCTTCCCGCGTGGCCCCGGCGCCATTTTAGCTTCATGCCCCGCGCGAGATGGCGGTTAACGGCCGCCTCGTGCCCCAAGTGACCGTTAGCAGCTGCTTCAGGGGAAAGGCTCTTTAAAGGGACAACCCTTTCAGGAGAGAGAAACAACAGGGCCGGCTCCGGGACTCGCCAAATTCAATAATAATGACAAATACACACAGACAGAGAGGTGGGGGTGAACAAGAAATTGTGCGGCGGCATATCAAGACCAAAGGCCACTCTCCCGAAGGACGGCTGCCCAGAACTCGAAACGTTGACAGATGCTGCCAGGACTGAAGCACAAACAAGGTCCTCGGGGGGTGAGTCCGAGTTCAGGATCCTATTAAAGTTTGGTTGGCAGATGGATGACCGTGTGGGAGGGTATGCAATGGGATGAGAAAAGTAGAGGCGGAGACTGTTTCCTAAATGGGGAAAGGTTTCGGAAATCTGAAGCACAAAGGGACTTGGGAGTCCGAGTTCATGATTCTCTTCAGGTTAACAGGCAGGTTCACGTGGCGGTTAGGAAGGCAAATGTAATAAAGAACAAAGAAAATTGATAGCCCAATGTGGGATATAGGTGAATTAATGTTATTTCTGCAATTATAAGTTCTGATACAGAGTAAATGAATTCACATTAGTTTGGGATTGTTTCGGACGAGAGCTGACTTAGCAAGAATGAGGAAATATATAATCCGTTAAAAATGATATATCAGCATGAGACGTGATTACAAAACAATGGTAGAAATACAGGCACTAGATAAAATGCTGTGAAGAGAGGCCTGTATAAACATCTGTTTTCCCACTTGTGTGGGGACACAGGAACAAACCCTAATTAAAGAGGACATAAAGGTCAGAGTGGACTCCGGAGAGGAATAAATGCTAATAAAGAAAGGATATGCCTAGCGGTGACCTGCAGTGAGATGACGTCAAACAACCTTATGGGGGCCAGAGATAGGCATTTGTCACGGACAAGGCCGGATAAACAGAAGTTGTGGGATCAGTCATAAGGAAATGAGTGACGTAAGCGGAGGAAGGAGCAAACAATGAAATAAGAAAAAAATATGGGGATTCAAATTGTATAAATTTCGAGAGTTTGTTGGATTTGGTGTGTATTTGTCATTGCCTTACCTGGCATTAGACATTGCACCCACTTGCAAGTGTACAAATAATCGGCTCTACTGCTTCAAATTTTTGGTCTCGGACTGAAATTATTGAAGTGAGTGAGCTTTTGTTTCTCACAATTGGGGGCTGTCCGGGATTTTCTTCCACCGCCAGGGGGAGTGGCTGGCCTTGGACACTGGGAAGACGCATCCTGTTCCCCATAGAGGAGCGGTCTCGTGTCCCGGTTTGGTCTGCTCCCTTGGGTGACTGGTGTGAATCCTACAAGAGAGACATCTGAATCAGACAGTGATAGGAGGTTGATAGACAATACGGCAAAAAGGGGCCAGGCAACTCTGTGCACAGACCAAGGTAAGAAAATTGACTTTTAAGTATTGCCTTGGTGGCCGGGATTGAGTTTTTGTAGTTAATAAGGGCCTAACGAAGGAACTCAATATGGATTGTGCTGTGGATGAGGAAAAAGCCTCTGGGAAAACAAAGTAAGGAAAAGACAATGGAAATGGAGGCGGGGTCCCTTACAACATACTTCCAGAAAGTCCTTTGGGCAGGATGTTGTGGAATTGGCAAAATAATACTTGTACAAGGAAGAAAGATGATTAAATACTGTTGTTTTGTATGGACTAAGGAATCCATTCTTCGTCCCGCTGTCTTCTGGCCAAAGTACAGATTGGACGAAGACTGGGTTTGTAAATATCTGAATTTATATGTCAATGTGCGAGAGAGAGAGAGAGAGAGAGAGAGAATGAAAAGAGCTGTACAGCTGGTAGGAAGTTTAACCCTTTGTGATTTGGTTTGAGTGAACATTTGTTTGTTGGTGATTGAATGTTTGTGTTTTATTCCCTGGAGCTTGAGTTCCAGGACTGTTTTGAATCTGATTTTTATTATGGAAACTTAACATGATTTCTTTTAAGGTTAAGGATTCTATCGAGATTATGAAGAAAAAAAAGAATGATAACTTCTGTTCTTTTTACAGATCATGACTGCCTTACGATCAATTTCTAACTAATCTCTTTTATCTTTACATAAAAGCGATTTATGGAGAACAGTTGAAGTTTCAGTTCAACATTAGATTGTAGTAAAAACAAAATTCTATGGTTAATATCCGTGACCTTGGATTCAGCCATTGTTCATGTATTAGAAGTTTTTTTTCAAAAACTTGAATAGACAAATTCTTTTAAGGCAGCTCTGATTATTTTACGACCCATAGTATTGTAATTGAGCAATGATTGGTCAGGACTATTTAAGAAAACTAATTTTGGATTTAAATTACAGGACTAAAACTGGGTAATTACAGTGAATTTCAAAATTGGGAACTGTATGCATTTTGCATTTTAAATATTAAATACTGAAGAAATGAACGTAAATATATAAATATATTTATAAGTTAGGAACAGGCTTTAAAGGTTAGTCAAGCATGAATTGATGAATTGGTGTTTGAATTTATGGGGAGCTAGAAATATTGCAATATTTCTTTTAAAAGAAAAAGGGGAAGAACGTAACGACTTATCCCCTTCGGGAGGTACCAATAGGGACAAAGAGATTGGGTTTGTAAATGCCCCCCTCACCAGTGGGGAGGTCAGAACATTTAAAAAGGAAATGAAGGTCCTGGTTGAGGATCCGGTGGGGTTGTCTGAACAAATTGATCAATTTCTGGGGCCCAGTCTGTATACCTGGGCTGAGTTAATGTCTGAAGAGAAAATGAGGTCTGCAGATGCTGGAGATCAGAGATGGAAATGTGTTGCTGGAGAAGCGCAGCAGGTCAGGCAGCATCTAGGGAACAGGAGAATCGACGTTTCGGGCATTAGCCCTTCTTCAGGAATGAGTTAATGTCTATTTTGAATATACTATTTACTGGGGAGGAAAGGGGACTTATACGAGGAGCTGCCATTAAAATATAGGACAGGGAACACCCGATTGGAGATGGGGATGCTGGACAGGGAGAGGTGAAGTTTCCCCTCAAAGACCCCCAGTGGGAAAACCAAAACCTGGAGTATAGAGAGGAAATGAGGGAATTGAAAGACTTGATTCTAAAAGGAATAAGAGAGGCAGTTCCGAAATCACAGAATTTGACTAAAGCCTTTGAAGTTAGACAGGAGAACGATCAGACTCCCACAGCTTTCTTGCAAAGATTAAGGGACTCCATGCCGAAATATTCTGGAATGAACCCGGAGGACCCAGTGGCACAAGGTCTTTTGAAAGTACATTTTGTGGCAAAAGCATGGCCAGACATAGAGAGAAAGATAGAGAAGATAGAAGGGTGGAGTGAAAAACCATTAGATGAATTGTTGAGAGAGGCACAGAAAGTGTTTGTAAAGAGGGAGGATGAGAGACAAAAACGGAAGGCGAAAATGATGGTAGCTACGGTTGATGAGGTAGTTAAGAAAAGAATGGAACCAATAGTGAGCAACCGGAGCAGCGGGTGGCAGCATGTAGGACAGAGAGGAAGAGGGACAGGGAGAGGACAAGGGGGAGCATTTGATATAGGGTTTGGGTGACAGGGGCAGAGATGGAAGTCTCCACAGCAGGATGCTATTATTGCGGAAAGATAGGGCATATTAAGCGGGAGTGTCCTGATCTACAAAGGGAAGAAAGGGCAATTCCGCTTATGAATTTTGATGAAGAATAGGGTGTCAGGGGTTCCTGCCCTCGGGGGCCCACCAGGAACCCTTGATAAACTTGAAGGTGGGACCCTATAGGGAAGAGGCAGTCTTCCTAGTAGATATAGGGGCAGCACGGTCATCGCTGAATTTTAAAACAAAGAAGGTAGAAATGTCGACACGGTCAATTACTATTTCGGGGGTAAAAGGGAAGGATTTACTGTTCCAGTATTTTAACCTATGATGGTCGAAGGTCCTAAGGATAGGGTCACAGGGGAACTGCTGTACATCCCTGATATAGGAAGTAACTTACTAGGGAGAGACATAATTCTCCTTTTAGGACTGGAGATTGGAATTCAGGAAAAAGGAATTAGTTGTACAACTAGCGATGTTGACAGTGAATGCAGAGAGAGAGATAGACTCTATTGTATGGGCTAGAGAAGGGAATCGTGGAAAACTACATATCCCTCCCCTTTTAATAAATTTAAAACGGAAAGGGGACGTTGTCTGTGAACGACAATACCCTATTTCCATAGAAGGTAAACGAGGTCTGCAGCCAGTAATTGCAGGACTGATTAGAGATGGGCTGTTGGAGCCATGTATGTCTCCTTATAATACCCCAATTATACCAGTGTGGAAATCTGATGGAACTTATCGATTGGTGCAGGATTTGAGAACATTGAATCGAATAGTACAGATCAGGCACCCAATGGTGCCAAACCCCTACACGTTATTAAGTAAGATCCCTCATGACCACAGATGGTTTAGTGTGATAGATTGCAAGGATGCCATTTGGGCTTGTCCCTTGGCGGAGGAAAGATTTGGGACTATCCCCCTATGAAATTTTATTTGGATTACCTTATCTGGGAACGAATGGAGAATTACCAATTCCCGAAACTAAAGATTTGTTTTTAAAGAAGTATATGCTGGGCTTGTCCTCCTCTTTGTCTTTCCTCAGGAAACAGGGTTTATTGGCACAGACTCCGACCCTTGAATTCACTGTTCACCCCTCCGGCCGGGTGATTGGATCTTAGTAAAATCATGGACAGAGATTAAATTGCAGTCGGACTGGGAAAGGCCGTACCAGGCTCTTTTGACTACCCTAACGGCAATAAGGACGGCGGAAAAAGGCTGAACTCATTACACTCAGATCAATGGGCCTGTGGACCCTCCAGTTGAGGAAGAAGTCTGGATGGCCGAATCAACGCAAGACCCGCTAAAACTCAGACTAAAGAGACTTTGAGAAACTGACTATACAGTGGCGGCGCGAGCGCGGGATTATTTCTGTCAGATAGTATACAAAGTCTTTTTGTGCTTCAGCATGATGATTAGAATACTGGGAATGTTTAGAGTTATGATGCTAGCCTTCTTAGTATTGGGATTGTGTCAAATATCATTTTCATATATATTATTAACGGTTCCTGAGTCTGATAATCCACAAGTAATAGACACTGATGCATGCAGTTTAGTAAACTGTGGGGATGTAGCTAATCAAAGATGGTACCGCAGCTCTGAGATACATCTTAAGTCCTATGGGGATAGCCTTGGGGATGGTACTTGGTATAATGGTCTCGTCACAGTACACCGGGCCCCCTTCCGACCAGCTCGCGATTGTCTCGATAAAAAGTGTAACCCAATGTACTTAACGATAAGGAAAACCACATGGCACGAAGCAATTCTGGGGGGAGGGGGACACTTATGAGATACAATTAAATGAAACATTTGGGATTGAAATGAAAACAATTGGGAAGGATTTCGCGGGCTGTTGTTTTCAAATTAGTGTAGGACAGGGAAAACGGGTAAAATGACTGGGTAATGAGATACAACTCTTCAACCCTCCCGATGATCCTAAAGTAGTAAAAATTATAGAGATAAAGGACTTGAAACAGACCATCGAAATAGAAACTGGGTACGGGGATGCAAATGCCTGCGTTGAATGGGTAAAGTGTACTGTAAAAAGTCTGAACAAAAGCAATTGCTATGGATGTGCCTCCGGTAGGCCAGTGGCCCAGGTGGTTCCCTTTCCGCTCGGGTGGAACGAGACAGGAAGGGCATGAAATGTATGATAGCTCTGTACCATGATGAGACTGCATGGAATGATAGGAATTGTACCTCCCTATCTCTGATGCTCCCTCCCTTGGAGAAGAAAGATGCATAAGTTCCCCCCACATTTTCCGCCGCAGTTGGAAATCACACGTCGTGTGTGCGCAGGTGAGGTACAAGTCGGTCGAGAGATTTGGGGGAGCTGAAATTATGTACAGAGATGAAGAATGTTACCGAAACGGAGAAGGGAGGGAACTACTCAGCACTAAAGGTTCCCCGAGCGGATCTGTGGTGGTACTGTAGAGGCAAAATATTGAGACCCACTCTACCTCCGGATTGGAGAAGGATATGTGCAATTGTACAACTGGCAATTCCATTTACCTTGGCATTTGAGAAGGAAAAGATCGTAGGGAAAAAGGGAAGGGGTAAGAGGTTACTGTTAGATACTTCTTTTGATGACAGGATTTATCTCGACTCGGTAGGAGTCCCGAGGGGAGTGCCTGATGAATTCAAGGCTCGTAACCAGATTACAGCAAGCTTTGACTCTGCTCTCTTTTGGTGGGTAACAATTAATAAAAATGTAGATTGGATAAATAACATTTTCTATAATCAACAGCGATTTATAAATTATACAAGATATGCGGTTAAAGGAATATCAGAAAAGCTTGATGCGACAAGTAGAATGGCATGGGAAAACAGAATAGCCCTTGACATGATTTTAGTAGAAAAAGGGTGTGTGTGATGTTAGGAGGAAGCTGTTGTACCTTTATTCCTAATAATACTGCGCCTGATGGTTCAATTACTCGGGCCTTACGGGGATTGATGACCTTAGCAGAGGAATTGGCTGAGAATTCAGGAGTAGACACATCTCTCACGGGATGGCTTGAATCCTGGTTTGGAAAATGGAAGGGGGTGGTGGTTTCTATCCTTACTTCCCTGATAGTAGTAGTCGGGGTATTAGTGGCCATTGGCTGTTGTGTCATACCCTGTATACGAGGGCTCACCCAAAGACCGATTGAAACAGCCTTGATGAAACAGATGCCTCTAAGTGGGAATCAGACAGAGTAACTTTATCGGCTAATAATGAGGAGATGAGTGAAACCAAGATGGATGAAATCTCTGAAATGATGCTTGCGAATTTTGGGAACGATGTTTAAGGAAAAAAAAAGAGACAAGAATGCAGAAGATAACAAATGGTAATCAAAAGAAAAAGGGGAAATTGTGGGATATAGGCGAATTAATGTTATTTCTGCAATTATAAGTTCTGATCCAGAGTAAATGAATTCACATTAGTTTGGGATTGTTTCGGATGAGAGCTGACTTAGCAAGAATGAGGAAATATATAATCCGTTAAAAATGATATATCAGCAATGAGACATGATTACAAAACAATGGTAGAAATACAGGCACGAGATAAAATGCTGTGAAGAGAGGCCTGTATAAACATCTGTTTTCCCACTTGTATGGGGACACAGGAACAAACCCTAATTAAAGAGGTCATAAAGGTCAGAGTGGCCTCCGGAGAGGAATAAATGCTAATAAAGAAAGGATATGCCTAGCGGTGACCAGCAGTGAGATGATGTCAAACAACCTGATGGGGGCCAGAGATAGGCATTTGTCACGGACAAGGCCGGATAAACAGAAGTTGTGGGATCAGTCTTAAGGAAATGAGTGACGTAAGCGGAGGAGAGGGCAAACAATGAAATAAGAAAAAATATGGGGATTCAAATTGTGTAAATTTCGAGAGTTTGTTGGATTTGGTGTGTATTTGTCATTGCCTTACCTGGCATTAGACATTGCACCCACTTGCAAGTGTACAAATAAACGGCTCTACTGGTTCAGATTTTTGGTCTCGGTCTGAAATTATTGAAGTGAGTGAGCTTTTGTTTCTCACACCCAGGAACAGGTCCTTTGGCCATCCAGGCCTGAGCGGATCCAAATCCACTGTCTAAACTTGTCGCCCAATTCCTCAGTGTGAGAAACAAAGCTCACTCACTAAACAATTGCAGTCTGAGACAAAAATCTGAATCAGTAGTGTCCTTTATTTGTACCCTTGTAAGTGGGTGCAATGTCTAATGCCAGACAAGGCAGAGGACAAATACACATCAAATTCAGCAAACTCTCGAAATTTATATAATTTGAGTCCCTACATATTGTTTTCTTATTTCACTGTCCCCCCCCCCGCTTACGTCACTCATTTCCCTAAGACTGATCCCACAACTTCTGTTTATCCGGCCTTGTCTGTGACAAATGCCTATCTCTGGCCCCATAAGGTCGTTTGACGTCATCCCACTGCAGGTCATCGCTAGGCATATTCTTTCTTTATCAGTATTTACTCCTTCCATCTGGGCCTCTCCGGAGGCCACTCTGACCTTCATGACCTCTTTAATTAGGGTTTGTTCCTGTGTCTCCGTACAAGTGGGAAACAGATGTTCTTACCTACTGTTATACAAGCGATTGCATTCTCTTGCAACTTCTTATCTATTCACCCATACATCCACCATTGTTTTGTAATCACGTTTCATGGTGACATACCATTTTAACTGATTATATATTTCCTCTATATAGTGTCCATTCTTGTTGACTCAGCTTTTGGCTGAAACAATTACACACTGATGTGAGTTCATTTACTCTGTATCAGAACTTATAATTGCAGAAATAACATTAATTCACCTATATCCCACACTCAGCATCTGTATCCCTCTGCTCCCCACCTACTCATGCACCTGTCCAGAGGCATCTTAAATGAATCTACCTGCCTGCCTCTACTGACAATGCGTTTTAGGCATTTACCACCCTCTGTATAGAGTAATTGTCGCGTATATACCCCTTAAACTTTTCACCTCTCTACTTGAATGTGGGAAAAAGCTTATCTGTATCTACCCTGTCTATACCCTTCATGATTTTGTAACCTCAATCAGGTCCCACCTCAATCTCCTACTTTCTAATGAAAACAGTCCTAACCGACTCAGCTTCTCTTCATAGTTAGCATTTTCCATACCAGGCCACATCCTCGTAAACTTTCTCTGCACCTTATCCAAAGCGTCCACATCCTTTTGGTAACGTGGCGACCAGAACTGGACACAGAATTCTAAATGCGGCTGAACCAATGTCTTGTAGAATTTTAACATGACTTTCCAGCTCTTATACTCAACACCCCATCCGATGAAGGCAAGCGTACCGTATGTCTTCTTGACCACTCTACCCACCTGTGCAGCAACCTTCAGGGTACAATGAACCTGAACTCCCAGATCTTCCTGCTCATCAACTTTTCCCAAGGCTCTTACATTTACTGTATAATTCGCTCTCGAATTAGACTTCCCAAAGTGCATCACCTCACATTTGCCTGGATTGAACTCCATCTGCCACTTTTCCACCCAACTCTCCAGTCTATCTGTATTCTTTGACAGTCCCCTATGCTTTCTGCTACTCCACCAGTCTTCATGTCATTTGCCAACTTGCTGATCATACGAACAGTGGCTCCGGCACTGATCCCTGTGGAACACCACTGATCACCTTTCTCCTTTACAAGAAACTCCCTTCAACTACTACTCTGTCTCCTGTTGCTCAACCAGTTCTTTATCCACCTGGCTCGAACACTCTGCACACCACATGACTTCACTTTCCCCATTAGTTTACCATGGGGAACCATATCAAACGCCTTACAAAAGTCCATGTGTATGACATATACAGCCCTTCCTTCATCTAACAATTTGGTCACTTCCTCAAAGAACACTCTTAAGTTGGTAAGGCATGATATCCCCTGCACAAAATCATGTTGCCTATCGCTGCTCAGCCCATTCTTTTCCAAATATAAATAGATTTTTTCATTCAGTACGTTCTTCAGCAACTTTCCCTCCACTGACATCAGACTCACTGGTTTGTAGTTACCCAGAATTTCTCTACTACCCTTCTTGTACAGGCGGACAATATGAGCAACCCTGCAGTCCTCCAATACCTCACCTGTATTTAATTTTCCCAATGTTTACTGGGATACACTTAGTACCAGAGGCCTGGATGTGGCAGAATTTGTAAGAAGCATCCAGGACAGTATTCTAGAGCAGTATGTCAATAGTTCAACGAGGGGAGGGGCCATATTGAACCTGATGTTGGGGAATGAGCCAGGCTAGGTGGAGAAGTTGCGGTGGGCATTCCTTTGGGAACAGTGACCACAATTCTGTAAATTTTAGTATACTCTTAGACAGACAAAAAAGGTAAGCATACTAAACTGGGCCAAGGCCAATTATATCAAAATTAGGCAGGAGCTGTAAAATGGGTATTGGACACAGCTATTTGAAGGGAAGTCCACAGTTGATATGGGGGAGGCTTTCAAAGATAGGTTGAAGATAGGCATGTCCCATTGAAAGCAAGGGATAGGGAAGGCAAGAATCATGAACCATGGATGAAGGGAGAAATCTTACAACTAGGCAAGAGGAAAAGGGAAGCGTACATAAGGTCCAGGCTGGTAAGAATAGAACGGGCCCTGGATGAAAATCGGGAGAGTAGGACCAGTCTTAAACGAGGAATCAAACAGGCTAAAAAGGGTCATGACATTGCTTCAGCGAGCAGAATTATGGAGAATCCCAAAGCCTTTTATTCTTATATAAGAAGCAAGTGGGTAACTAGAAAAAGGATTGGTCCACTAAAGGATAAGGAAGGAAGGCAGTGTATCGAACCTGAGAAAATGGGAGATTCTGAATCATAACTTTGCATCAGTGTTCACGGAGGAGAGGAACTTGATGACTGTTGCGATTAGAGATAGAAGCTTGATTACTCTGGATCATGTTGACGTTAAGTAGGAAGATGTGTTGGGTAAGCTAGACATTATTCAGGTAGACAAATCCCCAGGATCAGATGGGATTTATCCCAAGTTGCTCGGGGAGGCGAGAGAGGAAATAGCTGGCGCCCTGACAGATATCTTTGTAGCATCAGGTGTTCTTCCTCCAGGCTTCGGGTGGTTATGTCCAAGTACAGTCTTGAGACAGCCCAAGGAATCCCTTGTGGACTCGGACCTGTAAAGCCTGTCTCTTGGTTCATCTTGGAGATTGTACTCTTTGGAAGTCTGCAATAAAAACCTCTTACAGACCGTTTAGTTTAATTTTAGTCATCCCCTTTATTCACTAATAGCATCACTGTTACAACATCACACTGATACCTATAAGCTAAACTAATGAGTTTTAATAAACTAGGAGAGTGGGGTACCATCTTTTCAAGTGCCCCAGTAGTCCACTGCGATGTACTGCTACAAAGTGGCTTATTTTATACAAATGTTTACAAAAAAATTGCATGTTCTTAATTAGACAGGTAACAATGAAAGACAATAATTTGTAAGGAATAAAAGTTGATTGACAGATCTGTGTGCACTTGACTGATCACTCCTACAGGCCATGAGATATCCATCAGGTAGGAAAAATATACCCAGATGAGTTAAGCATCTGCTCGCGAGATAAGCTCCTATAAAGAAATACCAGTCTAAATTAAGTGGGAGATGTCATAAGGTAAGCTTGCATGTCTGATATCATTGTTTTACAAAATGGCTTCTGAGCAAAGGTGGCAAACTTTTGACCATAAAATGGCTTCCCGACAGATTGTGTCAGGAATTGTCTCTTCAATGTTAGGTTTAGAATAATTTTAAGCCGGAAGCAGATTCCTGCTTTTTATCTGCAGCACAAAATCATTCTGTATCTGATGCTGAAATGTTTCTGCACGGTTATATTTAAAATGATTAATTAGTCTTGAATTAAACACTCCTTCTTTTCAAGATTGTGATTCAAATTCAAATAAGACATAAGATCTGACTCGTTAGCATTGACTGTGGGGCAGTCTGTATGGTCTGTAGATAACAGCAAGTAAGTTAAAGCTTCATTAATATTACCTTTTGCAGAGTTTGCATTTAATAACTGGCAATGGCTACTCAATAGCATCATAGAGTCCCAAAATGTGGTTAAATTCAATCCATAGCAGATAAGCACTAAGTGTTAATTTTCTACAGGCTCCAATAGCCTCAGCACTAAAATAGTCTCTCTCCCTCTAATGGCCTTTTGAACTCTCAAGTCAGCAAAGATTTTTTTTTAAATTAACCCCCACACTACCACCTAAGTGCGGTAGTGCTTATTTTTTTTACCCCAGCACCCATGGTGTGTGTGTATACGTGTGAGACACAGTGAAAGACACACCGTGCACAAATCTTTATTCACTTTCCACCACCAGGAAGATAGGAAAACACCCAAGTGGCCAGTGACAAGCACTGCCTTTATTCCCTGTTTTAAAAAAAAATCATTGCTTATTATTTTTTTTCCCCCAGCACCCATGGTGTGCGTGTGTGCAGGTGTGAGACACAGTGAGAGACACAGTGCATGAATCTTTATTCAAATACCACCACCATGAAGATACGAAAACACCGGGTGGCCAGTGACAAACACTGCCCTTCACATCAAAGGGCAGTGAGCAAAGATTTTATTCTGTCTCTCTCCGCCCCACTTGCAAGGGTTAATAAGAATTCATTATAATTGGCAGCATCCTGCCATTCATTACAAATGTTTTGATAGTACTGAGTTCCCTTTCAGGGTCAGAGTGAAACACACTCATTAATTTCACAAGGGAATGGCTGTGAATGTTATCACTTGGTGTCCTGTTCACACAGATTCAGCGATGCTAAGGCAAATATTCTTAATTGCTCTACAGCATCCTGTTATCATTTGGTGAGCCCAGATGTCCCTATCTTTGGCATTCCCTGAGATCCCCCCTTTTTCTGAGCCTTCCTGCCTGTCTGATTTCTAGTGCAGTAAATGTGTTCTATAATTCAGCATTATATTTTAGTCTAAATGTTTAAAGACAGGTTTTAAGGCTATAGACTTTCTCATTCCCTTGTTTTGTCATTTCATGACAACTACTTGGCTTAAACAAGTATACTTAGTTCATTCAGTCAATTTGTATTCTTAATAAGTCAAGTGCCTCCTCTGGCAAGTCATCATCCGGAGGAGCAGAATCTGAAAAATACTGGATTTCAACATGGAAGTTCGGACATGGAGGTAGAGGGGGAGACATGGGTCGATTACTGAGATTCCTCTTTGGCTTAGGTGAAAAGCAATGTACAATCCATTTCATGCATAAGTGGACGGCAATGTATATTCCTAGGATGAGACCAAGGATTATCAGTACATCTCACACGGGATCCATCCATACAGCGACCATAGCCAACAAGTAATACTCCATCCACATGAATCGGATGACTGTGGGGCAGGTACGTTCCCTGCATCATGACCCATTTTGTTGATAACATCTGTATCGTCCAAAATGTCTTTCAAGAAATCAACGATGTGGATGCAACATTGCGGGCCAAGGACTGAACAAGCGTCTCCTTCTTTAGCAAGGAGAAAATCTAGCACTTGTCGATTGAGAAGCATCATCATCTGAGTCCTGTAACTCTTTGTTCACTAGTTTCAAAGCATGGGTGGTCGAGTTGGCAAGTGTTTTGATATCATACGCAAGGTTACTTATCTGATCTAGGGCCATCTCAATATCCCAGCCAGGAATAAGGCCTCCCAGAAACCTAGACCACCAGGTTTGTTGATGGAAGAAGTTGTGTAAGTCCCATTTTGTTTTTCCTCTATTTGTGGTTTCATACTGATTCACCTGCTGGTGGGTGTTCCATTCATGGGTCAGGGTGTTTAGCTTGAATAAAGAAACTATTAGTAACAGGAGGAAGATTGGGAGTGCATAGTATTTTTGGTCTTTCTTCATCTTTCCAGCTTGTCTTGATAATTACTGTAGCGACTGAATCCAGGAAACATGTAAAGATATTTCTGTCAGTGGCAGTAGGTTGGAGAGGATAGGATTCCATCAAGAAGCTATAAGTGGTCAGTCTCATAGCAGTAGGTGCCTTAGGGTTTGGTGATTTATGTACTATATGCTCAATACTGCAATCTGTATGGTTCATTTTGAAAAGGGAACAGACGAGCATCTCAAGGTAGCAATTTTCAGTTGACGGAATGGACGAGGTTATGGAATTGTGCCATCTCACGATGACTGGCATAGAAGTGTTGCAAGGATGACAATAAGGTCGAGAGTCATGTTTGGATACGCAATGGGAGTAGTTTAAATGAGTTTCAGCTGGGCAGCTGCATTAAAAGCTTCCAATGGTATTGGTACAGGTATCATACATACAGTCACATTGGAGTTTTAGCTGGTCTGAGTTATCACAGAAGGGTTGGTTACATTTGGGCACATGTACTTGGGTTGGGCTTTCATCGGATGCCTGTATCAGTACTAACACTAGAACTGTGACGGGGGCTACAAGCTTGCAATGGCCTTTGTAGACCCATGTTGAGCATCCTTCTACCTTTCCTGCAGTTTCAGTTGTTAGAAGAACTTGATAAGGACTTTTCCAGGGGGTCCCAATTTTCCACAATTAAAGTCTTTCAATAGTATGTAGTCACCAGGGTTAATGTCTTTAAATATTGGAGCTCTTTCTTCCTTCCCTGGTCTCTAATAGGCTTATTTGACCTGTTGATGATAAGACTGCAATGCCTTCGTTAGTTTATTCAGATACCTGTGCATCTATTCTGCCATGAAAGCACATCAACAATGTGTTGGGCAGTTAATGGTGCAGATCAGGGAGTCCTCAGGGGCTTTCCATATATTAGTTCAGCTGCCGAGAATCCTGTCTTTTTCTGTGTCATGGATCTCATATTAAAAAGGGTGATTGGAAGTACTTGCAGCCAATTAAGGCCTGCTTCTTCTACCAATTTGCTTAGCTGACCTTTTAGGGTACCATTGGCTCTTTCTACAATTCTCACTGCTTGGGGATGGTTGGCACAATGGAATTTTTGATTCATTTTCAAGCTCTTACATAGTTCCTTGTTTAGCTACACAGAGAAATGGGGGCCATTATCAGAAGAGACCGTTACTAGTATTCCAAATCTGGGTATGATTTCCCTTAACAGAATTTTACAAGTAGTTGTTGTTATGCAGTACAGGGATAAGCTTCAATCCATTACTAAATACATTGATTATCACTAAGCAATACTTATAACCGTGGCATCTAGGTAACTATAAAGTCTAACTGGATAATATCAAAAAGTGCACTTGGCAAGGGAGTTTCACTTGGTGGACACTTTATTCCTTTCCCGATTATACTTTTGTTGAATTAGGCAATTTGCAGCTACTTGTTTTGCTTTTTCTTTCAGGTGGGAATTCCACCAAGTTTGGAGAATTCTGTCTACCATTCCCTCCACACCTACGTGCATATGCGTATGAACATAATCAACTAGAATAGGCAAAAGCATGTCGGGCTGATGTCTGTCTTACCAGCATAACCCAAAGCTTGTTATAACTACTTACATAACAACCATGGTTCATCCAACGTTGTCTTTCCTCATTAGAGGCGTCCCCCACTGGGTCCGTACTTGCTCTCGGTCAGGCATGGTCGGGTGTCAGAAGAGGAAATAGGAGAGTCTCTCTTTGGTTTCCTATTCGTCATTTGAGTAACCATGTCTTTTTGCTCAAGAGCTGCTTTCTTAGCAGCTGCTGTCAGCAGAATTGTTGCCTTTAGTGACATTGGATGTATCAGATGAGTGAGCAGAACATTTGATACTTGCCAATTGAGGGCGAAATTGAATAGCAATGAGGAGATTAGCATCACAGGCATTGAGGGTCAGGATTCCTGATGAGCTAAGGAAGCCGCACTGCTGCCAAAGTTGAACAAAATTATGGGCACATCTAAAGGCATAATGGGAATCAGATATTAGCTGACTTTCTTTTAGCAAGTATACAGGCATGGATAAGAGCAAGGAGTTCAGCTTGCTGGGCAGAACAGGGTGGGTGGACAGAATAAGTTTCTAGTGTCTGAGAAAAAGTGACAATCGATATCCTGACATGCATTTGCCCTCTGGAGAGATAGAAGAAGAACCATCGACATAAAGTAAGATCTGGGTTCACTGAAGCTGATCAGTAAGATCAGGATGTGGTTTCGTAACAAATTAATTTATGAGAACACAATCATGGGGAGGATCAAGCAATTCAAGATATTCGTCCTGTACGAATGTAACAGGGTTAATGTGAGAGCAGTATTTAAGGAGAGAAGCGGATTCTGAGTGGAGGATGTTTAGAGGTAAGCGAGGATATTGCAGAATGGGAGGTACAGACGTCCACATTTTGATGCAAAGTTATATTAGAGGCAGCCAATCCCACAGCATGGATGGTTGGGAGAATCTGGGTGCAGTTTTAAAGTAATCATGTAGAAGTCATGTGTACTTTCATCTTGAATTATTTAAATATGGTGCCAGTAGAATGCCACAGGCTGTGTGTAAATACTAATTAGGGGGCAGAGTTGTAATTGTCAACTTTATAGTGGCCTAATCCTTCCAAGTGGAATTTTAAATTTTAGTAATTTGAATTTGACTTGCACTTCTGGTTGTTTTAAAGTTGAACTGAAATACCTTTTTTTCTGAAAAACTAGCAATGTTTGGTTCTTTCAGCAGTGCATCATTTTCTTTGACTATCTGGTTAAAGAGTACAAACTGATTTTAAAAGCAGCAGTTAGATTGATCAAAATCAGTGATCTTAAGTTCACTCATCTGTGCAATTGTAACACTCCTAACACACTATGACAAATGATTAGTTGGGGGAAGGGCATGGGTCTCAGCAGATTGGTCCTCAGAGTAGGGAGGGGGGGTTCAGGTGACTTTGTTTTATGAAGCTTGTTCACCTTGACCGTACTGTGGGTGATTTTTGAGGAGGTCGGCTGATGGGAGGAGAGACATAAAATATTTCCTTCCCCAAATCAGAATCCCATTCCTTATCCACAGATGGATCAGGATTCTTTATGTATCTTTGGGAGAGGGGAGGATGGGATATAAGGAACAGTCTCTGTCATTCATCTGGTCCTGCAGCCTGTTCTTATTCTTATTTCCTTTTCATTGGGGCTCCTGACATTTCAGCTTAGGTTCTAAATCTTTGCTTTCCTTTTTTGCTAGCCAATTCCAATTCTGCTTCTAAGTCATATGCTTCGAATTTGCATTTTAGTTCTGTCCAATCTAATTCAGACTCTTCCTCAGTTAATGGACTAACTCCCTTTTTAATACAGTTTTGTCTTCATGATGATTGCATTGATTTT